>NC_091477.1:58864029-60095279 GCF_036971445.1 Narcine bancroftii
ACAACAGAGCCAATCCACGTTTTCTCAATCCTTTCTCATTTCCACAAATTTAGCCTTTCTCCAATTTAGAATCTCAACCCTAGGCCCAGACCTATCCTTTTCCATGATTAACTTGAAACTAATGGCATTATGATCACTGGACCCAAAATATACCCCTACACATACTTCTGTCACTTGTCCTGTCTCATTCCCTAATTAGAGATCCAGTATTGCAGTCACTTGTCCTGTCTCATTCCCTAATTGGAGATCCAGTATTGCAGTCACTTGTCCTGTCTCATTCCCTAATTGGAGATCCAGTATTGCAGTCACTTGTCCTGTCTCATTCCCGAATTGGAGATCCAGTATTGCAGTCACTTGTCCTGTCTCATTCCCTAATTGGAGATCCAGTGTTGCAGTCACTTTACCTTGATTCCTGAACACAGTTGAGAAATTCCAAGCAATCCAACCCTTGGGAGTCCCATTCAATATGTGGAAAGTTAAAAATCAGCTACTATCACAACTTTGTTTCCTGCCCCTGTCTGCTATTGCTCTGTTGATTTGCTCCTCCATTTCTCACTGCCCATAATACAAGTGAAGCACAGAAGTCTGTAGTCAAACCACAAATGCTGGAGGAATCAGCCAGTCTTGCAGTATCCACAGGAGGTAAAGATATATTGTCAATGTTTCGAGCCAGAACCCTTCAAGGGCTCACAGTATATGCAAGAAATAAGGTTGATATAGCAGAGGTGAACGCTGCCAGTTATGACATTATGGTCATTACTGACCCTTGACTGAAAGATATCCAAAGCTGGGAACTAAATATGTTGTGTATGTTGTATTTAAAGTCCAAAAGGCCTTTGATAAGTTACTGCACACAAGGCTGCTTCAGAAGATGAGAGCCCATGGAATTACAGGAGAGATACTAACATGGGTAGAGCATTGGCTGATCGACAGGAAACAAAGTGGGAACAAAAGGATCCTATCCTGGTTGGCTACTGGTTAATAGTGGTGTTCCGCAGGGTCAGTGTTGAGGCCACTTCTTTTGAGTCATATGTTAATGCTTTATATTGTGGAATAAATGGCTTTGTGGTAAAGTTTGTAGATGATACAAAGATAGGTGGAGGGGCAGTTAATGAGAAGGAAACAGAAGGTGCAGCGAGCCTTAGATTAGGAGAATGACCAAGTGGCAAATAAATACAGTGTTGGAAAGAACACTTTGGTAGAAGGTATAAAAGGGCAAACTTATTTGGATAGGAAGAAAGTTCAAAATTTGGAGGTGCAAGTAGACTTGGGAAGTTATCATACAGGATACCTGAAAGGGTCAACCTCCAGACTGAGTCAGTGGTATAACCATATAACAATTACAGCATAGAAACAGGCCATTTCAGCCCTTCTAGTCTGTTCCAAACACCTTCTCCCACCTAATCCTATTGACCTGCACCCAACCCATAACCTTCCACACCTCTCTCATCCATACACCTATCCAACTTTTCTTTAAATATTAAAATTGAGCCCACATCTACCACTTTGGCCAGAAGCTCATTCCACATTCCCACCACCCTCTGAGTGAAGAAATCACCCCTCATGTTTCCCCTAAACTTTCCCCCTTCAATCTCAATCCATGTCCTCTTGTTTAAATCTCCCCCACTCTCAATGGAAAAAGCCTGTCCAAATTGACTGTCTATCCCCCTCAATTTTAAATACCTTTATCAAATTACCCCTTATTCTTCTACACTCCAGGGAATAAAGTCCTAGCCTGTTTAACCTTTCCCTGTAACTCAAACCCTAAATCCCAGGCAGCATTCTTGTAAATCTTCTCTGCACTCTTCTCTATTTTGTTGATGTCCTTCCTATAATTCAACAACCAAAATTGCACACAATTTTCTAAATTTGGCCTCACCAATGCCTTATACAACTTCAACATAACATCCCAACTCCTGTACTCAATGCTCTGATTTATGAAGGCCAATATGCCAAAAGCTTTCTTCACCATCCTATTTACATGTGACTCCACTTTCAGGGAATTATGTACCAAAATTCCTAAATCCCTTTGTTCTACTGCACTGCTCAATTGTCTACATGTATGACCTTTGTTGATCCTTTCTACCAAAAATGTAGCACCTCACACTTCTCATTATTAAACTTTATCTGCCATCTTTCAGCCCACTATTCTAACTGTTCTATAGCCCACTGCAATCTTTGAAAACCTTCCGCACTGTCCACACCACCTATCTTCATATTATCTGCATGCTTACTGATCCAATTTACCACCCTATCATCCAGATCATTAATATATGACAAATAAACATGGACTCAGTACCAATCCCTGACGCACTCCAGTAGTCACCGGCCTCCAATTTGACAAAATTTTCTACCATTACTCTCTGACATCTACCATCCAACCATTGTTGAATCCATTTCACTACTTCAATATTAATACCAATGTTTGAACCTTCCTAACTAACCTCTTATGTGGAACTTTGTCAAAGGCCTTACTAAAGTCCATATAGACAATATCCACACCCTTCCCCTCATCAAACTTCTTTGTAACCTCAAAAAACTACAAGATTTTTTAAGCATGATCTACCACATTCAAAACTATGTTAACTACTCCTAATCAGTCCCTGTCCATCCAAATATTCCATCTCTAAGAGCACACTCCATTAATTTACCCACCAACGTCAGACTCACAGGCCTCTAATTACCCAGTTTACTTTTAGAGCCTTATTTTAGGAACAGTGGAACAATATGAGCCACCCTCCAATCCTCTAGCACCTCCCCCACAGATAATGACATTTAAAATATTTCTGTCAGAGGCCCCACTATTTGTACACATCCTCCCTCAGGGTCCTAGGGAATATCTTGTCAGGACCCAGAGATTTATCCACCTTTATTCTCTTTAAAATAGCCAATACTACTTCCTCATTAATCTGCATATTATCCATGACCTCGCTACCAGATTTCCTTACCTCACCTGACTCAATATTCCTTTCCTTAGTGAATACTGAAGAAAAAAAATCATTTAAAAATTCCCACATCTCCTCTGACTCCTCACAGATTCTCCCCCTCTTATCATTAAGGGGCCCAATTGTATCCCTCATTATTCTTTTACTTTTAATGTACCTGTAGAAACCCTTTGGATTTTTTTTTTACCTTGCCTGCCAAAGCAGCCTCATATCTCCTTTTAACCTTTCTAATTTCTTTAAGATTAAAAAAAACTCTATATTCCTCAAACACCTCATCTGTTCCTTGCTGTCTATACCTGTTGTCCACATCCCTCTTCCTCCAAACCAAATTCCCAATATCCCAGTGATATTGCAAGGATATTCCAAGACTCCCTATATTTTCTAACCTTTCCTTTAATCCACAGAGGGACATCCAAACTCTGTACTCCCAACATTTCCCCTTGGAATATCCTCCATTATTCTGTTACATCCTTCCCTGAAAATAAATTATCCCAATCCACACCTTCTAAATCCTTTCACATCTCCTTGAAATTTTTCTTGTTCCAATCAAGAATCTTAACCTTATCCTTCTCCATAATTAACCTAAAACTAAGTATTATGATCACTGGACCCAAAGTGTCCCCAACACAAACCTGTCACCTGACCCACCTCCTTCCCCAATAGGAGATCCCTCTCTAGTCAGTTCTTTTATGTATTGATTTAGAAAATTTTCCTGAACACATTTGACAAACACCAACCCATCGAGCCCTTTTACAGGATGGGCGTCCCAGTCAATGTGTGGAAAGTTAAAATCTCCTTACAAATTTGCTCCTCTAATTCTCTCTGTCTATAATACATTCCCATTAATGTTTTCATGCATTTTCCATTCCTCACTTCCACCCAAACAGCTTCAATGGACGAGCCCTCCAATCTATCCTGCCACAGCACCGCTGTAATGTTTTCTCTAATAAGCAATGCGACTCCCACCTTTTATTCCCCCCCCCCCAATCTATCACACCTAAAACAGAAACCTGGAACATTTAGTGGCCCCTCCTGCAACTATGTTTCTCTATATTCTGTCACAGGAGGAATTTCTTTAGCTACTAAGTGGTCAATCTGTGAAATTTGTTGCCACAGGCAGGTGAGGAGGTCAAGTCATTCTGTGTATTTAAGGCAGAGATTGATAGGTTCTTGATTAGCCAGGGCATCAAAGGTTATGGGGAGAAGGCTGGGCAGTGGAGCCGAGTGGAAAAGTGGATCGGCTCATGAGTAAATGCTGGGGCAGGCTCAATGGGCTGAATGGCCTCTTTGTGCTCCTATGTCTTATGGACTTGTGGGCATAAATTCAGAATTGAAGGACACCCATTTGAAATAGAGATGCAAAGGAATATGTTTAGCAGAGACTGATAAACCTCTAAAATTTGCTACCATACTGTGGAGACGAGATCATTGGGTGTATTTAAGACAGACATTGATAGGTATCTGAATCATCAGTTTATGGGGAGATAGTAGGGGAGTGGGGCTGAGTGGGAGGATGGATTTAGGGCATCACAGGCTGGCGGATCGGAAGATCCTGTTACCATGCTGTATGGCTGAATTTTAAAAAATCTATAAAAAAGTTTTAAAAAGTTATGTGCAATTACAAAGCAGTGCTATAAAATATTGCAAACCCTCATATTCACAGACCATCTCTCTCTCTCTCTCTCTCTCTCTCTCTCTCTCTCTCTCTCTCTCTCTCTCTCTCTCTCTCTCTCTCTCTCTATCTCTCTCTCTCTCACACTCCTGTCAGATCAATTTGTACTTCCATTGCAAATTACCATCCACCTTTAAAACAGAACTCATCCTGGCATCCACAGGATGGCAAATAGTTTCATGCCCAGCTACAACAAAGCTATTTTAAATAGAAAATGTTTGAATTTATAGGCATTTTAAAAGCAGTGAATCAGTTGGCGCTCTGACGTCCACCTCATTTGAGCCAGATTGACAAGGCCTAATCCTAACCCATCTTTTGTCCCATGTTTGTGAGGAGACAAAGTGATACAGCAAAGTGTCCCGTACCACTTTATCACCCTATGGGGTACGTTGCTAACAATAGGGAATTACTCACATTCCTATTTTTACCACCAGCTGCATCTGCCTGATGTGGTTAATTCAGACAACCCCTTCAATGGTTGGACCACTTCTCTTGGATGTGTTCCATATCATGGGTAGAACCTTTTCATCCCAAATCAGCTGGAAGTCTATGATTTTGATGAAATGGGTGTTACCTGTAATGCTGGCTACTTTAAGACAGTGATTGGGCATCATGATGGAGCCTTCACTGTGCTGTTAGGAAATGTCTGAAGAGGGACCAACTGCATTCATTAATTTGCTGTCTCTCTCCACACCACATTGTGATGTGGAGGCTGAGTGCAGCCACATGTTCCAAATCAGAATGTGAAGATTGTAGTACATGATGGTCTTACTAAATCATTATAATTATCTGTGTAATTGTGCCATCTTGTACAATTCATACATTATCACAACATAACAACTGATGATGCCTGACTTGTTAATAACTTGCCATACCTTTCCCTGAATCTCCAGTCCACGAGAAGATTAAATTCTACCCCTTCCACCTTTTTCCAGAGTCAAGCTGGTGAGCACGAGAAAAGAATGTATCTGATATCATTACCAGTGAAGTATCAACAAAGATATGACATCTGAGTGATTTGGAACCTGCAAAACAGGTTCCAAGTTCAAAGTTGCTGCAGTTTTCAGTTTGTTGAACCACAGGTGCAGCGGGATTCTTAAGCACGAGAGACCTCAATTACAATATTTCTGTAAGGCTGAATGGAATTTTATATATGTTCTATTGTGGGCCAAAGTCTGACACAGATCTTTTTGTTTCTACAGGCAGCATTTACATTTGAAGCAGGCAGAAGATGTGATTCGGGGGAAGGGGTTTTCCTGTTCAATGCAAAGGAAGTTGGAAAAATTTACCACCTTATTGATGGAGTTGTTAAAAAATTGGAATCCACTTCCATTGGGCCTGGCCGAAATCCTTCTAATGCAGCAAGTTTTTCTCAGGAATTGTTTAATGTCAAGTCTCAAGGTGGAAGAGAGCACACCTCGAAGAGTGAGCAAGAGGCCATGAAAAGTTCAAAATCCACAAAGAATAAATCTGATCAAAACTGGGAAGGCAACAGGTCAGCCTGTGGAATCGAGTCAAGTGTGGAGACTGCTGGAAAAAGTCAAATTGCCTCCACAAAAGAAAGTGAGGGAAAACAAATAATTTATGCCACAGTCAAGCAATCTCAAAATAGATCAAAGAAAGAAGACATGAAATGCCAAAGACTTGATGTCTTAGAATACAGAGAGGATGGAGAAGATGATGATCCTGAAACAAGTCCAATCTATGAGAATATTTCTGAAATAGAATTCCCAATTTTTTTCAACGAGTCCACTTTCCTCAAAGACATAGAACAGCCAACTTACCGAAGTTTAGAGGGAAATATTGAAGACCAGGACACATTTTCTGACTACAATTACGTGAATCTTGAAAATGAAAGGAGCCAGCAAGATACCGAATTTGAATGTGAAAACTCTTTAGCGGGTCAGAAATTTGAAAATAGCACAGCTGTCATTAGGAAAAATAAAGAAAGAGAGATTTCCTCCAACCCTAACACATCAAAGGTCACAAAAGGTAAATTTCCACCCGGTTTCCATGAGATGTTATCTGACCTATATGCTAAAGAACTGAGCAGAACAAGAGAGAGTAAGGTCGAGGGAGGGAATAAACCACAGCAGTACCAGCAAAAGTAAAGGAGAGGGTGTGAGGTGGGGAGTAAATATGAATACCAAGAGAAAGATCATCTTTAAGTATCTTTGAAATTATTTAGGCATTTTAAAATGATCTGTAATATTCAAAATGTCTTATTTTCTAATAAAACTACAATTAAGATTTATGAGTGACCAGAAATTGAACTGTCCATGGGACCTATTTCTTTGTCTGCAGAATACTATCATTGTTAACAATAAACGGTGAATATAAGCCACTGCAAACAAACTGAGTTCATGTCAGCCAAAGAAGATTTCTCCAATTGAAGGTACAGGTGGTCTGGCTTATACAGCCAGAGAAAGCTCAAACAACTCTCTTTTGTGTAATTTTGCACATGGTAAGAATGTCCTTCAGCCATCAAATCACCCGAACCATGGTGTAATTTGTCCTTTGTTTCTCACTGCTATGTAGCATACTACAAATAGACACTGTCATATTATAGAGACCTTGTCAAATATGTGCTAAAGACACTTCAGATCATGTGATGAAACTGATATGTAATATTTCATGAAACTGCCAGTAAGATCCATCCAGGAACTTGAATTCCACCAACAGCATGATAATTTGAATGGCACATTTAGCTTGTGTTGGTACGTTGAGGACAGACTCCAATGGTGCCATCGGCCTGATCAGGGGGAGAATGGATTCTTGAAGGAAACCACTGGAAGCCACATTGAAGGTGAAAATACCAAGTCTACTCAACCTATCCTCATAAGGCATGCACTCCAATCCAGGCAACAAATCTCCTCTGAACCCTTTCTATACCATTGACATCCTTCATGGAGCGAGGTGATCAGAACTGAACACAATATTCCATGGAGGGTCTAACCAAGGTCTTATATAGCTGTAACATTACCTTGTGGCTCTTCAACTTGGTCCCACAGTTAATGAAGGCCGACAGAAACTTGTGCAGCAGCTTTGAATGTCCCTTGGAAGTTGACATCAAGATCCCTCAGTTTGTCCGCCCTGCTCAGAGGCTTCCCATTAACATTGTATTCTGCCTTCACATTTGACCTCCTGAAATGAACCACTTCAAACCTTTCTGTGTTAAACTCCATCTGCTACTTCTCAGCCCAGCTCTGCATCCTATCAAGGACCCTTTGTAACTTCTGGTAACCTTCCAGATGATCCACAGTGCCACCAACTTATGCGTCATCCACAAACTTACTAACCTACCCGTCCACCCTCAATCAGGTCATTTATAAAAATCGTAAAGTGGAGGGGTCCCAGAACCAATCCCTGTGGAACACGACTGGTCACTGACCTCCAAGCTCAATATGCACCATCTACAATCACCCTCTGCTTTTTCTGGGCGAGTCTATTCTATATCCACAGAGCAAGGCCTCCTTGGATTCCAGGCCTCCTTATTTCTGAATGACTCTTGCATGGGAAATCTTATCAAATGCTTTTCTGAATTCCATATACACCTCATCCACCACTCTACCCCATCAATGTTGTTACATCCTGGTGATACATGACCTGCCCCTGGCGAAGCCATGCTGACTTTCCCCAGTAAGATTAACTGCTTGTTAATCCTGTCTCTCAGGATCTTCCCCAATAGTTTGCCCACCACTGAAGTAAGACTCACTGGTCTATAATTTCCATGCTTATCTCTACTCCCTTTCATGAACAGGGGAATAACATTTGCAGCCCTCCAATCCTCCGGTACTTCTATTCCCACAGGTGATTCAGAAGATCATCGTCAGTGACTCATCAATTTCCTCCCTCGCTTCCCATAGCAACCTGTGGCTTATCTAACCTCATGCTTTTTGAAAGCTCCAGCACATCCTCTTTCTTAATATCAACATGCTCAAGCATTTCAGCCCATTTTAAGTATCTAAACCAGGGGTGTCAAACTCAAATTCACGGAGGGCCAAAATTAAAAACTTGGACTAAGTCGAGGGCCGAACTAAATATTTATTGAAAATTTTCAACAACATCTGCATGTTTTCTCTTCTTTCAACATATGTAATGTTAAACTTTAGGATATAACTTTAGGAGGATAATGTTACAGGTCAAGTTCACCCTTTGCTTCACCTGAGGGAAACCTATTTTGTCCCTGTGGAGATGTAGTCAGCATTCACAGGCTGTGTCCATTTTGGCCTGCATCAGGACTCAGCATTTCCTGCTCACTCCTCAGGCTCTAGGCCTCTATTCACCCTCGACCCACCATCCCTCTACCTGACCAGTCCTTTATCCAACCTCTACTCACCCCTCACTCCACTCACTCTGCCTCTACCCACCCCACCCTATACACACCCCTCTACTGCCTCTCCCCTCAACCTGTTCCTCCCTCTACCCGTCTCTCACCCTCTAATCACCCCTCCCCTTTTACCTCTTTCCTATCCACCCCTCCTTCTACTCATCCCTCCCTCTAACTGCCCCTCGCACCACCATAACTTCCCCTGCCCATTACTCCTCACCTACACACTCTGCCACCCCTGCTTACCCACCCACTCAGGCCCAGCGTGCTGCCGATCAGCCTTTGTGGACAGCCACCATCTCTCTCTTCATGTGCAGGGCCAAACCAGCCGTCCCTGGGGTCCGCGCGGGTGCAAGCGCTAAAGGACGTAGCGACCGGGAGAAGTGCGCTCGTGCTGTGGAAGGGCCGTCCGGTGCCAGTCGCGCGGGGCTCGCGCTGCCCGGGGGCCATGCGCAGCCTGACATGCCCGTCGCGCCGACAGGAAATCACAGGCGCTCGCCAATCCGCCGCACCGCTTGACAGGTGGGAGAAGTGACTGGTTGTGCGGGGAGCCTTCCAACTGGCTTGCCGGCTGATGACAGCGACAGACTTCTCGTGTTACAATTTCTCATGTTACAATGGGGAAGGATGTGCAATGAAGGGGGAGGATGGTGGGAGTGACATTACCAAAAAACAGCATCGGCTCTCGCTGCAGGGCGGGCCACCTCTAATACATTTTTGAAATGATCTTGCGGGCCAAATATAATTATATTTGGCCCGCGGGCCAGAGTTTGACATGTGTGATCTAAACAATTGCCAAGATCCTTTTTTTCTGAATCCATGGAGCTCTGACTCCATGTACAAGTATCCAACTTCACCCCTGATGGGTCTTATCCTGATGTAACACATCTTCTTGTTCTTCACATCCTTGCTCTTTTCCTTAATCCTGCTCACCAAGGTCTTCTCATGGCCCTTTCCAACCCACTTAGATCTTCCTTTATTTAGACCTACTGCACGATAACAGGTAGTTTTGCTCCAAGAGCCTGTGCTGCTCAATTTACACCCAATTAAAGGTATGTCTCGAACGGTGGGAGGAAACTGGAGCCCCCAGGTAAAATCCACACAGACACAGGAAGAACATACAAACTCCTTAGACAGTGCAGGATTCAATCCCTGGTCCCGATTGCTGGCGCTGTGACAGCATTGTGTACCAACTGAGCTGCCCCCAAGCACATCCTTACCTAAAATTAACCTGCCCCAATTGACACTTGCCAACTGGTTTCTGAATCTCGAAAAATTGACCTTTCTCTAATTTAGATTCTCAACACAAGGACCAGACCTTGAAACTAATGGCTTTATGATCACTGGACCTGAAGGGTTCCCCTATACATAGTTCCGTCACCAGCCCTGTCCAGTATTGGACTCTCTCTCATTGGGACCTGTAGTGCACGTCGAAAGAACCAAAGATTTATTGATCCAAACCAAAAGCTTTTATTAACTAAAAGACTGGAGCATATCACAAGTAGGTCGACCAGTCCAGAATGACCTGGTCTGGCTAGGAGCAACCCTTAACCTGCCAGTAGGTGTGGCTACACTCTCAGCCAATCACAGTCATCCTACACTACCATCTGTACATATATACATTGGTGATAAAATCTGTACTATCACATTCACCCCTTCTTTGAGAACCAACCCCAGGGTGGATGGAGGTTAGGGGCTGTACCGGTCAGGGGGTCTGACCATTCAGTGTGACTACTGTGGTGCCGGGATTGTGGTTGCCGGCAGGCCTGTAGGGTGCGGCCACTGCTTCGCTCAATTCCCCAACGGCGTTATCAAAAGTCTGGCCTGAGCTAGTGGGATGGTGCTGGTCCCTCTCCCTCTGTTCAAGCACATGACCTGGGGGAGAAGGAATTGGGGGAGGTTGGGTTAAAGGCACTGCTGCGCCTGATCCGACTTGGGCTAGGTCCCTTACCGAGACTGTGTTCTCCCGTCCGTCCGGGTACTCAACGTAGTCATAATGCAGGTTCGCATGGAGCAGGGTCACTCGGTCAACCAAGGGGTCATTCTTAGAGGATTGGACCGGGAACCGGGAACCATGGTCGTACCCGACTCGGATTTCCTCAGGAAAGAGAATATCCTTTCATGGGAGGTGGCATTGGTTGTAGTGCATAGGAGGGAGCAGATGGAGTGTAGGGCACTAGTGACCACATCCTGCCAGCGAGAGGTGGGGAAACTTTTGGACTGGAAGGCAAGCGTAACCGCTCTCCAGACTGTGGCATTCTCTCTTTCAACTTGCCCATTACCGCGTGGGTTATAGCTGGTGGTCCTGCTTGAAGCAATACCATGCTCCAGAAGGTACTGCCGCAGCTCTGAACTCATAAACGAGGACTCCCTGTCACTGTGGATGTAACTGGATTACCCGAAGATGGCGAAGATGCTGTGCAGGGCGTCTATGACTGAGGAGGACTCATCGATGGATGTAAGGATGTAGGTGTTACTGTTGGTCGATGGTAGGGGCCCCTTGAAGTCTAAAATGAGACGCTCAAAGGGGCGGGTGGCTTTGATGACGTGGGTATTCTCCGACGGAAGAAGTGGGGCTTGCACTCAGTGCACACCGGGCAGGCTCAGGTCATGGAGCGAATCTCCTCGACCATGTAGGACAGGTTGCGAGCTTTGACAAAGTGCACAAACCTAGTGACCCCTGGATGACAGAGCACCTCTAGAGTTTCTGCAGCCTGTCCAGTTGTATGTTGGCGCAAGTACCCCTGGAGAGCGCATCTGGCGGGTCGTTGAGTTTACCTGGCCGATACAGTATGTCATAATTAAAGGTGAAGAGCTTGATTCTCCACCTGACGATTTTGTAATTCTTGATCATACCTCGCTGGGTATTGCTAAATATGAAGGAGACTGGACGTTGGTCGGTCAGCAGCGTAAAGCGCTTGCCAATGAGGTAGTGTCTCCAACGATGTACTGCTTCGACTATGGCCTGGGCCTCCTTCTCGACAGAAGAGTGTCGGCTCTCAGGACCATGGAGGGTTCTGGAGAAGAAGGCTACCAGCCAGCTGGCCTGGTTCAAAGTGGCCGCCAGTGCAAAGTCAGACACATCGCTTTTGACTCGAAATGGAATGGACTCATCGATGGCATGCAGCGTTGCAGCAGCGATGTCCGATTTGATGCAGTCGAAGGCCGCTTTGGCTTTGGGTGGTCTTGATGAATGGGGAGGGAGGTGGTCTTGATGAGTGTCCGTGCCTTGTCAGCATAGTGTGGAACCCATTGGGCATAGTAAGAGAAAAAGCCCAGGCAGCGTCTGAGTGCCTTCTGGGTGGGGGGGAGGGGGCGAGTCCATGCGGTCAGGGTCTGGCATGACCAGCCCATTCTCCACCACACAACCCAGAATTGCGAGCCGAGTGGTCCGGAAGACACACTTGTCGAAATTGTAGGTCAAGTGCAGCCGAGTTACAGTCTGAAAAAATTTCTCAAGGTTGGCATCATGATCCTCCGTGTCATGGCCATAGATGGTGACATTATCCAGATACAGGAAAGTCGCAGTCAGCCTGTTCTGGTCCACCATCTGGTCCATTTCCCGCTGGAGGACCGCGATGCCATTTGTGACCCCAAAGGGTACCCTGAGGAATTGATACAGCTACCCATTCGCTTCGAAGGCCGTGAAAGGTCAGTCTTCTTGGCGGATCGGGAGCTGATGATAGGCCGAACATAAGTCAATGGTGAAAAATACATGGTATAGGGCGATCTGATTCACCACATCCGTGATCCTTGGAAGGGCGTACGCATCCAGGAGCATGAAGCGGTTGATTGTCTGGCTGTAGTCAACGACCATCCGCGGCTTCTCCCCATTTCCTGGGCCCTCCATGGACTCAAGCTAGGTTCGATAATGCCCTCATCCAGCAATCTGCACACCTCGCTTATGATAAATTTCCTGTGTTCATAAAACAATATTGCCAGCTTTTGGTGGCCACAGGCTTCCAGCCAGGGGTGAGATTTACAAAAAGTGCTGGCGGAGCAACTCGGAGGGTGGAGAGACTATAGGTGAGGCCCTG
The DNA here is from genome assembly GCF_036971445.1 of Narcine bancroftii. Taxonomy (NCBI): domain Eukaryota; kingdom Metazoa; phylum Chordata; class Chondrichthyes; order Torpediniformes; family Narcinidae; genus Narcine; species Narcine bancroftii. The sequence continues at coordinate 58,877,014 of NC_091477.1, forward strand.
GGGCACGGGGGCGGGTGGCTCGGGCTGCTGCTGGCAGGAGGTTTCCAGGGTGGTCAGAGAGCGGAGCATAAGGCCCCCTAAAGTGCAGGGAAATGGTTTGAAACTGGCACTGAAAATCCAGTCCCAGCAGAGCAGGGGCGCACAATTGGGGAAGGACTAATAGTTTGAAGTCTGTGAATGTGATGCCCTGGACTTTCAGGGTCGCCACGCAGTACCCCTTTTACCCCAGTCGAGTGTTACCAATGAAATTCTCTGGGCAGTGGGGAGAATAGCCAGTCCGCAATGGTGGGCCAGATCTGGGCTGATAAAACTGTCAGTTGACCCCGAGTCAAATAAGAAATTGGTATAGTGTCCATGCACTTTAATCAGTTCCATTGCTTTTGTGAGGGGATGGGGGAAGCCCTGGTTAAGGGTTATTGATGCAGAGACTTGTAATGTAGACAGGGGAGTCCTGCGTGATGACGTCACACAACATGTATGTGATGACGTCACGCAAACAATTGGGCCTGAAAAAACAGTGTTGGGGAGTTGGTGTTGCTGCCTGCAGCCAAAGGTAAGTGTTGGGGGTCGCTGCTTGCCGTCGGCTGTGGGGTGGTCAGCAGTGGGGCAGTCAGCGGTGGCGCAGAGAGTGGTGGGGCGGTCAGCGGTGGTGGGTCCCTGGTCGGCAGCATCGGTGGGTACTGGGTCGGCAGCATCAGCGTGTCCCTGTTCGGCAGCGGCGGTGGCGGCAGGTCCCGGGTCGGCAGCGTGGGCGTGTCCCCGTTTGGCAGCGGCGGGGACCTGATCAACAGCGGCAGCAGCGGGTCCTTGGTCGGCAGTGGCAGGTACCTGGTCGGCAGCGGCAGTTTCCTTATCAGTAGCGCCGGCGCCAGGTTCCTGGTTGGCGGCGGCAGCAGCAGGTCCCTGGTCGGCGGCGGTGCATGTGATAGTACAGATTCTATCACCAATGTGTATATATACATATTTACAGCTGGTAGTGTAGGATGACTGTGATTAGCTGAGAGTGTAGCCACACCTATTGACAGGTCTTAAAGGATTGCTCCTAGGCAGACCAGGTCATTTTGGACTGGTGGACCTATTTGTGATATGCTCCAGTCTTTTCAAAATTTTTTAGTTAATAAAATTGTAGTGTGCATCAAAAGAATCAAAAACTTGTTGATCCAATCCAAGGTTTTTATTAACTACAAGAATGGAGCATATCACAAGTAGGTCAACCAGTCCAGAATGACCTGGTCTGGCTAGGAGCAATCCTTTAAGACCTACCAGCAGGTGTGGCTACACTCTCAGCCAATCACAGTCCCATATGTACATATATACATTGGTGATAGAATCTGTACTATCACAGGACCTCCATAGATTTATTGAGGAAATGGTTTTGAACACATTTGAGAAACTCTAACCCATCTACCCCTTTTACACTATGGGAGTCCCAGTCAATGGGTGGAAAGTTAAAATCTCCTGAATATCACAACCTTGTGCATATTGCAACTGTTTGCTACTTCTCTGCAAATTTGCTCCTCAAATTCCCACTGACTATTGGGAATCCCATCAACGGGCTCATCCCTTTCCCATTCCTCAGTTCCATCCAGGTAACCTCAGTAGACAAGCCTTCTAGTCTGTCCTGTCTGAGCATATTTGTAACATTTTTCCAGACAAGTGAGGTCATCCCCTTTCATTCCTCACTCTCTATCACATGTAACACAGCAGAACCCCAGAACACTGAGCTGCCAGTCCTCCCCTCCTGCAACCAAGTTGCACTAATGGCCACATCTTCATAATTCCATGTGCTGATCCATGCTCTTTGCTCATCCGTCATTCCCACAGTACTCCTTTCACTGAAATAGAAGCAACTCAAAACATTATTCCCAACCCCCATAACCTTTCTATTCCTGCCTTTGTATCAGGCTCAACATCTTTTTCCACAAACACCCCAGTATCTTCTCTGGCACCCTGATTCCCATCCTCCTGCTTCACTCGTTAAAACCCCCACTAGCAAACATTCCTGCAAGGATATTAGTTCCCCCCCAGTTCAGATGCAAACTGTCTCACCAATACAGGCCCTACCTTCCCTGGAGAAGAGTTTAATGATCAAAAAATCTGAAGACATCCCTCCTGCTCTTTAGCCATGTATTGGAGCAGAAGTAGGCCATTCAGCCCATCGAGTCTGCTCTGCCATTCCATCATGAGCTGATATTCCACAGCCCCACACCCCTACCTTTTCCCCATAATCTTTCACTCCCTCCTTTAAATATACCCAATGTCTTGGCCTCCACGGCCATCCGTGATAGCAAATTCCAGAGGTTCACCACTCTCTGGCTCAAGAAATTCCTCCCCATCTTTGTTTTGAATGGATGGCCTCTTGTTCTATCTCCATCTACCATTGGAAACAATGTTGCCACATTTTATCTGTTCAGGCCTTTCAACATACTTCTAAAGGGTCCCCTTGCAATCCTCTGACCTTCAAGGAGTACAGTCCATCAATTTTTTTTCTCATATGGTAATCCCTTCATTCAGGAATCACTCTTGTGAATATTTTCTGAATATTATACAGTATTTCTGGCCTCGCAAGTGGGTGGCATGGGTAGTAACCCTGAAGTCCTTTCCTTTCACCCAGGACCTAATTCCCTGAACTCACTTTGTAGTGAGCCTCCAGTCTTTTGACTTTACATGGACCTCAACATTAAACTGCTCATCTTCCCGCTAGATAGTGCTGTGGACTCAATCCGAGACATTCCAGACCCTGGTACCTGGGAGGCAACATACACTCCATATGTCTCTGTCTTATCCACAGAACCTCTTATCTGTTCTCCTCACAACTAAACCCCCATCGCAGCAGCTCGCCTCTTCTCCCCCCTTCCCTTTGTGAGTCAAAGGGCCAGAGTCCATCCCAGAGACCTGGCACCATGAAGGTAGGTTAACCTCTCAACAGTATCCAAAATGGTATGGGAGAGAACCAGTGTGAACTTGTAAAGGGTGGATCTTGCATTTTTAAAGTTTTAATTAAGATGCAGAACTGAGATACTTGAAGTTTATGGAATGGAAATTATTGACTTGACTGGAAAATTGACAAACAGAATGAAGGGAACTAGTATAACAAGCAAGGGCTCACATTAGCAGAGGGTATCTACAGATGTCCAGGAAGGATTTGTAGAGGGATCAAAACATCTTACCTTACTCATAAACAGCTCAGCCAATGAAGAAAAGGACACCTATTTAACGTTCCTAATAAAACAATATATGAGTGGTACGAATGGAAATATTAAATAACAAAGAAATAAAAATAGTTTGCTTAATATAGGTTAATGTGAGGTCATCCTCTGCATTTCTTTTACTCTTCTCATGGGACCTCATGGGTTACTTGGAGACTGATTAATGCTGCTTAGGGATATGTCCTTGATTCCATTTTTCAGACTGTACTAGCCAGAAGTCTGTGGGCAATATGGACAAAAGCAAAATTGTAATCAGTTGTCATGAAATCCCTCATTTTTCGGAAAGTATGTTAAGTTTCAATCACAATTACATTTTAATGGCACCTCAGCAAAGATGAGGTGAATCAACATAAATGATCCATCTGCTGATGTTGTAAAACTGGGTGACATCATTTGACTCAAAGACTCGTCTAATTGGTCACCTGACAACTCCTGTTCCACAGTTCAACATATTCAGCATCATAACCCCTTCAAGGAGTCCTGCAAGAACTGAAACATTATCTGCACCTTCTGACTCCCAATCTCTCAGTGCATAGGTGAGTCTAGACATTGTACTATAAATATTAATGAAGTATCTCCATCTCCACACACTTCTCCATATATATTCTACAAATTGGTACTTCCACTTCGGCAGGATTGATAATGAGCAGACAATGTGAGATTCGAGAGATTTTGAGGGGGCGTGGGGGTCAGGCAAAGTGTCTGTCAATGCTTTAGGTCAAGACTCTTCTTCAAGACTGACTGCCTTGAGTCTTGAGAAAGGTTCCAGACACAAAGCATTGGCTAGCCATTTCTCTCCAGTGCCTGACTTGCTGAGTTCTGCCAATTTTTCATTGTCTGCTCCAGATTTCAGCAGTTCTTGTGGTCCTCTTCTCCCATTTGGTACTATGAGTTCTAAGGTGGTTTTTGAGACCAATATGGGAACAACAGGCTCAACCACAGATGGGACGGGGGGGCAGGCTTGTGAGGTGGACCGTTTCTTCTGCTTATTACTGTGCATTCCTGACACGTGGGTGGGGTGCTCATCACTATCTCAAATGCTCCTTTCCCACTTTGAATGGTCATGGACCAGAGATAACCAGGAGTTAGTAGGATTATTGGACTTTTCAAAGATATGCATGTGCATAGTATATAATTCCTTTTTCATTTATTTTGTACTGTTCTTTCACATGTGTGATGTTTTCTCATTCATTTTCCATCCATTGAATACTTTTAAATGAATGCTACTCTCCCAGGTGGTGTAAGCTGCAGAATAATAACACTCAAAGAGCTGTAGGCATCATCTGCAACATAGCAATTTGCTTTTAAAAAGAGCTCATGAGCTCGTTGGCACCACAAGTGATTTGCCTATTATAGAGGGAGTAACGTAGTAGAAAATTTAAAGGTGCTTGAATTTTCTCCTCGTATCAGGAGAATCACCCTGGAGGGGCCACTAATCAAACTGAATAGTTAAAGATATATAATGTCTTTTTCTTTAGTGAGATCACATAGAGCTCATATTAAGGGCAGCAATGTTGGCGTAGTGGTTAGTGCTACGTTGTTACAGCACCAGAGATCGGGACCAAGGTTCGAATCCCGCACTGTCAGAGAGGAGTTTGTACATTCTCCCTGTGTCTGCGTGGGTTTTACCTGGGGCTCCGGTTTCCTCCCACCGTTTGAAACGTAACTGAGGTGTAGGTTAATTGGTTGTGAAGTGGGCATCACAGACTTGTGGGCTGAAATGGCCTGTTACTGTGCTGTATGTGTAAAATTAAATCATCAGGGCCACTTTTCAATATTGTGCATAGAATGTATTTGCTCTAATAAAGTAATATTGACAGTAATTAAAAATATTTGTCTCTTCTCTAAGTCATTAAAAGATTAGTGACATTTATGTAAATTGAGCGCAGTGGTAATCACTCCCGACAAACAGTTTCGGAACAGAAAAGTAACTTTAGACAAATTAAGTTATCATTTGTAGCTATCTCTGGAAGATTCTGGACATCAACAATTCCCCTTTTTAATGAGTGAAGGGTGACCACATCTGGTATGATGGGTTTTTGAAACCGTGCATATTTATCCCTCCCAATGAACATAAGAATTCAAAGCAAGGATCAGCCAATCACACCCTTGGGCATGGTCTACCATTCCACAAGATTGTGAGTCTTTCCTGCTGTAATCTGTGATTCCCATTCTATCCCTATACCTATCAATCTCCATCAGTGACTGGACCTCCATATCCATCTCGAGTAGGGAATTTGCCCTCTGGCTAAAGAATTTTTTTCTATCCTTTGGAGAATGTGACATCTGGTTCTACATACCCCAGCCAGGGAAATATTATTCCTGCATCTCTGCTGTCGGAAAATTTTTTAATGCTTCACTTACCATTCTTCTAAAGTCCTGAGAATGTCTGGTTAATCTCCCCTCATATAACAAATCCATGCCCTCCACCTCCAACACCAAAATTAACCAGTGGATCTCAGTCACACTCCCTTGATTGCAAGTTTATCTCCTTTCTCGGCAACAAGCGAACCACTGGAGGAATTCACCAGGTGAAATAGCCAGATGAAGGAGGTGAGACATATAGCACAGACCATTGTGGCCTACGAGACCATGCCACCCAAATATCCCAACTAACCTACAGTCACCCCATTCCTCCATACATTTTGAAGGGTGGGAGGATACCATGGCACCTGAGAAACCCACACATTCATGTGGAGAAGGAACAAACTCCTTACAAACAGGTCTGAATTTGAACCCGATTCGCTGGTGCTTACCGCTGGGAGGAGGGATTGATGGGCAAATGGGGTCAGGTAGGAAGGGAAGGGTGGAGACAGCAAGCTAATTAATGAAGACAAAAGGGAGATGGAACCGGGGGTGGGGGGGGAGGTGGAAAGAAATGGAGTCTGAGGGAAGAAGGGTTGAAAAAAGAGGATGTGCGAGAAGCCCTGGATAGATCAGTCAGAGAGAGAAAGGAACAGAGAGGATTTGGATTACCTGAAATTGGGGAATTCAATGTTCATGCTTCAGGCTATAGACAACACAGGTGGAATATGAGATGTTGTTATCTTAGTTTGCAGTTGGCCTTACCCTGGAAGTAGAGGCCAAGGACAGAAAGATCAGTGTGGGGATGTTGAGGGGAGTTAAAATGGTTTGTAAATGGCAACTCAAATTGGCTATTGTGGTCAGATGCTGAGTAACATGGTCACCTAATCCACATTTGGACTTTCTCATATAGAGAAGGCCACATCGAGAACATTGAATGCAAGAGACAAGGTGGGAGGAGATGCATGGGGATCTCTGGCTCACTTGGTAGGGTTGAATACATCCCTGCACAGAGGTGAGCAAGGAGGTGTAGGGGCAGGAGTTACACATCCTTTCCATGAGCCAACCATGGAGTCATGGAGAGAGTGGTCCCTGAGGCAAAAAGAAAGGAGGGGGAGAGTAAATGTTGCTGTTGGTGCAATCACATACTAGGTGCAGAGGCTGGTAGAGTGAAGGGAAAGGACCAAGGGAACCCTCCTTCTTATTCTGTCCATGGGAAAATAGTGTGTGAGCAGGAAATGCAGATAAGAGCCCCATTACCCACAACGCTTCCTTAGGCTGAAAGATGATACCTGGGCATAATACTCCAGAGGTGATCTTACCATACACAATATAATTACAGTAAGATGTTTTCATACTTGTACTCCAATCATATTGTAATTAAAGCCAAACCACAACGTACCCTTCTATTTGCTTTCTGTACCTACACATTAACTTTTGCAACATGTGAACGAGGGCATGAATAGAAATACTTTTCAGTCTCTCACTGTTTAAAACTGTACACTTTTCTATCTACTTTTTTCAATATACACAGGCCCTAGGCTTAGGCTCCTAATCCAAAAATAACCTTTTATTCCTGCTCTCTGTTTAACGTTCATTAAACAATTCACCATCACATCACCTGATCTCACTCCTAAACCCTCATGCTCTAATTCTGTTTAATTACGTGGAGCCTTGTCAAAGCCCTTCTGTAAGTCTGGACTCACCATCTGCACTGGTTCCCCCATATCTGGTCTGCTAGTTACAGCCTCAAAAACTCTAACAGATGTGTCAAACATGATTCATAAGTCCATTTTGACTCAATGCCTTTACAGCGCCAGTGACTGGGACCGGGGCCCAAATCCTGTAAGTTTTTAAGTTCTCCCTGTATCTGCATGGGTTTTCCCCAAGTGCTCCAGTTTCCTCCCACCATTCAAATCGTACGGGGGGTGTAGGTTAATTGGGTGTAAATTGGGAAGCAAAGACTCGTGGACCAAAATGGTCTGTTACCGTGCCGCATGTTGAGTCTGTTCCACCATTTAATCATGAGCTGGCTCATTTTACCCACTCATCCCCATTGCCCGGCCTTCTCCCCATAACCTTGGCTAATCAAGAACCTATCAATCTCGGCCTTAAATACACATACTTTTTTGACAATATTATAAGCCTTTCATGAAACAAGAGATGTAGATCGAGAAGCTGGAGCAAAAATAATGCTGGAAGAACACAATGGGGTAAGCAGTTTCTGTGGAAGCAAAGGGATAGGCTGATGCAGGGTCTCAGCTTGAAACATCAATGATTCCTCCACAGACGCTGCTCAATGCTGATTTCTTCCAACAATTTCCCTTTATTTTGAGGAAGTTAACAGGTTCAGGTGATGAGTTGAATCCCACCTTTGCTCACTGGTAATATCTAATAACAGGCTTATTTCCATTAATATCTGATAGACAGTATTAGCACTGCCTGAAGAGTCAACAAACACAAGCATCTTGTCAGTTTGTTTTGTTTTAATTAAGTGCTGTAATCCCTGGCAACAGCAAATCATTAACAGAGAGTCAAGTCCAAGAACCAATAAATGTTTTGGTGAGTGAAAGTGAATAAAAAAGTGCAGATGCTGAAAATCAGAAATAGAAACAGGAAAGACAAGAAACGTTCGACAGGCCTGCTCAAAGAGGAACAGAGTCAATGTTTCAGGTCAAAGGCCCTTTGAAAGAGAAAAAGGCAAGACAGTTTCCAGACAGGTCGAGAAAGGTTGCAGAGGACTCCTGTTATTGCCAATATTGCCAATTGGGCAGCACGGTTAGCATAGCGATTAGTGCAATGCTGTTACAGCACCAGCGATTGGGACTTGGGTTCGAATCCCACCCTGTCAGTAAGGAGTTTATACATTCTCCCCATGTCTCCATGGCTTCTCCCCAGCAGTGTCAGTTTCCTCCCACTTTTCAAAACTTATCGGGGTTGTAGGTTAATTGGGTGTAATTGGACTGGTGGGCCAAAATGGCCTGTTACTGTGCTGTATGTCTAAAAAATGGTGAGGGCAGGTGTGGTGCACTGCAGTGCAAACAAACAAGCACAAACAATGAAGGCTGCACCATAGGCTTTAATTAGCTTAAAACACACACATAAGGTTCTGGATCCTTTCTGGCTTCATATACTCTGCTCCTTGCCCAAGGGCTGACATGAGCCTTTATGTGGGGATGGTGTTTGGCAGGGAATAGATGGAGCCAGTCTCCAAGGTTACCTCCCTGCAGTAGGCAGTGCAGGAGTGTGGACAGGCGCAGGCAGTCACTGACAGTCCAGTGGCTGTATCACCACAGCAGGTTACCTGGATGGTGATGATGGATATTTGAGAGAGAGAAGAGGAACAAATGAACATAATAGCTGTGAAATGAAGAACTGAAAGAAACACAGAGAAGGACAGGGTTCACTGGTGAAGAGAGAAAAACTGAGCCAATATTACAGATGGATGGCCAACAGAAGTGGCAACCGTGATGCAGAAAACATGAATCTGCTGAATTTTATACTGAGCCTGGAAAGCTGCAATGTGCCCAGAAGGAAGATGTGCCAAACATGCAGTGGGCCTTGTTGTACACTGCAAGCAACTGCAAACCCAATAGGTGAGCTAAGAACAGGAAACTTAGTGTCACCCCTGTGGACTGAACTGAGGTACTCCACAGTCACACAATCCGCAATTAGTTTCTGTGATGAAGAAGGGGCTGAATTACCAAGATCCAATTTTGCTCATTTACATTCTGGCAATGCTGGAGAAAAGAGTTAATGCTGGGCCTGGAAACATTCCCCTATCATTAAGAATTACCCAAATGGATGGGGCCTGGATTTAATGACCATTCAGAATAATACAGGTCCATCAATACAAACTCCCCCAAGCCTCGCTAGACTATTGCTCAAAGAGAGGGTATGCAAATTTAAGTTCTTGGCATTGGAGTATGTCTTGGAGGATCTTTTGTGGACCCTAAACACCAATGGCATCATGAAGAAAGCACATCAGCGCCTCTACTACCTCAGGAGGTAGACACCAGAATCCCTGACATATTTCTACAGATGTGTGGTGGAAAATGTGCTGACCAGTTGCATCAATACCCCTGAGCTTAAAGCTCTTCAACTTCCTGGATGCAGCCCAGGACATCACAGGCAAAATTCGCCACTATTGAGTCCATTGACAGGGAGCGCTGCCATCGGAGGGCAGCAACAATCATCAAGGATCCCCACCACCCAGCACACGCTCTGTTCTCGCTGCTTTCATCAGGAAAAAGGTGTGGGTGCTGCAAGACTCGCACCAGCAGGTTTAGGAACAGCTGCTTCCCCTCCACCATCAAACTCCTCAACGACAAACTCTATCAGGGACTCGTTTCAGGTCTCTGACTTTTGTACTTATTTGATTCTGTCTGTGTTGCACAGTTTGTTTACATTCGTTATCTGTTTACTCGGTTTTTTTCCCCACCAGAAATAAGTGGTGATTCTGCCTCTCCTGCAGGAAAAAGAATCTCAGGGTTGTGTGTGATTCATGGGTGCACTCTGACAATAAATGGTGTGCACGCTCTCTGCGAGAAACACCCCGTGTGAGGGTCCCATAAAATGTACCTGTTGAAGCTGCAAGGTGCCAGTCTCCAGCCACCGGAGCTGGTCCCTGCACACCTCTGCCAGTGACTGAGCGCCGGGAACGGAGACGTGCAGCATGCGGTGTCGGGGCTCAACCCTTCCCGCAGCGCGGTCAGTAGGCGAAGGAGCGCGGACAGTGAGCCGCTGCCTTCGGGACGCCGTTCCTGGAGGCTGCGAGCACGGAGGGAGGAGTCAGCGGCCGCTCGCCGGCCATCACCGAGCCCAGTCCAAGAGAAGCTCTGCGATGGCAGGGAGGACGTCGGAGGGGAGGCCCCTGCCCCAGGAGACGGGCGATCGCGGTCCCATTCTGCGCCGGCTATTCGCTGGCGTGTCACGAAGTGGGAGTGGGATGGCATTGGAGATCCGCCGGACTGTGTTGCTGCTGCTGCTTCCTGCCGCTTTCTGTCGCGCCCCGACCCTCGCACGGATGGTGGGCGAGGTGCCTGGGGTCACGAGCCAGGAGCAAAGTGAGTGACCGGTGTGAATCAAGGCGGCTTTCCCTTTCCGTTGCGCCCATGAAGTCGCCTCCATCTCCACGCATAACGCGGTTGCATCGGAACGGGCGGCCTCGAGACGATTACGCCCCCCCTGTCCCCACGGGCTGCGCCCCCCCTGTCCCCACGGGCTGCGCCCCCCCTGTCCCCACGGGCTGCGCCCCCCCTGTCCCCACGGGCTGCGCCCCCCCTGTCCCCACGGGCTGCGCCCCCCCTGTCCCCACGGGCTGCGCCCCCCCTGTCCCCACGGGCTGCGCCCCCCCTGTCCCCACGGGCTGCGCCCCCCCTGTCCCCACGGGCTGCGCCCCCCCTGTCCCCACGGGCTGCGCCCCCCCTGTCCCCACGGGCTGCGCCCCCCCTGTCCCCACGGGCTGCGCCCCCCCTGTCCCCACGGGCTGCGCCCCCCCTGTCCCCACGGGCTGCGCCCCCCCTGTCCCCACGGGCTGCGCCCCCCCTGTCCCCACGGGCTGCGCCCCCCCTGTCCCCACGGGCTGCGCCCCCCCTGTCCCCACGGGCTGCGCCCCCCCTGTCCCCACGGGCTGCGCCCCCCCTGTCCCCACGGGCTGCGCCCCCCCTGTCCCCACGGGCTGCGCCCCCCCTGTCCCCACGGGCTGCGCCCCCCCTGTCCCCACGGGCTGCGCCCCCCCTGTCCCCACGGGCTGCGCCCCCCCTGTCCCCACGGGCTGCGCCCCCCCTGTCCCCACGGGCTGCGCCCCCCCTGTCCCCACGGGCTGCGCCCCCCCTGTCCCCACGGGCTGCGCCCCCCCTGTCCCCACGGGCTGCGCCCCCCCTGTCCCCACGGGCTGCGCCCCCCCTGTCCCCACGGGCTGCGCCCCCCCTGTCCCCACGGGCTGCGCCCCCCCTGTCCCCACGGGCTGCGCCCCCCCTGTCCCCACGGGCTGCGCCCCCCCTGTCCCCACGGGCTGCGCCCCCCCTGTCCCCACGGGCTGCGCCCCCCCTGTCCCCACGGGCTGCGCCCCCCCTGTCCCCACGGGGTGCACCCCCTCCCCACCCCCTCCCCACGGGTGCACCCCCTCCCCACCCCCTCCCCACGGCAGCACCCCCTCCCCACGGCAGCACCCCCTCCCCACGGCAGCACCCCCTCCCCACGGCTGCACCCCCTCCCCATCCCCTCCCCACCCCCTCCCCACGGCTGCTCCCCCTTCCCACGGCTGTGAGAGCAGAGCATGGTGCTGTGTTGTGGGGTTGTGAGGAGGGACAGGTGGGGAAGAGGCAGAAATGTGGCCGGTTGGAGGGGTTGAAATGGGTCTATTTCAATGCAGGGTGTATTAGGAATAAAGGGGGCGAACTTAGAGCGTGAAACTATGATGTTGTGGCCATTACTAAAATTTGGCTGGAGGAAGGGCTGGATTGGCTGATGCAAGTTCTTGGTGGTCAGGTGTTTTAAAAGGAATAGGATTGGAGGTAAGAGGGCATTACTGATCAGGGATAGTATCACGGCTGTCGATAGGAAAGGAGGATGCTGCAGAGGGAGTGTCCGGTGTGGAAGTCAGAAATAGGAAGGGAGCTATCACTGTCCTGGAAGTAGGCCCCCAAATTGCCCTTGGGACACCGAGGAGGAGATAAGTATGGAGATTTTGGAATGGTGCAGCAATTGTTGTGGGAAACTTCAACTTCCCTAATGGATGGAGCTGAAGGTTAATGAAGAGGAAACCACATCACGACCACATCTCATGCCAGAAACCACATCACGACTTTGCCCCGAGCATATGTGGACCCGACCCGGCCGGGGGGAAAAGATGATCCCAACGGTGCCATCTTGACGTGGCTGCTCCGCTGCCACAACCGTAACATGTGGAGCTGGTTCGCCTGTCAACTTTCAATAACCTTCAGCTCCATCCACGACTCCTCTAACTTTCATGTCAACTTACTGACCCACCTCTCATAATCTGGCAGATCTCTATTATGTCTCCTCTCATCTTTCTACACTTCAAAGAGAAAAGTCCCAGCTCTGCTAACCTTGCCTCATAAAACGTGTTTCCCAATCCAGGCAACACCCTGGTAAATCTCCTCTGCCCTGTCTCCATAGCTTCCACATCCTTCCTATAATGAGGTGACCAGTAAGTGTGATATCACCAGAGATTTGTAGAGTTGCAACATGACCTCTCTACTCCTAAGCTCCCCCCTATTAATGAAGCCCTGCATCTTATAGGCCTTCTTAACTATCCTATCAACCTGTGTGATGACCTTGAATGTATGGATTTGGATCCCAAGATTCCTCTGTTCCTCAACACTGTTAAACAACCGATCATTAATACTGAGCCTTCTGGTTTGTCCTTCCAAAATGCATCATCTCACACTTATCCAGATTGAACTACATCTGCCATTTCTCTGGCCAACTCTGCATCCTGTCTATATCCTCTTGTAACTTTCAATAACCTTCAGCTCCATCCACGACTCCTCCAACCCTCATGTCAACTTACTGACCCACCCTTCCACCTCTTCATCCAGGTCATTTATAAAAATCACAAAGAGCAGGGGTCCCAGATCAGATTCCTGTGGCACTCCACTAGACACCGACCTCCAGGTAGAATACTTTCCTTCCACTACTACTCTCTGCTCTATATAAGTAAGCCAATTTTTAATCCACACAGCAAGGTTTTGTGGATCCCATGCCTCATGGCTTTCTGAACAAGTCTCTCATGGGGGACCTTGTCAAATGCCTTACTAAAATGCATGTAGACCACATTGACTACCCTACCCTCATCAGTTTCTTTTGTTACCTTCTCAAAAAACTCAATTAGACTCGTGAGGCATGACCTTCCCTTCACAAAGCCATGATGTGTCTCCAAATGCTCATAGATGCTATCCTTAAGAATCCTTTCCAATAGTTTGCACACCACTGATGTAAGACTCACCTGGTCTACAATTCCCAGGATTCTTTCTATTACCTTTTTTAAACAAGGGGACCACATTTATCATTCTGCCCTTCTCTGGCACCTCCCCTGTGGACTTAAAGATGAGAACCCAACTATCTCTTCCCTTACTTACCACAGCAGCCTGGGGTATATCGTGTCTGGCCCCAGGGACATCAATCTTAATGTTTTTAAGATGATCCAACACTTCCACTTCCTTAATTGCCACATTGTCCAGCACACATGCCTGTTCTATTAAGAGCTCACCCTGATCAAGCTCCTTTTCTCATGTGAATACTGAAGCAAAGTATTCATTTAGAACCTCCCCAACCACCTCCACCTCCAGGCACATGTTGCCTCCTTTATCCTTTAGTGGCCCCACCTTCATTCTCATCATCCTTCACATTCATATAGAACGCCATGAGGTTTTCCTTAATCCTATGTACCAAGGTTTTTCATCTCTCCTTCGAGCTCTCCTAAGTCCTTTCTTAAGCTCCTTCCTAGCTACCATATACTTCTCATGAGCCCTTCCTGTTTCCTGCTGATCAGATTCCTGTGGGACTTACCTGTGGCCTTGTAAGGCGCAGCACGGGAAGTTTTAATAAACAACCAGTGTGCAGACGAGTCCACTGAGTACTGGTCTCGTTCTTTCAACTCCGTTTAGCTGCCTCTACATGGTTATCATTTGATGGGAAACACAGAAAAACATTTTCAAAAGGGTGAAGAACTAGTAAATACTCTTAAATGAGGCCATTCTTCTATAATGTATCTCGTGCTACTTTCCTCTTCATTGATTCTTGTTATATCCCTCTGAAGTCTCTCTGCATCTTCATCACAGTCATCACTTCCACCCAGCTTTGTATCATCAATAAACTTGGAAATATTACACCAAATGATATACACAGAGTATAAACATCTGGGGCCCCAGTAACATACCAGCTTCTAACCCAAAAATAAGCTATTACTCTTACTCTCTGCTATGTGTACTCTATCTGTCAGTGTTACCTTCTGATCATGTGGGCTGTAATTTGTTTCATAATCTCTTGCCACAGATCTATTTGTTTCCTCCTCATTTACTTTGCTAGTTGCAACCTCAAATACTCTAACAGATTTCTATCCTTAATCTTTAATGATCCCAATCAGTCTAATTTTTATTTCCTAACTGTCATGTTACAATATCCTTAACAATAGATTCCAACATTTCCCTACTAATTAGTCTGCAGTTTCCTGTTCTCCTTCCCTCCTCTCTTCAACATGTATTTGTTCTCCTCTACTCCAGGGGAGCTGCTCTCCAATCTGTGAGGTTTTGGGAGATGTCAGCTAGCCCATCATTCATCTCCATGGCTACCTGGTGTGCAGGTCATCAGACCTGGCACCAATCACCTCGCAGCCTCTTTAACTTTTCCAGTACTAATATTTTACTGATACTAATTTCTTTTATCTTCTTATTCCATTCATCCCTGTGGATTTATTGAATCCTAAATGTCATTTCAATTGTCGCCCGTCTATAAGTGACCTGTCAACCATTGCCTGATTTAATCTTTTTCTCATATCAGAAAATAAAACCTTTACACATCAGTTTCTTGCTTCTTTAGTCTCATTCCCAAAGCCTTTCCTTTCATGAAATACTACTTATGATTTCTCTTGTGCAGCATTCAGTTGCACCACTTTTTCTGTTCCTTTTTGCCATAAGTGAATACATATCATGCATAAACTCTGTATTAATTCTTTAAATTCTGGCCATTACATTTTTAATACCATACTTTTAAAGGAAGCTCCCAAACTGCCATTACTCACACTCCATGCCTTTGTCCTTTGGGTCATTTAAGTATATGATATTAAATTGATTGTGAATATATGATATTCATTATTTGAGCCTTGAGTTTCATACTGCACTAAATCATCCAGTTTATCATTAAAATTCTGACATATTATGATCACTCTTCCCCAAAGTCATCACAACTGTCAGATCATCAATCAATTAACTCTGAAATGCAGGCATCATGCACATGGTTTGATAGGGTCAGGCTGAATTCTTTCCTGCACACCTGATGGATGTTGAAAGCCTTTCTCCTCACTTTGCCCTGCTGTACATAACTCATTGTTCATTGTTTTCTGTCATGCTCCATTCTTGGGGGAATAACCGCTCATGTGGTTTTGTCTGGGACATCTTTGCCCAGGTGCCTTGAAGTTGCTTCTGTCACCTGCTACCCCATTCCCTATAGGATTTTGCAAACTACCAAACCCTCGAAGGATCACGAAACAGCCAGAAAAATAAACAACTAATTTAAAGTTTTTGTTAATCTTGCTATCATTCAACTATGCTGATGGATGTTAGAATCTGTTAACTCCGCTAAATTTCAGAGAATATACACTGTAATATTACTTTCACCAATTGTCCTACTTCCAACACTTTGTGGATCCAGGTCTCTGCTGATGGAACTTAGAACATTACAAACATTACAGACCCTTCGGCCCATTATGTTGGGTCAATGTATATAAATTGACTCCAGAACCATCTAATCCTGCCTCACACCTATTACCCTCCATTTTTCTAACATCTATGTGCCTATTCAAGAGACTTTTAAATGTCTCCATTGTACCATCCTCCGCCTCCTCATCCACTACTCTCTGAATATAAAATAAATTTAGCTCTTACCTCCATTCTAAACTTTCCCTATTCATTCTCTCCATAAACAAAGCCTGTGACATTTGCTACTGTCATCCTAGGAACAGGCCACTGGCTATCCACCCCATCAACGCCTCTCACAATCTCAAATGCCTCCTTTAAATCACTTTTCATCCTTCATCACTCCAGATATTTATTAGCAAAGTTTTTTTTAAATGTGGACTAAGATACGATCTTAGTCTTCTATCTCTCAATCTTCTGGATGTACATCAAAAATGTGCTTCAATGAAGGATTTATGAAAGTGTACGTGTTCATATCTTGTGTAATCACTTACCACTGATGAATGTGGGACAATGTTAATCTATTCATTACAGTGTTTATTTGGGAAGAATAGATGCGAGCAATTTAGGCAAGGTCAAGAGATTTAGTATAAAGATTTGCAGACAATGTATAGGTATAGTGTAGTGGGGTCTCTACTGCTACAGCCAGGTTATAGCTCCTGGGCTGTAGCTCAAAACTTGCAGAGGAATGAAGACACACGCCAGTAGAGTGTATTTGACACTGAGTTTATTCAGGGGCAGCTCTGACTTTTATAGTCAGCTCAGCCACGTCACCACTAGGGCATGGCTTGAACGGGCTGGCCACCAATTAGTCAGTTCCAGCATCTGGGCCCTGATTGGGCCCCCTGCGATCCGCCAGCGGTGGTCGGCAGTTTCACCGTTCCACTGGTGTGGAAACAGGCGTCTGAGCCCATGCGAGGTCTTGCCAGTTGCCACATTCGACGGCTATTCCCGCTGTTGGCCTGAGACGTGGGCGACACAGCCCCCCCCCCCCCAAGAACCGAAGATCGGGGCAGAGTTCTTAGGAAGCCGGCCTCTGCGCGTGGGGTCAGATGGATGATGGGCTGGTCAGAGTCTAAGTAGTCTAGTTTCAACCAGTTGATCGTAAAAGTCTCTCTTCCACCAATGTCCAGAACACAGGTGCAGCCGTTGTTTCTTATGAGTCGGAATGGCCCCTCATAAGGTCTCTGGAGAGGTGGGCAGTGTTGCCTGTGCCGAACAGGTAAGTATTTACAATCGGCAAAGTCCTTGGGAATGTACGTGCGGGGCTGGCCGTTGGGCCTGGGCTTGGTGGGGGCCAGGGTGCCTAGGCACTTGCAAAGCCAGGACAGTGTGATCCCTAAGTCCTCAGGGGTTGTTACAAATTCGCCCAGTGTGACCAGGAGTGCACCGTAGAGTAACTCAGCAGAGGATGCCTCGAGGTCCTCCTTGGGAGTGACTCAAATTCCCAACAGGACCCAGGGAAGCTTGTCAGCCCAGTTAGGTCCAGTCAGACTTGCCATTAAAGCCACCTTGAGGTGTCTGTGAAACCTTTCCACCAATCCATTGGCATGTGGGTGATACGCTGTGATGTGATGGAGTTGGGTCCCCAGGGCATAGGCTAAGGCGGTCCACAGACTGGAAATGAATTGGGCCCCCCTGTCCGATGCAAGGTGTTCGGGGACCCCGAAACACACTACCCAAGTGTTGAGTAAATCCCGTGCGCATATTTCTGTGGAAGCCTCTGATAGTGGCACCGCCTCTGGCCATCCAGTTGACCATTGTGAGAAGGTAACGTGTGCCTCTGGATACGGGTAGGGGTCCCACAATGTGGGGTCAAATGTCTGTGGGGGGGGGGGTCCTTAGTGAGGGTCTGAACTTTGGATGACTGACACTAAGTAAAATCCTGGCCCATAGTGCAACCTCTTTGCGGAGGCCATGCCAGATGTACCTGTTCGTCACCACCTTAACTTGTAGTCTTGAAGGCAGGGTGAGCCAAGTTAAGGATTGAATCGAACACTCGCCTCCTCCATGCTGCTGGAATAACAGGGTGAGTTTTACCCATCTAGGTGTCACACAGCAGCGTGCGATTGCCGGGGGCGATCTGGATGTCCTCCAGTTGTAAGCCAGTGAGTGCTGTCTGGCATGCCGGAATGTCAAGGTCTGCTTGCTGCTTATCAGACAGGGCCGCATAGTCAATACCAGATAGCCGGATGGGATAGGGCGTTGGCCACCACGTTGGATTTGCTGGCTATGTGTTCAATGTCCATTGTAAATTCAGAAATGTAGGATAGGTGTCGCTGCTGCCTGGCTGACCACGGATCTGACACTTTACTGAAGGTGCAGGTAAGGAGTTTGTGGTCCATGTAAATTTTGAACTTCCTGCCCTCCAGGAAGTAACGAAAGTGCCGAATTGCCAGGTATAAAGGCTAACAGTTCTCTATCAAAGCCATTTGAGCTCTGGTGGCCTGAGGTGTAACTGAAAAAGGCCAGCGGATGCCAATGTCCATCAATGAGCTGTTCAAGTACATCCCTGACCACTGGACTGGGGGTGACTGTGTTGAAGGTGGTGGGAGCGTCTGTCTGTGGGTGCACAAGGTGGGTGACGTTGGCTAGGGCACTCTTAGTGGCCTGAAAGGCCTCGGTGGCCTCTTGGGTCAATTGTAAGTTTTTATTGGGCCCTGTCATGAGGAGAAAGAGTGAGCTCATGATGCGGGGCTGCTGAGTTATGAACCGGAGATAGAGGTTGGCCATACCTGCAAACTCCAGTAGCACTTTCACAGTTAAAGGCATGGGGTAAGCGTGGATAGCCTCCACCTTTGCTGGCAATGGTCTGGCCCAGTGACAATCAATCCAATGGCCCAGGAAGTTGATAGTCTCTTGGCCAAATTGGCATTTGGCCAGGTTGATGGTGAGGCCAAAATTGCTCAGCCTGGAGAACAATTCCCATAAGTGGGTGGTGTGCTCGGCACGGGTGTGGCTGGCAATTAGAATGTTGTTGAGCGCATCCATCAACCTCTGGAAAGTCTGAACCGTGTTTTTTAACCCAAAGGGCATGCAGAAGAATTCAAACAATCCAAATGGCCGTCTTTGAGATGTCATCTGGGTGAACTGGGATCTGGTGGTAGCCCTTGATGAGGTCCACCTTTGAAAATATTCGTTCCCCCTGCAGATTTGCAGTGAAGTCTTGAATATGGGGCACGGGATAACTGTCTGGAACAGTGGCCTCGTTAAGGCGGTGGGAGTTAATGCACGGCCTCCAACCACCTGTTGACTTGGGGACCATGTGGAGGGGAGAGGTTCAGGGGCTATCGGAGCGCCGCACAGTGCCCAGTTCCTCCATTTTAAAAAAATTTGTCCATGGCCAAGTTAAGTTTTTCAAGGGGGAGGCGCTATGCCTTGACGTGGAGGGGAGGGCCCTCAGTCATGATCTGGTGCCTCACTCCATGTTTGGGTTCTGCCAAATGGAGGTGAGGCAAGGTGATTGTGGGGAAATCCGACAGGATCTTGACGAACTCATTGGTGTCAATACTCACTGAGTGCAGGTGGGGGTTGGTGAGCTTGGTGCCATTGAGGGAGAGCGATTGGAATGTCCGGGTGTGTACCAGTCGACACCCCTTGATGTCCACCAGGAGGGAGTGGGCTCTCAGGAAGTCGGCACCTAAAAGTGCTTGCTGCACGACTGCCACGGTGAACTTCCAGGTGAATCGGTGGTGCCTGAAGCAGAGGGGCATGGAATGGATGCCGAAAGTCCGGATACTGGAGTTGTTTGCCACTCAGAGTTTCCGGCCCATTTTGCTGTAGCGAGCCTCGAGGCTGGTGGAGGGATGACACTGTATTGTGCCCCTGTGTCCACTAAGAAGCATTGTCCCGACAGCAAGTCCTGGATACATAGGAGGTTATCTAGTTGGCCAGTCGTCACAGCCATTTACAATTCCCGGCCTGGGTGTTTCCCAGAACGTGCAGGGGGAGCAGCATTTCTGGGCATCAGAGCCCCACCATTGATGATAATAACGGTGGGGCATCTTGTTTGGTTGGACATTTGGTCAGATGGTCAGTCAGACCATCGATCGGACGATCAGTCAGATGGCCGGTCAGTGTTCCTCATGGCTGGACACTATTGATGTGGTGTCGTCACCTGCTCGATTGAAGTGCAGACATCCCTCTTCGCCGCCCATAGCACACCTGCTCGAGCGACCACCTTTCTGGGGTCCTCAAAATCTTCCACGATGAGCAGCCGGATGTCCTCGGGCATCCTCTCCAGGAAGATCTGCTGGAATGGTGGACAGGATGTGTGGCCATCACAGAGAGTGAGCATGTTGCTCATGAGGGCAGATGGGGCCCTGTCCTCAAAACTGATAATATTCAGCAGATGGGCAGTGCATTCGGGCTTTGAGAGCCCGAAAGTGCAGGTTAGTAGCTCTTCAATGGCCACTTACCTTACTTGATCCAGGGGCTACTGGAAGAAATTGATAATCCGGGCTGCCGTGTCCTGGTCGAGGGCACTGACTACATAGTAGTAGCTTGTGTCATCCTCAGAGATCCTTCGAATGGCGAACTGTGCCTCGACTTGCTGGAACCACACCCATGGTTGGGCGGTCTAGAAGCTGGGCAGTTTCAACGCTATGGCATTGATCTCGGGTTGTTGCTCCATTGTCGGATCCAAAACACCATTAGGACCATTTGGGGTCACCACTGTAGTGGGGTCGCTACTGTTACAGTCAGGTTATAGCTCACGGTTATAGCTCCTGAGCTGTAGCTCAAAATTTACAGAGGAAAGAAGACAGGCATGCCAGTAGAGTGTATAGAACACTGAGTTTATTCAGGGGCAGCTCTGCCTTTTATAGTCAGCTTGGCCGCGTCACCACTGGGGTGTGGCTTGAACGGGCTGCCACCGATTGCTCGGTTCCAGCATCTGGGTCCCTATTGGTCCCCCTGCGATCTGCTGGCAGTGGTTGGCGAGTTTCACCGTTCCATCGGTGGCCTGTGGAAACGGTCGTCTCAGTCTGTATGAGGTTTCCGCGTTCCAGGTGTTGGACCAAGGTGTGGACCGCAGGCCACTACAATATCAACATATTTTAATTTTTAAAATATACTTTACATATCTCCACAATGCTATCCTGGAATAAATGTACTGTTAGAGCTCCTGTTTGAATGCATTTTATTCGGCCTTTTCTTCAGTAGTTCGGATTCCATCCCATTTGTGGTTACGTGCATTGTAATATGGGTTTGTCTAAACTGTATCTGGCTGGTTTAGTCTTGATTTTCCACAACCCATTCTGTGAGGACTGCTAGATTATTTCAGCAAAAGCAGGTTTTGCTTATGGAATTTCAATGATCAACTAAATCTACTTGGAAAGATTCTTCCCTCCAGACTTTGCTATTAATTGAACAATTCTGCTAGCTGGCAGTCACCAACTCGTATCGTTTCAAGGTTGATGCTCCATCTGGATGGTTACCAAAAAAGTATTTAAAAGGGCTAAGTGATAAGTCCAAAATCTTTGTGAGAATTGACATCCTACAACGGGGTGCTGTGTGAGGGAAATTAAACCACATTCAATAAGAACAAATAAGAAGGATGTGATGATACATTTTCCCCAGCAATTTTGAGAGAGACAATAGTCAACAGAGCGATTATATTCTACAGCTGAAGTTAGCTCGTGTAGAATTTTTAAAGTTCCATTTTGAGCCTGTACCAGATTTTCCACAAAAGGTTTAAAAATTTTGGATTCAGGTAGAATTAAAGAGGACATTTTATTACTAAACTCCCATTTTTTTTTCTGGCACCTTTCCACCTTGATCTGGTTCTGAACTACAAACTAGTGGATGCACAAGAGATTGCATCTGCTTGAATCTGAAGCAGAAAGATATGGCTGGAGGAACTCAGCAGGCCAGGCAGCGTCTGCGGAGAGAATGAAAGTTTTATGTTGAGACATAGTATCCCTCCCATAACTGGCTTCCCTATGAGATTCCATAATCTGCAGCCCAGCATCCTCTCTCAGCCTCTGTCACTATCTCCACACTTCCCCCTCCCTCCAGCACCCTCTGCCCATCATCCCCTCTGCTTCCTTTTCAACATTTCAAATCTCCCTGGACTGCTTTTCCTTCAGCATGAACCACATCTCCCCACGTGCAGGACTTCACCAGAAATGCAACACTCATCCACTCACCTCTTCCCTTCCCGCCACACAGAGACCAAACAGACCATCCAAATGAAACAACGATTCACTTGCAATTCGTCCAATCTAGATAAACTACAATTGGTGTTCATATGATAGTCTCTGGTACATTGGAGAAACCAAGCGGAGTCTGCGGACTGGCCTGCAAGATACCAGCGTTCAGTGTACAGAATTGACTCTGATCTTACTTCCTTCCACCTCAGCCCTGCTTTGATTTACCTGACTATGACCTCCTGTGCTGTTAATAACAAGGCCCAGAGGAAGCTTGAGGAACAGCAACTTCTCTTCCATTTGGATAGGTTACAGCTTTTGAGATTTGACCGAGAAATGTACAACTCTAGGTGACTGACTTCCTCTCTTGACCTGGGTAAACTTGTACCTCTCACTTCGTTCATTTTAGATTGGTCACAGTGTTTGAGCTACCGAAAGAAAACAGAGACACACGCCGAGAGCACTTCAGTTTATACAAATCTTTATTACTAAATCTAAAGCTGATTTCAAACTACAATATGCAAGCCCTTCCAAATTATACTTATCAATGCCTGGACTGGTCCCAACTGCTGAAGCGAGGCAACGACCGCACACTTGTAGTAGGTTGTCGGGGCGCTGGTAGCAGCTTCTCCACCTCCCCCGACCGGGACGATGGTTGGACTCTAGAAATTCTTCTTCTTGCTGAGAGACGTTCCCACCCTGTAAAGAGTCTCAAACTTCAGCAGCGGGACCATGGCTTATATTACCCAAAAATTGTTTACTCATAGCCTATCACCCTGAATAAATGGTTTACTTATCTTCAAGGTCTCCTGACAGTTTGCGACCAACAAAAGACAACTGCATCTCTGGGCCTCATGGTGTAAATTAGATTATGTCTGCTGATTCATATGCATCTCTGGGCCCCATGGTGGAATTTAGATTATGTCTGCTTCATACCTTATTCTCAAAGTAGGTTACTGATACTTGTATAAGCAAAAGCATGGTCTAAATCCTCCATTACAGGGGTCTGAATGGACGAGGCATCCTGCAGATTCTGCCTTAGAGAGTAGGGGTCTGAATGGATGAAGCATCCTGCAGATACCACCCTAGAGAGTAGGGGTCTGAATGGATGAGGCATCATGCATGTACCACCCTAGAGAGTAGGGGTCTGAATGGATGAGGCATCCTGCAGATACCACCCTAGAGAGTAGGGGTCTGAATGGACGAGGCATCCTGTATATACCACCCTAGAGAGTAGGGGTCTAAAAATGTACAACTTTGGTGACTGACTTCCTCTCTGAATGCTGTAAATCATCTATGGTATTGTATTAGCACAGCCTGACCTGCTGCCCAGCACTTTGTAGGCTTTTAATTCCTTGTGTGCATTTTTACCTTCTAATTCCTTTGCTTTTCATTTTCTCTCAAGTAAAGAACAGATTGAGGAGAGCAGGGACTGATTCAGTCATGCATTCATCAATGTTGGAATTCATTAGCCAGGTCTCCATCATGCAGTGCCAAAGCATTCTTTTCAGACAAAGAATGATATTGCTTTTCATTCTCTCTTCCAGATTTGTGATCCATCATTGGGATCCAACAATTATAAAATTCTACCTTAATTATTCCTCTCCTCCATGACTGTTCCCCTTTCATTATGGTGCTTGGATCCAATTGCCATGCTGGTTCCACACAGTTCATTTGGATAGCATGGGATCGATAGACCTTTGGGTTACATGAAGGGCTCCAGCCCCAGTAGGAAAGGATTTGAAAGTTTTGTTTGCATTCGGGTGGCACCGTTAACGCAGTGATTAGCACAAAGTTATTACAGTGCCAACAACCCGAGATCAAATCCATTGCTGTCTGTCACTTCTCCCCATGTCTGTGTGGGTTTCCTCCGGGTGCTCTGGTTTCCTCCGACGTCCCAAAATGTACGGGGTTGGAAGATTAATTCAGTTGTATTTGGGAACAGACTCATAGGCCATGCTATATTTCTAAATTAAACACAAATTTAAAAATTTAAATGAAGCTGGCTCTCTAGCATGGTATCCAGAGAATTCAGTTTCCACACAATAATGTACACATACAAACAACAGGGCATTCTTTATGAATTCTGCAAGTACGTCACTGTTTTCCTTTGCAGAGCAGTCACTGGTTTTCAGATTATCAGAAATGTTTTAACTTGTTCACAGAACCCATTTGCCTGCAGACTCACTGCTTAAATCACAAAGGCTTGGAGCATGAAAGGAAACCGTTCAGCCCATTTTGAGTTCATTCTGGCTTAATGTTAAGAGGAACCCAGTTAATCACATACCACACACTCCATATTTTCTCTGCACCTCAGCACATTTCCTTTCATTCATTCATTCATTTCCCCTTGAACTAGATTCCACCTTTGCGCCTGGGTGGTGCAGTCCAGACGTAACTAGAAAAAAAAACAGAAATGATGGTGGTCTCTCAAAGTCCGTAAGAGGTAAAGATGTATCAACCAATATTTGGACCTGAGCCCTTCTTCAAGGGATGAAGCTGTCAGACCAGCTGAGCTCCTCCAGCATTTCTGTGCTTTTACTACAATCACAGCATCTGCAGATTTCCGAGTTTCATTCCAACGTAACTAGTTGCTGGATGAAAATATTTTTTTTCTCCACATTACTTTATTTTGCAATTCTCATCATTATATGTTCTCAGGTCTTCCACCTTCTGTTTCTCCATATTCATTCTTTCCAACCCTTCATTATTTTAAATACCTATTTGATAGTTACATGCTATCAAACACCCTTTGAATGTTCACAAAAACCATATCAGTCTCATCGACCCTCTGAATGAGCATTTCATCAATAACCCCTCCCCACTCACTATTCATATACCAATCACATGATGATCCTCTGGTTCAAGTCCTGACCTTCTGGTCCACTGAAGCACAACCCCCTCCTCCATTGACCCCTACTCCCTCATGATCCTCCAACTAACCAGGCACTTGCCAGCAAATCCCCGAGGCACCATGTCAACAGTGACACACCTCATGATGCTCTATGATGTTTAGTGGACGCTTTAGCCCTGAAATTTTGGTATCTAATAACTATCGAGGAGTGGCTGGGGAGGAGGCCTGTCCATATCTGATGATGATGTGCGTGCTGCCTTCAGGAGAGTGAATGCGAGGAAAGCATCCAGCCCGGATGGAGTACCTGGCTGAATATTAAAACTCTGTGCTGACCAATTTACCAATGTATTCATCAATATCTTCAATATCTCACCCCAGCAGGGCATGGTACCCATCTGTTTCAAACAGACATCAATCATATTGGTGCCCAAGAAGAGTGTTTTGAAAGGCTGGTGATGGAAGCAGATCAACTCCTGTCTGAGCAATGACATGGATACGCCTATCATAGCAACATGTTGCATCTCACTGGCTCTACACAAAGCCCTGGAACATCTGGACAGGAAAGGTGCATACATCAGGATGCTCTGTATCGACTACAGTTCAGCATTTAACACTATAATTCCCTCAAAACTGATCAGCAAACTCCAAGACCTGAGAGTTAACACCTTAGTGTGGATTTCTTCACCTCCAGATCACCAATCAGTGAAGATTGGTCAGAACTTCTCCACAATCTCCACCAGTACCAGAGCACCACAGGGCTGTGTTCTTATGAATATGTGGCTTGGTACGACAATAACACTGTCTACAAATTTGCCGACGATACCATGGTAGTGAGTTGTATAAGGGAAAGGGATGAGTCAGCACACAGGATTTGTGCACCAACAACAATCCTGCACTCAATGTCACCAAAACTAAGGAGCTGATTGTTGACTTCAGGAAGGGAAAGCCAGAGGTCTACAATCCAGTGATCATTGAGGGGATCAGAGGTAGAGGGGGTGAGCACATTTAGGTTCTTGGGAGCCACTTATCTCGGAGAATCTTTCCTGGACCCAACATAACAATGGTATCATGAAGAAAGCGCGTCAGTGCCTCTATGTCCTCAGGAGTTTGCAGAGGTTTGTTATGACATCACAAACCCTGGCAAATTTCTGCAGAAGTGTGGTGGAAAAAGTGCTACATGATGATCTGGAATAGGAACACCAATACCCCTGAGCATAAAGCCCTTCAAAAGATAGTGGACACAGCCCAGGATATCACGGGCAAAACCATGCCCACTATTGAGTACATCTACAGGGAAAGCTGCTATCAGAGGGCAGCAGCAATCATCAAAGACCCACACCACCCAGTACATTGTAACGGATTTGTGTTAATCTTTAATTTAATGTTAAACTATATTTCTCATATATAATCATGTCTTAGTAAAGTAAATTGTAGAGTTAAAATACAATATCTATATTCTTAGTAAGTTAGCTCTGGGTTGGTACAGTGTTACACACAGGTCACAGCACATTTAAAGATACACCATCATATTCAGAGAAGTGTTTATTTTGGAGTCAACATGCCTCGGACAGGCAGAGCTAATGGATTTCAAATGGGTCTTAATTATTCAAGAACTATTTTTAATCAAAGTAATTTAAGCCTCTTGAACAGAGGTGAGGTCAGAGGTTGTTATGGATATTGAATGGTTTTGAAAAAGGAACAGAATTTTAGTAGAAATTAAACTGATGGTCATATGGTTTCCAAGAATTGGGATTCTCCTCAGTGATGATATAATGATTTGGAGAAATATATTACCAGATTCAGACATTTTGTGTTTAGGTTTTGGAAGCGTACAGTTTGGAGGGTACAAAAGTCAAAACCCTTGTGAAAGACAGGGTTGGGTTACAGTAACCAGAATTGTTGCTGTTGTTATGTGATACTCCTGGGAAAAGGGAAACACAGAATCAGTGGCTTTTGAAATAAAGAAGACTATTTCACTGTCTCTTTGGAAAAGAGGACAGATTTCTACTGGGTTCATTTTTGTTTGGCCCCTTTATTTAACCCTTGTCTCATTTGTGACTTCATCATGGAAGAAAATAGCCACATGGTGAGTAAAGAGGCCTGAAGAAGATATAATGTTTAAAAGCACTTTATAATTATTTCTGAACTGAGAATTTAAGAACTTCCAGCAAGACTAAAATGATGCTGAACTTTTAAAGGTTCATGTGATGTCATGAATGTACTCTGACAATAAATCTGAAGTCTGAAATGATTTTAATTCTCCTTGTTCTAGTGAATTGGACAAACTCGAATCTTACAGAAACAGGCCAATCTGTTCAAACAGTTTGTGTCAATGTTTACTCGTCCTCTGCACAGTGTTCTAAACATTTTTACCACAACTTTATATCCCTCGTCTTTATGTACAGAATTCCTTCATTCATTGGTTCAGAACAAGTTCTGTCTCAGCAACTAATCATGGAAAAACTTGCTCAGGCACTGCTCCACCACTCTGAGTGAAGAAATTGCTCTAATCTCTCTTCCAAATATATTGCATGTATCTTTGTCCCCATTCCAGGCCCCTCAACAAAGACATTGCTATGATTTTACTCTGTATGATTTGTAGATGTATGATTTGCCTTGTCCCATTTTTTTAAATGACTTTCAAACAATCTCAACACAGCCCCAGCTGTAGAAAGAAGCAGATAGGGCCAATTCACTGAAAGCAGTTTCCTAACAGATGTTCAACAAGTATGCTGCCAACAATAGTGTGAACAGAGGCTGCAATCTAGGATATCAAGGGGCTGTGTTCTGATTGACTCAACCACCCTCTCCCACAAGGGCATTGGATTTAAAGTTTAAAATGGGGTTGAAACTGTCTGTTTTTTTGGAGATGAGAACTTTGTGTTGTCTGGATTAAATTCCCATCCATTCTCCTTGGAACATTCAATGTGCTGCACCTCCCAGCCCGTTAATAACTGTATGGTTATCATTCTGTCTGCAAATGTGTTTCAGATGGACTGATACAGACTTGATCTGCATCCAAAGAAAAATCACTTTCCACTACATATTGTTCCTTAAAATGTTCACAATGTCATGTGATGCATAAAAGATATAGGCAGAAATTCAAATTCAATCTAACCTTGTGTGATGTAACTGAGAGCTCAGAATTTTGCTGTTTTCTGAACTATAATGGAAACGTTATAGTCCCAATAATGTCTACTCCTTTGGATATGGCTTCATAAGACAGATGTTTTAATGTGGGATGTCAACACTGATCCTTTGCATAGGTTCCATTGATTGCAGTTAGTGAATCCAGATTATTCCAAGGAATGCTTTTTCGTGGGTTGCTGCACCTGGTCGCATTCAGAACTTTACATCTCTATAATTATTCACAAACATTCTGCAATGACTGACTCACGAATGTTCCTCTAAATGTTGGGCAGATTATGTAACCTCAGTGTGGGTGGCCAGATGTCTTGTTCGGATTCAAAGTCTTGTTGCTTTCAATGTGTTGCCATTCTTCAACTCTTTTATATTTTAGAGATAGTCAGTACTATTATCTAAATCCTGGGTTCCAGAAGTCATGAGAGCGATTGGCAGGTTCACCCATGCCAGCTGAACTCTGAATTAAATCAGAATCTCTAAGACATGGTTCTTTTTTTCTCTTGCAGATCTCCATGAACCCATTTTCCAGCGCTTTTCCCTGACGGGTGTGTCAGACTATAGGATATTCCTGCTGGGAAAAAGGGAGAACACTCTGTATGTGGGAGCCAGAGGAACCTTGTTTGCTCTGAGCCTTTCTCAAGTGACTCAGGAGGTTAAAGCAGCGGTGAGTAAGCAGTGATCATCTTGTGGATTCACAATTTTAGAGGGGTTTCCATACCTAGGGCCCTTCTGGTTATTTGTGAGATCAGCATTTTGGTCTACCTGATAGAGATACAGTTTTAACTTGGATTTAACAACTTAAAGGAAAATATTCAGCTGGGTGTGCGTCCATCTTTAACCAATATGGAGTGCTCAAGGGTATAAGATGAGTGTCCTCGATGGATCAAATCTCACTTATTTAGTTTCTCTGTTTTCTCCTAAGTGTTACAATTAGTTCGAGGGCAAAATGTTATGAACGCTGTAAATCTGAATTAATAAACAAAGAGCAACTGTTAGCACAAGGCTATCACCGGACCAGCGATCCGTGGTGCCATCCAGTGTTGTCCGTAAGGAGTTAGGATGTTTTTCCTGTGTATGGGTTTCCTCGGGTGCTCCGGTTTCTTCCCACCTTCCAAAAAGTATAACATTTGTGGGCGTATTTAAGTAGCATGTAGGGCCAAAAGGGTGGGTTAACCTGATGTATGCCTAAATTAAAAATGAAAATATTCAGCAGGTCAAGCAATCCCTCTGATGAAAGTTAATTTTTTAGGCTGAAGAATTACAGCATTTCAGGTTCAGCACTGAGTTGGACAATTTCAAACCATAACTGTTACTCTCTTGATTTTAGGGCTAAGGTATCACTTGACAACTCCCAATTGGACCTTCTTTTGATCTATATTTTAATTTTGCTTAACCTATTACCACTCCCTTTGGTGTTGTACTACCATCGCCTATGTTGTACAGCTTCCTGTTTTTAGTTTTAATACAAACTTTCCCTTTTTGACCTTCACTTGGTGTAGTGTGGGTTTGAATGTATGCATGACACACACATACATTGACCGAAAGAGAGGAACATGTATTCTAACAGTTACCTATACCTTTTGATAAACAAATGCCAAACGAAGCCTAGACAAATAGTCTGGAGATCTAAGTTCATATCCTAAAAGGGCAGAAGACAAATGTCCAAACAAAAGGACATCTCTTATGTTCCCCCACACCTTGATGAAGGGCTCCATCCTGAACGTGGATGATGACCTTTGCTATAAAAAGGCACTGTTTGACCTGCTGAGATTCTCCAGCATTTGTGTGTTTTTTCAGTACGAGTCCTTAAATGAATCTCTGATTGAGTTTGTTGTTGAGGAGTCTGATGGTGGAGGGGGAGCAGTTGTTCCTGAACCTGTTGGTGCAATTCTTGCGGCATCGATACCTCTTTCCTGATGGCAGCAGCAAGAATAGAGCATGTGCTGGGTGGTGTGAATCCTTGAGGTTTGCTGCTGCTCTCCGACGACAACGATCCCTGTAGATGTTCTCGATGGTAGAAAGGGTTTTGGCTGTGATGTACTGGACTGTGTTCATTATCTTTAGCAGGGCTTTACATTCAGGGGTATTCGTGTCCCTATACCAGACCATGATACAGCCGGTCAGTACACTTTCCACCACGCATCCGTAGAAATTTGCCAGGGTTTCCACTGTCAGACCAAACCTCCACAAACTCCTGAGAAAGTAGAGGCACTGACGTGCTTTCTTCATGATGCCATTAGTGTGTTGGGTCCAGGAAAAATCTTCCAAGATAGTGGCTCCCAAGAACTCTCTCCACCACTAATCCCCAATGATCACTGGATCATATACCTCTGGCTTTCCCTCCCTGAAGTCAACAATCAGCTCCTTAGTTTTGGTGACATTAAGTGCGAGATTATTATTGTTGCGACATTCAGCCAAGTTTTCATTCTCCCTCCTGTATCCTGACTCATTCCCTTCCTTTATACAACCCACTACCGGCATTGGCAAATTTGTAGATGATGTTGTTGTCATGGGGGGGGGGGGGGTGTCGCAGTAAGAACACAGCCCTGTGGTGGTCTGGTGCTGATGGAGATTGTGGAGGAGAAGTTCTTACCTATTCTCATTGATTGTGGTCTGGAGGTGAGGAAATCCATGATCCAATTACACAGTGGGATGTTGAGTCCCAGGTTTTGGAGTTTGCTGATCAGTTTTGAGGGGATGATGGTGTTAAATGCTGAACTGTAGTCGATAAAGGGCATCTTTGCTTCCAGATGATCTAGGGCTTTGTGTAGAGCCAGTGAAATGGCATCCACCATAGACCTGTTGCCGTTATAGGTGAACTAGAACGGATCCATGTCACCGCTCAGATAGGAGCAGATCTGCTTCATCACCACCCTTTCAAAACACTTCATCACTGTTGATGTAAGTGCTACTGGTCGATAGTCGTTAAGGCAGGTTACTGCATTCTTCTTGGGCCTGAAACAGGTGGGTACAACACCCTGATGGAGTGAGATGTTGAAGATATCTGTGAATACATTTGGTAAGTTGGTCAGCAGAGACTTTTAATACTTGGCTGGGTACTGCGTCTGGATCAGATGCTTTCCTCAGATTCACCCTCCTGCAGATCATCCTCAGATATGGACAGGAGGGGATCATCAGGTATGTGGGGGTGCAGAAGGGTGGTTCTTTCTTGTTCTTGTGGTTGAATCAGGTGTAGAAGATACTGAGTTCCTTTGGAAGAGAAGCTTTTCCGTCTCCTACTACTGGACCGGATTTGGGTTTGTAGCAGATTATGCCAATTTGGCCCTGCCACAGTTGTTGGGTATCCTTCGTTGTTTCCATTTTTGCCCAGAAACTCCACTTCACCTAGGATATGGCTTTTCATAGGTTATACCCACTCCTTCTGTATTGATTTGGGACTCTGGATTTAAATGCCTGTGATCTGGCTCTCAGCAAGTTCCAGGTTTTACTGTTCAACCACGGCTTCTGGTTGGGGAAACCCCTGAACGATTTGGTGGGGACACATTCATCCACATCTGCTTTGACAAAGTCCATGACAGCCCTGGTGTAATCATTCAGATCCTCAGCTGAGTCCTTGAACACTGCTCAGTCCACAGACTCGAGGAAGTCCTGTAACCATTCTTCAGCCTCCTGTGACCACCTTCTAGCTGTCCTGTCCTGACCTCTGGAATCTCTCTTATTAGGCTCTGTCTGTATGAAGGCAGAAGGAACACGGCCAGGTGATCTGACCTGCCAAAAATGCTGTCTTGGGACAGAACAGTAGGTGTTCCTTAGCTTGGTGTAGCTGTGATTGAGTATGCTGGGACCTCTGGGCAGAGCTTTCTCGACACAGGCCTGATTAAAGTTACTGACTTTAGTTTGTAGTGGGTTGTGCTGGGCCGTCTCTTGTTTACTGACCATATCATGCAGATCTGCAGATGCCTGTTTGTAATCAGGAGGGATATAAATTCCGATGAGAATCACTGATGAGGAATCTTGGGGTAGATAGAAGGGTCTGTATTTAATCAATATTTGCTTTAAGGCAGTAGAGCAGGAGGTCGACATAAACCCAACGTCTGTACACCATCCAGATTTAAGTAGAAAACACATGCCACCCCCTCTTTGCCAGAATCCAAGTTCCGATCCAGTCTATGAAACTGTCTGGTTGGATAGCGGTGTTCTCTGTTAGCAAGGTCTCGGTGCAGAAAACAACTGAGATGTGTCTTAACTTTCTCTGATAAAGCAACCTTGCCCTCAGGTCAAATAAATGGAAATAAAATAAAGAGATATTAGCAATGATGAGAACAAAACTAGTTTTCAGGGGAGAAGATTTCCTATCCTCACCTAGTTTGCCTGACACACCCCATGGGCCCATTCGGTGCTCTAACACATCACTTGGTTCACCTGCAATTTGGAAAAGACAATAAGTGACAAATTCCAGATCCTTCAAACTCAGAAACTACAACAGAAGCAAGCTAAGCTAGGACAGGATGATAAGTGCAATAGTTAGCCCAATGCCATTACAGCGCCAGCGATTGGGACTAGGGTTTGAATCCTGCGCAGTCTGAAAGGAGTTTGCACATTCTCCCCATGTCTGCGTGGGCTTTCCCCAGAGGGTCCTGTTTCCTCCCACCATTCAAAACGTGCCGGGGTGTAGGATAATTGAGTGGCATGGATTCATGGGCTGACAGGGCCTGTTACCATGCTGTATGTCTAAATGTAATAATAATTGCTGTACCTGTATGCCATCTTTTAAGAATCATGCACCAAAACACTCAGATTCCTTTGCATTTCCAAACTTTGCAATCTCTCTGCCAGAATGGAGAACTTTGCTTTTTCTCACAATATCCTCCAATTCTCCATTCACGGGGTAGCTTTCTTTTGCCCACTTACCAACTTACTTTCCTAACCATCGCTTTTGTCAACTAGCCTACCATACATGACTCCATGAGAGATTCAAGATTCTTTTATTGTCATGTAATAGTACAAAACATGTAATATTACACAAGGTTGGCTTCTCCCTGCTGTAAGGCAAAGAGTCGCCATTAGTGTTGTCCAATACCCCTTACAGTAAAGAGAAGCAAAAGAGACCCCCTTCAGAGTTACTGAGCGTACATGGATTTATCTCCAGCATGCCTACAGCCTCAGTACAGACTCTTGTTCGATCCAACAGCAGCCCTAGTGAGCTCCAAATCCAAACCTCCAAAACAATTAGGAATCCTTCAGATCTTGAGGCCCTTCAGGAGCCCCTGTTATCCTCAACATCCTCCCAAATTCCAGCTCCGATACCTGGTTCCCATAAGCCAGTCACCAGCAGCCCACAGCCGGTGCGGGTTCTCCAACAGCAAGACGCATGCAGCCTGTATGGGTCCCTCAGCCACTGAGCCCTGGCTGGTCTGCTGCCATGATCTTTGTCCTGTAAGGTGGTCTTCTCCAAAGGGTTTGGGGGGGGGGGGTTCTCCCCATTTTTGGTGTGCCCTGTGCTGGTTTGCTGCTCCCACAGTGTCTGCAACCCTTTATGACCACTGCTGAGCACAGGACATGCCATCCTGGGCACAGATCCACAATCTTTTTTCTGTAAATCATAATAAACTTGGAGAAAGTTTAGGGACCATTTGTGCAAGGTTCAGAATAGGTTTGTCTCACTGGGACAAGGAAAAGATGGTAGGAAAATGGAACTGTGGCTGACAAAACAGGTCCAGCAACGTCAAGAGGAAGAAGGAACCATACATTTGATATAGGAAGCAGGAAACAGGAAGGGCTCATGAGAAGTATATGGTAGCCAGGAAGGAGCTTAAGAAAGAACTTAGCATGTAGAATTAAGGAGAACCCCAAGGTGTTCTATGCGTATGTGAAGAACAAAAGGATGATGAGAATGAAGGTAGGGCTGCTAGAGGATAAAAGAGGCAACATGTGCCTGGAGGCGGAGGAGATCCTTGAATCCTCTTTGGACATGGGAGATGCCAGAGGATTGGAAAATGGCAAATGTAGTGCGCTTGTTTAAAAAAGGTAAAAGGAAGAATCCTGGAAATTATAGATTGATGAGTCTTACATCAGTGGTGTATAAACTAATAGAGGGGATTCTTAAGGACAGGATCTATAAGCATTTGGAGAAGTCCAGTCTACTCAAGGAAAGTCTGAATGGCTTTGGGAAGGAAAGGTCATGTCTCACAAGTTTAATTGTGTTTTTTGAAGAGGTGACAAAAGGAATTGATGATGGAAGGGTGGTAGAAGTGGTCTATATGGATTTTACCATGGGACCCCTGCTCTTTGTGATTTTTATAAATGACAATAATTTTTATAGAGCCCGAAACTCTAAAGATTTACCATACACCTCTTGTCTGGAGATTTAATTCCCCTTAATTTGTCCCTCCCTTCCAATTCCCATTTTAGAGTGATTAATTTCTGGACATTTGCTTCTACCTTGCACAGCAAAAACTGATGCAAAAGACTCACTTTCCACAGGATCAACATTTACTTTGATCATCTAAAAAAAAATATATCCTTGGAGATTATTACTGTCTGCTTTTAAATTCTGCTTTGTATTTTTCCTTCATTACAATTATATTCTAGTGAATTGTAATTTCTGTCCAATCTTCTGACCTTCCGCCCATCTTTGTCCATTCATGCTTTTCTTTTAGTTTCATACTAACTTCAACACCATACACAGTGGGTTCCTCCAACAACTCACTTCCACCTTCTCTTTCTCCTTATAATGTACTCTGAGAAATCCCTTTATCAGCCAGTGCATCTCAGCCGACTCTCATTTCACAATTCACATTAGCTGATTCTGATTTCTCTTATTGAGATGTTCGGTTTAAACACATCTTCTTCCACAAAACTAAATATAAAATAAAGCTAGTCTTGATACTACAATGCCAGATTTGGTATAATATGATCTCTGCATGGTTTTATGATACAGCATTTCCTGGAGCCAAGTTATATAACCATATAATCATTTACAGCATAGAACAGGCCAGTTCGGCCCTACTAGTCCATGCCGTAACAAATTCCCACCCTCCTAGTCCCACTTACCAGCACCCGGTTCATACCCCTCCAGTCCTCTCCTCTCCATATAACTATCCAGTCTATCCTTAAATGTAACCAATGATCCCGCCTCAACTACGTCTGCCGGAAGCTCATTCCACATCCTTTGCGGAAAGAAATTTCCCCTCATGTTCCCCTTATAATTTTCCCCCCTTCAATCTTAAACCATGCCCTCTAGTTTGAATCTCCCCCACTCTTAATTGAAAAAGCCTATCCACATTTACTCTGTCTGTCCCTTTTAAAATCTTAAACACCTCTATCAAGTCCCCCCTCTATCTTCTACGCTCCAGAGAAAAAAGCCCTAGTCTGCACAACCTTTCCCTGTAACTCAAACCTTGAAATCCTGTCAACATTCTTGTGAACCTTTTCTGTACTCTCTCTATTTTGTTTATATCTTTCCTATAATTTGGTGACCAAAACTGTACACAGTACTCCAAATTTGGCCTCACCAATGCCTTGTACAATTTCATCATAACCTCCCTACTCTTGAATTCAATACTCCAATTTATGAAGGCCAACATTCCAAATGCCTTCTTCACCACACCATCTACCTGAGTATCAGCCTAAATCCCTTTGTTGCTCTGCACATTTCAATAGCCTACCATTTAATTTTACTATTTAGATTTGCCTTTCCAAAATGTAACACCTCACACTTATCTGTATTAAATTCCATCTGTCATTTCTCAGCCCACACCTCCAGCCTTCCTAAATCACCTTTTAATCTACGGTAATCTTCCTCGCTGTCCACAACACCACCAATCTTTGTATCATCCGCAAACTTGCTTATCCAATTCTCCACCCCTACTTCCAGATCGTTAATATATATAACAAATAATAATGGACCCAGGACCGATCCCTGAGGAACTCCACTAGTCACTGGCCTCCAATTGGACAAACAATCTGACACCTCCCATCCAACCATTGCTGAATCCATTCACTACCTCCTTATTTATACCTAATGCCTCCACCTTTTTTCCTAACCTCCTGTGGGGAACTTTGTCAAAAGCTTCACTAAAGTCTAAATAGACAACATCCACAGCTTTCCCTTCATCAACCTTTTTTGTAACCCCCCTCGAAAAACTCAATCAGGTTTGTCAAGCATGATCTACCCCCTGTCAAAACCATGCTGATTACTCCCTATCAATCCCTGTACCTCCAAATATTTGTACTAGTAAAAACATGAATGTGGTTGAAGTAAAAACACAACAGGTCAAACAATGCACTTATGTAGTAAAGATAAAGATACATAACTGATGTTTCAGGCTTGAGCCCTTCAAGTTATACTAGATTTGGAAATACACTAGGAACCTTCAACTAGCATGAAAATAAGAACTGACACATAAATTAGTGACGACAGTGTGACAGAAAATGAAGAAAGACTTAGACGGGGAAGGACAGAATTGGGCATCAGTAATGTGACTGAGAAGAGCCAAGTCTAATCGTGACTGTGAGCTAAGACACGGTGCAGGAGAGAACACGGGCTAAGATTGCCATGAGAAGGAGAAACAGCCTATCCTGAGAGGTTATGGAAAGTGCTGGAGAAACTCAGCCAGTCCTGCAGCCAGTACCGTACCTTGATGAAGGACTCAGGCCCGAAACGTTAGTTCTATATCTTTGCCTCCATTGAACACTGTGGGATCGACTGAGTTTCTGCAGCACTTTTGTGTATTCACACAGTGTTTCATGTTGCTGGACGATTACTTTGTGCAAGGATTGGTGCACCTCTTAGAGGGAAGAGCATAGCTACAGTGATGCTGTGCAGCAACTCCAGGTGTGCGTGAGTGCAACAACTCCAGGTGTGCATGTGTGCAGCAACTCCAGGTGTGCATACACACGTATGCACTGGAATGAGTGATCTCCCAACACATCAAAAAAAGGTGTTGGAGCACAAAAAATATTTATTATGATAGCCCTAGCTGTAGCAAAAAATTGTATTATGTCAACCTGGAAATTAGAAGACAACTTGAGAATACAACAATGGTACATAGAAATAAATAAATGTATTCCATTTGAAAAAATAACATATAATTTAAGAAATAACATCACAATATTTGAACAAATATGGGAACCATACATGAAATGCAATAGAGAAATCCTACCATGGATCTCCACCACCTAAAATGACAGAAGGAGAAGACAACGAAATGAACTGACTCAGTATATAAAAGTAAAAGACACAAATTTCTTGTTTATTTTTATTAAGTGACGACATTGTTTAACGGGTTTAATGTATCTTATAGATTGAACTTTGAATAAATGGGAAGGGGGAAGAGGGAGGGAGAGAAGGGAGGGGGGAAAAAGGGGAGAAAATGACACTGTATATATTCAAGAGAAAAAAATCTGTATGTATTTTGGTCAGTATGGTTTATAGTGTGAAAAATTTAAAAAATTTTAAAAAAGGTGTAGTTACTTGGATCAATCGCAAAGAGGGTAACTAGTGGTAGGAATCTTCCTGCATTCTACTTTGATGCCAACAGCTTTGACGGCAATGTCATCAGAAGGAGAAGAGAGCAAATGGTCTGCACCAACAGGAAGCCATTCTCTTCCTGGAAATAAATTTTGAGGTGTGGAGTTTTTCATCAAATTTTAAAATGTCATGGAAAAGCTGTATAGTGGAGTCCCTGGAGTACAAAAGTTATAAAGTCCTATCAATCCTGGACTCTCAGGAGTTTTGTGGAGTTGTAAATTAAAATTTGGACAAGGTCATATTTTCTCATGGAAGACTTTCACATGTAGGCCTGAAGTCTGCCATGATCAAAGAAGGAAGACAATGACTATCATCCGGTTGCACTTACACCGGTCATCATGAAGTGCTTTGAGAGGCTGGTCTTGGTCAAGCCAGCCTCCCACCCAACTTTCAACCATATTAGTTTGCCTACAGCGCAAACAGGTCTACAGTGGATGCCAGTGCACTGCACTAACCCTTCAGACTTCAGACTTCACTTCTTTGACCATGCTCAGTGTCATGAATTTGTGGTTTAATTGTTAATTCAGTCAGGTTTTCACTACAGGAAGTCTTGCACTTGATTTTGTCTACAAAGCAATGAGATATATGGAAATGGTAATGAGGAATGCAGAAGAACTGTGTTCACTGTCAAGAACACATGCAATAGATGTTTATGGTCACAGCTGTCGTGTTATCTAGAGTTCTGAACAATGTAGGCAGCTGGCTACAAAGGTAATGGAAACCATGAAAATGTAAAATGGCAAAATGTATAAACTCTCAGCAAAAGTGACACATATCCTTTGCTATCCAAGTCCAAAACCCTAACCCTAACCAAAGCAAATTCAATAATGCAACTGAGGTCAGTTCAGCCCGGTATAACAATGAACTAAACAATGTGTTCAGGTGAAACATTGAGGGCAGTCGGCTAGATGAAATGTTTAGTTGATTGCAATGTGGTTGTAGCAGTTTACATTAATTGACCAACATTAATAGTAAGAGGAAAATCAAAAAAGATAAATGCTAGAAGTCTGAAAAAAGACAAAATAGTCAGACACTAGAAATAAATTGGCATGGCCTGAAACTTCACATCTGTTTCTCTCTCCACTTCTGTTGACTTGTTGAATGTTTCCAAACTGTTTTAATTTAATCAGAAGGAGGCTTTTAGTATGGGCAATCTAACATTATTCTTGGACGTGGAGGGTATAAAGGCTGACCATGGCATTTTGAAGGCCAGTCGCCCATGAGCCTTGTCCTGTCCCAAGCCTTGTCCTGTCCAAGGACCAGGTGGAGGAAGAGTTAGACAAAACTTGTGAAGACAAGCTAGAGTGCGGGGCAGCACTAATAGTAGTCATACCTAAAGAAGACATAACTGTTCTACTGTGGGTAAAATAAGATTAAGGTAACCTTTTATTGTCATTGCATAAGTAAAATGAGATTGAGTGCACATCCTGATGGTGCACACATACATCAAACAAATGGCATAAAAACATCAACACAATAAAACAATATAATATTCAATGTTTGGCATAGAGCTCTGAGGTAAAAAAAAACTGTTTTTGAGTTTGTTTGTCCATGATTTAATGGATATGAAAGCAGCAGGTCAAACAGATGATGACCAAGGTGGGTGAGGGTCTTTCAGGATGTAGGCTGCTCTACTGAGGCAGCGAGAGCTGAATAAATCCTCCAAATAAGACATGGAACAGCTGATAATCTTCTGGGCCATATTGACAACCCTTTGAAGTCTCCCTTGTCTACTGTCGAGCAGCTGGCAAACCATGTTGGAATGTAGTCAGCCAGCACACTCTCAATGGAGCCGGGATAGAAGGACACCAGCAGTTTCTCCTGCAGTTTGATTTTCCTGAGAATCCTCAGGGCATGGAGACATTGTTGTGCCTTGTTAACTACTGCGATGGTATTGGTGGTCCAGGAGAAATCTTCAGCAAAGTGTGTGCCCAGAAACCTGAAAGCAATGACCCTTTCCACACTGTCCCCCTTGATGTATAATGGGTCTGGAACTGTACTGTTCCTCCTGAGATCCATTACAAGTTCTTATGTTTTTGAGGAGTTCAAGACAAGATTGTTCTCTGAACACCATGCTGTCAGTCTTTGGACTTCATTCCTGTAGTCAGTCTGACTCCCCTTGAAACAAGTCCAATCACAGTTGTGTCGTCCACAAACTTGATGATGATGTTGGTAGAATTCATGGAGGTACGATCATGGGTATAGAGGGAATAGAGGATGGTGCTCAATACTCACCCTTGTGGGGAGCTGGTACTGAGTATAAGGGTAGAGGAGAGGTGAATGCTAATTTTAAAAATCTGGGAGTGGTTCGTTAGAAAGACCTTAATCCAGAGGCAAATAAATTGGGAAAATCCTAATTCAGCAAGATGACGGTGTTAAAGGAAGAGCTGAAATCTATAAAAAGCATCCTCACATAGCTCCTCTGGTGTTCAAGGTGGGTTAGTGGAGTGCACTGGCATCCACTGTAGATCTG
Source organism: Narcine bancroftii (assembly GCF_036971445.1). Classification (NCBI taxonomy): domain Eukaryota; kingdom Metazoa; phylum Chordata; class Chondrichthyes; order Torpediniformes; family Narcinidae; genus Narcine; species Narcine bancroftii. The sequence goes on from NC_091477.1 coordinate 58,917,079, forward strand.
TTTGTGCTGTAGGCAAACTAATATGGTGGGAGGCTGGCTTGACCAAGACCGGTGTAAGTGCAACCAGACGATAGTCATTGAGGCCTTTGATGACTTCCTTCTTCGACAGTGGGATGATCGTGGCAGACTTCAGGCAAGATGAGATGATGGATTTAGACAGGGACAGGTTGAAGATCTTTGTAAGGACTTTGGAGAGCTGGCTTGCACATTTTTCAGCATTCTTCCTATCATGCCATCAGGGCTGGCGGCTTTCCTTGGATTCACTGCACTGAGCACCCATTTCACATCGTGCTCCTGCACAGTGAAGATATATCTCTTAGAGGCTGATGAGGGTATTGTGGTAGTCTCCACTGCCTTCACCTCAAATCGAGCAAAGAAACGATTAAAATCCTTGGCCAGCATTATAGACAATGCTTTCCAGGTTCTAGTATTTCCTAATATCAAAACGTGTCATCTTCAAGGAAACATGCGGACAATATTCTGAATTGCTAACTTATTAATCCAATAAACCAAACTTTGTAGATGCAGCTTTAAGTAGCTTTAATTCATTGATAAAATAGATAAACATTTTGCATAACTCTGCATAAAGATTTTCATAATGATGAATAAACAAAGCATAGACTGTATTTAAAGATATAACGATATTCAAGAAGAAATAAGATGAATTCAAAGAAATTTATCTCGAGCTCATGTTCCCTTCATGGTTTGTTAAAGAATTAGATGCAAACTCCCAATCTGCACGGATATTACAACATATTATGTCATAGTCACTATGGTAACACTACAAACAATTGTCTTTCTTAAAGGGATAGACATAAATTAACTAAGAATCAAAAACTCAAGATTTTAACTTGTACATTCCGGCCTCTAATTATTATAATAGACATTCATGATTAATATATAATCATTACTATTACAGATACAAAAGTAAATATTGTAAGTATAAGATTAGAAATCAAAACTTTCTGCTTCTTGTAAAATACATATTTTAGTAATAGTAATAGTAATTGACAATGAGATAGACAACAGACTCGCCAAGGCAAATAGCGCCTTTGGAAGACTACACAAAAGAGTCTGGAAAAACAACCAACTGAAAAACCTCACAAAGATAAGCGTATACAGAGCCGTTGTCATACCCACACTCCTGTTCGGCTCCGAATCATGGGTCCTCTACCGGCACCACCTACGGCTCCTAGAACGCTTCCACCAGCGTTGTCTCCGCTCCATTCTCAACATCCATTGGAGCGCTCACACCCCTAACGTCGAGGTACTCGAGATGGCAGAGGTCGACAGCATCGAGTCCACGCTGCTGAAGATCCAGCTGCGCTGGATGGGTCACGTCTCCAGAATGGAGGACCATCGCCTTCCCAAGATCGTATTATATGGCGAGCTCTCCACTGGCCACCGTGACAGAGGTGCACCAAAGAAAAGGTACAAGGACTGCCTAAAGAAATCTCTTGGTGCCTGCCACATTGACCACCGCCAGTGGGCTGATAACGCCTCAAACCGTGCATCTTGGCGCCTCACAGTTTGGCGGGCAGCAGCCTCCTTTGAAGAAGACCGCAGAGCCCACCTCACTGACAAAAGGCAAAGGAGGAAAAACCCAACACCCAACCCCAACCAACCAATTTTCCCTTGCAACCGCTGCAATCGTGTCTGCCTGTCCCGCATCGGACTGGTCAGCCACAAACGAGCCTGCAGCTGACGTGGACTTTTTTACCCCCTCCATAAATCTTCGTCCGCGAAGCCAAGCCAAAGAAGAATAGTAATTTAATTAACCAGTTTTTGTTTTAATCTGCACTTGCCAAATGAAACATTTCTTGTCCGGAACTGTATCCATGATTTTCCCCAGTAACCAAGAATTTCTTGGTGCAGAATCATCCATGATAATTACAATATCTCCACATAAAAAATTGTGTTTACCATTTTTATCTTTCTTGTAATAATGAAAGATATTCTTTAATCCATCTTTTCCAAAATAAATCCACAATAAACTGCACTTGTTTCCATCTGCATCTTACATAAATACTTTCTGAAATTGACCCAGAGGTATTAAAGGTTTAGATTTAAAAGTAAGAGATGCTCGATTTGAGGTGAAGGCAGTGGAGACTAACACAACACCCTCATCAGCCTCGATGTCATTTTAATCGACAGAAATTTTTGTAATTGGATAATTATTTAAAATAGCTTTGATTTCACAAATACTGTCTGAAGATTGTCATCATTAAGTATTTACCTATTTGAAATGGAATTAAGAATTTTCTTGATTGATCTAATCATTCTTTCCCATACACATCCATGATGTGATCCTGTAGGTGGGTTAAATATCCAATTAATTTCCTTTTGAAGTAATGCATCATGAATTTAATGTCGATTCTAATTTTGAATTGCTTTTTGTTACTCTAATTGAGCGCCTGTAAAGTTATATCCATTATCAGAACGTAATTCCTTTACTTGACTACGTCTGGCGATAAAAAGTTAAGGAACATTGATAAAAGAGTCTGTATCAAGTGATGACACTACTTCAATATGAATTGCTCTCGTAGTCAAACAAGTAAAAATAGCTCCTTATCATTTTTCAACACTTCTTTCTTGTTTTACTTGTAAAGGACCAAAGTAATCAATTCCCACATATTTAAATTAGGATTCATCAGGTGAAACTCTGTCCTGTGGCAAATCCGCCATTTGTTGTTGTCCAGGTTTAGCATTTGGACGTTGACAATTAATACATTTTGATATTATTCTTTTGATCTATGATGAAGCACCAAGTATCCAGTATTTCTGGAGTAATTCTAATAACATGAGATTACAACCACCATGACCTTTTTTTTCATGTAAATGTCGAACAATCAATTCAGAAATATGAAATTCTTTAGCTTCTTCTAGCATTATTCTAGTTTCACATCTTCTAGCATTATTGTTTTTTTCAATCTTCCTCCTAGTCTCAATACATCATTTACAAGACTTGCTTTCGTAACATTCAGATTCAACTTCGATTTTGCTATCTCGTTATTAAACACCTTTTTTTGACATAAACGAATTATCTCCAATTCAGCATTCGCGAATTCATCAACTGTTAGGGACTTCAGATTATCTTTCTTGATATGATTTAAAAGCCTAGTTTTTAATCTAAGAATCCTTAGACTGCAGCTTTTTTCAAACTAAACCATGAAGAATGACAGCAAATTAATTGAACAATTGGATCATTCTCATTAGATATTTGAATAGTATTCACATTAGTGTTTTGGATTTCTGGATCTTCCATTGAAAATTCTTTGAACTCTTCAGGATTTTGAGGCTAATCTTCTTGACATTGTGAAAGAAATTGAGGACTGGACACCCAAGTATTGGCTCTTTTCAGAAACAATTGAACTTTTGATCCTTGTGAAACCATATCAGCTGGATTGTTCACTGTTTTATCTCCATGCAAAACCTTTTCAATCTCATTAATTCTGTTAATCACAAAGGTAGGAAACCTCATGGTTTTGTTATTAATGTGTTTAAGCACTGATGTACTATCAGTCCAAAACATAGAATCTGCTAACTCCATCTGTAATTCTCTTCTTAACACAGTATCCATTTTGCTCACCATAGTAGCGGCAGTCAATTCCATTTGAGTTATGGTGACTGGTTTTAATGGAGCCACACTGGCTTTTCCCATTACAAATCTACAATTTTGCAGCACTAAATAACTGACAGTAACAAAACCACCTTTGGTTGCATCAGCAAAGTGGTGTAACTGAGCAAATGTGCCAATTCCAAAGTCTGTTGGTTTAAAACATCTGTTGACTTCAAAATTTTCTAACATTTCAAGACTCTCAATCCAATTCATCCAATTTTGTGTGATGGAATCTGGTATAGTTTCATCCCATCCAAATTTTTTTCTGCACAATTCTTGCAGAATTTTTTTGGCTATTAATACTACTGGTGCCAATATTCCCAAAGAATCACATATCGAGCTTACGATTGAAAGAATACCTCTTCTTGTTAAAGGCCATTCTTTCAAAACAATTTTGAATTTGAAAACATCAGATTGAACACACCATTGTACTCCTAAAATACGTTCGACAGGTAGAACATCACAATCCAAGTCAAGATGTTTCACCTCCTTTGCTCTTTCTGCCTCAGGAATAACAGCCAACACATCCCAACTGTTGCTAATCCATTTCGTGAGGAAGAAACCTGCTTTATTACAGATCTCTTTTAACTCATGATAAAGATCTATTGCTTCTTTTTCTGAAGCCACTGAAGTAAGACAATCATCAACAGATAAATTATTTCTGATTATGCTAATAGCTTGAGAAATAAATTGCTTTTCATTATCTTCAGCACATTTCCTGAAATCAAAATCTGCACAGCTTGGTGTCAAAATTGCTCGAAATAGATGAACTTTCATTCCATATTCAATCATATCTTTACTGTAATCGCCATGAGGCCACCAACAATCATAGATCATAGAATATCACGATCTTCTGATGATACTTTCACTTGATGAAGCATCACTTCAATATCTGCAGCAATTACAATAGTCTCTACAAAATCTTATCAGGACACCTATTAAAGTACTGGTTAAGTCTGGACCTTGTAAAAATTGAGAATTCACTGGAACTCCTTGAAATGATACTCCACTATGCGTAATTTCTCCTTTTGTGGATGTATAACTCTATGAGTTGGTAAATACCATTTTCTACCATCTTTACAATCCAAGATATCTTCAGATACCTTTTCTACATAACCCTGGATATCATGTCCAACATGACAAATGAAAGGAAGACTTTATCTTGAATTTTCTCTTCAAATTCAGCATACGCTGTTCTGCAATTATTTTATTGTCTGACATACAAATTTCTCTTCTTCAAAGGTAATGCTACACAGTAATGACCATCAACACATTTAACAGAATTTAAAACTAAATCCAGAAGCTCTTGCCCTCCTTCGAAGGTTCTTGAATATCTCTGAGACATTCAGGGAAATCAATTTTCAACTGTTGTTCCTACAGATCATTAAGTTTGACAACTGAGATTCTGTTGACATTTACATTCGACGTTTCTTAGTCATTATTCATTTTTCCTCCTAATGGTCCATTAATTCTCCACCCAAGCAAAGGACTCATGGCATAAAGTCTGTCATTTTGACTCCTTATACTTCTAGAGGTTCAAGAGCTTTTGATACATCTAATTCAATTAACATCTCAATTTTAGAATCAATCTTGGGTAAGCAAATGTTTTTAAAATGATCCCACTGTTTGATATCATCCTGATAGGGAATATTCTCCTTATTCAAAGGCATAGTCTTCTGAGTATATACACTTGGAAGATCACAACATTCATTGCTATTCAATCCAGCAATCTGTAAACCTGAAACTTTTTTCGTTTCAATGTTCTTTTCTTCATTCATTGTCTTCAACAAGAACTGTGATATTTACCATGAAGATAAAGTTTATTCATTAATAAATGAGGTGGTACTTCCTGGATCAAGAAATATGTAGGTCTTCAGAATGAAGCTTCCTTTTTTAGCTTTAACCTCCACAGAACTATTGAGAAAGCTTTGTCACTGGCTCCAGTAAGATTGCTTGTCTGAACTGAAGCTGATGCATCCTCTTTGACTTTCACGCTAGTCTTGGATTCAGATTGTTTGACATCTTTCTCAACTTTACTTTGTTGAGTATGCAGTAACTTGGGATGTTTTAAACTGCATATATCACAACTGAGTCACTTATTACAAGTTTTGCTGATGTGTCCTTTGCACAAGCAACCAGAACATATTCCGTTCTTCTTTAAATAGGTTAATTTCATGTCATATGACTTTTTTTCCAGTTGTGATCATCTTTCTAAAGCATGCTTATCTTTGCAATACAAACAGCTTTCCTGAACAGTCTGATCTTCTTTTTCCTTTGTTTCCTTGTTCTTTCTTGTGCTTGTATCTGACAGCAGTAACAAAAGTATTTCCCTTTGGTTTCTGTTGAGACAATGATTTAGACTTCTTTACATCTTTAGGAATTATTGAACCATATAACCATATAACCACTCACAGCACAGAACAGGCCAGTTCGGCCCTACTAGTCCATGCCATAGCAAATCCCCACCCTCCTAGTCCCACTGACCAGCACCCGGTCCATACCCCTCTAGTCCCCTCCTATCCATGTAACGATCCAGTCTTTCCTTAAATGTAACCAATGATCCCGCCTCGACCACATCTGCCGGAAGCTCATTCCACATCCCCACCACCCTCTGCGTAAAGAAATTTCCCCTCATGTTCCCCTTATAATTTTCCCCCTTCAATCTTAAACCATGTCCTCTAGTTTGAATCTCCCCCTTTCTTAATTGAAAAAGCCTATCCACATTTACTCTGTCTGTCCCTTTTAAAATCTTAAACACCTCTATCAAGTCCCCTCTCAATCTTCTACGCTCCAGAGAAAAAAGCCCCAGTCTGCACAACCTTTCCCTGTAACTCAGACCCTGAAATCCTGTCAACATTCTTGTGAATCTTCTCTGCACTCTCTCTATTTTGTTTATATCTTTCCTATAATTTGGTGACCAAAACTGTACACAGTACTCCAAATTTGGCCTCACCAATGCCTTGTACAATTTCATCATAACTTCCCTACTCTTGAATTCAATACTCCGATTTATGAAGGCCAACATTCCAAATCCCTTCTTCACCACACCATCTACCTGAGTATCAGCCTTGAGGGTACTATTTACCATAACTCCTAAATCCCTTTGTTGCTCTGCACTCCTCAATTGTCTACCATTCAATGTATATGACCTATTTAAATTTGCCTTTCCAAAATGCAGCACCTCACATTTATCTGTATTAAATTCCATCAGCCATTTCTCAGACCACACCTCCAGCCTTCCTAAATCACCTTTTAATCTACGGTAATCTGCCTCACTGTCCACAACACCACCAATCTTTGTGTCATCCGCAAACTTGCTTATCCAATTTTCTACCCCTACATCCAGATCGTTAATATATATAACAAATAATAGTAGACCCAGGACCGAACCCTGAGGAACTCCACTAGTCACCGGCCTCCAATTGGACAAACAATTTTCTACCACTACTCTCTGACACCTTCCATCCAACCACTGCTGAATCCATTTCACTACCTCCTGTGGGGAACTTTGTCAAAAGCTTTACTAAAGTCCAAATAGACAACATCCACAGCTTTCCCTTCATCAACCTTTTTTGTAACCCCCTCGAAGAACTCAATCAGGTTTGTCAAGCATGATCTACCCCTGACAAAACCATGCTGATTACTCCCTATCAATCCTTGTACCTCCAAAAATTTGTAAATAGCATCCCTCAGAACACTTTCCATCAACTTGCCCACCACAGACGTCAGACTTACAGGCCTATAATTCCCAGGTTTGCATTTGGACCCTTTCTTAAACAGAGGAACTACATCCGCCACCCTCCAATCCTTTGGTACCACACCCGTGGCCAGTGACATCCTAAATATCTCTGTTAATGGCCGAACTAACTGTCCACTAGCCTCCCTGAGTGTCCTAGGGAATATTTTGTCTGGTCTGGGAGATTTATCCACCTTTATCTTTTTTAACACAGCCATCACTACCTCCTCGGTTATCCTTATATGCTTCATGACCTCCCCACTATTTTTCTTTACTTCAACTGGTTCAACATTTTTTTCCCTAGTGAATACCGAGGCAAAGAAATCATTCAAAATTTTCCCCATTTCCTCAGACTTCTCACTCAGCCTACCCTCGCTATCTACAAGGGGTCCAATTTTATCTCTCACTAATCTTTTACTTTTAATGTACTTATAGAAACCCTTTGGATTTATTTCTACTCTGTCAGCCAAAGCCTCTTCATGCCTTTTTTTGGCTTTTCTAATTTCTTTCTTAAAATTCCTTCTACACTCCTTGTAGTCCTCCTTCAACTTCTCAGCTCCCTGCTCTTTATACCTCTTGTACACCTCCCTTTTTCTCCTAACCAAATTTCCAATATTCCTCAAAAACCAAGCCTCCCTATGACTTCCAGCCTTTCCTTTGATCCAGACTGGGACATAACTACTCTGTACCCTCAAAATTTCTCTTTTGAATATCCTCCATTTTTCATTAACATCCTTACCTGAAAATATCCTGTCCCACTCAATACTCCCCAAATCCCTTCTTATTCCTACGAAATTTGCTCTTTTCTAATTCAGAACCTCAACTTTAGGCCTCTCCTTGCTCTTCCTTAAAACTACCCCAAAACTAACAGAATATGGTCACTAGACCCAATTGGTTCTCCAACATTAATGTCTGCTACCTGATCTAGCTCGTTCCCTAACAGGAGATCCAGTGTTACACCATCCCGAGTCGGTTCTTCTACTAACTGATTTAGAAAACAATCCTGAACACATTTAACGAATTCCAGCCCATCCAGCCCTCTAACCGTATGGGTATCCCAATCAATGTGTGGGAAGTTAAAATCTCCCATGATCACTACCCTATGATTTTTACACATATACGTTATCTCCCTACAAATTTGTTCCTCTAATTCCCTTGGCCCATTTGGTGGTCTGTAATACACCCCTATTAGCACCCTCTTGCCTCCTCCACCCCTCAATTCCACCCAAACAGCCTCACTGGTCGATCCCTCCATACCATCCTGCCACCTCACGGCAGTAATGTCCTCCCTAACTATCCTTAATATTTCCAAATGCTGGTATGGTGTAAATATATACATTTCATTCCAAGAATTGTACAAGCATCCTCTGCAACTTTGGTTCTCCATAAATCCTTCAGCTTTTTAGTTCATATATTTACAATAATCGACAAATTAACAAGCAAATTCAGCTCTTGCAATTCACTGCTTCCCATTGTGTTACTACAACCTCTCAGAAAGAGAGCATATGCTTGTAAACCCTTTGCGTCCTCTGATTTTATTGCTGACCAAGAATAAATCTTGTCTATGTAGGCTCTTGTGATTTTATGTTCTTCGCCATAATGATGATGCAATAATTCTTTTGCCCTTTTAAAACCTTGGTCTGGATTCATATATTGGCAACTTTTCACTAACTCCTTCACCTGTCCTCCAGTATACTGTTCCAGGTAATACAGACGATCTTTAACATTTTAGTATTACTTTCAATGTGATGTTCAAAGGATTTCATGAATGTCAGATATTGTAATGGTTCTCCATTAAAAACTGGAAATTCCTTCTTTGGTAAACCATATTAACCTTTTTGCTGTGATAACATAGCAGAAATTTCAATTTGTCTTGTCCACCATGGCTTGTGACTGGTTGTCTTGTGAACGGATCTTGAACTGGTGCCATAGGTGTAGGACCTTGATATGTAAATGATGGGATTGGTGGGGATCCTTGGCTCATCACTGGTTCTCCAGCAACACGAAGAGACATCAATGGTTGAGTATCATCAACTCACATGGTTGAACCTTTTTGAAATACTCTCCTTTCGGGAAGATTCATATATTGTGCGCTCTGAAGAGATTGAATACTGCTGGCTCTTTCCATAGGATTAGTCCTTGTCATTGGAGCACTAGCAGCGACACCCATGGCTCCTTGCTTGAGTCGACTTTTCTTGTGACTGCAGTACCCATTGATCTGCTGGAAGGTTAGGGGTGATCCCTTTGGGTATTTCACTTTGAGTGATAGATCATGCAGAAGCCTGACCTAATGCTTTTACTTTGGCCATATTCGTAGCACGTTGTTCCTCAAGCTCTAGTTCATTTCTCTATTGTAATGGAATATATTTTGGAGATAAATTGGTAAAATTAGAGTAGGTTACATACATAAACACATTTTAAAACAGATCTTATTTGAAAACTGAAGGATTCATATTCAGTAACTTTACAGAAACTATGGAGAATGCTGTGCACATTTCACAAGTAGGTGCTAATTGAAATGGCATCATTAAAGCAACAAGCAGGAGACACTCTGGCTGTTGAAAGCTCTTTGTAAAGGTTTTGACAGAGTGCACAGAAAGGTCACTCTTGGGTTTTTGTTTACCTAAAGACAACGGCTTAACCAAGAAGACTAACTCCTATTGTTTGTTGGAGAAGGTCAGGGGTTTTGCAAGTGAGAGAGTTATATGGGCTTTCTGGCAGTTGCAGAGAGAGAGAGAGACCGAACAGAGAGCTGAAACAAGCAAGAGAAGCTGGTTGGAACTGAAACAAATTCAAGAGTGGCGGATGGCTGGAAGTGCTATCTGTCTGATGTTTCTCTTGGAATAAGTGGAACAGAAAGGAACCCTGTGGTAGCCTGAAAGAAAGAGGTTATCATCTGGAGCCAGTTTCATCAGCAAGACATTGAGGTGACTAATGGTGGTACCTCAGTTGTGGAAATCCTGGAACAACAAATCTCTCTCTGCAAACCCTATGAGAACCTTCCTGAGTGGTAAACATTTACCTTTCGAGCACCAAAGCTTGGTTAACTTTATATATGTTAAATTCTGTGCACAGTGTAAGAATTGCCTGCAACTGGAGAACTTGGAAGAATGAGAAATGATATTGAACTGTGAACCAAAGAAATTTTCTTAAATTTACACACACATTACATACACATGCACTTAGAATTAGAAGGGGGTTAAGTTGGGTTATTTAAGTTAATAAAGGTAAGTTAAAGTTTGATTCTGTTTTCATGTTTAAAGATAATTAAAAACATTAGGGTTGAAGCATGCAAAGCTGTACTTGCTCTAGATGCCTTTAAAGACTTTGAAGGTCTTCATGCACTCATAAGCTTGGAAATACTATCATCAGGATAGGATTGACATCTGAACCTTCAAATACCGCTGATTGAGTCTCTATCTTCTGCATTTTGCTTGGTACAGCACCAGCGGGGCTTTACCACAAACATTAATCTGTTCCAGTTCCACTAACCTTTAAGTCAGCTAATTAGGCCTGCAGTGCCTTGATGGTGTCCTCTTCTTGTTTGGTAGTTGAAGCCGCTTCTTCTTTGATGTCTGGCTCCAACCTCCTGCCAAGTGTTGTCGGTCTGCCTTGCTGGCTCAACTCACAATCAAACAGTTCTTTGAGAGGAGCTGTTTGTTCAATGTCTTTAGCCCAACAAGACTTTTTCTTATCCATCTTGGGTTCTTCACACTGCAACCTGGCTTCTCCTGATTCCTGTGTACTGTAAACAAATTTGTATCTTGGAAGGTTCCTTTAAGAAAATTGCTCTGAATTTTCTTGAATCTGTGAATATGCACACAAGCTTTCTTTAACTTTTTTTTTAAGAACACATTCTTCTGGGCTTCCTGCCAGATTCTGTGAACCAGATCTGTATCTTATCTTTCCAAGGTCACAGGTGTCTTCTAAGACTTCAGCTTAATTTTAAACAGTGCAATTCACAGACATGTTCTTTTTTACTGGTTTGGAATATTCTATTGTTACAGCAAGAATGTCTCTTTGCTTTTAACAAGTTGAGTTCTTTCAACAAATTTTACGAACCTTTCTTCCAAACAAAGTTCACAATTGTAATTTTCTTTGAATCAAAATATAGATGACACTTTCCAGGTTCTAATATTTCCTAATTTCAAAACATGTAATCTTCAAGGAAACATGGGGATGATATTCCATATTACTATCTTATTAATCCAATAAACCAAACTTTGTAGATGCAGCTTTTTAAGTAGCTTTAATTCATTGCTAAAATGCATAAACATTTTGCACAACTTCATATTAAGATTATCATAACGATGAATAAACAAAGCATACAATGTATTTAAAAATATAACAATATTCAACTTTAAAGAGATTTACAAGAAGAAATAAAACAAATTCAAAGAAAATTATCTCGAGCTCATGTTCCCTTCATGGTTCATTGATGAAAAAGATGCAAGCTCCTAGTCTGCACAGATAGTACGATGTATTATGTCATAGTTACTATGGTGACACTACAAACAATACTTCTTCTTAAAGAGACAAGCATAAAATCAATAGCACAAGGTTTTAACCTTTACAAGCATGACGTCACCGCCGACAGTCATAGTGTTGTTGGTTTTGTGATTGATGAAATGTTGGATGCCTTGCCACGCTTGCTGTGGATCATTATTGATGAAATTATCCTCAATCTTCCTCTTTAAGGCCATTTTAGCATCCCTGATGCCTCCATTCAGGTTGGCTCTAGCAGCACTGTAGTGGTTCTGTCACCAGTCCTGAAGGTAGTATCCGATCCTTGAGAAGAGTTTTGACCTCCTTTGTCATCCAGGGCTTCTGGTTGGAATACACCCGGATGCATTGTCAACACAGCTCTGTATATAACAGAGAACAGTTGATGTGTACCAAGTGATATTGAATCTGGTTATTGAGGAGAAACATTGACCATTACTTACGTTGGAGCCAAGGTTTTCTATTTGGTCATCCTGACATGCATTAGGTAAGTCATCAGTCTGTCAGAATGGGAGCTATCTTGAACCCTGCACAAGTGGTCCCTAAACTTCCTCCATGTTACCTCTGTGCTTTCTCCCTTCAACATCTGTTTCCAATTTACTCTCGCTAGTTCCTGCCTCATCCCTTCATAATTAGCCCTTTCCCCAGTTAGGCACTTCCCCAGTTTGTCTGTTTGTAACCTGTTCCATAGCTACGATGAAGCTCAGGGAGTTTTCTGACTTTCACCAAAATGTTTGCCCACCGAGAGGTCCGTCACCTGACCAGGTTCATTCCCCAGAACCAGATCTAGTGTGGCCTCCCCTCTCATTGGCCGGTCCACTTACTGCGACAGGAATCCTTGTTCGCACCTGACAAATTCAGTCCCATCCATCCCTCTTGAAGTTGGTCGGTGCCAGTCAATATTAGGTAAGTTGAAATCACCCTGTATTTCTCGCACCATTCCAAAATCTACCTGCTTATCTTTTCCTCGGTGTCCTGAGGGTCATTTGGGGTCTATGAACTACTCCCAGCACAGTGATAGCTCCCTTCCTGTTTCTAATTTCCACCCACACTGATTCAGTGGACACTCCCTCTTTATATAGCCGTGATACTATCCCTGACCAGTAATCCTGCTCCCCCGTCCTTTTCTGCTTCCCATCATATTTTAAGAATATGAGGGTAATTTGCAGTATTTCAACTTGATGGTTTTATCCTTGAGTATTTTTCATCTGTCTGTATCACCATCCCTGGCAGACCGATAGGGTGTTCCTATCAGCCAATCTGCAACATGAAGGGGGAAAGTTTAATCCATTGTGTGGCCTCTTGTTTCATCATTTTGTCTCCCCTCCAGCTATTTCAGGTCTTCAGGGAGATCAGTAGTTTCTCACCACTATGACAGCAAGCAACATGAGACAGACCCCAGGTTGAATAAGGGTTCCAAACCTAAGAACTGTCTACACTCAAAAGTACTGTTTTTAATAGCAAGATATCTCGTATCGCTCTGAATACATTTCCTACAATTCTTTTATTTCATTGGTTATCTTCACACTAACACTACCCTGATAGAACATATTCTATATCTGGATATAGTTATACAGTATGGAACAGCCCCTTCAGCCCAACATATCCATACTGACCATGTTGGCATTCTCAGTCCGTCCCATTTGCCTACTTTTGGTCCATATCCTTCCTATCCCCACACCTGTCCAAATGCCTTCGGAATGTTATAATTGTACCCACTCCTACAACTTCCTCTTGCAGCTCACTCCAGACATGACTATCCTCTGAGTGAAAAAGTTGCCCTTGGATCCCTCTTACATCTCTCACCTTAAATCCAGACCCTCCAGTTCTAGAATTGTCTACCCCAGAAATGAGCGTTTACTTTATCCAGGCCCCTCATGGTTTTTATAAACCTTTGTAAGGCCACCCCTTTGTCTACCTCCAGTCCTGGAAACATCCTGGTAGCGATAGCGCCACATCTTTACAGCACCAGCCATCGGGACCTGGGTTCGAATCCCTTGCTGTCTGTAAGAAGTTTGTATGTTCTCCCTAGGGGCTCCAGTTCCTTCCCACCGTTCGAAATGTACTGGGGTGTAAATTTGGCAGCACGGGCTCTGTTGCCATGCTGCATGTCTAAATCTAAAAAATTTTAAACTTAAATCTCCTCTTCCAACTCTTGGTAAATCTGTCAGCAGAATTTGTTCTGACAGGTGGGTGGGTGACCAGAATTATACATAGTACCTGTAGTATAGAGCTTTGTTCAGCTGTATCATGAGGTCCCAAGCTGTATCATGAGGTCTCAATATCCCACCCACTGAAGATGAGCTGGCCAAACACCTTCATCACCCCTCTGTAGCCTAATAGCCTGACTACGCCTGAGATTGTCTGATCTCGGAAGCTAAGCAGGCTCAGGCCTGGTCAGTATTTGAAGGGGAGACTGGCAAAGGAGCTCCAGGGGCTGTATGTTTCTGTGAGGGGCGCTGGACAAAGTGGCGACTCTTTGTCTTTAAAAGTTAAAGAATTACATGTATGTTACATTCTAAATGTAGTATTAAGTGACAATAATGGAACCTTTACCTTTACCTTCACACTCAAGTTGCTACTTTCATAGAGTGGTGAAATCCGAGGACACTCCAGGGCCCTGCCATCTACTGTGTACATCCTTTGACTGACTGACTGACCAAAGTGCCTGACTGCTAAATGTTTGCAGCACATTTTGCTTTTATTCCTAGAAAGTATGTGTTGGATAAGGTAAAATGGTGGAAGTAAAGTGTATGAAGGTGTTTTACTCCACTTTCTACTTAACGATTTAAGTCTAATCTGTGGCTCCACTTTTTTTTACATTTTGGTTTAGTCTGGACAAATCTCAGTGAGAATTTTGTAACGAGTTTGAATGAGCAACCTCATGGATTCTGTTAGACAGGAAAGTCTGCAGACATTGGGATTATAGTGCAGTGCTTGAGAAAAGTAGAAGGTCTCACAGGCAACCAGCATTTGGGCTTGAGTCCTTTATCAAGATATGAGCAAAAAGGTAGACAGGCAGCTGAATGAAAAGGTGGGGGGAGGAGGGGGAGGGAAGAAGGGGCATGGGTGCGAGGGCAAAAGAGAAAAAAGCTGGAGGGGGCAGCTGTCTAAAAGGGGAGGGAATGGGATTCTTTCCTGCTCAGAATTTGGATGGTGGATGGAGCACTAGATCAGTGGATGGATCAGAACACCTCTTTGCTGCAACACACACTTAGATAGCAAATAACTACCTCGCGTCATATGTCTGTTTCTTCATGGGGCAATACAGGTTTCTAAATACATGAACATCAACATGCACAGTAAATTTGGATATATGGAGGAAACAACACCCAAAGGAAAAGGAATATTCATATTACTCGGCTAGACATAAAACATACTCAAGAATAGACCTATTTTTGTTATCAGCTCGTATGCAAGATAGAGTAAGAAAAACAGAATATAAAGCTAGAATACTATCGGACCATTCACCCTTAATATTGACAATAAAGTTAGAGGACATCCCTCCAAGAATGTATAGATGGAGATTAAACCCCATGTTACTTAAAAGGCAGGATTTTAGAGAATTTATTGAAAGACAAATTAAAATGTATTTTGAAATAAATACGAAATCAGTGAAAGATAAGTTTATACTATGGGATGCAATGAAAGCATTCATTAGAGGGCAAATAATAAGTTATGTAACCAAGATGAAAAAGGACTATAATCAGGAAACAGAGCAGTTGGAAAGGGAAATAGTAAATATAGAAAAAGAATTAGCAATGAAGGAAGATACAACTAAAAGAAGAGAATTGGCAGATAAAAAAATAAAATATGAAACACTACAAACATATAAGGTGGAGAAGAATATAATGAAGACAAAACAGAAATATTATGAACTAGGTGAAAAAACGCACAAAATCCTAGCATGGCAGCTTAAGACAGAACAAGCTAAGAAAATGGTATTGGCATCAAGGAAAAAAGACAAACAAATTACATATAATCCAAAAGAAATTAAGGAATACTTTAGAGAATTCTATGAACAATTATACCGAACTGAAAACGAAGGGAAAGAAGGGAAAATAGATGAATTTCTAACTAAAATTGAACTACCAAAACTACAAATAGAAGAACAAAATAAATTAACAAAGCCATTTGGAATAGTAGAAATACAAGAGATAATAAAAAAATTACCAAATAATAAGACACCAGGAGAGGATGGATTCCCAATAGAATTCTATAAAACATTTAAAGATGTATTAATTCCACCCCTCCTAGAAGTAATCAACCAGATTGATAAAACACAAAGCTTACCAGATTCATGTAAAACAGCAATAATTACAGTAATATTAAAGCAAGGGAAAGATCCACTCACACCAGCGTCATATAGACCAATATCTTTACTTAACACAGATTATAAGATAATAGCTAAACTATTAGCAAACAGATTAGCAGAGTATGTACCGAAAATGGTAAATCTAGACCAAACTGGATTTATCAAAAAAAGACGTACAACAGACAATATTTGTAAATTTATTAACTTAATTCATGCAGTAGAAGGGAATAAAGCGCTAACAGTAGCAGTTGCTTTAGACGCAGAAAAGGCCTTTGACAGAGTAGAATGGAATTATTTGTTCAAAGTACTGCAAAAATTCAGTTTACCGGAGAAGTATATTAATTGGATTAAAGCATTATATAAGGGACCATTGGCGAAAGTGACAGTAAATGGACATGTATCAAAGCAATTTAACATAAGCAGGTCAACACGGCAGGGATGCCCACTATCACCTTTATTGTTCGCGTTAGCTATAGAACCACTAGCAGAATTGATAAGAACAGAAAATAATATAAAAGGGATAAAAATAAAAGACAAGGAATATAAAATCAGTTTATTTGCGGATGATGTTATAGTATACTTAACAGAACCAGAACTATCAATAAAAGAATTATATAAGAAATTGAAGGAATATGGAGAAGTGTCGGGGTACAAGATCAACGTAAATAAAAGTGAAGCAATGCCTATGAATAATGCGGATTTCTCAAAATTTAAGAAGGAATCACCATTTAGATGGCAAATGCAGGCAATAAGATACCTAGGTGTACAAATAAACAAAAATCTCGGCCAACTATATAAACTCAATTATTATCCACTAATGAAAAAATTACAGGACGATTTAGAGCATTGGAAAGATTTACCACTAACACTAATAGGAAGGATAAACTGTATTAAAATGAACATTTTTCCAAGGATATTATACCTATTTCAGGCATTGCCAATACAACTGACAGAGAAATTCTTCAAGGAGTTAAAGAAAATAATAAGGAATTTTTTATGGAAAGGGGGAAACCGAGGATAGCACTAGATAAATTAACAGAATGGTATAAACAAGGAGGCTTACAACTGCCAAACTTTAAAAATTATTATAGAGCCGCACAATTAAGATATCTATCAGATTTTTATCAAACAAGGGAAAAGCCAGATTGGACCAGATTAGAATTAAATAAAATAGGGGAAAAGATACCTGAACACATATTATATAAATGGGATGAAAAATTGGTACAACATAGAAGTTCTCCAGTATTACATCATCTACTCAATATTTGGAAGAAGATTCATGTAGAAAGAAATAAAACAAATGATCAATTACCAAAACTAATATTGACGCAAAACAAGTTACTCTCTTTTACAATAGATAACCTTTCCTTTAGAGAATGGAAGAAAAAAGGGATTAAAAGAATAGAAAATTGTTTTTCAGGAAATAGATTATTATCCTTTGAACAAATGAAAGATAAATACAATATAACTCAAGATACAGTGCTGGCATATTACCAATTGAGATCCTACTTGAAGGATAAATTAGGAAGCAGTCTGAGTTTGCCAGAGGGAAGTAACTTTGAATATGTGATTACAGATACAATGATAATCAAAAGATTTATAACAAATATGTATATTAAACTGCAAGAAAAGGAGAATGAGGAAACAAATGGTAAAACTAAACATAAATGGGAACAAGATTTAAATATAAAGATAAAAAAGGAAACATGGGAGAAGTTATGTTCTGGAACGATGAGAAATACAATAAATACGAGGTTACGTATGATACAATATAACTGGATACACAGGCTATACATTACACCTCAAAAGTTAAATAAATGGGACCCAACAGTATCTGATAGATGTTTTCGATGTAAAAAAGAAATGGGAACAACAATTCATGCAATCTGGACATGTGAGAAAGTAGAAAAATTTTGGGAAGACCTAAATCAGATATTAAATAAAATAACAGAAAACAATATACCAAAGAACCCAGAGATCTTCCTCCTAAGTAACATAAAAAACAAAGAATTTGGAATTGATTTGGAGGATGCACAAAAAAGATTTGTAAAGATAGCTCTAGCCATAGCAAAAAAATGTATTATGTCAACCTGGAAATTGGAAAATAATTTGAAAATACAACAATGGTATATAGAAATGAATAAATGTATTCCATTAGAAAAAATAACATATAGTTTAAGAAATAATATTGAATTATTTGAACAAATATGGGAGCCTTACATGAAACATAATAGCGAAAACCTACCTGGGACAATCACTACCTAAATTAACGGAAGGAGAAAGAAATGAAAAGAATGGACTCAGTGGAATTTCTTGTGTATTTTTATTGAATGACAACATTGTTTGACTGGTTTAATGTATCCTAGATTTTGTACTTTAAATGGATGGGAGGGGGGAGGTAGGGAGGGTGGGATGGGAGGAGGGAGGGGGGGGAGAAAATGGCACTGTATATGTGTGAAAAGGAAAAAGTGTGTATCATGGTTAATGTGATTTATGGTGTGAAAAATAATAAATTTTAAAAAAAACATGCACAGTAAATGGTCGGGCATTGAGGAGTGCGGAGGAGCAAAGAGACCTGGGGATGCAGAGACATTTTACCCTGAGGGTGGCATCACAGGTGGACAGGGTTGTAAAGAAAACATTTGGTATTTTAGCCGTTATAAATCAAAGTATTGATTATAGGATTGGGATGTTATGGTGAGGTTGTATAAGACATTGGTGAGGCCAAATTTGGAATACTGTGGGCAGTTCTGGACACCAAACTACGGGAAGGATATCAGTAAGATTGAAAGAGTGCCAAGAAGATTGACTTGGATGTTGCCGGGTCTTCAGGAGTTGAGTTACAGGAAGAGATTAAACAGGTAAGGACTTTATTCCTTGGAACGAAGAAGAGTAAGGGGAGATTTGATAGAGGTTTTCATAATTGTAAGGGATTGCCATCTGATGTGGTAAATGCAGACTCACTCTTAAGTTTTAAAAATAAATTGGATAGATACATGGATGGGAGAGGTCTGGAGGGCTATGGAATGGGAGCTAAATAATAGTCAGGACAGACTAGAAGGGCCGAGTGGCATGCTTTTCTGTGCTGTAGCATTCGATGTGAAATCCAAAGCACCCTATGCTCCAGTAACTGTTTTATTTTACATTAGCTTGCCTCTGCAGCTCAGTTATTTACTTTTCAATGTCCCAAGTCGGGTATTTAAAGTCAGGAATAAATTGCAGAGATCACACTGACAATTATATTCTCTGTTTGTCACTTTCCTTGCATCTCCCAATTTCCATGCATCTGTTCCTTTGACAGATCACATGGGAAGTTTCCGGAAAGGAGAGGGCAGATTGCACTGCAATCGGCAAGACGAAGGTAAGTATTTGTGGCATCGTTTACTTCTTTCCTTGCACTCCAGCTCCAAAAGGAAAGTAAATGAAATAGAAATTTAACCATGTGATCATACGCAGTTTGTTTTTCCTCTCGATGTTCCACTCTTCCCAGCTCCGTTCCTCTGCTATTGGAGAGAGAAGAGAGAGGAAAGGGGCTGGTTTTATAAAAAAGGGAATGAATGAATTAAAACAAATGGGATTGAGTTCTAAAATCAGTGAAAACAGAAAAAGGCTCTTCATCCATTCAATCACTTATGAACAGAACAGAACAGAGTGCAGCACAGAAGCTGACCCTTCCACCACTGTTTGCATCATCATCAGACCCAAATCCCCATCAATTTCCTGTAATGGGGTAGTGTACTGTGGGCAATCAATCTACGGCCCGGATGCAAGAAGAAAGTCTGCAGGTGCTGTGATAGTGGTTATTGCACCAAGTGCCAGAGAAACTCAGCAGGTCCGGCAGCTTCCACAGGAGGCAAAGAAATCTAATGTTTTGGGCCAGAGCCCATCACCAAGATAAAAGCAAAAAGCAGCAGGGGGAGGAGGGAAGAAGGAGCAGGGGAGGAGCGAAGGGGCAGGGGGAGGAGCGAAGGGGCAGGGGGAGGAGCGAAGGGGCAGGGGGAGGAGTGAAGGGGCAGGGGAGGAAGGAAGAAGGGGCAGAGGAGGAGGGAAGGAGCAAGGGAGGAGTGAAGAAGGGACAGGGGAGGAGGGAAGAAGGGGCAGGGGGAGAAGGGAAGAAAGGGAAGGGGAGGAGGGAAGGAGCAGGGGAGGAGTGAAGAAGGCAGGGGGAGAAGGGAAGAAAGGGAAGGGGAGAAGGGAAGAAAGGGAAGGGGAGGAGCGAAGACGGAGCAGGGGAGGAGTGAAGAAGGGGCAGGGGAGGAAGGAAGAAGGGGCAGGGGAGATGCGAAGGAGCAGGGGGAGGAGGGAAGAAGAGGCAGGGGAGACGCAAAGGATCAGGGAAGGAGGGGCAGGGGAGGAAGGAAGAAGGGGCAAGGGGAGGAGAGAAGAAGGCAGGGGAGGAGGGAAGAATGAACAGGGGGAGGAGCTTAAGCCAGTATCCAAGGGACCACAGGTGAACAAGAGAGAAACGCTGATGGGAGTCTAGCTGTGTGAATGAAGAGCTGGAGGAGAGGAGATAGAGGGATGGGGAAAGAGGGAGATGGTGGGGGGGGGGGGTCCTAATGTAAACCAGACGTCAATGTGAATGCCATCTAGTTGGACAAGCCCAGATGAAATCCGAGGCGTTGTTCCTTCAATTTGTGGGCTGGCTCCATTTGGCAGTGCATGAGATCGTGGATGGACAAGGGGCAGGGAATTGAAATAGAGATCCCCACTGTTACAGCAGACTGAGCATAGGTGCTCAATGAAGCAATCTCTCAAACTGTATCCAGTCTCTCCAATGTAGAGGAGGTCACAAATGGAGCACCAGGTGCAGTGGACCACCCCGTGCAGAGTCACAGGGGAAGTGTTGCTTCACTTGGAAGGACTGTCTGTAGCTCTGAATGGTAATGAGGGAAATAGTGTGGGCATAAGTGTGGCAGTTCTTGCAGTCACAGGGGATGATTGGTGGGGAGGGAGGAGTGGATGAGGAGTGAAAAGTCCCTGTGGAAAGCAGAAAAGGAAAGTGGTGAAGTCATATGTGTGCAGAAATTGCGGTGAATGATGTGTTGGATGTGGTAGGTCAGGACAAGGGGATTCCCATCCTTGCTGTATCTAGGGTTGGATGGGGCCAGAGCATATGTGTGAGAAATAGAGATGTGGGTAAGGGTTGAGTTGATGGCAGTAGAGGGGAAGCCATAGACGAGGATATCTCGGATGATGTGGAAAGGAAGATCTCATTCTGAGAGCATATGAGGTGGAGGAATTGCAAGAAACAAGTAGAATTCTTATAGGGGAGGGTGTGAAGAGTCCAGGAAACTTTGGGAAAGCCCACCAATGACCGATTGCCTTTAGGATATGGGAGGGAAGCAGAGGTCTTGGGAGAAACCCACACAGTGGCAGGGAGATCGTTGAAACTCCATGCACTCAGCTCTGAAGGCCAAGGCTTAACCCAGGCTGCTGGAGTTAGGAGGGAGGAGCACTACCTGCTGCTCCACTTTGCCGCCCTGACCTCTAGAAACTGGAGGGCTTGTGGCCTGAAGAAATTCTCAACTAAAATAGGAAAATTGTTTACTGAAAAATCAAAAGCCAGCATAAAAAGGAAGACAAGCTGAGATGTTCAGGGTAAAAATAACTGAATAAAGTTGAAATCAAATGGGACAGAATAGATTAACTTACTGTGATGTAGCGTGAACCTGGGGCCATGTATCATAGCACCTTGCCCTGAACTATTCATGGCCAGTTTTTACTGACTTTTCCTGTCTGATTAAAAATGCAGGATGTGGATATTATCACATTGATATCCCAGCCCAGAGAGATTGTCTCTGTGGTTTGCCCCTTCCTTTACTATGAAATATGACGGGCCAATGAGACCCATGTGAAAGTGATTCCCAATAGGAAGTGCTTGCTTCAATTTCCATATGGGCATAACTTTCACTATTTGTGGTCACAAATCTTCAAACAAGAAGATTATATTGTGTATGCGTATCCTTGACCAACAAATATCAGGGCAAATGTATAGCGGTTAGCGCAATGCTGTTACAACACCAAGGGTTCGAAACTCACGGTGTCTGTAAGGAGCTTATACGTTCTCCCCGGGTCTTTGTGGGTTTTCCCCAGGGGCTCCAGCTATTTCCCACCTTTCAAAATGTAGGTAAGTTGGTGTAATTGGGCAGCATGGGCTGAAAGGGTCTGTTACCATCCTGTCTAATGGTCTAAGTTTTAAAACCATCATGACTAGTGCAAGTATTTGCAACATCTCCACTTCCTTTCTGTGCGAAAGCCTGATGGATGCGTTTGGAATCACTTTCTCTATTTTTTTGGCAGGAAGAATGCAGCAATTTCATCCGGGTTCTGCAGTATCTCAACGACACACACATTTTCACGTGCGGGACGTTCGCCTTTGACCCACAGTGCGCCTACATTGTAAGACAAATTCTCTTCTCCTACTAAACCCATAGATGGCATGAAAATGTGCTACCTCTCTGTGTAGATTTTCCTGTGCCAGTTGGAGTAGCAGAGTTCTGATGGCATCGTGGCTGACCAATAGGGAACAAGGTGTTTTCACTCTGCCGAAAACATGCTGTATTGTTGAGAGAAATTCTGGTGTCATTGCCAATCAGCAGAAGGTGTTACTTTAATTAAAGCATGTCAAGTATTTTTTTGCACCTGAATGTTCCATCAACTTCAGTCCTCACCCCCTGCCCCCCCCCCCCCCGAACCTCACTGATCTACAGCCCTCTGCCTAGTTGCCATGGGTTTAGTTCAGAGCAACAAGAAGCTGAGTTTGAGGCTAAGCTAATGAGTAAGTCAGCCCAGGAGGTTTATCTTGTGCAGTTCAATCACAAAAGCAAAACCCTACATCGTAAGGGAGAATCAAGGACTTTTTGTGAACCCTATGAAGTTTGTGGTTTTCTTCTTGTGCAGATCCTCACGACATCAGGAGCTATGCTCGGAGGGACCCAAACTGCAGAAAATCTTGCAGCCTGCAATGCACACAGGATGCTGCTTGTATGGACATAATCTTGTTGGGAGTGCTCATGCAGAGGCCCTTTGGATGGAAACAGGCTACATAAAGGCTTGTCACAGCTGCCTCATCACGACTCGGAGAGGATCAGTTTGGGTGGGTGCTCAGCTGTGGACCAGGAGTTGGGCCCCCATTCAACTGCATCTTCAAATGAAGTCCAGAGTGAAGACCTCTCACCACCAGGTCCAATTACCTTAAGGGGTTGGGAATCTGGTTCTGGTAGAGCCTAAGAATGCCCAAGGATGGGGAATGTCCATACTGGGGATGTAGGGGTGGTGCTCCTTTTCAAATGGGATAACCACAAAAAGACACATCTGCACTATTCAAACACCAACATTTTTTCTTGCATTAACTGTAACTACGAATATTTATTTTCTCTCTGTCCATTATCTCTTTCTACACTACGTTAGTTTAATGCATTGTAGTGTTTTTTTTTGTGTAGTCTTTCAAAGGCGCTATTTGCCTTGGCGAGTCTGTTGTCTATCTCATTGTCGATCCTTGCATCTGATGAAATGGTGCAGCCGAGATAGGTAAACTGGTTGACCGTTTTGAGTTTTGTGTGCCCGATGGAGATGTGGGGGGGCTGGTAATCATGGTGGGGAGCTGGCTGATGGAGGACCTCAGTTTTCTTCAGGCTGACTTCCAGGCCAAACATTTTGGCAGTTTCCGCAAAGCAGGACGTCAAGCGCTGAAGAGCTGGCTCTGAATGGGCAACTAAAGCGGCATCGTCTGCAAAGAGTAGTTCACGCACAAGTTTCTCTTGTGTCTTGGTGTGAGCTTGCAGGCGCCTCAGATTGAAGAGACTGCCATCTGTGCGGTACCGGATGTAAACAGCGTCTTCATTGTTGGGGTCTTTCATGGCTTGGTTCAGCATCATGCTGAAGAAGATTGAAAAGAGGGTTGGTGCCAGAACACAGTCTGGAAAAACAACCAACTGAAAAACCTCACAAAGATAAGCGTATACAGAGCCGTTGTCATACCCACACTCCTGTTCGGCTCCGAATCATGGGTCCTCTACCGGCACCACCTACGGCTCCTAGAACGCTTCCACCAGCGTTGTCTCCGCTCCATCCTCAACATCCATTGGAGCGCTTACATCCCTAACGTCGAAGTACTCGAGATGGCAGAGGTCGACAGCATCGAGTCCACGCTGCTGAAGATCCAGCTGCGCTGGATGGGTCACGTCTCCAGAATGGAGGACCATCGCCTTCCCAAGATCGTGTTATATGGCGAGCTCTCCACTGGCCACCGTGACAGAGGTGCACCAAAGAAAAGGTACAAGGACTGCCTAAAGAAATCTCTTGGTGCCTGCCACATTGACCACCGCCAGTGGGCTGAAAACGCCTCAAACCGTGCATCTTGGCGCCTCACAGTTTGGCGGGCAGCAACCTCCTTTGAAGAAGACCGCAGAGCCTACCTCACTGACAAAAGGCAAAGGAGGAAAAACCCAACACCCAACCCCAACCCACCAATTTTCCCCTGCAACCGCTGCAATCGTGTCTGCCTGTCCCGCATCGGACTTGTCAGCCACAAACGAGCCTGCAGCTGACGTGGACTTTTTACCCCCTCCATAAATCTTCGTCCGCGAAGCCAAGCCAAAGAAAGAAGAGTGTTTTTTTGCAAGTACCAACTGTTTGGCTGCAGCAAGGAAGCATTTCAGTACATGTGTATATGACCATAAACTCATTATCATGTTTCTGAAGTGACTCTCTTTTGTTTTTTTTCTCATCATTATGGTAATACTGGATTGCAGCCCCTCGCTCTGCTCCATTCAAGGGAAAACAAAGGAAAATAACTGTGCATTTTGTGAAATTGTGAATCTGCCAAATGTCTTTCGGGGTGGGTGCTGCGGGGTGCTCTGAGGCTAGGGGTGGGTGCTGTGGGGATGCAGTGAGGCTAGATGTAGGTGCTGTGGGGGTGCACGAGGCTCGGGTGGGTACAGCGAGGGTGCACTGAGGCTCAGGGTGAGTGTTGAAGGGGTGCAGTGAGGCTCGGGGTGGGTGCTGCGGGGGTGCACTGAGGCTCGTGGTTAGTTTCGATGTAAAAAAAAATAGAGGACTTCATGATTCTGGAAAGTAAACAATTGTTGAAATTTAGGGAAAATGTAACTCATGTGAGCAAATGGTAATATTTAGCAATGCTATTTATTTACAAATTTGATTATTAATGTATATTTTAGTAAAAAAGTATGATCAACAAAATGCCCACACCCTCAAGAACCTCCAGTATAAAGAGCTGAACAACCCCATATTTGAATGCCCACTCCCAACTGGACACTAACCTCTCTGCCTCCAGGGATGCGTCATCTGGAGATCAGGTCCCCACTCGAGAAGTTCCAGCTCTTACTTCAATCACCCACCATTGCCGAGTCAGGGATCTGCTCTGCTCCCTCAGTACGTAAGACAAGAACCTAGCAATAGTAAACTATGTGAAAGGTAGAACCTGTTGGGGATATGATCATTGGGCTACAGAACTCAGAAAGGTCAGTGACCTACCATATTGATCCATTTAATACCCCATGACAGTAGTTGAAGCATGCTAGGAAACCAGTCACATGACCTTCCCAAAAATTCAGTCGTGGAATATGACTAGAAGGATAATTAATCTGCTCCTCTGTCTGTTGAGGCCACTGTTAATCCAGACAAAGGGTATGTTTGTAACAGGTGTATTCCTGCGGGAGAATTGGTCAAAGCACAGTTTCATGTGTGCAATGGGTGTGTGCACACTGAAGGGTTCAGATTGTGGATTAGAGCGAAGGATTCAGCAGTTATGTAGATCAGTGAAGGGTGGGTGAGGTGTAAAAATTGGTGAGGTACATGGTGGTGTGTTAGAGCTTGGTGAGATGCCTATGATCGTGCATCAGTAATAATATTATGTCACTTATATAATTCATTATATTGTTGATTTCAGTTGGTGTCTGACTTTGAGCTGGTGAAAGACAAGAACGGAGATATCTTGGTGGAGAGTGGCAAGGCTCGCTGCCCATATGATCCTGCTTTTCAACTCAGCACTGTGGTCACGGGTAATCACATGCATTGTTCATTCGTAGTGGACAGGGCTGAGATAAACTCTGACCAAGGAAATGAGCCTTGTGCATGGGGTATACCACTGAACTGCTGCCTGTGTGCAGGTGTATTGAATCTTTACAGACCCAGGAGCTGTGGTGGAACCAAATCATTTCAGCCTGTGCTGTTCACAGTATGTTCAGGAAAGAGGCAGCTGTCAACATGTGCTCAAAATGCAATATTTCCTCTTTTCCTTGATTTTGGGCTTCTTCTAAAATCTTTTTATCATTTCAGTGAAGATGCCACAGGCTGTTGAACAGAAGAAAATTAAATGTAACACCCATGAATGGTGGTATGAAGAAGTTGAGACACCTTGAAATTATTTTATGTAACATGTTTTCAGCACATGTTAATTTCGTATTTCAGACCAGCTCAGGGTGCGGGGAGGCACAGTCCAGGGCATTGAGCGCCCAGGTCTCTTCCTCTCAATGCCAACTTGTCTATGTGGGTGAGGAACAGGAATCGGTGGGGGTGGGTGAGGAACAGGAGTTGGTGGGAGTGGGTGAGGAGCAGGAGTCGGTGGGGGGGTGGGTGAGGAGCAGGAGTCGGTGAGGGTGGGTGAGGAACAGGAGTCGGTGGGGGTGGGTGAGGAACAGGAGTCGGTGGGGGTGGGTGAGGAACAGGAGTCGGTGGGGGGTGAGTGAGGAACAGGAGTCTGTGAGGGGTGGGTGAGGAACAGGAGTCAGTGGGGGTAGGTGAGGAACAGGAGTCGGTGGGGGATGGGTGAGTAACAGGAGTCTGTGAGGGGAGGGTGAGGAACAGGAGTCGTGGGGGGTGGGTGAGGAACAGGAGTCGGTGGGGGTGGGTGAGGAACAGGAGTTGTGGGTGGTGGGTGAGGAACAGGTGTCGGTGGGGGTGGGTGATGAACAGGAGTCGGTGGGCGTGGGTGAGGAACAGGAGTCGATGAGGGGTGGGTGCGGAATAGGAGTCGGTGTCTGGCAGGTTAGTAAGACATTACAAATATGTACTGTGTGTTTGCAAGGAAGTTGTCAGCAAAATCAGTTCATGCCAGTTAAATTTACAAAATACAACCAGAAATATATGTCATGTCAGAAGGACAGTTACAATTAGTCAGGACATCAAAGGTTGTGGGGAGGAGGCTGGGATGTGGGGCTGAGTGGGAGGATGAATCAACTCAAGATTAGAGTGGTGGGACTGACTCGATGGGCCGATGGGCCTACTTCTGGCCATCTTGTGAAATTTCCATTGTTTGTGATGTAATGACTGTTAAGAAATATATGCTGCTATTCGCTGTGTAGCGCCGGTTACCATGATTAATTCTCCTTCAACGCCTATGGTTTTATTTTGTCTTGCTCCCATCAACATTGGCAACTGAGTCACATTCTCAGGTATACACTGGGTAACGGTAGGGTGAGGATTTGGAGTTGAGATGTGTGAAGAAGACAAGTGCAGCTCCTTTATTCCCACTTCAAATTCTGGCTTAAAAACCAATTTCTTTTTAAATAAAGTGGAATACTAATGTGGTGAAGCTAATTCAAGGTACCTGCTCTGAAATACACTGTGTGTGTGAGAGTAAGTGACTAACCCAGTCTTTCCTCTCCAACTCTGAACTACCAGATGGAGTCCTCTATGCAGCAACAGCGTTTAATCTCCAGGGGACTCAATTCCTTATCTCCAGGGCAATGGGT
Source organism: Narcine bancroftii (assembly GCF_036971445.1). Taxonomy (NCBI): domain Eukaryota; kingdom Metazoa; phylum Chordata; class Chondrichthyes; order Torpediniformes; family Narcinidae; genus Narcine; species Narcine bancroftii. Next base: position 58,944,969 of record NC_091477.1, read on the forward strand.
CCTTTCAATCAGCGGATCATAACAGAGGCATTAGATTCCTGGTTGAAGGGTGAGTACCCAAAGATTTTTGATACATATTCATTAGTTGCATTTTTGAAGAGAAAAATTGATCAAGTCGATTGTCATACATTCATGTATGACATGCATGTATGACAAGGATCTGATCTGGGATATTTCAGTGTGCTGCTTCCTTCGGGAAGCCTCAGACACTCTTGTTTCTTTCATTCCCAAATTCTCTCATTATGCTGCCCATAACTTTTATGGATCTGATTTGTCGAAGTAAAACCTCCCAAAACTTCAGAAATGAATATTTGACTTCAAGCCATTGTCTTTTAACTCGAGTCATTTGCTTGTTCAGCTTTAAGCTGTCCTTTCACTTTAGCACGTTTTAAAATTTTTTAGAAATAAATGTAGGCGTACATCATGGTGACAGGCCCTTCCAGCCCACAGACCTGTATCGCCCAATTAACCTGCAACCTCTGTACGTTTTGGGGGGAAGGAAGCTGGAGCACCCAGAGGAAACCCACGCAGACACATGAAGAACGTACCGTGCAGGATTTGAACCCGGGTTGCTGGCACTGTAATAACTGGTCTACTAAACGTGCCATCCATTTACTGTGACCCTGACTTCTATCTGCAATGTGCACGTACAATATTGAGCCATGACAATGGAAACTGAGATTCTTTTGCACCTCCTGCAGAACCAGCGTTCATTGGCTCAGCTTTGGTGGAGGAAAGTTTGGGAAGTGAAGTGGGCGATGATGACAAACTATATTTTTTCTTCAGTGAGTTGAGCGAGGAGTTTAATTACTTCACCAAACTACGAGTCTCCAGAGTTGTCAGGATTTGCAAGGTAATCAACCACAGGAAACTATTCTTTACCCTTCCTATCCAATGAGACTTGGTTCACATTTTCAGTCAGCGACTCCTTGGCTTGTGGAAGACAAATAATTAATTAGATGCAACATAATTTTCTTTTAATGTTCTCCTGGTTCATTGGGGTTTAGACATTACCCACTACCATCAAGAAAGAGGTACAGGAGGATCAAAATCATGGCTGCCAGGCTGGGAAATAGCTTCTTCTCGCAGGTTGTGAGATTGATTGATGCTACTGACTAAATATATTTTGTATTATATCTGTATATATTTATAGATTGTGATTATTATGTCCTGTGCTTGTGTGTGCACCGTGGTTTGGAGAAAGGCTGTTTTGCCAGGTTGTACATGTATGTTCAGATGATAATGAACTCAAACATTTGTTTTTTTTAAATTTTATTTATTAGTATCTTACATACATTTCAAATTGGCTTGCAATATCATTACACAATAAATACTAAATAATTTTCAATTCCCCCCACCTCCCACTTTCCCAAACCCTGCATAATGAACTTGAACTTGATATGAGGGTGAGATTTACTTTGTGGAAGTGTTAGTAACATGATAAACATATTGAGGCGATAACCTTACTCTTTTAGCAACACCATGGGAAAAAAATCTCCATAAGGCATTTCGACCCAAGTCAAAAACTGACTTGAAATATTTGAATATGGAGATCTGTACTGATTGTGCACAAACAGGATTTGTTGGTTTTAATTCTGTTGCCACAGATTTGTTCCAACATAGAGAATGGTCTCAATTCCAGTTTCACGAGATCTCTTTGAACAAAGCAATGCTAAGGCTAATGATGAGTCACAATGGTGCTTTTTAAATTTTTTATTGAGTAAACAGCTGTATGCAGAAAATTTGTAAAATACACAGCAGAGAGGTCAAATATCCGGAAATCATCAAAGTTCTCTAATTCATAGAGTACATAGCAGCTTACAATTATATCCTGAATATATTATATTTTCATTTTCTCCCCCAGCTTGAGCCTGTTACTTCTATATTTAAAGTATACCTTATATCTGGAGTAATAGAATAAAGTGTTGGAAACAGGCTTATAATACAACTAAAGATTCTGAAAGTAGTTCAGGAAAGGTCCCCTTAGGTTTTGAAACCTTATGTCTAAGTTACTAACAGAATAACGAATCTTTTCGAGGTTTAAACAGGACATGATATCCCTCAGCCAATGGCCAATGGCAGCATCCCTCCCATCTGAGTAATATTGCACATCTGGCCAAAAGAGAGGTAAAAAACAGAACCCAAGATTTAATTGGAGTCAAACGGACGTCATCCTCTCCTGTGATACCAAAGAGGGCAACCAGAGGGTTCAGTTCAAGTTTTAAATTGAGGATAGGGTTTGGAAAACATCCCTCCAGTATTTTGTGAGGTTGGGGCACATCCAAAACATATGAATAAGAGAGGCTTCATCTATCTTACATTTACCACAACAAGAATTTACATCTGGATAAATGCAAGATAATTTAGCCCTGGGCACAACTTTAAATTGCAACAAACAATGACAGACTCAGAGGGATGTGAAGTTAACCAATTTAAAGATTAAATCCCAAGCCTCATCCGACAATGAAAGGCCTAAATCCTGTTCCCAGGCTTATCAAGTGGGACAGATCTTAAATCTGCCAGCTATTCATAAATAACAGATACTAAACCTTTAAGAGTTTTAATTTTTTTTTAAAAACACCTCAACAATGTTCATATCAGGTACACCAGGAATGTTAGGTATCAGAGAGTGGAGAAAATGTCTGATTTGCAAGTATCTGAAAAAAAAATAGGCCAAATAGGCAAATTTAACTTTTCAGAAAGTTGTTCAAATGAGGCAAAGTAATTATCAACAAAAAGATCTTTAAAACACTTAATCTCCAGTCCATTCCATTTTTGAAATACAGAACCATGTAAGGAAGGTTGGAAAGAAATGATTGGATAGAATATAAAATCCATATTTTCTGAACTGGGCCCATACCCTTACAGTGTGCCTAACAACAGGACCACCCCACCAGCCTCTGCATACAACACATTATTTTTTAGATTTTTATTTTTACAACACAAATAACTATAATTTCTGCCACCAACAACATGATCCCACCACCAGACACCTCTTCCTCTCTCCTCCCCTCTCCCCCTGCCATAGGAACTGCTCCCTCCACGACTCTCTTGTCCACTCATCCCTTCCTATTAATCTCACCCTTGGCACCTTCCCCTGTAGCTACAGGAAGAGCCACACGTGCCCACACCTCCTCCCTCACCACCATTCGGGGCCCCAAACGGCCCTTCTAAGTGAAGCCATTTGTTTATCCATGGGGATCGTTTGCTGCATTTAGTGGGCTAGTTGTGGAATTCTCTACATCGGAGAGACTGGGCGCAGGTTGAGATATCACGTCTCTTCTGCATCAGTGGCAGGGATCTCCCAGTGGCCGACCACTTCAGTTCTGCATCCCACTCCTGTGTTGACATGTCTGTCCATGGCCTTGTGCACTATCAAATCAAACTACCCATAAATTGCAGAAGCAACACCTAATTATCCATCTTGGCATTCTCCAGCCGGAAGGCATTCAGGTCGTCTTCCCTGGTTTCTGCTAACCTGCTCCCTGTTCTTCCTCTCTCTTCTTTCCTCCAGCTCTCCTCCCCCCTTCTCTCTCCATTTCTCAGAACCATCCCCCCCCCCTCTTTGTTTGCTGGTGTTCCCTCCCACTCTTATCCACCTATTGCCTCCTGCCTGTGGGACTGTGCTCCTCCCCCTGCCCCTTCCCCTAGTATTTTGTTCTGGCAGCTGCCTACATTTTGCTCGTACCTTGATGAAGGGCTCAAGCCCAAAGCATTGGCTGTGTATCCTTACCTCTGCTATTGTAAAGTACATTGTTGGAGCTGCTGAGTTTCTCCAGCATTGTGTTTATTCATAATCAAGCTATGCTCAAATCTGTAAGCAACATAAACTTTAAAAATGTCAAAGTATGCACTAACTGTCTCAGTTTTTATAACTTGGCTGCAGGGTGATATTGGTGGGCTCAAGATTCTACAAAGAAGGTGGTCAAGCTTCCAGAAGGCCACACTTGTGTGCAGTGATCCTTCGAGCAAGTTGTACTTTGATGTGATTCAGGATCTCTTCATGTTGCAGCGAGACCTTGGCAACTGGACCAGTACTGTGTTTTATGCAGTATTCACTTCACAATGGTAAGTTTAAACATTTTGGCATGGTTATAATTTCTTCATATTTAGTGCTTTAATTTTGTCCTATGAAGAGCATTTCAACCTAAAACCAATTTGAAATAATAGGATTTCACAGTAAAAGAGACAGAGACACTGCACAGAGAGAGAGAGGGGGGATGGAGAAAATGCACTCTACGTAAAGAGAGGTAGCAAAGGGGAGAAACAAAAGGGGAAGACATCCGACACGCATGCACGCTCTCAGATGCACAATCACATACACGTGCACACGCACACACTCGTTGTTCAATGTTTCTTTTTTGCCCTGCAGTAAATACTATGTACACATTTTGGTCCCTTTTGTCTGCCATAAGGAAAGAGTTGCCGTGATTATTACCCAGTGCCACTTACACTAAGAGGAAGAGAATCAAAAGAGAGTCCCTTCGGAGACACTGAGTGTCCGTAGATTCACTTCCAGCACTCCTGCAGCCTCTGCAGTCACACAAAGTCCTGTTATAACTCTTGGCAGCCCGAGCTCCACGTCCAAACCTCTGGCACGATCAGGAAGCCTTCAGCCCCCAAGGCCCTTTTGGGAGCCCTTTTTGCCCTCAGCACCCTCTCGCGTCTTGGTTCCATTACCTGGTTCCCAGGAACCAGTCTCCACCCGCCCACAGCCTGTATGTGTCCTGCAGCCACAAGTTGCCAGCAGCCTGTGCTGAGCTTCTCACTGGTCTGCTGCCATGGTCACCTTCCCTGTTGGGTCATCTCCCCATGCTTCTCCTTCACTGCATTTCTGGTGCCCTGCATGGGTCTGCTGCTCTCCCGGAGCCTGTAAACCCTGGTCGTTGCCCAGCACAGGCAGGTCATCTTGGGCACAGCCATCTGAAGATGCAGGATTTAAACTAAAACACTGTTGGCTCCTTTAACAGATTGTTTAAAGCCTGTATGGAGCCATCAGCATCAGGCCCAGACAGTAGTACCCCGCAGACCAGCTCTGTGTCTTTGCTCCCAGTTCTTCCGCGTCCACACAAGCAACACTGCTGCCATTATAGCAACTCCTGTAGTGCTAAATTTTCTTGTTAACAGCATAGAACTTGTCGAGTGTTTGTGATGCTCTTTCTGACTTCTCATCAGCAATGGCCTTGTTTAGACCCATCAATGGCATCCTACAACTGGGCAGGAGAGGGCATGTGGCACAAGTAGTCTATCCTGTCTGGTACATGATGGATCTCCCCCCTCCCCCCCGCTCCCCGCTCCTCCCTCCTCATTCCCCCCTCTCCCTCCCCCTCTCCATTCTCCCCTCCCCACTCCTCCCTCTCCCCTCTGCATTCCCCCCTCCCCACTCCCCTCTCCCCCTCCACGATCACCCCTCCACCTTCTGATGCAGCACCTGCCTGGTTTTTCTTATACCTTAACAAAGAGCATTTGTGACACTTGTTATCAGGCAGGGCAAGACAGGGCAGGGGGTTGGAGGATGGGGAGGGATGTCCAGGGTTAGGGTGAGGTAATTGGGAATTGCAAGATCATGATTGGATTGGCACCATTGTGATCATACATGTGCTCAATGGACTAGCATTGGACCATGAACCAGCACAGGTCTTGTCTGTGTGTCCTGGGATGTGGCAGAAGACCTAATAATTTGTTAGAAGACAACCCTCAGGTCTGGCGTGACACCTGCACATCCTCCAAGCACTGAAATTCACAGTCATGGCTGCAAACTAAACTCCCATTTATACTCTGGCTTCTGTTTTCCTGTATTGGACACTCTGTTACACTTTGCCTAAAAGCAAAATAATGGATCTTTGCCACAGTCTCAATGCTGGAAAGAAGGAACTCCAGTGGCTGTCTGGAACAAGGTGTTGGGTTCCTTCCAAGGTTCCCTTATGTTGCAAACAAATTTTCTGGCAGGACCGCCAATGCTTCAAGGATTGCACCATGTTTAACCATCAGCCCTTCTCTCTCCACTCCCCCATCTGAGCCGCCTGGAGCAGAAATGTTTGTGCCCAGTACCACTGTCCAATCCTCCTGTTCCACCTTTCACACATCCTCCCTCTCAGGCAGCCAGCCAAATGCTGCCAGTGCTGTGTCTTCTGCTTCACTGTCATTGTTCTGTGATGGTCAGGCCACGGTTTAATGCTTGGCAACGTGGAAAGCCCCAAGTAATAAGAAAAATTGCAGTCAGTAGGGCAGACTCAGGTTATGTGTTAGAGGGAGTATATCATAAACATGCGCGTACAACCATGTTGTTGTCTGGCATTTAACTTTCAATGTTGACCTCCTCTGGCCCATCCTCACGAGCTGCTGGGAAGGATGATGGAGGGTTGCATCAAAACTCCTGAAGAAAGGATTAACTCCAGGACAAGAGCAAACAGGAAGATCTGCAGACAGGATATGTGTTTACAAGTCAGCTTGTACCTCAGTGTGACTCCGTCAAAAACATAGACGTTGATAAATGGCCCAAGGAATGTAGTGGCTGGGAATGTCACTCTAAATTGAAATAGAAGGTCATTTCAATATTGTAATTTCAGTCCCTTGGTAATCCTTGGTAATTCTAACCTCGCTGATGCTTTTTTTTTGTCTGGTGTGTTAACATTAGGGATAATTCTCTGTCTGCAGTTTGTGTGTACGACATCAAAAGTATCCATGCTGCTCTGGATGGACCTTATCAACAATACAAGCGTGACTGTTCTTCTTTTACTCAGTACAAAGGTGAAGTTCCGTCTCCAAGGCCTGGGTCGGTAAGGGTCCAGATTGAAATTTAAAAAGGCAGATCGTCCAGACTGGACAGTTTTACAATGAGTCAGCTGGTGCTTAACCAGGATGATCAAAAGATGCAAGAGGACTGGGGATGGGAGCACCACCTAGATTTGTGTAAATTGATGGAACAAGGATTGGAGTAACGGTTAGCACGACGCCAATTGTATGGGACCAGGGTTTGAATCCTGCACTGTCTGTAAGGAGCTTGTACGTTCTCTCCGTGTCTGCGTGGGTTTTCCCTGGGGGCTCCGGTTTGAAACATATGGGGGGTGTAGGTCAATTGGGTATAATTGGGCGGCACAGACTTGTGGGCTGAAATTCCCTGTTACTCTACTGTATGTCTAAATTTTTAAAAAATTAAATATCCTTATTTAGCTTATAGCTCTTTTTTTGTCAATCTATTTATTACAAGCATCAGTGCAATTCTATAAAGGTATGCGCTGAATAAAAATGCAGTAATACCACCAAACGGAATCTGGCCTGGGTACTCGAGTATCCCACTCACCCCTCATCTGTCCTTGTCATCCTCACTCATCATAAGCTCAGTGAGCAAAGACTGATCAGATTTAAAACTTAGTTCAGTTAGCATCTCCTGTTTATGTGGGGAGAAAATGCAAATTTATGTCACCACTTGTCTGCAAAAAATGATTCTCAACGTCTCAACAGAATATCTCAGTTTAAGCTTATTTCCCCTTGTTCTGTATCCTCCCACCAACAGAATACACTTTCCTTTCAGATAGAACCATGGAACTCTACAGCACAGAAAACAGGCCATTCAACCCTTGAACCAAGTCTACCTTCAGTAGTCCTACTGAAGGTCCTACTGACCTGCTCCCATTTCATAAGCCTCCAGATCTCTCCCATCCATGTATCTATCCAATTTATTCTTAAAACACAAGATCGAGCCAGCATTCACCACATCAGATGGCAGCTCATTCCACACTCCCACCTCTCTCTAAGTGAAGAACTTCCCCCAAACCTTTCAGCTTTAAACTATGACCTCTCATATTTATCTCCCCCAGTCTAAGTGGAAAAAGCCAATTTGCATCCACTCTTTCTCTACTTCTCATAATCTTGTAAACCTCTATCAAATCTCCCCTCATTCTTCTTCACTCCAAGGAATAAAGTCCTAACCTGTTTAATCTTTCCCTGTAATTCAACTCCTGAAGACCCAGCAACATCCTACTAAATCTTCTCAGCACTCTTTCAATCTTATTGATATCTTTCCTGTAGTTTGGCACCCAGAAGTGCACACAACACTTCAAATTTGGCCTCACCATTGTCTTAAACAACTTCAACATAACATCCCAACTTCTATACTCAATACTTTGATTTATAAAGGCCAAATGTCACCAGCTTCGTTCACAACCCTGTCCACATACAACATCACCTTCAGGGAACAATGTATCTGTATTCCCAGATCTCTCTGCTCCTGCACCCTCCTCAGTGTCTGACCATTTACTGTGCATGTCCTACCTGAGTTTGCCTTTCCAAAATGCATAAACTCACACTTGGCTCTATTAAACTCTATCAGCCATTTTTTGGCCCATTCTCCCAGTTGGTCCAGAGCCCTCTGCAATCTTTGAAAATCTTCCTCACTGTCCACTTGCTGATCCAATTCACTGCAGATCATTGATATAAACAACAAGCAACAATGGTCCCAGCACTGATCCCTGAGGCACACCATTAGTCACAGGCCACCAGTCTGAGAAGCAACAATCCACTATCACTTTAATTTCTCCCATTCAGTTAATTTCAAATCAAGTTTACTACCTCTCCATAAATACCTAGCATCTGAACCTTCTGAACTAACCTCCCATGTGGGACCTTGTCAAAGGCCTTACTGTCCATGTAGACAACATCCACAGCCTTTCCTTCATCTACCTTCTTAGTAACCTCCTCAAAAAATTCTACAAGATTAGTTAAACACGACCTACCAGACACAAAGCCATGCTGACTGTCCTTAATCAGCCCATGACTGTCCAAATATCTACATATCCTGTCTCTCAGAACTCCTTCCAATAATTTACCTACTACTGACATCAGGCTCACTGGACTATGATTACCTTGTTTATTTTTGGAGCCTTTTTTAAACAACAGAACAACATGAGCTTCCCTCCAATCCTTCGGCACCTCACCCGTGGCTAAGAACATTTTAAATATTTCTGCCAGGGCCCCTGCAATTTCTACACTCGTCTCCCTCAAAGTCCGAGGGAATATCATATCTGGCCCGGGTAAGGCAGCAAGCACCTCCTCCTCTTTAATCTCCATATGTTCCATGACACTTCTGTTTGTTCCCCTTCCTTCCTTCCTTATACACTACACCAGTTTCCTGATGCAAAAAAAATGATTTAAGATCTCCCCTATTACATGATGCTCCACACTTGGTTGACCAATTTTGTCCTTTTACACTTCATATACTTGTAGAAACCCTTTGGTTTTACCTTCACATTATCTGCCAGAGCAACTTCAGGTCTTCTTTTTCCCTTCCTGATTTTTTCTGGAGTATGTTCTTGCATGTTCTGGTACACTTCAAGTATTTCATTTTCTCCTTGTTGCCTCTACCTACTGTACACCTCCCTCTTTTTAACCAGATCGCCAATATTCCCTGTGCCTGTTAACTTTGCCTTTAATCTTGAGAGGAACATGCAAACTCTGCACTCTCAAAATTTCTCCTTTGAAGGCCATCCAGAGACAACTTATCACAATCCACTCTTCCCAGATCGTTTCTCATTTCCACAAAATTTGCCTTTCTCCAATACAGAATCTCAACTCGAGGACCAGACTTATCCTTCTCCATAATTAACTTGAAACTAATGATATTAATGTCACTGGACCCAAAATGTTCAGGTACATCTGTCACCTGACTTGTTTGGTCCCCTAATAAGAGAACAATTCTTTTCATTCAAAATGCTAGAGCCTAATTTCACTCATCCTCGAGCTTTCTTTGACGTTGGGAAAATAAACCCACTTTGCGTCTCCTTGAGATACAACCTATGAAGCCCTGGAAAGGTTTGTGCTCCCCTCCTCCTTGAATATATTGTACATGTCTATTAAGGACATTAATAACATAGGAGCAATTGATCTCATTGACCATGATCTAAACGTGAAGCATCCATTGCATTCACACTAACCTGTACAAAGTGGAGGGAGGGAAGTTTAGAGAAGACAGTAAGTTACATTTTTTGAAATACACAGACAGTTGTGGGGACCTGGAATGCTTTGCCAGGGGTGGGGGTGGAGGCTGGAACATTAGGGGGATTTAAGAGACCCTTAGACACTTGGATGAAAGAAAAATAGAGGGTTATGAGGTAGGGAGGATCTATTTTTTTGGTAGGTAAATATGGCTCAGCACGACATCACTGTGTTGTAAGGATCTGATCATCTCCATTTTCTTATCATCAAGATGTTAGGCTGATGGGCCAACCATAGTATAGCTTCTCTCTTTTAAATTCTCCCTAAATAATTGAGAGGAGCAAACTATAACATGTAAGCAAATACTCTCAAACCATAATGTCCACAAGATATTTATATTGGGAGAAACTCACTCGTGGTTAAAACAATAGCAGGATCATACATGTATGAGTTAGCATCTGTTAGTTAGGATTTATCCGTAAAGGTGACCTGTATGCATGAATGCATTCAGGTGTAAATGTGTACATGAACAATGACACCTATGTGGGTTTATACCCATGTAAATGGCATAGCAACAGGTAACCTGCACAAAGAAGGTTATCAGACCCTTAAATGATCCTCTCACTGGAAAGAAATGATGTCCTTGCACTGTTTTAACAGCACTTTTCTCTGTACTTTGCATTTTGTTCTCACAGCACCATATGCTGTGATTTGATTTTATTATTGAATTAAATGTTTTAATTAAGAATGGGTTGACATGCTTGGGATCACACAAAGTAAAACGTTTAACTGCATTTTGGTAAACACGACAATACACTATTCAACTTTTCAATGTCTACCGCTCTAGGATGATACCACTGTCTGTGCACCCTCGAGGTAATGAGACAAAATTGGAGAAAGGGCCAAATGTAACATTAATAGATGTACTCTGTTGTCATTTTGTTGCAGTGTATCACAAACTGGCATAGGAACCATTCGATCGAGAGCTCACTGCTGTTACCTGATGATGTCCTGAGCTTCAGCCGAAGTCACCCTCTTATGCATGAAGCTGTCCGTCCACTCAATGATCAGCCAAGGCTGATGACCAAAAATGCACAGTATTCCAAGATCATAACAGTGCAAGTGAGCTCACTGGATGGATCTTATGATGTTCTCTTCCTGGGAACGAGTAAGTGCACTTGGCTCTCAGAGAAACGAGGTTTTGTTTTAGTGATTGGTGCTGGAAACAGCTGGGGAAACAACTGTTGGTAATTTCCTGATAACCTAACAAAGTAAAGTTTGTAGCTGGTGTTGGAATTCTGCAATCATAAGGTCTTGTTGATTATTTTTGCGTATTCCTAATTTTGATTTTCCTGTGGATGGGAACTGATGATAAAAGAAGTACCAGACTGATTCTTCACCAAGACCAAAGCAGTGGTAACAGCATGAGTGTTACTGTTTGTCATTGAGAATGAATTCAGGAAGGAAATGTATACCTAATTGACAGAGTTTTCAATAACCCAGCTCATGACTTGATAGTCTTGAACAATTGTGAGCCTGTAGCGTTCACACACTAAAGCCTTGAAGTCGAGACTGGTTTATTGCACTGGCTGTCACGTTTATATGGGTTGTAGGCACTGACATTAGGGCCCCACGTCGTCAGAGCTCCGGCCCAGGATTGGCCGGCGATCCTGCCAGAGTTCTTCGTTTACCCGCCATGCGGGAGCTCACCTGGGATGAAGACCAGTGTCACCCCCAGGTCCATGCAATTGCTCTGTTCATCAGCCAATTTGTGGGCTGATCCACATCTCCAAGTTTGGGCTGCTATGTGACTCCACCCCCCCTCCCAAGAACCGGTGATCGGACAGTTGTCCATTGACTTGGGCAGTCTGCCCCTGCGTCGCAGGGGAGGAGTGGAGACTGGCTGGTCGCAGTCCGGATATGCTGGTTTCAGGCGGTCGACAGTAAAAGTCTCTTTCGTACTGCCGATGTTGAGGATGAAGATGGAGCCCTTCTCCCTGGTGACCCTGTAGGGCCCCTTATAGGGTTGTTGTAGGGGCGGCAGTGTGTGTCCCTTCATGCAAACACATATTGATAAGTCTTTGTCCCAGGGGATTATATGTTTTGGCTGGCCATGTGATGGGGGTTGTTGCGGGACTAGGGACCCCATTTTTCACCGCAAGTTCTCAAGGGTTGCCATGGAATCTTCCAGGTGTTTGTCAGGGGCCAGGAACTCACCTAGTGTGACTGAAGGTGGCCTGTAGACCATCTCCACCACCGAGACATTGAAGTCTTCCTTCAGCGTACTGCAAATCTCCAGCAGGACCCAAGGCAGTTCATCCACTCAGTTGGGACCCTTGAGCCGAGCCATCAAGGCTGCCTTGAGGTGCCTGTGAAACTGCTCCTCCAACCCATTGGCCTGAGGGTGATATGCTGTGGTGTGGTGGAGCTGTGTCCCCAGAAAGTTAGCCAGTGCTGCCCAATGCCCAGAAGTAAATTGTATCCCCCTGTCTGAGGTTAGGTGCTCTGGAATCTGGACACCCCCGTGTCGATGAGTGACTGGTGCAGGTTTCTGTGGTGACATCAGCCAGCGGGACTGCCTCAGGCCATTTCATGGAGCAGTCAACCATGGTAAGTAGGTATCTCACCCCACAGGAAACTGGTAGTGGCCCCATTTTATTGATATGTACATGGCTGAACCTGCGCCGTGCTGGTTCAGAAGTCTGTCTGGGCGCCTTCGTGTGAGTGTGCACTCTTGAAGACTGGCAGTACATGCAGGTCTTGGCTCACTGGCTGATATGCTTCTGGATGCCATGTCAGATAAATCGGCTAGCCACCATCTTGACACCATATGGCCAGATGTGCCACGTTGTGTATGGGGTCGAAAACTGGAGAGGTGGAGACGTCACACATGAGTGTCAGGTTACCTGAGCCAACGAGGAAGTCTTCCACCCTGAGACTGGAGATGGCTGTCTTATAGGTAGGGATCTCAGGGTCCTGCTGCTGTGCCTTAGTGAGGGCCACATAGTTGACTCCCTGGGATGGCACATACCAACTTTATTGCGGGGTATGACAGAACGTTGGCTACCACATTGCTTTTCCCCACTACGTGCTGTATGTCCATGGTAAATTCGGACACAAACAACAAGTGTCTCTGTTGTTGGGCCGATCACAGCTCCAATATCTTATGGAAGGCAAAGGTCAGCAATTTGTGATCGGTGAAAACCTTGAATTGCCATCCATCCAAAAAGTAACAGAAATGTCTTACCGCCAGGTACCATGCCAATAGCTCTTGGTCAAAAGCACTGTGTTTGAGCTCTGGGGTTAGAGATGTCTGCTGAAAAAGGCCAGGGGTTACCACTGGCCTTTAATGAGCTGTTCCATTATGCCTCCTACCACTGTGCCGGAGGCATCGACTGTCAGTACTTGCCTCTGGCCTGGAGTGTATCAGGAGGGTGGCGTTGGCCAGCATGTCTTTGCCATTCTGGAACGCCCTTGAAGACTCACTGTCTCCGGCCATTGGGCCGGAGCTAGCCGAGCTAGAGTTGACATCTGGCACTCGTAGCGAGCAGAGGAGTAAGAAGAAGAAGCGCTCAAGCGCTGATACTAAGCAAGGTCGTAGTTATAATGCCACGATGCTGAGCTGGAGAGTCAACAATTCATCCAGCTCGACTTTGACTTCTTCTGAATCATCCAGCGGATCGACCAGTGTCGAGGTGAGGCCCTACATGCCACTGCCACAAGGAGATCTAATCCTGGCTTCCATGAAGGTAAACCAAGATAAATCCTACAATCTGCAGCCATCCACGATGAAAGTGAAGGTAAATGGGCAAGTTGAATGCAGCAATGGTACAATCTGGAAAGCTGTTACCATGGCACTCAAATCTAAGGGTCTCCCCACCAGCCGCTGTTACCTGAAGCTGTGAACTCTATCCATACCTTACTTTGCCTCATCAGCATTTGTTTTCTTTTCCCAGAAAGTCAAAGATTGGATCGACCTTGCCAGTCTGGTTTTCTAGACCTGGAGAGGTTTTACTGAGAAAGCATATTAGACAGAGCAAGATGGAGCATTAGTCGCATGTGTACAACTGCTCCATGCTAACCCACAATATGCTCAAATTTATTTTCCTGATGGGAGACTGTATCCCTTAGGGATCTTGCTTCGCCAGGGGTTGCTTCGCCAGGGGTTCTGCCTGCAGCTTCTAACCTTTTTCCCATTACCACTAATCTTCCTTTGCCCTCCCTAGAACAGCAGGTCTCTGTCCCTGAAATTCAGTCTGTAACACACAGAGACTTACCCCAAATGACACCTGCTGTAAGGTAAAACATCATGAGATGGGAATGTGTAGGGAGTTACCCTGTACAGGGCTGTAACAAGAAGGGGAGGTGTCCTTGTACTCCTGTTAGGTAAAACATCATGAGATGGGAATGTACAGGGCTGTAACAAGATGTGAATGCATCCTTGTACTTACAAGATAAGAGAGACATTGATGGATTGAGAGGCAGGAAGCTAGCAGGGAAAGGATAGCAACAGTTTTAGTCATTGGACAAGTAATGATATGATGATGTTCTAAGCACATATCCAAGGGTATAAAAAATCACCATTTTGCTGATAACGGCAGAATGCATTCTCCGACTAACGTGGTTAGTCGCAAGTGTTACAATCCGGTAATAAAGAACAAAGAACCCTGATTTCGACTCAGCCTGGTGTTTGTCTCACTCATTCATGAACAAAGCAGACCTAACACTGCTACCAATCACTTCTTATCTGCCGAAAAAGCAGCTTCTCCTGTAAGCTTACAGGAGTCCTCTCCAGTTGTTTTGTGTCGGTCTCAAGAGTCTCAAGGCCACATTAGTGGCTTCCTTATGATAAATTTTAATTGCTGCATTTCTCACATTTTTTTTTTCAAACCTGCTGCTGATTTTCTCTTCTTCTGTAGTGCTTTGAACCCTTTTTCTTACCTGTTTTTTTTCTTATATTACTTAAAATTGGTTAATTATAAGGGTGGGGGTGAATGTAGTGATGTAATGTATTACGCTGACTACTTGCTATTGGTTATGACTTTAGATTGGCTTCACCCTACTGGTATAACAGATGGTGTGTGGCGGTGCACATCCTCATTGCGAACCAGCCCCACCTGTATCGCCACGTGAAGGGGCAGACATGGGGAAATGCCGTCATCAGAGGTTTCTCTCTGACTCCAGCATCCCTTCCAGCGTGCACCCTGGGCAGCGATTATGATGTCACAATGCATCAGGTGACTGAGCTCATCCTGCCCTTATAGGGGCGCGTTGAATTTGAATCAAACTGTCATTAATGACCCTCAACGTGTGGGCTGTGTTTCTTCCACTGCTCACACCACCACAGTGGAGACCCTGATGAGTCCAGACATTTTTCTGGACCCAAAACACCATGGATTCAGCAGAGCTTCCCCCCTTTTGGACCCACCGACCCAGAATGTAGTTCGGGCAGGCGGAAGCACAATTTCAACTCCACAACATCTCCTCAGATGCCATGATGTTCTATCATGTCGTGAGTGTTCTGGACCAAGATATGGCAGCGAGGGTGGATGACATTATCCACGACCCCCCAGCTATGGGCAAGTACACTTCCCTCAAAGACCTGCTGCTTGGAACTTTCAGGCTAATTCCCCAGCAATGGGCTTCCAGGCTCCTTCACCTAGATGGGCTTGGGGACCGTAGTCCATCGGCGCTGATGGACGAAATGCTGGCCCTGGCGGAAGACCACAAGCCTTGTTTTCTCTTCCGCCAGATATTCCTGGAACAGATGCCGGAAGACATCCAGCTGCTCCTCACAGATGAAGACTTCTTGAACCCTAGGAGAGCAGCAACCTGTGCGGATGCCCTCTGGTGCACGAAGAGGGAGAACGAGGCAGCCCTTAGCCAGGTGGCATGACCAGGAACCAACTGACCACAAGCTGCTCCCAAGACCAAGCCAGAGGAGGGCCAGTCGACCTGATGTTTCTACCACCAGCGCTGGGGAGCGCAAGCCCGTAAATGCCGCCAGCCCTGCAGGTTTCAGGGAAATGACCAGGTCAGCCGCAGTTGATGGCTGCGACGGCTGGCCACACAAACACCCTCCTTCATGTGATGGACAGATCCACTGGCCATTGATTCCTGGTGGACACAGGGACTGAGCTTAGTGTCCTTCCCCTCACAGCATTAGAGACTCACACCCGATCTCGAGGTCCGAGCCTGGAGGCAGCCAACAGCTCTACCATCAGGACCTAAGGCACCCGCAGGGCACAGATCCAGATCAGGAAGGAGAAGTTCCACTGGAGGTTCGTCTTATCCTCCGTGGGCACTGCGCTGTTCGGGACCGACTTCCTCAGAGCTCATGTCCTACTGGTTGACGTGAAGGGCAAAAGGCTGGTCAACACCTGAACATTCCACTCCACCCGACTGGACACAGCAGAAGCTCGCAGGCCCAAAATCGCCACCATAGCCGCTGCCAGGGATGAGTTCGATGAGATCCTACACAAATTCCCCGCCATCTTAGAGCCTCGGTTCAATGCCGCCCTGCCCCAGCATGCGGTCTTCCACCACATCACCACACAGGGGCTCCGCTGCATGCTAGACCCAGACGGCTGCCGCCTGAGAAGCTTCAGCAGGAAAAGGAGGAGTTCTCCAGGCTCCAGGAACTGGGAATCATCCAATACTCAGACAGCGCCTGGGCATCGCCGCTCCATATGATCCTGAAATCGTTCGGGGGCTGGAGACCATGCTGGGACTACTGTCATTTGAACGACGCAACCACCCCAGATAGGTATTCAATGCCCCGTACAGGACTACTCCACCAACCTCCACAGCACATGGGTCTTCGCCAAAGTGGACCTCGTGTGGGGATACCATCAGATCCCGGTGCATCCAGACGACGTGGGTAAGACGGCCATTATCACACCTTCTGGCCTTTTCGAGTTCCTGCGTATGCCCTTCAGTCTAAAGAACATGGCCCAAACATTCCAGCGCCTCATGGACGCAGTTGGAAAAGACCTGGACTTTGTGTTCATTTACCTGGACAATGTGACCATCTGCGGCCAGAACCAACAGGACCATGATGCCAACCTCCAGGTGACTTAAAACTGAAAGAAGTGCACCAGTCCCAGATTGCATGTGGAAACTCCCATTACCCCAGTCCCTCAAAGCCCTGAAAAGGTGCTTGGGCTTCTTTTCCTATTATGCCCAGTGGGTCCCCAATTAAGCAGACAAAACCTGCCCCCTGGTGAAATCTGCCAACTTCCCCCTTGGCATCAAGGGCGACGTTACCAAGGGGGCAATGTATGATGTAGATGAATGACTTCCAAGTGGAGAGTGATGCGTCTGACCTCACCCTGGCTGCCACATTCAACCAGGCAGGCAGGCCCATGGCATCCTTTTCCAGAACCCTCCAGGGCCCTGAGCTCTGGCATTCGGCTGTTGAGAAGGAGGCCCAAGCCTTAGTGAAAGCTGTGCACTATTAGAGGCACCACCTGGCCAGGAAACCGTTCACCTGGTGACTGACCAACATGCAGTCGCGTTTATATTTAACAACAAACAGCAGGGAAAACTGAAGAATGACAAGATCCTGAGGTGGAGAATTGAACTGTCCACCTACAACTACGAGATCTTGTACTAACCCAGGAAGCTCAACATGCAGCTGGATCGTCTCCAAGTCCTACACAACAACCTCTGCCACCCCGGAGTCTCCAGGCTCTAGCACTTTGTAAGAGCCTACAACCTCCCCAACTCGGTCAAAGATATCAGGAAAAAAAAAAAGTACAAACCCCAGTTCTACCAGCAGACAAAACCCACCTTATCAAAACTTCCCACCCCTTCGAGTGGCTGAGCATGGACTTTAAGTGACCCCTCCCATCCACCAACAGGAATGTGTACTTCCTGAACATCCTGGACAAATACTCTGGCTTCCCCTTCGCCATCCCCTGCCCAGAAATGACACACAGCAACCCTCATAAAGATGCTTTGTAGTATATTCGCTCTGTTTGGGTACCCCTGCTATATCCATAGTGACCGGGGGTCCTACTTTATGAGCGAGGAGCTGTGCCAGTACCTGTTGGCCAAGAGCATAGCCACGAGCAGGATCATGGGATTTAACGCCCGGGAGAACGGACAGGTCAAGAGGGAAAATGTCACCATTTGGAGGGCAGTTCTCTTAGCCCTTAAATCAAGAGGACTACTCACCTCTTGGTGGCAAGACGCCCTCCCCGACGCACTCCATGCCACTTAGTTCCTTCTCTTTATGGCTGCAAACACAACACCGCATGAAAGGCTCTTTTCCTTCCCCAGGAAATCGGCACCACACTACCATCCTGACTGACGAACCCTGGCCCGGTGCTGCTCTGAAGACACATCAGACACCACAAAACTGACCCTCTGGTCAAGAAGGTCAAGAGAGAGATGATAGTGTTAATGGGAGAGAAGTTAAATGAATGTGAAGGGAGACATCAAAAGAGGATTTGAATACACAGTTAGAATTCTAAATTGGCTCCCCATTCCTAAATTTCAGTGTCGGTCTATGAGGGGAGAAATGATGACTGGGACATGGTAGGGGATAGAATAGAGGCAGGAGAATTTGAATGAGCTTTGACAATATGAAAGTGGCCTTATGTCTATGGGCACTAGTGGTGAGAGACATTGTATGTTGGGGCTAGGACTTTTTGCTGGAAATGCTCTTGTGATCAGGTGGGCATCACCGGAATCACTGAGCTACATAACAGAGGAGAGGCTTTACAGAAGGAGTTCCCTTCAGGTTATAAGCCATCCAAACTTCTTACCATTCCATCATTGTTGCTGAAACTTCAAACAACTTCAAGCTGCTCCATGGATGCACTTGTTCTTTATGGGTGACAATGTTTCAGGAAGAACTGCCAATATCGCTGTAGGTTAACACAGATGGGCAGTAAGTTCCCACTGAAATGTCTGAGGGTGAGCTCTGAAGCTGCCTAGTTGTGCATGTGATCAGGTGATCTTTTGTCTCCTTTCCAACCCTACTCTTCAGATTTAATAAACTATGCCTTATTTTATCTCCTGTAGTTGATGGCCAATTACACAAAGCTGTACTGATTGGTTCCAGCAGTCACATCATAGAGGAGAAAAAATTATTCAAAGGTGTTCAACCCATTCTGAATCTCCTACATTATCAGGTATGAGGTTCAGGTTCTACTGGCCTTTCTGAATCTGGAGGGTGCAGGAAGGAAACCCTTTGTTAATTTATTGTGACTCATGTTCTCCCATTGTGACAGATTACATTATACTTTATAATTGTATATATTGTAAAGGTGATAGATTGTGGGGGTTTAGAATGTAGGTCACAAACACTTCACAAAACAGATCTCATTTAAAATGCAAGAGCTTTGCTGAAAGTGAGTCATGCAGGCACTGAGAACCTTTGCAAAGACAATGAAACAATGAGACTGCTTTACTAAATATTTTCAAAAGCAGATGTAAATGGATTATTGTTTTGAAAGCAACAGATGAACGGACTCAGAAGTTTGGGTCCGGTGCCGCAATCTGTCTGGATGCAGTTTGTTGTTCTAAGACAGTCATGTGATTTTGTTATCAGAGAGAGAGAGAGAGAGAGAGAGAGAGAGAGAGAGAGGAGACCAAACAAGCTTTCTCTAAGAGAGAGAGAACTGGTTTCTACAGTCATGACAAGCTTGCAGCTTCTTGAAACCCCATTTTGAAGACAGGTTGTGAGTTCAGCCTGTTGAAACCCCTGTGGTCCTTACAAGAGGAAATGGCTGGCTAGAATGTTTCACCTGAAATAAGGGAAACAAAAGGAACTCTGTGGTGTCCTGCAGTAGAAGAGGTTATCATTTGGAAAACCGTGATGGGGAAAGTTTCTTCAGTTTCTTGAAGTAACTGATGGAAGTAAATTAGTTTGTGTCCAAAAAGCAACAAATCATCCTCTGAAACCAACAAGAACCTTCCTGAGCAATAATCATTTAAGCACCAGAGCCTGGTGAAAATTCATAAATGTTAAATTCTATGGATGATAAATCAAAGAACTTTTCTGAACTTATACACTTTACATACACATGCATTTAAAATTAGAAGGGGCTTAAGTTAGGTTAGTGAAGTCAATAATAATAAGATAAAGTGATCCTCTTTTTATGTTTAAAGCAAATTAAAAGTAACTTTTGTTTAAGTCACCATTTGTCTTGGTGAATTTGTATTGCCGCTGGGTTTTAGGGTCCTCTATGCCCATAACATCGTTCCTTCACATGCTTTGAGGATTGGCCCAACCTTTGATCATTTTCACTTGAGTAGGAAGAGCAAGTTCATTGCATGTCCTTCACTTGCTGGTGAAAGAAGCAGCAAAGGTTGATGGTGGCCAATTTAGCACAAATGAGACCTTTAAAAACAACTGCACTCAACTAGACATAAGAATAAACCAAATGGAACTGAATAATCTTTGTATATTCTGGTGTACTTCCACATGGCTTTAATTAAGAATATCCTTAGAACATAATTATATTAAAACAATGGAATTCTCAATCTCTACAAATAAGATTATGATTGTCTATTGTACAATATTTCCTTTCGTTCATCTCCTCTGAGGCCACAGTTCCTTGGGGTTACAGCTATCATTTTCAAGTTCCCTGCAACCATCTTGATTTCATTCATTGGTGCTGGAACTTTCAACCCTAAAGCACTATGAATGCACTTTCACCAGATGGGTGACCATGTTTCAAGAGGGCCACCATATCTTAACTGGTATAATTGTGAATGGGCAACAAATTCTCAGCGTCCGAGCATCGCCCGCATACCAAGAATGAAATGCAAAAACACAACTATTTGCACTCGGTTCCGGCAGTCTGAAATGGAGATTGCGGGAGAGAGAGGTGGTGGAAAGGAATCCCAGGCTTCTTGCTGCATATTATTGTATGGTGGACATTGGTTGGGATGACGATCAACTTAACTGTGATGCCATACAGTCGATGAAAAGGTTCAAAGACTTGTTTTCAGGCTCATAAGAGCAGGTCATAGAATTGAACCAAAGTCAATATCATCAGGGGTGCACAGTTCACAGCTTAAATAAAATAATAGGTCCCACGATAAGAGATGGTGGTTGGCTCAGCAGATTGCCTTTGAAATAGTTTTCAGCCTGACCTGCCAAGCATTGCCTGCATTTTCTGTTTCTACTTATGTTGTGTGTTCTCTTTATTCTTGCCCAGGGATTTCTCTATGTTGGTTCTCCTAATGAAGTTACCCAGCTTGCAGTGGCAGATTGTGATCAGTACAAGACATGTTACAACTGTATCTCTGCCCAGGATCCCTACTGTGTTTGGAGTAAGCTTGAATCTCAATGCAAGTTGTATGAGAAGCCTTCTTTGAACACGTAAGTAGAAGTGTGTCCACCTCTAAGGCAAAATAAACCGAAGGCCAACTGAACCATCAGGAGCAATGGGTGCTCTATGATCCATCATCGATTATGCCACCCATGTAAGATGAGATTTATTTGACAGAATATTCATAACTCGGGTCTTTGGTATTTAGCCAGTCCCGACTCTTGAGATTGGCAGGCCCCATCAGGTAGTATAGCAGCATCTGCTGTCATTGATAAAGCTTGGGTAATCTCAGAAATTTGTGAACATCTTCAGGTGGAGGCCTAAGAAACGAAACCCTAAAAATCATCACCCTCAACCTGTTCTTTCACGTATATAAAACCAGAAAAAGCTGCAAAGACTCAGCAGCTCATCAGCATCCGTGGAGAGAGAAACACTTCTCCCCCTTGCTTGCTGAATGTTTTCCTATTTCAGATCCCCAGCACTTGCATTCTTTTGGCTTTCATTTACTGGTTAGCATAGCAGCTAGCATAACGCTATTATAGTGCCAGCAACCCAGGTTCGCATCTGGTGTTGTCTGGCAAGAGTTTGTATGTTCGCCACGTGTCTGCATAGGTTTCCTCCGGGTATTTTGGTTTCCTCTCCTATTCCAAGGATGTGTGGGATTAGTAGGTCAATTGGTCACGTGGGTTGGTGGAAGGGCTTGTTACTGTGCTGTACCTCTAAACTGATATTTCACCGTGCCGTGATAAATCCTGGAAAATGGAAAATTTACAGAAAGATAACTTCAGCCACCAGATTATATGCCAGGACCATCAGGTGCCAATTAGTTAGCCAACACACATTCTGTTCCATTCAGATTGTTACAACTTTGATTTTTGATAGTTCACAATTTCTTTGCAAGTCTTATTACACTTGCATTAACATGATTTTTGTATTCAAACAAACAAACAAATATCTCCTTTGTTTTTGCTGAGAATTAACAGGTTTTCTGATACTTACAGAATGATGGGAGAGTCTAATGGGAATGAAAGGTCCTGACTGGCTTAATCACAAGATCGCCTTAACATTATTCAGAATCAGAATCAGAATTTATTGTCATGAGCAAATCATGAAAGTTGGTGTTTTGCAGATCATCATTGTGCAAACATACATATTATAAACCATCTTACAATAGTAAATATAAAAATTTTAAAATAATACTGCACGTAAAATAAGGCAGTGTCTTTGGTTCATTGATTATTCAGGAATCTGATGGCAGCGGGGAAGAAGCTGTCCTTGTGCCGCTGAGTGCTTGTCTTTAGACTCCTGTCCCTTTTTCCCTGATGGTAGCAGAGTTAAGAGGGTATGGCCTGGGTGATGGGGGCCTTTGAGGATAGAGGTTGCTTTTTTAAGACACCACCTCATGTAGCTGTCCTCAATGGAGTGAAGTCAATGTCAAAGGCTGAGTTAACAACCCTCTGGATTTTCTTCTCATCCTGAGATTTCACGCCTCTGTACCAAGCAGTGATGCAACCAGCCAGAATGCCTGTAGAGGTTTACAAGAGTCTTTGGTGGCATACAGAATCTCCTCAGATACCTCACAAAGTATAGGCACTGGCGAACCTTCTTTGTGATTGCACCGACGTGGTGGCTCCATGACAGATGTTCAGAGATGTTGACACCCAGGAATTGGAAGTTGTTGACCCTCTCCACTACTGAGCCACCGATGAGGAGTGGGTTATGTTCCCTGACTTCCTCCTGAAGTCCAAAATCATCTCCTTGGTTTTGCTAATGTTGAGCACAAGATTGTTGGTGTGACACTACTCACTCACAATTATTGCTCTCTGTGGTGGGTGTGCAGGTGGAGGGGTGTGCAGTGGGAGGGGTGGATGCTGTGGAGCAAACAGTAGCTGGAGATGTGACATTGAATTTTTGAGAAGCAGTTATTGGGGCAGGGATAGTTTTGGAGAGACTAGATGACTGTCAAAATGAGTTCCAATCTATATTTTGCATTCTGTATGAAGTACATAGTGTTAATTAGAAGCGAAAGAGCAGGAATCACCCAGCACTGATTAATAATATGGAGAATGGCAAGGATGTGAGTGGCCCAGTGTAGAAGTGGGAAAGAGGCTTTGGCTCATAAGGCTTTGGCGAGCAGAGGCTGAGGATCTTTAATCTTTAATCCAGTGAGGTAAGGCCAAATAAGATATTTGTATTTAAATAAGGAAGAATTATTTTAATTCTAGGGCAGCCAGGGCAGTGGAGTGCTCTGAATGCAGCATGTGGGGAATCTGGGACAGAACAATTGTCCCTGATGGCTACACCTGTAAGAGGTGCATCCAGCTGCAGCTCCTGGGTGATCGAGTTAGTGAGCTGGAGCTGGATGAACTCCGGATTATTTGTGAGGCAGAGGCAGTAATAGAGAGGAGGATCAGGGAGACATCCACCCCCAAAGTCAGGAGGCAGGTAGCTGGATAACTGTTAGGAGAGTGACCCTTGTGGCCATTCCCCCTAACAACAAGCATACTGTTGAGTGGGGGACAATCTATCAGGGACAAGTTGTGGTGGTCACGTCTGGCACAGAGGTTGCCCCACCCCGGCTCAGAAGGGAAGGGGGAAAGAAAAGGAAACCTATGGTGATTGTGGACCTATTAGTTCCAGGATGATATGTTGCCTCCCAGGTGCCAGGGTCAGAGATATCTCTGATCAAATTTACAGTATTCTGGAGGGGTGTGGGAGCAGCCAGCCAGATGTCAAGGTCCACGTGGGGACCAATGACATAAATAGGAGTGGGGATGAGGTCCTGAAGAGGGAATATAGGGAGTTAGGTAAGAAGTTAAAAAGC
The DNA here is from genome assembly GCF_036971445.1 of Narcine bancroftii. Classification (NCBI taxonomy): domain Eukaryota; kingdom Metazoa; phylum Chordata; class Chondrichthyes; order Torpediniformes; family Narcinidae; genus Narcine; species Narcine bancroftii. The sequence goes on from NC_091477.1 coordinate 58,969,014, forward strand.
AGGACCTCAAGGGTGGTCATCTCAGGATTGTTGCCTGTGCCACATACCAGTGTGTGTAGGAATAGTAATATGAGGAAGGTGAATGCAGGGCTGAAGAGTTGGTGCAGGAAGCAGGGGTTCAGATTCGTGGATCATTGGGAACTCTTCTGGGGAATGTCTGACCTGTACAAAAAGGACAGGCTGCACCTGAACTGGAGAGGGACCAATATCCTGGTGGGCAGGTTTGCTAGAGATGTTGGGGTGGGTTTAAACTAGTTTGGCAGAGGTGTAGGAACCAGAATGTGAGTGCAAGAATAGGACAAAAGGACAAAAGCATGATGCTATGTGTTCTGAGTTTGTGAGGAAGGACAGGCAGAGGACAAATCATAAATGTAGGCAGTTGGAAAGGTTGAAATGTGTCTATTTCAATGCTAGGAGCATTAGGAATAAAGGGGATGAACTTAGAGCATGGATCAGTACGTGGAACTATGATGTGGCCATTAAAGAGGCTGGTGGAAGGGCAGGATTGGCTGATCCGTGGTTTAGATGTTTTAAAAGGAATAGGATCTGAGGTGAGAAAGAGGGGAGGGGAGTAGCATTACTAATCAGGGATAGTAACACGGCTACAGAAAGGGAGGACACAGCCAAGGGAGTGTCCACTGACTGAGTGGGTGGAAGTCAGAAACAGGAAGGGAGCTATCACTGTGCTGGGAGTCGTCCATAGGCCCCCAAATAGCCCTCAGGACACCAAGAACCAGATAAGCAGGCAGATTTTGGAATGGTGTGGGAAATACAGGGTTGTAGTTATGGGTGATTTCAAATTCTCTAATATTGACTGGCACCTCCTGACTGCAAGAGGGATAGATGGGGCTGAATTTGTCAGGCGTGTTCAAGAAGGAATCCTGACACAGTATATGGACCAGCCGATGAGAGGAGAAGATATACTGGATCTAATCTGGGTAATGAACCTGGTCAGGTGGTGGATCAATTGATGGGAGAGCATTTTGGTGAGAGTGACCACAACTCTCGGAGCTTCTGCATAGCTATGAAAAGAATAAAAGCAGACAAAATGGGAAAGTGTTTAACTGGGGAAGGGCTAATTACAATCGGATGAAGCAAGAACTAGCGCGAGTAAATTGGAAACAGATGTTCAAGGGAGAAAGCACAGAGGTAATGTGGAGAAGTATAGGGACCACTGGTGCTGGGTTTAGGATTGGTTTGTCCCACTAGGACAAGGAAAAGATGGTAGGAAAAGGGAACCGTGGTTGACGAAACTGGTGAGACAACAAGTCAAGAGGAAGAAGGAAGCATATATTAGATTTAGGAAGCAGGAAGGGCTCGTGATAAGTACATGGTAGCCGGAAGGAGCTTAAGAAAGGAATTAAGGGAGCTCAAAGGCCTTGGCATGAGGATTAAGGAGAACCCCAAGGTGTTCTATACATATGTGAAGAACAGAAGGGTGACGAGAATGAAGTAGGGCCATTAAATAATGAAGGAGACAATGGGCCTGGAGGTGGAGGAGGTTGGGGAGATCCTAAATAAATATCTTGCATCAGTATTCACCAGAGAAAAGGACCTTGATCAGGGTGAGGTTGGAATAGAATAGGCTTGTGTGCTGGATAATGTGGAGATTAAGGAAGTGGAAGTTTTGGATCTTCTTAAAAGTATTAAGATTAATGTCCTCAGGGCTGGATGTGATATACACCTGGCTTAGTGGGAAGTGACAGAAGAGATAGCTGGGGCAGTAGTGATGATCTTTGAATCCTCTTTGGCTGCAGGGGAGGTGTTGGAGGATTGGAGAATAGCAAATGTCGTCCCCTTGTTTAAAAAAGGTAATAGGAAGAATCTTTGGGATTATAGACCAGTGAGTCTTATATCAGTGGTGTGCAAACTAATGGAGGGGATTCTTAAGGATAGGATCTACTAGCATTTGGAGAAGTACAGTCTACTCAAGGATAATCAGCATGGCTTTGTGAAAGGAAGGTCATGCTTCACGAGCCTAATTGAGATTTATGCAAAGGTAACAAAAAAAATAAATGAAGGAAAGGCAGTAGATGTAATCTAAGTGATTTTAGTAAGGCATTTGACAGAGACTAGTTCAGAAAGTCTTGAGGCTCACTATCAGTGGCTGTGTGGGTAAAGAAGTGGCTTATCGGAAGAAAGGAGAGAGTAGTAGTGGAAGGAAAGTATTCTGCCTGGAGGTCGGTAAATAGTGGAGTGCCACAAGGATCTGTTCTGGGACCCCTGCTCTTTGTGATTTTTATAAATGACTTGGATGAAGAGATGGAAAGATAGATCAGTAAGTTTGTGGATGACATGAAGGTTGGAGTTGTGAATGGAGCCGAAGGTTGTCGAAGGTTATAAGAGGATACAGACAGGATGCGGAGTTGGGCAGATAATTGGCAGATTAAGTTCAATCCAGATAAATGCGAGGTGATGCATTTTGGAAGGACTAACCAGAAGGCTGAGTACAGGGTAAATGGTCGGTGACTTAAGAGTGTGGAAGTACAGAGGGACCATACATCCCTCAAGATTGATAGGATAGTTAAGATGGCCTATAGGATGCATGGATTCATTAATAGTGGGATTGAATTCAAGAGTAGAGATGTCATGTTGCAATTCTACAAATCTCTGGTAAGACCACACTTAGTTCTGGTCACCTCATTATTAGGAAGGATGTGGAAGCTGTGGAGAGGATGCAGAAGAGATTTACCAGTATGTTACCTGGATTGGAAAACAAGTCTTATGAGGCAAGGTTAGCAGAGCTGGGACTTGGGACTTTTCACTTTGGGGCGTAGAAGGATGAGAGGAGACGTAAAAAGGTCTACAAGATTATGAGAGGCATAGATAGGGTGGACAGCCAGCACCTGTTTCCCAGGGCAGGATCAGCAAACACCAGAGGGCAAATGTACAAATTGAAGGGAGGGAAGTTAAGGGGAGATATCAGGGGTATATTCTTTTTGACACAGAGAGTTTTGGGTGTCTGGAATGCCTTGCCAGGGGTGGTAGAGGAGGTTGGAACATGGATGAAAGAAAAATAGAGGGTTACGGGGTAGGGAGGGTTTAGTAATTTTTATTGGAATTCCAGGTTTATTTGTGGATTACTTTTGCTCTATTCCATCTTCCAACACATTAAACCATTCTTAATTTAAAAAATCTTTTTGAGCAATTTGCCACTTTTGTCATTTTCAGCTAATGGTGCCAAAATGTAAAACAAATATCAAATAGTGCCATAACACAGATGTGGCAAACCTGCAACAGCAGGAGAAATTTTTGGAAATACAAAATAGGTCAGGTAACATCTGTGGGTAGGAAGAAAAGTGGCTCTTTCAGGTTGATGACTTTTCTTCAGTTTATTGTCTTCCTCACTTCACATTGTTTGATCTGCTGAGTTTCTCCAGCGTGTTCCGATTTCATTTTCAAAAGTGTCAAGTCCCAGTAATACAAGGTATGAGATTAAATCTAATGGTAATTCAAAAAGATGGTGTGTATTTGAAAATCATGTGTAGATTCAAAGAACTTCTGTTCAATATTTTTATTGGTTTCACAAGTTACATAGGTTCATGATGATAAAGTATCAACAATCACATCTAATAATAAAAATGGTGTTGGGACCTACGTTACATTGAGAAGAAGGAAAAAAAAAACACTAATTGTCATCCCCCTCCCTCCCTTATAGAAACATAGAAGATAGGAGCAGGAGTAGGTCATTCGACCCTTCGAACCTGCTCCGCCATTCAACGAGATCACGGCTGATCTTAAAGTTCAGTACCCCGTCCCCGCCTTCTCTCCGTAACCTTTAATACCCTTATACTGAAGAAATATATCTAATTCCCTCTTAAATATATTTAATGAACCTGCCTCTACTGCCCTCTGTGGCAATGAATTCCACAGATTCACCACCCTCTGGGTAAAAAAATTCCTCCTCATCTCGGTCCTAAATGGTTTGCCTATTATCCTCAAACCATGGCCCCGGGTTCTGGATTTTCCCATCATTGGAAATATTCCATCTGCATCCATTCTGTCCAGTCCTGCCAGAATTTTATATGTCTCTATGAGATCCCCTCTCAATCTTCTAAACTCCAGCAAGTACAATCCCAATTTGCGCAATCTTTCCTCATAAGTCATTCCTGCCATTCCAGGTATCAGCCTGGTGAATCGCTTCTGCACTCCCTCCATTGCCAGATCATCCTTCCTTAGATAAGGTGACCAAAACTGCACACAATACTCCAGGTGTGGTCTCACCAAGGTTCTGTACAGCTGCAGTAAGGTATCCTTATTCCTATACTCAAACCCTCTTGATATGAAGGCCAACATACCATTTGCCTTTTTAACCACCTGCTGTACCTGCATGCTCGCCTTCAGTGACTGGTGCACAAGAACCCCTAGGTCTCTCTGCACTTTCCCTTCTCCCAATCTATTGCCATTCAAATAGTAATCTGCCCTCCGGTTTGTATTACCAAAATGGATAACCTCACATTTATCGATATTGTAGTGCATTTGCCCAGTCCCCCAATTTATCCAAATCACACTGGAGCTTCCTGACCCCCTCTTCCATGCACACAACCCCTCCTAGCTTAGTGTCATCTGCAAATTTGGAGATATTACATCCAATCCCCTCATCCAGATCATTACTATAAATTGTGAACAGCTGGGGTCCCAGTACAGATCCCTGTGGCACCCCACTGGTCACCGCCTGCCACTCAGAAAACGAGCCATTTATCCCAACTCTCTGTCTTCTACCTGCCAGCCAGTTCTCAATCCACAACAATACTTTGCCCCCAATCCCATGAGCCTTGATTTTGTAAGCCAGTCGTTTATGCGGGACCTTATCGAAGGCCTTTTGGAAGTCCAGGTACACCATATCCACTGGCTCTCCCCCATCTATTTTACCTGTCACCATCTCAAAGAATTCCAATAGATTTGTCAAGCACGATTTACCTTTTGTAAATCCATGTTGACTCCGTCTGATCCCTTCTCTGCTAGTCATATGCTCCGCTATTACATCCTTAATAATGGATTCCATCATTTTTCCAACTACAGATGTAAGGCTCACCGGCCTATAATTCCCCGCTTTTTCTCTACCCCCCTTTTTAAATAGTGGGGTAACATTAGCTACCCTCCAATCCATGGGTAATGATCCTGAGTCTATCGAGTTCTGGAAAATAATTCTTAAAGCATCTGCTATCTGAATGGCCACTTCCTCAAGTACCCTAGGATGTAGATTATCAGGCCCTTGGGATTTATCTGCCTTCAATCCCATCAATTTCCCCAAGACCATGTCCTTAGAGATACTGATTTCTTTCAGTTCCTCCCTTGCATTAGTCTCTATGTTTCCCAACATCCTTGGGAGGTTATTTGTATCCTCTCTTGTAAAAACAGAACTAAAGTAAGAATTTAATTGGTCTGCCATTTCCTTATTCCCCATTATATATTCCCCTGATTCCGACTGCAAAGGACCTACTCTGGATTTCACCAATCTTTTCCTCTTGACATATTTATAAAAGCTTTTGCAGTCGGTTTTTATATTTGCCGCAAGCTTACTTTCGTAATTTATTTTTGCTCTCTTGATTAATCCCTTTGTCCTCCATCTTGAACTGCTCCCAGTCTTCGGTTGTGGTACTTTTTTTGGCCAATTGATATGCTCTCTCTTTGGACCTAATGCTGTCTCTAATTTCCCTTGTTATCCACAGTTGAGTCACCTTTTTTGGTTTATTTTTATGCCAAACCGGTATAAATGATTTTTGCAATTTCTCCATTAGATCTGTGAATGCTTTCCATTGTCTATCCACAGTCAACTCCCCCATAAACACCACCCAATCAATCTTACTCAACTCCCATCTCATACCATCATAATTCCTTTTATTTAAATTCAGGACCTTAGTCTCGGTTTTAATTTCATCACTCTCCATGTCGAGTGAGAATTCGATCATATTGTGATCGCTCCTAACCAAAGGGCCTCGTACAACATGATTGTTGATTAGCCCCTTATCATTGCATAATACCCAATCTAAAATGGCCTGCTCCCGAGTTGGTACCTCGACATATTGGTCTAGATAACCGTCCCATAAACATTCAAGGAATTCCTCCTCCTCAGTATTTTTACCAATTTGGCTAGTCCAATCTATATGCAAATTAAAGTCTCCCATGATGACAGCTGTTCCCTTATTGCACGTTTTTCTAATTTCTCTTTTTTTTTAAGACTTTATTAAAAATTTTATAACATGAATACAATAGAGAATTACATTTAAAGAAAAATTTTTAAAAATTAAAATGGTATGATTACAATATTACATCAGAAAACTACACAAAATAACACCCCCCCCCGTTAATTGTAACACAATATTAGTAATCTAACTTAAAATTAGTCCAACCCTCCCCCCCCAAAATAAAGAGTGAAGAGTTAATAAAATTAACAATATTATATATGGGAAAAAAAATACCCACTTACAAAAAGAAAAGATAAAACTTAACCTAAAAAAAATTCTAACAAAAAAAATTTTATCAATACTAAAATATCATGCTTAAACATATATTTAAATCAAACTTAAATGCATATAATTAGCAAACGGAGTCCACTTTAACTTATAAAAAGACATCCTATCCTGAACTGAAAAAGGTATCCTTTCCATAGTCAAACAAAATTTCATCTCCAAATACCACTTATCTAAAGTTAGTATATTTTTATCTTTCCAAGTAAGTGCTATAAATTTCTTAGCCACGACTAAAGCTAAATAGATAAAGGAAATCTGATAATCCTCTAAACCTAAATCGATTAATGATTGCATGTTCCCTAACAAAAATATATTTCGGGATCTAATACAAGATGGATATTATATAAACTTAAAAATAGATTGAATACCTTTCCAAAACTGTTGCTATCGATCACAAAGCCAAACAGTATGCAAAAAAGTAGTGGCCATCTGATCACATCGAAAACAAGAATCCAACTTACTAAGACCAAATTTTTTTAATTTCTCCGGCATTAAATATAGCTGATGAATAAAATTATAATTAATCATCGCTAGTCTAGCGTTAATTAATTTCCGAATACTATTCTGACAAATTTCCATCCAAGCTTCTTCAGCTATTTTATGTCCTAAATCTTTTTTCCATTTCAACTTATCTTTATCCCAGTCTTTTTTTACTATCAATTTCTTGTAAAATACAATACAAATCAGATATATATCCCTTTTTTGGTATTGAAAGTACATATTCTTCAAAACTAGATTCAGGTAATAAAATCATATGTCGACCACATAACCGTTTTACAAAAGATCTTAATTGATAATATACAAATATAGAATTTCCACTCATACCATATTTCCTTTGTAATTCGTCAAAGGAGCAAAAACAACCCTCAGAAAAACAATCAGATAAATTTTTTATTCCTTTCTTTTCCCATTGTTTCAAAGTGGCATTGGAGACCATAAAAGGAACAAGTTGATTATTATATAATGGCAATCTTCCAGAATATATATTTTTAAGTCCCAATTTTTTAAGTTTACTTGTCCATAAATTCAATAGATGTTTCAATATTGGCACATCGTAAGTTCGTAGTAAATTTTTATTCCTTCGAAACAAAAACTCATGAGGAAATTTTTCTAAAATAACCGCCATTTCTATCTTTACCCAACTAGGTGGGTCGTCCATATTCATTAATGCACTAAGAAATTTTAATTGAGCTGCTTCGTAATAATGCTGAAAATTCGGTAATCTTAAACCTCCAAATTGAAAATCCCACATCAATTTTCTCATTGCTACTCTCGGAAATTTTCCCTTCCATAAGAATTCTCTAATTCCTTTATATAAGCCCTTAAAAAAACTTTTTTTTAAAAAATAAGGAATTGATTGAAACAGATATTGTATTCTAGGAAAAATATTCATTTCTAATTTCTCTTTTAATGCCTTCCCTCACCTCTACACTACTATTTGGAGGCCTACATACCACCCCCACTAATGTTTTCTGCCCCTTGCTATTCCTCAGTTCTACCCATATAGATTCCGCATCTTCCGAGTTGATATCCTTTCTGCCAATCATGTCGGTCCCTTCTCTCACCATCAATACTACCCCACCCCCTTTTCTTTCTTGCCAATCCCTCCTAAATATTGTATACCCCGGGATGTTAAGTTCCCAGGCTTGCCCACCCTGCAGCCATGTTTCTGTAATCCCAATCAAATCATATTTGTTTATCTCAATTTCCACAGCTAATTCATCTACCTTGTTCCGAATGCTTCTTGCATTAAGATATAAAGCCTTCAGATTTGCTTTTTTCACCCTCCTTGCTCTTTCTGATTTTTTACTTTCGCTGCCTAACCTAACTTTTCCTGTTTTATCTTTTGTGTCCTTTGCCCTATCATACAGGTTCCCACCCCCCTGCCAAATGAGTTTAAACCGCACCCGACGGCTGTACCAAACCTAGCTGCCAATATATTGACCCCTTTTGGGTTTAGGTGTAACCCATCCTTCTTGTAGAGGTCATGCCTTCCCCAAAAGAGATCCCAATGATCCAAGAAGCCAAAACCCTGTCCTTTACACCATCCCCTCAGCCACACATTCATTTTTCTTAACCTTCCATTTTTGACCTCAGTTGCACTTGGCACAGGTAGCAAACCAGAGATCACCACCCTGGCTGTCCTATTTCTTAGTTTCTGTCCTAGCTCTCTGTAATCCTTTTTCAGTACTTCCTCCTTCTTTTTATCTATGAAATTGGTACCCACATGTACCAAGACATCAGTCTGTTCGCCTTCCCCTTTTAGAATACCCTGGACCCGATTTCAGATATCCCGCACCCTTGGTATGTTGGTATGTTGGCCTTCATATCAAGAGGGTTTGAGTATAAGAATAAGGATACCTTACTGCAGCTGTACAGATCCTTGGTGAGACCACACCTGGAGTATTGTGTGCAGTTTTGGTCACCTTATCTGAGAAGGATTTTCTTGCAATGGAGGGAGTGCAAAGGCGATTCACCAGGCTGATACCTGGAATGGCAGGAATAACTTATGAGGAAAGATTGTGCAATTTGGGATTGTACTCGCTGAAGTTTAGAAGATTGAGAGGGGATCTCATAGAGACATATAAAATTCTGGCAGGACTGGACAGAATGGATGTGGAAGGGATGTTTCCAATGGTGGGGGAGTCCAGAACCTGGGACCATGGTTCGAGGATAATAGGTAAACCGTTTAGAACCGAGATGAGGAGGAATTTCTTTACCCAGAGGGTGGTGAATCTGTGGAATTCATTGCCACAGAGGGCAGTAGAGGCAGGTTCATTGAATATATTTAAGAGGGAATTAGATATATTTCTTCAGTATAAGGGAATTAGGTGTTACGTAGAGAAGGCGGGGACGGGGTACTGAACTTTAAGATCAGCCATGATCTCATTGAATGGCGGAGCAGGCTCGAAGGGCCGAATGACCTACTCCTGCTCCTATCTTCTCTGTTTCTATGTTTCAGATGCTACTGGTTAAACATAAACAGTCCACTACCTGATAATGGGGTCAAAAATCAAAATTTAACTTATCTTGCATATTTGAAAATAATTGAGAGAAGAACCCCATAAAGAGACAAAATTCAGATTAATTTCAGTCGTGGAACATTAAATTTTTTCCAAAGTCTGACATGCCATTGTATTGGACAACCGCTGAGTGTGAGAGGGAGGGGCAGCATCTTTCTATGTCATTAATATGGGCCTTCTAGCAATAAGGGAGGTGAGGGCAACGACATGTGATTGGGAAGCAGTGTCAGACCCACTTGTTCTAAAGCGAGCAAGAAAAAGATTTGGAGTCTAATTAATATTAAGAATTAAAGACAAGGTACTAAGTACCCCTTCCCAAAAATTGGAAAGATTCAAAGAAATTTTGGTATATTTGTCCAGCTCAGATTTATTTGTAGCCAATATTATCAATTTTCAAGACATTAACAATTGCATGCTAAGGATAATAAAGGACAGTCACACATTGGAATAAGTGTTGACAATCTGATATGATTGCGTAAATATGTTCTTGTACAATGCTATCTACTGTTAGACGCTGTTTCTTTTGTGAATTAATATTCACCTGGTGGCTGAAGTATTACAATGGAAATTCTTTCACAATTAATTGCACATTTCACTCTTTTATTTTCATAAGTTTAACTTTTATTTTCCCACTTGTGCGCGTCAGCACTGTCCATAGTACATTGTTACTCATGGGATATGGGCATCATTGGTTTGGCCACTGTCTATTGTTCATTCCTAGTTCCCTTGCCAATCAATTTCAGAGGGCAACTAAGAGTTACACTGTAGGTCTGGGGTCACATATGGGTCAGACTGAATAGAAACAAATGTAGTTAAATAGGTGGGCTTTCACGTCAGCCCAGCAGTGCTGTTGTCAGAATCAGAATTTATTGTCATGAAGATGTCACAAAATTTGTTGTTTTGTGGCAGCATCACAGTTCAAATATTGCTATAATTTACATTAAAAAGTCAATAAATTAGTGCAAAATGAGAAAGTGAGGAAGTGTGTGTGGTTCATTGTCCAGTCTGAAATTTGATGGCAGAGGGGAAGAAGCTGTCCTTGTGTTCATCTTCAAGCACCTGAACCTCCTGTCCGATGGTAAGAAGGTAAAGTATTCTTGAAGATTGAGGCTGCCTCATGTTGACATCCTTGATGGAGTGATGGCCATGGTAGTGTTGCCGAGTTCATAACTCTGTAGTTTTTTTCCTGTCCTGTGCATTGCCACCTCCATACCAGACAGTGATGCAATCAGCCAGAACGGTGCACCTGTAGAAATTTGCAAGAGTCTTTGGTGACATATCAAACTCTTCACCAAGTATAGCTACTGGTGAGTGTTCTTCATGATTGCATCAGCATTGGGACCCCTGGACAGATCTTCAGAAATGTTGACACCTGGGACCTTGAAGTTCTTAACTCTTTCCACTGTTAACCCCTCAGTGAGGATTGGGTTGGGTTCTCCTGGTTTCTCCCTCTTGGTCCGCAATCAGCTCTTTGGTTTTGCTAACATTGAGGGCAAGGTTGTTGTTGTGACACCACTCCCTCCTGTAAGCTTTCTCATTGCTGTCTGTGATTCTGCCGGCGACCTTGGTGTCATCAGCAGATTTGTAGACAGCATTTGAATTTCCTATCCATAGTCAAGAATGCTGATACTGGATTTTTAATACCAGATTGATCACTTGAATTTATGTTTCAAGTGATTCTGTGGGATCTGAACTTTCCTCCATTTCAGTAGGACAAGCAATTAGCTACTAGACCAATTTCTTAAAAGTTCTTGCAAAGGGGAACTGTGGACTTGCTTTAATACTGCATCCAGAGTACTACAGCATTCCCTCTGATAACCCTAGAGGCCCAGCTGAGATTTTCATGTGTCACAGGACTCATTGATGCATGTACTGCATCACGGAGAACATAAAACAGCGTTCCTTCCATCTGTGGTTTTCTGACTGCTCTATTTCTAACTACGAACGGGTTTCTAACTGACATTAGGGTCTCAGTTGTTAAATACCCAAACAATATATAATTTCAAAAGGTGAGATTGAAATAAATTCTAGACAAACAGTCCTAACCAGTATGACTGAAAGATGAAGTCAAAGTGGCCACTGCAACACCAGTATGAAGTTCCAATAAACCTCTTAATCTCTGATTTAAGACTGCTGATTTGAGAACAGTATTTGTGCATCAGGTTTGACGTTTGACCACATTTTCTCACCTACAGAGCTATCAAGTTCATTCATCACCACTCCAATGAAAGTAATGTCAATGTGCGTAAGGTAGTGAATGAATGAAGTTTATAATTATATACATCAATACAATGTACTGAATCAATGAAAGTGAAACTGAAAAGCAAATGGTACTGAAATGGATTCAATAATATGGATTGAAATGGGTATTTTTTGTTATTTGTAGCGATTTCTTACAAGATATTAAGAACGGCGATGCTGCAGGATTGTGTCCACCACAGACAGGTAATAGTGGTCACCATGGTTGAATGTTACAGACAAAACTAGACAGAAAACTCTGAGACCAAATCTTGACAGAAGGCCAAGCCCCAAACATTTGCTACCCTGTACTTTCTAGAGATGCTGCAGAACCTCCTGAGGTTCTCCGGCATATTCATGTATAAACAGTTTTTTTTGCATCAGTATTTACTCAGGAAACAGACAGAGTGTATAAGGAAGGAAGGGAAACAAACAGAAGGGTCATGGAACAGATGGAGATTAAGGAGGAGGAGGAGGTGCTTGATGCCTTACAGCAAATAAAGGCAAATAAATCCCCAGGCCGGATATGTTATTCCCTCAGACCTTGAGGGAGGAAAGTGTAGAAATTTCAGGGGCCCTGGCTGATATATTTAAAATGTCCTTAGCCACAGGTGAGGTGCCAGAGGATTAGAGTGTAGCTCACATTGTGCCGTTGTTTAAAAAAGGCACCAAAATTAAACCAGGTAATTATGGGACAGTGAGCCTGATGTTATTAGAAGGAGTTCTGAAAGACAGGATATATGAGTATTTGGACAGTCATGGGCTGATTAGGGACAGTCAGCCTGGCTTTGTGTGTGGTAGATCATGTTTAACGAATCTTGTAGAGTTTTTCAAGGAAGTTACCAAGGAGGTAACCATGTATATATAAAACCATATAACAATTACAGCCCAGAAAAAGGCCAACTTGGTCCTTCTAGTCCATGCCAAACACTTTCTCTCACATAACTCACTGATCTACACTCAACCCATTACCCTCCTGTCCACATGCATATCCAACTTCCCCTTAAATGCCAATATCGAGCCCACCACCACCACCACTGTCTGGAAGCTCATTCCACACACCCACCCACAGGTAGATGAAGGAAAGGCTGTGGATATTGTCTATGTGGACTTTAGTAAGGCCTTTGACAAGGTCCCTCATGGAGGTTAGTTCAAAATTTTAAGACACTAGGTATTCATGGAGAGGTTGTAAACTGGATTTGAAATTGGCTGAAAGGGAGAAGATAGAGAGTGGTAGTGGATGATTACTTCTCAGACTGGAGGCCTGTGACCAGTGGTGTGCCTCAGGAATCGGTGCTGGGACCTTTGTTTTTGTTGTATATATCAATAATCTGGATGATCATGTGGTGAATTGGATCAGCAAGTTTGCTGATTGCACTAAGATTTGGGCTATTGTGGACAGCGAAGAAGATTTTCAAAGACTGCAAAGGGATCTGGACCAACTTGGAGAATGGGCCAAAAAATGGCAGATGGAGTTTAATGCAGACAAGTATGAGGTGATGCATTTTGGAAGAGCAAACCAAGGTCGGACATGCACAGTAAATGGTCAGTAATTATGGTAAATGGAGTGTGGAGGAGTAAAAAGATCTGGGGATACAAATACATTGTTCTATGGAGGTGACATCACATGTGGACAGGGTTGTGAAGGAAGCTTTTAGCATCTTAGCCAAAGTATTAAGGATAAGAGTTGGGATGTTACGTTGAAGTTGTTTAAGACTTCATTGAGGCCAAATTTGGAATATTGTGTGCAGTTCTGGTCACCTAATTGCAGGAAGGATGTCAATAAGGTTTAAAGAGTGCAGAGAAGATTTACTAGGATGTTGCTGGGTCTTCAGGAGTTGAGATACAGGGAAAGATTAAACAGATTAGGACTTTCTTCCTTTTTAAATTTTTTTTTAATTTTCACACTATGAACCATACTGACCAAAATACACACAAACATTTCCCTCTTGAATATACACAGTGTCATTTTCTCCCCTTTTTCCCCCTCCCTTCCCTCCCTCCTTCACACAACGAAAATAAACAAGAGATTTGTGTCTTCTACTTTTACATACTGGGTCTGTTCATTTTGTCTTCTTCTCCTTCTGTCATTTTAGGTGGTGGAGGTCCGCAGTAGGACCTCTCTGTTGTGTTCCATGTACGGTTCCCAAATTTGTTCGAATACTGTGATGTTATTTCTTAAATTATATGTTATTTTTTCCAATCGATTATATTTATTCATTTCTATGTACCATTGCTGTATTCTCAGGCTATCTTCTAATTTCCAGGTTGACATAATACATTTTTTTGCTACAGCTAAGGCTATCATAATAAATCATTTTTGTGCTCCATCCAAATCGAGTCCAAGTTCTTTACTTCTTATATTACTTAGAAGAAAGATCTCTGGATTTTTTGTTATGTTGCATTTTGTGATTTTATTTAATACCTGATTTAGATCTTCCCAAAATTTTTTCACTTTCTCACATGCCCAAATTGCATGTACTGTTGTTCCCGTTTCCTTCTTACAGCGAAAACATCTGTCTGATACTGTTGGGTCCCATTTATTTAACTTTTGGGGCATGGTGAGGACTTTCTTCCTTGAAGCAAAGAAGAATGAGGGGAGATTTGATAGAGGATTACAAGATTATGAGAGGTATAGCCAGAGTGGATGTGAGTAGACTTTTTCCACTTAGATTAGTTTTAAGCTGAAAGGGGAAAGGTTTAGGGGGGACATTAGGGAGAAGTTCTTCACTCAGAGAGTGGTGGGAGTGTGGAATGAGCTGCCGTCGGTTGTGGATGCAAGCTTGATCTTGAATTTTAAGAATAAATTGGATAGATACATGAATGGCAGAGGTCTGGAGGGCTATGGAATGGGAGCAGGTCAGTGGGACTAGCAAAATAGTGGTCAACACAGACTAGAAAGGCTGAATCATGTGTTTTCTGGGCTGTGGCATTCTATGGTTCTATTGTGCTCTGAGATAGAATCATTGTCTCTGTAGTTCAAACTCATGTACACTTTGTATGCAAGTTCCATCTGTTAACTAGTGGATTCATACCTGATTTCATTCCACTGGAAAGTGGAAATAATTTGCATGCAAATTATTTGCTCATCTCATGCACAACTGAGTTAATTCTGGAGTTGTCAGGAACTACTACATACAGAAAGATGGCTGGGAGGTAAAGGAAAAGAACGATCGCTTTGAACACCCAAGTCATACAAGGATCAGCTGTTGTGTTCATGGGGCATGGATTTGTGTTAAATCCCTGATTCACGAGTTCTAATTTAATCCAACTAAATGCTTGAGATGTTATTATCCCTTTATATCCAAGACATCAAGCACACTTAAATGTTAAATTCCAGTTCAAACTAAATGGAAGAGATTTATAACATTGACACTGTTTGTGCAGATTAAAATTTGAACCAGATAAGGGAAATATGAAGAGTGGGGTAAACTATTGTCCAGTTATTTCTTTAGAACCTCATTTTTAAGCCATGCCCGACTGTTGTACAAGGAAACAAATGTAAAGACTTTACCTGTACGTGTTTGTTTCTGTATATATTTTAGTAATTATTTTGTATCTTTGGAGAGCGGCCGGTTAGTGTAGCAGTTATTGCCTCACTTTCACAGCACCAGTGACCAAGCTTCGAATCCGGGATTATCTGTAAGGAGTTTGTATATTCTCCCTATGATTGCGTGGGTTTCCGCCAACCCTCCAAAATCACAGGAGGAATGGGCTCGTGGGGCACAAAGGCGTGTAACCGCGCTGAATGTTTAAAAAACTGGGAGAGCAAGCTTGATTCAGCTCTTGTCCATTCCACTGACCTGTAATTGAGGTGAGATTTTATAGTGTGGGGATTGCTTTGGTGAACTAAAAGTTAAATTGGTCAGAGTTAATGTTATGCCTGGTCATTTAAAACTATTTTTTCATCCTGATGGTTGCTTTGCTAATATATTCCTCCGTTTCAGAAGCTACAGAAAAAATTATTCTGGTCGATCATCACACAGATGCCATGCTCAGTTGCAACCCCTCCTCTTCCACAGCCCAGTGTGAATGGCTGACTCCTAACAGGAACATTACAATTAATTCCGACAGTTCAGGACTCCTGGTGACAGGAAATACTCTTGGCAACTATGCTTGTTATTGCCATGAAAATGGCATTCGCCAGATAGTAGCATCCTATCATCTCACATCCCGGCGATCGCGGGTGGCATTGATCGTGTTGATTTTACCTACTGCATTTGTTACTCTGATTGTCTATTTTGTTGTGAACCATCGGAAGACTTAATTTTACCTGCTCGTCATAGTCCATGTTCTCCAATTAACTGAACATTCTTTCTGAACTGGCCAACCTTAATAGCAAGGTTTATTTGCCACTGACTGAAGAACATTCGAGCACAATCAATGGATCCATCTCAAGTATCCTTGTCTGTTACTGACCGGACAGTAAAATGGATTTTGTATGGTACTACCTGATTAACACTGGCAATGCATTTGGGTCCTTCTACACTATCCACAACACCTCCAACTTTCATGTCATCTGCAAACTTAATCTCTGTGTAAAAAAAAAAAAACAGCCCTTCCAGTTCTTCCAGGTCATTTATAAATATCCAAAGAGCAGGGCTCCCAGAACAGCTCCCTGCAGAACTCCACCCCACTCAGAAACCTCCTGGCAGAAAAAAAGGCTCTTATTAAATATAGCTCTTAATAGAATGGAGAAAATAAGTACCTTATTTATAAATTACATTTTGTTGCTGATGTCATATCTTTTTCTACATGTGCTTTTAAAAAGAATGCATAGAAACTTGGTACTGTTGTATTAATGTGTTCTTTTAAGGAAGTTTTTATTCAGAATTTTGTGTTGTGCGCAAGTGACATGGTTACAATACTGTTGTTACTAGAAGGGTGATTATGGTTAATCTCGGTTTGAGATGTAAATACTTCTGTTTAGAACTAGAAAAAGGCTGAGTTCTCTGTTTGACAACATGAGCCAACATTGGCTCCATTTTGCATTTTCTGTGTTTGATCAAAATGCTATCATTTATTTCTTATACATCAAACTTATAACTGGAAAATTGATGCATCTACTTAAAAATGATATTTAGTAATTGAATCACCAAAAACTCTCCTAATTTACTTGCCATGGAAAATCCTTGTGTAATGACAATCCCCAGTTTTTTTCAAGTTTGCCTGCACTTCTATGCTAAATTTAGGATTAGTAACTTTCCTTGAGGGAATAAGCTAATACATTGGTTGTTAGCCATTTAATAATTGAGGTATGTCACCAATTATTCCTTGTGTCGTGCAGAATCATCCAAATGGCCTCTACAGCTTCTGAGAGATGCTTCCTGCTTGTATTAGGTCAGGGTGGGCAACCTATGGCCCACGGGCCGAATTTATCTGGCCTGGTGCGTGGCATGTGCCTCCTCCGCCTTCTGCGCTGGATACCCCCCCCCCGCCCTTTGCAATGGCGATGCCCCTGCCCTCTGGTGAAACTCGCCCCGCCTTCTGCGCGAGACTTCCCCCCTCAGCCTCTGTGCAAGACCCTCCGCCCCACCCCATGACATTCTCAGCCCCTCTCACGGTGTAATTTTACCCCCTTCTCATGGTGTCATTCTCCCCCCTCTCATGGTGTTATTCTCCCACTGTCTGTGAGAGTCTTATCCTCTGCGTGAGACCCATCTCTTCTGTGAGAGACCTGTGGCTGTGAGAATCCACCTCTCTCCCTCTGCAACTTCCACTTTCTGTAACGCTCTTCCAACTGATCAATGTGTGGTATTCCCCTCTCCCCCTCTCTCTCTCTCTCACTTCCTGTTTCTATATGTGAGACTTTTTCTGTGTGTGTATGACACCATCTCTCTGTGTGATTCCTCATCTCTCTGCAATCATCTGCCTCTCTGAGTTGGACTCCCTCTCAGTGTTGCACCCTATCTTTTGTGTGTGAATCCCTCTCTTTGTATGTAGTCCCCCCCATCTGTGCGTAAATCCCTCTCTCCCACATAACTCCCTCTTTCTGTGACACACCCCCTCTCCACTGTGACATTCTTCCTTTCTCATTGTGACTAATTTCTCTCCTTTTTGACTTTTATGTTTTTTTATTGTATCATTTTAATGACTAACTCATGATTTTTGGTGCATTTCCAGATTTGAAGGTGCCGTCCCTGACCTGAAATGCATCATCGTATTTATTCCATCTATTTATTCATTTCATTGCTGGTGGCATCAGTGCGGCCTGCTGTTCACCCACTGACACATCATCCGGCCCACGCATGATAAAAGGTTGCCCACCCCTGTATTAGAGAAACAGTGCACAAAGTTCCAAGGTTACTTTTATTGTCATGTAATAATACATTAAAATTTAAGATAGTTATACTTTAACTTACAACTGCCACAAGGCTTACAAAAGTCACCGTGAGGATTGCCTGGCACCACAAGGAAGAGAAGTGAAGTGTCACTGAGTGTCCGTGGATTCACCTCCGGCGCGCCTGCAGCCTTTGCGACTGCAGAGATATTTCTTCAGTTCATCAGCAACCCTAACTCTAGATCCAAACCTTGGATACGATCAGGAAATTTTCAGCACCTGAAGTCCCTCAAGAGCATTGTTCCCTCTAAGCTTTTGCGACCAGCAGACAACGGAAATTAATGTGTGCATAAAAGGTCAATTACCTAAAATCATACTTGTATGATATTAAAACATGCCAATGCAGTTTTATCAGGCATGAGGGATGGGCTGTGCCAAAATGATCTTGAAACCATTTCAAGTTTACATTTGCACAAGTATTCAGTGACCATGTACTTTTGTCACAGGGAAAAAAATTCCCAGAACATTAGATTTTCGTGCACACTGACTGCTAAAGATTAAAGGGAACATTGAACAAGAGCCCTTCTTGCCCTCAGCACCCTCTTGAATCTCAGCTCCGCTACCTGATTCCCATGAGCCAGTGTCCAGTAGCCCACAGCTTATAAGGGCCTCCCGACTGCAAGTCTCCCACAGCCTCCTGCTGTGGTCACCTCCCCTTTAATGTCCTCCAACCGCTGAGCCCTTCACTGGCCTTCTGCCGTGGTGACCATCCTGTGGTCTACCATGCATCTCCTTCTCAACAGGGAGTGTGCTCCTCATTTCTGGAGCCCTGTGCTGGTCCACTACGGCCCCGATATCTGCAACCCCTCTTGGCTTGCCACCATTTTGGCCCCAGACTTCAAAGCTGCACTTAGACACCATAGAATCCTTTAACAGGCCATTTAAAGCCTGTTGGGAGCTGCTGGCATTTGCACCTGATGGCTGAAATGTTCTGACTGCACTGCATCCTTTCCCTCCGCTCTCCTAAGTCTGCACCAGAGGCAGCATTGCCCTGACAGCAGCTCCAACGGTGCTACCATTTTAGCTGCCATGCAACTTCTTTAACAAATAACATCATAAACTTAAGTTCATTCAAATAACCAGCTATCCTCCCAGATCTCGGTGAATTAATGAATGAAAGATAAAGGAGTTCTGGTTAATGAAACTACACAAGCATCTGAATCAGAATAACAAATATTACCATGATCCCTTTCAATAGGGATAATCTGTGGATGTGTGCCAAAAGACAATAAGCAGTGTGAGTGGATGAGGTGGTACATACTTGAACAAATAAAACTGCTCAGGCCAAGGCTTCTGTTCAAGTAACTGTCTAAAGGAAATAGACAATGGAAGGAGGAGTTTGTACTCTTCATTAAGATGGATATGGCAGGCATAGCTGAAAAGATTAAAGTTTTTATATCTCATTGGGCACAGGTGAGAGGATTGATCTTTCAGTTGAAATGCTGATCAAGGTGCCACATGCATGTGGCATCCAACTAAGTGTTAAAATAACCAGATCTTTGTATTCAGGGAGAGTACTTTGATGCCCTTCTGAATGGAGTTAGTATTGTTCGAGGATTATTTACAAATTTCAAGGATTCAGATCAGATCAGATTATTTATGGAATCTGGATGTGAAACCTGAATGAATGGTGACCAAGTGAGGGAGGGTTAACTCAGAAATGTAAAGCTATTCCAAGCCAGGCTGGAGATGATGGATGGTCAACAGAAGGGAGTACACGTGATGAAGTGTGAGACAATTGGGAAAGTACAGCTGATGTTGGTTGGAAATTCTGAGTATCGTAGCATTGCGGCAGCTTAGGTTGTTGAAGAAGTTACACCCTGTGTATGTGAAGATACACCTGTATGTGTATAATGTGAACTTGGAAATCATTTCTACTGACAGTGTACATCAAAAGTTGAAAGTCCAAGGATGAATGAAATGAGCCATGAAGGGGTAAAGACTGGATTAAAGTACTAGGCACCACACATGGTCCATTGTGCGAATGTACCCACACTAAGATCCTGTAAAGGAAACCAGGGACAATGCAACTTGACTCAGGGCAATACCTTCCATCAATCTGTTGATGCTGAAGTGTTGCAGTTATAACTCAAAATTCATATACTATTGATGTACGAGATACAGTGAGACTTTCTGACAGATTTCGCAAAAAGGAAGGGAAACCAAAGTATCATGGGAGCTAGGACTTGCATATCTTTATAGAACACTGGAAAGTAGTACAGCCCACAGGCTCTGACTGTAATGGGGGTCATAGAGGTTGAATTAAATGAGTGCAACCATTTCAAAAGTGCAACTCCCAGAAGTGCAAATGGTGAAGAAAGACAGTGGAGACAGCTGAAAAAGATGAGCACACTATTACAATTGTGGGGTCAAAGATCTTCCATTGTTCAAGAACAGAGGGACCTTGGGGTCCAAATCCATCGAGGACTCAAGATTGCTGCACAGGTTGATAGGATAGTTAAGAAGGTCTATGGTGTGCTGGGTTTCTTTAGTCACAGGATTGAGTTCAGAAGTTGTGAGGTGATGTTGCAGTTCTATAAATCTCTGGTGAGACTACACTAAGAATATTGTGTTCAGTCCTGGTCACGTTACATGAAGGATGTGCAGCCCAAGGAGTGGGTGCAGAGGAAATGTTGCCTGGATTGGAAAATATGTCAAGGTAAGGTTAGCAGAGCTGGAGCTTTTCTCTTTGAAGCAAAAAAAGGATGAGAGGTGACTTAATCGAGGTCTACAAGATTATGAAAGGCATAGATAAGAGACCATTTTCCCAAAGCAGGAGAAGCAAACACCAGATGATATATGTACAAAGTGAAGGGAGAGAAGTTTAGGTGTAAGTTTTTTTTTAACACAGAGTTGTGGGTGCCTGGAATGTCTTTCCAGGGATGGTGGTGGAGGATGAAATATTGGCATTTAAGAAACTCTTAGACACATGGAGGAAAGAAAAACAGAGGGATATGAGATAGTGAGGGTTTGGGGTTTTTTTGTAGGAATATGTAGGTCAACACAAAATCATGGGCTGAAGACCCTGTGCTGTAATGTTCTATCTAAGACTTGGAAACATATTGAGGATGAAACCTACATCAGATTAATACTTAAGGTTGAATGTGGCAGTGTTGTATCTACATCGCGTACTAGTCCATACAAAATCATGACAAGAATGGTGTCCAAAAATGGAGGGACAGACCTAGAACCAGATTTGGAAGGAATGCTGATGACCCAAGTATCTGAAAAATTTTATAAATGAATGGAAACAATTTCCTTTTTCTTCCTTTTTTAGCATTAAAGAGTGAAGTAATGTATATAATAATGAGTGGTACAGCTAACAATTTAGCTCATGACCAGTTGTTCCCTGTGTACTGCTGAAACACCTTTCAATGTAGAAGGTTCAAAGATCACAATGGAGAAGCCTCTTGTTCCATTATGTAAGACCATAGTATAGAAACGCTACTTTACAGAACCTTTATATATCATTGTGTCTTTCATATATAATCATACGACTTATCAGTCAATTATTTACATAAATTTGAAATTATACAATTAACCTACTACTTAAAGGCTACACCCAGATACGTTTTTTGGATTTTTACCAAAAGAAATTATGTCCTTTACCTCTCTCAACTACAAACTCTGTCCAATTAGCTAAACTTTACAATCTTATAATATCATAACAATTACAGCACGGAAACAGGCCATTAGGCCCTTCTAGTCCGCACCGAACCAAACACCCCTTTCTAGTCCCACCTCCCTGCACAATGCCCATAACCCTCCATCTTCTTCTCATCCATATACCTGTCCAACCTTTTCTTAAATAATACAATTGACTCCGCCGCCACTATTTCTCCCGGAAGATCATTCCACACAGCTCCCACTCTCTGAGTAAAGAAGTTCCCCCTCATGTTACCTCTAAACCTCTGCCCCTTAATTCTTAACTCATGTCCTCTTGTTTTAATCTTTCCTCCTCTTAACGGAAATAGTCTATCCACATCCATTCTGTCTATCCCTTTCATAATCTTAAATACTTCTATCAAATCCCCTCTCAACCTTCTACGCTCCAAAGAATAAAGACCCAATCTGTCCAATCTCTCCCCATACTCCAGATGCTTAAACCCAGGCAACATTCTGGTAAACCTTCTCTGCACTCTCTCCACTCTGTTTATATCCTTCCTATAATTAGGCGACCAGAACTGCACACAGAACTCCAAATTAGGCTGCACCAACGTCTTATACAATCTCAACATCACCTCCCAACTCCTATATTCCATGCAATGATTGATAAAGGCCAGCATACTAAAAGCCTTCTTCACCACCCTATTCACGTGAGTTTTGACAATCCTCAGATCTCACCTCTCCAAGAAAGCTTAATACATAACCAATCTAACATCTTTCCGTAATCCAACACAAAACAATGCTGGCCCATCACACTAGATAACTGCTGCACTGTACATTATTTCCAGTATATTCTGTTAAATTCAAAAATAATATTTCAAGATCGAAATCCACCTCGGAGTTCTCTTTTTCATGCTTTAGTGTCGCTCTCTTCTTTACATCACCCAGGCTTCCCTTGGCCTGTCCCTTCTGAAGTCATGAAGATTTCCCCTCTGGATTACTTATAGTGTACACAGCAATGTTTTTTTGCCTCTCAGGGTACATTCCAGCTATATAGTTTTGAGGTGAGATCAGTAAATTGAGGCCTGAAGTAACAATATTCATAGGATCTGAGGAACTTTAAAATCACCTCCACATCACAATACATTCCTTCTTCAAAGCCGTCTGCCCATTAGGTAACCCTGAGCTGCGGAGATCTTGGAGAGCACACCTTTTCTGGAGTCTGGCTCACATCACTGCAACCACGTCAGGCTGACACGATTGCTTCTCACATTTTCCCTTATCAACAGATTCTTGCTGAGGGCCAAGCTCACTCCTCAAACTCTGCTCAACCAGAGTTCAACCATTCAAACAAATTGAGACTTTTTTTTAATGTCACAATTGTAGGTGGAGAGTTCGATCCTCCACCCAGTAATCTTGTCATTTTTGATTTTGCCCCATTTGACATTATTAAACATGAATGCGACTGAGCGCTGGTTAGTGAGGAGTGTAAATTTCCTACTAGCCAGGTAGTGTCTCCAGAACCTCACAGCTTCTACAATGGCTTGAGCCTCCTTTTCCATAGATGGGTTCCGGAGCTCATGGCCTTGTAATGTCTGAGAGAAAAATGCAACCGGCCTGCCCGCCTGGTTGAGGATAGCAGCCAGG
This sequence comes from Narcine bancroftii, assembly GCF_036971445.1. Classification (NCBI taxonomy): domain Eukaryota; kingdom Metazoa; phylum Chordata; class Chondrichthyes; order Torpediniformes; family Narcinidae; genus Narcine; species Narcine bancroftii. The sequence goes on from NC_091477.1 coordinate 58,992,341, forward strand.
GCTACATCAGAAGCATCACTTTCCACTTGGAAAGGTACATTCTCGTCCACCGAGTGCATGGCGGCTTTTGCAATGTGATTCCGGAGAGGGGGAAAATGGTGGCTTTTAAGAGAGAGCAAACCTTATCAGCGTATTGAGGGATCATATTGCGCGTAATATGAGAAAAATCCCAGGCATATCTGTGGTTCTGGGGATGGGGAGCTCTAACAGGGGGCACATCCTATCGGGATCGGGGCCAATGATGCCATTCTCCACCACATAGCCAAGGATAGCCAGATGTTTAGTCCTGAAAACACACTTGTTAGAGTTATAAGTGAGGTTCAGGGCTTTCGCTGCGTGGAGAAAGCTCTGCAGGTTAGGTCTGTCTGTCTTTCTCTGAAGGTAGAAATCCCATTAGTAATATCGAAAGGGACCCTCCGGAATAGATAGAAACTACTGTTAGCCTCAAATGCCATATATGGAAAGTCTTTGGAATGGATTGGCAGCTGGACATAAGCAACTTTCAGGTCAATGGTCAATACTGTGCAATATCATTCATCATGCCCGAAATTCGAGGGAGGTGGTATGCATCCAGGAGTGTGTACCGATTAATTGTTTGGCTTTCGTCAATTACTAGCCTGGACTTATTTTCCCCTTTCACTACTACCACTTGTGCTCTCCACAGGGTAGTGCTGGTTTGATGATACCTCCATCTATAACCTCGGACTGCTGTACTGTACCTCCTGCTCTTGTTAGAAATAGGTTTGCAGTCAGAGAACAGATTCAGGAAGAGAGGTGGGGAGTTGATATTCAGTGTGGAGACGCTGCATGTGGGTTCTGATTTTGAAGGCCCTCTGTTCCAAACCATTACAGAATACTCCAAGGTCACACTTTTAAGGTGACACAGGAAATCCAGACCCAACAACACTGGAGCACATAATTCATCAATACATACAGGCATATCTTGCAAAATTCACCCCCTTCAAACAACAGATACTCTATACAATGTTGTTGAATATGCGTAGAATGCGAATGGGACACGAGGAATATGCGATAATTGGAAGGATACATCTTTAGGTTGTACTCTTGCACAGTCCATGAGTCTATGAGGCTTTCAGTAGAGCCCGTTTCGATTAGGTATTTAGTAGAATGTCTGTTTCCCTTCACTATGGAGTTGCTGACCTGGTGAGGTCTGTCCTGATCTAAGTCCATCGAGGTTAGGTCGTCGGAGACTCCATACTCCTTACTTGAGTGGCCACCACCGTCCTGGGTTGCCCTGCGTGGGTAAGATGGCGTAGGCCTCATGGTGTGGGAAGATGGCCAATCTCCTTCCTCCTCTGATGATGATAGTGCTGAGTTTGAATTTGGTCGTGGCAAGATGGCCACTGAGCCTTTTCGTGCTGTTTCCTCACTGCCACCCTCCACCGGTGTATAGCGCAGCAAGTTGGTTCGAGTGAATTCGGGAAAGATGGCTTAGAGTTGGAATCAGATCCAGGAGCGGTGCAAGCCGCAGACTTCCCCGGGCTTCCCTTTGTGCAACAAAACCTCGCCCTTTCTTGCCACTACTGATACACACTGAGTCTTTAGCTGGGAAATTAGTTCAGGGATGCTGGCTCTTGCCGCAGAAAAAGCACTCCCTAGCATGGGAGCAGCAGTCATTAGGCCTGGGGTAGCAGGAGCAGCCAGTCCTTGGAAGGGGTTACCTGGGTGAGCGAGCTCGCTGGCTTCAAGGTCGCTGTTCTTGAGCTTGGCCTGTTCCAACAATTTGGCCAGCTCAACATGGCTAGCCAGGACCTTCTTACCTGACTCGAGCAGTTACTGCCTCATGTACCTCAAGTGGATTCCCACAACTAGAGTGTCCTGGATATGTTTTTCATGAACACGGCCTAGGACTACAGGTATGAGATCATAGGTGTGAAGGCAGAAGAGAAGAAAGCTGAGGTGTAAGGGGAGGGGCAGCTTTCGGATGGAGAGGGAAGTGAATAGGGAACTGAAGGAAAAGAGACAGAGGGATAGGGTAAGAGAAGAGAGACAGCCGAGGGCCAAACCGAAACTGGAGAAATCAATGTTAATGCCATCTGGTTGCAGATGGAATATCACATGTTGTTCCTCCAATTTGCAGATAGCTTTGCTTTGGCAGTGCATGAGACCGTGGACAAACATATTGGTGTGGGAATGGGGCAGGGAATTAAAATAGTTGGCCACTGAGAGGTCCCTGCACAGAGCCACGGTACTCAACAAGCTGAATGCCCAGTCTACGTCCAGTCTTTCTGATGTAGAGGAGGGCATAAAGGGAGCACTGGATGCAGTATATGATCCCTGCAGATTCACAAGGGCATTGGAAGGGCTGAATGGTGGTAAGGGAGGAGGTGTGGATGCATTTAGTCCCCTGCAGTCACAGGGGAAGTGCTAAGGGGACAATTAGAGGGTAGAATGAGTGGACGACAGAGTCCTGGAGGGAGCAATCCTTGCAGAAGGTGGAGAGGGATGGATGTTCCTGGTGGTGGGAATTGCACATGTTGGAAATGGTAGGTGAAGACAAGTGGAATCCTGTTCACGTTGCACCTATGGGCAGAAGGGATCAGTGAGGTGTGCAGGATATGGAGCAAGTGCAGGTGAGGGTAGAGTTAACGCATGAAAAGGGAAGGCACAATCTTTGACCAAGGAGAACATTTCATTTGTGGTGGAATGGAGGCCATCATCCTGGGAGAAGATGCAACAGTAACAGCGGAATTGAGAGAAAAGAATGGAATCTTACAGAAATCAATGTGTGAAGAAGTGTAATTGAGGAAACTGTTGGAGTTGGTGGGTTTCCAAAAAATGTCTGTACAGAGTTTGTCTCCCAAGATAGAAAAAGAGAGATGGAGAAGAAAGGGGCAGAGTGTTGTCAGAGATGGACCATATGAATTTGAGGTCGGGGTAAAAGTTAACAGCAAAGTGGATAAAGTTGATGAGCTCAACATGGGTTCTTAAGGTAGCACCAATATAGTCATCAATTTAGCGCAGGAATAGTTGAGGGTCCTTGCCTGTGAGGACTTTTAGCATGGATTGTTCAACATGGCCAACAAAAATCCAAACATAGCTGGGACACACCCGTGGCTACCTTTTTGACTTTCAGGAAGTGGGACATGTTAAAGGAGGTTATTGAGAGTGAGAACAGGTTCTGCCAGGTGAAGGTGGATGGTGGTGGAAGGGGACTGGTTGGATCTGATGTTGAGAAAGAAACAAAGGTCTTTGAGACATTCAGTATGGGGGGATGGAGATGTGTGGAGATTGGATGGCTACGGTGAAAATGAGTTGGTCAAGTTCAGGAAACTGGAAGTTGAAGTGATGCAGGGCATGTGAGGTATCTCGGATATAGGTAGGGAAGGGGGGGGACAAAATGGAGTCGAGGTAAGATGATACCAAGTTGATGGGGCAGAAACATGCAGAAATGGTGGGTATATCAGGACAATTGAATTTGTGGATTTTAAAGTTTTTTAAATTACATTTTTAAAGTTAGACATACAGCAAGCTAACAGGCGATTTCGGCCCATGAGTCCGTGCTGCCCAATTTACACCCAATTAACCTACAACCCCCCGCCCCCCAGTACGTTCTGAACAGTAGGAGGAAACTAGAGCTCCCAGGGAAAACCCACACAGACACAGAGAGGACATACAAACTCCTTACAGACAATGCGGGATTCAAACCCCGGTTCTAATTTCTGCCGCTGTGAAGGCTTTGCACTAACTGCTACGCCAACTGTGCTGTCCCCCGCTGGATCTTGGTTAGGAGATAGAACTTAGCAGAGCAGGATTAGGAAATAATGAGGCTGAGGGAGGGAGCTCAGAGTCTTGTTAAAGGGGTAAGTTAGAGGAGGTGTCTAAGAGCTGTTGCTGGTCAGGGCAAAGTAAAGGTTAAGGCACCAGACCACAACAGCACCACCCTTGTCTGTAGGTATGAGAGTGAGGTTGGAATTGGTGCAGAAAGTGTGGAGGGCAGAGTGTTTTCCATGGAGGTGAGATTAGAATAAGGATGGAAGTGGTGAAATTGTGACAGTTGATGCCCCGGGAGCAGTTGGAAATATAAAGATCCAGAGTGGGCACAAGGCCAGAATGGGATGTCTAAGAGGAGAAAGAAGGCTTTGGGCAGGAGTAAGAGTCTTCAGTATGGTGGAGAATCCAGGTCACACTGAGACAGAAATGGCAGAAAAAGAGTTCGGTATGTAGCTTGCCCACAACTTGTTGAGATATGGTCAAAGGGGGATAAGGGGGTAGTCTCTACTGAGACAGAGTGTTCCATGTCCACTCCTCCCATCTCTCTCTCTTTGCTTATCCCTCTGACTCCTTTACTCCAGCACCCCATCCCCTTCCCTCTCCATTAAGAGAGCTATCCTCATGCCCATCACTTCTCAGCATTTTTCACTCATATCCATATCCACCTATTAACTCTTACTGCGGGCCTGTGCTCCTCCCCTTGCCCCTCCTTCCACACTGGCTCCCACCTTTTTATTCAGGCCCTTGGCTGCTATCTTGCCAAGGAGCATATCTTTGTTTCCTATGGCCACTGTGGGAATGCAACAACTTTGCTAACCTCCTGGAAGCTCCGGTGCATGACTGCTGAAAGTGGAGAAGGAACATTTGGGGAAGTGCTGGGCACCTCAAGAACTTGTAGCAGATGCACAACTTCTTGTCTATTTGTGTAAGAATTCACGATTCTCAAATTGCCTCAATAGCCAGTGTAGAACATACAAAACTGGAGTGGAAGCAGGCCAACTCCAAACCTGAAGGAGAAGTCATTGTCAGCCTTAAAGTTTTCAAACACTTAACAGTAGGCTGCATACATTCTTACCTAGTTTGCTTCCAAGACGCCATGTTACCGATCTTGAATTATTCTCTCAACAATAGGTGAAATAATAGGAAATCCTCAAATAGGAAACAACGAAGGACACCCGACAGCTGTGGAAAGGCTGTAGCAAGGCCTTGCTACAAAATCAAATCTAGTGAAGTAATTTGACCACCTGAAGAATCACTGCACCTCCACGCCCCCTGATGATCCTCCTGACAGTATCTGAGGATGACTTCAGGAGAGTGAATCCAAGGGAAGGCTTGGTAACCTGCCTAAATAACTATGGATCAGTAGCACTCACATCCACAGTGATGAAGTGTTTGGAGAGATTGATGCTGAGGCATATCAGTCCCTGTCTGAATGGCAACATGGATCCATTCCAATTTGCCTACCACTAGCTCTACACAAAGCCCTGGAACACTTGGACAGCAAAGATGCTACATCAGGATGGTCTTTATTATCTACAGTATTCAGCACCATCATCCACTCAAAACTGAGCAGTAAATTCCAAGATCTGGGCCTTGATACTCCACTATGCAATTGGATCCAGGATTTACACACTGCAGACCCCAGTCAGCCACACTGATTGCCGCAGTCTACGTTTTGCCTTCGGCTAACGAGAGTGAAGCCATGAAGGAGTTTTATGGAGTCATCTGTGAAGCCCAGATTTCCCACCCTGATGGTGCCATGATTGTTGCTGGCGTCTTCAATCACACCAACCTGGAAAAGGCCTTACTTTGGTTTCAACAACATTGAAACTTCGCCACTAGAAGAGAGAAGACTCTAGATCGGGTTTACACTAATGTCCCTGGTGTGTACAAGGCAGCACCTCACCCTCATCTTGGTTACTTGGATCACATATCTGTCCTGCTAACCCCAACAAACAGACCGCTGGCAAAGCAAACTAGGTCAATTCACAAGAGATCAGGACATGGCCAGGGGTGGGGGGGTGGGGGTGTGCCATAACAGCACTTTCAGAGTTGGAGCTCTTTCAGGGCCACCCACAATGATCATGTAAACATAGAGGAGTACATAGACTAGCTCAGTGTCTGGCTACATCCTGATACAGTCACTTCCCAGAAGGCTGGTGGGGAAGCTGTCCTCACTGGGATTCAACAACCCTCTCTGTAACTGGATCCTGGACTTCCTAACAAAAGAACCAAAGTCTGTCCAGGTCAGAAGCAGAATATCGGGCACCATCGCCATCACATCATCGAGCACTGCTGCACCGCAGGGCTATAGGGTATGGAGGATGTCAGCAAGATCAAATGCTTCATAACCAGGACTGACCAGAAACCATGGTTGGATGCAGAGGTCCTGGCCTTTCTCAGACCTCATGGTCTGCTCCCTTCAGGACAGGGTGTAGGATGGCACTAAGATCCATCCAGGCTGAGGTCTCTCGTGCAATCCGGAAGGCAAAGTGGGGGTACACACCAAAGATCCACAGACAGCTGTGTGACACCAGCGACATGAGGCAGATGTGGCAAGGGATCAAGACTATAATGGATCATGTCAACCTTGTGAATTAAGGACAATGGCGCCTCCCTTCCGGACAGGCTGAACACCTTCTATGCACGGTTTGATTAGAAGAACAGGATGATGCCAAAGAAAGCTCCATTTCCCCCTATGAATGGGCCCCCTGCATAGCCATGGCTGAGGTGAGGTGAACCCTATCCAAGGTGAACCCACACAAGGCTGTGGGTCCAGACAACATACATGATCGGGTACTGAAGGACTGCACAGACCAATTTGCAGAAGTCTTCACAGACATCTTCAATATCTCTCTGCAGCAGTCCATCATGTCTCTGGGTTCAAGACAGCCACCATCATTCAAGAGGGTGACAATAAAAGGCCTCAATGACTACCACCCTGTGGCATTGACCTACACCATTATGAAATGATTCAAACATCTGGTGATGGAACACATCAAAGCACACCTCCCAGAGATTCTGGTGCCATATCAATTCACCCACAGAAAAACCATTCCACATATGATGCTATACCCTTGTCGCTTCATTCCATCCTGACCCACCTGTATTGTGGAGGGTCATGGCTGTCAATTGACAACACTACCTTGTCAGAAGACATAGCACCTGCCAATGAAGGTTTAGCCCCAACCATTAGTGTACACCCGACCATTGGCCCATTTAAGTACCTTTGTACTTGGCCTAGCCCATTGGCCTTTGTAATCGATTACACGTACCAAGCCATTCGACCTATGTAAATTATGTGGGGTGGACCCACCAACCCTCCTACACTTTGTCTTGGACCATATGCCATTGTAATTGATACATTCTGGCACCTAGCCATTGGGTCCTGTAAATGACCTGGGCTGAAATCCCCAGCCCTTCAGTACCATAAAGGGGGCCATATGTGCTCGGATCTTTCTCTTTGCCATCTTTGAGGGACCATCCTACTTCGCTCTGGGCTGAGTACTGTGGAACGGCACTGGAGAAGTTGTTGGTAAGATGTGCACAGTAAAACGGTTGGGAGTGTTTTAGTTAATGTCCCTAGTGGCATAGGGCTGTGCCTGCACTGACTCAAGGGGAGGCAGGTATCGTATTGTTTTTCCTTGATTGTATGTACCCAATTCATTGTGTGTGTGTGTGTGTGTGTATTATTCCTGTTATGATTTTCCTGCGCTTGGGGGAAAATCTGGCCAGAAGAAATCCCACAACCACCCTGGATCAAGTCCGACTCTGAGGGTGCCCACAAGCTGTGAAACATGCGGGCTTCCCAAGCACCCTGTCGGATTCTGGCTTTACCCTACTGTTAATTTAGTCTATGTGTCATCTGAGTCCAGCGTGTTCGTTAAATGAAGTGATAGAAGAAGGTATTCGGTTCAACAATCAGTTTATTACACAGCACAAGAATAAAGCTTAACAGAGCTCTGGTTCAGTCATTAGTTCATAGGTCACCTGCACAGTGAGCTATTCCCCAAGACTGACCTCTACTGTCCAGTCTCTACAGTTTATATAGCTGAACTTTATCATACAGAACAAAAGTTGGCTTCCTTTGCTAGATTTCATTATCATACAGAACAAAAGTTGGCTTTCTTTGCTACATTTCTTGCATAAGATTTATCACAAGTAATTTCCTGCTCTGCAGATATCTGGGGTGTAGATCTCCCATCTTAATCCTCAAGGCCAGAATATCCTGTTGTTTTAATCAGAAATCAATTCATACCCCAGATATTTCTAATTATTTCTTTGTTCTCATCTGGCCATATTCTTCTATTTTACTCAACACCTCCTTCTGTCTTAGCCTTCTTACTGAGTTAGTTTCCATTCTCTTTGTTTCTGACAGTCTCTGTCAGGATTCTCTTTGTTCTTGTCTGGCCATCATCTCCTGTGCTAATCAACACCTCCTTTTGCCTTAACATTCCTACTAAATTGTTTCATACATATTCTCTCTTTTGTATTTTGGGAGCAGGCAATTCTAAACCTACTGTAATCAGCCAACTTTGCTACATACTGTGGCTGCCCCTTACTTACATTACTCTTTCCCTTCACCATGAGGTAAATATTAAATTGTTACATAGTACTGGATTCATGTATACAAAATGAATAGTACATAAGCATATATTCTACATATTTTCCATGATTAATTAACCCCTATATTCCAACAGTCCCTCTTTTGGTCTCATGAAAATGAACGGCGCTGGAGAAGTTGTTGGTAAGATGTGCACAGTAAAAGGGTTGGGAGTGTTTTAGTTAATGTCCCTAGTGGCATAGGGCTGTGCCTGCACTGACTCAAGGGGAGGCAGGTATCGTATTGTTTTTCCTTGATTGTATGTACCCAGTTCATTGTGTGTGTGTGTGTGTGTGTGTGTGTGTGTGTATATTATTCCTGTTATGATTTTCCTGCGCTTGGGGGGAAATCTGGCCAGAAGAAATCCCACAACCACCCTGGATCAAGTCTGATTCTGAGGGTGCCCACAACCTGTGAAACATGTGGGCTTCCCAAGCCAGTTAACTTATGGGACCTCAGGAGTTTTGGCAAAGACTGCCATCCACGACCCCTTATTAAAGTTAACCTCATGCACTTGGCCATTATGAACACACTTCAGTCCAGTGGGGGCCCCAACACAGTGTTCAGGAAAGTCAGTCCAATCCACAAAGTACTGTTCCGGTTCGTTATGGGCCTCCCAGGCTGACCGCAAACTCTTTGTACAGTTGTTTCCTTCTCCAGTCGCTTCAAGGGCTAGGAACAACATCACCCATAGTCCCCACATAGTGTCCATCACAGCCCCTTAAATTCTGTTGACTTCAGTATAGAAATATCACTTCAAATACTGAAATACAGTCACCGTAATCCAATAGTCTCTTTAAAGGGACCCGTTCAAAGTGTTCTTAGTCCGTAGTTGCTTCACAGGGTCTCAGTCACCTCCGTTCGAATCTGTTCCAGTGTCCGTGTAGGTGGGTCCGTTGCTGTACACTGACTCCAATGATACCACGTCTCGACTTTTCCCAGTAATCGAACCGCGTGGGATGTTCTTTCCACCACTCTGTAGGCTCCGACCACTTTCTCTTGATCACCTTCACCTCCACTCCACAATGGATGGTATCGGGGTTTCACCTTTTTGTTCGGTACTTATAACCTGTTGTGAAAAAGCTGATACCAGAGCTGTTAGTTTATCATAATAAAGCTTACATCTCATTGGACTAACCTCTTCCTTTGTGGTATGAATCCCGGCTCCAGGTCCCGGAAACTGGTGTCCCGTTTGTAGTTCATACGGAGTAAATCCTGTCACATAACTTACCGAACTCCTTATTGACATTAATGCCAGGGGCAGCGCATCCACCCAATTTAATTTGGTCCGTGCCTGTACTTTCCCGATCTTACCTTTTATTGTTTGGTTCATTCTCTCCACTTTTCCTTGGGATTGTAGATGATACACCATTTCAAAGGCATGTTTTAACCCCAACATCGCTTCTACCTCCTGTAAATCTTCATTCTTAAAATGACTTCCATTATCTGACCTGATCTTCATAGGAAACCCGTGTATAGGAATGTACTAGTTGATTAGGAACTTAATTACCATCTTTGCATCTTCTCTTTTGGCAGGGATTGCCTCAGGCCAACCTGTGAACACATCATCTGCTACTAAGAGGTATCGATATCCCCTTGCCCTCTCTATCATGTCCGTGTAATCAATTACAATTTCCTGCCCTGGTAACTTAGGAAACGGAAACTGTCCTTCGTGAGGTTTCACAGTCGCCTTGACATTATATGTCATACATACCTTACACTCTCTGATATGATTCTTCACCATCGCCGGCAGGAAGGGGTGCCACCAATGTACCAAATACCTTATCATCTGTTTCTTCCCACAGTGGGTTAACCCATGCGCCTCCTCCAGGAGGGGTTTCATGAGTCCAGATGGTAATACTGGCCTACCGTCCATTGATCTCCACAGTCCTTGATCTTCGGTTGCCCCCCTTTCTTTCCATACCATCATTTCCTGGGGTGATGTCTTCGCCTGTTCCTGAATTATTACTCCTACCTCACAAGGTGACAATAAGTCATGTGCCATTCTATCTGCCTGCATCATAATAAACTGAGGGCCGTACCCTGCTGCCCTTTTTGCGGCCGTGTCAGCTTCCTGATTTCCCCGAGCCACCATCGTATCTGTTTTATCATGGCCCTTACATTTAATAACTGCTAATGCCCTTGGTTTCAAGAGGGTCTCAGCCAATTTCCTAACATTCTTCTCGTGTTTAATTGGGGTCCTTTCTGCTGTTAAAAAACCACTTCTAATCCATTGACTTAGCTCAACCTGTATTGTCCCTACCACATATGCCGAATCCGTATATATATTTACCTCCTTTCCTTCTGCCTATTCTAATGCTGCTATCATTCCCTGTAGTTCGGCCAGTTGTGCTGACTCCTTTCCTCTCACTGTCCCTGTAATAATTTCTTCAAATCCTTCTGTGGTTCTCCGTACTACTGCATAGGCGGCTTTTAATCCGTCCGTGGGATGTCTGTAACAACAACCATCTGTAAATAAGGTTTCATCCGGTTCTCTCAAGGGTGAAGCCTGTAAATCAGGTCTTATTTTAATATCCCTTAGAACCCTCTTTTCACAACAGTGTGGTTCTCCCTCTCCCATATTGTCTGCATATTAATGCCTTATGGGTAAATGTAATATTTGGAGCATTCAGGATCTTTTCCAGTCTCGTCTGCCTCAGTGACGTCATTGTAAACGCTGTCGAGCTCACAAATGCTACAATACTATGTGTTGTTAATACCGTCAGGGCATGTCCCATCACTATGTGTGCCACCTTTTGTAAAATCTTTGCTACCCCCACTGCATGTCTCGTGCATGGTGGGTGTCTGTCTTCAGTCGGATCTAGTGTTATACTCACATACATGAGCACACATCTTCCACCCCCTTTTTTCTGAAAAAGGACACCAACAATCGTGTGTGCTTTTTCAGTAACATCCGAAAAGAAAGGGTGTCTATAATTTGGAATCGCCAAATCTATAGCGGTTGTAAGAGCTTGCTTAAGTAGAATAAAACTCATCTCAGCCTGTGCAGTCCAATCAAATGTAGCTCCCAGATTCCTCATCCCCTGCTCATTCACCAAGGTTCGCAGTGGATGTGTCAACTCACCATACGATGGGATAAACTGCCTACTATAACCCATCAAGCCCAAAAATGAAAGCATTTCCTTAACTGTTTTTGGTTTTGGATGATGTAGTATCGCTGTACGATGCTCAGGGGATATACCTGTACCTTTCGCTGAGACCATTCTTCCTAAAAAGGAGACCACTTGTCTACAACATTGCAACTTTAAACGAGAGACTTTAAAATCTGCCTTGAACAGCTGCACTAGCAGGAGTTTTGTGGCCTCCAAACAGGAGACAGGCTCAGGTGCTGCCAATAAGATGTTATCTACGTACTGGATCAAAACTACCCCACCTGGTAGTACTAGTCCCCCCCCAGCTGTTCTTTCAAAACCTGTATAACGTAACTTTATACCTCTATACCTAAAGGAAAACACATCTCTAAACTGTTCTGCCAGCGACAAACAAAAGAAAGCATTTGCTAAATCTATACAAGAGAACCACTTGTGGTCTGGAGTTAAAGCAGTCATGGCGGTATATGGGTTCGGCACTGGAACTGTGGGTGTTCACACAATACCATTAATGTGCCTTAAGTCATAGGCCATCCGATATTTGCCCGTGTCCTGCTTCAGAACAGGTAAGATGGGTGTATTCCAACTTGAACACGAATGTTTCAACACCCCTGAATACATTAGGCCATCAATGGTATCTGCCAGACCCACCTCAGCCTCGGGTTTATGGGGATACTGTGTCTGCCAAATGGGAGTATAATCTGAAAGTTCAAATGTTATGGGATCAACCTGCTGGCAAAAACCCACATCTGCTGGTCCCACTGACCAAAGGTCCTCAGGGATAGAATCTAACATAGGGGCAGAGTCGGGATGATCCATCCTTTCTCTACCATGAAAGCGTTCAGTCTGTCTATGCTCAAGGAGGACCCGATCATTTGAAGGGTACAAAATCCTTTATGCCTGACCAGATAGAAAGAACTGCACTGTCGGTAATTGAGTGTCTGACCAGTCCCTCAAGGACATCAAGTTCTGACACATCGGTCCCAAATCTTTTGCCTGGTGATTAGTGCCAACTGCAAGAGTGACATGAGGAATGGCCTCACCCGCCATCACATACTACTCCAGCTGCTCGGATGTCAGTGCCACCATAGCGGCCACTCCCTCCTTTCCTACCACTATGTAGTCCGAATTAATCTCCCATTGCATGCCCTCTACCTCTTCATAAAAGGCATGCTGATAAATTTCATCCCCATCTCTATCGTAAAAGAGGGTAACATGGAGGGGGTCCGAGGGAGGTGTAACGTCTGGATCCACGGCTTCCATTGATTATAAAGCTTTAGCAGCCCTCCCTTCTGTGGGTCCTCTGGTTCCAGCAGCCCCCAGTAAATGTCGGCCCATAGTCCCTCAGACGTGGATCCTCCAGCGGCTGACAGTAACATCTGGGAACTGGAATGAAGTGTAGTTAATGAACAGTTCATTGAATACCCATTTGGAAAGGTGACCTCTATTCCACTGGGTCCGCAAAGGATCGATGCTCCACACCTGACCAGTAGATCTCTGCCCAAAAGATTAGTAGGGCACATTGCCGACAGAATATATTGATGTGCAAAAGTCTGTCCTGCCACAGAAGTGACTAGTGGTGTAGAAAACGGCAGATTTTCTGGTGTACCCGAGAACTCTATTAACTGGACGCTAGCGGATGACTTTGTAGATTGAAACACAGCGCCAGTAAGTGTTGAAAATCTGGCACCCATACCTACTAAAAATGATACTTCCATGTCCATCACTTTAATCTGCAGGAAGGGGTCTGCCAACCTAGCCTGCTCTTGGGTGCTCGGGCCCCGTCACTGTGGGTAACATTGCTCCTCCTCCGTCAGCAATGGGAATTGTCTCGTCAGAGCTAGATCCGCATAGGGTGCCTGATGTACCGGGGGTGGCACTGACGATCTCTGGGGCTGGACCCAAGGCTCATATTGTGGTGGTCCATATACCCTTCCCCCAGTGTCCTGAAGACCCCTTGCTAGGGGGCAGTTTCTCTTCTAGTGTCCTGGTTGACCACATCCAAAACATACGGCTGGCTGCACTCGTGGAACACCCCGACCTCTCCCTCTTACTCTGAATCCCCCCATTGGACCTCCAGTCCTGCCCCCATAGGTGGGACCCGGTGCCCAATTTGGGGCCGGGTGCCATTTCGTATTATTCCCTTGTGGTGGCTGCGGTGGCTGCTGAATCATCTGGTTCGCACCCTTTGAGGGATTCTTTTTTGACTCATTTGCCTTTTTCCTAGCCTCTTCCAATTGAAGCTTAAGGAGTTGCACTTGTGTAGACTCCGTAATTTGTTTGTCCTCCTTCATTGCACAGTTGAGCAACAAGGAATATCAGGGTTATTCTCTAATGCCTCTCTAACTACAGCTGGCAGCCCGCTCGTTACTGTAGACCTAAATAGTGTAGTCTGCAAGGGATCTGTGGCTGGGTGTACTCCTGCTTTATCCATCCAACTCTCCTTACACTGACTCAAAAAGGTCGAGATCTCCTCATCCTCCTTAATGGAAAAGGTCAGGGACTGCATGACACCAGGGCGAACGGGAAACTTATCCCGCATAGCACTTCCTACTGCCATAGCATGTTTGGCAAATGGTTCAGAATCAGGGCACCCAGTGGTTCCTGCAACCATTTCTACCTGCTGTATTTCCCACAGCCCAAGCTGTAAAGGGGGTGGAGTGATCCTCTGACATTCCTACCGAGAAGGCATACTCAAGTGTCTGTTCTTGCTCTCTCTCATTTGTTTTTTACAGTCGCATACTTCCCTTACTTTACATACATCGTTCTGTATTTCCTTTGTTAACTCCTTCATTGTCTCCACACTTTCCTGCACAACTACTTTAAGTCTCTCTTTCACTTCCTGAAGTTCTTGTCCTGCTAATTCAGTGACATTCACTATTCCCTCATTTATCTGCATCACTGGCATCTGGGGAATCGGATAAGGTGGTGGCCACGTCTCTGGTAACTTTGGATAGAGCGGGGCTGATGGCTTAACCTCTCCTGTCACCTCCTTCCCCTTTTCCTCCTTTTGGATAGGGGATGCCTTTTTAATAGAATGCTGAAGGTTTGTTTCCACAGCCATGCAAGCCAATGTCATATTATATAAATTTGCCCTCCTCTGTTCCTTCGCTTCCTTCTGTTGTTTAAATTTTCTTCTATTCAAGATAGACCCTTGTCCCTCTTTCTCATGTTCCTGTACCTCCTTTTTTGCCTCCCTTTCAGCTTCTCCTAAGTACAATACAAGCCAGATTTTTCCTAATCCTAGCGGCACCTTCCCCTGACTCTGCAGCTCTTTCCATATCTGATCGTACCGTTTCATAGCCTTTACTTCCTCTCCCTTCGGTAGTCCACCCATTAATTGACTCCTTGTTTTTTTCCCACTGCTGGTTTACAGATGGAGGAATCCATCCGCATCCCCCATACTCCTGACATTCCTCTCCTTCTATCTTACGTTCCTATCTTTTTCCCTTTAGACCTCGTAATTCAATCAGTCTCTCCCCTGATAGAATTTCGTCCCCCGTCAATTTACCTTGAACCTTCACACTTTTCTACAAACACAAAAGGAAAACTTATCACAATACTAAAACAAGTAACTATTATACAATACTGAACAAGGAAATCTTAGCACACTACAAAAAAACGTAACTATTATACAATATGTTCACTAAATCTATTTGGCCAAGAACTCTAACTTTTATATCTCTGTCTCTACTAGGGGACTCTAACCCCTATTTTTCTAGTGGGACTCTAACCCACGTTTTCTCCAGGGGACTCTAACCCCTGGGTCTCCAGGGGACTCTAACCCCTGGTTTTTTAAGCTTTATTCCTTGGCTTCTACTAGGACTTTTGCAGAGTGGTGACAACACACAATTTTATCATTGCCAATAGCAGAACTTCGTTTAAACAGGCGTCTGCTTACCTCCTTTTGTTGAGTGGCCACTTGTTATCACCACACCACAATCGACCGGTGTTTCGTCTCTTTCTCTTCCGTCACTTCTCCATCTTCATCACGTCGGGGTCATCAAATTGTCGGACTCTGACTTTACCCTACCCTTAATTTAGTCTATGTGTCATCTGAGTCCAGCGTGTTCGTTAAATGAAGTGATAGAAGAAGGTATTCGGTTCAACAATCAGTTTATTACACAGCACAAGAATAAAGCTTAACAGAGCTCTGGTTTAGTCATTAGTTCATAGATCACCTGCACAGTGAGCTATTCCCCAAGACTGACCTCTACTGTCCAGTCTCTACAGTTTATATAGCTCAACCTTATCATACAGAACAAAAGTTGGCTTCCTTTGCTAGATTTCATTATCATACAGAACAAAAGTTGGCTTTCTTTGCTACATTTCTTGCATAAGATTTATCACAAGTAATTTCCTGCTCTGCAGATATCTGGGGTGTAGATCTCCCATCTTAATCCTCAAGGCCAGAATATCCTGTTGTTTTGATCAGAAATCAATTCATACCCCAGATATTTCTAATTATTTCTTTGTTCTCATCTGGCCATATTCTTCTGTTTTACTCAACACCTCCTTCTGTCTTAGCCTTCTTACTGAGTTAGTTTCCATTCTCTTTGTTTCTGACAGTCTCTGTCAGGATCCTCTTTGTTCTTAAGTCTGGCCATCGTCTCCTGTGCTAATCAACACCTCCTTTGCCTTAACATTTCCTACTAAATTGTTTCTTTTTTTTTTAAACTTTATTTAAAATTTTATGACATGAATAAAATAAAAATTACATTTAAAGAAATAATAAAAAGTAAGATAATAAAAATTAGAATACTACATCATTAAACTACACAAATTAACCCCCCAATAATTATAACACAACATTAATCATCTAATTTAAAATTAATCCAACCCTCCCCCCAAAATAAAGAGTGAAGAATTAATTAACAATGTTGTAAATAAAATAGAAAAAACCCCACTTACAAAAACAAGGATAAAACGTAACAACAAAAAAAATTACTAACAACAAAAAAAAATCAATACTAAAATAATACCCTTAAACATATATTTAAATCAAACATAATTCATGTATTTAACAAATGAAATCACTTTAAAACTAAATTCAAATATTAAAATCATATATCAACCACATATCTGTTATACAAAAAATCATAATTAATAATACATAAATACAGAATTTCCATTAATACCAAGTTTCCTTTATAATTCATCGAGAGAACAAAAACATCCCTTAGAAAAACAATCAGATAAACTTTTTATTCCCTTCCCCTCCCCTTATATAAAAAAAGAAAAAAAAAGAAAAAAAAGTTCAAACTCTTATAAAATTCTCCATATTCTTCATTTATAACATCTTCAAAATTCTCTATCAAAATTAACTTAATTTTATTAAACTCTTCTCCCTCAATGTATTTGTACTTAATTTTCTTCTTCTTCTTATCACCTTTCCCCTCATCTTCCTCTTCATCTAATTCAACATCCTCAATTTTTAACTTATTATCTTCTGTGACATCATCCTCTTAAAAAAGAAAGAAAAAAGAAAAAAAAACCCAAAAAAAAGAGAAAAAAAAGGAGAGAAAAAAACCTCCTAATTCCCTCTCAATTACAATCAAAACAAAAAGAGTTTTAAAAATATATAATTATTTATTTTTTAAAAAATAAAAAAAACCCTTCACTTCTTAACCCAAAAATTAAAAAGAAAAAAAAAACAGGTCGGAGGTCACAACTACCTCCTCCTGTTTAAACCGCCCAAAGCGGTAACTCCCCCAAAATATTGGGTGTGAGATAACTCACAGGTAGCTGATGACTTCTGGAAACTAGTGCCCACCCAGTTCCCTCTCCCAACTCCCATTTCATTAAACTATCATCATTATTTAAACTATTTAAACTCTTTTCAAAAAAAAGATAAAAGATTTATTTTTTTAAATCAACGTTACCACTTCGATCACCATTGCTTCCATTTCTTTTAAAAATCTGGATACCACCTTACATCTCTACTCTCTTTGGAGCCCTTAAAAGACTACATCGTTCCTGAAACTGCATGATTGGTAGAGACTGAGCAAAGTCCATAACCTCTTTAGGATTGTCAAAGAATTTTGGCTAATTTCCATCCTAAAAAATCTTCAGTACCGCAGAATACATGAATGTTGCCCTATGTCTTTTTTTTCCACAACCGTTCTTTCACAGAATTAAATTTGCGTCGTAATAGCATAGTATTAAATCTCCATCTTGAAGCTTTCTGAACATCTTGTGAACTCAAATATTCTAATAATAATAATGAATGATCCGAAACCAATCTAGCCTTATACTCCACAGATGTAACCCTATCCTGCAAATGTGCTGATATTAAAAAATAATCAATTCTAGAAAAAGAATTATGTCGCGAGGAATAAAAAGAAAAATCTTTCTCTGTAGGATTAACTCTTCGCCAAATATCAATTAAATTCAAATCTGCCATCATATTAATCATTTGGATTGCCATCTTAGACTTCTTAATTACTCTTGAGTACTTATCCAATAAAGGCTCCAACACCACATTCAAATCTCCCCCAACATCACATTAGAGTTCGATTGTCCAAGTAATAAAGACATATCCATAACAAAAGCTGTATCCTCAACATTAGGAGCATAAACAACAAGCAAAGTCCATGCCTCATTAAAGATTGTACAATTTAATTTTAATAATCTTCCACCATTTTTCTCTTCACTCTGTAACTAAAATGGTAGATTCTTATGTACCAAAATTGCCACACCTTTTGCCTTAGAATTAAATGAAGAATAAAAAACGTGCCCAACCCATTCACGTTTGAGTTACAAATGTTCCTTATCTATTAAATGAGTTTCCTTTGCCATTGCGACCACCGTTTCTTCCATTTCTTCCAGAAATCAAATTCCCTTCTTACAGCTCTGCCCTCTTTGGAGACCGTGGAGGACTACGTCGTTCCTGGAATTGCGTAATTGGTAAAGACTGAGCAAAATCCATAGCTTCTTTAGGATTATCAAAGAACTTTGGTTGATATCCATCCTGAAAAATCTTCAGTACCGCAGGGTATCTAAATGTTGCCTTATATCCTTTTTTCCACAATAATTCTTTCACAGAATTAAATTCACGTCATTGAAACATAATTTCCTGACTCAAATCCGGTTAGAAGAAAACACGATTACTCTGAACCATCAAAGGAGATTTGTTTTGCTGTGCATTTCTAATAGCCATATGTAAAATAGTCTCTCTATCACAGTAATTTAAACAGCGAACCAGAACAGGTCTTGGATTCTGTCCTGAAAAAGGTCTCCTTCTCAAAGCTCTATGACCCCATCCCAATATTAAACCTTCAGAAAACTTATCTTGTCCCAACACTTGTGGAATCCATTCAGTGAAAAATTTTCTTGGATCTGGCCCTTCTATGCCTTCTGGCAAGCCGACAATTTTCACATTATTCCGTCTGGATTGGTTCTCCAAATAATCAACCTTTTTTGCTAAATTTTTATTCTGAATCTGTAACGTTTCAATTGTTTTATTCACATCTTGCAATTGATCTTGTACATCAGATAATCCTTGATCACACATCTCAAGTCTTTCAATAGTTTCAACTTTAAAAGCTCCATAATCAGCCATCTGTTGAGTATTGACATCCACCAATGCATTAATCTTAGAAGTAAGATTATTCATAGAATCACCTAGATGCATCATTGAAGAAAATATCTTATGTTCAAGACTCTTGAAAAGAATATCAACATCAGTAGATCCAGACATGGTGGGATTCTGCTGTTCTTGTGGAATCAAAGTCTCAGTAGACGTTGTTTGAAATACTGGCATCCGGCCAGCCCTTTGTTCTAAAGGCAGCTGAAAGACTTACGGAATCAGAATGGAGCTCCAAGGCTGAATTCTTCGCTTGTTTTCCTGGATCCATTTCACGGTGAGTCGTGGCTTTTTGTAAACAAGCAGGCTCACATAATTTCGGAAAATATAATTTTTTAACAATCTGTTGATGTTTCCTTTTACTTTTTTTAATCAAATGTACCATTAGGTATTAATTCAACATCTCATACTATTTATAAA
The DNA here is from genome assembly GCF_036971445.1 of Narcine bancroftii. Taxonomy (NCBI): domain Eukaryota; kingdom Metazoa; phylum Chordata; class Chondrichthyes; order Torpediniformes; family Narcinidae; genus Narcine; species Narcine bancroftii. The sequence goes on from NC_091477.1 coordinate 59,011,794, forward strand.
CTTTTTTAAAAAGTTTTAACGGGTACTTAAAGACAAAACAATAAGTTAGAGTCAGGAGAGGACTGGAAGGCACGTCTGTTCCTTACGCCATCTTGCCACGCCCCCCCTACTACTAAATTGTTTCATACATATTCTCTCTTTTGTATTTTGGGAGCAGACAATTCTAAACCTACTGTAATCAGCCAACTTTGCTACATACTGTGGCTGCCCCTTTCCCTTCACCATGAGGTAAATATTAAATTGTTACATAGTACTGGATTCATGTATACAAAATGAATAGTACATAAGCATATATTCTACATATTTTCCATGATTAATTAACCCCTATATTCCAACAACCCTTGGGTATTTCCGTTTTCCTAGTGGACCCACTGGGATAAATGGCCTTGGGTCCCCTGGGTGGGACAGGACCACTGAGCGGATCCACCAGATTCCCTGGCCTCCATCCCATGGGGCATAGATGGCATTGTTCCACACAGTGGAGGGTGTCTCGTCCGATCGCTTGCCTTTGTTGGCCATTTCCTGTTGCACAAGGGAGAATGATGGCCACCTCAGGTGGGGGAGGTGGGGGAGGTGTGGATTTGGTGGGGTTTTGCCACAGTACTCCGGCCACATGGTGAGCATTTTGACGGTGGAGATACCATGTAAGGAGGCACCGTCTACCCCAGCACGTGCTAGGGTATATTTCATGTTCCTATGAGACAGAGGGAATGCACCTTCACCATTCCTTCAGTCACCATGTATTTCTTCACCCAGTTGTGAGAGATAATAGAATATAGGAAGTAAAGCTAGTATGAATGAAATAAGGAATACTAGACTAGAGGAAGTTAGGTAAGTGCTGAGTAGGTGTGAGACATGAGTAAACTTGACATAAAAATATGAAAGATGGGGAAACTAGTACAGACACATGGAGTGATGGATTAAACCAATATGAACAGGCTAAGCATGGAAATTAGAATGCAGGAAGCAGAGTCAGCCTCTGTAAGATAAGAATCTTCTAGTCTTTCCGACAGGATCAGTGAGCCCACCGTATGAATAAGATAAGGAGAAGTAAGGAATAATAGAATGTAGGAAGTTGAGATAGTCTGGATGAGATAAGGGTCTCCTAGCCCTAGACAGAAGTACCAACTTCTACATATATAATTAGTAAGCCATACGCAGATTTATCAAGTTATGCATATTTAATTAGTAAACCCTAGACAGGATTAGCGAACTCTGCATATGAAGGGACTGTAGCTCTGAGAGTTGGAAAGGTGTGAATGGGGACAAGGGCAAGGTTGTGAATAAGGACAATGGGGATAATGACATGAAAAGACACCGACAGGATACCCCTGGTCCTCCAAGTCCACTGAAACTGCACGTAGGCAGGAAGGATTGCCTATGCCAAACCCATCCAGGGGGCAGAAGAATGTAAGGGGGAGGGTATTCTGATACTGAAATTCACTGTATAAAAGTTGGGTGAGCCCCAGTGTATGTGTGTATTCCCAGGGTAAGGGGAAGCACCCAACTTTGCATTGTTGTAAAATAAATGTTCTTTGTTCTCAATTTTTGTCTCGAGCAATTTCTGTTAAGGTACTTCTATTTCTAACAAATGGGGGCTCGTCCGGGATCACACTCCCTCCACTGACAGAGTGCCCGACGACGGGGGTAGGTGCACCCCAGCTGATTCAGGTGGATTCACGGACGACGGGTAGCTAGTCAGTGGAAGAAGTGAGTGATATCCGAGAAGAGGCATTGAGAACAAACGATGAGAGAACGCTAAGGAAGCGCGATAAGAGTAGCTACTGGATCTGGTAAGAGAAATTTTTATACCTATCAGTATGGGAGGTATGGGCAGTAAGAAAGAGAATCCTAGTGAAGGATTGGATGATCAGATAACCAAATAGAGTCCGTTTGGAGTAATGTTATCTGACTCGGGTTTGGGGAGAACCCGGGGAAAAGACAAACTTATCATGATTAAATACTGTTGTCTGGAATGGGTTAAAAGCCCTATTAAAGGGAGCTCGGTATATTGGCCGAGGCTCGGATCTGAGGATGACTGGATGTGTCAGGAACTGAACATCTGGCTGTATAAGAATCAAAGGGATAACATTGAAAGCAGGGAATAGGCAGCCTGCTGGCTCAGAGGATTGGTTGACGAACTGGTCCTGAAAGAAAAGAGAAGTGAGGACAAGAGAGATGAGGAACCTCTTGTACCTGGAACACAAGGATGGGATGTGTTACATTCCCTTCCTCAAGAGAATAGGGGTGGTATGATGACCCGTTCGCAAAGTATTAGATTGCCTCCACGGTCGACGAGAGACAGAGGCAATGGTAGTTTTGAGCAGAGTGAGAACCTCCAGGAAGAAAGGGCAGGACAATGTGAGTCAGTTTCTGAAGAGCAGGATTTCAGAAATAATAAGCTAGAAATTAGCTGAATGAGACCCCTACGGGAGGTTCCCGTGGGAGGGGGGTCTCGGTTTTGTAAATGTGCCCTTGACCAGTACGGAGGTGCGTAATTTTAAGAGGGAAATGATTTCCCTGATAGAGGATCCCCAGGGATGCGCTGAACAATTGGATCAATTGTTGGGACCGAATATATATACATGGGATGAATTAGCGGCTCTATTTAGGACTCTGTTTACCCTGGATGAGCGTGGAATGATTCGCCAGGCAGGGATTAGAGTCTGGGATCGGGAGCACCAAGGGGGACCAGATGCGGTACCTGGAGAAGCTAAATTCCCCCTGGCTAGACCTAATTGGGATAAAAATACCAATGATGGTCGGGTATTAATGGAAGAGTATAGGGTTAATCTGATTAAGGGAATCAGGAAATCTGTTCCGAAGGGACAGAACTTTAAAAAGGCATTCGAAGTTCCTCAGGGACCCGAGGAGACCCCCTCGCCATTTTTGAATAGATTGTGTACGGCTATACAGCAATATGGGGGTCTGGATATAGAATCCCCAGCAGGGGAACAATTAGTATTAACGAGTTTCATTACAAATTCAGCCCCAGACATAAGGAGGAAATTACAGAAAACTGAGAATTGGCATGAGCAGGGAATAACCCAGCTTCTACAAATTGCGCAAAAAGCCTTTGTAGAAAGATCTGAGGATAAGCAGAAGGGAAAGGCTAAGATTTTAATGCAGGCATTTAAGGGAGCTGTGGAGGGGCAGCAAGGAAAAGGTAGGGACTGTGTGCCAGCTCCTGGACGTTGGGAGAAGTGCCGGGAGTGGGAGAGTAGAGACCAGAGATAATTTCATAAATCACGACTTCTCACTTCAGTCACTGACCAATATTGATTAAAATTCATGCTAAAATTTAAATGTCATAAATGATCGTTTATCCATACTATTCTCTTTGGCTTGGCTTCGCGGACGAAGATTTATGGAGGGGGTAAAAAAATTTAACTACCAGTTAATTCCAATTTATGAAATAAATTGTATTCAAATGTGATTTTGCACAGGGAGTACCTGAGAGATGAGTGATGTTATAACATTTGCAGGGAGAAATGTTTGCGCAAATAGGGTGAGTTCTATACATCTTAACTTTAAGTGTATGTGAGATAAAGAAAGGATCTGATGTGTAAAGTGGCTGGATCAGCCAGTTGAAGGGGGAGTGTGCATGTCCCTTTAAGCACATTGTGGCTCTAATGAATTGTATGCTGTTCACTTGAAACTGAGGCTCCAGGCTCCTCTCTTGCAGTTAGAGGTATGGAGCCCTCTCAATAGATTTAGTACACATTCAGCAGTCAAGGTCTGTGAGCTTAAAGATCGCCCACCTCTGGAGAATAAAGAAACCTCTGGGGAATCCAATAAGTTAATGATTGATTTCTCTGGTGCATTTTCCTCTGGAGTGAAACTCATGCCTCAGCACAATTTCTCTGTATTGCCACTGTAATTTAGTTCTGGAATATGATTTAATTAGTGGCATAGCTCAGAACAATTGGGTGCATAGGCATAACAATATCATTAATAGCTCACAGATCTTGTACCAGATGCTATTCAGTACATCTTGACTTAAGGACTGGAGAAATTGGCATGTTAGAATGAGATTGGAAGGGCACCAATATTTCTTGATTCAGTAATGACCCCACAAGCTCCAGGATTCATGTAGTAGAACTCTAAGTGGAATATAATAGAAACTAGACTGTACTTAAATGATTGTGTGTGCAATCCTCATAAGTACATATTTTGAATGTTTTCAGTGCCGGTTTTTACAGATTGTTTTAAATAAGGCCAGCTCCTGTGGGCTGTGGCGCAAGGCATTTAATGTTTAAACTACAATAGTGACGTTAAATAATCGTTAAATTCGTTGCCATCTGCAGTGACAAAGACATGTCTTATTCCCACTCGGCTATTTTTAAAATAAATTCATTTCAGAATACAGTTAATATCACTCGCCGAATCATTATGGCTAATGGTATAATTTTCAAATACGAAGCGATCTTGATGGATAGGTATGATCTGACTCTGACTACAAGTAGAGAACATAATCCAGCAGCCTTTTTAGTCTCTCCAAGCTCTGCCAACACCATCAATGAGTTAGAGCATATATGCTTGGAGGTGATAGACCTGCAGACTAAGATTTGAGAGGATTTAAGTGATGAGCCATTACAGGAGAGAGAACGATGGTTTATTGATGGCTCTTCCCGCTGTATTGATGGCACTCGCTATAGTGTAGTGGATGGGAAAGAGGGGGTAGTTATTGAAGCCGGTCGCCTTCCCGGTCACTGGTCAGCCCAGTCTTGCGAATTATATGCCCTCTGTCGAGCTCTCCAAGGTCTGGAAAATAAGGTGGGCACAATCTACACAGATTCAAAATACGCTTTTGGGGTAGTGCACACCTTTGGGAAAATCTGGAAGGAGCGGGGAATGATAACGGGAAAAGGACAGAAATTGATGCATGAGAACCTAATTGTCCAATCCTTGGAGGCTCTGACGTTACCTGAAGAAATAGCTGTAGTTCATGTATGGGGCCATCAAACTAGTGACAGCCCTGAAGCACAGGGCAACAGACAGGCAGATGCAGCTGCTAAACAGGTTGCGCTCACTGCGAAAGTGGACATGCAGCTGTTACTCCCCATCCCACAGGAGCTTAAAAAGACCATCTTTTCACGAGAAGAGGAGGTTTATATGAGGGATCAGGGGATGCGTCAAACTAGTGATGGGTTGTGGTTGGCAGCCGAAGGACGCCAAGTGCTGAACAAAGCATTGGCACAGCAAATTTTTGACCAGCTCCACCAACAGACACACTGGGGAGCCCAGGCACTTGTCGACACTTTTGAACGCTCCTTTCATTGTTCGGGCGTATACACTGTAGCCAAGCAGAGTACTCAGGGGTGTCCAATTTGTCAGAAAATTAATGAGTAAGTCATGCACCAGGTAATGCCTAGCGGTCGCGATATCGCTGTATGCCCTTTCCAATGGATACAAGTGGATTTCACAGAGTTACCTAAGATAGGTGTTCACAAGTACCCGTTGGTGATGGTAGATCATTTCACGCGATGGGTTGAGGCTTTCCCGACCCCGAATGTTCGTGCTAGCACCATTATCAGAGTACTACTGGATTCTGTGATTCCTCGGTATGGGATGATCCAGACCATTGACTCGGATCGGGGTAAACACTTTACTTCTCGGGTATTCCAGGGGGTTTGTAAAAGACTGGGCATAGACTGGCAGCTCAGAAGGGTTTACTAGCTCAAACTCACCCCCGGAGTATCCTATTCATTCTATTAAACCTGGTGATTGGGTATTTGTTAAAGCTTGGCAAGATAAACAACTAAAACCTGTCTGGGATGGCCCCTACTGTGTACTTTTGATTACAGACACCGCTGTACGAACGAAAGAAAAGGGTTGGAGCCACATCCAACGAATCAAACGAGCTGCTGAACCACAGACTACAGATCTTGAAAATCCACCCTCCACCTGCCGTGCAGTCCTTCATCCTGACTTGAAAGTTACACTATACCGGGAAAAAGTCTTGTAATGTTGTTTTTATTATTTATTGTACTGTTTAATTGTTGCCTCCCAAATTGTGGGACATCACTGAAATATTCAAAATGTATTAAGTCCTCCTGGAATAGGGGCAGCATAGATGGCCAGTATTTTATTTTAGAATGTAGACGGGGCATAGATATAGGGTATGATCATAGTAAGGTAGGGATTAATATAGATTTCAAATGTAGACCAGGGGAACAGAACACCTCTCAATATGATGATTTTAATGGTATTTTGGACTCTGCAGATATTAACAAGATCAGTTTTAAACGTTTAGCACAAAGCAGATGTGGGCACAACGGCAGACAGGATAATTGTCAGGATTGTACATGTGGCAGAGAGAGAGTGATACATATGCTAATGTTCACAGGCAGGCTCACAGATTAAGTTACAAGAAACACCCCTCCCCAACCTGTGCTATTGTAGAGCATCCTTTGGGTTACACAGCCATTTCAATTCTTAAATACCACTACTTTAAGGGGAGTCCCAATGGTAAACGAAATAAACAGCTCCAGAATACTAAAGCTGCTGGGCATTTAAATATTTTGTTCAGACTCCAGGCGGCTTTGGAGATCGTCGCCGAACGGACGGCGATGGCCCTTAATGTCGGGGCTGAAGAAAGATGGCAGCTACTAGCAACGATTCAACGAAACCGCCTGGCTCTCTATTGCTCGTTGGCTGCTGGAGGCAGCGTCTGTGCGAGACTCAGTACTGACAATGCTTACAACAGTCAGGCGGTTAAAGACACTGCTTCAGGACTTCGACAAGAATCTGCCCATGCCCATGTTCAGACTTGGCAACCTTGGACTGATGTGGGATGGACTAAACTTTTTATTGAGAACTGGAGCCTGATACTCACAGCCTTTATAGCAGCAGGACTCACTATTCTGGTCAGTGTGGTGTTCCCCTACCTAAAGGCTGGTATTCATTTCATGATTTTGCGGACCCCTATTTCTATAACCCAAGGGGTGTGTGTTTCCCAAATGGATGCTTATGACACTGCAATTTGTTTATTGACCCATTGGGAGAAAGACCAACTTTAGCAATAGCACATTTCATTTGACAGATCAGTTACACTGATCTAAAAGAGAAGTGAGGATTGTGAGAGATCAGTAACACTGATCTTTTTGAGAGATCAGTATCACTGATCTAAAAGAGATTGTGAGAGATGAGTTTTCTTTGGCTTGGCTTCGCTGATGAAGATTTATGGAGGGGGTAAATGTCCACGTCAGCTGCAGTTTCGTTTGTGGCTGACAAGTCCGATGCGGGACAGGCAGACACGGTTGCAGCGGTTGCAGGGGAAAATTGGTTGGTTGGGGTTGGGTTTTGGGTTTTTCCTCCTTTGCCTTTTGTCAGTGAGGTGGGCTCTGCGGTCTTCTTCAAAGGAGGTTGCTGCCAGCCAAACTGTGAGGCGCCAAGATGCACGGTTTGAGGCGATATCAGCCCACTGGCAGTGGTCAATGTGGCAGGCACCAAGAGATTTCTTTAGGCAGTCCTTGTACCTTTTCTTTGGTGCACCTCTGTCACGCTGGCCAGTGGAGAGCTCGCCATATAACACGATCTTGGGAAGGAGATGGTCCTCCATTCTGGAGACGTGACCCACCCAGCGCAGCTGGATCTTCAGCAGCGTGGACTCGATGCTGTCGACCTCTGCCATCTCAAGTACTTCGACGTTAGGGATGAAAGCGCTCCAATGAATGTTGAGGATGGAGCGGAGACAACGCTGGTGGAAGCGTTCTAGGAGCCGTAGGTGATGCCGGTAGAGGACCCATGATTCGGAGCCGAACAGGAATGTGGGTATGACAACGGCTCTGAATACGCTTATCTTTGTGAGGTTTATCAGTTGGTTGTTTTTCCAGACTCTTTTGTGTAGTGTTCCAAAGGCGCTATTTGCCTTGGCGAGTCTGTTGTCTATCTTGTTGTCGATCCTAGCATCTGATGAAATGGTGCAGCCGAGATAGGTAAACTGGTTGACCGTTTTGAGTTTTGCGGGCCCAATGGAGATGTGGGGGGGCTGGTAGTCATGGTGGGGAGCTGGCTGATGGAGGACCTCAGTTTTCTTCAGGCTGACTTCCAGGCCAAACATTTTGGCAGTTTCCGCAAAACAGGACGTCAAGCGCTGAAGAGCTGGCTCTGAATGGGCAACTAAAGCGGCATCGTCTGCAAAGAGTAGTTCACGGACAAGTTTCTCTTGTGTCTTGGTGTGAGCTTGCAGGCGCCTCAGATTGAAGAGACTGCCATCCGTGCAGTACCGGATGTAAACAGCGTCTTCATTGTTGAGGTCTTTCATGGCTTGGTTCAGCATCATTCTGAAGAAGATTGAAAAGAGGGTTGGTGCGAGAACACAGCCTTGCTTCACGCCATTGTTAATGGAGAAGGGTTCAGAGAGCTCATTGCTGTATCTGACCCGACCTTGTTGGTTTTCGTGCAGTTGGATAATCATGTTGAGGAACTTTGGGGGGCATCCGATGCGCTCTAGTATTTGCCAAAGCCCTTTCCTGCTCACGGTGTCGAAGGCTTTGGTGAGGTCAACAAAGGTGATGTAGAGTCCTTTGTTTTGTTCTCTGCACTTTTCTTGGAGCTGTCTGAGGGCAAAGACCATGTCAGTAGTTCCTCTGTTTGCGCGAAAGCCGCACTGTGATTCTGGGAGAATATTCTCGGCGACACTAGGTATTATTCTATTTAGGAGAATCCTAGCGAAGATTTTGCCTGCAATGGAGAGTAGCGTGATTCCCCTGTAGTTTGAGCAGTCTGATTTCTCGCCTTTGTTTTTGTACAGGGTGATTATGGTGGCATCACGAAGGTCCTGAGGCAGTTTTCCTTTGTCCCAACAAAGCTTGAAAAACTCATGCAGTTTGACATGCAGAGTTTTGCTGCCAGCCTTCCAGACCTCTGGGGGGATTCCATCCATACCTGCTTCTTTGCCACTTTTCAGTTGTTCGATTGCCTTATATGTTTCATCCTGGGTGAGGACCTCATCCAGCTCTAGCCTTAGGGGCTGTTGAGGGAGCTGGAGCAGGGCAGTATCTTGGACTGAGCGGTTGGAACTGAAAAGAGATTGGAAGTGTTCTGACCCTCGGTTGAGGATGGAGATCTTGTCGCTGAGGAGGACTTTGCCGTCTGAGCTGCGCAGCGGGCTTTGGACTTGGGGTGAGGGGCCGTACACAGCCTCGTAGAAACCTCTGAAGTCGCCAATGTCCACGCTGAGTACAGACACATGGAGTGATGGATTAAACCAGTATGAACAGGCTAAGCATGGAAATTAGAATGCAGGAAGCAGAGTCAGCCTCTGTAAGATAAGATCTTCTAGTCTTTCCGACAGGAAGTGAGCCCACCATATGAATAAGATAAGGAGAGGTAAGGAATAATAGAATGTAGGAAGTTGAGATAGTCTGGATGAGATAAGGGTCTCCTAGCCCTAGACAGAAGTACCAAGTTCTACATATATAATTAGTAAGCCATACACAGATTTATCAAGTTATGCATATTCAATCAGTAAACCCTAGACAGGATTAACGAACTCTGCATATGAAGGGACTGTAGCTCTGAGAGTTGGAAAGGTGTGAATGGGGACAAGGGCAAGGTGAATAAGGACAATGGGGATAATGACATGAGAAGACACCGACAGGATACCCCGGTCCTCCAAGTTCACTGAAACTGCACGTAGGCAGACAGAATTACCAAATGCCAAACCGATCCAGGAGGCAGAAGAATGTTAGTGGGGGGTGGGTACCTCTACACTGAAAAGAACTGTATAAAAGTTGGGTGAGCCCCAGTATGTATGTGTATTCCCAGGGTAAGGGGAAGCACCCAACTTTGCATTGTTGTACAATAAATGTTCTTTGTTCTCAATTTTTGTCTCGAGCGAAATCTGTGAAGGTACTTGTTTCTCACACAGTCAACCTGTGTGGGGACTCCCTTTGCGAGTGCTTCCCGGTCTAAGTACTCCAGCCAATTCAGCAGGACAATGATTTGATGGACTGTTTTGCTGCTTGCCGTTCCCATCAAGGGCAAGATCACTCTGAGGTCGGGGCAGGCAGTGGTGACTAGATACCCCACTAAGGCGGGATTACCCTGACGTCCTCAGGAAGGTTGCACCCGGGAGCACCGCCGTCGAGGTTGGTGACTGTGCCCTTGCTAACGGAATGGCACTACGGTCAGCACGTCAGGTCCCATTCGAACAGCATGGTAAACGTCGCCCACACCGCAATATTACCTGGTCCCACAGCATGCTTCCTTCCTCGATCTCCTCAGCTGGCACTCACAGGAAGTCGTTAACTGTGCTGTGCGGACAGACTGCCCAGTGCTAGCCACTAAATGGGAAAGGCGGACATAGGGGCCCCCTCGTCCCACAATGGGAGTCGCCAGGCAGCTAGGTGCTTGCAGCTAGGTCCGCCAGAGCAGCCATTTAATTGGTGGAGTACTCCCTCTCTATGACCGCGCACCGGCCCCTCTCCCGTCCATTCAGACCCTCACTATTCTCACTATTGTGAGAGCCGACAGGGAGGGAGGGAGGGGGGGGGGGTCCTCATGGCGGGTCATCAGCCAGGCTGGCAAGGTATCCGAGATGTGGGGCGGGGGATGGGGGGGTTGGTAACCACACATCCCCGTCTCCCGAATACGCATCCCCGTCTGCCCACCAGGCACCTCCGTCTCCCGACCACGATCCCCGTCTCCCGACCACGCATGCCCGTCTCCCAACCACGCAACCCCATCTCCCGACCACCATCCCCGTCTGCCCACCAGGCACCCCCGTCTCCCGACCACACATCCCCATCTCCCGACTACGCATCCCCGTCTCCCGACCACGCATCCCCGTCTCCCGACCACACAACCCCATCTCACGACCACGCATGACTCCCCAGCCCACGCATAACAATCGCCTTTGATCTCCCCCCAGTCGCAAGATCGGCGGGCTGCCTGAAGCTGCCATGCATGGCGTATGTGCACCCGAACAGCGTCCAGTGTGTCCCGCAGGGACCTGCGCTTGATCATCGAGGATTCTATGTGCTCATCTTTCTGTTTGCTTAACCCCGACATGATATCCCAGCAGCACCTCAGTAAGGATACCAGTAACCATAGGTGTAGGAGCCAAAAAGTGCACTGTTTGTGTCGATGATTTGGCTGTGGCCGTTGGCGGCATTTCAGGGTCCGGACGTAAAAAGGCAGAGGCTGAAGTGGATGCTCGTGTTCTACCACAAGAAATGCTTCAGGATAAATATGCCTTAAAAAAAATACAAGAGGAAGAAAAGGAGGAGCAACAGGGGAGGAAAAGGGGGGGGGGGGAGAGAAGGGGAATAGATAAGTTGTCAAAGGGGAGAAAGGGGGTAGATAAGGGGGGGAGGGGGATAGATAAGGGGGCAGGGCAGTAAATAAGGGGGCCAGGTCAGTAGATAAGGGGGCCCGGGGAGTACATAAGGAGAGTAGATAAGGGGGAGGGGGAGTAGATAAGGGGGAGGGGGAATAGATAAGGGGGAAGGGGAGTAGATAAGAGATAACCCATCACTCCCCACAGCGCCCTTGACACTCCAATCCCATCTCTCCCCACAGCCCCCTGGACACTCTCTCCCCACAGCCCCCTGGACACTCCACTCCCATCTCTCCCCAAAGTCCCCTGGATACTCCAATCCCATCTCACCCCACAGACCCCTGGACACTCCAATTCCATCTCTCCCCACAGCACCCTGACACACCAGTCCCATTTCTCCCCACAGCCCCCTGGACACTTCAATCCAATCTCTCCCCACAGCCCCCTGGACACTCCAATTCCATCTCTCCCCACAGCCCCCTGGACACTCCAGTCCCATCTCTCCCCACAGCACCCTGACACTCCAGTCCCATCTCTCCCCACAGCCCCCTGGACACTCCAGTCCCATCTCTCCCCACAATCCCCTTGGCACTCCAGTCCCATCTCTCCCCATAGGCCGCTGGACACTCCATTTCCATCTCACCCCACAGTTACCTGGACACCAATCACATCACCCCCACAGCCCCCTGGACACTCCAGTCCCATCTCTCCCCTCAGACACCTGGGCACTCCGAACCCATCTCTCCCCACAACCCCCTGGACACTCCACTCCCATCTCTCCCCACAGTCCCCTGGATACTCCAATCCCATCTCTCCCCACAGCCCCCTGGACACTCTCTCCCCACAGCCCCCTGGACACTCCAATTCCATCTCTCCCCACAGCACCCTGACACCCCAGTCCCATTTCTCCCCACAGCCCCCTGGACAATCCAGTCCCATCTCTCCCCACAGCACCCTGAACACTCCAATCCCATCTCTCCCCACAATCCCCTTGGCACTCCAGTCCCATCTCTCCCCATAGGCCGCTGGACACTCCAGTTCCATCTCACCCCACAGTTACCTGGACACCAATCACATCACCCCCACAGCCCCCTGGACACACCAGTCCCATCTCTCTCCACAGACACCTGGGCACTCCAAACCCATCTCCCCCCACAACCCCCTGGACACTCCAATCGTATTTCTCCCCACAGCCCCCTGGGCACTCCAGTCTCATCTTTCCCCATAGGCTCCTGGACACTCCACTCCCATCTCTCCCCACAATCCGCTTGGCACTTCAGTCCCATCTCTCCCTACATCGCCCTGGACACTCCAGTTCCATCTCTCCCCACAGCTCCCTGGACACTCCAATCCCTTCTCTCACCACATCCCCCAGGACATCTCAATCCCATCTCCCGCCACATCCCCCTGGACATTCCAATTCCATCTCTCCCCACAAGCCCATGACACTCCAATCCCATCTCTCCCCACAGCACCCTGACACCCCAGTCCCATTTCTCCCCACAGCCCCCTGGACTCTTCAATCCCATCTCTCCCCACAGCCCCCTGGACACTCCAATTCCATCTCTCCCCACAGCCCCCTGGACACTCCAGTCCCATCTCTCCCCACAGCACCCTGACACTCCAGTCCCATCTCTCCTCACAATCCCCTTGGCACTCCAGTCCCATCTCTCCCCATAGGCCGCTGGACACTCCAGTTCCATCTCACCCCACAGTTACCTGGACACCAATCACATCACCCCCTCAGCCCCCTGGACACACCAGTCCCATCTCTCCCCACAGACACCTGGGCACTCCAAACCCATCTCTCCCCACAACCCCCTGGACACTCCAATCGTATTTCTCCCCACAGCCCCCTGGGCACTCCAATCTCATCTCTCCCCACAGGCCCCTGGACACTCCAATCCCATCTCTTCCCACAGCTCCCTGGACACTCTAATTCCATTTCCCCCCCCCATAGCCCCCTGGACACTCCAGACTTATCTCTCCCCACGGCCACCTGGACACCTCAATCCCATCGCTCACCACATCCCCCTGGACATTCCAATCCCATCTTGCCCAACAGCCCTCTGGACACTCTAGTCTCATCTCTCTCCACAGCCCCCTGGACACTCCAATCTCATCTCTCCCCACAGCCCCCTGGACTCTCCAGTCCTGTCTCTCCCCACAGACCCCTGGACACTCCGGACAAGCATCTGAAATCTGGGCAAACATGCATATGTGATATCCCTGTCTCCATTAACTGCTACCAGCAACTGTGAACGGAGCAATGTATTCACACCCTTGGAAAGTACAGGGTCTCTCTTCCATGACCAAGAAAGAGGTTCCAGTTTTTGATGGTTACCCACTTCAGTACCAAGCATTAATTGAATCCTTTGAACACAGTATTGAAAGCAAGAACAAAACCCCCAGAGATTGTCTCTATTTTCTGGAACAGTACATGAGAGGGCAGCCTAGGGAGCTTGTAAGGAGTTGCCTCAGAAAGAGGATCCAGGAAGGCTAAGTCTTTAGTACAGGAGCATTTTGGCAATGAGCTTAACATTGCTACAGCTTGTATCGAGAAGGCTCTTTCATGGTCATCAGTAAAATCAGATGACACAAAAGCTCCACAGGCATACGCCTCTTTGTAAGAGGATCTTGTGACGCTGTGGAAGATATTGAGTTCATGCATGAGCTGGACATGCCTGCTAATATGCTATTCATCATTAGGAAGTTGCCCTACCAGCTAAGGGATATATGGAGAACTGTGGCCTGTGATTTCCAGGACAAACACAATCAAAGAGCTACTTTAAGGATATGGTGGATTTCCTTGAAAGGCAAGTGAAGATTGCCACAGATCCTGGAGATATCAAAAACACATCAACAATGAGCAAAGATATAAGAAGGTCCAAGTCACAGCCATGACAAAGGAAAATGATAAAGGAACTAAGGAAAGGGAGAGTTTTCCTGCTGTGAAGAGGTGTTTGTTCTGTGGAGGTGGACATACTTTGGAGACGTGTCCACAGTTGGAAAAGAAGGAACGAAGGGAGAAAATCACTTTCCTAAAGGAAAATGGAGCATGTTTTGTCTGTCTGTATAAAGGGAACATCAGCAAAAACTGCAGGAAGTGACTCAGCTGCAACATATGTGGTTTGAAGCATCGCAGACGCTGCACGTCCACCAGAGAAAGAAGGAAATGGAGAAGGAGCGAGCAGAAAGAAAGGAAGCAGCTGAAAACAGAGCTGGAGCCTCTGTTCACTTGGGCAGGGAGGATAACTCAAACTCTCAATAGTGCCTGTACAAGTCAAGTCCAGGAAGGGGAATGTAACAATACATACTTCTGCATTTCTTGACCCAGGTAGAACTGTGTCATTTTGCACAGTGGATCTAATGAATAATCTTAATCTTCAGGGAAGAAGGACAAGGATTCTATTGAAAACTATGGGTCAATGGAAGATCATTGAAACCAGCAATGTTTCAGGCCTAGAGGTCACTGAACTGGACATTTGTGATTTTTGTGATCTCCCAGGCATATAAACTCAGAAGATTAGGCCTGTGCACAATGGAAACATCCCACATCAAAATTATATCAATAGATGGTCTCATCTGGGGAATGTTCATCTACCTGAAATTGGTTCTGTGATAGAGTTGCTGATTGGCTACCACTAGATGTAATATGGAGTGTGGGGGATGGACCTTACGCTGTCAAAACCATGCTTGGTTGGATGATTAATGCACCATTAGGAGGAGCCGTCAGGGACAAGTGTCAACAGGATATCAGTTGTGAAACGAGGAGCTGTGGGAACAGAAGTTCAGGACTGACTTTCCTCAGTGACGATCAAGAGAAGACAAGCAGCTCCTGGGTTTAGTCTCAAAATCTGCCAAGTTAGACAATGCCCATTGGATTAGCTTTAAAGGAGAGAGAAAAATGCAATCGAAGAGTTGCTGAACAACATCCACTGAACCTGAAAAGAAGATTCTAGAGGGATTTTTCCTTTCATTCGGACTCCACCAACTTCATGTCTGACGTGATTCCCAAAGGTTGTACAGAGAAAGTACCAGATGGTGCCTTGGATCATGGTGATGGCAGAAAATGGTATCTACCACACCATGGGGTTTTGCATCCACAAAAGAAAAAAAACTTTGACTGGTGTTTGACTGTGGAACAACATTTTGGGGGGTTTCACTAAATTCTCAGCTCTTAGAGGGGCCAGACTTGACTAGATTCCGTAAAGAACCTTTTGTCATCACAGCAGGTGAAAGTACCAACAAAGACTATTATTGATAAATGTATTGAGGCAACAGCTGCCCAAATGCAGTCAGTTATTGAGCTTGGAAGAGTGATCTGAGACAGAAAGACCCTTCCTGTTAAGTACTCTTTGAAAGAAGTTGCTGTTATTCACCAGGATTCAGAACCACAGAATCCCTGGAAAAATATATTCTGGAGGAACTAAATATTTGTCAGCTGACATTATCCACAAAGACAAATACAATATTTAGTTTAGGGCAGAACCAGTTCACACGGTATTGGGAAAGCGCCTGAAGGGACCATTGTAGCTATCAAGGGACTTCAGAGTTTCCAGTTGGAGGTGTTCCAAATGACAGGCACCATAGTTGTGGAGGGACATGAACCATGAGGAAGATCTGCATCTTATGTATACATTTGGTGCAAGTACAAGGGAAAGTGCTCAGTATAAAGCCTATTCTGATGTTCAAGCTTTGGTTCTTTTAGATGTCACACCTGACCAATCAATGCTGGATGAAGGAGTTGCATCGTATCTAAAAACTTCATAAAAAGGGCCGAATCTGTGCATCTGTCAATGTCAAGATTTCTGAGGATGGAAAAAAGCAAGACAGCGCTATAGTCCTTGAAAATCCAAAGGGACTTGAACGTCATGTTCAGATCAGGTTCTTTGACAAGCCCAAAATGACTTTATTTTGTTGTATTTTTGGACCTTGCCCCTTGCCCACGACACAGATTACAGACTTTACTAGTCCAGAGAGGTGGTAAAGATCATTCTTTTTCATGTGCTAGTAACCTCTGGCCTTATGAAGAAAGAAGATCTACATAACATTGGAATGCTCTGTGTTTGATTGTTATTTATAATTGCGTAATTATTATTTGAGACATAATAATTAGGGGCCCAACACAAAAGTGTGTTTGTGTCGATGGTTTGGCTGCGGGCGTCGGTGGCATTCCAAGGTCTGAAAGCTAAGCACCTTCTTTTGCTGCCAATGCGTATACGCTATTCATGGCGCATGCACGTGGATTTTAGTTAGCCCACATGGTATGGCGGGATAGAGCTGGGTGAGTAGGGCTCTGATATTTTCTGTTAACCGTTACCAGGGTACCATAACATAGACGCTAGCAAGGACATTATCATTACCACATTACAACAATTGCTACCATGTTATGAGTCCTTTTGTGTTCACTAATAAACAGTTTAAAACTGTTCTTCTGGAATTTATTTGAATTCATCACAGTAAGTAGCCTCCAAGTGGCTTTTTATGGTTAGTAGTCGCTACAATAGGGCTCTGCCACCACTCCCCCTGGTCTCGGGAATCTTTGATTCCTCCAGATGGGAGACCACGTGGTGCCCGATCTTCTGCCCCGCTGCCAATCAGCTGATCCCTTAATGTCATCAGTCCACCTGGGGAATTTATAATCCAACCCCAGGGTCTCTCTCCTATTTGTGGGTCACCTCCTGTTTCCCCCCCCCCCCCCCATTGGTGAGCAGGTACACAATCACACATGCACCCGACAGGATGCCCACACATTGTTAATACAATCTCCCACATGGTTAGTCCAATCTTCCACTCCCACATGGTTAAGACTCCATGTGTGTCCAGCCGAAACCCTTTGAATCCTGCTCGCAGTACCAATTGTTGTGTTGGGAAAAGTATCAGGTTGGGTGGGTTAACAGAGAGAAAAGTCCGGACTCAAGTGTTACCATCACATGTAACTTTAATTAAAACATGGGAAACAAACAGAGAACACTAAATGATACTCGATCACTATTTCACTTAAGCGACAATTATCGATGTTCACTTTGGACTTAGGCTGGGCTCCAACAACGGTAAACTTATACTCGACCTGCTCACACATATCCAGTTCCCTGACCAACGGGGTTGTGGCTCTCTACAGGTACCGACCTATTTCAGTACTAACGGCTCAGTTTCAGTGTAGTGCACACCTTACTCGTAACACTTCTAGTGATCTCCATAGTAGCGACCGGACAAGGAAGGATGTCTGGGGCTTGGACCATGAGGCAGAGAGAAAGAATGTGTCTTGGTGTTATAGACAGGGCTAATCTGTGCTTCTAGCCAATAATGACCCTAGGTGATATAATGGTAAGGTGAGCACTAATCGGTGGCTGGAGTCCAACCTTGATTGGCAGGTGATGTGACTTCCGAATAAGTTTCGGGCGGGGAGGACATGTGACCAGTGGCATTGCTGGGTGGGTGGGTGGGCGGGGTGCAGAGAGAGTGAACACTGAACACATCCTTCAAATTTGGACTGTGTGCTCACTGCTCAGTCTCCTGTGATGTGTTGGTGGGCGACCAGCGCATTACAGGAGATTGAATAGCGAGCACACAGTTCAAAAAGGTGCCACTTTTGGAGAATGTGTTTGGGGGGAGCGGTCTGGCCATTGGCATCTGGAGAGCAATGGCTCCAAAGGCATTTATTTCTCCTTTCAAAATTATAGTAAGTTAGTGATAAAAGGTGTAAGTGCAATAAAAATAATATAATGTTAGAAGAGTGGACAGTTTCAGTGCAACTTAGCACAGTAAGTTAAAAAGAGGTTGTGAAGTGAATAGGCACTGCTGGTTTACTCACCAAGAACAAACTCTATGCTTTATTTTGCTTGTTGGCTTTTTGCAAATTGGTCAGATGATTGGAGTGATCCAAAAACTGGTTGCAAGATTTTTGTTAAAGGTACACACAAAATTGTAAAACATGAAAAAAGTGAAAGTCACCAAAAAGTGGAGAAAACTCTTTTCCTTACCAAATTTTGTTTGTTCAATGACAGAACAAGAGTTTGTTCTTGGTGAGTAAACCAGCCAGTGCCTATTCACTTCACAACCTCTTTTAACTTACTGTATCGAGTTGCACTGAAACTATCCACTCTTCCAACAATATATTATTTTTATTGCACTTATACCTTTTATCACTAACTTACTATAATTTTGAAAAGAGAAATAAATGTCTTTGGAGTCATTGCTCTCCAGATGCTAGCAGCCAGACTGCTCCCCCCAGACACATTCTCCAAAAGTGGCACCTTTTTGAACTGTGTGCTCCCTGTTCAGTCTCCTGTAATGCGCTGGCCTTGTAATGATGGAAAGGAAAGAGATGGAGAAAAATAGGATGATTCTAACCCATGTTATAAATGTGATTCTCTATTTGGGAAAACAAGGGATTGCCATTCCATGGTCATTGCGAGTATCAATTTATAACAAGTCCCTTTTCCACTGTCACTCTGTCCCAGGAATTAACTGGGAATTTGCTAGGATCCAGTGGAAAAGGAACAATATCTGAACGCCTGCGAGAAATGACGTCATTTCACGTCAGGGATTAACTGCCTCTATCCCTACTCATTTCCCTGGTATTTGATAAAACCAATAGAAAAAGGAACACTTCCATTCCGGGACAGAAATTACATCTTTTTTTACATGGGTACGTTTCACTTCATGCTGAGGCTGTGTGTGTGGGAGTCCCGAGTTAAGGCTGACTGGCTCCTCAGTGGCTCTTCCTCTCCTCAATTATAAGTGCAATCCAGATTCAGTGTGCAGTGGAATAAAATCTGGTGTGCAATATTAAAAGATCAGACTCAGAAAAAAACCCAAAGGAAATAATGTCTGCAAACTGGGGTGCCAGAGCTATTCTCATTGATGAGGCTTTAGGGCAAGATTTGACGGGCACCATTAAAGATGGCAGGTTGTATGAAAGGGTAGCTTCAAAGCTCAGGGAAATGGGGTAAAACAGGGACACGACTCAGGTAATCAATAAACTCAAGACATGGGAGGAATGGGAAGGACCAAATTGGACCAGGCTTATTTTGGTACATGGGGTAGCAAGCCAGCAAGTTGAACCTCTCTCCCTGGTAGGCAACATGCAGCCTAGTCAGGGGGCTGCTGCACAAACTCTAGAACGCAGTTTGCATCCAGAGGTAGAGGAGGTGGAGGGACCTGATGCCCCAGTACCTCATCTGCCTCAGTTGCATCTTCACTCCCCTATAATGCACCATCTGCCTCATCCACTGCCAGTAGCTCAGCCACAAAATGGACCGCAACAGTCCAGCAAAGAGACACCTCGTCTGCTGCTGTGCCAGAGGCTGGTAAGAAATTGCTTTTCATCTGTTCATCATTGCCTATATACAGTAAAACCTCATTAGAACACAGTAGTTGGGGTCCAAGATGTCATACCGCGTATGTCAGAGTGCTCACGGATAATCAAACCCAAATATTACTAGTTTTTGAAGGATCCACCATCTATAACTAACAATTTCAATGAAAGAAAGCAAGCACATTCTTTTCATATTGGGATTCTGAATTTTAATCAACTTATTTTACAGAAAAATTGAGTTTTCCCCCAATATTTTCCTTCAAAATTACCACTTAAAAGGAGGTGCCATTACAGATCAAAGCGATATATAACATGGACGCTGATTGGCTGTAGCCAACCCTGACCAGCAACAAAGTCTGTCGACTGCCTATGCTGCTTGAATTTTCCTGCCTGGGCCTTGACTATGGGCCCAGAGATGGGGGTCCCAGCTGACCTCTCCTGAACAAACCAGTTGTACACAGCTGTATCCAGGGGTGCATCTGCAGCTGTTCTGGCTCGCCCCACTGTCACTGACTGTGGATAAATGACCTGAGTCATTTCAGCAGGGTTGATTCAGGTATGCCATTCTCCCTGCAGACTTTGGCCTGTGTCACTCCATTCCTTATCCTAGGCACTTTTAGGCGTTCTGAAGATTAGGCGCCTGCAGGCGCGGCGAGAGGAGTTGAGCTGGCACGGAATAGACGGCTTTCTGGCACCTCAACGTGCCAGCTGACTGCGAGCCGCCGAGCAGCGAAAGCCGGCTCCTCGGGACAGTTGCGAGTCCTGCCCACGCTGCCCTCACGTCAGGGCAGCGCGTCGATGTGCTTCCTTCCGAATCATTTTAAGTCTCTCTCTCTCCAAAAAAAATGTATGAAACAGGTACTCCATCCCGCTAAATTATATCAACTTTCTCGGCTGCTGTTTTTACTTGTGCCATGTCTCTGTGTCAGTGTTGAGATGCCGTGTGGAGGCACTGCCGACACCGCTTCACGTTTCCTTGGTGACTCTGAAGCATGTTGAAAGACGAAAGCCAGCGCCCGCTTTTCAGGCCCAAGGTTATGTAGGGGAAGGGGGAATACATAAAGCATCTAATTGATTGTATTGTGAGCGTATATTTCTTTGCCGGAGAGAGCGATCCATCGCAACCCGCCTCACCCCCAGCGAGGTCAAGTTCGTCTTGGATGTCTTTGCATGGGTTCTGCATTGAATGGACGAGAAATCCGCCCCAAGTCGCCCGGTTCCATCCTCCACCTCGGCAAGACACAGCCCAGAGAAACGGAGCGGAGAGGCAGCTCCGAGAGCGCCGCGGAGTCATCCTGAGCGCTGGATGAGTGCAGATTGGTCAGGAAGAACGAGCAAAAACAGCACATTTTAAAATCCACACCTCCCCCATCAAAATCACTTCTAAGTTCGATCACGTGCACAACTATATTTGTTAATGAGCAATGTCCTGAATGTCAGTGCTATTCCGACGCGTCTATTTGTGGAACGGCCTTATCTATTCTAATGTATGTGAGTTGGTTTCATATAGAAGTGCTTTATTGAATACTAAGTGGAGTGGCTGGAGGACTGGAGTCCCTTCTCTCTGCGTCACCTTAGCACTTTGATTTAAGTATCCGTGTGACAGAACTGTTGGGTTAATGTAATAATTTAACCAGATTACCAGCAAATAGACATTGCCCCTTTAGTTCCCAGTCCCTTGAGCTTCATTCGTCGGGCTGTAACTGGGAGGACCATACTCGGTGCCGTTCCTAGACCACGTTAAAGCCGCAGAGGTGAGTCTGTCTGGTTCACGGAGTGAATTCAACCCGAGAAGAATGAGGAAGTTAACCTGACCGGGGGAAACAAGCCCCGAAGCGGAGCTGTCAAAGGGTCTGCCGATTTTTAAAAAAGGCCTAGGGACACGATGACTGTTGTAACTAAGGCGAGAAGGTCCATCAAATCGCAGTGATCCGCTGTAGCCTGTCGATCGAGGCTTGGGGATGTGTCACGCCCATCAGTTCTCATCGCACTCCCAGTTCTCCTGCCGGCACAGCTCGGGAAACCGACGCGCCCCATGTCCGCGGTTCACAAGTGCGGTGCCGGCGAGAGGAGCGGGGCTGGGCGACGGCCCCTGAACCAGGGCCGTCCGGGGGTGCTGTTGCCCTCCCTAACCGGCGGTGGCTGACGGACAAAGGAAATTCGTTACTGAGTGCGTCAAACCGCAATCCTGCTTCCTCTTCAGCGATGACGCTCACACAGTCGCTGGCCGACCACTGCCATTGACTGAGACTCGAAGCAGGATATTATACCTCCTGGAGGGGGGCTCGCTGAGTAGACCTCCTGGCCGGCTTTTCCCGTTTCAGATGACCACCCGACAGCCGCATAGGA
Source organism: Narcine bancroftii (assembly GCF_036971445.1). NCBI lineage: Eukaryota > Metazoa > Chordata > Chondrichthyes > Torpediniformes > Narcinidae > Narcine > Narcine bancroftii. The sequence goes on from NC_091477.1 coordinate 59,033,753, forward strand.
ATAGAACGTGCGGCTTTACAGTCAGGTACTGTGGCCATCTGAAAGGCGAGGAACCTGTCAACCAGATCCAACGTTTCACTGATCTTGTAGCACTTTCTCTTGCCCATTTTGATTTCTGCGCACTGTTGTGGTGTCTGATGAGATTCTGAGCGATTGATGATGTGACTTCCAGCACCAGGGCTTTTTATAGTGACTCTTGATCATACTTGCAGTTAAATTTTCACAAGTGGAGCCAAAAGAACATAATTAATGCACCACTATTTGATCAAGCGGTGAGAAGTCAATCAACTCGCAATAATGCAGATTCAAAGAAACATCTTCAAAGAAACTAAATTCAAGCTATAAATATACAAAATGTCAGTCAAACACATCTATTAAAAATAAGTATTTAATTTATAATTTCAATTGGTTCCCTTTGTCATCTTGATCAAAGAAACAGATTTTGAGGGCAAAATATATATCAATAATCTGTCAAACCCATCCTTTTTTCCATTCATCTATCTTTCAAAATTTGCAGTTTGGGGTCCACAGACAGCTGCACTATAAGCGATTTCGCGGATTAACGAATCGTGTTCAAATGAGGTTTCAGTGTATTTACTGAACTAGGGAGGCATGTAAATCTCATGTGTTGCACTCGTTATCCAGGAATTGAAGGGAGGAAGAAATGCAAGAGGCCACAACCAAGCTCTGAGGACTCCTACACGAACTGGACCTGGCAGACCTGGAACGGGAACAAGATCGTAGGGGAAACCCGGTGGAAATGATGAAGGAAGAGAGTCAGGAACATGAAGCCAACAGCAACAGGTCAGGAAAAGAATGAAGTATCATGCCTGATCAATGAGAATAGGCAGGAGATGCAGGCCCAGACAGGTGTGATGAGGAACCTGGCCACGATCTGATTGCCATGTAGAGCCTTGGCCCTTCACCAGCCAGTCTCCTTCCAGCAATGGCCATCCTCCTACATCCTCCCTTTCAGCACCATCAGCCATCCCCCTCTAATTCTCCTCCATCCTTCCACTTTCCTCAGCCTGTCCCCTTCCAAATTCCCTCTGCCTCCCAATGCTGTCACTCTGCACCTGTGCACCCCATGCAGGAAGGGAACACCCCAAGGGAGATGACAAATGTTCTGTGGACTCCCTCATTTCCCATTTCCACTCCTCTTACATCCAGTTTCTGGAGGAAGAGAAAGAGAGATGAGAATGCAAAGCAAGCAATTACACGAGTCACAGGACGATTGTAAGTTGATTTCCAAAGTCAAAAAGTTTCCATTTGTGAGACAGGCACCTCCAGCAGCCCTCTGAGACATCCAAACACATTTTGCACAACCATCTGCGCAGAACTCAGTTCATAGTTTAGTTCTCTATGATGTGATGCTGGCTGTGATGGGCAGTGAGAAACATCACATTAGTTGATTTTTGAGTTACAAATGGGACTAGACACTTTTAGAATTTAAAGTGGCACTTTATGAAGTTAAAGAGACAAACGTTCATGAGGACCACAGGGGATTGGAAGATGTTTAACTGACTCTTATGTTGATTTTTTTTTAATTTCAGAAAAGCTCTGCCTTTAATGACATTTTAAGTGAACGTCTGCCTAAAGAAATCTCTTGGTGCCTGCCACATTGACCACCGCCAGTGGGCTGATAACGCCTCAAACCGTGCATCTTGGCGCCTCACAGTTTGGCGGGCAGCAACCTCCTTTGAAGAAGACCGCAGAGCCCACCTCACTGACAAAAGGCAAAGGAGGAAAAACCCAACACCCAACCCCAACCAACCAATTTTCCCTTGCAACCGCTGCAATCGTGTCTGCCTGTCCCGCATCGGACTTGTCAGCCACAAACGAGCCTGCAGCTGACGTGGACTTTTTACCCCCTCCATAAATCTTCGTCCGCGAAGCCAAGCCAAAGAAGAAAGAAGAAGTGAACGTTTACAGATGTTATACAATAAAGAAGCTGTTGTTGCATTACTTGCTTAGATGAGCAGTAAACTCTTTTGGCATTTTGCAGCCATGCCTCAGTTGCTTTCCCCACGTCTGCGCAAGCCTCACTGTAGCCTGGTGGCCCCGGCCCATTGGATCCCTGAAAGGAGCCATTTCTGGAGAGGGAGATCAGTTTCAACCATCTTCCACTCTTCCAGGAAGTTGTGGCGGAGCCTTCCCCACAACAAAGCGGGCCAAATCGCCGAAAATACTGACAGGCACAACATGGCTCTGGGACCCCGTTTGTGCAAAGGAGAGGCCTGCACTTACAGTCCTTAGCCAGTTGGGGGAGGGGGCGACTTGTCCCTTCTTGTCAGGCACCAGACCAGGTCTCAGTGACTCAGCAATGTCCCCGACGGCCCAGAAAACTATGCGGAGGCTCCACAAGTGGGAGACTTTCCATAAAAAAATCAGCGCGGTTGTTTTGAATAAACAGACGTGCTGGTTTCACTGACTCTTTTTGTGCGCTTTGCCCAGGAGCTAAAAAGTGTTCTTTGTTGACCTTACAAATGTTATGCAAGATACAGCAGATAACAACAACCTCTGACACAAAAGTAGTATATTAATGTCCTATAGCCAACGCTACAAAGACTCACACACATTGACGCTGGAAAGGCTCCAGTTGGAGTTTCCGCTGTTTGTTCGATTGGCCGACATCAGCAGCATGAATAACAAAAGCGGGCTGGAACATTCTTGCATGTGACTACCCTTCTTCCCCAGCCTGTTATTGATCTGTTGCTGGGCAGCGCCAGCGCCATTTTAGGGCTGCTGGTCTTGTACTGCTCCAGCTTTCATCCACTCTGGTTCACTGTGTTAAGGGACGTGTTACAGTGTGTTATACTGCTGTTCACTACTGTGCGTGCCACGCAATGTGCCAGCTCGATCTCCGCGGTGGTGGGCCGCCATAGTCCATTCTTTGAGACGGGTATCTCCAGCGGCCTTTGAGACGCATTTTCCACAACCATCTGCGCGGAGCTCAGTTCATATTTTAATTTTCACTTACGACGATCCATGACATGATGCTGAGTGAGCCCCTTCATCAGCTGTCTTCTTATGGGTAGGCCGGGTCCCCAATCACATGTCCAGGGACTTCCATTCTATTAACTTCTTTGGAAACCTGTGAGCAGAGGAATGAGAAGTGATTGGGCACTCACAGCTCAGGGCACCCAAGAAAGAACCTGAGGCCTTCACCTGGCGCTCTAGCTGATTAAATGTGCATGTCCCAAGCTTGGTCTAATATTGCGATCACTTAGGGGAGGAATAGATAACCACCTGCATCCTCAGCCTTTCTGTAAATAGGAGAGTTGATAAGAACTGGAGCATCATGGGTGCAACCTGGCCAACCCACATACACATCTGTGAAGCTAGAAAGAAAATGGGACAATCAGACTTAAATCATTAAGTGAGGAAAACTGATATTAATGGATTCATCATCCTTACCTGCAGTTATGGTCGACAACAGCTTGCAGAACAATTGAATACCAACCTTTGTGATTGTAGTAGGAGGAGGGATCATCTTGTGGGGCAATGATGGGGATATGTGTGTGCCATCGATGGCACCAGCACACATTGGATATCCATCCTTCTTTCATATGCAGTGATCATCTCCTGCAGATGCTCTCTGCTCGGCAGTTCAATGCAACAATTCATGAGGAGCTTCTTCATTGCAATTATCACTTGCCTCACCACCTTGAATACAGTGGCTATAGCCACTCCAAGCAGGGCACTGATGAAATGATACAAGGGGTGGCATACCACCATAGAGCTATTGCAAAACTGATACGTGGCTCCAGAGGCTTCCGGCAGTTGATGATCTTACGCCTCAACTGTGGCTCGGGGATCCCCGCAACGAAATCAAATTTACCATGACACATTCTAAGATTCCCTCACCACTGCTCATCACTGTATTTATCCATGACTTCGCTCTAGTTCATGGGTCCATGAGATCTCTCCCTCTTTCACATCTTTCTGGCCTATGCATTTACGCCAGCAGATGGTCAACACAGTTCGACTCTCCCCCTCAAAACCCTCCTGGGTTATCTGCATTATATTATTTAAAGCAGATAAACGGTCTCCATTAGCCTCCCCATTGCTTACATCTTATAGATAAGGAGACTGATCAGGCCTGACTGTCTGGCAACAGATCTACACAATTCCATGATGTCCAGGGCAACCTGTATAGACGAAACCTTTCAAGTTATAATATTTCCTAATTTCAAAATGTGTCATCTTCAAGGAAACGTGGGGTCAATATTCCAAATTACTATCTTATTAATTCAATAAACCAAACTTTGAGGATGCAGCATTAAGTACCTTTCTTTCTAAATTGATCAGTTCTGCTGCTATCAGTCGTCATTGCAAAGAACTTAGCCACCTTGATTTCAGCTGTTATCCTTAGCTCCTTTTCCACCTGCATCCCAGTTAATTGGCCACACGGTGTCCCAGGATAGGAAGTCTTTTGTGCCATTTCCATAGGCCAAACGAATAAACATTTTGCATAACTTCACAATGAGATTTTCATTATGATGAATAAACAAAGCAAACTGTATAATGATATAACGATATTCAACTTTAAACAGATATAAAAGAAATAGACAAAATAAGATTAATTAAGATGAATTCAAAAAGTATCTTCTGCTCACATCTCTGCCATGATTTGTCGAAGAATGAGATACAAGCTCTCCGTCCTTCTGGATATTATGATATCTGACATCATAGTCACTATAGTAATACAACAAACAAAATTTTTTCTTAAAGGGATAGGCACAAAATTAACCACAAATCAAAAATATAAGGTTTTAACCTTTACATTCTGCTTAATGTTGGCCAATATACCGATGAATAACGATGTCACTACTTGCCATTGCATGTAACATCACATGGGACGTTTCCGGTTGAAGGTGGAACATTCTGAATCCTAGGAATGAGCTGAGTTCAATAGAAAAGGAATTATGGTCCCAGTAAGGGATGGCCTATGGAAACGGCACAAAATACTTCCTATCCTGGGACACTGTGTGGCCAATTAACTGGGATGCAGGTGGAAAAGGAGCTAAGGATAACAGCTGAAATCAAGGTGGCTAAGTTCTTTGAAATAATTGTTGGCATGACGACTGATAGCAGCAAAACTGATCAATTTTCTTCATCCTTGCAATATGTCACAATAAATGGTGATGTAGTGGAACAATTTATACAATTCAACAAATTACCTAGAGCAAAGGCTGAAGATTATTTCAACATTCTTCTGCCAGCAATCAAAAACTTAGGACTGTCAATAACTATGTGTTACAAGCAGTCTCACGATGGAGGAAGCACCAAATTGGGTGAAATATCTGGTCTGCAAACAGGTGAGGGAAGAAGCTCTAATGGAACTCTTTATGCATTGCTGTGCACAGTATTTGAATTTGGTTCTAATTCATGCATTAAGCTCAATATTCAAAACAAATTGTTTTTGGAACTCAAGAAAGTATTAAAACCTTTTTTTTTTATAAAGAGGATTATATCGTTTTTCAGTGCAAAAAGAAAAACAAAGTAAGCATAAAGAAACCTTGTGATACCACATGGATGACAAGAAAGTCAGCAGTAAAGGCCGTTACGGAACTTACCAGCACATGTATTTGATATTCAAAGGATTCTGGACGGAAAGATGAATTCTTGGTGGCGCTCCCACTGCTACAGCAGAGGATCGAACACTCTCGCCCACTGTTACACCAGTGGATCGAACATTTTCGCCCACAGCTACACCAGGGGATCGAACAAACTCGCCAACTGCTACACCAGGGGATCGAACAAACTCGCCAACTGCTACACCAGGTGATCGGACACCCTCACACACTGCTACACCAGGGGATCGAACACAATCACCCACTGCTACATAAGGGGTCAAACACTCTCACCCACAGTTAAACTAGGGGAAAGAACACTCTTACACACTGTTAGACCAGGGAATCAAACACTCTGATTCACTGCTATACCAGATGATCGTAGACTTTCGGTCACTGCTACCACGTGATCGAAGACTCTCGTCCACTGCTACAGAAGGGGATTGAACACTATCGCCTACTACTACACCAGTGGATCGAGCACTCTCGCCCACTGTAATACAAAGGGATCGAACTCTCTCGCCCACTGCTACATCAGTACATTGAACACTCTTGCCCATTGCTTCACAAGTGGCTCGAAAACTATCACCAACTGCTATACCAGGAGATCGAAAAATCTCGTCCACTGCTACACCAGGGTTCGAAAACTCTCACTCACTGTTACACCAGGGGATTGAACATTCTCACCCACTGTTACACCAGGGGAACTAACACTCTCGCCCACTGTAACACCAGGGTTTGAAAACTCTCGCCCACTACTACACCAGGGCATTGGAAACCATCGCTCACTGCTACAGCAATGGATAGGACACTTTACCCACCATTACACCAGGGTATCGATCACTCTCACCCACGAATACACCAGGTGTTGGAACACACGCGCCCACTGCTACACAAGGGGATCGAACAAACTTGCCCACTGCTACACCAGGGGATCGAACAAACTTGCCTACTGCAACACCAGGGCATCAGACACTCTCTCCAACTGTTACACCGGTCGATCGAACACTCGCCCATTGTAATAAAAGGGGATCGAACTCTCTCACCCACTGCTACATCAGTAGATCGAACACTCTCACTCACTGCTACACAATGTGATCGAACAATCTCACCCACTGCAAGAGCAGGGAAAAAAACAATCTCACCCACTGCTACACCAGCAGAACGAACGCTCTCACCCACTGCTACACCAGGTAATCAAATAAGCTCCCCCACTGCTACACCAGGGGAATGGGAACACATGACCACTGCTACATGAGGGGATCGGACATACTCGACCACTGCTATACCAGGGGATCAAACACACTCGCCCACTGCTACAGAAGGGAATCGAACACTCTCCCCACTCCTATACCAGAGGATCGAAAAAACTCGTCCTCTGCTACACCAGGGTTCAAAATCTCACATCCACTGTTACACCAGGGGATTGAACATTCTCACCCACTGCTACACCAGGGGATCGTACAAACTCGCCCACTGCTACACCAATGGATAGGACACTTTTACCCAGTTACACCAGGGTATCGATCACTGTCACCCACAGATACACCAGGTGTTCGAACACTCTCACCCACTTTTACACCAGGGGATTGAACATTCTCACCCACTGCAACACCATGGGATCGAACAAACTTGCACACTGCAACACCAGGGCATAGGACACTCTCTCCAACTGTTACACCAGTCGATTGAACACTCACGCCCACTGTAATACAAGGGGACCGAACTCCCTCGCCCACTGCTATTCAGTAGATTGAACACTCTCGCCCATTGCTACACAAGTGGATCGATCACTCTCACCCACAGCACCTACAGGGGAACAAACACTCTCCCCCACTGCTACACCCGGGGATTGAACACTCACGCACTGTTACACGAGGGGAACGAACACTCTTGCCCACTGCTAATCCAGGGAATTGAAAACTCTCACCCACTGCTACATCAGGTGATTGAATACTCAAGCCCACTGCTACATCCGGGGTAAAACACTCTCTCCCACATTTAAATGATAGAAGTGAATACTCTCGCCCACTATTACACCAGAGGATTGAATAGTCCCACCCACTGCTACACCAAGGGATTGACAATCTCGCCCACTGATACACCAGGGGATTGAACAATCTCAGCAACTGCTACACCAGGGGATCGAAGACTCTCACCCACACCTAAACCAGCAGATTGAACACTCTCACCCACAGCTCAACAAGGGGATCGAACACTATCGCCCATTGTTACACAAGGGTATCAAACACACTCGCCCACTTTTACACCAGGGGATCGAACACTCACACTCACTGAAAGAGCAGGGAAAAAACACTCTCACCCACTGTTACACCAGGGGATTGAACATTCTCACCCACTGCTACACCAGGGAATCAAATAAGCTCGCCCACTTCTACAACAGGAGAACAGTGACACACGCCCATTGCTACATCAGGGGATCGGACACACTCAACCACTGCTACACCAGGTGATCGGATACTCTCACCCACTGCTATACCAGGGAATCAAACACTCTTCCCCACTGCTACAAGAGGGGATCAAACACACTCGCCCATTGATACAGAAGGGGATCGAACACTCTCCCCACTCCTACACCAGAGGATCGAAAAATATCACCCACTGCTACACCAGGTGATGGAAAAATCTCGTCCACTGCTATACCAGGGTTCGAAAACTCTCACCCACTGATATACCAGGGTTCGAAAACTCTCTCCCACTGCTACACACGGGCATTGGAAACAATCGCCCACTGCTACAGCAATGGATAGGACACTTTTACCCATCGTTACACAGGGTATTGATTACTCTCACCCACTGATACACCAGGTGTTTGAACACACTCACCCATTGCTAAACAAGGTGATCGAACAAACTTGCCCACTGCAACACCAGGGCATCGGACACTCTCTCCAACTGTTACACCAGGCGATCGAACACTCTCGCCCACTGTAATATAAGGGGATTGAACTCTCGCCCACTGCTACATCAGTAGATCGAACACTCTCAATCACTGCTACACAATGTGATCGAAAAATCTCACCCACTGCAAGAGCAGGGAAAAAACACTCTCACCCACTGCTACACCAGGGGAACGAACGCTCTCACCCACTGCTACACCAGGGAATCAAATAAGCTTCCCCATTGCTACACCAGGGGAACGGGGACACATGCCCACTGCTACACGAGGGGATTGGACACACTTGCCCACTGCAACACAAGAGGATTGAACACTCTCACGCACTATTACACGAGGGGAATGAACACTCTTGCCCACTGCTAATCCAGGCAATTGAAAACTCTCACCCACTGCTACATCAGGTGATTGAATACTCTAGACCACTGCTACATCAGGGGTAAAACTCTCTCTCTCACATTTAAACTAAAGGAATGAATACTCTTGCCCACTGTTACACCAGGGGATTGAACGCTCTCGCCCACTGATACACCAGGGTACGAAAACTCTCGCCCAATGCTACACACGGGCATTGGAAACCATCGCCCACTGCTACAGCAATGGATAGGACAGTTTTACCCATCGTTACACCAGGGTATCGATCACTCTCACCCACTGGTACACCAGGTGTTTGAACACACTCACCCACTGCTAAACAAGGTGATCGAACAAACTTGCCCACTGCAACACCAGGGCATCGGACACTCTCTCCAACTGTTACACCAGGCGATCGAACACACTTGCCCACTGTAATATAAGGGGATTGAACTCTCGCCCACTGCTACATCAGTAGATCGAACACTCTCACTCACTGCTACACAATGTGATCGAACAATCTCACCCACTGCAAGAGCAGGGAAAAAGCACTCTCACCCACTGCTACACCAGGGGAACGAACGCTCTCACCCACTGCTACACCAGGGAATCAAATAAGCTTCCCCATTGCTACACCAGGGGAACGGGGACACATGCCCACTGCTACACGAGGGGATTGGACACATTTGCCCACTGCAACACAAGAGGATTGAACACTCACACGCACTGTTACACGAGGGGAATGAACACTCTTGCCCACTGCTAATCCAGGGAATTGAAAACTCTCACTCACTGCTACATCAGGTGATTGAATACACTAGACCACTGCTACATCAGGGGTAAAACACTCTCTCCCACATTTAAACGATAGGAATGAATACTCTTGCCCACTGTTACACCAGGGGATTGAACAGCCCACCAACTGCTACACCAGGGGATTGAACACTCTCGCCCACTGATACACCAGGGGATCGAACACTCTCACCCACAGCTCAACCAGGCGATCGAACACTATCGCCCAGTTACACCAGAGTATCAAACACGCTAGCCCACTTTTACACCAGGGGATCGAACACTATCACTCACTCCTACACAATGTGATTGAACAATCTCACCCACTGCAAGAGCTGGGAAAAAACACTCTCACCCACTGCTACGCTAGGGGAACGAATGCTCTCACCCACGGATACACCAGTGAATCGAACACTCTCACTCACTGTTACACCAAAGGATTGAACATTCTCACCCACTGATACACCAGGGGATCGAACACTCTCGCCCACTGTTACACCAAGGTTCGAAAACTCTCATCCACTGTTACACCAAGGTTCGAAAACTCTCACCCACTGTTATACCAGGGTATCAAATACGCTCGCCCACTTTTACTCCAGGGGATCAAACACTCTCACTCACTGGTACACAATGTGATCGAACAATCTCACCCACTGCAAGTGCACGGAAAAAACACTCTCACCCACTGCTACACCAGGGGATTGAACATTCTCACCCACTGCTACACCAAGGGATCGAAAAAACTCACCCAATGCTACACCAGGGGATCGAACAAACTCACCACTGCTACACCAATGGATAGAACACTTTTACCCACTGTTACACCAGGGTATCGATTATTCTCACCCACTGATACACTAGGTGTTTGAACACTCTCACCCACTGTTGCACCAGGGGATTGAACATTCTCAACCACTGCTACACCAGGGGATCGAACAAACTTGCATACTGCAACACCAGGGCATAGGACAGTCTCTCCAACTGTGACACCAGGCGATCAAACACTCTCACCCACTGCTACACCAGGGGATTCAAGATTCTAACCCATTGTTACACTAGGGGATTGAACACTCTCAACCACGGATACACCAGTGAATCGAACACAAACACCTACTGTTACACCAGAGGATCGAAAACTCTCATCCACATCTATACCAGTGGATCGAACATTCTCGCCTAATGTTACACAGGGGATCATACATTCCAACCGACTGATACAACACACTCACCCTCTACTACACCAGGGGAACAAACACTCTCAGCCACTGATGCAGCAGGGGATAAAACATGCTCGCCCACAGCTACAACAGGGCATCGAACACACTCGACAATTGCTTCAGCAGGGGATCAAACAAACTGGCCCACTGCTCCCGCAGGGGATTGAACACACTCGCCCACTACTACACCAGTATGTCAAACACTCTCACCACTGTTACATTAGAGGCTCGAACACTCTAACCCACTGTTGCACCAGGGGATTGAACATTCTCACCCACTGCTACACCAGAGAATCAAATAAGCTCATCCACTGCTATACCAGGGGAACGGGGACAGATGCCAACTGCTACACCAGGGGATCGGACACACTCGACCACTGCTACACCAGGTGATCGGATACTCTCACCCACTTTTATACCTGTGGATCGAAAACTATCACGCACTGCTATACCAGGGGATCAAAAACTCTTCTCCACTGCTACAGAAGGGGATCGAACACTCACACCACTGTTACATCAGGGCATCAAACACTCTCAACGACTGCTTCGCCAGGAGATCGAACAAGCTCCCCCATTGTTACCCCAGGGCATCGGACAACATCACCCATTCTTACACCAGTGGATCATACATTCTTTCCCACTGCTACACCAGGATATTGAACACACTCGCCCACTGCAACACAAGAGGATTGAACACTCTCACGCACTGTTACATGAGGGGAATGAACACACTTGCCCACTGCTAATCCAGGGGATTGAAAACTCTCACCCAATGCTACATCAGGTGATTGAATACTCCAGACCACTGCTACATCAGGAGTAAAACACTCTCACTCACATTTAAACGATAGGAATGAATACTCTTGCCTACTGTTACACCAGGGGATTGAACAGCCCACCAACTGCTACACCAAGGGATTGAACACTCTTGCCCACTGATACACCAGGAGATCGAACACTCTCACCCACAGCTCAACCAGGGGATTGAACACTATCGCCCAGTTACACCAGGGTATCAAACACGCTCGCCCACTTTTACACCAGGGGATCGAACACTCTCACTCACTCCGACAAAATGTGATTGAACAATCTCACCCACTGCAAGAGCAGGGAAAAAATACTCTCACCCATTGCTACGCTAGGGGAACGAATGCTCTCACCCACGGATACACTAGTGAATCGAACAGTCTCACCCACTGTTACACCAGGGGATTGAACATTCTCACCCACTGATAGAACAGGGGATTGAACACTCTCGCCCACTATTAAAACAACGTTCGAAAACTCTCACCCACTGTTATACCAGGGTATCAAATACACTCGCCCACTTTTACACCAGGGGATCAAACACTCTCACTTACTGGTACACCAGGGGATGGAACACTCTCGCCCACTGATAACCCTGGGGATCAAACACTCTCATGCACAGCTCAACCAGGGGTTCGAACACTATCACCCACTTTTACACCAGGGGATTGAACATTCTCACCCACTGCAACACCAGTGGATCGAACAAACTCACCCACTGCTAAACCAGGGGATCGAACAAACTCACCCACTGCTACACCAGGGGATCGAACAAACTCGCCAACTGCTACACACGGGCATTTGAAACCATCGCCCACTGCCACACCAATGGATAGAACTCTTTTACCCACTGTTACACCAGGGTATCGATTATTCTCACCCACTGATACACTAGGTGTTTGAATACACTCACCCACTGCTAAACAAGATTATCGAATAAACTGGCCACCTGCAAAACCAGGGCATCGGACACTCTCTCCAACTGTCACACCAGGCAATCGAACTCTCTCGCCCACTGTATTATAAGGGGATTGAACTCTCTCGCCCATTGCTACATCAGTAGATCGAACACTCTCACTCACTGCTACACAATGTGATTGAACAATCTCACCCACTGGAAGAGCAGGGAAAAAACACTCTCACCCACTGCTGCACCAGGGGAACGAACGTTCTCACCCACTGCTACACCAGGGAATCAAATAAGCTCCCCCATTGCTACACCAGGGGAACGGGGACACACGCCCACTGCTACACGAGGGGATCGGACACACTCGACCACTGCTATACCAGGGGATCAAACACACTCGCCCACTGCTACAGAACGGGATCGAACACTCTGCCCACTCCTACACCAGAAAATCGAAAAAACTCGTCCACTGCTACACCAGGGTTCGAAAACTCTCACCCACTGCTACACCGGGGTTTAAAAACTCACACCCACTGTTACACCAGGGGATTGAACATTCTCACCCACTGCTACACCAGGGGAATGAAAAAATTTGTCCACTGCTACACCAGGGTTCGAAAACTCTCACCCACTGCTACACCAGGGTTCGAAAACTCTCACCCACTGCTACACCGGTGTTTAAAAACTGATCCCCTCTGTTATACCAGGGGATTGAACATTCTCACCCACTGCTACACCAGGGGATTGAAAAAATTTGTCCACTGCTACACCAGGGTTCGAAAACTCTCACCCACTGCTACACCAGGGTTCGAAAACTCTCACCCACTGCTACACCGGTGTTTAAAAACTGATACCCACTGTTACACCAGGGGATTGAACATTCTCACCCACTGCTACACCAGGGGATTGAAAAAATTTGTCCACTGCTACACCAGGGTTCGAAAACTCTCACCCACTGCTACACCAGGGTTCGAAAACTCTCACCCACTGCTACACCAGGGTTCGAAAACTCTCACCCACTGCTACACCGGGGTTTAAAAACTCACACCCACTGTTACACCAGGGGATTGAACATTCTCACACACTGCTACACCAGGGGATCGAACACAATCACCCACTGCTACATAAGGGGTCAAACACTCTCACCCACAGTTAAACTAGGGGAAAGAACACTCTTACACACTGTTAGACCAGGGAATCAAACACTCTGATTCACTGCTATACCAGATGATCGTAGACTTTCGGTCACTGCTACCACGTGATCGAAGACTCTCGTCCACTGCTACAGAAGGGGATTGAACACTATCGCCTACTACTACACCAGTGGATCGAGCACTCTCGCCCACTGTAATACAAAGGGATCGAACTCTCTCGCCCACTGCTACATCAGTACATTGAACACTCTTGCCCATTGCTTCACAAGTGGCTCGAAAACTATCACCAACTGCTATACCAGGAGATCGAAAAATCTCGTCCACTGCTACACCAGGGTTCGAAAACTCTCACTCACTGTTACACCAGGGGATTGAACATTCTCACCCACTGTTACACCAGGGGAACTAACACTCTCGCCCACTGTAACACCAGGGTTTGAAAACTCTCGCCCACTACTACACCAGGGCATTGGAAACCATCGCTCACTGCTACAGCAATGGATAGGACACTTTACCCACCATTACACCAGGGTATCGATCACTCTCACCCACGAATACACCAGGTGTTGGAACACACGCGCCCACTGCTACACAAGGGGATCGAACAAACTTGCCCACTGCTACACCAGGGGATCGAACAAACTTGCCTACTGCAACACCAGGGCATCAGACACTCTCTCCAACTGTTACACCGGTCGATCGAACACTCGCCCATTGTAATAAAAGGGGATCGAACTCTCTCACCCACTGCTACATCAGTAGATCGAACACTCTCACTCACTGCTACACAATGTGATCGAACAATCTCACCCACTGCAAGAGCAGGGAAAAAAACAATCTCACCCACTGCTACACCAGCAGAACGAACGCTCTCACCCACTGCTACACCAGGTAATCAAATAAGCTCCCCCACTGCTACACCAGGGGAATGGGAACACATGACCACTGCTACATGAGGGGATCGGACATACTCGACCACTGCTATACCAGGGGATCAAACACACTCGCCCACTGCTACAGAAGGGAATCGAACACTCTCCCCACTCCTATACCAGAGGATCGAAAAAACTCGTCCTCTGCTACACCAGGGTTCAAAATCTCACATCCACTGTTACACCAGGGGATTGAACATTCTCACCCACTGCTACACCAGGGGATCGTACAAACTCGCCCACTGCTACACCAATGGATAGGACACTTTTACCCAGTTACACCAGGGTATCGATCACTGTCACCCACAGATACACCAGGTGTTCGAACACTCTCACCCACTTTTACACCAGGGGATTGAACATTCTCACCCACTGCAACACCATGGGATCGAACAAACTTGCACACTGCAACACCAGGGCATAGGACACTCTCTCCAACTGTTACACCAGTCGATTGAACACTCACGCCCACTGTAATACAAGGGGACCGAACTCCCTCGCCCACTGCTATTCAGTAGATTGAACACTCTCGCCCATTGCTACACAAGTGGATCGATCACTCTCACCCACAGCACCTACAGGGGAACAAACACTCTCCCCCACTGCTACACCCGGGGATTGAACACTCACGCACTGTTACACGAGGGGAACGAACACTCTTGCCCACTGCTAATCCAGGGAATTGAAAACTCTCACCCACTGCTACATCAGGTGATTGAATACTCAAGCCCACTGCTACATCCGGGGTAAAACACTCTCTCCCACA
This sequence comes from Narcine bancroftii, assembly GCF_036971445.1. Classification (NCBI taxonomy): domain Eukaryota; kingdom Metazoa; phylum Chordata; class Chondrichthyes; order Torpediniformes; family Narcinidae; genus Narcine; species Narcine bancroftii. The sequence continues at coordinate 59,049,175 of NC_091477.1, forward strand.
TTTAAATGATAGAAGTGAATACTCTCGCCCACTATTACACCAGAGGATTGAATAGTCCCACCCACTGCTACACCAAGGGATTGACAATCTCGCCCACTGATACACCAGGGGATTGAACAATCTCAGCAACTGCTACACCAGGGGATCGAAGACTCTCACCCACACCTAAACCAGCAGATTGAACACTCTCACCCACAGCTCAACAAGGGGATCGAACACTATCGCCCATTGTTACACAAGGGTATCAAACACACTCGCCCACTTTTACACCAGGGGATCGAACACTCACACTCACTGAAAGAGCAGGGAAAAAACACTCTCACCCACTGTTACACCAGGGGATTGAACATTCTCACCCACTGCTACACCAGGGAATCAAATAAGCTCGCCCACTTCTACAACAGGAGAACAGTGACACACGCCCATTGCTACATCAGGGGATCGGACACACTCAACCACTGCTACACCAGGTGATCGGATACTCTCACCCACTGCTATACCAGGGAATCAAACACTCTTCCCCACTGCTACAAGAGGGGATCAAACACACTCGCCCATTGATACAGAAGGGGATCGAACACTCTCCCCACTCCTACACCAGAGGATCGAAAAATATCACCCACTGCTACACCAGGTGATGGAAAAATCTCGTCCACTGCTATACCAGGGTTCGAAAACTCTCACCCACTGATATACCAGGGTTCGAAAACTCTCTCCCACTGCTACACACGGGCATTGGAAACAATCGCCCACTGCTACAGCAATGGATAGGACACTTTTACCCATCGTTACACAGGGTATTGATTACTCTCACCCACTGATACACCAGGTGTTTGAACACACTCACCCATTGCTAAACAAGGTGATCGAACAAACTTGCCCACTGCAACACCAGGGCATCGGACACTCTCTCCAACTGTTACACCAGGCGATCGAACACTCTCGCCCACTGTAATATAAGGGGATTGAACTCTCGCCCACTGCTACATCAGTAGATCGAACACTCTCAATCACTGCTACACAATGTGATCGAAAAATCTCACCCACTGCAAGAGCAGGGAAAAAACACTCTCACCCACTGCTACACCAGGGGAACGAACGCTCTCACCCACTGCTACACCAGGGAATCAAATAAGCTTCCCCATTGCTACACCAGGGGAACGGGGACACATGCCCACTGCTACACGAGGGGATTGGACACACTTGCCCACTGCAACACAAGAGGATTGAACACTCTCACGCACTATTACACGAGGGGAATGAACACTCTTGCCCACTGCTAATCCAGGCAATTGAAAACTCTCACCCACTGCTACATCAGGTGATTGAATACTCTAGACCACTGCTACATCAGGGGTAAAACTCTCTCTCTCACATTTAAACTAAAGGAATGAATACTCTTGCCCACTGTTACACCAGGGGATTGAACGCTCTCGCCCACTGATACACCAGGGTACGAAAACTCTCGCCCAATGCTACACACGGGCATTGGAAACCATCGCCCACTGCTACAGCAATGGATAGGACAGTTTTACCCATCGTTACACCAGGGTATCGATCACTCTCACCCACTGGTACACCAGGTGTTTGAACACACTCACCCACTGCTAAACAAGGTGATCGAACAAACTTGCCCACTGCAACACCAGGGCATCGGACACTCTCTCCAACTGTTACACCAGGCGATCGAACACACTTGCCCACTGTAATATAAGGGGATTGAACTCTCGCCCACTGCTACATCAGTAGATCGAACACTCTCACTCACTGCTACACAATGTGATCGAACAATCTCACCCACTGCAAGAGCAGGGAAAAAGCACTCTCACCCACTGCTACACCAGGGGAACGAACGCTCTCACCCACTGCTACACCAGGGAATCAAATAAGCTTCCCCATTGCTACACCAGGGGAACGGGGACACATGCCCACTGCTACACGAGGGGATTGGACACATTTGCCCACTGCAACACAAGAGGATTGAACACTCACACGCACTGTTACACGAGGGGAATGAACACTCTTGCCCACTGCTAATCCAGGGAATTGAAAACTCTCACTCACTGCTACATCAGGTGATTGAATACACTAGACCACTGCTACATCAGGGGTAAAACACTCTCTCCCACATTTAAACGATAGGAATGAATACTCTTGCCCACTGTTACACCAGGGGATTGAACAGCCCACCAACTGCTACACCAGGGGATTGAACACTCTCGCCCACTGATACACCAGGGGATCGAACACTCTCACCCACAGCTCAACCAGGCGATCGAACACTATCGCCCAGTTACACCAGAGTATCAAACACGCTAGCCCACTTTTACACCAGGGGATCGAACACTATCACTCACTCCTACACAATGTGATTGAACAATCTCACCCACTGCAAGAGCTGGGAAAAAACACTCTCACCCACTGCTACGCTAGGGGAACGAATGCTCTCACCCACGGATACACCAGTGAATCGAACACTCTCACTCACTGTTACACCAAAGGATTGAACATTCTCACCCACTGATACACCAGGGGATCGAACACTCTCGCCCACTGTTACACCAAGGTTCGAAAACTCTCATCCACTGTTACACCAAGGTTCGAAAACTCTCACCCACTGTTATACCAGGGTATCAAATACGCTCGCCCACTTTTACTCCAGGGGATCAAACACTCTCACTCACTGGTACACAATGTGATCGAACAATCTCACCCACTGCAAGTGCACGGAAAAAACACTCTCACCCACTGCTACACCAGGGGATTGAACATTCTCACCCACTGCTACACCAAGGGATCGAAAAAACTCACCCAATGCTACACCAGGGGATCGAACAAACTCACCACTGCTACACCAATGGATAGAACACTTTTACCCACTGTTACACCAGGGTATCGATTATTCTCACCCACTGATACACTAGGTGTTTGAACACTCTCACCCACTGTTGCACCAGGGGATTGAACATTCTCAACCACTGCTACACCAGGGGATCGAACAAACTTGCATACTGCAACACCAGGGCATAGGACAGTCTCTCCAACTGTGACACCAGGCGATCAAACACTCTCACCCACTGCTACACCAGGGGATTCAAGATTCTAACCCATTGTTACACTAGGGGATTGAACACTCTCAACCACGGATACACCAGTGAATCGAACACAAACACCTACTGTTACACCAGAGGATCGAAAACTCTCATCCACATCTATACCAGTGGATCGAACATTCTCGCCTAATGTTACACAGGGGATCATACATTCCAACCGACTGATACAACACACTCACCCTCTACTACACCAGGGGAACAAACACTCTCAGCCACTGATGCAGCAGGGGATAAAACATGCTCGCCCACAGCTACAACAGGGCATCGAACACACTCGACAATTGCTTCAGCAGGGGATCAAACAAACTGGCCCACTGCTCCCCCAGGGGATTGAACACACTCGCCCACTACTACACCAGTATGTCAAACACTCTCACCACTGTTACATTAGAGGCTCGAACACTCTAACCCACTGTTGCACCAGGGGATTGAACATTCTCACCCACTGCTACACCAGAGAATCAAATAAGCTCATCCACTGCTATACCAGGGGAACGGGGACAGATGCCAACTGCTACACCAGGGGATCGGACACACTCGACCACTGCTACACCAGGTGATCGGATACTCTCACCCACTTTTATACCTGTGGATCGAAAACTATCACGCACTGCTATACCAGGGGATCAAAAACTCTTCTCCACTGCTACAGAAGGGGATCGAACACTCACACCACTGTTACATCAGGGCATCAAACACTCTCAACGACTGCTTCGCCAGGAGATCGAACAAGCTCCCCCATTGTTACCCCAGGGCATCGGACAACATCACCCATTCTTACACCAGTGGATCATACATTCTTTCCCACTGCTACACCAGGATATTGAACACACTCGCCCACTGCAACACAAGAGGATTGAACACTCTCACGCACTGTTACATGAGGGGAATGAACACACTTGCCCACTGCTAATCCAGGGGATTGAAAACTCTCACCCAATGCTACATCAGGTGATTGAATACTCCAGACCACTGCTACATCAGGAGTAAAACACTCTCACTCACATTTAAACGATAGGAATGAATACTCTTGCCTACTGTTACACCAGGGGATTGAACAGCCCACCAACTGCTACACCAAGGGATTGAACACTCTTGCCCACTGATACACCAGGAGATCGAACACTCTCACCCACAGCTCAACCAGGGGATTGAACACTATCGCCCAGTTACACCAGGGTATCAAACACGCTCGCCCACTTTTACACCAGGGGATCGAACACTCTCACTCACTCCGACAAAATGTGATTGAACAATCTCACCCACTGCAAGAGCAGGGAAAAAATACTCTCACCCATTGCTACGCTAGGGGAACGAATGCTCTCACCCACGGATACACTAGTGAATCGAACAGTCTCACCCACTGTTACACCAGGGGATTGAACATTCTCACCCACTGATAGAACAGGGGATTGAACACTCTCGCCCACTATTAAAACAACGTTCGAAAACTCTCACCCACTGTTATACCAGGGTATCAAATACACTCGCCCACTTTTACACCAGGGGATCAAACACTCTCACTTACTGGTACACCAGGGGATGGAACACTCTCGCCCACTGATAACCCTGGGGATCAAACACTCTCATGCACAGCTCAACCAGGGGTTCGAACACTATCACCCACTTTTACACCAGGGGATTGAACATTCTCACCCACTGCAACACCAGTGGATCGAACAAACTCACCCACTGCTAAACCAGGGGATCGAACAAACTCACCCACTGCTACACCAGGGGATCGAACAAACTCGCCAACTGCTACACACGGGCATTTGAAACCATCGCCCACTGCCACACCAATGGATAGAACTCTTTTACCCACTGTTACACCAGGGTATCGATTATTCTCACCCACTGATACACTAGGTGTTTGAATACACTCACCCACTGCTAAACAAGATTATCGAATAAACTGGCCACCTGCAAAACCAGGGCATCGGACACTCTCTCCAACTGTCACACCAGGCAATCGAACTCTCTCGCCCACTGTATTATAAGGGGATTGAACTCTCTCGCCCATTGCTACATCAGTAGATCGAACACTCTCACTCACTGCTACACAATGTGATTGAACAATCTCACCCACTGGAAGAGCAGGGAAAAAACACTCTCACCCACTGCTGCACCAGGGGAACGAACGTTCTCACCCACTGCTACACCAGGGAATCAAATAAGCTCCCCCATTGCTACACCAGGGGAACGGGGACACACGCCCACTGCTACACGAGGGGATCGGACACACTCGACCACTGCTATACCAGGGGATCAAACACACTCGCCCACTGCTACAGAACGGGATCGAACACTCTGCCCACTCCTACACCAGAAAATCGAAAAAACTCGTCCACTGCTACACCAGGGTTCGAAAACTCTCACCCACTGCTACACCGGGGTTTAAAAACTCACACCCACTGTTACACCAGGGGATTGAACATTCTCACCCACTGCTACACCAGGGGAATGAAAAAATTTGTCCACTGCTACACCAGGGTTCGAAAACTCTCACCCACTGCTACACCAGGGTTCGAAAACTCTCACCCACTGCTACACCGGTGTTTAAAAACTGATCCCCTCTGTTATACCAGGGGATTGAACATTCTCACCCACTGCTACACCAGGGGATTGAAAAAATTTGTCCACTGCTACACCAGGGTTCGAAAACTCTCACCCACTGCTACACCAGGGTTCGAAAACTCTCACCCACTGCTACACCGGTGTTTAAAAACTGATACCCACTGTTACACCAGGGGATTGAACATTCTCACCCACTGCTACACCAGGGGATTGAAAAAATTTGTCCACTGCTACACCAGGGTTCGAAAACTCTCACCCACTGCTACACCAGGGTTCGAAAACTCTCACCCACTGCTACACCAGGGTTCGAAAACTCTCACCCACTGCTACACCGGGGTTTAAAAACTCACACCCACTGTTACACCAGGGGATTGAACATTCTCACCCACTGCTACACCAGGGGATTGAAAAAATTTGTCCACTGCTACACCAGGGTTCGAAAACTCTCACCCACTGCTACACCAGGGTTCGAAAACTCTCACCCACTGCTACACCGGGGTTTAAAAACTCACACCCACTGTTACACCAGGGGATTGAACATTCTCACCCACTGCTACACCAGGGGATTGAAAAAATTTGTCCACTGCTACACCAGGGTTCGAAAACTCTCACCCACTGCTACACCGGTGTTTAAAAACTGATACCCACTGTTATACCAGGGGATTGAACATTCTCACCCACTGCTACACCAGGGGATCGAACAAACTCGCGGACTGCTACACCAATGGATAGAACACTTTTACCCACTGTTTCACCAGGGTATCGATTATTCTCATCCACTGATACACTAGGTGTTCAAACACTCTCACCCACTGTTACACCAGGGGATTGAACAATCTCATCCACTGCAATAGCAGGGAAAAAACACTCCCACCCATTGCTACGCTAGGGGAACGAAAGCTCTCACCCACGGATACACCAGTGAATCGAACACTCTCACCCACTGTTACACCAGGGTATTGAACATTCTCACCCACTGAAACACCAGGGGATTGAACACTCTCACCCACTGTTACAACAAGGTTCGAAAACTCTCACCCGCTGTTATACCAGGGTATCAAATACGCTCGCCCACTTTTACACCAGGGGATCAAACACTCTCACTCACTGGTACACAATGTGATCGAACAATCTCACCCACTGCAAGAGCAGGGAAAAAACACTCTCACCCACTGCTACACAAGGGGATTGAACACTCTCGCCCACTGAAACACCAGGGGATCGAACACTCTCACGCACAGCTCAAACAGGGGTTCGAACACTATCGCCCACTTTTACACCAGGGGATTGAACATTCTCACCCACTGCTACACCAGTGGATCGAACAAACTCACCCACTGCTACACCAGGGGATCGAACAAACTCGCCAACTGCTACACCATGGCATTGGAAACCATCGCTCACTGCTACACCAATGGATAGAACACTTTTACCCACTGTTACATCAGGGTATCGATTATTCTCACCCACTGATACACTAAGTGTTTGAATACTCTCACCCACTGTTGCACCAGGTGTTCGAACACACTCACCCACTGCTAAACAAGGTGATCGAATAAACTTGCCCACTGCAACACCAGGGCATCGACACTCACTCCAACTGTAACACCAGGCGATCGAACACCCTCGCCCACTGTAATATAAGGGGATTGAACTCTCTCGCCCATTGCTACATCAGTAGATTGAACAATCTCACCCACTGCAAGAGCAGGGAAAAAACACTCTCACGCACTGCTGCACCAGGGGAACAAACGTTCACACCCACTGCTACACCAGGGAATCAAATAAGCTCCCCCATTGCTACACCAGGGGAACGGGGACACACGCCCACTGCTACACGAGGGGATCAAATAAGCTCCCCCATGCAACAACAGGGGGATGGGAACACATGACCACTGCTACACGAGGGGATCGGACACACTCGACCACTGCTATCTTTCTTTGGCTTGGCTTCGCTGACGAAGATTTATGGAGGGGGTAAAAAGTCCACGTCAGCTGCAGGCTCGTTTGTGGCTGACCAGTCCGATGCGGGACAGGCAGACACGATTGCAGCGGTTGCAAGGGAAAATTGGTTGGTTGGGGTTGGGTGTTGAGTTTTTCCTCCTTTGCCTTTTGTCAGTGAGGTGGGCTCTGCTATACAAGGGGATCAAACACACTCGCCCACTGCTACAGAAGGGGATCGAACACTCTGCCCACTCCTACACCAGAGGATCGAAAAAACTCGTCCACTGCTACACGAGGGTTCGAATACTCTCACCCATTGCTACACCGGGGTTTAAAAACGCACACCCACTGTTACACCAGGGGATTGAACATTCTCACCCACTGCTACACCAGGGGATTGAAAACATTCGTCCACTGCTACACCAGGGTTCGAAAACATCTCACCCATTGCTAAACCGGGGTTTAAAAACTGATACCCACTGTTATACCAGGGGATTGAACATTCTCACCCACTGCTACACCAGGGGATCGAACAAACTCGCGCACTGCTACACCAATGGATAGGATACTTTTACCCACTGTTTCACCAGGGTATCGATTATTCTCATCCACTGGTACACTAGGTGTTCAAACACTCTCATCCACTGTTACACCAGGGGATTGAACATTCTCACCCACTGTTACACCAGAGGATCGAACACTCTCGCCCACTGGTACACCAGGGGATTGAACACTCTCATCCACTGTTACACCAGGGTATCGATCACTTTCACCCACAGATACACCAGGTTTTCGAACACTCTCACCCACTTTTACACCGGGGGATTGAACATTCTCACCCACAGCTCCCCCAGGGGAACAAACACTCTCACCCACTGTTAAACCAGGGTTCGAAAACTCTCGCCCACTGCTACACCAATGGATAGAACACTTTTACCCACTGTTACACCAGGGTATCCATTATTCTCACCCACTGATACACAAGGTGTTCAAACATTCTCACCAACTGTTACACCAGGGGATTGAAAATTCTCACCCACTGCTACACCAGGGGATTGAACACTCTCGCCCACTTATACAACAGCGGTTCGAACACTCTCACGCACAGCATCAACCAGGGGTTTGAACCTATCGCCCACTTTTACACCAGGGGATTAAACATTCTCATCCATGGCTACACCAGGGGATCGAACAAACCCACCCACAGCTACACCAGGGGATCGAAAAAACTCGCCAACTGCTAGACCAGGGCATTGGAAACCATCGCTCACTGCTACACCAATGGATAGAACACTTTTACCAACTGTTACTCCAGGGTATCGATTATTCTCACACACTGATACACTAGGTGTTTGAATACTCTCACCCACTGTTGCACCAGGTGTTCGAACACACTCACCCACTGCTAAACAAGGTGATCGAATAAACTTGCCCACTGCAACACCAGTGCATCGGACACTCTCTCCAACTGTTACACCAGGCGATCGAACACTCTCGCCCACTGTAATATAAGGGGATTGAACTCTCTCGCCCACTGCTACATCAGTAGATCGAACACTCTCACTCATTGCTTCACAATGTGATCGAACAATCTCACCCACTGCAAGAGCAGGGAAAAAACACTCTCACCCACTGCTACAACAGGGGATCGAATTCTATCGCCCACTACTACAGAAGGGGATCGAACACTCTGCCCACTCCAACATCAGAGGATCGAAAAAACTCATCCACTGGTACACCAGGGGATCGAACACTCTCGCCCACTGTTACACCAAGGTTCGAAAACTCTCACCCACTGTTATACCAGGGAATCAAATAAGCTCCCCCATTGCGACACCAGGGGAACGGGGATACACGCCCACTGCTACACAAGGGGATCGGACACACTCGACTGCTGCTATACGAGGGGATCGGACACACTCGACTGCTGCTATACGAGGGGATCAAACACACTCGCCCACTGCTACAGAAGGGGATCGAACACTCTGCTCACTCCTACACCAGAGGATCGAAAAAACCCATCCACTTTTACACCAGGGTTCGAAAACTCTCACCCACTGCTACACCGGGGTTTAAAAACTTACACCCACTTTTATACCAGGGGATTGAACATTCTCACCCACTGCTACACCAGGGCATCGAAAAAACTCGTCCACTGCTAGACCAGGGTTCGAAAACTCTCACCCACTGATACACCAGGGTTCGAAAACTCTCTCCCACTGCTACACACGGGCATTGGAAACAATTGCCCACTGCTACAGCAATGGATAGGACACTTTTACCCATCGTTACACCAGGGTATTGATCACTCTCACCCACTGATACAGCGGGGTTTAAAAACTGACACCCACTGTTATACCAGGGGATTGAACATTCTCACCCACTGCTACACCAGGGGATCGAACATTCTCACCCACTGCTACACCAGGGAATCAAATATGCTCGCCCACTTCAACAACAGGGGAACAGTGACACACGCCCATTGCTACATCAGGGGATCGGACACACTCAACCACTGCTACACCAGGTGATCGTATACTCTCACCCACTGCTATACCAGGGAATCAAACACTCTTCACCACTGCTACAAGAGGGGATCAAACACACTCGCCCATTGATACAGAAGGGGATCGAACACTCTCCCCACTCCTACACCAGAGGATCGAAAAATATCACCCACTGCTACACCAGGTGATGGAAAAATCTCGTCCACTGCTATACCAGGGTTCGAAAACTCTCACCCACTGATACACCAGGGTTCGAAAACTCTCTCCCACTGCTACACACGGGCATTGGAAACAATTGCCCACTGCTACAGCAATGGATAGGACACTTTTACCCATCGTTACACCAGGGTATCGATTACTCTCACCCACTGATACACCAGGTGTTTGAACACACTCACCCATTGCTAAACAAGGTGATCGAACAAACTTGCCCACTGCAACACCAGGGCATCGGACACTCTCTCCAACTGTTACACCAGGCGATCGAACACTCTCGCCCACTGTAATATAAGGGGATTGAACTCTCGCCCACTGCTACATCAGTAGATCGAACACTCTCAATCACTGCTACACAATGTGATCGAAAAATCTCACCCACTGCAAGAGCAGGGAAAAAACACTCTCACCCACTGCTACACCAGGGGAACGAACGCTCTCACCCACTGCTACACCAGGGAATCAAATAAGCTTCCCCATTGCTACACCAGGGGAACGGGGACACATGCCCACTGCTACACGAGGGGATTGGACACACTTGCCCACTGCAACACAAGAGGATTGAACACTCTCACGCACTATTACACGAGGGGAATGAACACTCTTGCCCACTGCTAATCCAGGCAATTGAAAACTCTCACCCACTGCTACATCAGGTGATTGAATACTCTAGACCACTGCTACATCAGGGGTAAAACTCTCTCTCTCACATTTAAACTAAAGGAATGAATACTCTTGCCCACTGTTACACCAGGGGATTGAACGCTCTCGCCCACTGATACACCAGGGTACGAAAACTCTCGCCCAATGCTACACACGGGCATTGGAAACCATCGCCCTCTGCTACAGCAATGGATAGGACAGTTTTACCCATCGTTACACCAGGGTATCGATCACTCTCACCCACTGGTACACCAGGTGTTTGAACACACTCACCCACTGCTAAACAAGGTGATCGAACAAACTTGCCCACTGCAACACCAGGGCATCGGACACTCTCTCCAACTGTTACACCAGGCGATCGAACACACTTGCCCACTGTAATATAAGGGGATTGAACTCTCGCCCACTGCTACATCAGTAGATCGAACACTCTCACTCACTGCTACACAATGTGATCGAACAATCTCACCCACTGCAAGAGCAGGGAAAAAGCACTCTCACCCACTGCTACACCAGGGGAACGAACGCTCTCACCCACTGCTACACCAGGGAATCAAATAAGCTTCCCCATTGCTACACCAGGGGAACGGGGACACATGCCCACTGCTACACGAGGGGATTGGACACATTTGCCCACTGCAACACAAGAGGATTGAACACTCACACGCACTGTTACACGAGGGGAATGAACACTCTTGCCCACTGCTAATCCAGGGAATTGAAAACTCTCACTCACTGCTACATCAGGTGATTGAATACACTAGACCACTGCTACATCAGGGGTAAAACACTCTCTCCCACATTTAAACGATAGGAATGAATACTCTTGCCCACTGTTACACCAGGGGATTGAACAGCCCACCAACTGCTACACCAGGGGATTGAACACTCTCGCCCACTGATACACCAGGGGATCGAACACTCTCACCCACAGCTCAACCAGGCGATCGAACACTATCGCCCAGTTACACCAGAGTATCAAACACGCTAGCCCACTTTTACACCAGGGGATCGAACACTATCACTCACTCCTACACAATGTGATTGAACAATCTCACCCACTGCAAGAGCTGGGAAAAAACACTCTCACCCACTGCTACGCTAGGGGAACGAATGCTCTCACCCACGGATACACCAGTGAATCGAACACTCTCACTCACTGTTACACCAAAGGATTGAACATTCTCACCCACTGATACACCAGGGGATCGAACACTCTCGCCCACTGTTACACCAAGGTTCGAAAACTCTCATCCACTGTTACACCAAGGTTCGAAAACTCTCACCCACTGTTATACCAGGGTATCAAATACGCTCGCCCACTTTTACTCCAGGGGATCAAACACTCTCACTCACTGGTACACAATGTGATCGAACAATCTCACCCACTGCAAGTGCACGGAAAAAACACTCTCACCCACTGCTACACCAGGGGATTGAACATTCTCACCCACTGCTACACCAAGGGATCGAAAAAACTCACCCAATGCTACACCAGGGGATCGAACAAACTCACCACTGCTACACCAATGGATAGAACACTTTTACCCACTGTTACACCAGGGTATCGATTATTCTCACCCACTGATACACTAGGTGTTTGAACACTCTCACCCACTGTTGCACCAGGGGATTGAACATTCTCAACCACTGCTACACCAGGGGATCGAACAAACTTGCATACTGCAACACCAGGGCATAGGACAGTCTCTCCAACTGTGACACCAGGCGATCAAACACTCTCACCCACTGCTACACCAGGGGATTCAAGATTCTAACCCATTGTTACACTAGGGGATTGAACACTCTCAACCACGGATACACCAGTGAATCGAACACAAACACCTACTGTTACACCAGAGGATCGAAAACTCTCATCCACATCTATACCAGTGGATCGAACATTCTCGCCTAATGTTACACAGGGGATCATACATTCCAACCGACTGATACAACACACTCACCCTCTACTACACCAGGGGAACAAACACTCTCAGCCACTGATGCAGCAGGGGATAAAACATGCTCGCCCACAGCTACAACAGGGCATCGAACACACTCGACAATTGCTTCAGCAGGGGATCAAACAAACTGGCCCACTGCTCCCCCAGGGGATTGAACACACTCGCCCACTACTACACCAGTATGTCAAACACTCTCACCACTGTTACATTAGAGGCTCGAACACTCTAACCCACTGTTGCACCAGGGGATTGAACATTCTCACCCACTGCTACACCAGAGAATCAAATAAGCTCATCCACTGCTATACCAGGGGAACGGGGACAGATGCCAACTGCTACACCAGGGGATCGGACACACTCGACCACTGCTACACCAGGTGATCGGATACTCTCACCCACTTTTATACCTGTGGATCGAAAACTATCACGCACTGCTATACCAGGGGATCAAAAACTCTTCTCCACTGCTACAGAAGGGGATCGAACACTCACACCACTGTTACATCAGGGCATCAAACACTCTCAACGACTGCTTCGCCAGGAGATCGAACAAGCTCCCCCATTGTTACCCCAGGGCATCGGACAACATCACCCATTCTTACACCAGTGGATCATACATTCTTTCCCACTGCTACACCAGGATATTGAACACACTCGCCCACTGCAACACAAGAGGATTGAACACTCTCACGCACTGTTACATGAGGGGAGTGAACACACTTGCCCACTGCTAATCCAGGGGATTGAAAACTCTCACCCAATGCTACATCAGGTGATTGAATACTCCAGACCACTGCTACATCAGGAGTAAAACACTCTCACTCACATTTAAACGATAGGAATGAATACTCTTGCCTACTGTTACACCAGGGGATTGAACAGCCCACCAACTGCTACACCAAGGGATTGAACACTCTTGCCCACTGATACACCAGGAGATCGAACACTCTCACCCACAGCTCAACCAGGGGATTGAACACTATCGCCCAGTTACACCAGGGTATCAAACACGCTCGCCCACTTTTACACCAGGGGATCGAACACTCTCACTCACTCCGACAAAATGTGATTGAACAATCTCACCCACTGCAAGAGCAGGGAAAAAATACTCTCACCCATTGCTACGCTAGGGGAACGAATGCTCTCACCCACGGATACACTAGTGAATCGAACAGTCTCACCCACTGTTACACCAGGGGATTGAACATTCTCACCCACTGATAGAACAGGGGATTGAACACTCTCGCCCACTATTAAAACAACGTTCGAAAACTCTCACCCACTGTTATACCAGGGTATCAAATACACTCGCCCACTTTTACACCAGGGGATCAAACACTCTCACTTACTGGTACACCAGGGGATGGAACACTCTCGCCCACTGATAACCCTGGGGATCAAACACTCTCATGCACAGCTCAACCAGGGGTTCGAACACTATCACCCACTTTTACACCAGGGGATTGAACATTCTCACCCACTGCAACACCAGTGGATCGAACAAACTCACCCACTGCTAAACCAGGGGATCGAACAAACTCACCCACTGCTACACCAGGGGATCGAACAAACTCGCCAACTGCTACACACGGGCATTTGAAACCATCGCCCACTGCCACACCAATGGATAGAACTCTTTTACCCACTGTTACACCAGGGTATCGATTATTCTCACCCACTGATACACTAGGTGTTTGAATACACTCACCCACTGCTAAACAAGATTATCGAATAAACTGGCCACCTGCAAAACCAGGGCATCGGACACTCTCTCCAACTGTCACACCAGGCAATCGAACTCTCTCGCCCACTGTATTATAAGGGGATTGAACTCTCTCGCCCATTGCTACATCAGTAGATCGAACACTCTCACTCACTGCTACACAATGTGATTGAACAATCTCACCCACTGGAAGAGCAGGGAAAAAACACTCTCACCCACTGCTGCACCAGGGGAACGAACGTTCTCACCCACTGCTACACCAGGGAATCAAATAAGCTCCCCCATTGCTACACCAGGGGAACGGGGACACACGCCCACTGCTACACGAGGGGATCGGACACACTCGACCACTGCTATACCAGGGGATCAAACACACTCGCCCACTGCTACAGAACGGGATCGAACACTCTGCCCACTCCTACACCAGAAAATCGAAAAAACTCGTCCACTGCTACACCAGGGTTCGAAAACTCTCACCCACTGCTACACCGGGGTTTAAAAACTCACACCCACTGTTACACCAGGGGATTGAACATTCTCACCCACTGCTACACCAGGGGAATGAAAAAATTTGTCCACTGCTACACCAGGGTTCGAAAACTCTCACCCACTGCTACACCAGGGTTCGAAAACTCTCACCCACTGCTACACCGGTGTTTAAAAACTGATCCCCTCTGTTATACCAGGGGATTGAACATTCTCACCCACTGCTACACCAGGGGATTGAAAAAATTTGTCCACTGCTACACCAGGGTTCGAAAACTCTCACCCACTGCTACACCAGGGTTCGAAAACTCTCACCCACTGCTACACCGGTGTTTAAAAACTGATACCCACTGTTACACCAGGGGATTGAACATTCTCACCCACTGCTACACCAGGGGATTGAAAAAATTTGTCCACTGCTACACCAGGGTTCGAAAACTCTCACCCACTGCTACACCAGGGTTCGAAAACTCTCACCCACTGCTACACCAGGGTTCGAAAACTCTCACCCACTGCTACACCGGGGTTTAAAAACTCACACCCACTGTTACACCAGGGGATTGAACATTCTCACCCACTGCTACACCAGGGGATTGAAAAAATTTGTCCACTGCTACACCAGGGTTCGAAAACTCTCACCCACTGCTACACCAGGGTTCGAAAACTCTCACCCACTGCTACACCGGGGTTTAAAAACTCACACCCACTGTTACACCAGGGGATTGAACATTCTCACCCACTGCTACACCAGGGGATTGAAAAAATTTGTCCACTGCTACACCAGGGTTCGAAAACTCTCACCCACTGCTACACCGGTGTTTAAAAACTGATACCCACTGTTATACCAGGGGATTGAACATTCTCACCCACTGCTACACCAGGGGATCGAACAAACTCGCGGACTGCTACACCAATGGATAGAACACTTTTACCCACTGTTTCACCAGGGTATCGATTATTCTCATCCACTGATACACTAGGTGTTCAAACACTCTCACCCACTGTTACACCAGGGGATTGAACAATCTCATCCACTGCAATAGCAGGGAAAAAACACTCCCACCCATTGCTACGCTAGGGGAACGAAAGCTCTCACCCACGGATACACCAGTGAATCGAACACTCTCACCCACTGTTACACCAGGGTATTGAACATTCTCACCCACTGAAACACCAGGGGATTGAACACTCTCACCCACTGTTACAACAAGGTTCGAAAACTCTCACCCGCTGTTATACCAGGGTATCAAATACGCTCGCCCACTTTTACACCAGGGGATCAAACACTCTCACTCACTGGTACACAATGTGATCGAACAATCTCACCCACTGCAAGAGCAGGGAAAAAACACTCTCACCCACTGCTACACAAGGGGATTGAACACTCTCGCCCACTGAAACACCAGGGGATCGAACACTCTCACGCACAGCTCAAACAGGGGTTCGAACACTATCGCCCACTTTTACACCAGGGGATTGAACATTCTCACCCACTGCTACACCAGTGGATCGAACAAACTCACCCACTGCTACACCAGGGGATCGAACAAACTCGCCAACTGCTACACCATGGCATTGGAAACCATCGCTCACTGCTACACCAATGGATAGAACACTTTTACCCACTGTTACATCAGGGTATCGATTATTCTCACCCACTGATACACTAAGTGTTTGAATACTCTCACCCACTGTTGCACCAGGTGTTCGAACACACTCACCCACTGCTAAACAAGGTGATCGAATAAACTTGCCCACTGCAACACCAGGGCATCGACACTCACTCCAACTGTAACACCAGGCGATCGAACACCCTCGCCCACTGTAATATAAGGGGATTGAACTCTCTCGCCCATTGCTACATCAGTAGATTGAACAATCTCACCCACTGCAAGAGCAGGGAAAAAACACTCTCACGCACTGCTGCACCAGGGGAACAAACGTTCACACCCACTGCTACACCAGGGAATCAAATAAGCTCCCCCATTGCTACACCAGGGGAACGGGGACACACGCCCACTGCTACACGAGGGGATCAAATAAGCTCCCCCATGCAACAACAGGGGGATGGGAACACATGACCACTGCTACACGAGGGGATCGGACACACTCGACCACTGCTATCTTTCTTTGGCTTGGCTTCGCTGACGAAGATTTATGGAGGGGGTAAAAAGTCCACGTCAGCTGCAGGCTCGTTTGTGGCTGACCAGTCCGATGCGGGACAGGCAGACACGATTGCAGCGGTTGCAAGGGAAAATTGGTTGGTTGGGGTTGGGTGTTGAGTTTTTCCTCCTTTGCCTTTTGTCAGTGAGGTGGGCTCTGCTATACAAGGGGATCAAACACACTCGCCCACTGCTACAGAAGGGGATCGAACACTCTGCCCACTCCTACACCAGAGGATCGAAAAAACTCGTCCACTGCTACACGAGGGTTCGAATACTCTCACCCATTGCTACACCGGGGTTTAAAAACGCACACCCACTGTTACACCAGGGGATTGAACATTCTCACCCACTGCTACACCAGGGGATTGAAAACATTCGTCCACTGCTACACCAGGGTTCGAAAACATCTCACCCATTGCTAAACCGGGGTTTAAAAACTGATACCCACTGTTATACCAGGGGATTGAACATTCTCACCCACTGCTACACCAGGGGATCGAACAAACTCGCGCACTGCTACACCAATGGATAGGATACTTTTACCCACTGTTTCACCAGGGTATCGATTATTCTCATCCACTGGTACACTAGGTGTTCAAACACTCTCATCCACTGTTACACCAGGGGATTGAACATTCTCACCCACTGTTACACCAGAGGATCGAACACTCTCGCCCACTGGTACACCAGGGGATTGAACACTCTCATCCACTGTTACACCAGGGTATCGATCACTTTCACCCACAGATACACCAGGTTTTCGAACACTCTCACCCACTTTTACACCGGGGGATTGAACATTCTCACCCACAGCTCCCCCAGGGGAACAAACACTCTCACCCACTGTTAAACCAGGGTTCGAAAACTCTCGCCCACTGCTACACCAATGGATAGAACACTTTTACCCACTGTTACACCAGGGTATCCATTATTCTCACCCACTGATACACAAGGTGTTCAAACATTCTCACCAACTGTTACACCAGGGGATTGAAAATTCTCACCCACTGCTACACCAGGGGATTGAACACTCTCGCCCACTTATACAACAGCGGTTCGAACACTCTCACGCACAGCATCAACCAGGGGTTTGAACCTATCGCCCACTTTTACACCAGGGGATTAAACATTCTCATCCATGGCTACACCAGGGGATCGAACAAACCCACCCACAGCTACACCAGGGGATCGAAAAAACTCGCCAACTGCTAGACCAGGGCATTGGAAACCATCGCTCACTGCTACACCAATGGATAGAACACTTTTACCAACTGTTACTCCAGGGTATCGATTATTCTCACACACTGATACACTAGGTGTTTGAATACTCTCACCCACTGTTGCACCAGGTGTTCGAACACACTCACCCACTGCTAAACAAGGTGATCGAATAAACTTGCCCACTGCAACACCAGTGCATCGGACACTCTCTCCAACTGTTACACCAGGCGATCGAACACTCTCGCCCACTGTAATATAAGGGGATTGAACTCTCTCGCCCACTGCTACATCAGTAGATCGAACACTCTCACTCATTGCTTCACAATGTGATCGAACAATCTCACCCACTGCAAGAGCAGGGAAAAAACACTCTCACCCACTGCTACAACAGGGGATCGAATTCTATCGCCCACTACTACAGAAGGGGATCGAACACTCTGCCCACTCCAACATCAGAGGATCGAAAAAACTCATCCACTGGTACACCAGGGGATCGAACACTCTCGCCCACTGTTACACCAAGGTTCGAAAACTCTCACCCACTGTTATACCAGGGAATCAAATAAGCTCCCCCATTGCGACACCAGGGGAACGGGGATACACGCCCACTGCTACACAAGGGGATCGGACACACTCGACTGCTGCTATACGAGGGGATCGGACACACTCGACTGCTGCTATACGAGGGGATCAAACACACTCGCCCACTGCTACAGAAGGGGATCGAACACTCTGCTCACTCCTACACCAGAGGATCGAAAAAACCCATCCACTTTTACACCAGGGTTCGAAAACTCTCACCCACTGCTACACCGGGGTTTAAAAACTTACACCCACTTTTATACCAGGGGATTGAACATTCTCACCCACTGCTACACCAGGGCATCGAAAAAACTCGTCCACTGCTAGACCAGGGTTCGAAAACTCTCACCCACTGATACACCAGGGTTCGAAAACTCTCTCCCACTGCTACACACGGGCATTGGAAACAATTGCCCACTGCTACAGCAATGGATAGGACACTTTTACCCATCGTTACACCAGGGTATTGATCACTCTCACCCACTGATACAGCGGGGTTTAAAAACTGACACCCACTGTTATACCAGGGGATTGAACATTCTCACCCACTGCTACACCAGGGGATCGAACATTCTCACCCACTGCTACACCAGGGAATCAAATATGCTCGCCCACTTCAACAACAGGGGAACAGTGACACACGCCCATTGCTACATCAGGGGATCGGACACACTCAACCACTGCTACACCAGGTGATCGTATACTCTCACCCACTGCTATACCAGGGAATCAAACACTCTTCACCACTGCTACAAGAGGGGATCAAACACACTCGCCCATTGATACAGAAGGGGATCGAACACTCTCCCCACTCCTACACCAGAGGATCGAAAAATATCACCCACTGCTACACCAGGTGATGGAAAAATCTCGTCCACTGCTATACCAGGGTTCGAAAACTCTCACCCACTGATACACCAGGGTTCGAAAACTCTCTCCCACTGCTACACACGGGCATTGGAAACAATTGCCCACTGCTACAGCAATGGATAGGACACTTTTACCCATCGTTACACCAGGGTATTGATCACTCTCACCCACTGATACACCAGGTGTTTGAAAACACTCACCCATTGCTAAACAAGGTGATCGAACAAACTTGCCCACTGCAACACCAGGGCATCGGACACTCTCTCCAACTGTTACACCAGGCGATCGAAAACTCTCGCCCACTGTAATATAAGGGGATTGAACTCTCGCCCACTGCTACATCAGTAGATCGAACACTCTCACTCACTGCGACACAATGTGATCGAACAATCTCACCCACTGCAAGAGCAGGGAAAAAACACTCTCACCCACTGCTACACCAGGGGAACGAACACTCTCACCCACTGCTACACCAGGGAATCAAATAAGCTTCCCCATTGCTACACCAGGGGAACGGGGACACATGCCCACTGCTACACGAGGGGATTGGACACATTTGCCCACTGCAACACAAGAGGATTGAACACTCTCACGCACTATTACACGAGTGGAATGAACACTCTTGCCCACTGCTAATCCAGGCAATTGAAAACTCTCACCCACTGCTACATCAGGTGATTGAATACTCTAGACCACTGCTACATCAGTGGTAAAACACTCTCTCTCACATTTAAACTATAGGAATGAATACTCTTGCCCGCTGTTACACCAGGGGATTGAACAGCCCACCAACTGCTACACCAGGGGATTGAACGCTCTCGCTCACTGATACACCAGGGTACGAAAACTCTCGCCCACTGCTACACACGGGCATTGGAAACCACCGCCCACTGCTACAGCAATGGATAGGACAGTTTTACCCATCGTTACACCAGGATATCGATCACTCTCACCCACTGGTACACCAGGTGTTTGAACACACTCACCCACTGCTAAACAAGGTGATCGAACAAACTTGCCCACTGCAACACCAGGGCATCGGACACTCTCTCCAACTGTTACACCAGGCGATCGAACACACTTGCCCACTGTAATATAAGGGGATTGAACTCTCGCCCACTGCTACATCAGTAGATCGAACACTCTCACTCACTGCTACACAATGTGATCGAACAATCTCACCCACTGCAAGAGCAGGGAAAAAACACTCTCACCCACAGCTACACCAGGGGAACGAACGCTCTCACCCACTGCTACACCAGGTAATCAAATAGGCTTCCCCATTGCTACATCAGTGGAACGGGGACACATGCCCACTGCTACACGAGGGTATCGAAGACACTTTCCCACTGCAACACAAGAGGATTGAACACTCACACGCACTGTTACACGAGGGGAATGAACACTCTTGCCCACTGCTAATCCAGGGAATTGAAAACTCTCACTCACTGCTACATCAGGTGATTGAATACACTAGACCACTGCTACATCAGGGGTAAAACACTCTCTCCCACATTTAAACGATAGGAATGAATACTCTTGCCCACTGTTACACCAGGGGATTGAACAGCCCACCAACTGCTACACCAGGGGATTGAACACTCTCGCCCACTGATACACCAGGGGATCGAACACTCTCACCCACAGCTCAACCAGGCGATCGAACACTATCGCCCAGTTACACCAGGGTATCAAACACGCTCGCCCACTTTTATACCAGGGGATCGAACACTATCACTCACTGTTACACCAAAGGATTGAACAATCTCACCCACTGATACAGCAGGGGATCGAACACTCTCGCCCAATGTTACACCAAGGTTCGAAAACTCTCACCCACTGTTATACCAGGGTATCAAATACGCTCGCCCACTTTTACACCAGGGGATCAAACACTCTCACTCACTGGTACACAATGTGATCGAACAGTCTCACCCACCGCAAGAGCACGGAAAAAACACTCTCACCCACAGCTACACCAGGGGATTGAACATTCTCACCCACTGCTACACCAAGGGATCGAACAAACTCACCCAATGCTACACCAGGGGATCGAACAAACTCACCACTGCTACACCAATGGATAGAATACTTTTACCCACTGTTACACCAGGGTATCGATTATTCTCACCCACTGATACACTAGGTGTTTGAACACTCTCACCCACTGTTGCACCAGGGGATTGAACATTCTCAACCACTGCTACACCAGGGGATCAAACAAACTTGCATACTGCAACACCAGGGCATAGGACACTCTCTCCAACTGTTACACCAGGTGATCAAACACTCTCACCCACTGCTACAACAGGGGATCGAACTCTCTCGCCCACTACTACAGCAGGGGTCGAACACTCTCGACCACTGCTACACCAGAGGATCGAAAACTCTCATCCACATCTTTCCCAGTGGATCAAACATTCTCGCACAATATTACACAGGGGATCATGCATTCCAACCGACTGCTACAACACACTCGCCCTCTGCTACACCAGGGGAACAAACACTCTCAGCCACTGATACAGCAGGGCATAAAACATGCTCGCCCACTGCAACAACAGGGCATCAAACTCTCTCGCCCACTACTACAGCAGGGGTCGAAGACTCTTGACTACTGCTATACTGGAGAATCGAACATTCTCACCCACTGATACACCAGGGGATCGAACATTCTCGCCCACTGTTACAAGGTTCGAAAGCTCTCACCTACTGTTATACCAGGGTATCAAATACGCTCGCCCACTTTTACACCAGAGGATAAAACACTCTCACTCACTGGTACACAATGTGATCGAACAATCTCACCCACTGCAAGAGCAGGGAAAAAACACACTCACCCGCTGCTACACCAGGGGATTGAACACTCTCGCCCACTGATACACCAGGAGATCGAGCACTCTCACGCACAGCTCAACCAGGGGTTCGAACACTATCGCCCACTTTTACACCAAGGTATTGAACATTCTCACCCACTGCTACACCAGGGGAACGAACAAACTCACCAACTGCTACACCAGGGGATCGAATAAACTCGCCAACTGCTACACCAGGGGAATGGGGACAGACGCCCACTGCTACACCAGGGGATCGAACAAACTCGGCAACTGCTACACCAGGGTATCGGAAACCATCGCTCACTGCTACACCAATGGATAGAACACTTTTACCCACTGTTATACCAGGGTATCAAATACGCTCGCCCACTTTTGCACCAGGGGATCAAACACTCTCACTCACTGGTATACAATGTTATCGAACAATCTCACCCACTGCAAGAGCAGGGAGAAAACATTCTCACCCACTACTACACCAGTGGATTGAACATTCTCACCCACTGCTACACAAGGGGATCGAACACTCTGCCCACTCCTACACCAGAGGATCGAAAAAACTCGTCCACTGCTACACCAGGGTTCGAAAACTCTCATCCACTGCTACACCGGGGTTTAAAAACTTACACCCACTATTATACCAGGGGATTGAACATTCTCACCCACTGCTACACCAGGGGATCGAAAAAACTCATCCACTGCTAGACCAGGGTTCAAAAACTATCACCCACTACTACAGCAGGGTTTAAAAACTGACACCCACTGTTATACCAGGGGAT
This sequence comes from Narcine bancroftii, assembly GCF_036971445.1. Taxonomy (NCBI): domain Eukaryota; kingdom Metazoa; phylum Chordata; class Chondrichthyes; order Torpediniformes; family Narcinidae; genus Narcine; species Narcine bancroftii. The sequence continues at coordinate 59,072,816 of NC_091477.1, forward strand.
TGAACATTCTCACACACTGCTACACCAGGGGATCGAACAAACTCGCGCACTGCTACACCAATGGAAAGGACACTTAAACCCACTGTTATACCAGGGTATCGATTATTCTCATCCACTAATACACTAGGTGTTCAAACACTCTCACCCACTGTTACACCAGCGGATTGAACATTCTCACTCACTGTTACACCAGAGGATCGAACACTCTCGCCCACTGCTACACCAGGGTATCGAACACACTCGCCCACTATTACACCAGGGTATCGATCACTTTCACACACAGATACACCAGGTTTTCGAACACTCTCACCCACTTTTACACCGGGGGATTGAACATTCTCACCCACAGCTCCCCTAGGGGAACAAACACTCTCACTCACTGCGACACCAGGGGAACTAACACTCTCGCCCACTGTTACACAAAGGTTCGAAAACTCTCACCTACTGTTATACCAGGGTTCGAAAACTCTCGCCCACTGCTACACCAATGGATAGAACACTTTTACCCACTGTTACACAAGGGTATCCATTATTCTCACCCACTGATACACTAGGTGTTCAAACACTCTCACCCACTGTTACACCAGGGGATCGAACATTCTCACCCACTGTTACACCAGGGGATCGAACACTCTCGCCCACTGTTACACCAAGGTTCGAAAACTCTCACCTACTGTTATACCAGGGTATCGAATACGCTCGCACACTTTTACACCAGAGGATAAAACACTCTCACTCACTGGTACACAATGTCATCGAACAATCTCACCCACTGCAAGAGCAGGAAAAAAACACACTCACCCACTGCTACACCAGGGGATTGAACACTCTCGCCCACTGATACACCAGGAGATCGAGCACTCTCACGCACAGCTCAACCAGGGGTTCGAACACTATCGCCCACTTTTACACCAAGGTATTGAACATTCTCACCCACTGCTACACCAGGGGAACGAACAAACTCACCAACTGCTACACCAGGGGATCGAACAAACTCGCCAACTGCTACACCAGGGGAATGGGGACAGACGCCCACTGCTACACCAGGGGATCGAACAAACTCGGCAACTGCTACACCAGGGTATCGGAAACCATCGCTCACTGCTACACCAATGGATAGAACACTTTTACCCACTGTTATACCAGGGTATCAAATACGCTCGCCCACTTTTGCACCAGGGGATCAAACACTCTCACTCACTGGTATACAATGTGATCGAACACTCTCACCCACAGCTCAACCAGGCGATCGAACACTATCGCCCAGTTACACCAGGGTATCAAACACGCTCGCCCACTTTTATACCAGGGGATCGAACACTATCACTCACTGTTACACCAAAGGATTGAACAATCTCACCCACTGATACAGCAGGGGATCGAACACTCTCGCCCAATGTTACACCAAGGTTCGAAAACTCTCACCCACTGTTATACCAGGGTATCAAATACGCTCGCCCACTTTTACACCAGGGGATCAAACACTCTCACTCACTGGTACACAATGTGATCGAACAGTCTCACCTACTGCAAGAGCACGGAAAAAACACTCTCACCCACTGCTACACCAGGGGATTGAACATTCTCACCCACTGCTACACCAAGGGATCGAACAAACTCACCCAATGCTACACCAGGGGATCGAACAAACTCACCACTGCTACACCAATGGATAGAATACTTTTACCCACTGTTACACCAGGGTATCGATTATTCTCACCCACTGATACACTAGGTGTTTTAACACTCTCACCCACTGTTGCACCAGGGGATTGAACATTCTCAACCACTGCTACACCAGGGGATCAAACAAACTTGCATACTGCAACACCAGGGCATAGGACACTCTCTCCAACTGTTACACCAGGTGATCAAACACTCTCTCCCACTGATACACCAGGGAATCGAACACTCTCGCCCACTGATACACCAGGGGATTGAACATTCTCACCCACTGATACACCAGGGTACCGAACACTCTCACCCACTTTTACGCCGGGGGATTGAACATTCTCACCCACAGCTCCCCTAGGGGAACAAACACTCTCACCCACTGCGACACCAGGGGAACTAACACTCTCGCCCACTGTTACACCAAGGTTCGAAAACTCTCGCCAACTGCTACACCAGGGCATCGGAAACCATCGCTCATTGCTACACCAATGGATAGAACACTTTTACCCACTGTTACACCAGGGTATCGATTATTCTCACCCACTGATACACTAAGTCTTTGAACACTCTCACCCACTGTTGCACCAGGGGATTGAACATTCTCAACCACTGCTACACCAGGGGATCGAAGAAACTTGCATACTGCAACACCAGGGCATAGGACACTCTCTCCAACTGTTACACCAGACGATCAAACACTCTCACCCACTGCTACAACAGGGGATCGAACTCTCTCGCCCACTACTACAGCAGGGGTTGAACACTCTCGACCACTGCTACACAAGGGTTCGAAAACTCTCACCCACTGCTTCACCGGGGATTAAAAACTTACACCCACTATTATACCATGGGATTGAACATTCTCACCCACTGCTACACCAGGGGATCGAAAAAACTCGTCCACTGCAAGACTTGGGTTCGAAAACTATCACCCACTACTACAGCGGGTTTTAAAACAGACACCCACTGTTATACCAGGAGATTGAACATTCTCACCCACTGCTACACCAGGGGATCGAACAAACTCGCGCACTGCTACACCAATAGATAGGACACTTTTACCCACTGTTATACCAGGGTATCGATTATTCTCATCCACTGATACACTAGGTGTTCAAACACTCTCACCCACTGTTACACCAGCGGATTGAACATTCTCACTCACTGTTACACCAGAGGATCGAACACTCTCACCCACTGGTACACCAGGGTATGGAACACTCTCGCCCACTGTTATACCAGGGGATTCAACATTCTCACCCACTGATACACCAGGGGATCGAACACTCTCGCCCACTGTTACACCAAGGTTCGAAAACTCTCACCCACTGTTATACCAGGGTATCAAATACGCTCGCCTACTTTTACACCAGAGGATAAAACACTCTCACCCACTGCTACACCAGGGGACTGAACACTCTCGCCCACTGATACACCAGGAGATCGAGCACTCTCACGCACAGCTCAACCAGGGGTTCGAATACTATCGCCCACTTTTACACCAAGGTATTGAACATTCTCACCCACTGCTACACCAGGGGATCGAACAAACTCACCAACTGCTACACCAGGGGATCGAACAAACTCGCCAACTGCTACACCAGGGGAATGGGGACAGACGCCCACTGCTACACCAGGGGATTCAACAAACTCGCCAACTGCTACACCAGGGTATCGGAAACCATCGCTCACTGCTACACCAATGGATAGAACATTTTTACCCACTGTTTCACCAGGGTATCGATTATTCTCACCCACTGATACACTAAGTGTTTGAACACTCTCACCCACTGTTGCACCAGGGGATTGAACATTCTCAACCACTGCTACACCAGGGGATCGAACAAACTTGCATACTGCAACACCAGGGCATAGGACACTCTCTCCAACTGATGCACCAGGCAATCAAACACTCTCACCCACTGCTACAACAGGGGATCGAACTCTATCGCCCACTACTACAGCAGGGGTAGATCACTCTCGACCACTGCTACACCAGAGGATCGAAAACTCTCATCCACATCTTTCCCAGTGGATCAAACATTCTCGCACAATGTTACACAGGGGATCATGCATTCCAACCGACTGCTACAACACACTCGCCCTCTGCTACAACAGGGGAACAAACACTCTCAGCCACTGATACAGCAGGGGATAAAACATGCTCGCCCACTGCAACAACAGGGCATCAAACTCTCTCGCCCACTACTACAGCAGGGGTGGAACACTCTTGACCACTGCTATACTAGAAAATCAAACATTCTCACCCACTGATACACCAGGGGATCGAACATTCTCGCCCACTGTTACAACAGGGTTCGAAAACTCTCACCCACTGTTATACCAGGGTATCAAATACGCTCTCCCACTTTTGCACCAGGGGATCAAACACTCTCACTCACTGGTATACAATGTGATCGAACAATCTCACCCACTGCAAGAGCAGGGAAAAAACACTCTCACCCACTGCTACACCAGTGGATTGAACATTCTCACCCACTGCTACACAAGGGGATCGAACACTCTGCCCACTCCTACACCAGAGGATCGAAAAAACTCGTCCACTGCTACACCAGGGTTCGAAAACTCTCACCCACTGCTACACCGGGGTTTAAAAACTTACACCCACTATTATACCTGGGGATTGAATATTCTCACCCACTGCTACACCAGGGGATCGAAAAAACTCGTCCACTGCTAGACCAGGGTTCGAAAACTATCACCCACTACTACAGCGGGGTTTAAAAACTGACACCCACTGTTATACCAGGGGATTGAACATTCTCCCCCACAGCTACACCAGGGTATCGAACACACTCGCCCACTATTACACCAGGGTATCGATCACTTTCACCCACAGATACACCAGGTTTTAGAACACTCTCACCCATTATTACACTGGGGGATTGAACATTCTCACCCACAGCTCCCCAAGGAGAACAAACACTCTCACCCACTGCGACTCCAGGGGAACTAACACTCTCGCCCACTGTTTACACCAAGGTTCGAAAACTCTCACCTGCTGTTATACCAGGGTTCGAAAACTCTCGCCCACTGCTACACCAATGGATAGAACACTTTTACCCACTGTTACACCAGAGGATTCAACATTCTCACCCACTGTTACACCAGGGGATCCAACACTCTCTCCCACTGATACACCAGGGAATCGAACACTCTCGCCCACTGATACACCAGGGGATTGAACATTCTCACCCACTGATACACCAGGGTACCGAACACTCTCACCCACTTTTACGCCGGGGGATTGAACATTCTCACCCACAGCTCCCCTAGGGGAACAAAGACTCTCACCCACTGCGACACCAGGGGAACTAACACTCTTGCCCACTGTTACACCAAGGTTCGAAAACTCTCGCCAACTGCTACACCAGGGCATCGGAAACCATCGCTCACTACTACACCAATGGATAGAACACTTTTACCCACTGTTACACCAGGGTATCGATTATTCGCACCCACTGATAAACTAAGTATTTGAACACTCTCACCCACTGTTGCACCAGGGGATTGAACATTCTCAACCACTGCTACACCAGGGGATCGAACAAACTTGCATACTGCAACACCAGGGCATAGGACACTCTCTCCAACTGTTACACCAGGCGATCAAACACTCTGACCCACTGCGACAACAGGGGATAGAACTCTATCGCCCACTACTACAGCAGGGGTAGATCACTCTCGACCACTGCTACACCAGAGGATCGAAAACTCTCACCCACTGATACACCAGGGGATCGAACACTCTCGCCCACTGTTACACCAAGGTTCTAAAACTCTCACCTACTGTTATACCAGGGTATCAAATACGCTCGCCCACTTTTACACCAGAGGATAAAACACTCTCACTCACTGGTACACAATGTGATCGAACAATCTCACCCACTGCAAGAGCAGGGAAAAAACACTCTCACCCACTGCTACACCAGGGGACTGAACACTCTCGCCCACTGATACACCAGGAGATCGAGCACTCTCACGCACAGCTCAACCAGGGGTTCGAACACTATCGCCCACTTTTACACCAAGGTATTGAACATTCTCACCCACTGCTACACCAGGGGATCGAACAAACTCGCCAACTGCTACACAAGGGTATCGGAAACCATCGCTCACTGCTACACCAATGGATAGAACACTTTTACCCACTGTTACACCAGGGTATCGATTATTCTCACCCACTGATACACTAAGTGTTTGAACACTCTCACCCACTGTTGCACCATGGGATTGAACATTCTCAACCACTGCTACACCAGGGTATCGAACAAACTTGCAAACTGCAACACCAGGGCATAGGACACTCTCTCCAACTGTTACACCAGGCGATCAAACACTCTCACCCACTGCTACAACAGGGCATCGAACTCTCTCGCCCACTACTGCAGCAGGGGACCAACACTCTCGACCACTGCTACAGCAGAGGATCGAAAACTCTCATCCACATCTATACCAGTGGATCGAACATTCTCGCACAATGTTACACAGGGGATCATACATTCCAACCGTCTGCAACAACACACTCGCCCTCTGCTACACCAAGGGAACAAACACTCTCAGCCACTGATACAGCAGGGGATAAAACATGCTCGTCCACTGCAACAACAGGGCATCGAACACACTTGACAATTGCTTCAGCAGGGGATCAAACAAACTGGCCCACTGCTACCCCAGGGGATTGAACACACTCGCCCACTACTACACCAGTATGTCAAACACTCGCACCACTGTTACAATAGCGGCTCGAATACTCTAAACCACTGTTGCACCATGGGATTGAACATTCTCACCCACTGTTACACCAGGGGATTGAACATTCTCACCCACTGCTACACCAGAGAATCAAATAAGCTCATCCACTGCTACACCAGGGGAACGGGGACAGACGCCCACTGCTACACCAGGGGATAGGACACACTCGACCACTGCTACATCAGGTGATCGGATACTCTCACCCACCTTTACACCTGTGGATCGAAAACTATCACGCACTGCTATACCAGGGGATCAAACACTCTTCCCCACTGCTACAGAAGGGGATCGAACACTCACACCCACTGTTACATCAGGTCATCAAACAATCTCAAACACTGCTACGCCAGGGGATCGAACAACCTCCCCCATTGCTACCCCAGGGCATCGGACACCATCACCTATTCTTACACCAGTGGATCGTACATTCTTGCCCACTGCTACACCAGGGTATTGAACACACTCGCCCACTGCAACACAAGAGGATTGAACACTCTCACGCACTGTTATAGGAGGGAAATGAACACTCTTGCCCACTGCTAATCCAGGGGATTGAAAACTCTCACCCACTGCTACATCAGGTGATTGAATACTCTAGACCACTGCTACATCAGGGGTAAAACACTCTCTCTCACATTTAAACGATAGGAAAGAATACTCTTGCCGACTGTTACACCAGAGGATTTGAACAGCCCACCAACTGCTCCACCTGCTACACCAGGGGATTGAACACTCTCGCCCAGTTACACCAGGGTATCAAACAAACTCGCCCACTTTTACACCAGGGGATCGAACACTCTCACTCACACCTACACTATGTGATTGAACAATCTCACCCACTGCAAGAGCAGGGGAAAAACACTCTCACCCACTGCTACGCTAGGGGAACGAATGCTGTCACCCACGATACACCAGTGAATCGAACACTCTCACCCACTGTTACACCAGGGGATTGTAAATTCTCACCCACTGATACACCAATGGATAGAACACTTTTACCCACTGTTACACCAGGGTATCGATTATTCTCACCCACTGATACACTAGGTGTTTGAACATTCTCGCCCACTGCTAAACCAGGGGATCGAACAAGCTTGCATACTGCAACACCAGGGCATAGGACACTCTCTCCAACTGTTACACCAGGCGATCAAACACTCTCACCCACTGCTACAACAGGGGATCGAACGCTCTCGCCCACTACTACAGCAGGGGTCGAACACTCTTGATCACTGCTATACTAGAGAATCGAACATTCTCACCGACTGATACACCAGGGGATCGAACACTTTCGCCCACTGTTACAACAAGGTTCAAAAACTCTCACCCACTGTTATACCAGGGTATCAAATACGCTCGCCCACTTTTGCACCAGGGGATCAAACATTCTCACTCACTGATCGAACAATCTCACCCACTGCAAGAGCAGGGAAAAAACACTCTCACCCACTGCTACACCAGTGGATTGAACATTCTCACCCACTGCTACACAAGGGGATCGAACACTCTGCCCACTCCTACACCAGAGGATCGAAAAAACCCGTCCACTGCTACACCAGGGTTCGAAAACTCTCACCCACTGCTACACCAGGGGATCGAACAAACTCGCGCACTGCTACACCAATGGATAGGACACTTAAACCCACTGTTATACCAGGGTATCGATTATTCTCATCCACTGATACACTAGGTGTTCAAACACTCTCACCCACTGTTACACCAGCGGATTGAACATTCTCACTTACTGTTACACCAGAGGATCGAACACTCTCGCCCACTGGTACACCTGGGTATAGAACACACTCGCCCACTATTACACCAGGGTATCGATCACTTTCACCCACAGATACACCAGGTTTTCGAACACTCTCACCCACTTTTACACCGGGGGATTGAACATTCTCACCCACAGCTCCCCTACGGGAACAAACACTCTAACCCACTGCGACACCAGGGGAACTAACACTCTCGCCCACTGTTACACCAAGGTTCGAAAACTCTCACCTACTGTTATACCAGGGTTCGAAAACTCTCGGCCACTGCTACACGAATGGATAGAACACTTTCACCCACTGTTACACCAGGGTATCCATTATTCTCACCCACTGATACACGAGGTGTTCAAACACTCTCACCCACTGTTACGCCAGAGGATTCAATATTCTCACCCACTGTTACACCAGGGGATCGAACATTCTCACCCACTGATACACCAGGGGATCGAACACTCTCGCCCACTGTTACACCAAGGTTCTAAAACTCTCACCTACTGTTATACCAGGGTATCAAATACGCTCGCCCACTTTTACACCAGAGGATAAAACACTCTCACTCACCGGTACACAATGTGATCGAACAATCTCACCCACTGCAAGAGCAGGGAAAAAACAATCTCACCCACTGCTACACCAGGGGATCGAACACTCTCGCCCACTGTTACACCAAGGTTCTAAAACTCTCACCTACTGTTATACCAGGGTATCAAATACGCTCGCCCACTTTTACACCAGAGGATAAAACACTCTCACTCACTGGTACACAATGTGATCGAACAATCTCACCCACTGCAAGAGCAGGGAAAAAACACTCTCGCCCACTGATACACCAGGGTATCGAACACTCTCGCCCACTGTTATACCAGGGGATTGAACATTTTCACCCACTGATACACCAGGGGATCGAACACTCTCACCCACTGTTACACCAGGGGATCGAACACTCTCGCCCACTGTTACACCAAGGTTCTAAAATTCTCACCTACTGTTATACCAGGGTATCAAATACGCTCGCCCACTTTTACACCAGAGGATAAAACACTCTCACTCACTGGTACACAATGTGATCGAACAATCTCACCCACTGCAAGAGCAGGGAAAAAACACTCTCACCCACTGCTACACCAGGGGACTGAACACTCTCGCCCACTGATACACCAGGAGATCGAGCACTCTCACGCACAGCTCAACCAGGGGTTCGAATACTATCGCCCACTTTTACACCAAGGTATTGAACATTCTCACCCACTGCTACACCAGGGGATCGAAGAAACTCACCAACTGCTACACCAGGGGATCGAACAAACTCGCCAACTGCTCCACCAGGGGAATGGGGACAGACGCCCACTGCTACACCAGGGGATCGAACAAACTCGCCAACTGCTACACCAGGGTATCGGAAACCATCGCTCACTGCTACACCAATGGATAGAACACTTTTACCCACTGTTACACCAGGGTATCGATTATTCGCACCCACTGATACACTAAGTGTTTGAACACTCTCACCCACTGTTGCACCATGGGATTGAACATTCTCAACCACTGCTACACCAGGGGATCGAACAAACTTGCATACTGCAACACCAGGGCATAGGACACTCTCTCCAACTGTTACACCAGGCGATCAAACACTCTCACCCACTGCTACAACAGGGCATCGAACTCTCTCGCCCACTACTGCAGCAGGGGACCAACACTCTCGACCACTGCTACAGCAGAGGATCGAAAACTCTCATCCACATCTATACCAGTGGATCGAACATTCTCGCACAATGTTACACAGGGGATCATACATTCCAACCGTCTGCAACAACATACTCGCCCTCTGCTACACCAAGGGAACAAACACTCTCAGCCACTGATACAGCAGGGGATAAAACATGCTCGCCCATTGCAACAACAGGGCATCGAACACACTTGACAATTGCTTCAGCAGGGGATCAAACAAACTGGCCCACTGCTACCCCAGGGGATTGAACACACTCGCCCACTACTACACCAGTATGTCAAACACTCTCACCACTGTTACAATAGAGGCTCGAATACTCTAACCCACTGTTGCACCAGGGGATTGAACATTCTCACCCACTGTTACACCAGGGGATTGAACATTCTCACCCACTGCTACACCAGAGAATCAAATAAGCTCATCCACTGCTACACCAGGGGAACGAGGACAGACGCCCACTGCTACACCAGGGGATAGGACACACTCGACCACTGCTACATCAGGTGATCGGATACTCTCACCCACTTTTACACCTGTGGATCGAAAACTATCACGCACTGCTATACCAGGGGATCAAACACTCTTCCCCACTGCTACAGAAGGGGATCGAACACTCACACCCACTGTTACATCAGGTCATCAAACACTCTCAAACACTGCTACGCCAGGGGATCGAACAACCTCCCCCATTGCTACCCCAGGGCATCGGACACCATCACCTATTCTTACACCAGTGGATCGTACATTCTTGCCCACTGCTACACCAGGGTATTGAACACACTCGCCCACTGCAACACAAGAGGATTGAACACTCTCACGCACTGTTATAGGAGGGAAATGAACACTCTTGCCCACTGCTAATCCAGGGGATTGAAAACTCTCACCCACTGCTACATCAGGTGATTGAATACTCTAGACCACTGCTACATCAGGGGTAAAACACTCTCTCTCACATTTAAACGATAGGAAAGAATACTCTTGCCGACTGTTACACCAGAGGATTTGAACAGCCCACCAACTGCTCCACCTGCTACACCAGGGGATTGAACACTCTCGCCCACTGATACACCAGAGGAACGAACACTCTCACCCACAGCTCAACCAGGGGATCGAACACTATCGCCCAGTTACACCAGGGTATCAAACAAACTCGCCCACTTTTACACCAGGGGATAGAACACTCTCATTCACACCTACACAATGTGATTGAATAATCTCACCCACTGCAAGAGCAGGGGAAAAACACTCTCACCCACTGCTACGCTAGGGGAACGAATGCTGTCACCCACGGATACACCAGTGAATCGAACACTCTCACCCACTGTTACACCAGGGGATTGAAAATTCTCACCCACTGATACACCAATGGATAGAACACTTTTACCCACTGTTACACCAGGGTATCGATTATTCTCACCCACTGATACACTAGGTGTTTGAACAATCTCACCCACTGTCGCACCAGGAGATTGAACATTCTCACCCACTGCTAAACCAGGGGATCGAACAAGCTTGCATACTGCAACACCAGGGCATAGGACACTCTCTCCAACTGTTACACCAGGCGATCAAACACTCTCACCCACTGCTACAACAAGGGATCGAATGCTCTCGCCCACTACTACAGCAGGGGTCGAACACTCTTGATCACTGCTATACTAGAGAATCGAATATTCTCACCGACTGATACACCAGGGGATCGAACACTCTCGCCCACTGTTACAACAAGGTTCAAAAACTCTCACCTACTGTTATACCAGGGTATCAAATACGCTCGCCCACTTTTGCACCAGGGGATCAAACATTCTCACTCACTGGTATACAATGTGATCGAACAATCTCACCCACTGCAAGAGCAGGGAAAAAACACTCTCACCCACTGCTACACCAGTGGATTGAACATTCTCACCCACTGCTACACAAGGGGATCGAACACTCTGCCCACTCCTACACCAGAGGATCGAAAAAACCCGTCCACTGCTACACCAGGGTTCGAAAACTCTCACCCTCTGCTACACCAGGGGATCGAACAAACTCGCGCACTGCTACACCAATGGATAGGACACTTAAACCCACTGTTATACCAGGGTATCGATTATTCTCATCCACTGATACACTAGGTGTTCAAACACTCTCACCCACTGTTACACCAGCGGATTGAACATTCTCACTCACTGTTACACCAGAGGATCGAACACTCTCGCCCACTGGTACACCAGGGTATAGAACACACTCGCCCACTATTACACCAGGGTATCGATCACTTTCACCCACAGATACACCAGGTTTTCGAACACTCTCACCCACTTTTACACCGGGGGATTGAACATTCTCACCCACAGCTCCCCTAGGGGAACAAACACTCTCACCCACTGCGACACCAGGGGAACTAACACTCTCGCCCACTGTTACACCAAGGTTCGAAAACTCTCACCTACTGTTATACCAGGGTTCGAAAACTCTCGCCCACTGCTACGCCAATGGATAGAACACTTTTACCCACTGTTACACCAGGGTATCCATTATTCTCACCCACTGATACACTAGGTGTTCAAACACTCTCACCCACTGTTACACCAGAGGATTCAACATTCTCATCCACTGTTACACCAGGGGATCGAACATTCTCACCCACTTTTACACCAGGGGATCGAACACTCTCGCCCACTGTTACACCAAGGTTCGAAAACTCTCACCTACTGTTATACCAGGGTATCGAATACGCTCGCCCACTTTTACACCAGAGGATAAAACACTCTCACTCACTGGTACACAATGTGATCGAACAATCTCACCCACTGCAAGAGCAGGGAAAAAACACTCTCACACACTGCTACACCAGTGGATTGAACATTCTCACCCACTGCTACACAAGGGGATCGAACACTCTGGCCACTCCTACACCAGAGGATCGAAAAAACTCGTCCACTCCTACACCAGGGTTCGAAAACTCTCACCCACTGCTACTCCGGGATTTAAAAACTGACACCCACTGTTATACCAGGGGATTGAACATTCTCACCCACTGCTACACCAGGGTATCGAACACACTCGCCCAATATTACACCAGGGTATCGATCACTTTCACCCACAGATACACCAGGTTTTCGAACACTCTCACCCATTTTTACACCGGGGGATTGAACATTCTCACCCACAGATCCCCTAGGAGAACAAACACTCTTACCCACTGCGACACCAGGGGAACTAACACTCTCGCCCACTGTTACACCAAGGTTCGAAAACTCTCACCTGCTGTCATACCAGGGTTCGAAAACTCTCGCCCTTTGCTACACCAATGGATAGAACACTTTAACCCACTGTTACATCAGGGTATCCATTATTCTCACCCACTGATACACTAGGTGTTCAAACACGCTCACCCACTGTTACACCAGAGGATTCAACATTCTCACCCACTGTTACACCAGGGGATCGAACACTCTCTCCCACTGATACACCAGGGAATCGAACACTCTCGCCCACTGATCTCTCTTTGTCTTGGCTTCGCGGACGAAGATTTATGGAGGGGGTAAAAAGTCCACGTCAGCTGCAGGCTCGTTTGTGGCTGACAAGTCCGATGCGGGACAGGCAGACACTATTGCAGCGGTTGCAAGGGAAAATTGGTTGTTTGGGGTTGGGTGTTGGGTTTTTCCTCCTTTGCCTTTTGTCAGTGAGGTGTGCTCTGCGGTCTTCTTCAAAGGAGGTTGCTGCCCGCCAAACTGTGAGGCGCCAAGATGCACGGTTTGAGGCGTTATCAGCCCACTGGCGGTGGTCAATGTGGCAGGCACCAAGAGATTTCTTTAGGCAGTCCTTGTACCTTTTCTTTGGTGCACCTCTGTCACGGTGGCCAGTGGAGAGCTCGCCATATAACAGGATCTTGGGAAGGCGATGGTCCTCCATTCTGGAGACGTGACCCATCCAGCGCAGCTGGATCTTCAGCAGCGTGGACTCGATGCTGTCGACCTCTGCCATCTCGAGTACTTCAACGTTAGGGGTGTAAGCGCTCCAATGGATGTTGAGGATGGAGCGGAGACAACGCTGGTGGAAGCGTTCTAGGAGCCGTAGGTGGTGCCGGTAGATGACCCATGATTCGGAGCCGAACAGGAGTGTGGGTATGACAACGGCTCTGTATACGCTTATCTTTGTGAGGTTTTTCAGTTGGTTGTTTTTCCAGACTCTTTTGTGTAGTCTTCCAAAGGCGCTATGTGCCTTGGCGAGTCTGTTGTCTATCTCATTGTCGATCCTTGCATCTGATGAAATGGTGCAGCCGAGATAGGTAAACTGGTTGACCGTTTTGAGTTTAGTGTGCCCGATGGAGATGTGGGGGGGCTCGTAGTCATGGTGGGGAGCTGGCTGATCAGCCAGATCAGTCCTCCATCAGCCAGCTCCGCCCACTGATACACCAGGGGAATAAACATTCTCACCCACTGATACACCAGGGTATCGAACACTCTCACCCACTGTTACACCAGGGGATCGAACACTCTCGCCCACTGTTACACCAAGGTTCGAAAACTCTCACCCACTGTTATACCAGGGTATCAAATACGCTCGCCCACTTTTTCACCAGAGGATAAAACACTCTCACTCACTGGTACACAATGTGATCGAACAATTTTACCCACTGCAAGAGCAGGGAAAAAACACTCTCACCCACTGCTACACCAGGGGATTGAAAACTCTCGCCCACTGATACACCAGGGGATCGAAAAAACTCACCAACTGCTACACCAGGGGATCGAACAAACTCGCCAACTGCTACACCAGGGCATCGGAAACCATCGCTCACTACTACACCAATGGATAGAACACTTTTACCCACTGTTACACCAGGGTATCGATTATTCTCACCCACTGATACACTAAGTGTTTGAACACTCTCACACACTGTTGCACCTGGGGATTCAACATTCTCAACCACTGCTACACCAGGGCATCGAACAAACTTGCATACTGCAACACCAGGGCATTGGACACTCTCTCCAACTGTTACACCAGGCAATCAAACACTCTCACCCACTGCTACAACAGGGGATTGAACTCTCTCGCCCACTACTACAGCAGGGGTCGAACACTCTCTACCACTGCTACACCAGAGGATCGAAAACTCTCATCCACATCTTTCCCAGTGGATCAAACATTCTCGCACAATGTTACACCAGGGGATCGAACATTCTCGCCCACTGTTACAACAGGGTTCGAAAACTCTCATCCACTGTTATACCAGGGTATCAAATACGCTCTCCCACTTTTGCACCAGGGGATCAAACACTCTCACTCACTGGTATACAATGTGATCGAACAATCTCACCCACTGCAAGAGCAGGGAAAAAACACTCTCACCCACTGCTACACCAGTGGATTGAACATTATCACCCACTGCTACACAAGGGGATCGAACACTCTGCCCACTCCTACACCAGAGGATCGAAAAAACTCGTCCACTGCTACACCAGGGTTCGAAAACTCTCACCCACTGCTACACCGGGGTTTAAAAACTTACACCCACTATTATACCTGGGGATTGAATATTCTCACCCACTGCTACACCAGGGGATCGAAAAAACTCGTCCCCTGCTAGACCAGGGTTCGAAAACTATCACCCACTACTCCAGCGGGGTTTAAAAACTGACACCCACTGTTATACCAGGGGATTGAACATTCTCCCCACTGCTACACCAGGGTATCAAACACAATCGCCCACTATTACACCAGGGTATCGATCACTTTCACCCACAGATACACCAGGTTTTCGAACACTCTCACCCATTATTTCACTGGGGGATTGAACATTCTCACCCACAGCTCCCCTAGGAGAACAAACACTCTCACCCACTGCGACTCCAGGGGAACTAACACTCTCGCCCACTGTTACACCAAGGTTCGAAAACTCTCACCTGCTGTTATACCAGGGTTCGAAAACTCTCGCCCACTGCTACACCAATGGATAGAACACTTTTACCCACTGTTACACCAGGGTATCCATTATTCTCACCCACTGATACACTAGGTGTTCAAACACTCTCACCCACTGTTACACCAGAGGATTCAACATTCTCACCCACTGTTACACCAGGGGATCCAACACTCTCTCCCACTGATACACCAGGGAATCGAACACTCTCGCCCACTGATACACCAGGGGATTGAACATTCTCACCCACTGATACACCAGGGTACCGAACACTCTCACCCACTTTTACGCCGGGGGATTGAACATTCTCACCCACAGCTCCCCTAGGGGAACAAACACTCTCACCCACTGCGACACCAGGGGAACTAACACTCTCGCCCACTGTTACACCAAGGTTCGAAAACTCTCACCAACTGCTACACCAGGGCATCGGAAACCATCGCTCACTACTACACCAATGGATAGAACACTTTTACCCACTGTTACAACAGGGTATCGATTATTCTCACCCACTGATACACTAAGTGTTTGAACACTCTCACCCACTGTTGCACCAGGGGATTGAACATTCTCAACCACTGCTACACCAGGGAATCGAACAAACTTGCATACTGCAACACCAGGGCATAGGACACTCTCTCCAACTGTTACACCAGGCGATCAAACACTCTCACCCACTGCTACAACAGGGGATCGAACTCCATCGCCCACTACTACAGCAGGGGTAGATCACTCTCGACCACTGCTACACCAGAGGATCGAAAACTCTCATCCACATCTTTCCCAGTGGATCAAACATTCTCGCACAATGTTACACAGGGGATCATGCATTCCAACCGACTGCTACAGCACACTCGCCCTCTGCTACATAAGGGGAACAAACACTCTCAGCCACTGATACAGCAGGGGATAAAACATGCTCGCCCACTGCAACAACAGGGCATCGAACTCTCTCGCCCACTACTACAGCAGGGGTCGAACACTCTTGACCACTGCTATACCAGAGAATCAAACATTCTCACCCACTGATACACCAGGGGATCGAACATTCTCGCCCACTGTTACAACAAGGTTCGAAAACTCTCACCCACTGTTATACCAGGGTATCAAATACGCTCACCCACTTTTGCACCAGGGGATCAAACACTATCACTCACTGGTATACAATGTGATCGAACAATCTCACCCACTGCAAGAGCAGGGAAAAAACACTCTCACCCACTGCTACACCAGTGGATTGAACATTCTCACCCACTGCTACACAAGGGGATCGAACACTCTGCCCACTCCTACACCAGAGGATCGAAAAAACTCGTCCACTGCTACACCAGGGTTCGAAAACTCTCACCCACTGCTACACCGGGGTTTAAAAACTTACACCCACTATTATACCAGGGGATTGAACATTCTCACCCACTGCTACACCAGGGGATCGAACAAACTCGCGCACTGCTACACAAATGGATAGGACACTTAAACCCACTGTTATACCAGGGTATCGATTATTCTCATCCACTGATACACTAGGTGTTCAAACACTCTCACCCACTGTTACACCAGCGGATTGAACATTCTCACACACTGTTACACCAGAGGATCGAACACTCTCGCCCACTGGTACACCAGGGGATCGAACACACTCGCCCACTATTACACCAGGGTATCGATCACTTTCACCCACAGATACACCAGGTTTTCGAACACTCTCACGCACTTTTACACCGGGGGATTGAACATTCTTACCCACAGCTCCCCTAGGGGAACAAACACTCTCACCCACTGCGACACCAGGGGAACTAAAACTCTCGCCCACTGTTACACCAAGGTTCGAAAACTCTCACCTGCTGTTATACCAGGGTTCGAAAACTCTCGCCCACTGCTACACCAATGGATAGAACACTTTTACCCACTGTTACACCAGGGTATCCATTATTCTCACCCACTGATACACTAGGTGTTCAAACACTCTCACCCACTGTTACACCAGAGGATTCAACATTCTCACCCACTGTTACACCAGGGGATCCAACACTCTCTCCCACTGATACACCAGGGAATCGAACACTCTCGCCCACTGATACACCAGGGGATTGAACATTCTCACCCACTGATACACCAGGGTACCGAACACTCTCACCCACTTTTACGCCGGGGGATTGAACATTCTCACCCACAGCTCCCCTAGGGGAACAAACACTCTCACCCACTGCGACACCAGGGGAACTAACACTCTCGCCCACTGTTACACCAAGGTTCGAAAACTCTCGCCAACTGCTACACCAGGGCATCGGAAACCATCGCTCATTGCTACACCAATGGATAGAACACTTTTACCCACTGTTACACCAGGGTATCGATTATTCTCACCCACTGATACACTAAGTCTTTGAACACTCTCACCCACTGTTGCACCAGGGGATTGAACATTCTCAACCACTGCTACACCAGGGGATCGAAGAAACTTGCATACTGCAACACCAGGGCATAGGACACTCTCTCCAACTGTTACACCAGACGATCAAACACTCTCACCCACTGCTACAACAGGGGATCGAACTCTCTCGCCCACTACTACAGCAGGGGTTGAACACTCTCGACCACTGCTACACAAGGGTTCGAAAACTCTCACCCACTGCTTCACCGGGGATTAAAAACTTACACCCACTATTATACCATGGGATTGAACATTCTCACCCACTGCTACACCAGGGGATCGAAAAAACTCGTCCACTGCAAGACTAGGGTTCGAAAACTATCACCCACTACTACAGCGGGTTTTAAAACAGACACCCACTGTTATACCAGGAGATTGAACATTCTCACCCACTGCTACACCAGGGGATCGAACAAACTCGCGCACTGCTACACCAATAGATAGGACACTTTTACCCACTGTTATACCAGGGTATCGATTATTCTCATCCACTGATACACTAGGTGTTCAAACACTCTCACCCACTGTTACACCAGCGGATTGAACATTCTCACTCACTGTTACACCAGAGGATCGAACACTCTCGCCCACTGGTACACCAGGGTATGGAACACTCTCGCCCACTGTTATACCAGGGGATTCAACATTCTCACCCACTGATACACCAGGGGATCGAACACTCTCGCCCACTGTTACACCAAGGTTCGAAAACTCTCACCCACTGTTATACCAGGGTATCAAATACGCTCGCCTACTTTTACACCAGAGGATAAAACACTCTCACCCACTGCTACACCAGGGGATTGAACACTCTCGCCCACTGATACACCAGGAGATCGAGCACTCTCACGCACAGTTCACCCAGGGGTTCGAACACTATCGCCCACTTTTACACCAAGGTATTGAACATTCTCACCCACTGCTACACCAGGGGATCGAACAAACTCACCAACTGCTACACCAGGGGATCGAACAAACTCGCCAACTGCTACACCAGGGGAATGGGGACAGACGCCCACTGCTACACCAGGGGATTCAACAAACTCGCCAACTGCTACACCAGGGTATCGGAAACCATCGCTCACTGCTACACCAATGGATAGAACATTTTTACCCACTGTTACACCAGGGTATCGATTATTCTCACCCACTGATACACTAAGTGTTTGAACACTCTCACCCACTGTTGCACCAGGGGATTGAACATTCTCAACCACTGCTACACCAGGGGATCGAACAAACTTGCATACTGCAACACCAGGGCATAGGACACTCTCTCCAACTGATGCACCAGGCAATCAAACACTCTCACCCACTGCTACAACAGGGGATCGAACTCTATCGCCCACTACTACAGCAGGGGTAGATCACTCTCGACCACTGCTACACCAGAGGATCGAAAACTCTCATCCACATCTTTCCCAGTGGATCAAACATTCTCGCACAATGTTACACAGGGGATCATGCATTCCAACCGACTGCTACAACACACTCGCCCTCTGCTACAACAGGGGAACAAACACTCTCAGCCACTGATACAGCAGGGGATAAAACATGCTCGCCCACTGCAACAACAGGGCATCAAACTCTCTCGCCCACTACTACAGCAGGGGTGGAACACTCTTGACCACTGCTATACTAGAAAATCAAACATTCTCACCCACTGATACACCAGGGGATCGAACATTCTCGCCCACTGTTACAACAGGGTTCGAAAACTCTCACCCACTGTTATACCAGGGTATCAAATACGCTCTCCCACTTTTGCACCAGGGGATCAAACACTCTCACTCACTGGTATACAATGTGATCGAACAATCTCACCCACTGCAAGAGCAGGGAAAAAACACTCTCACCCACTGCTACACCAGTGGATTGAACATTCTCACCCACTGCTACACAAGGGGATCGAACACTCTGCCCACTCCTACACCAGAGGATCGAAAAAACTCGTCCACTGCTACACCAGGGTTCGAAAACTCTCACCCACTGCTACACCGGGGTTTAAAAACTTACACCCACTATTATACCTGGGGATTGAATATTCTCACCCACTGCTACACCAGGGGATCGAAAAAACTCGTCCACTGCTAGACCAGGGTTCGAAAACTATCACCCACTACTACAGCGGGGTTTAAAAACTGACACCCACTGTTATACCAGGGGATTGAACATTCTCCCCCACTGCTACACCAGGGTATCGAACACACTCGCCCACTATTACACCAGGGTATCGATCACTTTCACCCACAGATACACCAGGTTTTCGAACACTCTCACCCATTATTACACTGGGGGATTGAACATTCTCACCCACAGCTCCCCAAGGAGAACAAACACTCTCACCCACTGCGACTCCAGGGGAACTAACACTCTCGCCCACTGTTTACACCAAGGTTCGAAAACTCTCACCTGCTGTTATACCAGGGTTCGAAAACTCTCGCCCACTGCTACACCAATGGATAGAACACTTTTACCCACTGTTACACCAGAGGATTCAACATTCTCACCCACTGTTACACCAGGGGATCCAACACTCTCTCCCACTGATACACCAGGGAATCGAACACTCTCGCCCACTGATACACCAGGGGATTGAACATTCTCACCCACTGATACACCAGGGTACCGAACACTCTCACCCACTTTTACGCCGGGGGATTGAACATTCTCACCCACAGCTCCCCTAGGGGAACAAAGACTCTCACCCACTGCGACACCAGGGGAACTAACACTCTTGCCCACTGTTACACCAAGGTTCGAAAACTCTCGCCAACTGCTACACCAGGGCATCGGAAACCATCGCTCACTACTACACCAATGGATAGAACACTTTTACCCACTGTTACACCAGGGTATCGATTATTCGCACCCACTGATAAACTAAGTATTTGAACACTCTCACCCACTGTTGCACCAGGGGATTGAACATTCTCAACCACTGCTACACCAGGGGATCGAACAAACTTGCATACTGCAACACCAGGGCATAGGACACTCTCTCCAACTGTTACACCAGGCGATCAAACACTCTGACCCACTGCGACAACAGGGGATAGAACTCTATCGCCCACTACTACAGCAGGGGTAGATCACTCTCGACCACTGCTACACCAGAGGATCGAAAACTCTCACCCACTGATACACCAGGGGATCGAACACTCTCGCCCACTGTTACACCAAGGTTCTAAAACTCTCACCTACTGTTATACCAGGGTATCAAATACGCTCGCCCACTTTTACACCAGAGGATAAAACACTCTCACTCACTGGTACACAATGTGATCGAACAATCTCACCCACTGCAAGAGCAGGGAAAAAACACTCTCACCCACTGCTACACCAGGGGACTGAACACTCTCGCCCACTGATACACCAGGAGATCGAGCACTCTCACGCACAGCTCAACCAGGGGTTCGAACACTATCGCCCACTTTTACACCAAGGTATTGAACATTCTCACCCACTGCTACACCAGGGGATCGAACAAACTCGCCAACTGCTACACAAGGGTATCGGAAACCATCGCTCACTGCTACACCAATGGATAGAACACTTTTACCCACTGTTACACCAGGGTATCGATTATTCTCACCCACTGATACACTAAGTGTTTGAACACTCTCACCCACTGTTGCACCATGGGATTGAACATTCTCAACCACTGCTACACCAGGGTATCGAACAAACTTGCATACTGCAACACCAGGGCATAGGACACTCTCTCCAACTGTTACACCAGGCGATCAAACACTCTCACCCACTGCTACAACAGGGCATCGAACTCTCTCGCCCACTACTGCAGCAGGGGACCAACACTCTCGACCACTGCTACAGCAGAGGATCGAAAACTCTCATCCACATCTATACCAGTGGATCGAACATTCTCGCACAATGTTACACAGGGGATCATACATTCCAACCGTCTGCAACAACACACTCGCCCTCTGCTACACCAAGGGAACAAACACTCTCAGCCACTGATACAGCAGGGGATAAAACATGCTCGTCCACTGCAACAACAGGGCATCGAACACACTTGACAATTGCTTCAGCAGGGGATCAAACAAACTGGCCCACTGCTACCCCAGGGGATTGAACACACTCGCCCACTACTACACCAGTATGTCAAACACTCGCACCACTGTTACAATAGCGGCTCGAATACTCTAAACCACTGTTGCACCATGGGATTGAACATTCTCACCCACTGTTACACCAGGGGATTGAACATTCTCACCCACTGCTACACCAGAGAATCAAATAAGCTCATCCACTGCTACACCAGGGGAACGGGGACAGACGCCCACTGCTACACCAGGGGATAGGACACACTCGACCACTGCTACATCAGGTGATCGGATACTCTCACCCACCTTTACACCTGTGGATCGAAAACTATCACGCACTGCTATACCAGGGGATCAAACACTCTTCCCCACTGCTACAGAAGGGGATCGAACACTCACACCCACTGTTACATCAGGTCATCAAACAATCTCAAACACTGCTACGCCAGGGGATCGAACAACCTCCCCCATTGCTACCCCAGGGCATCGGACACCATCACCTATTCTTACACCAGTGGATCGTACATTCTTGCCCACTGCTACACCAGGGTATTGAACACACTCGCCCACTGCAACACAAGAGGATTGAACACTCTCACGCACTGTTATACGAGGGAAATGAACACTCTTGCCCACTGCTAATCCAGGGGATTGAAAACTCTCACCCACTGCTACATCAGGTGATCGAATACTCTAGACCACTGCTACATCAGGGGTAAAACACTCTCTCTCACATTTAAACGATAGGAAAGAATACTCTTGCCGACTGTTACACCAGAGGATTTGAACAGCCCACCAACTGCTCCACCTGCTACACCAGGGGATTGAACACTCTCGCCCAGTTACACCAGGGTATCAAACAAACTCGCCCACTTTTACACCAGGGGATCGAACACTCTCACTCACACCTACACTATGTGATTGAACAATCTCACCCACTGCAAGAGCAGGGGAAAAACACTCTCACCCACTGCTACGCTAGGGGAACGAATGCTGTCACCCACGATACACCAGTGAATCGAACACTCTCACCCACTGTTACACCAGGGGATTGTAAATTCTCACCCACTGATACACCAATGGATAGAACACTTTTACCCACTGTTACACCAGGGTATCGATTATTCTCACCCACTGATACACTAGGTGTTTGAACATTCTCGCCCACTGCTAAACCAGGGGATCGAACAAGCTTGCATACTGCAACACCAGGGCATAGGACACTCTCTCCAACTGTTACACCAGGCGATCAAACACTCTCACCCACTGCTACAACAGGGGATCGAACGCTCTCGCCCACTACTACAGCAGGGGTCGAACACTCTTGATCACTGCTATACTAGAGAATCGAACATTCTCACCGACTGATACACCAGGGGATCGAACACTTTCGCCCACTGTTACAACAAGGTTCAAAAACTCTCACCCACTGTTATACCAGGGTATCAAATACGCTCGCCCACTTTTGCACCAGGGGATCAAACATTCTCACTCACTGATCGAACAATCTCACCCACTGCAAGAGCAGGGAAAAAACACTCTCACCCACTGCTACACCAGTGGATTGAACATTCTCACCCACTGCTACACAAGGGGATCGAACACTCTGCCCACTCCTACACCAGAGGATCGAAAAAACCCGTCCACTGCTACACCAGGGTTCGAAAACTCTCACCCACTGCTACACCAGGGGATCGAACAAACTCGCGCACTGCTACACCAATGGATAGGACACTTAAACCCACTGTTATACCAGGGTATCGATTATTCTCATCCACTGATACACTAGGTGTTCAAACACTCTCACCCACTGTTACACCAGCGGATTGAACATTCTCACTTACTGTTACACCAGAGGATCGAACACTCTCGCCCACTGGTACACCTGGGTATAGAACACACTCGCCCACTATTACACCAGGGTATCGATCACTTTCACCCACAGATACACCAGGTTTTCGAACACTCTCACCCACTTTTACACCGGGGGATTGAACATTCTCACCCACAGCTCCCCTACGGGAACAAACACTCTAACCCACTGCGACACCAGGGGAACTAACACTCTCGCCCACTGTTACACCAAGGTTCGAAAACTCTCACCTACTGTTATACCAGGGTTCGAAAACTCTCGGCCACTGCTACACGAATGGATAGAACACTTTCACCCACTGTTACACCAGGGTATCCATTATTCTCACCCACTGATACACTAGGTGTTCAAACACTCTCACCCACTGTTACGCCAGAGGATTCAATATTCTCACCCACTGTTACACCAGGGGATCGAACATTCTCACCCACTGATACACCAGGGGATCGAACACTCTCGCCCACTGTTACACCAAGGTTCTAAAACTCTCACCTACTGTTATACCAGGGTATCAAATACGCTCGCCCACTTTTACACCAGAGGATAAAACACTCTCACTCACCGGTACACAATGTGATCGAACAATCTCACCCACTGCAAGAGCAGGGAAAAAACAATCTCACCCACTGCTACACCAGGGGATCGAACACTCTCGCCCACTGTTACACCAAGGTTCTAAAACTCTCACCTACTGTTATACCAGGGTATCAAATACGCTCGCCCACTTTTACACCAGAGGATAAAACACTCTCACTCACTGGTACACAATGTGATCGAACAATCTCACCCACTGCAAGAGCAGGGAAAAAACACTCTCGCCCACTGATACACCAGGGTATCGAACACTCTCGCCCACTGTTATA
The DNA here is from genome assembly GCF_036971445.1 of Narcine bancroftii. NCBI lineage: Eukaryota > Metazoa > Chordata > Chondrichthyes > Torpediniformes > Narcinidae > Narcine > Narcine bancroftii. The sequence continues at coordinate 59,097,930 of NC_091477.1, forward strand.
CCAGGGGATTGAACATTTTCACCCACTGATACACCAGGGGATCGAACACTCTCACCCACTGTTACACCAGGGGATCGAACACTCTCGCCCACTGTTACACCAAGGTTCTAAAATTCTCACCTACTGTTATACCAGGGTATCAAATACGCTCGCCCACTTTTACACCAGAGGATAAAACACTCTCACTCACTGGTACACAATGTGATCGAACAATCTCACCCACTGCAAGAGCAGGGAAAAAACACTCTCACCCACTGCTACACCAGGGGACTGAACACTCTCGCCCACTGATACACCAGGAGATCGAGCACTCTCACGCACAGCTCAACCAGGGGTTCGAATACTATCGCCCACTTTTACACCAAGGTATTGAACATTCTCACCCACTGCTACACCAGGGGATCGAACAAACTCACCAACTGCTACACCAGGGGATCGAACAAACTCGCCAACTGCTCCACCAGGGGAATGGGGACAGACGCCCACTGCTACACCAGGGGATCGAACAAACTCGCCAACTGCTACACCAGGGTATCGGAAACCATCGCTCACTGCTACACCAATGGATAGAACACTTTTACCCACTGTTACACCAGGGTATCGATTATTCGCACCCACTGATACACTAAGTGTTTGAACACTCTCACCCACTGTTGCACCATGGGATTGAACATTCTCAACCACTGCTACACCAGGGGATCGAACAAACTTGCATACTGCAACACCAGGGCATAGGACACTCTCTCCAACTGTTACACCAGGCGATCAAACACTCTCACCCACTGCTACAACAGGGCATCGAACTCTCTCGCCCACTACTGCAGCAGGGGACCAACACTCTCGACCACTGCTACAGCAGAGGATCGAAAACTCTCATCCACATCTATACCAGTGGATCGAACATTCTCGCACAATGTTACACAGGGGATCATACATTCCAACCGTCTGCAACAACACACTCGCCCTCTGCTACACCAAGGGAACAAACACTCTCAGCCACTGATACAGCAGGGGATAAAACATGCTCGCCCATTGCAACAACAGGGCATCGAACACACTTGACAATTGCTTCAGCAGGGGATCAAACAAACTGGCCCACTGCTACCCCAGGGGATTGAACACACTCGCCCACTACTACACCAGTATGTCAAACACTCTCACCACTGTTACAATAGAGGCTCGAATACTCTAACCCACTGTTGCACCAGGGGATTGAACATTCTCACCCACTGTTACACCAGGGGATTGAACATTCTCACCCACTGCTACACCAGAGAATCAAATAAGCTCATCCACTGCTACACCAGGGGAACGAGGACAGACGCCCACTGCTACACCAGGGGATAGGACACACTCGACCACTGCTACATCAGGTGATCGGATACTCTCACCCACTTTTACACCTGTGGATCGAAAACTATCACGCACTGCTATACCAGGGGATCAAACACTCTTCCCCACTGCTACAGAAGGGGATCGAACACTCACACCCACTGTTACATCAGGTCATCAAACACTCTCAAACACTGCTACGCCAGGGGATCGAACAACCTCCCCCATTGCTACCCCAGGGCATCGGACACCATCACCTATTCTTACACCAGTGGATCGTACATTCTTGCCCACTGCTACACCAGGGTATTGAACATACTCGCCCACTGCAACACAAGAGGATTGAACACTCTCACGCACTGTTATAGGAGGGAAATGAACACTCTTGCCCACTGCTAATCCAGGGGATTGAAAACTCTCACCCACTGCTACATCAGGTGATTGAATACTCTAGACCACTGCTACATCAGGGGTAAAACACTCTCTCTCACATTTAAACGATAGGAAAGAATACTCTTGCCGACTGTTACACCAGAGGATTTGAACAGCCCACCAACTGCTCCACCTGCTACACCAGGGGATTGAACACTCTCGCCCACTGATACACCAGAGGAACGAACACTCTCACCCACAGCTCAACCAGGGGATCGAACACTATCGCCCAGTTACACCAGGGTATCAAACAAACTCGCCCACTTTTACACCAGGGGATAGAACACTCTCATTCACACCTACACAATGTGATTGAATAATCTCACCCACTGCAAGAGCAGGGGAAAAACACTCTCACCCACTGCTACGCTAGGGGAACGAATGCTGTCACCCACGGATACACCAGTGAATCGAACACTCTCACCCACTGTTACCAGGGGATTGAAAATTCTCACCCACTGATACACCAATGGATAGAACACTTTTACCCACTGTTACACCAGGGTATCGATTATTCTCACCCACTGATACACTAGGTGTTTGAACAATCTCACCCACTGTCGCACCAGGAGATTGAACATTCTCACCCACTGCTAAACCAGGGGATCGAACAAGCTTGCATACTGCAACACCAGGGCATAGGACACTCTCTCCAACTGTTACACCAGGCGATCAAACACTCTCACCCACTGCTACAACAAGGGATCGAATGCTCTCGCCCACTACTACAGCAGGGGTCGAACACTCTTGATCACTGCTATACTAGAGAATCGAATATTCTCACCGACTGATACACCAGGGGATCGAACACTCTCGCCCACTGTTACAACAAGGTTCAAAAACTCTCACCTACTGTTATACCAGGGTATCAAATACGCTCGCCCACTTTTGCACCAGGGGATCAAACATTCTCACTCACTGGTATACAATGTGATCGAACAATCTCACCCACTGCAAGAGCAGGGAAAAAACACTCTCACCCACTGCTACACCAGTGGATTGAACATTCTCACCCACTGCTACACAAGGGGATCGAACACTCTGCCCACTCCTACACCAGAGGATCGAAAAAACCCGTCCACTGCTACACCAGGGTTCGAAAACTCTCACCCTCTGCTACACCAGGGGATCGAACAAACTCGCGCACTGCTACACCAATGGATAGGACACTTAAACCCACTGTTATACCAGGGTATCGATTATTCTCATCCACTGATACACTAGGTGTTCAAACACTCTCACCCACTGTTACACCAGCGGATTGAACATTCTCACTCACTGTTACACCAGAGGATCGAACACTCTCGCCCACTGGTACACCAGGGTATAGAACACACTCGCCCACTATTACACCAGGGTATCGATCACTTTCACCCACAGATACACCAGGTTTTCGAACACTCTCACCCACTTTTACACCGGGGGATTGAACATTCTCACCCACAGCTCCCCTAGGGGAACAAACAATCTCACCCACTGCGACACCAGGGGAACTAACACTCTCGCCCACTGTTACACCAAGGTTCGAAAACTCTCACCTACTGTTATACCAGGGTTCGAAAACTCTCGCCCACTGCTACGCCAATGGATAGAACACTTTTACCCACTGTTACACCAGGGTATCCATTATTCTCACCCACTGATACACTAGGTGTTCAAACACTCTCACCCACTGTTACACCAGAGGATTCAACATTCTCATCCACTGTTACACCAGGGGATCGAACATTCTCACCCACTTTTACACCAGGGGATCGAACACTCTCGCCCACTGTTACACCAAGGTTCGAAAACTCTCACCTACTGTTATACCAGGGTATCGAATACGCTCGCCCACTTTTACACCAGAGGATAAAACACTCTCACTCACTGGTACACAATGTGATCGAACAATCTCACCCACTGCAAGAGCAGGGAAAAAACACTCTCACACACTGCTACACCAGTGGATTGAACATTCTCACCCACTGCTACACAAGGGGATCGAACACTCTGGCCACTCCTACACCAGAGGATCGAAAAAACTCGTCCACTCCTACACCAGGGTTCGAAAACTCTCACCCACTGCTACTCCGGGATTTAAAAACTGACACCCACTGTTATACCAGGGGATTGAACATTCTCACCCACTGCTACACCAGGGTATCGAACACACTCGCCCAATATTACACCAGGGTGTCGATCACTTTCACCCACAGATACACCAGGTTTTCGAACACTCTCACCCATTTTTACACCGGGGGATTGAACATTCTCACCCACAGATCCCCTAGGAGAACAAACACTCTTACCCACTGCGACACCAGGGGAACTAACACTCTCGCCCACTGTTACACCAAGGTTCGAAAACTCTCACCTGCTGTCATACCAGGGTTCGAAAACTCTCGCCCTTTGCTACACCAATGGATAGAACACTTTAACCCACTGTTACATCAGGGTATCCATTATTCTCACCCACTGATACACTAGGTGTTCAAACACGCTCACCCACTGTTACACCAGAGGATTCAACATTCTCACCCACTGTTACACCAGGGGATCGAACACTCTCTCCCACTGATACACCAGGGAATCGAACACTCTCGCCCACTGATCTCTCTTTGTCTTGGCTTCGCGGACGAAGATTTATGGAGGGGGTAAAAAGTCCACGTCAGCTGCAGGCTCGTTTGTGGCTGACAAGTCCGATGCGGGACAGGCAGACACTATTGCAGCGGTTGCAAGGGAAAATTGGTTGTTTGGGGTTGGGTGTTGGGTTTTTCCTCCTTTGCCTTTTGTCAGTGAGGTGTGCTCTGCGGTCTTCTTCAAAGGAGGTTGCTGCCCGCCAAACTGTGAGGCGCCAAGATGCACGGTTTGAGGCGTTATCAGCCCACTGGCGGTGGTCAATGTGGCAGGCACCAAGAGATTTCTTTAGGCAGTCCTTGTACCTTTTCTTTGGTGCACCTCTGTCACGGTGGCCAGTGGAGAGCTCGCCATATAACAGGATCTTGGGAAGGCGATGGTCCTCCATTCTGGAGACGTGACCCATCCAGCGCAGCTGGATCTTCAGCAGCGTGGACTCGATGCTGTCGACCTCTGCCATCTCGAGTACTTCAACGTTAGGGGTGTAAGCGCTCCAATGGATGTTGAGGATGGAGCGGAGACAACGCTGGTGGAAGCGTTCTAGGAGCCGTAGGTGGTGCCGGTAGATGACCCATGATTCGGAGCCGAACAGGAGTGTGGGTATGACAACGGCTCTGTATACGCTTATCTTTGTGAGGTTTTTCAGTTGGTTGTTTTTCCAGACTCTTTTGTGTAGTCTTCCAAAGGCGCTATGTGCCTTGGCGAGTCTGTTGTCTATCTCATTGTCGATCCTTGCATCTGATGAAATGGTGCAGCCGAGATAGGTAAACTGGTTGACCGTTTTGAGTTTAGTGTGCCCGATGGAGATGTGGGGGGGCTGGTAGTCATGGTGGGGAGCTGGCTGATCAGCCAGATCAGTCCTCCATCAGCCAGCTCCGCCCACTGATACACCAGGGGAATAAACATTCTCACCCACTGATACACCAGGGTATCGAACACTCTCACCCACTGTTACACCAGGGGATCGAACACTCTCGCCCACTGTTACACCAAGGTTCGAAAACTCTCACCCACTGTTATACCAGGGTATCAAATACGCTCGCCCACTTTTTCACCAGAGGATAAAACACTCTCACTCACTGGTACACAATGTGATCGAACAATCTCACCCACTGCAAGAGCAGGGAAAAAACACTCTCACCCACTGCTACACCAGGGGATTGAAAACTCTCGCCCACTGATACACCAGGGGATCGAAAAAACTCACCAACTGCTACACCAGGGGATCGAACAAACTCGCCAACTGCTACACCAGGGGAATGGGGACAGACGTCCACTGCTACACCGGGGGATCGAACAAACTCGCCAACTGCTACACCAGGGCATCGGAAACCATCGCTCACTACTACACCAATGGATAGAACCCTTTTACCCACTGTTACACCAGGGTATCGATTATTCTCACCCACTGATACACTAAGTGTTTGAACACTCTCACACACTGTTGCACCTGGGGATTCAACATTCTCAACCACTGCTACACCAGGGCATCGAACAAACTTGCATACTGCAACACCAGGGCATTGGACACTCTCTCCAACTGTTACACCAGGCAATCAAACACTCTCACCCACTGCTACAACAGGGGATTGAACTCTCTCGCCCACTACTACAGCAGGGGTCGAAAACTCTCTACCACTGCTACACCAGAGGATCGAAAACTCTCATCCACATCTTTCCCAGTGGATCAAACATTCTCGCACAATGTTACACCAGGGGATCGAACATTCTCGCCCACTGTTACAACAGGGTTCGAAAACTCTCATCCACTGTTATACCAGGGTATCAAATACGCTCTCCCACTTTTGCACCAGGGGATCAAACACTCTCACTCACTGGTATACAATGTGATCGAACAATCTCACCCACTGCAAGAGCAGGGAAAAAACACTCTCACCCACTGCTACACCAGTGGATTGAACATTCTCACCCACTGCTACACAAGGGGATCGAACACTCTGCCCACTCCTACACCAGAGGATCGAAAAAACTCGTCCACTGCTACACCAGGGTTCGAAAACTCTCACCCACTGCTACACCGGGGTTTAAAAACTTACACCCACTATTATACCTGGGGATTGAATATTCTCACCCACTGCTACACCAGGGGATCGAAAAAACTCGTCCCCTGCTAGACCAGGGTTCGAAAACTATCACCCACTACTACAGCGGGGTTTAAAAACTGACACCCACTGTTATACCAGGGGATTGAACATTCTCCCCACTGCTACACCAGGGTATCAAACACAATCGCCCACTATTACACCAGGGTATCGATCACTTTCACCCACAGATACACCAGGTTTTCGAACACTCTCACCCATTATTACACTGGGGGATTGAACATTCTCACCCACAGCTCCCCTAGGAGAACAAACACTCTCACCCACTGCGACTCCAGGGGAACTAACACTCTCGCCCACTGTTACACCAAGGTTCGAAAACTCTCACCTGCTGTTATACCAGAGTTCGAAAACTCTCGCCCACTGCTACACCAATGGATAGAACACTTTTACCCAATGTTACACCAGGGTATCCATTATTCTCACCCACTGATACACTAGGTGTTCAAACACTCTCACCCACTGTTACACCAGAGGATTCAACATTCTCACCCACTGTTACACCAGGGGATCCAACACTCTCTCCCACTGATACAACAGGGAATCGAACACTCTCGCCCACTGATACACCAGGGGATTGAACATTCTCACCCACTGATACACCAGGGTACCGAACACTCTCACCCACTTTTACACCGGGGCATTGAACATTCTCACCCACAGCTCCCCTAGGGGAACAAACACTCTCACCCACTGCGACACCAGGGGAACTAACACTCTCGCCCACTGTTACACCAAGGTTCGAAAACTCTCACCAACTGCTACACCAGGGCATCGGAAACCATCGCTCACTACTACACCAATGGATAGAACACTTTTACCCACTGTTACAACAGGGTATCGATTATTCTCACCCACTGATACACTAAGTGTTTGAACACTCTCACCCACTGTTGCACCAGGGGATTGAACATTCTCAACCACTGCTACACCAGGGAATCGAACAAACTTCCATACTGCAACACCAGGGCATAGGACACTCTCTCCAACTGTTACACCAGGCGATCAAACACTCTCACCCACTGCTACAACAGGGGATCGAACTCCATCGCCCACTACTGCAGCAGGGGTAGATCACTCTCGACCACTGCTACACCAGAGGATCGAAAACTCTCATCCACATCTTTCCCAGTGGATCAAACATTCTCGCACAATGTTACACAGGGGATCATGCATTCCAACCGACTGCTACAGCACACTCGCCCTCTGCTACATAAGGGGAACAAACACTCTCAGCCACTGATACAGCAGGGGATAAAACATGCTCGCCCACTGCAACAACAGGGCATCGAACTCTCTCGCCCACTACTACAGCAGGGGTCGAACACTCTTGACCACTGCTATACCAGAGAATCAAACATTCTCACCCACTGATACACCAGGGGATCGAACATTCTCGCCCACTGTTACAACAAGGTTCGAAAACTCTCACCCACTGTTATACCAGGGTATCAAATACGCTCACCCACTTTTGCACCAGGGGATCAAACACTCTCACTCACTGGTATACAATGTGATCGAACAATCTCACCCACTGCAAGAGCAGGGAAAAAACACTCTCACCCACTGCTACACCAGTGGATTGAACATTCTCACCCACTGCTACACAAGGGGATCGAACACTCTGCCCACTCCTACACCAGAGGATCGAAAAAACTCGTCCACTGCTACACCAGGGTTCGAAAACTCTCACCCACTGCTACACCGGGGTTTAAAAACTTACACCCACTATTATACCAGGGGATTGAACATTCTCACCCACTGCTACACCAGGGGATCGAACAAACTCGCGCACTGCTACACAAATGGATAGGACACTTAAACCCACTGTTATACCAGGGTATCGATTATTCTCATCCACTGATACACTAGGTGTTCAAACACTCTCACCCACTGTTACACCAGCGGATTGAACATTCTCACACACTGTTACACCAGAGGATCGAACACTCTCGCCCACTGGTACACCAGGGGATCGAACACACTCGCCCACTATTACACCAGGGTATCGATCACTTTCACCCACAGATACACCAGGTTTTCGAACACTCTCACGCACTTTTACACCGGGGGATTGAACATTCTTACCCACAGCTCCCCTAGGGGAACAAACACTCTCACCCACTGCGACACCAGGGGAACTAACACTCTCGCCCACTGTTACACCAAGGTTCGAAAACTCTCACCTGCTGTTATACCAGGGTTCGAAAACTCTCGCCCACTGCTACACCAATGGATAGAACACTTTTACCCACTGTTACACCAGGGTATCCATTATTCTCACCCACTGATACACTAGGTGTTCAAACACTCTCACCCACTGTTACACCAGAGGATTCAACATTCTCACCCACTGTTACACCAGGGGATCCAACACTCTCTCCCACTGATACACCAGGGAATCGAACACTCTCGCCCACTGATACACCAGGGGATTGAACATTCTCACCCACTGATACACCAGGGTACCGAACACTCTCACCCACTTTTACGCCGGGGGATTGAACATTCTCACCCACAGCTCCCCTAGGGGAACAAACACTCTCACCCACTGCGACACCAGGGGAACTAACACTCTCGCCCACTGTTACACCAAGGTTCGAAAACTCTCGCCAACTGCTACACCAGGGCATCGGAAACCATCGCTCATTGCTACACCAATGGATAGAACACTTTTACCCACTGTTACACCAGGGTATCGATTATTCTCACCCACTGATACACTAAGTCTTTGAACACTCTCACCCACTGTTGCACCAGGGGATTGAACATTCTCAACCACTGCTACACCAGGGGATCGAAGAAACTTGCATACTGCAACACCAGGGCATAGGACACTCTCTCCAACTGTTACACCAGACGATCAAACACTCTCACCCACTGCTACAACAGGGGATCGAACTCTCTCGCCCACTACTACAGCAGGGGTTGAATACTCTCGACCACTGCTACACAAGGGTTCGAAAACTCTCACCCACTGCTTCACCGGGGATTAAAAACTTACACCCACTATTATACCATGGGATTGAACATTCTCACCCACTGCTACACCAGGGGATCGAAAAAACTCGTCCACTGCAAGACTAGGGTTCGAAAACTATCACCCACTACTACAGCGGGTTTTAAAACAGACACCCACTGTTATACCAGGAGATTGAACATTCTCACCCACTGCTACACCAGGGGATCGAACAAACTCGCGCACTGCTACACCAATAGATAGGACACTTTTACCCACTGTTATACCAGGGTATCGATTATTCTCATCCACTGATACACTAGGTGTTCAAACACTCTCACCCACTGTTACACCAGCGGATTGAACATTCTCACTCACTGTTACACCAGAGGATCGAACACTCTCGCCCACTGGTACACCAGGGTATGGAACACTCTCGCCCACTGTTATACCAGGGGATTGAACATTCTCACCCACTGATACACCAGGGGATCGAACACTCTCGCCCACTGTTACACCAAGGTTCGAAAACTCTCACCCACTGTTATACCAGGGTATCAAATACGCTCGCCTACTTTTACACCAGAGGATAAAACACTCTCACCCACTGCTACACCAGGGGATTGAACACTCTCGCCCACTGATACACCAGGAGATCGAGCACTCTCACGCACAGTTCACCCAGGGGTTCGAACACTATCGCCCACTTTTACACCAAGGTATTGAACATTCTCACCCACTGCTACACCAGGGGATCGAACAAACTCACCAACTGCTACACCAGGGGATCGAACAAACTCGCCAACTGCTACACCAGGGGAATGGGGACAGACGCCCACTGCTACACCAGGGGATTCAACAAACTCGCCAACTGCTACACCAGGGTATCGGAAACCATCGCTCACTGCTACACCAATGGATAGAACATTTTTACCCACTGTTACACCAGGGTATCGATTATTCTCACCCACTGATACACTAAGTGTTTGAACACTCTCACCCACTGTTGCACCAGGGGATTGAACATTCTCAACCACTGCTACACCAGGGGATCGAACAAACTTGCATACTGCAACACCAGGGCATAGGACACTCTCTCCAACAGATGCACCAGGCAATCAAACACTCTCACCCACTGCTACAACAGGGGATCGAACTCTATCGCCCACTACTACAGCAGGGGTAGATCACTCTCGACCACTGCTACACCAGAGGATCGAAAACTCTCATCCACATCTTTCCCAGTGGATCAAACATTCTCGCACAATGTTACACAGGGGATCATGCATTCCAACCGACTGCTACAACACACTCGCCCTCTGCTACAACAGGGGAACAAACACTCTCAGCCACTGATACAGCAGGGGATAAAACATGCTCGCCCACTGCAACAACAGGGCATCAAACTCTCTCGCCCACTACTACAGCAGGGGTGGAACACTCTTGACCACTGCTATACAAGAAAATCAAACATTCTCACCCACTGATACACCAGGGGATCGAACATTCTCGCCCACTGTTACAACAGGGTTCGAAAGCTCTCACCCACTGTTATACCAGGGTATCAAATACGCTCTCCCACTTTTGCACCAGGGGATCAAACACTCTCACTCACTGGTATACAATGTGATCGAACAATCTCACCCACTGCAAGAGCAGGGAAAAAACACTCTCACCCACTGCTACACCAGTGGATTGAACATTCTCACCCACTGCTACACAAGGGGATCGAACACTCTGCCCACTCCTACACCAGAGGATCGAAAAAACTCGTCCACTGCTACACCAGGGTTCGAAAACTCTCACCCACTGCTACACCGGGGTTTAAAAACTTACACCCACTATTATACCTGGGGATTGAATATTCTCACCCACTGCTACACCAGGGGATCGAAAAAACTCGTCCACTGCTAGACCAGGGTTCGAAAACTATCACCCACTACTACGGCGGGGTTTAAAAACTGACACCCACTGTTATACCAGGGGATTGAACACACTCGCCCACTATTACACCAGGGTATCGATCACTTTCACCCACAGATACACCAGGTTTTCGAACACTCTCACCCATTATTACACTGGGGGATTGAACATTCTCACCCACAGCTCCCCAAGGAGAACAAACACTCTCACCCACTGCGACTCCAGGGGAACTAACACTCTCGCCCACTGTTTACACCAAGGTTCGAAAACTCTCACCTGCTGTTATACCAGGGTTCGAAAACTCTCGCCCACTGCTACACCAATGGATAGAACACTTTTACCCACTGTTACACCAGAGGATTCAACATTCTCACCCACTGTTACACCAGGGGATCCAACACTCTCTCCCACTGATACACCAGGGAATCGAACACTCTCGCCCACTGATACACCAGGGGATTGAACATTCTCACCCACTGATACACCAGGGTACCGAACACTCTCACCCACTTTTACGCCGGGGGATTGAACATTCTCACCCACAGCTCCCCTAGGGGAACAAAGACTCTCACCCACTGCGACACCAGGGGAACTAACACTCTTGCCCACTGTTACACCAAGGTTCGAAAACTCTCGCCAACTGCTACACCAGGGCATCGGAAACCATCGCTCACTACTACACCAATGGATAGAACACTTTTACCCACTGTTACACCAGGGTATCGATTATTCGCACCCACTGATAAACTAAGTATTTGAACACTCTCACCCACTGTTGCACCAGGGGATTGAACATTCTCAACCACTGCTACACCAGGGGATCGAACAAACTTGCATACTGCAACACCAGGGCATAGGACACTCTCTCCAACTGTTACACCAGGCGATCAAACACTCTGACCCACTGCGACAACAGGGGATAGAACTCTATCGCCCACTACTACAGCAGGGGTAGATCACTCTCGACCACTGCTACACCAGAGGATCGAAAACTCTCACCCACTGATACACCAGGGGATCGAACATTCTCGCCCACTGTTACAACAAGGTTCGAAAACTCTCACCCACTGTTATACCAGGGTATCAAATACGCTCACCCACTTTTGCACCAGGGGATCAAACACTCTCACTCACTGGTATACAATGTGATCGAACAATCTCACCCACTGCAAGAGAAGGGAAAAAACACTCTCAGCCACTGATACAGCAGGGGATAAAACATGCTCGCCCACTGCAACAACAGGGCATCGAACTCTCTCGCCCACTACTACAGCAGGGGTAGAACACTCTTGACCACTGCTATACCAGAGAATCAAACATTCTCACCCACTGATACACCAGGGGATCGAACATTCTCGCCCACTGTTACAACAAGGTTCGAAAACTCTCACCCACTGTTATACCAGGGTATCAAATACGCTCACCCACTTTTGCACCAGGGGATCAAACACTCTCACTCACTGGTATACAATGTGATCGAACAATCTCACCCACTGCAAGAGAAGGGAAAAGACACTCTCACCCACTGCTACACCAGTGGATTGAACATTCTCACCCATTGCTACACAAGGGGATCGAACACTCTGCCCACTCCTACACCAGAGGATCGAAAAAACTCGTCCACTGCTACACCAGGGTTCGAAAACTCTCACCCACTGCTACACCGGGGTTTAAAAACTTACACCCACTATTATACCAGGGGATTGAACATTCTCACCCACTACTACACCAGGGGATCGAACAAACTCGCGCACTGCTACACCAATGGATAGGACACTTAAACCCACTGTTATACCAGGGTATCGATTATTCTCATCCACTGATACACTAGGTGTTCAAACACTCTCACCCACTGTTACACCAGCGGATTGAACATTCTCACACACTGTTACACCAGATGATCGAACACTCTCGCCCACTGGTACACCAGGGGATCGAACACTCTCGCCCACTATTACACCAGGGTATCGATCACTTTCACCCACAGATACACCAGGTTTTCGAACACTCTCACGCACTTTTACACCGGGGGATTGAACATTCTCACCCACAGCTCCCCTAGGGGAACAATCACTCTCACCCACTGTGACACCAGGGGAACTAATACTCTCGCCCACTGTTACACCAAGGTTCGAAAACTCTCACCTACTGTTATACCAGGGTTCGAAAACTCTCGCCCACTGCTACACCAATGGATAGAACAGTTTTGCCCACTGTTACACCAGTGTATCCATTATTCTCACCCACTGATACACTAGGTGTTCAAACACTCTCACCCACTGTTACACCAGAGGATTCAACATTCTCACCCACTGTTACACCAGGGGATCCAACACTCTCTCCCACTGATACACCAGGGAATCGAACACTCTCGCCCACTGATACACCAGGGGATTGAACATTCTCACCCACTGATACACCAGGGTACCGAACACTCTCACCCACTTTTACGCCGGGGGATTGAACATTCTCACCCACAGCTCCCGTAGGGGAACAAACACTCTCACCCACTGCGACACCAGGGGAACTAACACTCTCGCCCACTGTTACACCAAGGTTCGAAAACTCTCGCCAACTGCTACACCAGGGCATCGGAAACCATCGCTCATTGCTACACCAATGGATAGAACACTTTTACCCACTGTTACACCAGGGTATCAATTATTCTCACCCACTGATACACTAAGTGTTTGAACACTCTCACCCATTGTTGCACCAGGGGATTGAACATTCTCAACCACTGCTACACCAGGGGATCGAACAAACTTGCATACTGCAACACCAGGGCATAGGACACTCTCTCCAACTGTTACACCAGACGATCAAACACTCTCACCCACTGCTACAACAGGGGATCGAACTCTCTCGCCCACTACTACAGCAGGGGTTGAACACTCTCGACCACTGCTACACAAGGGTTCGAAAACTCTCACCCACTGCTACACCGGGGATTAAAAACTTACACCCACTATTATACCATGGGATTGAACATTCTCACCCACTGCTACACCAGGGGATCGAAAAAACTCGTCCACTGCAAGACTAGGGTTCGAAAACTATCACCCACTACTACAGCGGGTTTTAAAACTGACACCCACTGTTATACCAGGAGATTGAACATTCTCACCCACTGCTACACCAGGGGATCGAACAAACTCGCGCACTGCTACACCAATGGATAGGACACTTTTACCCACTGTTATACCAGGGTATCGATTATTCTCATCCACTGATACACTAGGTGTTCAAACACTCTCACCCACTGTTACACCAGAGGATTCAACATTCTCACCCACTGTTACACCAGGGGATCCAACACTCTCTCCCACTGATACACCAGGGAATCGAACACTCTCGCCCACTGATACACCAGGGGATTGAACATTCTCACCCACTGATACACCAGGGTACCGAACACTCTCACCCACTTTTACGCCGGGGGATTGAACATTCTCACCCACAGCTCCCCTAGGGGAACAAAGACTCTCACCCACTGCGACACCAGGGGAACTAACACTCTTGCCCACTGTTACACCAAGGTTCGAAAACTCTCGCCAACTGCTACACCAGGGCATCGGAAACCATCGCTCACTACTACACCAATGGATAGAACACTTTTACCCACTGTTACACCAGGGTATCGATTATTCGCACCCACTTATACACTAAGTATTTGAACACTCTCACCCACTGTTGCACCAGGGGATTGAACATTCTCAACCACTGCTACACCAGGGGATCGAACAAACTTGCATACTGCAACACCAGGGCATAGGACACTCTCTCCAACTGTTACACCAGGCGATCAAACACTCTCACCCACTGCGACAACAGGGGATCGAACTGTATCGCCCACTACTACAGCAGGGGTAGATCACTCTCGACCACTGCTACACCAGAGGATCGAAAACTCTCATCCACATCTTTCCCAGTGGATCAAACATTCTCGCACAATGTTACACAGGGGATCATGCATTCCAACCGACTGCTACAGCACACTCGCCCTCTGCTACACCAGGGGAACAAACACTCTCAGCCACTGATACAGCAGGGGATAAAACATGCTCGCCCACTGCAACAACAGGGCATCGAACTCTCTCACCCACTACTACAGCAGGGGTCGAACACTCTTGACCACTGCTATACCAGAGAATCAAACATTCTCACCCACTGATACACCAGGGGATCGAACATTCTCGCCCACTGTTACAACAACGTTCGAAAACTCTCACCCACTGTTATACAGGGTATCAAATACGCTCACCCACTTTTGCACCAGGGGATCAAACACTCTCACTCACTGGTATACAATGTGATCGAACAATCTCACCCACTGCAAGAGAAGGGAAAAAACACTCTCACCCACTGCGACACCAGTGGATTGAACATTCTCACCCACTGCTACACAAGGGGATCGAACACTCTGCCCACTCCTACACCAGAGGATCGAAAAAACTCGTCCACTGCTACACCAGGGTTCGAAAACTCTCACCCACTGCTACACCGGGGTTTAAAAACTTACACCCACTATTATACCAGGGGATTGAACATTCTCACCCACTGCTACACCAGGGGATCGAACAAACTCGCGCACTGCTACACCAATGGATAGGACACTTAAACCCACTGTTATACCAGGGTATCGATTATTCTCATCCACTGATACACTAGGTGTTCAAACACTCTCACCCAATGTTACACCAGCGGATTGAACATTCTCACACACTGTTACACCAGAGGATCGAACACTCTCGCCCACTGGTACACCAGGGGATCGAACACTCTCGCCCACTATTACACCAGGGTATCGATCACTTTCACCCACAGATACACCAGGTTTTCGAACACTCTCACGCACTTTTACACCGGGGGATTGAACATTCTCACCCACAGCTACCCTAGGGGAACAAACACTCTCACCCACTGCGACACCAGGGGAACTAATACTCTCACCCACTGATACACCAGGGTATCGAACACTCTGACCCACTGTTACACCAGGGGATCGAACACTCTCGCACACTGTTACAACAAGATTCGAAAACTCTCACCCACTGTTATACCAGGGTATCAAATACACTCGACCACTTTTACACCAGAGGATAAAACACTCTCACTCACTGGTACACAATGCGATCGAACAATCTCACCCACTGCAAGAGCAGGGAAAAAACAATCTCACCCACTGCTACACCAGGGGATTGAACACTCTCGCCCACTGACACACCAGGAGATCTAGCACTCTCATGCACAGCTCAACCAGGGGTTCGAACACTATCGCCCACTTTTACACCAAGGTATTGAACATTCTCACCTACTGCTACACCAGGGGATCGAACAAACTCACCAACTGCTACACCAGGGGATCGAACAAACTCGCCAACTGCTCCACCAGGGGAATGGGGACAGACGCCCACTGCTACACCAGGGGATCGAACAAACTCGCCAACTGCTACACCACGGCATCGGAAACCATCGCTCATTGCTACACCAATGGATAGAACACTTTTACCCACTGTTACACCAGGGTATCGATTATTCTCACCCACTGATACACTAAGTGTTTGAACACTCTCACCCATTGTTGCACCAGGGGATTGAACATTCTCAACCACTGCTACACCAGGGGATCGAACAAACTTGCATACTGCAACACCAGGGCATAGGACACTCTCTCCAAATGTTACACCAGACGATCAAACACTCTCACCCACTGCTACAACAGGGGATCGAACTCTCTCCCCACTACTACAGCAGGGTTTGAACACTCTCGACCACTGCTACACCAGGGTTCGGAAACTCTCACCCACTGCTACACCGGGGATTAAAAACTTACACCCACTATTATACCATGGGATTGAACATTCTCACCCACTGCTACACCAGGGGATCGAAAAAACTCGTCCACTGCTAGACTAGGGTTCGAAAACTATCACCCACTACTACAGCGGGGTTTTAAAACTGACACCCACTGTTATACCAGGGGATTGAACATTCTCACTCACTGCTACACCAGGGGATCGAACAAACTCGCGCACTGCTACACCAATGGATAGGACACTTTTACCCACTGTTATACCAGGGTATCGATTATTCTCATCCACTGATACACTAGGTGTTCAAACACTCTCACCCACTGTTACACCAGCGGATTGAACATTCTCACCCACAGCTCCCCTAGGGGAACAAACACTCTCACCCACTGCGACACCAGGGGAACTAAAACTCTCGCCCACTGTTACACCAAGGTTCGAAAACTCTCACCTACTGTTATACCAGGGTTCGAAAACTCTCGCCCATTGCTACACCAATGGATAGAACACTTTTGCCCACTGTTACACCAGGGTATCCATTATTCTCACCCACTGATACACTAGGTGTTCAAACACTCTCACCCACTGTTACACCAGAGGATTCAACATTCTCACCCACTGTTATCCCAGGGGATCGAACACTCTCGCCCACTGATACACCAGGGGATCGAACACTCTCGCCCACTGATACACCAGGGGATTGAACATTCTCACCCACTGATACACCAGGGTATCGAACACTCTGACCCACTGTTACACCAGGGGATCGAACACTCTCGCCCACTGTTACACCAAGATTCGAAAACTCTCACCCACTGTTATACCAGGGTATCAAATACACTCGCCCACTTTTACACCAGAGGATAAAACATTCTCACTCACTGGTACACAATGCGATCGAACAATCTCACCCACTGCAAGAGCAGGGAAAAAACAATCTCACCCACAGCTACACCAGGGGATTGAACACTCTCTCCCACTGACACATCAGGAGATCGAGCACTCTCACGCACAGCTCAACCAGGGGTTCGAACACTATCGCCCACTTTTACACCAAAGTATTGAACATTCTCACCCACTGCTACACCAGGGGATCGAACAAACTAGCCAACTGCTCCACCAGGGGAATGGGGACAGACGCCCACTGCTACACCAGGGGATCGAACAAACTCGCCAACTGCTACACCAGGGCATCGGAAACCATCGCTCATTGCTACACCAATGGATAGAACACTTTTACCCACTGTTACACCAGGGTATCGATTATTCTCACCCACTGATACACTAAGTGTTTGAACACTCTCACCCACTGTTGCACCAGGGGATTGAACATTCTCAACCACTGCTACACCAGGGGATCGAACAAACTTGCATACTGCAACACCAGGGCATAGGACACTCTCTCCAACTGTTACACCAGACGATCAAACACTCTCACCCACAGCTACAACAGGGGATCGAACTCTCTCGTCCACTACTACAGCAGGGGTTGAACACTCTCGACCACTGCTACACCAGGGTTCGAAAACTCTCACCCACTGCTACACCGGGGATTAAAAACTTACACCCACTATTATACCATGGGATTGAACATTCTCACCCACTGCTACACCAGGGGATCGAAAAAACTTGTCCACTGCTAGACTAGGGTTCGAAAACTATCACCCACTACTACAGCGGGGTTTTAAAACTGACACCCACTGTTATACCAGGGGATTGAACATTCTCACCCACTGCTACACCAGGGGATCGAACAAACTCGCGCACTGCTACACCAATGGATAGGACACTTTTACCCATTGTTATACCAGGGTATCGATTATTCTCATCCACTGATACACTAGGTGTTCAAACACTCTCACCCACTGTTACACCAGCGGATTGAACATTCTCACTCACTGTTACACCAGAGGATCGAACACTCTCGCCCACTGATACACCAGGGTATCGAACACTCTCGCCCACTGTTATACCAGGGGATTGAACATTCTCACCCACTGATACACCAGGGGATCGAACACTCTCACCCACTGTTACACCAGGGGATCGAACACTCTCGCCCACTGTTACACCAAGGTTCGAAAACTCTCACCCACTGTTATACCAGGGTATCAAATACGCTCGCCCACTTTTACACCAGAGGATAAAACACTCTCACTCACTGGTACACAATGTGATCGAACAATCTTACCCACTGCAAGAGCAGGGAAAAAACACTCTCACCCACTGCTACACCAGGGGATTGAATACTCTCGCCCACTGATACACCAGGAGATCGAGCACTCTCACGCACAGTTCACCCAGGGGTTCGAACACTATCGCCCACTTTTACACCAAGGTATTGAACATTCTCACCCACTGCTACACCAGGGGATCGAACAAACTCACCAACTGCTACACCAGGGGACCGAACAAACTCGCCAACTGCTACACCAGGGGAATGGGGACAGACGCCCAGTGCTACACCAGGGGATTCAACAAACTCGCCAACTGCTACACCAGGGTATCGGAAACCATCGCTCACTGCTACACCAATGGATAGAACACTTTTACCCACTGTTACACCAGGGTATCGATTATTCTCAACCACTGATACACTAAGTGTTTGAACACTCTCACCCACTGTTGCACCAGGGGATTGAACATTCTCAACCACTGCTACACCAGGGGATCGAACAAACTTGCATACTGCAACACCAGGGCATAGGACACTCTCTCCAACTGTTGCACCAGGCAATCAAACACTCTCACTCACTGGTATACAATGTGATCGAACAATCTCACCCACTGCAAGAGCAGGGAAAAAACACTCTCACCCACTACTACACCAGTGGATTGAACATTCTCACCCACTGCTACACAAGGGGATCGAACACTCTGCCCACTCCTACACCAGAGGATCGAAAAAACTCGTCCACTGCTACACCAGGGTTCGAAAACTCTCACCCACTGCTACACCGGGGTTTAAAAACTTACACCCACTATTATACCTGGGGATTGAATATTCTCACCCACTGCTACACCAGGGGATCGAAAAAACTCGTCCACTGCTAGACCAGGATTCGAAAACTATCACCCACTACTACGGCGGGGTTTAAAAACTGACACCCACTGTTATACCAGGGGATTGAACATTCTCCCCCACTGCTACACCAGGGTATCGAACACACTCGCCCACTATTACACCAGGGTATCGATCACTTTCACCCACAGATACACCAGGTTTTCGAACACTCTCACCCATTATTACACTGGGGGATTGAACATTCTCACCCACAGCTCCCCTAGGAGAACAAACACTCTCACCCACTGCGACTCCAGGGGAACTAACACTCTCGCCCACTGTTACACCAAGGTTCGAAAACTCTCACCTGCTGTTATACCAGGGTTCGAAAACTCTCGCCCACTGCTACACCAATGGATAGAACACTTTTACCCACTGTTACACCAGGGTATCCATTATTCTCACCCACTGATACACTAGGTGTTCAAACACTCTCACCCACTGTTACACCAGAGGATTGAATATTCTCACCCACTGCTACACCAGGGGATCGAACAAACTCGCCAACTGCTACACCAGGGCATCGGAAACCATCGCTCATTGCTACACCAATGGATAGAACACTTTTACCCACTGTTACACCAGGGTATCGATTATTCTCACCCACGGATACACTAAGTGTTTGAACACTCTCACCCACTGTTGCACCATGGGATTGAACATTCTCAACCACTGCTACACCAGGGGATCGAACAAACTTGCATACTGCAACACCAGGGCATAGGACACTCTCTCCAACTGTTACACGAGGCGATCAAACACTCTCACCCACTGCGACAAAAGGGGATCGAACTCTATCGCCCACTACTACAGCAGGGGTAGATCACTCTCGACCACTGCTACACCAGAGGATCGAAAACTCTCATCCACATCTTTCCCAGTGGATCAAATATTCTCGCACAATGTTACACAGGGGATCATGCATTCCAACCGACTGCTACAGCACACTCGCCCTCTGCTACACCAGGGGAACAAACACTCTCAGCCACTGATACAGCAGGGGATAAAACATGCTCGCCCACTGCAACAACAGGGCATCGAACTCTCTCGCCCACTACTACAGCAGGGGTCGAACACTCTTGACCACTGCTATACCAGAGAATCAAACATTCTCACCCACTGATACACCAGGGGATCGAACATTCTCGCCCACTGTTACAACAGGGTTCGAAAACTCTCACCCACTGTTATACCAGGGTATCAAATACGCTCTCCCACTTTTGCACCAGGGGATCAAACACTCTCACTCACTGGTATACAATGTGATCGAACAATCTCACCCACTGCAAGAGCAGGGAAAAAACACTCTCACCCACTGCTACACCAGTGGATTGAACATTCTCACCCACTGCTACACAAGGGGATCGAACACTCTCACCCACTGTTGCACCATGGGATTGAACATTCTCAACCACTGCTACACCAGGGGATCGAACAAACTTGCATACTGCAACACCAGGGCATAGGACACTCTCTCCAACTGTTACACGAGGCGATCAAACACTCTCACCCACTGCGAAAAAGGGGATCGAACTCTATCGCCCACTACTACAGCAGGGGTAGATCACTCTCGACCACTGCTACACCAGAGGATCGAAAACTCTCATCCACATCTTTCCCAGTGGATCAAACATTCTCGCACAATGTTACACAGGGGATCATGCATTCCAACCGACTGCTACAGCACACTCGCCCTCTGCTACACCAGGGGAACAAACACTCTCAGCCACTGATACAGCAGGGGATAAAACATGCTCGCCCACTGCAACAACAGGGCATCGAACTCTCTCGCCCACTACTACAGCAGGGGTCGAACACTCTTGACCACTGCTATACCAGAGAATCAAACATTCTCACCCACTGATACACCAGGGGATCGAACATTCTCGCCCACTGTTACAACAGGGTTCGAAAACTCTCACCCACTGTTATACCAGGGTATCAAATACGCTCTCCCACTTTTGCACCAGGGGATCAAACACTCTCACTCACTGGTATACAATGTGATCGAACAATCTCACCCACTGCAAGAGCAGGGAAAAAACACTCTCACCCACTGCTACACCAGTGGATTGAACATTCTCACCCACTGCTACACAAGGGGATCGAACACTCTGCCCACTCCTACACCAGAGGATCGAAAAAACTCGTCCACTGCTACACCAGGGTTCGAAAACTCTCACCCACTGCTACACCGGGGTTTAAAAACTTACACCCACTATTATACCATGGGATTGAACATTCTCACCCACTGCTACACCAGGGGATCGAAAAAACTCGTCCACTGCTAGACTAGGGTTCGAAAACTATCACCCACTACTACAGCGGGGTTTTAAAACTTACACCCACTGTTATACCAGGGGATTGAACATTCTCACCCACTGCTACACCAGGGGATCGAACAAACTCGCGCACTGCTACACCAATGGATAGGACACTTTTACCCACTGTTATACCAGGGTATCGATTATTCTCATCCACTGATACACTAGGTGTTCAAACATTCTCACCCACTGTTACACCAGCGGATTGAACATTCTCACTCACTGTTACACCAGAGGATCGAACACTCTCGCCCACTGATACACCAGGGTATCGAACACTCTCGCCCACTGTTACACCAGGGGATTGAACATTCTCACCCACTGATACACCAGGGGATCGAACACTCTCACCCACTGTTACACCAGGGGATCGAACACTCTCGCCCACTGTTACACCAAGGTTCGAAAACTCTCACCCACTGTTATACCAGGGTATCAAATACGCTCGCCCACTTTTACACCAGAGGATAAAACACTCTCACTCACTGGTACACAATGTGATCGAACAATCTCACCCACTGCAAGAGCAGGGAAAAAACACTCTCACCCACTGCTACACCAGGGGATTGAACACTCTCGCCCACTATTACACCAGGGTATCGATCACTTTCACCCACAGATACACCAGGTTTTCGAACACTCTCACACACTTTTACACCGGGGGATTGAACATTCTCACCCACAGCTCCCCTAGGGGAACAAACACTCTCACCCACTGCGACAACAGGGGAAGTAACACTATCGCCCACTGTTACACCAAGGTTCGAAAACTCTCACCTACTGTTATACCAGGGTTCGAAAACTCTCGCCCACTGCTACACCAATGGATAGAACACTTTTGCCCACTGTTACACCAGGGTATCCATTATTCTCACCCACTGATACACTAGGTGTTCAAATACTCTCACCCACTGTTACACCAGAGGATTCAACATTCTCACCCACTGTTATTCCAGGGGATCGAACACTCTCGCCCACTGATACACCAGGGGATCGAACACTCTCGCCCACTGCTACACCAGGGGATCGAACAAACTCGCCAACTGCTACACCAGGGCATCGGAAACCATCGCTCATTGCTACACCAATGGATAGAACACTTTTACCCACTGTTACACCAGGGTATCGATTATTCTCACCCACTGATACACTAAGTGTTTGAACACTCTCACCCACTGTTGCACCAGGGGATTGAACATTCTCAACCACTGCTACACCAGGCCATCGAACAAACTTGCATACTGCAACACCAGGGCATAGGACACTCTCTCCAACTGTTACACCAGGCGATCAAACTCTCACCCACTGCGACAACAGGGGATCGAACTCTATCGCCCACTACTACAGCAGGGGTAGATCACTCTCGACCACTGCTACACCAGAGGATCGAAAACTCTCATCCACATCTTTCCCAGTGGATCAAACATTCTCGCACAATGTTACACAGGGGATCATGTATTCCAACCGACTGCTACAACACACTCGCCCTCTGCTACACCAGGGGAACAAACACTCTCAGCCACTGATACAGCAGGGGATAAAACATGCTCGCCCACTGCAACAACAGGGCATCGAACTCTCTCGCCCACTACTACAGCAGGGGTGGAACACTCTTGACCACTGCTATACTAGAAAATCAAACATTCTCACCCACTGATACACCAGGGGATCGAACATTCTCGCCCATTATTAAAACAGGGTTCGAAAACTCTCACCCACTGTTATGCCAGGGTATCAAATACGCTCTCCCACTTTTGCACCAGGGGATCAAACACTCTCACTCACTGGTATACAATGTGATCGAACAATCTCACCCACTGCAAGAGCAGGGAAAAAACACTCTCACCCACTACTACACCAGTGGATTGAACATTCTCACCCACTGCTACACAAGGGGATCGAACACTCTGCCCACTCCTACACCAGAGGATCGAAAAAACTCGTCCACTGCTACACCAGGGTTCGAAAACTCTCACCCACTGCTACACCGTGGTTTAAAAACTTACACCCACTATTATACCTGGGGATTGAATATTCTCACCCACTGCTACACCAGGGGATCGAAAAAACTCGTCCACTGCTAGACCAGGATTCGAAAACTATCACCCACTACTACGGCGGGGTTTAAAAACTGACACCCACTGTTATACCAGGGGATTGAACATTCTCCCCCACTGCTACACCAGGGTATCGAACACACTCGCCCACTATTACACCAGGGTATCGATCACTTTCACCCACAGATACACCAGGTTTTCGAACACTCTCACCCATTATTACACTGGGGGATTGAACATTCTCACCCACAGCTCCCCTAGGAGAACAAACACTCTCACCCACTGCGACTCCAGGGGAACTAACACTCTCGCCCACTGTTACACCAAGGTTCGAAAACTCTCACCTGCTGTTATACCAGGGTTCGAAAACTCTCGCCCACTGCTACACCAATGGATAGAACACTTTTACCCACTGTTACACCAGGGTATCCATTATTCTCACCCACTGATACACTAGGTGTTCAAACACTCTCACCCACTGTTACACCAGAGGATTGAATATTCTCACCCACTGCTACACCAGGGGATCGAACAAACTCGCCAACTGCTACACCAGGGCATCGGAAACCATCGCTCATTGCTACACCAATGGATAGAACACTTTTACCCACTGTTACACCAGGGTATCGATTATTCTCACCCACTGATACACTAAGTGTTTGAACACTCTCACCCACTGTTGCACCATGGGATTGAACATTCTCAACCACTGCTACACCAGGGGATCGAACAAACTTGCATACTGCAACACCAGGGCATAGGACACTCTCTCCAACTGTTACACCAGGCGATCAAACACTCTCACCCACTGCGACAACAGGGGATCGAACTCTATCGCCCACTACTACAGCAGGGGTAGATCACTCTCGACCACTGCTACACCAGAGGATCGAAAACTCTCATCCACATCTTTCCCAGTGGATCAAACATTCTCGCACAATGTTACACAGGGGATCATGCATTCCAACCGACTGCTACAGCACACTCGCCCTCTGCTACACCAGGGGAACAAACACTCTCAGCCACTGATACAGCAGAGAATCAAACATTCTCACCCACTGATACACCAGTGGATCGAACATTCTCGCCCACTGTTACAACAGGGTTCGAAAACTCTCACCCACTGTTATACCAGGGTATCAAATACGCTCACCCACTTTTGCACCAGGGGATCAAACACTCTCACTCACTGGTATACAATGTGATCGAACAATCTCACCCACTGCAAGAGCAGGGAAAAAACACTCTCACCCACTGCTACACCAGTGGATTGAACATTCTCACCCACTGCTACACAAGGGGATCGAACACTCTGCCCACTCCTACACCAGAGGATCGAAAAAACTCGTCCACTGCTACACCAGGGTTCGAAAACTCTCACCCACTGCTACACCGGGGTTTAAAAACTTACACCCACTGCTACACCAGGGGATTGAACAAACTCGCGCACTGCTACACCAATGGATAGGACACTTAAAACCACTGTTATACCAGGGTATCGATTATTCTCATCCACTGATACACTAGGTGTTCAAACACTCTCACCCACTGTTACACCAGCGGATTGAACATTCTCACACACTTACACCAGAGGATCGAACACTCTCGCCCACTGGTACACCAGGGGATCGAACACTCTCGCCCACTATTACACCAGGGTATCGATCACTTTCACCCACAGATACACCAGGTTTTTGAACACTCTCACACACTTTTACACCGGGGGATTGAACATTCTCACCCACAGCTCCCCTAGGGGAACAAACACTCTCACCCACTGCGACACCAGGGGAAGTAACACTATCGCCCACTGTTAGACCAAGGTTCGAAAACTCTCACCTACTGTTATACCAGGGTTCGAAAACTCTCGCCCACTGCTACACCAATGGATAGAACACTTTTGCCCACTGTTACACCAGGGTATCCATTATTCTCACCCACTGATACACTAGGTGTTCAAACACTCTCACCCACTGTTACACCAGAGGATTCAACATTCTCACCCACTGTTATTCCAGAGGATCGAACACTCTCGCCCACTGATACACCAGGGGATCGAACACTCTCGCCCACTGATACACCAGGGGATTGAACATTCTCACCCACTGATTCACCAGGGTATCGAACACTCTGACCCACTGTTAAACCAGGGGATCGAACACTCTCGCCCACTGTTACACCAAGATTCAAAAACTCTCACCCACTGTTAATCCAGGGTATCAAATACACTCGCCCACTTTTACACCAGAGGATAAAACACTCTCACTCACTGGTACACAATGCGATCGAACAATCTCACCCACTGCAAGAGCAGGGAAAAAACACTCTCACCCACTGCTACACCAGGGGATTGAACACTCTCGCCCACTGACACACCAGGAGATCGAGCACTCTCACGCACAGCTCAACCAGGGTTTCGAACACTATCGCCCACTTTTACACCAAGGTATTGAAAATTCTCATCCACTGCTACACCAGGGGATCGAACAAACTCACCAACTGCTACACCAGGGGATCGAACAAACTCGCCAACTGCTCCACCAGGGGAATGGAGACAGACGCCCACTGCTACACCAGGGGATCGAACAAACTCGCCAACTGCTACACCAGGGCATCGGAAACCATCGCTCATTGCTACACCAATGGATAGAACACTTTTACCCACTGTTACACCAGGGTATCGATTATTCTCACCCACTGATACACTAAGTGTTTGAACACTCTCACCCATTGTTGCACTAGGGGATTGAACATTCTCAACCACTGCTACACCAGGGGATCGAACAAACTTGCATACTGCAACACCAGGGCATAGGACACTCTCTCCAACTGTTACACCAGACGATCAAACACTCTCACCCACTGCTACAACAGGGGATCGAACTCTCTCGCCCACTACTACAGCAGGAGTTGAACACTCTCGACCACTGCTACACCAGGGTTCGAAAACTCTCACACACTGCTACACCGGGGATTAAAAACTTACACGCACTATTATACCATGGTATTGAACATTCTCACCCACTGCTACACCAGGGGATCGAAAAAACTCGTCCACTGCTAGACTAGGGTTCGAAAACTATCACCCACTACTACAGCGGGGTTTTAAAACTGACACCCACTGTTATAGCAGGGGATTGAACATTCTCACCCACTGCTACACCAGGGGATCGAACAAACTCGCGCACTGCTACACCAATGGATAGGACACTTTTACCCACTGTTATACCAGGGTATCGATTATTCTCATCCACTGATACACTAGGTGTTCAAACACTCTCACCCACTGTTACACCAGCGGATTGAACATTCTCACTCACTGTTACACCAGACGATCGAACACTCTCGCCCACTGATGCACCAGGGTATCGAACACTCTCGCCCACTGATACACCAGGGGATTGAACATTCTCTCCCACTGATACACCAGAGTATCGAACACTCTCACCCACTGTTAAACCAGGGGATCGAACACTCTCGCCCACTTTTACACCAAGATTCGAAAACTCTCACCCACTGTTATACCAGGGTATCAAATATACTCGCCCACTTTTACACGAGAGGATAAAACACTCTCACTCACTGGTACACAATGTGATCGAACAATCTCACCCACTGCAAGAGCATGGAAAAAACTCTCTCACCCACTGCTACACCAGGGGATTGAACACTCTCGCCCACTGACACACCAGGAGTTCGAGCACTCTCACGCACAGCTCAACCAGGGGTTCGAACACTATCGCCCACTTTTACACCAAGATATTGAATATTCTCACCCACTGCTACACCAGGGGATCGAACAAACTCACCAACTGCTACACCAGGGGATCGAACAAACTCGCCAACTGCTCCACCAGGGGAATGGGGACAGACGCCCACTGCTACACCAGGGGATCGAACAAACTCGCCAACTGCTACACCAGGGCATCGGAAACCATCGCTCATTGCTACACCAATGGATAGAACACTTTTACCCACTGTTACACCAGGGTATCGATTATTCTCACCCACTGATACACTAAGTGTTTGAACACTCTCACCCACTGTTGCACCAGGGGATTGAACATTCTCAACCACTGCTACACCAGAGGATTGAACAAACTTGCATACTGCAACACCAGGGCATAGGACACTCTCTCCAACTGTTACACCAGACGATCAAACACTCTCACCCACTGCTACAACAGGGGATCGAATTCTCTCGCCCACTACTACAGCAGGGGTTGAACACTCTCGACCACTGCTACACCAGGGTTCGAAAACTCTCACCCACTGCTACACCGGGGATTAAAAACTTACACCCACTATTATACCATGGGATTGAACATTCTCACCCACTGCTACACCAGGGGATCGAAAAAACTCGTCCACTGCTAGACTAGGGTTCGAAAACTATCACCCACTACTACAGCGGGGTTTTAAAACTGACACCCACTGTTATACCAGGGGATTGAACATTCTCACCCACTGCTACACCAGGGGATCGAACAAACTCGCGCACTGCTTCACCAATGGATAGGACACTTTTACCCACTGTTATACCAGGGTATCGATTATTCTCATCCACTGATACACTAGGTGTTCAAACATTCTCACCCACTGTTACACCAGCGGATTGAACATTCTCACTCACTGTTACACCAGAGGATCGAACACTCTCGCCCACTGATACACCAGGGTATCGAACACTCTCGCCCACTGTTACACCAGGGGATTCAACATTCTCACCCACTGATACACCAGGGGATCGAACACTCTCACCCACTGTTACACCAGGGGATCGAACACTCTCGCCCACTGTTACACCAAGGTTCGAAAACTCTCACCCACTGTTATACCAGGGTATCAATACGCTCGACCACTTTTACACCAGAGGATAAAACACTCTCACTCACTGGTACACAATGTGATCGAACAATCTCACCCACTGCAAGAGCAGGGAAAAAACACTCTCACCCACTGCTACACCAGGGGATTGAACACTCTCGCCCACTGATACACCAGGAGATCGAGCACTCTCACGCACAGTTCACCCAGGGGTTCGAACACTATCGCCCACTTTTACACCAAGGTATTGAACATTCTCACCCACTGCTACACCAGGGGATCGAACAAACTCACCAACTGCTACACCAGGGGATCGAACAAACTCACCAACTGCTACACCAGGGGATCGAACAAACTCGCCAACTGCTACACCAGGGGAATGGGGACAGACGCCCACTGCTACACCAGGGGATTCAACAAACTCGCCAACTGCTACACCAGGGTATCGGAAACCATCGCTCACTGCTACACCAATGGATAGAACACTTTTACCCACTGTTAAACCAGGGTATCGATTATTCTCACCCACTGATACACTAAGTGTTTGAACACTCTCACCCACTGTTGCACCAGGGGATTGAACATTCTCAACCACTGCTACACCAGGGGATCGAACAAACTTGCATACTGCAACACCAGGGCATAGGACACTCTCTCCAACTGTTACACCAGGCAATCAAACACTCTCACCCACTGCTACAACAGGGGATCGAACTCTCTCGCCCACTACTACAGCAGGGGTCGAACACTCTCGTCCCCTGCCACACCAGAGGATCGAAAACTCTCATCCACATCTTTCCCAGTGGATCAAACATTCTCGCACAATGTTACACAGGGGATCATGCATTCCAACCGACTGCTACAACACACTCGCCCTCTGCTACACCAGGGGAACAAACACTCTCAGCCACTGATACAGCAGGGGATAAAACATGCTCGCCCACTGCAACAACAGGGCATCGAACTCTCTCGCCCACTACTACAGCAGGGGTAGAACACTCTTGACCACTGCTATACTAGAGAATCGAACATTCTCACCCACTGATACACCAGGGGATCGTACACTCTCGCCAACTGTTACAACAAGGTTCGAAAACTCTCACCCACTGTTATACAGGGTATCAAATACGCTCTCCCACTTTTGCACCAGGGGATCAAACACTCTCACTCACTGGTATACAATGTGATCGAACAATCTCACCCACTGCAAGAGCAGGGAAAAAACACTCTCACCCACTGCTACACCAGTGGATTGAACATTCTCACCCACTGCTACACAAGGGGATCGAACACTCTGCCCACTCCTACACCAGAGGATCGAAAAAACTCGTCCACTGCTACACCAGGGTTCTAAAACTCTCACCCACTGCTTCACCGGTGTTTAAAAACTTACACCCACTGTTATACCAGTGGATTGAACATTCTCACCCACTGCTACACAAGGGGATCGAACACTCTGCCCACTCCTACACCAGAGGATCGAAAAAACTCGTCCACTGCTACACCAGGGTTCGAAAACTCTCACCCACTGCTACACCGGGGTTTAAAAACTTACACCCACTATTATACCATGGGATTGAACATTCTCACCCACTGCTACACCAGGGGATCGAAAAAACTCGTCCACTGCTAGACTAGGGTTCGAAAACTATCACCCACTACTACAGCGGGGTTTTAAAACTTACACCCACTGTTATACCAGGGGATTGAACATTCTCACCCACTGCTACACCAGGGGATCGAACAAACTCGCGCACTGCTACACCAATGGATAGGACACTTTTACCCACTGTTATACCAGGGTATCGATTATTCTCATCCACTGATACACTAGGTGTTCAAACATTCTCACCCACTGTTACACCAGCGGATTGAACATTCTCACTCACTGTTACACCAGAGGATCGAACACTCTCGCCCACTGATACACCAGGGTATCGAACACTCTCGCCCACTGTTACACCAGGGGATTGAACATTCTCACCCACTGATACACCAGGGGATCGAACACTCTCACCCACTGTTACACCAGGGGATCGAACACTCTCGCCCACTGTTACACCAAGGTTCGAAAACTCTCACCCACTGTTATACCAGGGTATCAAATACGCTCGCCCACTTTTACACCAGAGGATAAAACACTCTCACTCACTGGTACACAATGTGATCGAACAATCTCACCCACTGCAAGAGCAGGGAAAAAACACTCTCACCCACTGCTACACCAGGGGATTGAACACTCTCGCCCACTATTACACCAGGGTATCGATCACTTTCACCCACAGATACACCAGGTTTTCGAACACTCTCACACACTTTTACACCGGGGGATTGAACATTCTCACCCACAGCTCCCCTAGGGGAACAAACACTCTCACCCACTGCGACAACAGGGGAAGTAACACTATCGCCCACTGTTACACCAAGGTTCGAAAACTCTCACCTACTGTTATACCAGGGTTCGAAAACTCTCGCCCACTGCTACACCAATGGATAGAACACTTTTGCCCACTGTTACACCAGGGTATCCATTATTCTCACCCACTGATACACTAGGTGTTCAAATACTCTCACCCACTGTTACACCAGAGGATTCAACATTCTCACCCACTGTTATTCCAGGGGATCGAACACTCTCGCCAACTGATACACCAGGGGATCGAACACTCTCGCCCACTGCTACACCAGGGGATCGAACAAACTCGCCAACTGCTACACCAGGGCATCGGAAACCATCGCTCATTGCTACACCAATGGATAGAACACTTTTACCCACTGTTACACCAGGGTATCGATTATTCTCACCCACTGATACACTAAGTGTTTGAACACTCTCACCCACTGTTGCACCAGGGGATTGAACATTCTCAACCACTGCTACACCAGGCCATCGAACAAACTTGCATACTGCAACACCAGGGCATAGGACACTCTCTCCAACTGTTACACCAGGCGATCAAACTCTCACCCACTGCGACAACAGGGGATCGAACTCTATCGCCCACTACTACAGCAGGGGTAGATCACTCTCGACCACTGCTACACCAGAGGATCGAAAACTCTCATCCACATCTTTCCCAGTGGATCAAACATTCTCGCACAATGTTACACAGGGGATCATGTATTCCAACCGACTGCTACAACACACTCGCCCTCTGCTACACCAGGGGAACAAACACTCTCAGCCACTGATACAGCAGGGGATAAAACATGCTCGCCCACTGCAACAACAGGGCATCGAACTCTCTCGCCCACTACTACAGCAGGGGTGGAACACTCTTGACCACTGCTATACTAGAAAATCAAACATTCTCACCCACTGATACACCAGGGGATCGAACATTCTCGCCCATTATTAAAACAGGGTTCGAAAACTCTCACCCACTGTTATGCCAGGGTATCAAATACGCTCTCCCACTTTTGCACCAGGGGATCAAACACTCTCACTCACTGGTATACAATGTGATCGAACAATCTCACCCACTGCAAGAGCAGGGAAAAAACACTCTCACCCACTACTACACCAGTGGATTGAACATTCTCACCCACTGCTACACAAGGGGATCGAACACTCTGCCCACTCCTACACCAGAGGATCGAAAAAACTCGTCCACTGCTACACCAGGGTTCGAAAACTCTCACCCACTGCTACACCGGGGTTTAAAAACTTACACCCACTATTATACCTGGGGATTGAATATTCTCACCCACTGCTACACCAGGGGATCGAAAAAACTCGTCCACTGCTAGACCAGGATTCGAAAACTATCACCCACTACTACGGCGGGGTTTAAAAACTGACACCCACTGTTATACCAGGGGATTGAACATTCTCCCCCACTGCTACACCAGGGTATCGAACACACTCGCCCACTATTACACCAGGGTATCGATCACTTTCACCCACAGATACACCAGGTTTTCGAACACTCTCACCCATTATTACACTGGGGGATTGAACATTCTCACCCACAGCTCCCCTAGGAGAACAAACACTCTCACCCACTGCGACTCCAGGGGAACTAACACTCTCGCCCACTGTTACACCAAGGTTCGAAAACTCTCACCTGCTGTTATACCAGGGTTCGAAAACTCTCGCCCACTGCTACACCAATGGATAGAACACTTTTACCCACTGTTACACCAGGGTATCCATTATTCTCACCCACTGATACACTAGGTGTTCAAACACTCTCACCCACTGTTACACCAGAGGATTGAATATTCTCACCCACTGCTACACCAGGGGATCGAACAAACTCGCCAACTGCTACACCAGGGCATCGGAAACCATCGCTCATTGCTACACCAATGGATAGAACACTTTTACCCACTGTTACACCAGGGTATCGATTATTCTCACCCACTGATACACTAAGTGTTTGAACACTCTCACCCACTGTTGCACCATGGGATTGAACATTCTCAACCACTGCTACACCAGGGGATCGAACAAACTTGCATACTGCAACACCAGGGCATAGGACACTCTCTCCAACTGTTACACCAGGCGATCAAACACTCTCACCCACTGCGACAACAGGGGATCGAACTCTATCGCCCACTACTACAGCAGGGGTAGATCACTCTCGACCACTGCTACACCAGAGGATAGAAAACTCTCATCCACATCTTTCCCAGTGGATCAAACATTCTCGCACAATGTTACACAGGGGATCATGCATTCCAACCGACTGCTACAGCACACTCGCCCTCTGCTACACCAGGGGAACAAACACTCTCAGCCACTGATACAGCAGAGAATCAAACATTCTCACCCACTGATACACCAGTGGATCGAACATTCTCGCCCACTGTTACAACAGGGTTCGAAAACTCTCACCCACTGTTATACCAGGGTATCAAATACGCTCACCCACTTTTGCACCAGGGGATCAAACACTCTCACTCACTGGTATACAATGTGATCGAACAATCTCACCCACTGCAAGAGCAGGGAAAAAACACTCTCACCCACTGCTACACCAGTGGATTGAACATTCTCACCCACTGCTACACAAGGGGATCGAACACTCTGCCCACTCCTACACCAGAGGATCGAAAAAACTCGTCCACTGCTACACCAGGGTTCGAAAACTCTCACCCACTGCTACACCGGGGTTTAAAAACTTACACCCACTGCTACACCAGGGGATTGAACAAACTCGCGCACTGCTACACCAATGGATAGGACACTTAAAACCACTGTTATACCAGGGTATCGATTATTCTCATCCACTGATACACTAGGTGTTCAAACACTCTCACCCACTGTTACACCAGCGGATTGAACATTCTCACACACTTACACCAGAGGATCGAACACTCTCGCCCACTGGTACACCAGGGGATCGAACACTCTCGCCCACTATTACACCAGGGTATCGATCACTTTCACCCACAGATACACCAGGTTTTTGAACACTCTCACACACTTTTACACCGGGGGATTGAACATTCTCACCCACAGCTCCCCTAGGGGAACAAACACTCTCACCCACTGCGACACCAGGGGAAGTAACACTATCGCCCACTGTTAGACCAAGGTTCGAAAACTCTCACCTACTGTTATACCAGGGTTCGAAAACTCTCGCCCACTGCTACACCAATGGATAGAACACTTTTGCCCACTGTTACACCAGGGTATCCATTATTCTCACCCACTGATACACTAGGTGTTCAAACACTCTCACCCACTGTTACACCAGAGGATTCAACATTCTCACCCACTGTTATTCCAGAGGATCGAACACTCTCGCCCACTGATACACCAGGGGATCGAACACTCTCGCCCACTGATACACCAGGGGATTGAACATTCTCACCCACTGATTCACCAGGGTATCGAACACTCTGACCCACTGTTAAACCAGGGGATCGAACACTCTCGCCCACTGTTACACCAAGATTCAAAAACTCTCACCCACTGTTAATCCAGGGTATCAAATACACTCGCCCACTTTTACACCAGAGGATAAAACACTCTCACTCACTGGTACACAATGCGATCGAACAATCTCACCCACTGCAAGAGCAGGGAAAAAACACTCTCACCCACTGCTACACCAGGGGATTGAACACTCTCGCCCACTGACACACCAGGAGATCGAGCACTCTCACGCACAGCTCAACCAGGGTTTCGAACACTATCGCCCACTTTTACACCAAGGTATTGAAAATTCTCATCCACTGCTACACCAGGGGATCGAACAAACTCACCAACTGCTACACCAGGGGATCGAACAAACTCGCCAACTGCTCCACCAGGGGAATGGAGACAGACGCCCACTGCTACACCAGGGGATCGAACAAACTCGCCAACTGCTACACCAGGGCATCGGAAACCATCGCTCATTGCTACACCAATGGATAGAACACTTTTACCCACTGTTACACCAGGGTATCGATTATTCTCACCCACTGATACACTAAGTGTTTGAACACTCTCACCCATTGTTGCACTAGGGGATTGAACATTCTCAACCACTGCTACACCAGGGGATCGAACAAACTTGCATACTGCAACACCAGGGCATAGGACACTCTCTCCAACTGTTACACCAGACGATCAAACACTCTCACCCACTGCTACAACAGGGGATCGAACTCTCTCGCCCACTACTACAGCAGGAGTTGAACACTCTCGACCACTGCTACACCAGGGTTCGAAAACTCTCACACACTGCTACACCGGGGATTAAAAACTTACACGCACTATTATACCATGGTATTGAACATTCTCACCCACTGCTACACCAGGGGATCGAAAAAACTCGTCCACTGCTAGACTAGGGTTCGAAAACTATCACCCACTACTACAGCGGGGTTTTAAAACTGACACCCACTGTTATAGCAGGGGATTGAACATTCTCACCCACTGCTACACCAGGGGATCGAACAAACTCGCGCACTGCTACACCAATGGATAGGACACTTTTACCCACTGTTATACCAGGGTATCGATTATTCTCATCCACTGATACACTAGGTGTTCAAACACTCTCACCCACTGTTACACCAGCGGATTGAACATTCTCACTCACTGTTACACCAGACGATCGAACACTCTCGCCCACTGATGCACCAGGGTATCGAACACTCTCGCCCACTGATACACCAGGGGATTGAACATTCTCTCCCACTGATACACCAGAGTATCGAACACTCTCACCCACTGTTAAACCAGGGGATCGAACACTCTCGCCCACTTTTACACCAAGATTCGAAAACTCTCACCCACTGTTATACCAGGGTATCAAATATACTCGCCCACTTTTACACGAGAGGATAAAACACTCTCACTCACTGGTACACAATGTGATCGAACAATCTCACCCACTGCAAGAGCATGGAAAAAACTCTCTCACCCACTGCTACACCAGGGGATTGAACACTCTCGCCCACTGACACACCAGGAGTTCGAGCACTCTCACGCACAGCTCAACCAGGGGTTCGAACACTATCGCCCACTTTTACACCAAGATATTGAATATTCTCACCCACTGCTACACCAGGGGATCGAACAAACTCACCAACTGCTACACCAGGGGATCGAACAAACTCGCCAACTGCTCCACCAGGGGAATGGGGACAGACGCCCACTGCTACACCAGGGGATCGAACAAACTCGCCAACTGCTACACCAGGGCATCGGAAACCATCGCTCATTGCTACACCAATGGATAGAACACTTTTACCCACTGTTACACCAGGGTATCGATTATTCTCACCCACTGATACACTAAGTGTTTGAACACTCTCACCCACTGTTGCACCAGGGGATTGAACATTCTCAACCACTGCTACACCAGAGGATTGAACAAACTTGCATACTGCAACACCAGGGCATAGGACACTCTCTCCAACTGTTACACCAGACGATCAAACACTCTCACCCACTGCTACAACAGGGGATCGAATTCTCTCGCCCACTACTACAGCAGGGGTTGAACACTCTCGACCACTGCTACACCAGGGTTCGAAAACTCTCACCCACTGCTACACCGGGGATTAAAAACTTACACCCACTATTATACCATGGGATTGAACATTCTCACCCACTGCTACACCAGGGGATCGAAAAAACTCGTCCACTGCTAGACTAGGGTTCGAAAACTATCACCCACTACTACAGCGGGGTTTTAAAACTGACACCCACTGTTATACCAGGGGATTGAACATTCTCACCCACTGCTACACCAGGGGATCGAACAAACTCGCGCACTGCTTCACCAATGGATAGGACACTTTTACCCACTGTTATACCAGGGTATCGATTATTCTCATCCACTGATACACTAGGTGTTCAAACATTCTCACCCACTGTTACACCAGCGGATTGAACATTCTCACTCACTGTTACACCAGAGGATCGAACACTCTCGCCCACTGATACACCAGGGTATCGAACACTCTCGCCCACTGTTACACCAGGGGATTCAACATTCTCACCCACTGATACACCAGGGGATCGAACACTCTCACCCACTGTTACACCAGGGGATCGAACACTCTCGCCCACTGTTACACCAAGGTTCGAAAACTCTCACCCACTGTTATACCAGGGTATCAATACGCTCGACCACTTTTACACCAGAGGATAAAACACTCTCACTCACTGGTACACAATGTGATCGAACAATCTCACCCACTGCAAGAGCAGGGAAAAAACACTCTCACCCACTGCTACACCAGGGGATTGAACACTCTCGCCCACTGATACACCAGGAGATCGAGCACTCTCACGCACAGTTCACCCAGGGGTTCGAACACTATCGCCCACTTTTACACCAAGGTATTGAACATTCTCACCCACTGCTACACCAGGGGATCGAACAAACTCACCAACTGCTACACCAGGGGATCGAACAAACTCACCAACTGCTACACCAGGGGATCGAACAAACTCGCCAACTGCTACACCAGGGGAATGGGGACAGACGCCCACTGCTACACCAGGGGATTCAACAAACTCGCCAACTGCTACACCAGGGTATCGGAAACCATCGCTCACTGCTACACCAATGGATAGAACACTTTTACCCACTGTTAAACCAGGGTATCGATTATTCTCACCCACTGATACACTAAGTGTTTGAACACTCTCACCCACTGTTGCACCAGGGGATTGAACATTCTCAACCACTGCTACACCAGGGGATCGAACAAACTTGCATACTGCAACACCAGGGCATAGGACACTCTCTCCAACTGTTACACCAGGCAATCAAACACTCTCACCCACTGCTACAACAGGGGATCGAACTCTCTCGCCCACTACTACAGCAGGGGTCGAACACTCTCGTCCCCTGCCACACCAGAGGATCGAAAACTCTCATCCACATCTTTCCCAGTGGATCAAACATTCTCGCACAATGTTACACAGGGGATCATGCATTCCAACCGACTGCTACAACACACTCGCCCTCTGCTACACCAGGGGAACAAACACTCTCAGCCACTGATACAGCAGGGGATAAAACATGCTCGCCCACTGCAACAACAGGGCATCGAACTCTCTCGCCCACTACTACAGCAGGGGTAGAACACTCTTGACCACTGCTATACTAGAGAATCGAACATTCTCACCCACTGATACACCAGGGGATCGTACACTCTCGCCAACTGTTACAACAAGGTTCGAAAACTCTCACCCACTGTTATACAGGGTATCAAATACGCTCTCCCACTTTTGCACCAGGGGATCAAACACTCTCACTCACTGGTATACAATGTGATCGAACAATCTCACCCACTGCAAGAGCAGGGAAAAAACACTCTCACCCACTGCTACACCAGTGGATTGAACATTCTCACCCACTGCTACACAAGGGGATCGAACACTCTGCCCACTCCTACACCAGAGGATCGAAAAAACTCGTCCACTGCTACACCAGGGTTCTAAAACTCTCACCCACTGCTTCACCGGTGTTTAAAAACTTACACCCACTGTTATACCAGGGGATTGAACATTCTCACCCACTGCTACAACAGGGGATCGAACAAACTCGCGCACTGCTACACCAATGGATAGGACACTTTTACCCACTGTTATACCAGGGTATCGATCACTTTCACCCAGAGATACACCAGGTTTTCGAACACTCTCACCCACTTTTACACCGGGGGATTCAACATTCTCACCCACTGTTACACCAGGGGATCGAACACTCTCGCCCACTGATACACAGGGGATCGAACACTCTCACCCACTGTTACACCAGGGGATCGAACACTCTCGCCCACTGTTACATCAAGGTTCGAAAACTCTCACCCACTGTTATTCCAGGGTATCAAATACGCTCGCCAACTTTTACACCAGAGGATAAAACACTCTCACTCACTGGTACACAATGTGATCGAACAATTCACCCACTGCAAGTGCAGGGAAAAAACACTCTCGCCCACTGATACACCAGGAGATCGAGCACTCTCACGCACAGCTCAACCAGGGTTCGAACACTATCGCCCACTTTTACACCAAGCTATTGAACATTCTCACCCACTGCTACACCAGGGGTTCGAACAAACTCACCAACTGCTACACCAGGGGATCGAAGAAACTCGCCCACTGCTACACCAGGGGAATGGGGACAGACGCACACTGCTACACCAGGGGATCGAAAAACTCGCCAACTGCTACACCAGGGCATCGGAAACCATCGCTCACTGCTACACCAATGGATAGAACACTTTTACCCACTGTTACACCAGGGTATCGATTATTCTCACCCACTGATACACTAAGTATTTGAACACTCTCACCCACTGTTGCACCAGGGGATTGAACATTCTCAACCACTGCTACACCAGGGGATCATACAAACTTGCATACTGCAACACCATGGGATGGAACACACTCGCCAACTGTGACACCGAGGATCGAACACACTCACCCATTGCTAATCCAGGGGATCGGACACTCTCTCCAACTGTTACACCAGGCGATCAAACACTCTCACCCACTGCTACAACAGGGGATCGAACTCTCTCGCCCATTACTACAGCAGGGGTCGAACACTCTCGACCACTGCTTCACCAGAGGGGATCGAACATTCTCGCACAATGTTACACAGGGGATCATATATTCCAACCGACTGCTACAACACACTCGCCCTCTGCTACACAAGGGCAACAAACACTCTCAGCCACTGATACAGTAGGGGATAAAACATGCTCGCCCACTGCAACAACAGGGCATCTAACACACTTGACAATTGCTGCAGCAGTGGATCAAACAAACTGGCCCACTGCTTCCCCAGGGGATTGAACACACTCGCCACCTACTACACCAGTATGTCAAACACTCTCACCACTGTTACATTAGAGGCTCGAATATTCTAACCCACTGTTGCACCAGGGGATTGAACGTTCTCACCCACTGTTACACCAGGGGATTGAACATTCTCACCCACTGCTACATTAGAGAATCAAATAAGCTCGCCCACTGCTACACCAGGGGAATGGGGACACATGCCCACTGCTACACCAGGGGATGGGACACACTCGACCACTGCTTCACCAGGTGATTGGATACTTTCACCCACTGCTATACTTGTTCATCAAAAACTATCACCCACTGCTATACCAGGGGATCAAACACTCTTCCCCACTGCTACAAGAGGGGATCGAGCACACTCGCCCACTGGTACAGAAGGGGATCAAACACTCTCCCCACTCCTACACGAGGATCGAAAACTATCACCCACTGCTATATCAAGAGATCGACAAAACTCGACCACTGCTGCACCAGTGTATGAAAACTCTCACCCACTGCTACACCAGGCGATCAAACACTCTCGCCCACTGTAATACAAGTGGATCGAACACTCTCACCCTCAGCTCCCCCAGGGGAACAAACACTCTCACCCACTGCTACACCAGGGGATCTAACACTCTCGCCTACTGCTACAACAGGGAATCGAACACACTCACCCACTTCTACACCAGGGGTCGAACACTCTCAACCACTGCTACACAGGAGGATCGAACACTCTTGCCCACTACTACACCAGTGGTCGAACACTCTCGACCACTGCTATACTAGAGAATCGAACACACTCACCCACTTCTACACCAGAGGATCGAAAACTCTCACCCACTGATACACAGGGGATCGAACATTCTCGCCCAATGTTACACAGGGGATCATACATTCCAACCCACTGCTACAACAGGTGTTCGAACACACTTGCCCTCTGCTGCACCAGGGGAACAAATACGCTCACCCACTGATACACCAGGGGATCAAACACGCACGCTCACTGCTACAACAGGGGATCGAACACACTCGCCAATTGATTCACCATGGGATGAAACACACTGGCCTACTGCTACCGCAGGGGATTGAACACACTATCCTATTACTACACCAGTATGTTGAACACTCTCACCATTGTTACATTAGAGGCTTGAACACTCTCACCCACTGTTACATCATGGGATCGAACTCTCTCACCCCTGCTCCACCAGGGTATCGAACACACTCGCCCAATGCAACACCATGGGATGGAACACACTCGCCAACTGTGACACCGAGGATCGAACACACTCACC
The DNA here is from genome assembly GCF_036971445.1 of Narcine bancroftii. Classification (NCBI taxonomy): domain Eukaryota; kingdom Metazoa; phylum Chordata; class Chondrichthyes; order Torpediniformes; family Narcinidae; genus Narcine; species Narcine bancroftii. The sequence continues at coordinate 59,139,958 of NC_091477.1, forward strand.
CATTGCTAATCCAGGGGATCGAACACTCTCAACCACTGCGATACCAGGGGATCAAACACTCTCACCCTCCGCTGGACCAGGGGTTCGAATCGCCTCACCCAGTACTACACTCGTGGTTTGAACACACGCACCAAATATTACACACGGGACTGAAAAAACATGGCCACTTCTAACCGAGGTGATTGAACACACTTGATGGTGATTCAACACACGCCCACCGCTGCACCAGTGAATTGAACACTCTAACGAACCACTACACCAGGGGATAGAACACGTTGACCCACATCTACACCAGCGAATCGAGCATTCTCACCCACTGCTACACCAGGGGATCGAACACTCACACCCATTGCTAGACTAGGGGATCGAACACTGATTCCTACTGCTACACCAGGGGATCCAACACATTCGTTCACTGCAACACCAGGGGATCGAACAACCTCCCCCACTTCTACACCATGGTATTGGACACCATCACCCACTGCAACAGCAATGGTTCGGACACTCTTACCCACTTTTACACCAGGGGATCGAACACTCTCACTCACTGCAAGAGCAGGAAAAAAACACTCTCACCCACTGCTACACCAGGGGAACGAACGCTCTCACCCACGGATACACCAGGGAATCAAATAAGCTCGCCCACTGCTACAACAGGGGAACGGGGACACACGCCCACTGCTACACCAGGGGATCGGACACACTCGACCACTGCTACACCAGGTGATCGGATACTCTCACCCACTGCTACACATATGGATCGAAAACTATCCCCCACTGCTATACCAGGGAATCAAACACTCTACCCCTCTGCTACAAGAGGGGATCGAACACACTCGCCCACTGCTACTGAAGGGGATCAAACACTCTCCCCACTCCTACACCAGAGGATCGAAAACTATCACCAACTGCTATACCAGGAGATCGAAAAATCTCATCCACTGCTACACCAGGGTTCGAAAACTCTCACCCACTGTTACACCAGGGGATTGAACATTCTCACCCACTGCTCCACCAGGGGAACTAATACTCTCGCCCACTGTTACACCAGGGATCGAAAACTCTCGCCCACTGCTACACCAGGGCTTCGGAAACTCTCACCCACTGTTACACCAGGGTATCGTTCACTCTCACCCACTGATACACCAGGTGTTCGAACACTCTCACCCACTGATACACCAGGGGAGCGAATGCTCTCACCCACGGACACAAGTGGATCAAACACTCTCACCCACAGCTCAACCAGAGAATCGAACACTATCGCCCAATGTTATACCAGGTTATCAAACACGCTTGCCCACTTTCACACCAGGGGTTCGAACACTCTCACTCACTGCTGCACAATGTGATTGAACAATCTCACCCACTGCAAGAGCAGGGAAACAACACTCTCACCCACTGCTACATCAGGGGAACGAACGCTCTCACCCACGGATACACCAGTGGATCGAACACTCTTACAAACTGATACATAAGGGGATCCAACACTCTAGCCCATTGCAACACCAGAGGATCGAACACTCACACCCACTGTTACACCAGGGCATCGAACACTCTCAACCACTGCTACGCCAGGGTATCGAACAACCTCCCCCACTGCTACACCAGGGGATCGGACACCATCACCCACTCCTACACCAAGGATCGGACACTCTTACACAGTTTTACACGAGGGTATCGATTACTCTCGCCTACTGTTACACCAGTGGATCGTACATTCTTGCTCACTGCTGCAGCAGGGGATGGAACACACTCCCCCACTGCTAAACCAGGGGATTGAACACACTCGCCCACTGCTACACCAGAAGATCGAACACTCTCACCCACTGCTACATCAGGGGATCCAACTCTCTAGCCCTCTCCAACACAAGGTCATTGAACACTCTCACGCACTGTTACATCAGGTGATTGAATACTCTAGCCCACTGCTACATCAGGGGTAAAACACTCTCTCTCACAGTTAAACGATCGGAATGAATTCTCTCGCCCACTGTTACACCAGGGGATTGAACAGTCCCACGCACTGCTGCACCAGGGGATTAAACACTCTCGCCCACTGATACACCAGGGGTCGAACACTCTCACCCACAGCTCAACCAGGGGATCGAACACTATCGCCCAATGTTACACCAGGGTATCAAACACGCTCGCCCACTTTCACACCAGGGGTTCGAACACTCTCACTCACTGCTGTACAATGTGATCGAACAATCTCACCCACTGCAAGAGCAGGGAAACAACACTTTCACCCACTGCTACACCAGGGGAACGAACGCTCCCACCAACGGATACACCAGTGTATCGAACACTCCCACTCACTGTTACACGAGGGGATTGAACATTCTCACCCACTGCTACACAAGGGAATCAAATAAGCTCACCCACTGCTACACCAGTGAATCAAATAAGCTCACCCACTGCTACACCAGGGGAGAGGGGACACACACCCACTGCTACACCAGGGGATCCGACACACTCGACCACTGCTACACCAAGTGATTGGATACTCTCACCCACTGCTACACCTGTGGATCGAAACCTATCACGCACTGCTACACCTGTGGATCGAAACCTATCACCCACTGCTATACCAGGGGATCAAACACTCTTCCCCACTGCCACAAGAGGGGATCAAACACACTCGCCCACTGCTACAGAAGGAGATCGAATACTCTCCCCACTCCTTGTAATGGAAAATTCTAACCTGTTTTTTTTAATTTGCTGCTCTTGGTTTTGCAAGGCTGAGAACCTGCTTGTGTTTTAGAATCAGCAGACATAAGCTAAATTCCACCGAGGGGCCAGAGATGCTGTTATCTGAAGAAAGGACATCTGTGTACCGAGAACATTTAATCTTCCTGCTTGTTTTGGTCACAGACTGTCAGACCCTAGCCTTGATGTAGAATAAACCATTGTATTAAAAATGATAAGCTGAAAATTATGTAACTAGTTAGAAACCTAGTATGCTAACTTGCTTGCTTATCTTTCTTGATGTGCTGGGAATAGGTGCTTGGGTAAGCTGTTTTTGGGTAACATAAGGCAAGGTCCCGCTGCTGAAGAGAGAGACTCTCCGAGAGGTGGCAACGTCTCTCAGCAAGAAGAAGAACTTCTAGGGTCCAGCCAATATCCCGGTCAGGGGAGGTGGAGAAACTGCTACCGGCGCCCTGACAACCTACTACAAGTGTGCAGTCGTTGCCTCGCTTCGGCAGTTGGGACGAGTCCAAGCGTTGATAAGTATAGTTGGGAAGGGCTTGCATATTGTAGTGTGAAATCAGCTTTTGAATTTGTAATAAACATTTGTATAAACTGAACTACTCTCAGTGTGTGTGTCTATTTTCTTTCGGTAGCTCAAACACTGTGACCAATCTAAAACGAACAAAGTGAGAGGTACAAGTTTACCCAAGACAATCTCCCCACTCCTACACCAGAGGATCGAAAACTATCACCCACTGCTATACCAGGAGATCGAAAAAACTCGTCCACTGCTACACCAGGGTTCGAAAACTCTCACCCACTGTTACACCAGGGGATTGAACATTCTCACCCACTGCTACACCAGGGGATTGAACATTCTCACCCACTGCTACACCAGGGGATCAAACAAACTCACCCACTGCTACACCAGGGCATCGGACACCATCACCCACTGCTACACCAATGGATAGAACACTCTCACCCACTGTTACACCAGGGGATTGAACATTTTCACCCACTACTACACAAGGGGATCGAACAAACTTGCCCACTGCAACCCAAGGGCATCGGACACTCTCTCCAACTGTTACACCAGGCGATCACTGTAATACAAGGGGATCGAACTCTCTCGCCCACTTCTACATCAGAAGATCGAACACACTCGCCCATTGCTACACAAGTGTATCGAACACTCTCACCCACAGCTCCCCCAGGGGAACAAACACTCTCACCCAATGCTACATCAGGGGAACTAACACTTTCGCCCACTGTTACACCTGGGGATCGAACACTCTCACCCACTGATACAACAGGGGATCGAAAACTCTCACCCACTCATTCAACAGGAGATCGAGCACCAGGTGATCGAACAACCTCCCCCACTGCCACACGAGGGCATCGGACACCATCACCCATTCCTACATCAATGGATCAGACACTCTTACCCACTGTTACACGAGGGTATCGATCACTCGCGCCCACTGTTACACCAGGGGATCGAACAACCTCCCCCACTGCTACACCAGGGCATCGGACACCATCACCCACTCCTACACCAATGGATCGGACACTCTTACCCACTGTTACACGAGTGTATCAATCACTCTCGCCCACTGTTACACCAGTTCTTGCCCACTGCTACACCAGATGATCGAACACTCTCACCCACTGCAAAATCAGGGGATCCAACACTCTAGCCCTCTGCAACACCAGGGGATTGAACACTCTCACACACTGTTGCACAAGGGGAACGAACACTCTTGTCCACTGCTTATCCAGGGGATTGAAAACTCTCACCCACTGCTACATCAGGTGATTGAAATCTCTAGCCCACTGCTACATCAGGGGTAAAACACTCTCTCTCAGAATTAAATGATAGGAATGAATTCTCTCGCCCACTCTTACACAAGGGGATTGAACAATCTCAGCAACTGCTACACCAGCGAATCGAGCACTCTCACCTACTGCTGCACCAGGGGATCCAACATACTCGTTCACTGCAACAGCAGAACACTCTCGTCCACTGCTAATCTAGGGAATTGAACACTCTCACTCACTGCTACAGCAGAGGATTGAAAACTCTCACCCACTGATATACCAGGTGATCGAACACTCTCCCCCCTTTTATACAAGGGGTTCGAACACTCTCACACACAGCTCCTCCAGGGGAACAAACACTCTCACCCACTGCTACACCAGGACGAAAACTCTCGCCCATTGTTATACCAGGGGATTGAACACTCTTGCCCACTGCTACAACAGGGAATCAAAACCACTCGCCCACTGCTACACAATGGGATCAAACACTCTCGCCCACTGTTACATCAGGGGATTGAACAATCTCACCCACTGTTACACCAGGGGATCGAACACTCTCACCCACTGCTAGACAAGGGGATCAAACACTTTTTCCCACTGCTTCACCAGGGCATTGAACACACTCACCTACTGCTACACCAGGGGATTGTGCACTCTCACCCACTGCTACACCAGGGGATCAAACACAATTCTCACACTGCTACAGCAGGGGAAGGAACAATCTCACCCACTGCTGCACCATGCTATCGAACACTTTCACCCACTGTTACACGAGGGGCTCAAACACTCTCACACACTGGTACACCAAGGGTCAAACACTCTCACCTACTGCTATACCGCCATCAAGGATACTGATTACTCCATTGCATGACTGCAATTTGGAAAGTCGTATTCCTGGCTGTCTTCCTTCCAGCATATTGACAGACACTGAATGGATTGTACCTGTCCACTTTAAGGATTCCATTCTCTTCTTGAGTTTTTCTGTCATTTGAGATGTCCTCCTACTTCAATCAATCTACTTCTTACCATATTGTCTCAGTGTCCACTGCATTATTCCAATTGCTGCACATCTGCCCTGAACCCTTTCTTTCCCCAATCACAATAAAGACAGAATTCCTTTTGTCCTCATCTATCACCCCACCAGCCTCTGCACACCACAAATCATCTTCTTCCTTTTTCTTGGACTCCACCACCAGACACATATTCCCTTCTCGTCCCTGTTTCTGCATGGAAAGCTTTTCCATGACTCCTTTGTCCACTCTTCCCTCCCCACCAACCCATGTACACCAAGCCTTAGATGCTCTACTTGCACCTATTCCTCCTCTCTCACCACCATTCTGGGCCCCAAACAGCCCTTCCAGGTGAAGCGACATTTCACTTGTGAATGTGCAGGGGTCATTGAGTGCATCCAGTGCTCCATTTTGGTTTCCACTACATTGGAGAAACTGGGCGCAGACTGGTAGATCGCTTTGTTGAGTACCACGGCTCTGTCGTCCCAATTTAATTATCTACCTACAAAACGAGGCCCAACACCTTAGATGGCTGTGATGCTTCATTACCTGATGAGCTGAACACCTTCTGTGCCTACTTTGAGAATAATAAAACAATGCCGACTAGAATCCCTGATAAGGCTGAGGACCCTGTGATATCTGTTTCTGAGGACGATATCATAATACCATTCAAGAGGGTAAACCCTCACAAGGCATCAGGACCTGACAGTGAACCTGGCAGGGGACTGAAAATCTCCACCAACCAACTGGCCGGAGTGTTCACGGACATTTTTAACCTCTCATTGCTGCAGTCAGAAATTCCCACCTGCTTCAAAAGGGCATCAATCATCCAGGTGTCCAAGAAGAGTAGCATGAACTGCCTCAACGACTACTGCCCAGTAGCACTAACTTCTACTGTGATGAAATACTTTGAGAGGCTGGTCATGACCAGAACTAACACATAACTAAGAAAAAAAATGTGGACTCATTGCAATTCACATTCACTCCACAGCAGATGCAATATCACTGGCTCTCCACTCAGCTCTGGATCACCTCGAAAACAGCAATTCATTCATCGGCTGCTCTTCATCGTCTGCATCTCATCCTTCAATACCATTATTCCCTCAGTGCTGGTCAAGAAGGTACACACTCTAGGCCTCTGTACCCCCCTCTGCAACTGGATCCTTGACTTTCTCATCGGAAGACCACACTCAGTACGAATTGGAAACAACGTCTCCTCCTCACTGACCATCAACACAGGGTCACCCCAAGGATGCGTGCTTAGCCCACTACTGTACTCATTATACACCCATGACAGTTGCCAGGCACAATTTGAATGCTTTTTACAAATTTTCCGATGACACCACAGTTGTCGGCAGAATCACAAACGGCAATGAGGAAGCGTGCAAGAGATCAGCTCGTTGAATGGTGTCGTATCAACAACCTTGCGCTCAACATCAACAAAACCAAGGAGATGATTGTGAACTTCAGGCGGAAGTCAGGGAAACACAACCCAGTCCTCATCAAGGGCTCAGTCGTGGAGAAAATCAAGAAATTCAAATTCCTGGGTGTCAACATCTCCGAGGATCTATCCTGGAGCCTCCACTTTGATGCAATCACAAAGAAGATTTGCCAGCGACTGTACTTTGTGAGGCAGTCCAGTACGTCACTGAAGACTCTCGTAAACTTCTAAAGGTGTACGGTGGACAGCATATTGCTGGGCAATGTCCTTGTAAACCTTCTCTGCACCCTCTCCACCTTATCCTTTCTATAATTTGTAGACCAGAAGTGAGCACAGTACTCCAAAACAGGCCTCACCAATGCCTTAAACAGCCGCAGCATCACTTCTCAGCTCCTATACTCTATACTATGATTTATGAAGGCCAGCATACCATATGCCTTCTTAACCACCCTGTCTACATGGGAATCCACTTTCAGTGAATCTGTGCCATAACCCCCAGGTGCCTCTGCTCCTCTGCGTGCCTCAATGCCCTCCCCTTAACGACATATGTCCTATTCTGGTTATTTTTACCGAAATGCAACACCTCACACTTGTCTACATTGAATTCCATCTGCCATCTTTCAGCCCACTCTTCCAAACAAACCAAATCCATTTGTAATCCAAGAAAACCTTCTTCACAATCCACCATTCCCCCTATTTTTGTATCATCCGCATATTTGCTTACCCAGTTAACCACACCCTCCTCTAAATCATGAATATAAATGATAAACAACAAGGGACCCAGCACCAATCCCTGAGGCACCCCGCTTGTCACAGGCTTCCAATCTGTCAGACAGTTGTCCACCATGACTCTCTGCTGTCTATCTCCCAGCCACCTCTGAACCCATGTCACAATTTCTCTACTAGTTCCTAGTACCTGAACCTTCCTTATTAACCTTCCATGCAGAACCTTATCAAAAGCCTTACTAAAATCCAAATATATCACATCCACCGCTCTACCTTCGTCTGCCTTTTTTGTCACTTCTTCAAAAAACAACAAAGTTCATCAAACATGACTTTCCTTTTACAAACCCATGCCGGTTGCCCCTAATCAGTCCCTGCCTATCCAGGTATACGTATATACTATCTCGAAGAATACCCTCCATAACCTTCCCCACCATTGAAATCAAACTTACTGACCAATAATTACTTGGCCTACACCTAATGCCTTTTTTAAACAATGGAATTCCAATCCCGTGGTACCACCCCTTCGTCCAGTGATCTTTTAAAAATCACTGTCAGTGCCCCTGCTATTTGTTCCCTGACCTCCCTTAAAGTCTTGGGAAAAATTCCATCAGGACTAGGAGACTTATCCACCTTTATTGACCCTAGAAGCTCCAAAGCCCTCGCTTCACTAATCCCTATCCTCTCCATATCTAACACCTTTGCCTCTCTTATTTCGTATAGCCCAAAGTCCCTTTCCCTTCTGAATACGGACGAGAAAAAAATGTTCAATATTTCTCCCATCTCATACGGTTCCTCACATAGACAACTGGTCCCATCATCCTTAATCCTCCATGTACTGTTCACATATCTGTAAAAACCCTTAGGATTCACCTTTGCCTTATTAGCTATGGACATCTCATACCTTCCTTTTGCCTTTCTAATTTCCCTCTTAAGGTTCTTTGTGCAATCTAAGTAATGACCATATATCTCCTCAATCCCTTGATTTTTTTATATTTAGTATAGGCCTCCCTCTTGTCCCGAACCAACTTCTTAATTTCACCAGAAAACCACGGCTCCCTAGAACCTTTAGTCTTCCCTTTCAGCCTGACTGGAACATAAAGATCCTGTACTCTCAAAATCTCACCCCTAAATGCCCTCCAAATTTCCTCTACATCCTTTCCGGCAAAAGGATCAGCCCACACAACTGTCTGCAAATCCCTTCTCATTTCTCCAAATCTGCCCTTCCCCCATTCGAAGACCTTCAACCTTGGACCCGACCTATCCCTTTCCATCATTAAGCTAAAGCTTATGAACCCGCGATCACTGAATCCGAAGTTCTCTCCGACACTCACCTCCGTCACCTCCCCCATTTCATTCCCAAACAACAGATCTAACACTGCTCCCCCTCTAGTGGGCATCTCAACATATTGCTGCAAAAAGCAATCCTGAACACAATGCATAAATACTAAGCCATCCTGCCCTTTTACTGACTGCATTTCCCAATTTATGTTTGGAAAATTGAAATCCCCAACCAACACCACCCTGTTTCTAGTTCCCTTTCCCCATTTTGAGGCCTAGAATATACACCCATAATAATGGATTATTGTTTATCAAGGCAACAGATGAAAGTGCAGGCTGGAGCCACTGCTGTCTGAATTTGCTGTTGTAAGAGGGGTCATGTGGTTTCGTAGGCAGAGAGAGTCAAACAGGCTTTCTCTCAGTCTCAGAGAGAGAGAGAGAGAGAGAGAGAGAGAGATCACTTGACAGTGTCAGCCAGCAGAAATTGCTGGGAATGAAACAGGACAAGAAGGCAAGCTTTTGGAAGGCAGCCAGGTCGAAGCCCTTGTGGTTCATGCAAGAGGAGAGGACTGGCTGTCTAATGTTTTACTTGAAATAAGAGAAGCAAAAAGGTACTCTGTGCTGACCTGAAAGAAAGAGATTATCATATGGAGAACCCTGAAGGGGCAGGTTTCGTCAGCAAGACACTGGAGTGGCTGATGGAAGTACATCAGTTGTAGATGTCCTGAAACAACACATCTCTCTGAAAACCGACAAAAATCTTCCTGAGTGGTAACCATTTACCTTTCGAGCACCAAAGCCTGGTGAACTTTATACATGTTAAATTCTGTGCACAGTATAAGAATTGTCTGCAACCAATGAACTTGGAGCAATGAGAAACGAGTACCAAAAAACTTTTATGAACTTACACACACATTATATAGACATACACTTAGAATTAGAAGGGTTAAGTTCATTGTTACAGAGTTCTGTGTTGTGTATTGTGTGGTTTTATGTTAAAAAGTGAGTTTGCCTTAGAGAGCCAAGGTGAAGGTGGACTGCTGAGAGAGTGGGAGACGGACTCAGCATGTGCAGAAAATGATCTAAAAATTTCTGGACATGGATGATAAACCACCACTGGGTGGTGCTGTGGAGTGGAAGGAGGCCCAGAGCATGAGTCATAGTCTGGAAGACAGTTTAGAATGTTGGGATTTCAAAAAGGATGTACATTCCGAAGGCAGCCAGAAGGATCCAGACCAAGCCATTGTTCCTCTCTCTGTAAGCAACACAAGAAAACTTCAAATTTTGTGCCCTCTCTCTCAAAGATCTTTTGACTTCAGTTTACCAAACAAACTGAATTTTGTTTATGATCTTTGCTTTGGTTGAGATCAAAATTTTGCGAGTCTTGTGTGTTTTGTGTCTAAGTTTTTCTGTGGGCTGGTTGGAAGTATAACATAGACTTTAATTAAATATGTTATATTTAGATTGGGGAATTTATTAGTTTTACACTGTTATAGAAATTTGCATAGTAACCAGTGGGCATTGTTATTGTTCATCTTTACCCCTGTGTGATATGCCTTCTTTGTGGTTGCTGGTTTGATCTTGTAACAAATGATATACAAGAAAAGTTTGATTCTGTTTTCATGTTTAAAGATAATTTAAAAACAACTTTTGTTTCAGTAACCATTTGTCATGGTGAATATCTACTGCTACCAGGTTTATGGATCCTCTGGTAACACACCCATTTCAATTCCCTGTTCCATTCCTTTGCTGACATGTCTATCCATATTCTATGTTCTGCCAGACTGAGACCACTCACAAATTGGAAGAACATCTTCATCATGTTTCATCTGGGCACCTTCCAACTGGATGGCATTAACATCAACTTCTCTGGTTTCCATTCGCACACGCCTCTAGCCACATTTCCCCATGTCTTCTCTCAATTTGCTTCCCTCTCTCCTTTCCTCTTTCCTGATCTTTCAAATATCTTTCGTGTAGGTCTGTGCCCCTCCCCCTCCTATTCTTCCCTATTTTGCCCAGCCTTTGACACAGATGCTGCTTTTTTTTTGCTTATCCCTTGCTGAAGAACTCAGGCCTGAAAAATTGGTGTCATATGTGATAAGAGTATATAGAGGTGTTTGGGAGATAAATTGGGAAAGGTTTGTTAGAGCAGGTCACACACAAACACTTTAAAACACAGAATTTTTGCTGGAGCTTTTTCCAAGAGGGCTCAGACTCATGATGGACTGTTATTTGAAAAAGGCAACAAATGTAACAATAGGCCATAGCAGCTTTGACTGGAAAACAGAACTTACTGTCTGGAACGTCATGTGATCTTTGCAGGCAGCGAGGACAAAAAAAAGACTCTGCTCTCAGAGTTGGAGGGAGCGTGAGAGAGAGAGAGACACACACAGACACATCGGTGGGACAAGCTGGCAAGCTTTGGAAGACAGCCTGGTCAAAGGGAAGGACTGGTTGTCTGGTGAGTCCCTTGGAATAGGTGAAACAGAAAGGAACTCTGTCATGACCTGAAAAAACAACAAGAACCCTTCTGAGTGGTAACCATTTACCTGTTAAGCATCAAAGCCTGGTGAACTTTATTAATGTTAACTTGTGTGCACAGTACAAGAATTGCCTGCAACCAGTGAGATTGGACTGTTATCCAAAGAACTTTGCTGAACGAACACACACATTATACACACGCGTGCTTAGAATTAGAAGGGGGTTAAGTGAGTCAATAGAGATAAGTTAAAGTTTGATTCTATTTTCATGTTTAAAGATAATTAAGAACAACTTTTGTTTAAGTAACCCTTTGTCGTGGTGCATATCTGTTGTTGCTGGGTTTTGGGGTCCTCTGGACTCGTAACAGTTATCTTTACCTCCTCTGGACTCTGGGAGACCTGCTGAGTTCCTGCAGCGCGCCTGTGTCCAATCGTGTCACAGACCAGCCATGAAAACTGTGGCGAAAGGGGACTGGACAGGCCCGGGGAGCTTGGTTGCCACTTCACTCCTCGCTCTTATTAAACATGCTGGCCTGCTCCATGTCAACCATCTGGTCCCTACATAGAGAAACACATCGTCCCTCACATGCACGTTCTGCTTTGTCGGTGTTTCTCGGAGCTTTGCACCATTCTTGCCTACGAACGCAGATTCTCGTCAGTGCTGGAGGGAGACGACACCTGACACTGAACGTATTGGAGCCTGCAGCGCCCTGGCGGAACCTTCGTGTCGCCCCGGAACGTGTATCCCCCGGATGTTAAAGAAGGTGGCACCAATGGCCAGCGCGTAAGGACGTTGCCATCGTGGCCCTGCCCCGGTCTTCCCTGCTCCAGCCCGCCCCGTCCTCGGACCTCCTGCTCCCGCCGCCGACTGGCTTGGGATCGCCAGCCTCAGTCGCTGGTTGGCGGCCGCTGACGCCGGGCCTGGAGGTGCCGGCCGGCGGGCCCGGTGCCGGGGCTCCCACCGAAGGGAGGCGGAGGCTCCGGGTCTGAGCTGCCATCCAGCGCAGCTTGGAGCCGGCTCCTGGGTGGTGGTGTGTGGTTCTCCGAGTAGGTCCGCGGCCGCATCGCCGCTGACAATGCCCTATGGGCCATCGGGTCCGGAATCCTATCGGTTGAAGCTAGCGTGTCACATTTGACAAGGTGGCTGAGATGTCCCAGTGAGGGTCGTCTTCGGTCGGGCACGGCTTGGCTCCAGGTCTTTTGCCAAGGGACCATGACACAGCCGGAGTCACAGTGAAAGAAGATGATGTACTCATCCAGACGAAAACCCGTGCTCTACTTCACCAAGGAAGATAGCAGGTAAACGAATGATGCTCAATGGAAGAAGTTGCAAAAACTTACTATTTGTTTCTCAATAGTGTGGGGTATCTACCGAAATGGCGTTATCCCCTTAGGTGCGCAAGCTGCCCACTCATCCAGCTCTGCCTTGACTGTCGAAACCGCTCGCTTGACAGCTAATTTCTTGTCTCCGAGATTTGTTGTACCAGTTGACCTCTTGTCACGGTGTGTGAGAGACACTTCACCATTTTGGATGTATAAGCTCTTTACTAATAAAAAATCATCTGTTAACAAGTGAAGTAAATATAAAATTAACACTTGCTTAAATTAAATAGCATGTCAATCTGATTCAAATCCATATTTATATAAAGGAAATAAGAGATGTACTAAATCTGCACAGCACTCTTAGCTAATTTCACTAATTTTTGTTGTCTGGTAATTGTGTGTAGTTCTATAGAATGTTTTGATTGTAAACAAAACATGTTTTTGCCGTCTGCGTGCATTGGTACACTCTATATCAAATTCTTTATTAATTATCAAATTTCACTTGGCATGCATAGCTTTCCTAGTTTGGAAAGCTGCTTGTGTTATAAAATTTTGGCTTATTGGATCCTTTAGAAGAAAAACTATTTTAGGTACTCCACTTTAGGTACAATCACCATCCATTCCCCCCCCCCCCCCCCCCCAGAATTCACAAGATCACGATATAGGAGCAGAAGTAGGCCCAATGGCCTATCAAGTCTGCCCTGCCATTCCAATCATGAACTGATCCATCCTCCCACTCAACCCCACCCTCCCAGCCTTCTCCCTGTAACCCTTGATGCCCTGGCTAATCAAATACCTGTCAATCTCTACTTTGCTTCCACAGCTGCCTGTGGCAACAAGTTCCACAAACTCACATTTTTCCATGTCTATTTTAAATTGACATCCTTTTTATCTTGAATTAACAGGTACAAGTTACACTGTTCAAAATGATTTTCCCTGAACGTTCACACTTTCTGATGCATATATTTCCAAAGCATATTATCTGAAAGTTAAATGTATGGCATTTCAGTAAGAAGTGAAATTCCTCCTTCATTTTATTTTTAAATGACTTGAAAGGTCATTTTGATCCAAATGGATTCTTGTCTGTTTTTTTAAAAATAAAAATTAAAGTGAGCTCAGACTTGATTGTTAGATATTTCAGATATTAAGGGAATGGGGATATGGTGGAGTGCACGAAAGTGTAACTGGAGCAGGCACAGGTGGTGGTGGATTGCGTGACTCTTGCTTTGATTTTTGCATCCCTATTTATGGTGTTTTTTTTAAACCATTTGAAATAAAAATGAAAAACTTAGAAGATTAATTTGTTCTTTTCAATTTTGGGACCGATGAATGAAACCAGTCAATTCTCTCAGGCCATTTTTTTCTGCTGTGGTCTCCTATTCTGTATGGACCTCTCTCCCAGTCTTCTCCTTCACAGCAGGTGGGTGTTCTCTACTCTGGTGTCCTGCACCATTCTGCCTGCTGCTTCCCCAAAGTCCATGACCCTCATGGCCTGGGCTGCCAGGCATTGTTGCTGCCAATCCCATACTGAAGGCCTCAAAGCCCTTTGTTTCTTCCTCATTAATAGACCCAACCAGTCCCTATCCACCATGATCTTCTTTTAAATTTTAATTCAGACATACAGCTCTGTAACAGGCCAATTTGGTCCACAAATCCATGTTGCTCATTTTACACATCATTAACCTACAACACCAGTACATCTTTGAAGGTGGGGAGGAAACCAGAGTCCCCAGAGGAAATCCACGCAGTTATGGGGAGAACATACAGACTCTTTTCAAGCAGCACGACATTCGAACCCAGGTCCAGTCCTGATTGTTGGCACAGTAAAGGTGCTACGCTAACCATTGCCAACCATGATCCCCTTGTGACTGGCAGTACTTATCCTCAATCTCAATAATTTTTCCTTTGACTCATTCCAGTTTCTCCAAGTCAAAGGGGTAGCCATGGGTATCTGCAAAGGTCTCAGATATTTTTAATGTTTAAAAAAAAAATTCAGACATGCAACAGGCCCTTCTGGCCCATGAGCCCTTGCCCCCCAATTTACCCCCAATTTACTTATAATCCCTGGTACGTTTTGAATGGTGGGAGTAAACCAGACCCCTCGGAGAAAATCCACGCAGACGCAGGGAGAATGTACAAATTCCTTACAAACAGCACGGGATCCAAACCCCAGTCCTGATCACTAGCACTGTAAAGGGATTGTGCTAACTGTGCCACCTCTAATGCCTATCTTTTTGGTGAGGCTCATCAACTTTTCCTTTACTTCATTAACATCTACGTCGGTGCTGCCTCATGCATCCTTGTTGAGCTTGTCAACTTTATCTGCTTTACTCCCAACTTCCATCTCAACCTCAAATTCACTTGGTTCAGCTCAAGCAACACTATCCCCTTTCTCAATCTGTGTGTTCCCATCACTGGATGAAACCAAACTTTCGACAGGTGTTTTCTACAAACCCACTGACTCCCAAAGCTACTTTGTCTACACCTCTTCACACCCTGTCCCCTGTAAGGATTCCATTCTTTTCTCATAATTCCTCAGTCTCCATTCATCTAATCCTAGGACAAGGTCTTCCAAGGTGTAATCTTTTTCAAAAAACATGGCTTCCCCTCTACTATCATCAACTTGTCCCTCACCTGCATATCCACCATTACCCGCACATCTGCTTAGGTTCCCTCCACCCCTATGCGCAACGAGAAGATTCCCTTCGTCCTCAACTACCACCCCTCCACATCCAACACATTATCCTCCTTTATTTCTGCCACCTACTATGTAATCCACAACCAGACACATTTCTCCTAGGTGAAGCACAATAGGCTGCAGATGCTATGATTGTAGTAAAAACACATTGAAATGCTGGAGGAACAAGGAGGAGTCACGTGTTGGGGAACTCTAGCCCTCTCCGGAAAAGTTTTTAAAAAACACAGAAAACACAAAGGCACAAACATAAAAATTAAAATAAAGTGAAAGTAAAGGTGGGAAGAAAATGGCAGCGAAGAAAGAAAAGTCAAAAGCAACGGGAAGAAGAGAAGAAGAAAGGACGTCGGAAGAAGAAGGTGAAGGCCTTACCAGTCCGAGGAGGCCTGCCGTGGAGAGAGAAGCCCACTCCCTAAGGTCAGTTGAAGTCCCCTTGGGACTACAAAAATGGCTCGCGGAGCCAAGCAAAAGTGCGCAACCGCGCATGACAAAAAAAACACTGACGGGAGGGGGGACCAGCTGAGGAGTCGGTCTCCACAGTTGAGAATGACAGCTACAACACGACAACAGGAAGAGAACATAGAAAACAACGAGAACAAGAAAGAAGAGAGTAAAAAGAAAACAAGGAAACAACAGATGACCAACCCAGAGGAAGAAGAAGAAGAAGAACATAGAGAAATGGAAGAAGAAGGGAAAGGCAAGACAATGGATATATTTTTTTTTAAAGAATATATGAAATCAGTAAAAGAATGGCAATCACAAGAATTTAGTGAAATAAAAAGAATTAAAAGTACAGAAGAAAAAATGAATAGATTAGAGATGGTCATGTCAAATATAGGAAAAAGAGTGGACAAGGTGGAAGAACGAGAAACAGCCGTAGAAATGGAAGTAGAGGACTTAAAAAAGAAATTAGAAGAATCTAATAAAAAAGTTAAAGAGACACAAGAGTTGTTAGCTCAGAAGATAGATATAATGGAAAATTATAATAGAAGAAATAATATAAAGATAATAGGCCTTAAGGAAGATGAAGAAGGCAAGAAATTGAGAGAATTTATAAAAGATTGGATCCCCAGGGTCCTAGGAAGACCAGAATTACAGGAAGAAATGGAAATAGAAAGGGCACATAGAACATTAGCCCCGAAACCACAGCCACACAAAAAACAAGATCCATTTTAGTAAAATTCCTAAGATATACAACAAGAGAAAATATATTGGAGAAAGCAATGAAGAAAATAAGAGAAGACAAAAAGCCACTAGAATACAAAGGTCAAAAAATTTTTTTCTATCCAGACATAAGTTTTGAACTCCTGAAGAAGAGAAAGGAGTTTAATACAGCAAAAGCGATCCCATTGAAAAAAGGATATAAATTTATGCTAAAGTACCCAGCGGTACTTAAAATAGTTATTCCAGGGCAGCAAAACAGACTATTCTCAGATCCGGAGGAAGCACGAAAATTTGCAGAACAACTACAAAACAGACAGAGAGATGAAGACATGTAACGAGAGTAAAAATGACCACGAACTATATGTATGTGTGTATATGGGTGTATATATATATATATATATATATACATAATATAGGTGTATGTGTGTGTGTGTGTGTGTGTGTGTGTGTATATATATATATTATATAGGTGTATATAATATATATATTATATAGGTGTATATAATATATATATATTATATAGGTGTATATAATATATATATATTATATAGGTGTATATAATATATATATATTATATAGGTGTATATAATATATATATATGTGTGTGTGTGTGTGTGTACATGAGTGTATCCGTATTTAAAGGAAAATATATAGAGTATAGATAAGAATTAATAAGGGAAAGAAAGGGAAGAGAGGAAGTAAGGAGGGAATTAAGAGAGTGACCTTTGTTATATATGAAAATTAAAATCTTTTCTGGGGGAGGCTGGGTGGGGAGGAGTTACGGTCACTGCAAAATCAGTTGACGCTTGCGAGTGAAATCGCAAATCCAAATGGAGAGGGGAGATGTGGTTGCCCGACAAGGGACAAAGGGCAACTCAGGAAGGGGAGGGGATAGTGGGGTTAAAGAAATTTTAGATAGGAGAATAAGGGAAATGTTTGATGTTTTAGAAATGTTGTCTTATAAAGTGTTCAAAACAAGAAAGCAGAAATGGATAAGAAGGAAAGGTGATGATGAGGAAACGGAAAGGAAAGATAAACAAAGTATGAAATGGCTACGTTGAACTATATGACTTTAAATATTAACGGAATACATAACCAAATCAAAAGGAAGAAACTGCTAAATTTACTAAAAAAAGAAAAAATTGATATAGCATTCGTGCAAGAAACACATTTAACTGAAGTGGAGCACAAGTAATTAAAGAGAGATTGAGTAGGACATGTAACAGCAGCGTCATATAATTCAAAAGCTAGAGGAGTAGCTATATTAATCAGTAAAAATGTACCAATTAAAATAGAAGAGGAAATAATAGATCCAGCAGGGAGATATGTAATGATAAAATGTCAGATATATTCAGAGTTTTGGAATTTACTCGATGTATATTCACCTAACGAAGAAGATCAAAAATTTATGCAAGATATTTTTTTTAAGATAGCAGACACGCAAGGGAACATACTAATAGGAGGGGATTTCAACCTTAATTTGGATTCAAACATGGATAAAACTGGGAAAAAACTAACAGAAAGAACAAAGTAACCAAATTTATAATTAAATCGATGCAAGAAATGCAACTTTTGGATATATGGAGGAAACCACACCCAAAGGAAAAGGAATATTCATATTATTCGGGTAGACATAAAACATACTCAAGAATAGACCTATTCCTGTTATCAGCTCGTATGCAAGACAGAGTAAGAAAAACAGAATATAAAGCTAGAATATTATCGGACCACTCACCCCTGATATTGACAATAGAGTTAGAGGACATCCCTCCAAGAATGTATAGATGGAGATTAAACTCTATGCTACTTAAAAGGCAGGACTTTAGAGAATTAATTGAAAGACAAATTAAAATGTACTTTGAAATAAATACGGAATCAGTGAAAGATAAGTTTATACTATGGGATGCAATGAAAGTGTTCATCAGAGGGCAAATAATAAGTTAGGTAACCAAGATGAAGAAGGACTACAATCAGGAAACAGAGCAGTTGGAAAGGGAAATAGCAAATATAGAAAAAGAATTAGCAATGAAGGAAGACACAACTAAAAGAAGAGAATTGGCAGATAAAAAAATAAAATAAGAAACACTACAAATATACAAGGTGGAGAAGAACATAATGAAGACAAAACAGAAATATTATGAACTAGGAGAAAAAACGCACAAAATTCTAGCATGGCAGCTTAAGACAGAACAAACTAAGAGAATGGTATTGGCATTCAGGAAAAAAGACAAACAAATCACATATAATCCAACGGAGATTAATGAAAACTTCAGAGAATTCTACGAACAATTATACCAAACTCAAAACAAAGGGAAAGAAGACAAAATAGATGAATTTTTAACTAAAATTGAACTACCAAAATTACAAATAGAGGAACAAAATAAATTAACAGAACCATTTGAAATAGTAGAAATACAAGAGATAATAAAAAAACTACCGAATAATAAACCACCAGGAGAGGATGGATTCCCAATAGAATTCTATAAAACATTTAAAGATTTATTAATTCCTCCCCTCCTGGAAGTAATCAACTAGATTGATAAAACACAAAGCTTACCAGATTCATGCAAAACAGCAATAATTACAGTAATACCAAAGACAGGGAAAGATCCACTCGCACCAGCATCATATAGACCAATATCTTTACTTAACACAGATTATAAGATAATAGCTAAACTATTACCAAACAGATTAGCCGACTATGTACCAAAAATAGTAAATCTAGACCAAACTGGATTTATTAAAAAAAGACGAACAACAGACAATATTTGTAAATTTATTAACTTAATTCATGCAGTAGAAGGAAATAAAGCTCCAACAGTAGCGGTTGCTTTAGATGCAGAGAAGGCCTTTGACAGAGTAGAATGGAATTATTTATTCAAAGTACTACAAAAATTCAGTTTACCAGAGAAATATATTAATTGGATTAAAGCATTATATAAGCAGATCAACAAGGCAGGGATGCCCACTGTCGCCCTTATTGTTCGCGTTAGCTATAGAACCACTAGCAGAATTGATAAGAACAGAAAATAAAATAAAAGGGATAAAAATAAAAGACAAGGAATATAAAATTAGTTTATTTGCAGATGATGTTATAGTATACTTAACAGAACCAGAAATATCAATAAAAGAATTACATAAGAAATTGAAGGAATATGGAGAAGAGTCGGGATACAAGATTAACGCAAATAAAAGTGAAGCAATGCCAATGAATAATGCGGATTTGTCAAAATTTAAGAAAGAATCACCATTCAGATGGCAAATGCAAGCAATACGATACCTAGGTATACAAATAAATAAAAACCTCAGCCATCTATATAAACTCAATTATTATCCACTAATGAAAAAATTACAGGACGACTTAGAGCATTGGAAAGACTTACCACTAACACTAATAGGAAGGATAAACTGTATTAAAATGAACATTTTCCCAAGGATACAATGCCTATTTCAGGCATTGCCAATACACTTGATGGAGAAATTCTTCAAGGAGTTAAAGAAAATAATAAGGAAATTTTTATGGAAAGTGGGGGAAACCGAGGATAGCACTAGATAAATTAACAGAATGGTATAAACAAGGAGGCTTACAACTGCCAAACTTTAAAAATTAATGTAGAGCCGCATAATTAAGATACCAATCAGATTTTTATCAAACAAGGGAAAAGCCAGATTGGACTAGATTAGAACTAGATAAAATAGGGGAGAAGATACCTGAACATATATTATATAAATGGGATGAAAAATTGGTACAACGTAGGAATTCTCCATCTGCTCAATATTTGGAAGAAGATTCATGTAGAAAGGAATAAAACAAATTACCAACTACCAAAACTAATACTGACACAAAATCAGCTAATCCCTTTTACAATAGATAACCTTTCCTTTAGAGAATGGGAGAAAAAAGGGATCGAAAGAATAGAAAATTGCTTTTCAGGAAATAAATTATTATCCTTTGAACAAATGAATGATAAATATAATATAACTCACGATACAGTGTGGGCATACTACCAACTGAAATCCTACTTGAAGGACAAATTGGGAAGCAGTCTGAGGTTACCAGAGGGAAGTAATTTTGAATATGTGATTACAGACACAATGATAAACAAAAAATTTATAACATATATGTATATTAAACTGCAAGAAAAGGAGAATGAGGAAACAAATGGTAAAACTAAACAAAAATGGGAACAAGATTTAAATATAAAGATAAAGAAGGAAACATGGGAGAAGTTATGAGAAATACAATAAACACGAGGTTACGTATGATACAATATAACTGGATACACAGGCTATACATTATACCTCAAAAGTTAAATAAATGGGACCCAACAGTATCTGACAGATGTTTTCGCTGTAAAAAGGAAATGGGAACAACAATTCATGCAATCTGGACATGTGAGAAAGTGAAAAAATTTTGGGAAGATCTAAACCAGATATTAAATAAAATCACAAAAAGCAATATACCAAAAAACCCAGAGATCTTCCTCCTAAGTAACATAAAAAACAAAGAATTTGGACTTGATTTGGATGGTGCACAAAAAAGATTTGTTAGGATAGCCCTAGCTGTAGCAAAAAAATGTATTATGTCAGCCTGGAAATTAGAAGATAACTTGAGAATACAACAATGGTATATAGAAATGAATAAATGTATTCCATTAGAAAAAATAACATATAATTTAAGAAATAATATTACAATATTTGAACAAATATGGGAGCCATACATGAAACACAATAGAGAAAACCTACCAGGGACATCTACCACCTAAAATGACAGAAGGAGAAGGAAATGAAAAGAATTGACTCAGTGGAATTTCTTGTTTATTTTTATTGAGTGACAACATTGTTTGACGGGTTTAATGTATCTTAGATTCGAACTTTAAATGAATGGGAGGGGAGGTAGGGAGGGTGGGATGGGAAGAGGGAGGGTGGGAGAAAACGACACTGTATATATTTGAAAAGAAAAATGTATGTATCTTGATCAATGTGGTTTATAGTGTGAAAAATAAAAAAATTTTAAAAAAAAAAGAAATGCTCGAGGAACTCAGCCAGTCTTTTCAGATTCTGTAGGAGACTCCAGCGATCTTCTCTGCCACTCTTATGGTCCTGTGGATTGACCTCTGATTTATTTCTCTGCAGCAACTGTACCACACTGTGATGCAGCCGGCCAGGATGCTCTTGACCTCCTATAGAAGGTAGACACTATGGTGGCCAGTCGCCTTGCCCACAAACCCACTGACTTCTCAGGATGTACAGTCGCTGTTGCGTTTTCCTGACAAATGAGGTGATGTTGAGTGTCAGCGATTGGTCACTTG
This sequence comes from Narcine bancroftii, assembly GCF_036971445.1. Classification (NCBI taxonomy): domain Eukaryota; kingdom Metazoa; phylum Chordata; class Chondrichthyes; order Torpediniformes; family Narcinidae; genus Narcine; species Narcine bancroftii. The sequence continues at coordinate 59,161,896 of NC_091477.1, forward strand.
TTAAGTGCACTTCAAGGAACTTGGTGCTCTCCATTCTCTACTACAGAGTTGCTGATTTCATAATCACAAGATAAAGGAACAGAAGTAGGCCCGTGGAGTCTGTTTCATGACTCTACCCATATCCCCTGATGCCCTGACCAATTAGATACTTATGAATCTCATGCTAAAATTCTCCCAGTGATCGGGCCTTCACACTGTATGTGGCAATGAGTTCCACAAATCTATGACCCTATGTCTAAAGAAGTTTTTTCTCATCTCTGTTTTAAATGAATAACTTTAAGACTGTGCTATCTTGTCCTTGATTCACCTACCAAAGGCAACATCTTATCTACATCCACTCTGTCAAACTCTTTCAAAATTTGAAATGTTTCTATGAGATTCCCCTCTCATTTTTCTTTTCTCCAGTGAATACAATCCAAGAGCTGCCAAACGTTCCTCTTACGTTAGCCCTCGCATTCCGGGAATCATCCTAGTAAACCTCCTCCGCACCCTCTCCAATGGCATCACATCCTTTCTCAGATAGAGGGCCTAAAACTGCACACAGTTCTCCAAATGAGGTTGCACCAGTGCCCCACACAGCCTCACCAACACCTCTTTACTCTTATACACTATTCCTCTTGAAATAAATGGCAACATAGCATTCGCTTTCTTCACTTCCAGTCCCACCTGGTCATTAACTTTTATAGGTTTCCCTGCATGAGGGCGCCCAGGTCCCTTTGCACTTACGAGGTTTGAATTTTGTCCCCATCCAAATAATCCCCTGCCTCTTTATTTCCACTGCCAAAATGTAGAACTGCACATTTCTCAATGTTGGATCTTACCTGCCATTTATTTTTACCCAGTCCCCAAACTATCTATATACTTCTGCAACTTTTCAGTTTCTTCAACACTTCCTGCTCTGCCACTTACCTTGGTGTCATCTGTAAATTTGGCCACAAAACTATTCAATTCATAATCCAAATATTAATATAAATTGTAAACAGTAGTGGCCGAGCCTTGCAGGGCACTGCTTGTTACAGGCAGTGAACCTTATCAACCAGGATCCCTTTATTTCAACCCTTTGTTTCCTATCTATCAGCCAATTTTCTATCCAATCTAATATTGTCCCTGTAATTCCATGGGCTCTCATCTTATTAAACAGCCTCACATGTGGCACCTTATCAAAAGTCTTCTGAAAATCCAGTACCTCCCCTTTGTCCATCCTACTTGAGATTTCTTCAAAAAATTCTAATAGGCTGGTCAGACAGGATCTACCCTTCAAAAAACTATGCTGACTTGGACCGATCCTGTCATCCATCTTGAGGTATTTCATAACCACGTCTTTGAGGATCGATTCTAATACCTTCCCAACCACTAACATCAGACTAATAGGCCTATAGTTTCCTTTTTTCTGTCTCCCACCTTCCTTAAACAGCGGATCCATATTTGCAACCTATCAATCCTCTGGAATCATGAGTCTATTGACTTCTGGAAAATCATCACCAATGGGTCCACAATCTCCAAAGCTACCTCTTTTAGAACCCATTATGTGCAGTGGAGGGTAAGCATTCCTGGTCCTCCTGAAGCCCATAATCATCTCCTTCGTCTTGTCCACATTGAGACTGAAATCATGAAATTTTCCATCTCTTCTCAGTAGTGTGACTCATCATTGCTACTGATGAGGCCAATCTGCAATTGTATCATCTGCAAATTTTTATAACACTGTTGGAGCTGGATCTAGAGATGCAGTCATGGGTCAGTAGCATGAACAGGAGTGGGCTGAGCACACAGCCCTGAGGTGTGCCAGTGCTCAGCGTGACAATGCTTGATATTCTGCTACCAAGATGGACAGACTTTCCATTAGAAATCAAACCAGTTACAGAGAGGGGTGTTAAGTCCCAGCAAGGACAGTTACTCCACCAGCCTCTGTCCAGTAAGGGTAGCTAAACTTATTGCATGACACTTTTAACCACTCAGCACATCTAAATGTTATACCCACGTGTTGCTGATGAGAAGTTTTGAATGGAAAAAAACATTGTGTGATCACGTAAGTGATCATTGCTTTTGATGAGAGCAAAGTCATTGAAGCAAGATGGAGATTATCAGGATGTGGAGGGTTGAAGTGAGGAAGGGAAGGGTTGGGGAAGTCAGAGGGAAAGGGTGATGGGAGCCAGGGTGAGAATTCGCTAGAGGTTCAACGTCAGCCACCAGGGCCAGGGTGAGAGTTCACATCGGAAACTCGCTCCTGTAGGCATTGGGGACAGGGTGAGAGTTCACATTGGAGACTCTGTCCGGTAGGCCATTAGGGCCGGGGTGAATGTTCACATCAGAGACTCTGTCCTGTAGGCACTGGGGCCAGATGAGAGTTCACATCGGAGGACTTGGTCCTGTTGGCACTGGGGCCAGGGTGAATGTTCACGTCAGAGACTGTCCTGTAGGCACTGGGGCCAGATGAGAGTTTACATCGGAGGACTTGGTCCTGTAGGCACTGGGGCCAGGGTGAATGTTCACATCAGAGACTCTGTCCTGTAGGAACTGGTCCAGGTAAGAGTTCATGTTAGAGGTTCGTTCCCGTAGGTGCTGGGGCCAGGGTGAGAATTCACATTGGAGGTTTGTTCCTGTGCCGCTGGGGCCAGGGTGAGGGTTCATGTCAGAGGCCTGGTCCTCTAGGCTGCTGGGGCCAGGGTGGTTAGTTCATGTCAGAGGCTTGGTCCTGTAGGTTGCCAGAGCCAGGGTGAGAGTTTACATTGGAAGATTTAGACAAACTAGCTGCAAGACCATGTTAGATGCTGAGTATATTGCAATGAGTAACTCATCTCCTTATTCACCAAACCTTTCCACTAACTGCAAGGCAGAAGTCAGAGATGTAACAGAATATCCTCTGCTCGTTGAGATAACGACACCGTCCAGAAAAAAAAGCAGCCCACATGACTGGTACCTCGTGCCCTGTCCTAAACATTCATTCCATTCACTTTATTAAAAATCTTCATTCCTTTGTGGCAATGGTGTTTTATAAAATCTACATCATCTTGACATGTCTTCAAAATTCTGTGTTTTGTTCGAATTGGTACAGACAAGGTTATTTTGTTTCATTACCAATCTTTAGTTGTATCTATTGCTCCCTCCTTGAAGCTGCATCTAAATAAAGGGATCTCAAAAAGCAATGTATTTAACACAGTTATGAAATTATACCATCAGTTTTAATGATTAATGTTTAGTTGTAAAAGTAGGATTTACACCAGAGGTGTGGTTTTTGGCCAACACGTTCAGGAGGTGATCGGAATAAACAAGTAATGATGTAATGTAGTGATTAAACTTTATAAAATCTCTCAATCCTGCTAGAACGTCACTACCCCAACGTAAGTCTCAAGTGCAGGCAATCCTGCTGAGTTATATAATTTAGTACTACTTTTGATCTCTTTTTTTTTAAATTTTTTATTTTTCACACCATAAATCACAATAGCCATGATATACACTTTTTCTTTTCCACACATTTACAGTGACTTTTTCTCCCTCCCCCCTCCCTCCTCCCAAGCCACCCCCCCACCCCCCCCCCTCTCATCCATTTTAGGTATACAATCTAGGTTGCATTAATTCAGTTAGACAATGTTGTCATTCCACAAAAATACACCAGAAATTCAACTGAGTCCATTCTTTTCTTCTCCTTCCATCAACTTAGGTAATGTTTGTTCCCGGTAGGTTTTCGCTATTGTATTTAATGTAAGGCTCCCATACTTGTTCGAATATTTCAATATTATTTCTTAAACTATATGTTATTTTTTCTAATGGAATACATTTATTCATTTCTATATACCATTGTTGTATTTTCAAATTATCTTCCAATTTCCAGGTTGACATAATACATTTTTTTGCTACGGCTAGGGCTATCTTGACAAATCTTTTTTGTGCATCTTCCAAGTCAATTCCAAATTCTTTATTTTTTATGTTACTTAGGAGAAAGATCTCTGGATTCTTTGGTATATTGTTTTCTGTTATTTTATTTAATATCTGATTGAGATCATCCCAAAATTTTTCTACTCTCTCACATGTCCAGATTGCATGAATTGTTGTTCCCCTTTCTTTTTTACATCGAAAACATCTATCAGATACTGTTGGGTCCCATTTATTTAACTTTTGCGGTGTAATGTATAGTCTGTGTAACCAATTATATTGTATCATACGCAGCCTCGTATTTATTGTATTTCTCATCGTTCCAGAGCATAACTTCTCCCATGTTTCCTTTTTTATCTTTATATTTAAATCTTGTTCCCATTTTTGTTTAGTTTTACCATTTGTTTCCTCATTCTCCTTTTCTTGCAGTTTAATATACATATTTGTTATAAATCTTTTGATTAACATTGTATCTGTAATCACATATTCAAGGTTACTTCCCTCTGGTAAACTCAAATTGCTTCCTAATTTATCTTTCAAGTAGGATCTCAGTTGGTAATATGCCAGCGCTGTATCTCCAGTTATATTGTACTTATCTCTCATTTGTTCAAAGGATAAGAATCTACTTCCTGAAAAACAATTTTCTATTCTTTTAATCCCTTTTTTTTCCCATTTTCTAAAGGCAAGGTTGTCTATTGTAAAAGGGAGTAGCTTATTTTGCGTCAATATTAGTTTTGGTATTTGGTAATTTATTTTATTTCTTTCTACATGAATCTTCTTTCAAATATTGAGCAGATGATGTAATACTGGAGAATTCCTACGTTCTACCAATTTTTCATCCCATTTATATAATATATGTTCGGGTATCTTTTCCCCTATTTTATCTAATTCTAGTCTCGTCCAGTCTGGTTTTTCCCTTGTTTGATAAAAATCTGATAGGTACCTTAATTGTGCGGCTCTATAATAATTTTTGAAGTTTGGCAATTGTAAGCCTCCTTGTTTATACCATTCTGTTAATTTATCTAGTGCTATCCTCGGTTTCCCCCCTCTCCATAAAAATCTCCTTATTATTTTCTTTAACTCTTTGAAGAATTTTTCTGTCAGTTGTATTGGCAATGCCTGAAATAAGTATAGTATCCTTGGAAAAATGTTCATTTTAATACAGTTTATCCTTCCTATCAGTGTTAGTGGTAGCTCTTTCCAATGCTCTAAATTGTCCTGTAATTTTTTCATTAGTGGATTGTAATTGAGTTTATATAATTGGCCTAGATTTTTGTTTATTTGCACACCTAGGTATCTTATTGCCTGCGTTTGCCATCTGAATGGGGATTCCTCCTTAAATTTTGAGAAATCCGCGTTATTCATAGGCATTGCTTCACTTTTATTTACGTTTATCTTGTATCCCGACACTTCTCCATATTCCTTCAATTTCTTATATAGTTCTTTTATTGATAGTTCTGGTTCTGTTAAGTACACTATAACATCATCCGCAAATAGACTGATTTTATATTCCCTGTCTTTTATTTTTATTCCTTTTATATTATTATCTATTCTTATCAATTCTGCTAGTGTTTCTATAGCTAGCGCAAACAATAAAGGTGATAGTGGGCATCCCTGCCACGTTGACCTGCTTAAGTTAAATTGCTTTGATACATGTCCATTTACTGTCACTTTCGCTAACGGTCCCTCATATAATGCTTTAATCCAATTAATAAACTTCTCCGGTAAACTGAATTTTTGCAATACTTTGAACAAGTAATTCCATTCTACTCTGTCGAAGGCCTTCTCTGCGTCTAAAGCAACTGCTACTGCCGGTGCTTTATTTCCTTCTACTGCATGAATTAAGTTAATAAATTTACAAATATTGTCTGTTGTGCGTCTTTTTTTGATAAATCCAGTTTGGTCTAAATTTACCATTTTCGGTACCTGTTCTGCTAATCTGTTTGCTAATAGTTTAGCTATTATCTTATAATCTGTGTTTAGCAGAGATATTGGTCTATATGACGCTGGTGAGAGTGGATCTTTCCCTTGTTTTAGTATCACTGTAATTATTGCTGTTTTACATGAATCTGGTAAGTTTTGTGTCTCATCAATCTGGTTGATTACATCCAGGAGGGGCGGTATTATTAGGTCTTTAAATGTTTTGTAGAATTCTATTGGGAGTCCATCCTCTCCTGGTGTCTTATTATTTGGTAAATTTTTTATTATCTCTTGTATTTCTACTGTTCCAAATGGTTCTGTTAATTTATTTTGTTCCTCTATTTGTAGTTTTGGTAGTTCAATTTTAGTCAAAAATTCATCTATTTTCCCTTCTTTCCCTTCGTTTTCGGTTCGGTATAATTGTTCATAGAATTCTCTGAAGTTTTCCTTAATTTCTTTTGGATTATATGTAATTTGTTTGTCTTTTTTCCTTGTTGCCAATACCATTTTCTTAGTTTGCTCTGTCTTAAGCTGCCATGCTAAGATTTTGTGTGTTTTTTCACCTAGTTCATAATATTTCTGTTTTGTCTTCATTATATTCTTCTCCACCTTATATGTTTGTAATGTTTCATATTTTATTTTTTTATCCGCCAATTCTCTTCTTTTGGTTGTATCTTCCTTTATTGCTAATTTTTTTTCTATGTTTATTATTTCCCTTTCCAACTGCTCTGTTTCCTGATTATAGTCCTTCTTCATCTTGGTTGCATAACTTATTATTTGCCCTCTAATGAATGCTTTCATTGCGTCCCATAGTATAAACTTATCTTCCACTGATTCCGTATTTACTTCAAAGTACATTTTTAATTGTTTTTCAATAAATTCTCTAAAATCCTGTCTTTTAAGTAGCATGGGGTTTAATCTCCATCTATACATTCTTGGAGGGATGTCTTCTAGCTCTATTGCCAATAACAGGGGTGAGTGGTCCGATAATAGTCTAGCTTTATATTCCGTTTTCCTAACTCTCCCTTGAATGTGGGCTGATAACAGGAATAGGTCTATCCTTGAGTATGTTTTATGTCTAGTCGAGTACTATGAGTATTCCTTTTCTTTTGGGTTTTGTTTCCTCCATATGTCCACAAGTTTCATTTCTTGCATTGATTTAATTATAAATTTGGTTACTTTGTTCTTCCTGTTAATTTTTTTCCCCGTTTTATCCATATTTGGATCCAAATTCAGATTGAAATCCCCTCCTATTAGTATGTTCCCTTGCGTATTAGCTACCTTCAAAAAGATATCTTGCATAAACTTTTGATCTTCTTCGTTAGGTGAATATATATTAAGTAGATTCCAAAGCTCTGAATATATCTGACATTTTATCATAACATATCTCCCTGCTGGATCTATTATTTCCTCTTCTATTTTAAATGGCACATTTTTGCTAATTAATATAGCCACTCCTCTTGCTTTTGAATTATACGATGCTGCTGTTACATGTCCTACCCAATCTCTCTTTAATTTCTTGTGCTCCAATTCAGTTAAGTGTGTTTCTTGGACAAATGCTATATCTATTTTTTCCTTTTTCAGTAAATTTAGTAGTTTCTTCCTTTTAATTTGGTTATGTATTCCATTAATATTTAGAGTCATATAGTTCAGCGTAGCCATTTTATATTTTGTTTATCTTCTCTTTCCGTTTTTCCATCATTACCTTTCCTCCTTTTCCATTTCTGTTTTCTTATTTTCAACTCTTTACCAGACAACATTCCTACAACATCCAACATTTTCCTTATTCTCCTATTTCTATCTTCTTTATCCCCAATCTCCCCTTCCCCTCCTGAGTTGTCCTTTATCCCTTGTCGGACAACCACATCTCCCCTCTCCACTCGCAAGCGTCAACTGAATCTGCAGTGACCGCTCTTTTCCCCCACCCAGCCCCCCCCAGAAAAGATTTCGCTTTTTATATGTCACAAAGGTCACTCTTTTAATTCCCTCCTTATTCTCTCTATTCCATTACCTTCCCTTATTAATTCTTGTCTATACTCTCTATGTTTTCCTCTAATTACAGATACTTTCACATATGCCCATTGTCTCTATTCACTCTTATACCTCTTTACCCGCATACATATCAATCGTGGTCATTTTTACCCTCATTACCCGTCTTCATCCCTCAGTCTATTTTTGTCTTTACCCACATACATATCAATCGTGATCATTTTTGCTCTCATTACCCGTCTTCATCCCTCAGTCTATTTTTGTAATTGTTCTGCAAATTTTCGTGCTTCTTCTGGATCCGAGAATAGTCTGTTTTGTTGTCCTGGAATAAATATTTTCAATACCGCATGATGCTTCAGTGTAAATTTATATCCTTTCTTCCATAAAATCGCTTTTGCTGTATTGAACTCTTTTCTCTTCTTTAGGAGTTCAAAGCTTATATCTGGATAAATGAAGATTTTTTGCCCTTTATACTCCAGTGGTTTGTTGCCCTCTCTTACTTTTTCCATTGTCTTCTCCAGTACCTTTTCTCTTGTAGTATATCTTAGGAATTTTACTACAATAGATCTTGGTTTTTGTTGTGGTTGTGGTTTAGGGGCCAATGCTCTATGTGCCCTTTCTATTTCCATTTCTTGCTGTAGTTCTGGACATCCTAGGGCCTTAGGGATCCATTCTTTTATAAACTCCCTCATATTCTTGCCTTCTTCATCTTCCTTAAGGCCCACTATCTTTATGTTATTTCTTCTGTTATAATTTTCCATTATATCTATTTTTTGGGCTAGTAATTCTTGTGTCTCTTTAGTTTTATTATTAGATTCCTCCAATTTCTTTTTTAAGTCTTCTACCTCCATTTCTGCTGCTATTGCCCGTTCTTCCATCTTGTCCATTTTTTTCCCCATTTCTGTTAAGGTCATATCCATTTTATTTATTTTCTTTTCTGTGTTGTTTATTCTTCTTCTTAAATCATTGAATTCCTGTGTTTGCCATTCTTTAAATGACTCCATGTATCCTCTAACAAGAGAAAGTATATCCTTTACCTTGCCTTTCCCTTTATCTATTTCACTGTATTCTTCCTCTTCTTCTTCCTCTGGGTTGGCCATCTGTTGTTTCTTTGATGCCCTTTCCTCCTCTTCTTTCTTGTTTCCATTGTCTTCTGTGGTCTCTTCTTGCTGCAGGTGTTCTGCAGCTGTCGTTGCCGGCTGTGGAGATCGACTCCCCAGCTGGTCCCCCCTCCCGTCGGTGTGTTTTTTTTCATGCGCGGTTGCGCACTTTTACTCGGCTCTGTGAGCCATTGTTGTAGTTCTTTTTCTACCGACCTGAGGTAGTGGGGTCTTCTCTCCACAGCGGGCCTCTTCGGACAGGTAAGGCCTTCACCTTTTTCCTCCGTTGTCTTCTCTTCCTCTCTTCTTTCCGTTGATTTTGATTTTTCTCCTTTTGTCTCCATCTTCTTTCCACCTTTATACTCACTTTTCTTTAACTTGTATTTCTGTGTCTTTGTATTTTCTCTTGTTTTTCCCGACTTTTCTGGAGAGGGCTGGAGTTCACCGTCCGGCCACTACTCCATCACGTGACTCCCTACTTTTGATCTCTTAAGATGGTTTTGAACATGATCCTCTGAGAGTATAATCATGGCAATTTGCATTATCAACTTGCTCCTTTGCAAGTGATCTATTCTCCCCAATATTTTTTTTTGTTTGGTTGGCTCCTGCTCTATTTGCTCCTTCCACAGAGCAGTCTGACTTGTGAATGTCACATTTTTTTGGCAGTGTGTGTTTTATAATGTTTGTAAACTGCAGATGATCCAAATGTGCTCAATGTGCTCATAATGGGCATGTCCGTTTGTAACATTTCTCAAATGCTGGTTTATGAAGTGCGGATATCTAGGGTACGGAACATTAACTGTATTCACCATGTATAATTTCCACATAGTGTAATGTTGTCATGATCATAAATGCAAGCAGCATTGTGTAATAATCTTTGTTTAGCACATTGTAATGCTACTGAGACCAGTATTACAACAGTTGGGAGCATACAAGGGTTTATTTCATATTACACTTTCTTTGGACATGTGAGACTTCTTGTGAATTAATCGTTACTTATCCTCCCAAATGTGGTAATGTTATCAAAACGAGTGCACTTGATTTTGAAAAGTCAAAGCACAGATTGTAAAAGATTTTTTGAAAGCAATTATTTTAAGATTTGATCACTCAAATAAGAATATTGAAATAATCATGGGATCCAAATTTAGAAATTGTTGTTTGATTTTTTAAAATTATGCATAAAAGACAACTTTAAATTGTTTACTGTTTAGGAGGGCAGTGACCAAAGTTACTCTGTAAATTGTTAATTCAGGGATGCATACTTCTGAAAGACAGGAATTTGTTTGATGCTTGATCACTACGTCTAACATTTTGGTTATTTATTTAGGATTGATGTTGTTAATCATATAAACTCATTAGAAAATAAAATATCTATGGTCTTTTTCAGGTCGGGCCTGCTACTGAGGATGTTAACGAGAAGATGTTCCCTCTTTAAACTGTTTTGTACATTTATAACCCTTGGATTTCTCTCTGTTATGTGGCTTCAATATAACTGCAGAGTGACCAGCAGCCAGAGCAGCAGGGACGATGGTTCAGTCCAGAAGTCTTGCTGGGAGACCGATAATCCAAGTTGGGGCCCACATAAAATTGCGATCATTGTTCCTTTCAGGGAGCGTTTTGAAGAACTTTTGAGTTTTGTCCCATACATGCATACATTTTTAAAGAAGAAGAAAATCCGACACAAGATCCTTGTAATCAACCAAGTTGATCACTTCAGGTACTGGGCTTTAAAAGGTATAATACATATAATCTTACTGTAGGTGTTCTTATGCATGGTGCAAATTAAATTTGTACAGCACGTTACAATATGAAACATTTAAGGAGTGTCAAAACAGCTGATGGTTTTAAACTCAGAATTCCTATGTAATGTGACTGGAAATGTCTTATAAACTGTTTCTCCACTTTCCACTGTCAGCAGCCTGTTAGTGACTCTTTTCCTCAAATCTTAAAATAAGATGTTTTCAAAGTTTTCCTCTCTCTATAGAAAACCCATATTTCTTCACAAGGCTCCGTTGACATCCTGAGGATTGCAACTTTTGTTTAAGCTTTTATAGTTACAGATATTGTTTTAAGTGAAGCAGTAGGTCCTGGGCAGTGGTATAAATTTACAATTAAGTTTGAGCTTATTGTCAACTGGCTGTACATATATACAACCAAATGAAACAATGATTCTCCAGACTACAATATATATATCACATAAAACAATATTATTATAATAAGGTCATAAAATATCATAATAGAAAATATAATGAGCAGGAAGACAAAAGAGCAGCAGGAATAGAAATCTATCAGGGATTTACAGGATCCCACTTGTTCGTACCCAATTTTAATGACTGTTTCAAAATAATGTACCTGTAAATGTAAAGTCCAAGGATGAATGCATGCTTTATACATGTTGGTTGTTCGATATTAGCTGTACATAGAACCTTATAGTACAGACCCTTTGGCCCACAATGTTGTGCCAAGCCATATAAACCTACCAAAAAAAATGAAACCCTCCCTACCTCAATAATTTTTCTTTCGTCCATGTGTCTGAGTCTCTTAAGTGCCCTATTATTCCAGCCTCCACCAGCACCCCTGCCAATGCAATCCATGCACCCACAACTCTGTGGTTTTAAAGAAAACTTAGCCCTGATGTCTTCCCTAAACTTTCTTCCCTTCACTTTATCCTGCTATCTTCTGGTGTTTCCTACCTGCCCTGGGAAAAAGGTGCTGGCTGACTATTCTATTTAAGCCTTTCATAATCTTGTAAACATCTATTAAATCATCTATCATCCTTTGCTCCAAAGAGAAATGTCCAAGCTCTGCTGACTTTGCCTCACAAGACGTATTCTCCAATCCAGACAATATCCTGGTAAATCTCTGCACCCTCTCCATAACTTCCTCATTTTTTCTGTAATGAGGTGACCAGATCTGAACACAATATTCTACTTCTGGTCTCACCAGAGATCTATAGAGCTGCAACATGACCTTGTGACTCCTGAACTCAAAACCCAGCAACTCCCACACCTACCATCTACTATATGATCCCACCACTCTTCCCCTCTTCTCCCCTCTCTGCCTTCCACAGGAACCACTCTCTCTGTGACTCCTTTGTCCACTCCTCCTTCCCCACCAATCATCCACTTGAGACCTACCTCTGTGACTGCAGGAGATGCTCGACTTGCTCCAACACCTCCTCCCTTAGCTCTAAACAGTCCTCCCAAGAGAAGCAACATTTCATTTGTGAATCTGCAGGGGTCATCTACTGTATCCAGTGCTTCTGCTGTGGTCTCCTCTACATCAGAGTGGGAGATCGTTTTGTGGAGCACCTCAGCTCTGTTCATCACAATAGTGTGGATCTCCCAGAGGCCACCCATTTCAATTCTCCATCCTATTCCCTTGCCAACATGTCTGTCCCTGATCTCTTGTACTGCCAGACTGAGACCACCCACAAATTGGAAGAACATCTTCATCATGTTTCATCTGGGCACCTTCCAACTGGATGGCATTAATATCGACTTTTCTGGCTTTCATTAAAATTCATCCCCCAAATCCCCTTGCTTCCCCTGTTGTATCTCCATTCCCTGTCTCCTTTTGCACAGTCATCATAAATTCTACCTAGTCCCTTATCACATCCAATTAACACTTTTTGTTGGTCTGGATTTCCTCCCCATTGTTTGAATTCTGATACTTTCTGATGTATTCTGCTTCTGCATTTTCTGATTTTTTTTCCCCATGCCCGAAATTTCGGCAATATATCTTTGTTTCCAAGAGATGCTGGTTTACTACAACCACAGTGTCTGCCTATCATGTTTCTCTACCACTGACTTATGAAGCTCAGCTCAGCCTGCAGGGCAACCTTGAGAGATCTATGAATTTGGATTTGGACACAGTTGAGTATCGTACCCTGTACACTGCCTTCAAGTTTGACCTAAATGCATCACCTCACACTTATCCAGATTGAACTCCATCTGCCACTTTCCCGCTCAACTCTGCAACCTGTCTATAAACTATGACAGCCTTCAACACTAGCCACAATACCTCCAACCTTTCTATCATCTGCAAATTTACTGACTCCTCTACTTCTTCATTCAGGTAATTTATAAAAATCATAAAGAGCAGGGGTCCTAGAACAGACCCCTGCAGAACATGACTAGTCACTGACCACCAGGCAGAATACACTCTGTCCACTACTACTCTCTGCTCTCTACAAGCAAGTCAGTTCTGAATCCACACAGCCAATGTTCCATGGATCTCATGCCTCTTGATTTTCTGAACGAGTTTCCCATGGGGTGACCTTGTCAGATGCACTAATATAATCCATATACTTCACATGTACTGCCTACCTTGATCAGTTTCTTTTATTACCTCCTCAAAGAACAATTAGGCTCATGAGACACAATCTTCCCCTAACAAAGCCATGCTGACTATCCCTAAGAAGACTGCACTTCTCTAAATGCACATAAAGGCTCTCCTTAAGAATCCCCTCCAACAGTTTGCCCACCACTGATGTAAGACTCACTGGTCTATAATTTCCAGAATTCCCTTTTTTAAAGAAGGGGACCATATTTCCCATTCTCCAATCCTCCAGCACATCCCTGTACCATGGAGGATGCAAAGAACATTCCCATCACCCCTGCAATCTCTTCCTTCCCTACAGTAATCTGGAGTCTATCTCGTACAGTCCGGGAACTGAGCAATCCTAATGTTTTTAAGAAATGACTACTTCTTATCTCAACATGGTCCTGCACATAAAGCTTGTTCTATTCTGACCTCACCTTGACCAAGGTCCATTTCTTTGGTCAATACTGAAGCAAATTATTAATTTTGGTCCTCCCCAACCACGTCTGCCTCCAGGCATATGTTGCGTTCTAATCATGAAGCAGTTCTACCTTCACTCTCGTCAACCTTCTGTTCTTCACATAAGCATAGGTCGTCTTGGAGTTTTCCTTAATCCTACTGGCCAAGGTCTTCTCGTGCCCCACTTCTAGCCCTCCCAAGTCCTTTTTTAAGTTCCTTCCTGGCTACCTTAATTTTCGTGAGTCCTTCCTATTCTTCCTAAATCTAATGTATGCTTCCTTCTTCCTCTTCACCAGTTGCCTCACATCCCTCACAATTATGTCAACTACGGTTCCCTTTTCCTACCATCTTTTTACTGTCTCAGTGGGACAAACTTGTCCAGAATCCCACGCCAAGTGGTTCTAAAAACATCCTCCACATTTCTTCTGTGCTTTCTACCGATTCTGTTTCCAATTTACTCTCCCTTGTTCCTGTCTCATCACATTGTAATTAGCCCTTCCCAATTGAACACTGTACCATTTGGTCTACTCCTACCCTTCTCCACAGCTATGCTAAACTTCAGGCAGTTGTGGTCACTTTCTCCAAATTCTCCCCTCCGAGAGGTCTGTCATCTAACAAGTTCATTCCCCAGTATTAGATCCAGTTTGACTTCTTTCATTGGCTGGCCCACATACTGTGTCAGGCATCCTTCTTGGACACATCTTACAAATCTGCCACATCTATCCCACTTGCAGCCAGTCAATATTTGGGAAGTTGAACTCTCCCATAACAGCAACCCTGTTATTTTTGCACCATTCCAAAATCTGCCTTCTTGTCTGTTCTTTGGTGTCTCGAGGGCTATTGGGGAGCCTGTAGACTAGTCCCAGCACAGTGATTGCTGCTTTCCTATTTCTGACATATCCACATTAAGTTAGTCGACACTCCCTCTACAGCATCCTTCCTTTCTGCAGCTGTCCCTGACCAGTAATGCGAGTCTTTCCCCCACCCCACCCACCCACCCCACAAATCCTATCCCTTTTAAAACATCTAAACCCCGGTACCTGCATCAACCAATAATGTCCTTGTGTCAGCTATGTCTCTGCAACAGCTACAATGTCATAGTTCCATGTACTGATCTATGCTTCATCCCCTTTATTCCTACTTATCCTTGCATTGAAATTGTACATTTCAACCCCTCCACTGACTACATTTCTGCTTCCTCCCCTGCCTGTCCTTCCCTACAAACCCACAACACTTTGCATCATCCTTTGCACCATCCTTTGTACCATCATTCTCTACATTCTCATTCTGGTTCCCATCCCCCACAAAACTAGTTTAAATCCTCTCCAATAGCTCTAGCTAACTTACCCACCAGGATATTGGTCCCTCTCCAGTTCGGGTGCAACCCGTACTTTTTGTACAGGTCAGACCTTCCCCAGAAGAGATCCCAATGATCCACAAATCCGAATGCCTGCACCAACTCTTCAGCCACGCATTCATCTGCCACAACTTTATTCCTACTCTCACTGGTGCAGCAATCCTGAGATTATCACCCTTGAGGTACTGTTTTTCAGCTTCCTCCTTCACTCCCTATATACCCTCTTCAGGAGATCACCCCTACTCCTATCTATGTCATTGGTACCAATGTACCATGACAAATATAAAATCCCCCTATCACTATCACTCTCCTCCCCCTTCCCTTAACCAAAGGGCCAGACTCTCTGCCAGAGACCTGACCACTATGACCTGTCCCTGGTAAATCCAAAACTGTATACTTACTTTTGAGTGGAACAGCCATAGGAATGCTCTGCACTAACTGCCTATTCCCTTTTCCTAACTGTCAGTCAGTTACCTGCCTCTTGCTTTTTGGGCATGACCCTATTCCTATAGATCCTGTCTGTCTCCCTCTCTGCCTCCCAGATAATTTGGAGATCATCCAGCTGCAGCTCTAGTTTGCTAAATCGGTCTGTAAGGAGCTGTAGCTGGATGCACCTCTTGCAGGTGTGCTCATCAGGAACACTTGTGCTGTAGCTGATTTACCTTGATGCCATCCCACTATCTACTACTTTTTGTGTCTTTGTTTTAATCATTCAGTTTTGGCCAATTTTAGAATATTTTCATTTGTAACTTAATAAGTTCCATATCTATCTAATATTCAAATAAAAATTTCTTCGACAAAATTTTATGCTAACTCCAATGGACAGGCAGGGCAAGATCAGGCCAGTATTAGGTAGAAAAAGGCAATGAACCAGTAACTATGGCAAAGAGATGCCTACTTAATGTGTCAAAATCTGTATTCCACAAATATTTTATTTCATTGTCAGCTTACCAGCTTCAAAGCCAATCAGATTGATAGTGCTGGTCAGAATTTTATGGGGATGCCATTCTGCCTGCATTGGGAGAAAATTCTATGTATGCAATAGGCAACAACAGTTAGTAAACCATACCAGAGTGCTTTTCTGGAACATCATCTAGTAAAATTTGACAACAATCCTCAGAAGTTCAGGTAAGATTTTGCAGATTATTAAAGAAGGAAAGAGACAAAACAAGAGATTCTATCATTTAAGAGAAGATTGGATGTGTACATGGGGGTTGGAGGAATATTGGTGGAGGGCGGGAGGATTGAGCTAGTGGAGTTGTTCTAGTGAACCGGTGTGGACTCGAAAGGCCGACATGGCCTGCTTCCGCACTGTAAATGGTAAATGGTTATGGTTATTTGAAGAGGGAACTCCAGGATTCAAATTATGTCTACTGCTGATAAAGATATTAAAAGTTCAAGATTCTTTGAAAGACAATAAGGGGAAGAAGTACCTCAAGTGTACAGAGCAAGATTGAAGAGTGAATGGGATAGAGTGGTGGGTGGTGCGAATGAAGTGGAAAATGAGTTTGAGGCGGTTAAAGTGCCTGTACATGCCTACAATAAGAAAATTGTTATAGTACATTGATATGTGGCCTTCTCATAATATATCAAATTTGGTTCGCTCTATGTGATATTATGTGGTGGTAGCATAGAACAAAATCTTTGGTCCCTGACAGGATTCCACCTTGGTGCTGAAAACTGAATTCCACAATGATGCAAACTGTCATCTTTAAAACAATTTGGGATATTGCCCAGCTGTGTTCATGCACAAAACAATGGGCAAATTAAATGGGCCTTCCAGTTATCAGCAAGTTGGAAAAAGTCAAGGCTTGCCACAACATTCAACTTGGCATGTGAAGTGTCTTTGAAGCTCTTAAACCTACAGTCTAAAGATTTTGTCCTCCTGGGGGAAAGTTTTCAAAATTTGGATTTTGTTCTGTTGTTAATCATTTACACCAATCCCAGAGTCTTAGAATGGATCATTCTGTTCTTGTATGTTAGCTATTACATTGAATGCAATAGTATCTGGTCTTTGGGGAATCGTACCTCACAGGGTCCACTTAATTGATTTTTAGCAATCAACAATGATCAGTTTTTAAAATGATTTAAAAACTCAGAATTGAAAGAAATCAAAGGATCCTATTTTTTCATGCTGAGATCCTCATGTGTCCATGTTGATAATTTTGTGCCCAGATTTAATCGCGCCTCTTTGATAAACATTGGTTTCTTGGAGAGTGGGAATGATACAGACTACCTTGCTATGCATGACGTGGACTTGCTACCCCAGAATGAAGAGCTGGACTACGGGTATCCTGAGAAAGGACCCTTTCACGTGGCTTCCCCAGAACTTCATCCCCTCTATCATTACAAGAACTACGTGGGAGGGATACTCCTCCTCACCAAGCAGCACTTTGAATTGGTGAGTAACATGAAAGTGACCAGGTGAAGAATTGTGGTTAAATTAGTAATCACTGTCATGGTATTTAATGTTACAACTACTTGGCTGTGATGGAGTTAGAAATGAAAGGAATTGGAAGTGAAAGAACATTGTACAGTTTGTATTAACAGCAGGAAAGATCATAAGCAAAAGGGGATAATAAAAAATAAAATTCACAAATTCCAGATCCTCAGAGAACTTTGCACCTCCTCTTCAAAAGTACTCCATTGATACAATGAAAATTCTGCAAACTGAGCAGATCACATCATCTGTAGAAATAAAAATTGAGTTAATATTTCAGGTGGAAGCACCTTAATCAAATTTCCAGCATTTGGAATTTTTAGTGCTATTATAATGAAGGGAATCTCCAACCCCACCACCTCCATGACTATTGGTGCACAGCAAGAGCCCACAGCAGCAATTAGATGATGATCAGATAAACTGATTTCATCTTGTTGATTGCAAGTTGAATATTAGCCAGAATCGTCATGCAATTAAATTGTCTGCAAAGGGCACCAAATCAAGTCTGATAACATGAGTACAGCCTGACAAAAGAGCGTTCTCTAGTCCTCAGTGCAAAATATGCAAACACACAACCAGACATAACACACATACAGATAGGGCAAGTATTCATTTATATAAATAAGTAAACATTGCTTCGTGACTATCAGTCTCGGATGGTTGGTGGGCACAGTTTCTTTGGTCATTCAGCATTCTCAGTGCCCATGGGAAGAAGCTGTTCCTCAACCTGGTGCTGCTGGCTCTGATCCTCCTGTATCTCTTTCCCGATAAAGATGCTGTTAAAGATGCTGTGTGCAAGGTGCAAGGGAAGGACCAGATACTCAATCATTTCAGACAACGATCCTAGTAAATCATGTTGATGGTGGGGAAGGGAGACTCCAGTGATCCTTTCTGCCACTCGTATGATCCTGTGAATTGACCTCTGATCCATTTCTCTGCAGCCTACGTATCACACTGATGCAGCCAGTCAGGACGTTTTGCTACTGACCCAGACAGACTAGTCTTTCCGTTAGTGTGTCCAGTGTCCAGCTGAAGAGAGGTGTTGAGTCCCAATGAGGACAGCTTCACCAGCCTCTGGGAAATTATCATATTAAATGCCAAACTGAGGTCTATGAAAATCAGCGTGGCATATGAGGCGTTGTTCTCCAGATGGGTCAGGATGGACTGGAGGGATAGGGCTATAGATAAGGTTAGTGTTTCACGTTTCTTCATTCCCATTGTGACAAGAACATTTATCTACATCAGTCTCAGATGTAGTCTGAAGACTTCGAGTGTCACTGGGCTACAGGATTCCAACCTCGTAAGTGGGGAAATAAAATATGCTCATAAGTCACAATTAGCTAACACTGACCTAACAAAACAATTCCTAGTTTTCAATTTCAAGTTCAAACTTCATGTTATACTGTACATGAAATCACATACTATCCTGAGATTCTTTTTCATACGGGCCAGACAGAATTTCTACTTAACTGTCATAACTGAAGATGACATACAGCAGACTGTGAACTGTAAAAGAAGCGTATACAAAAGAGAGAACTGGAAACCAATGTAAGCAAGCTGACTGCAAATACAGAAAAAAAATTCAGTAATAAATAATGTGCAAAGTAAGAGTTCTTAAATTAGTTACTGATTGAGTTTGTTGGAGAGATAGCAACTGTTCCAGAACCTGGTGGTGCGAGTCTTGTGGCGCCTCTACTTTCCTGATGACAGCAACGAGAACAGAGAATGCCCTGGGTGCTGCGGATCCTTGATGATTGCTGCTGCTCTCTGTAGTGGGCTCCCTGTAGATAGTGGGGAGAGTTTTTCCTGTGTTGTCTTGAACTGTACTGGTGTCCCCATATCATTAGTGTGATGCAGCCAGTCAGCATACTTTTTATGTAAAAGTTTGCCAAAGTTTCTGATGTCATACCAAACCTCTGCAAACACTTGAGGAAGTGGAGCCACTGATATGTTTTCTTCACAATGACATTAGTACATTGGGTCCAGAAAAAGTCCTCCAAGATACTGACTTTCAGGGTCTTAAATTTGCTCACCCTCTCCACCTCTGATTTTCCCCCAATGATCATTTCTGTTTTTTTACCTCCTAAAGGCTACAATCAGCTTCTTGGTTATAGTGACATTGAGTGAGAGGTTGTTAGAAGACTATTCAGCCAAGTTTACAATCTCTCCTGTATCATCACCTCTTTTTATAGAGCCCACAACATCAGCAAATTTGTAAATAGTGATATTGAACTGACGCTCTCAATCATAGGTTTAAAGTTAGTACATCAGGGAGTTTAATACGCAGCCCTGTGGTGCTCCAGTACTGATGGGAGATTATGGAGAAGATATTCTTACCAATCCTCACCAATTGTGGTCTAAAGGTGAGCGTATCCATGATCCATGTCCAGTGGGGTATTGAGGCCCAGGTCTTGAAGTTTGCTGATCAGTTTTGAGGCAATGATGGTGTTGAATGCAGAACTGCACTCAATAAAGAGCATCCTGATATGTGCATCTTTGCTGTCCAGATGTTACAGGGTATTGTGTAGAGTCAGTGAGATGGTATCTGCTGAAGACCTGTTGCTGCGGTAGGCAAATTGAAATGGATCCATGTGGCTTCTCAGCCTCTCAAAACTTTTCATCGTTGTGGAAATGAGTCCTCCTGGTCAGTCATTATTTGGGCAGGTTCTCACACTCTTCTTGGGCAATGGTACGATTGAGGCCTGTTTGAAACAGGTGCGTACCACGCTCTGTCAGAACAAGATGTTGACAATATCCATGGAAACATTGGCTAGTTGCTCAGCACAGGTTTTCATTACTCCGCCGGATACTCTGTCCAGACTGTATGCTTTCCTTGGATTCAGTTTCTTGTACATCACCTTTGGATACTGACAGATGATTAGCATAAGGGGACATCAGGGTGCGCGGTGGTTCTTCCTTGTTCTTCTGTTCAAATTTGGCATAGAAAGCATTGAGCTCATCTGGGAATGAAGCTTTGCTGTCTCTGACTGCAGCATATTTGGTTTTGTAGCAGGTTATGCCATTTAGGATCTTCCATTGTTTCATTTTTGGCCAGGAGATGGGTTTTCTTGGGTCATACCTGCTCCTTGGATTGTGTACTGAATCTCCAGGCTTAAATGCCTGTGATCTGGCTCTCAGCAGGTTCATTGTTCATCCAGGGCTTTTGTTTGGTTGGGATACACTTGTCCACAGTTGTTTTGATAAAGTCTGTGACAGCCCTGGTGTAATCATTCAGATCTTCTGCTGAGTTCTTGAACACCACCAAATCCACCTACTCAAGGCAGTCTTGTAACTGTTTTTCAGCCTCCCGTGGCCACCTTCTGGTTGTTCTGATCTCTGGAGCTGTTCTTTTTAGGGCATGTCTGTATGCAGGCTGAAGTTTTGGGATTCCATCCAGTGGATCAAACCTCCTGGATCTCCCTCATTGTGCCTTCTGAGAATTTCAGATGTTTTATTAACATCACCTCTTGTGTAAACTCCCTTTTTAAACTTGTGTCACCAAACATAGAACTTAGCGATCAATAGGCACAATTACAGCTTCACTGATCCTGGTTCAAATCTGGTTTTCAGAGCTATCTGTGAGGAGTGTTATCTGTTCTCCTTGGTACCACATGGCTTTCCCCTGGATGCTCTGGTTTGTACACATATCCTGAGCCCATGCTGAAAGGTTAATTGGCTGCTGTAAATTACCCTTAGTGTTGGTCCATAGCAGGCAAATCAGTGGAGTTTATTGGCCTATGAGACAATAATTTCCAGGGAGATAATTAATGGAATTGAATTGCAAGAAATCGGTAAGGGAATAGAAATAAATGAGGCACCATGGACTCAAGGCCAAGTAGTTTTTTTCCTGTGACTTAAGGAAAAAATAAGTTTGACATTCATGAACTAGTGCTATGAGAATATTTTAGAATGTAATTCCCACCAAAACCTTGATATAATTTCAGAGTTGACACTTGCTCCAATCTTATTAACAGCTGAAAGTAAATTAATGTTGAAAGGCAATATCTAGTTTTGAATAGGTAATTCAAATTTGGTCACATGGTATATTTGGGCAGTGCAGGCCTATTATCATGTGGGCTGGAAGGGCCTGTTACCATGTGGGCTGGAAGGGCCTGTATCATGTTGCATCTCAAAATAAACTCATTCAGAAACTGTATAGAATTGGTTATCAAATCCAGTTAAAAAGAATGAGGTAAAGAATTTCATCGTACTGTGTGGAGGATATGCTCCAGCTGAGGAGTTTGCGCTAACTGTCCTGTTTCTCCAAATGCAATGTAATTTCCATTTTATTTTGCAGTGTAATGGGATGTCAAACCGGTTTTGGGGATGGGGCCGTGAGGATGACGAATTTTATCGGAGAATAACAGCAGCAGGACTGCAGGTAATAATATCACATCACCGTGAACAAGGACTCGAAACTCCCAGAACAAATATCAGTAACTCAATCAGTAACTCATTTAAGAACTCTTACTTTGCACATTAAACACTGTTGTGAAATATTCATTTCCCATAAATTCTCAGCTGAGGCAGTGATCTCTTTTCAACCCATGACCTCATTTTGTGATCAAGGATGAAGTAGAAATAACTGAGAATGGGTGATGGGAAGTACTTTGTGAACAATGTGGCACCAAGTAATAAGTATATGTTTTGTTTTCAGTAACTTGGTATTTGTACTACTTTCAAGACTGCTTTTCTCCCCTCTAACATTGTTTTGATAATGATTTCTGAAAGGAACAGAGAAACAGGAGTAGGATTAGGCCTTCAGTTCTCTTGAGCCTGCTTTTGACATTAAATAAGATGGTATCTAATATTCTCCCTTAACTCCACTTTCTCACCTTTTTTGAACATATCCATTTTTGATCATTCTTGTGAAAAATCATATTCTCAGGCTTTTTTTTTTGAAACTTGATTTAAAGATTTTATTACATGAATAAAACAAAGAAATTACATTTAAAGAAAAAATAAAAATGAAGTAATTATTGCAACACAACATTAATAACCTAACTTAAATCAATCTACCCCCCCATTTATACGACCACTAAAAAAAAACTATATGTAAAAAACCCCACCCTTCCCCCAAAATAAAGAGTGAAGAATTAATAAAGTTAGTAATATTATATATTAAAAAAACATTCACAAACAAAAGAAAATAACAAGTAAAAATATTAATTAAAAAAAGTTATCAAATCTAAAATATCACACATAAAACATATTTAAATCAGACTTAATTGCAAGTACTTAACAAATGGAGTCCACTTCAACTTATAAAAAGACATCTTATCTTGAATTGAAAAAGATATCTTTTCCATAATTAAACAAGACTTCATCTCTAAATACCACCTATCTAAGGTTAGTATATTTCTAACTTTCCAAGTAAGCGCTATACATTCCTTAGCCACTGCTAAGGCTAAATAGATAAAAGAAATCTGATAATTATTTAAGCCTAAATCGATTAATGATTGCATATTCCCTAATAAAAATATATCAGGATCTAATACAATATAGATATTATATAAACTATTAAATATAGATTGAATACCCTTCCAAAACTGTTGCAATCGATCACAAAACCAAATTGTATGTAAAAAAGTATTAGCCGTCTGATCACAATGAAAACAACAATCTACCTTACTAAGACCAAACTTTTTTAATTTCTCTGGTGTTAAATATAATTGATGTATAAAATTATAATTAATCATCGCTAATCTAGCATGAATCAATTTCCGAATACTATTCTGACAAATTTCCATCCAAGCTTCTTCAGCTATTATAGAACCTAAATCTTTTTCCCATTTCAACTTATCTTTCTCCCAATCTGTCTTATTTTCATTTTCTTGTAAAATACAATACAAATCAGATATATACCCTTTTTTTGGTATAGAAAGTACATATTTCTCAAAACTAGTTTCAGACAATAAAATCATATGTCGGCCACATACCTGTTTTACAAATGATAATATACAAATACAAAATTTCCACTAATACCAAATTTCCTTTGTAATTCCTCAAAAGAACAAAAACATCCTTCAAAAAAACAATCTGATACATTTTTTATTCCTTTCCTTTCCCATTGTTTCAAAGTAATATTGGAGACTGTAAAAGGAACAAGTTGATTATTATATAATGGCAATCGCCCAGACCATTTATTTTTAAGCCCCAATTTATTAAGTTTACTTGTCCATAAATTCAATAAATGTTTCAATATTGGTACATCATAAGTTCGTAATAAATTTTTATTCCATCGAAACAAAAACTCATGTGGAAATTTTTCTGAAATAACTTCCATTTCTATCTTTGCCCAACTAGGTGGGTCCTCCGTATTTATTAATGCACTAAGAAATTTAAATTGAGCTGCCTCATAATAATATTGAAAATTCGGTAACCTCAAACCTCCAAATGGAAAATCCCACATCAACTTTCTCATTGCTACCCTCGGAAATTTTCCCTTCCATAAAAAATCTCTAACTGCTTTATATAAATCCTTAAAAAAACTTTTTTTTTAAATAAGGAATTGATTGAAACAAATACTGTATCCGAGGAAATCTGATACAGTATTTAATCCTCCCCAATAAACCTAAAGGTAAATCCTTCCACCTAATCAAATCTAACCTAATCTTTTTTATTAAAGGAAGATAATTAATTGAATATAAATCTTGATATTCTGTATTAACATTAATTCCTAAATATTTAATTTGTTTAGTCCACTTCAAATTTATAATATTTTTATATATTGAATAATCATCTTTACAAATTGACAAAATTTCACTTTTAGCCCAGTTTACCTTATAACCAGATAATTGACCATAATTTTCTAAAGATTATTGAATTGCTGGTAAAGAAATATCAGGATCCACCAAATATAATAAAACATCATCAGCAAATAAATTAATCTTATATTCCTCATTCAAAACTCTCATACCCTTAACATTTTCATTTTGACATATTAATTGTGCCAAAGGTTCAATACCTATAGCGAATAAAGCAGGTGACAATGGACATCCTTGCCTAGTAGACCTTGTTAAATCAAAGGATTCTGAAATCTGCCCATTGGTAGCCTTCGGACTATTATATAAAGCCTTTATCAATCCAATAAACGAGGAACCAAAACAAATTTTTTCAAGTACTTTAAATAAAAACCCACTCCACTCTATCAAAAGCCTTTTCTGCATCCAACGAAACCACTATTGGATAATTCATTTGAGATTTAGATTTGTTTATCAAAGTTATTAAACGCAAAATATTATCAGACACATATCTATTTTTTATAAATCCTGTTTGGTCTTTATGTATTATTTTAGGTAAATATTGAGCTAATCTATTAGCCATAACTTTAGCTACAATTTTATAATCCACATTTATATTCTCAGGCTTAAGTGGTTGACCCTTGTCCTGAAGTTATGGTTCCTGCAGTTAGAGTTTTTCAACATGTATTCTATTAAGCCCTTTTATAATTTTATGCATTACTTTGAGACTCCTTCTTGTTATAATCTTTGGTGCACACAGACCTATTCTGCTCAGACTCTTGTCACTGCATCATGTTTCACCAAACATATAATCTTTCATAAGACAATCCAGTAAAGCAGCATCTTAGAAATCTTAGAGAGCAGCATCTATCAATCTAGCTGTAAATTGAGATTATGCAAGAAAACTGTGAATAACCCAAAAATAATTCAAATTACTTAAAAAATAATACAACCAATTACTAATAACATTGACATTTTTCAGTTTCTGAGTAAATAATATTTTTTCATTATTTAAGAGCTTTTAAAATGTGCTCATCAAGGCCCAGAAATCATTAATTTTAAAAGCCGCCTTGCAGTGCTGCAAATGGAAATGATTATTGAAAGTTGCCAAAGTGATAAATTGGAAGCAGCCTCCAATCCAGAGTTGTTTAAACTGGCACAAAATATACATAGAACGTAACGTTTGCTTTAAATCTTTTAAACTTGGATTAATTTCTGGTAAACTGAGCTGAATCAAGCAGCATGACCAAGCAAAGGGACCATACTACTCCACTGAAAGTGGTAAATAAAATTGTTTCATGTCTTCAACTGATGAAAGTTCAGAGCCTCTGTTTATTTCTGACATTTGCCATCAGGATTGAAACTTTTATGCTTTTTACACAGAAATCCTCCAATATTGCTGTAAAGAAGACTCATCATTTTTACACTGAACCGAGCAAAGCCCACATAATGCTGAGTCAGTTGTATTTTTACACAACAAGCTGGCATTTTGGGAGCAAACAAGGCGGGACGTATTACACAACAGCATTGGTGTCTAGTGTCAAGTAAACATGCTGTATTTGATGGCATGTTAGACCCACATTTTTCCACCACCCCTCCAGAAAGTAGCTCAAAAATATACCCTGGTCTTGTACGTGAAGTTGAAGTTAGGATGGTAATGGTGAGTAAAACAGACAGTGATCATTGTCGCTGCTTGGCTCACTAGCATCACTGCCTTCTATCGTTGGTATTGGTGGTGGGCGGTCAGAAGGGAAGCGTAGCAGTGGGATCAGTGTGTGAGCTGGTGGCAGGCTGTCGGAAAACTCTGGTCATTGTGTTGAGAAAGTCAGGTTCGAGAGAGCTGAGTCGATACAAGGGTTTGCAATCAAACATTACTTTTATTAACACAATTATTATAAGAGTGTGGGAAAATCATAGCAGGAATACAACGTGTGGGAAAATAAGTGCACAATTTAATAAAACGTGCACAATGTATAAAAGGGCGTGGGAAAATCTAATGATCTATAGCAGTGATTTTCAAGCTTTTTCTTTCCACTTATCATAAGTAATCCTTATGCTCAGTGATTAGGAAGGGATTACTTAAGGTGGATGTGAGTGGGAAGGGAAGGTTGAGAATCACTGCTCTAGAACCAATTGTTACTAAAATATTTTGCTTAAGAAAAATTGTCATTGGCCCATTTCCTTTGGAGTTCTGAAACCGTCCACATAACGAGTCAATGAGGTACAATTAAAACAGTGGTTGTAAAACTTTTTCTTTCCACCCACATACCACGTTAAGCAATCCCTTACTAATCACCGCTATCTATTGTTGGGGGCTGGTGGTGGGCTGTCAGGCATTGGTGGGGGTTGGTGGAAAGCAGGACGATGGGCTTCAGACTATTCAAACTGAGAACAAACCCACAGACCAGCACAAGGGGGCTAGAGACACCTGGGGAAAGCTGAGAGCAGGTTGGTGGGATCAGAGTGGGGATTAGTTTTTTTATCATAATGCCACTCCCTAACACAAATCTTCTCTTCCTTAATATCTGAAGGTCTGTCAGTGACTGTCTTGAATACATTCAGTCACTGAGCATTCACACCCTCCTTCTGTTGTTCCAGATTCAGTACCCTTTGATACATACTTTATATCTTATTCATGAATGATCAGGCCCTATTTAGAAAGACCTGTCCTGTCAAAAAAATGATGTACTTATGAAATCCTCTCTCAATCTCCTCCCAGCAACACACCTAACGAAACAGTGAGTCTGGTTGAGGATGCATCACTATTTCATCACCAGCTCATTTCATCTTCATCTCGAGGTATTTTATCTACAGCTCATTTCAGACTATGGGAACATACATAGACATGCATAGAACATTACAGCACAGAAAACAGACCACTTAGCCCTTCTAGTCTGTACCAAAAAACAACATACCACTAGTCACACCGATTGGCACCCATTCTATAACACTCCAGACCTCTCCCATCTATGTATCTATCTAATTTATTCTGAAAAATGTGAGCCCACATTTACCACATCAGGTGGCAATACATGCCATATTCCCACCACTCTGAGTGAAGAAGTTTCCCCCCCCCACCGATGTTTCCCCCTAAATCTTTCCTCTTTCCCCCTAAAGCCATCTCCTCTCGTATTTATCACTCCTAATCTAAATGGAAAGAGTCTACTTGCATTTACTCTGTCTATATCCCTCATCATTTTGTAAGCCTTTATCAAATATCCCCTCATTTTATATGCTCCAAGAAATAAAGTCCTAACCTGTTTAATCTTTCCCTGGAACTCAACTGAAGAACATCCTAGTAATTCTCTGCCCTCTTTCAGTCTTACTGATATCTTACTTGTAATTTGGCGACCAGAACTGCACACTTTATTTCAAATTTGGCTTCACCAATGTCTTATACAATCTCACCATGATGTCCCAACTCCTGTACTCATTATTTTGATTTATGAAGGCAAAGATGCCAAAAGCTTTCTTTACAACCCAGTCTAAAAGTGATGCCACTTTCAGGGAATTGTGTATTGAATTATTGAGGTCCTGTTTTAGTAAAATGAGATTATCACCATAAGGGATAGCATAGACAGGAGGGACTGACTGGTAACAGTTAACATTTTACACAGCATAACATGAGTCACAGCCCAGCAATAATTTGATACATCAGAAGAACTGAGGGAAGGTTTGTTACAGTCTGTTCCAAATTCGATACTGTTACAAGCCCAAAGGACCCCAAAACCCAGCAGCAACAGACATTCACTGAGACAAGTGGCTTTCAAAAGAAAAGTTAATTTTAATCAACTTCAAACATGAAAATAGAATCAAACGTTAACTTAACTCTATACTTAACAAACCCAACTTAACCCCCTTTTAATTCTAAGCACAAGTGTATGTAATGTGTGTGTAAATTTAAGAAAAGTTCTTAGTTTCACAGTTCAATCTCACTTCTCATTCCTCCAAGTTCACTGGTTGTAGGCAATTCTTATACTGTGCACAGAATTTAACATGTATAAAGTTCATCAGGTTTTGGTTCTCCAAAGGTAAATGGTTACTGCTCAGGAAGGTTCTTTGGAGGTTTGCAGAGAGATATTTGTTGTTCCAGGATTTCCACAACTGAGGTATCACCATTAGTCACCTCACTGTCTTGCTGATGAAACTTGCCCATCAGGGTTCTCTAGATGATAACATCTTTCTTTCAGGCTACCACAAAGATCCTTTCTGTTCCACTTATTCCAAGAGAAACATCAGACAGATAGCACACCCAGCCATCCGCCACTCTGGAACTTTCTGTTTCCAACCAGCTTCTCCTGGCTTGCACTGTTCAGCTGATTTCACTGTCACACTCACTGGCTGAGAGAGCTTGTCTTCTCTCTCACTCTCACTCTCTCTCTCTCTCTCTCTCTCTCTCTCTCTCTCTCTCTCTATATATATATATATATATATATAACTGAGACTGCTAGAAGGCCCATGTGACTCTCACTTGCAAAAAAGTCCCACCTTCTTCAGCAAACAACAAGTTATCCTTGTTTAAGCTATGTCTTAGGTAAACAAAACCTAGGAGTGACCCTTCTGTGAGCACTTTGCGGAAAGGTTAGAAGCCTTATAGTTATCCATCCAGCCAGCCTGTCTCCAATTCCAAACAATGGTCTATTCATTTCATGATGTCATTTCAATTAGCACCTACTTGAGAAATGTGGATATCATTCTCCAAAGTTTCTGCAATGTTACTGCATATGAATTTATAGTATTTTCAAATAAGATGTGTTTTAAAATGCATGTATGAATGTAACCTACTCTCATCTTACCAAATTATTTATCCATTACAATACATTTGCAAAGACACTGATTTTGCAAGGGAGAGCCATGCTGACTGCTGAAGAGAAAGCAGCTTTTTGAAGCAGCTCGTGGCCAGCCATTTTTATGGAATTCAGAGCAACACATGCTCTGTAAATGACTGGGCCTTTTCAGTAGATTGACCTGTACCAGGAGAGTCTTTTTGGGAAGCAAAGTGCTTCATTTTGTTTGTGACTAACACTGGACATAACTTGGAGAGACTGCTTCATTTTAAGTGTGACAAGCAGTGAAGTTACTTGGAGAGACTGGTGAAGCTTCATGGAGGCTCCTCAGTTCAAGTATTGCCTATAAAAGGATCAGGAGCTCAAAGGCAATACAAGAAAAATTTGTGAGTCTGTAGCAGCTACAACTCCAGTCTCCCCATCAGTTCAACATTAAATCTGGACATCGAATTTCAAAAGACAATGCTTGAATACTGAATTTAAAAGGCTGAACTTTGTAGATTCTGGCTAGGACCATAATGGTGCGTGTATTACACAGACATCACATGCCTATTACTGCTTGTTGCGCGCAGTTCGTTACAGAATTCCTAGATCCCTTTTATCCTCTGCACCTCACTGCACAGTACCCTATAATTTACTGTGTATATCCTTCCAAAATGCAACTCCTCACACTTTTCTTCATTAAACCCCATCTGTCACTTTCTGGCCCTTTTTTCCAGATGGTCCAGATCCCTCTGCAAACTTTGAAAACCTTCCTTGCTGTCCACATAACCTCCAATTTTAGTGTCATTAGCAAACTTGGTGATCCAATTTCCAATGTTATTATCCAGATCATTGATATAGACAACAAACACAGCATTGATCCCTGAGGCACATTACTAATCATGGGCTTCCAGTCTGAGAAGCAATTATCCACTACCACTCTCTATCTTCTACCATTCAGCCAATTTTGAATTTAGTTTACAATTTTTACATGGATACCTAGTGTCTGAACCTTCTGAACTAACCTCCCATGTGGGACCTTGTCAAAGTCCATGTCGACAATATCCACAGCATTTCCTTCATTTACCTTGGTAACCTCCTCAAAAAACTCTAAGATTCATTAAGTACAACCTACCACACACAAACCCATGCGACCTTAATCAGCTCTTGGCTGTCCAAATATACATCTGATCTCTCAGAACATCCTCCAATAATTTACCTAATATTGACGTCAGGCTCACCGGTCTGTAATATTGGGTTTATTTTTGGAGCCTTTTTTTGAACAATGTGAGCTATTCCAGGGTGGGCTTAACCCCCAAGTGCTTGCCGGTCAGGTATTTCCTATTCAGCCAAATCGACTCTGCCTTTTACCTTTGCTGTATAATTGAGGACTGACGGGTGAGAGCAGGCAGTGGGCTATCAGGAGAGAGCAGGCAATGGACTACTGGGAGAGAGTGGGACAGCGGTATTGTTATTAGAAAGAATGTTCCTGTTGTCCTACTTGCATGTTTTGTGTATGTTTTTCCAAGCTTTAAATGCTTACCTGTAAATACACTAAAATAAGGCACATCCTTTGCCGTCATGGTCCCAGAATGCCAGATCGTCCCTTTTACACAGATGGTGATCAGATGCTGTTGCTACCTCTGCTGCTGAATAAAAGCTGGGAGTGGAATGGCTGCCCCCCCCCCCACCCCCCACACCCAATTCCATGTTCGTGCCTTTTACACAGAAAGCGTAGTGCTATTGAGATGTGCAGAGCAACAGAGGGATTTAGGAGTTGTGGTAAATAGTACCCTCAAGGCTGATACTCAGGTAGATGGTGTGGTGAAGAAGGCATTTGGAATGTTGGCCTTCATAAATCGGAGTATTGAATTCAAGAGTAGGGAGGTTATGATGAAATTGTACAAGGCATTGGTGAGGCCAAATTTGGAGTACTGTGTACAGTTTTGGTCACCAAATTATAGGAAAGATATAAACAAAATAGAGAGAGTACAGAAAAGGTTCACAAGAATGTTGACAGGATTTCAAGGTTTGAGTTACAGGGAAAGGTTGTGCAGACTAGGGCTTTTTTCTCTGGAGCGTAGAAGATTGAGGGGGGACTTGATAGAGGTGTTTAAGATTTTAAAAGGGACAGACAGAGTAAATGTGGATAGGCTTTTTCAATTAAGAGTGGGGGAGATTCAAACTAGAGGGCATGGTTTAAGATTGAAGGGGGAAAATTATAAGGGGAACATGAGGGGAAATTTCTTTCCGCAAAGGATGTGGAATGAGCTTCCGGCAGACGTAGTTGAGGCGGGATCATTGGTTACATTTAAGGATAGACTGGATCGTTACATGGAGAGGAGAGGACTGGAGGGGTATGGACCGGGCACTGGTCAGTGGGACTAGGAGGGTGGGGATTTGTTACGGCATGGACTAGTAGGGCCGAACTGGCCTGTTCTGTGCTGTAAGTGGTTATATGGTTATAAAGCTGAAAATATCCCGGAACGAAGTAGCTGTGTGAACAGCCATTTGATGCCTTTTGGAATCAAAATTTAATACAATAATGGTGCAAATATGAAATTTCATGCCAGAATTTAAATTAAATTTTAGACATTCAGCATTCTAGCCATGAGCCTGTGTTGCCCAATTACACCCAAATAACCTGCACATTTTTAAGGATGGGAGGAAACTGAAGTGCTCGGAGGAAGCCCATACAGACATGGCGAGAACATACAAACTTTACAAACAGTGCCGGGCTCGAACCTCGGTTGCTGACACTGTATCACTGTTGCACTAACCTTGCCAGCCACTTGTATCTTGTACAATTATGTTAAAGTTGGATTTTGAGGTCATTTGACAAAAGAGAATATATTTAACACCCATACTGCATTTATTATTAATAGTGAAGAAAATTCTGTTTCAGGGTGATGGGCATCAATGGTTGCCTGTCATTTCAATTCTCTAACATCCTTCGACTTTGACATGATAGCATGGAGGAAAGGGCTCTTGCACAAGTTCCATCAAAGCATCCAGAGGAACAGCATCTTTCCTTTTAACTAAGCACTTGCTGGGCTTAATGTTAACTCAGCAATATCAGATAACCTGCAATTCCAGCCTGAGTACCTCACATTTCTGTAATTAGTTCATCTTTTCAGACTTGTAATCTTGTTTATTTGTCTTTTTTTTTTAACCTCCTGCAAACATGCTTTTTGTTATTTAATATTGCCTTCATCCGTTTTTCCCAGGTGTGTCATAATTGTTTAAATGTCCTTGGCTCCATCCCTTTCACAGATCTTTATGTTCTTCTTGTCCTTTTTCCCTTTCTTTGCATTCTAAAATCTTGTTCTACCTCAACTACCCCCCCCCCCAACCCCCCCAGCCTTCTGTTGAAAAGTTATACAACTGTGAACACTGTCTGCATGATTTGATGAATGTTTCTGAGATTTTTCCCCACTATTTGCAGCATTTTAATTCTGTATTATAAATGTTCAGCAGAAGTTCCAGTCTTGTACAAATTGTACTTCTTGTTTCCTACAGCCGAAGACAATAATTTTGCAGAAACTGTTAATTCCTAAAAACTGCAGAGCTGCACAAGGGAAGGAATGTCTAATGTAATTTACGTTACCATGGAATGCAATTTTAAAAATTGCAAGAAAAGTACAATTAGGAACAATTTGGAGGATTTCTTGGTTCTCTGGCTTGCTTCGAGTATGTTACAAAAAGGAGCCTATTCTACCCTTATTTAATGTTGCTCAGTGTAAATTGATTTTGTTCTTTGTTGTTAAACATCCAAGCTCAGGCTGGAGAATTATTGTAAAACTGAGAGCTTCATCTTTAGATTTTAAATGTAGACATACAGTACAGGAAAGGGCCTTTCTTGCCCATTAGCCCGTACTGGCCAAATACCCCAATTAACCTATAACTCCTTTATATTTTGAAGAGTGGGAGGAAACCCATGCAGACCCATGCAAACTCCTTACAACACTGGATTCAAATCCAGGTTGCTGGCGCTGTAATAACCAAGTCATCTAAACCCACTCTTTAAGATCAAACAGGATGATTCTGATCTGAGCAACTTTTATTACCTGTCTTGAACATTGAATGGAACAGCAAAGATTTTCTGTTCTACAGCAGACTAAAAGCAAAATATAAAATGCTGTTAACTCACAGCAGGTGGGGCAGGATCTGTGGATAGAGAAACAGCTAACATTTCCCCAGACCTCACATTGTTTTGCCCTGAAACATTAACTGTTCTCTTTTCATCTGTTGGGGTTGGGGGGTGGGGGGGGATGGAAGGGAGATGCTGCTGGCCTGCTGGGTCTTTTCACCATTTTCTGTTTTTATTTTTGAATAGCAGGATACTTGGCATGTAACACTCAGTTGTTGACTACATGGTTAAAACAAAATACCCAAAAAAACTGTCCCTGGTGCAAGTTCAATTTTTAAAAAAACTTTTGAACTTCATATGGCCTTAACGGTTAAATTCAATGTGGTCATGACATCCAGCATCAAATGTTACCCCTACTGAACCTCCTTGGACATTTCTGGAGTACTCCATATTAATTTTCATGGAGAACAGACATACATGAACAAATATATATTAGATTTCCAGCAAGTGCTTAATTTTTGAATGTTTATCTTTTTTATAAATCAAAATATTTTATTTTGAAATTGTAGCTTCACCGACCAACTGGGATTCAAACAGGGTATAACACCTTCAAACATTTCCATGATCCAGCATGGAGACGACGAGACCAAAAGAGAGTATCAGGACAGAAGCAGGTATTGAATAAAATTTTGTGGCCAGTGGTACAAAACTGAAATCATTGTGTAATGTTGAATATTCTAGACCCTGGCAGTAACCAGAGATCCTATTGAGAAATCTCCCTCCTGATCTGCTGGGCATCTCCAGCATTTTCTGTTTTTTTCATTTAAGAAATATATTGAAGAACCCCAGAGGAAGTAACATTTAGGCATCAGTACTGTTGACTTGACTGGGAAAGAAAATGTTGGAAGTACTCAGTGAAAGGAAAAGAAGCAAGATGAGGAGTACCGGAGAGACTGGTTGCAGACCCTGACCCATACTGACGTGTTGGTCCATGTTTTCATGTACTGCCAAAGTGAGATCACCCACATATTGGAGAAACAATACCTTGTATTCCATCTGGTCACCTCTAACTAGATGGCATTAACATCTACCTCTCCGGTTCTCGTTAGCTTCCCCCCCCCCCACCATGTGTCTCTCTTCTTCTCTCTCCTGATATTTCCTTTCCTCAACTCTGCATTCACAGAGCTACCCACCTCCCCTCCCCTCCCATGATCAATTCTCAGCTTTTCTCTCCTGCCTTCCAGTCCACATCCACCTACGTCTTTGGCCTGTTCCCCTTCATCCCTCCCTCCCACATTTTAAAAAACATCTTAATTAAAATTTTAAAACCACAATATGTTCAATTAATAATGAATTAAATAAAACAATTCCTCCCACCCCACCACCTACCTCCCTCCAAAATGCCCCTAAGAAAGAAAGATTATCAATGAACATTTAAATTCTGATAAACTGCCGTGAAATTTTCAAACCAACATATATATATGGGCTCCATATTTTCAAAAAGAAATAATATTTATCACATAAATTGTTATTTTTTCAAGAGGAATACAAGATCTAATTTCAATATACCATCTCTGCATCCCCAAATCCATTATCAGACTTCTGTGTAATAGCTACTGTTATGAGTCCAGAGGACCCCAAAACCCAGCAGCAATAGATATGCACCACAACAAAGGGTTACTTAAACAAAAGTTGCTTTTAATTTACTTTGAACATGTAAACAGAATTAAAGCTTAACTTATCTCTATTGACTCACTTAACCTACTTAACCCCTTTCTAATTCTAAGTGCATGTGTGTGGTTAACAATCCAATCTCACTGGTTGCAGGCAATTCTTGTACTGTGCACAGAAGTTAACATTAATAAAGTTCATCAGGCTTTGGTGCTTAACAGGTAAATGGTTACCACTCAGAAGGGTTCTTGTTGGTTTTCAGAGAGAGAGTTTTTCTTGTTTCAGGTCACCACAGAGTTCCTTTCTGTTTCTCCTATTCAAAGGGAAACAGCAGACAGCCACTCCTCTCCTTTGACCAGGCCATCTTCCAAAGCTTGCCAGCTTGTCCTTCTGGAACCAATGTCTGTCTGTCTGTCTGTCTGTCTGTCTGTCTGTCTGTCTGTCTGTCTGTCTGTCTCTCTCTCTCTCTCTCTGTCTCTCTCTCTCTCTCTCTGTCTCTCTCTCTCTCTCTGTCTCTCTCTCTCTCTGTCTCTCTCTCTCTCTGTCTCTCTCTCTCTCTGTCTCTCTCTCTCTCTGTCTCTCTCTCTCTCCGTCTCTCTCTCTCTCCGTCTCTCTCTCTCTCTGTCTCTCTCTCTCTGTCTCTCTCTCTCTCTGTCTCTCTCTCTCTCCGTCTCTCTCTCTCTCTGTCTCTCTCTCTCTCTGTCTCTCTCTCTCTCCGTCTCTCTCTCTCTCTGTCTCTCTCTCTCTCTGTCTCTCTCTCTCTCTGTCTCTCTCTCTGTCTCTGTCTCTCTCTCTCTCTCTCACATTCCCTCAAACTCTGAGATCAAAGCCTCATTTTTTTCTGCTCTCTGCCTGCAAAGATCACATGACCTTCCAGACAGTAAGTTCTGTTTTCCAGTCAAAGCTGCTACTGCCTGTTGTTGCATTTGTTGCCTTTTTCAAATGACCGTCCATCATGAGTCTGAGCCCTCTTGCAAAAGCTCCAGCAAAAATTCTGTGTTTTAAAGTGTTTGTGTGTGACCTGCTCTAACAAACCTTTCCCAATTTATCTCCCAAACACCTCTATATACTCTGTCACACTTCACATTTCTTTAAAACAGCTAAAGCCAGTCATAAAAATTCAATTTGATACATGATTAACTTTAATTTTAAACTAAACGTTTTACTATTTCCTCCTCCACCACATTGGATAGTTTTTTGCTTGTACCTTGACAAAAGGATCAGGCCCAAAATATCTTTGCCTCCTATGGATGCAGGAAGACCTGCAGGTATTTTCCAGCACTTTATTAACATTTCACAATAATCCGTTTTGGGCTCCTTAGTTAAGGAAGGATGTGCTTAAGCTAGAGAGAGGAGGTGAGGGTGAGGAATAATGAGAGTTTTCTTCTACATTGCAAGGATGTAAAAGTTGATAGGAGGAATCTTTGACAGCTCTTACCTGTACTCATTAGAATTTAGGAGAATGAGGGGGGTTTCATTGAAACATTTTGAATGTTGAACAGAGTAGATGTAGAAAGTTGTTTCCCACGGTGGGAGAGTCAAGGACAAGAGGGCACAACTTCAGGATTGAAGGGCATCACTTTGAATGGAGATTTGAAGAAATGTCTTTACCTATTTCTGCTCTCCTATTTTGTCTAATAAGTAAATTGGATTTATTATTATATGCTACTGTAAAATAACAGGAATTAGTTAAAGGCTCAATGGTCCAGTTGATAGAACTGGATTCAATCCCAGTCTCTTGGCACTCTGTGTGGAATTTGCAGTTATCCCATTGACTGTGAGGATTTCCTCCATGTGCTCTAGTTTTCTCCCACATTGCAAGGACTCTAGTTTTCTCCCACATTGCAAGGACTCTAGTTTTCTCCCACATTGCAAGGACTCTAGTTTTCTCCCACATTGCAAGCAGTAGAATTTGTGAATTGGGGGGTACAAAATTGATGGTAATGTGGAGAAACTAGGCCACAGAGAAAATGGAGCAGGGAATAGGATTGTTTCCTCCAAAGACTTGAAGGGCAAAAATTTGCTAAAATTAATGAATTAATGTATGTTTCCATCCCCCTTCTCTTTCTATATTAACAGGAACAGTTTAAGGTTGACAAAGAAGGTGGATTAAAGAACTTGAAATATAGCATTGGGTCCAGAATAGAGTTGATGATTGCTGGGGTGCCCTGCACCATCATCAATATCTTGCTGGAATGTGACCTGAATGAAACACCGTGGTGTATAATAAATTGATTGGACACAAGCAGGAAATAATTGGATCTCTTCTGATATGGAACTGCTGACAAAGTGGATCAGCCCATCACTCCGATTTTGGATTTTATTTCTACTGGTGATGCTCTCGCCATGCAACACAATTGTAGGTTCTGGAGTCGTACAGAATTAGACTGAGGCAGAGCTGGGTCATGTTGGGTCATGATTTGATCAATGGTACACATTTTTACAATGTTTGATAAGTTGATTGCTAACCATTGAGACTGAAATCAACTTTTTGCAACGTAAAAGGCCAGTCACAGGAAGTTTATTTTATTTTCAAATCCTTGTTTTACTGTTAAGATCGCAGCCTGTAGTCTCCTGATGGATTGCATTTTATCATTCAAAGAGGAAGCAGAGGCTTTCTACCATCATTGCAAAACAATATAATGTAAAGGGACCCTTTGGAGCACAGTGTACTCTTCAGTGAAGATGCCAACCCTAACATTTCAATGCAGACACCAACAGTGTCACGGAACAATGGAACAGAAGTTTACAATGAATATTGAACATGGATATGAACCTCATAATAGGCTGCATGAATGCAGAGCTCCAGTTTCTGGGGCCTTCTCAACTTTTGTTCTTGTCCAATGAGCAGGGGGGGTTAATGCAGGAAACATTTGCCTTGATTGTTTTGCCACCTGCTGGAAGATTTGCAGGACCGCATCAGTGAAACATTACACCGGTAGATGGACACCAGCAGTCACCTGGACCAGAAAGGAGGGCTAGTCATATTCAACTCTCAATGATTTTTGATTTGTTCTGCTTTGAAGATGCATTGTGAATCAGGGTTCATGATTTTAATTTTAAATTTAGATGTGCAGCACAGTAACAGGTCCTTCTGGCCCATGCTTCCCAATTACCCTGTATGTTTTTTGAAAGATGGGAGGTACCCGGTCAAAACCCATGGAAATATAGGGTACCCTGGTCACTGGTGCTGTACTAGCATTGTGCGAACCGCTATGCAAACTGTTTTTATCTTGTATACATCGTCTTTAAAAAACAAAGTATTCTGAGGTCATAAAGATTTTACAAATTGCAAGCAGTAGCCCAGCTGCTTTGTAGGGAGATGGCAATAGGAATTGTTACAGATTCACAGGAACAAAATGAGTCAAACTATTGACTTGTGTTCTATATTCATTGAAGCATTTGGTTTCATTGAAGTATCCAAAATTTTAGTGGGTCGAAGTGTTTTTTTAGTACATTATGAGAGGTTAATTTACCTGGTACTGCATTAATGCCTGCTGCAGGTTCACAGGAGTGGCAATGGATTTAGTATTTGTGAATGGGATACAAAAAAAGATCTGCAAGTGAAACAAAATTCAGAACTTTTCACAAAAGAAATTGCAGTTTGTTTTAATGTTTACTAGGCTTTGCAATATAGTTCCATCAGCAATGAATAGTGATGCATCAGTATTTGTGAGTGGGAACTGCCATTTCATTTGTATTTATTTCATAACTTTTCTGATTATAAATGTAGAAATAAATTAACTTTACCAATTTGTGCTGTGCCTTCCTTGCAACACAAATCATTTGTGTGGAGAACATAAATTTTTCCTGGAGGGAAATTATGATAAATAAATCTGTGTAGACTGATCTTAATTCAGCTCAGTGGGGAATATTTTTCCTTTATTTAGGTCCTGTCTGAACAGTGACGTGGATCTGTTCAAATTCACCTATTGTAAAAACAGGTCTACGGCGCATAATATCTCACTGGCTCCAGTCAAAATCCTGGAACACCTGGACAGCAAAGGTGCTTACAACTAAGGTTCCACAATACGTGTGGCACGGTTGGTGTAGCGGTTAGCGCAATGCTTTTATAGTGTCCGATAGGGATCGGACCGGGTTTCAAATCAGATGACTACGTTTCCACCTCAAATTTATTTCCTGGATCACAATGGCCATCTCCACCTACTCACACCTACATGTGTCAGAGTACTATCTTTAATTTATAGATGTAGTATTGTCACGTCCTACTCTCACCCCCACGCTGCCCAAATCCATCAATTGGACCACTTTATTCCCATTTATTGTTTGAAAGCCTCTGACTCAACACAATTGCAGCACAATCAAGCCATTGCCTCATAGAACCAGAGGCCCAGATTCAATCCTGTCTGGAAGTGCTGTCTGCAATGTTTGAGAATCGGAATTTATTGTCATGAACATGTGATGGATTTTGTTTTGTGGCACCATGACAGTGTAAAATTGTTACAAAAGACACTTTTTAAATTAGTGCTAAA
Organism: Narcine bancroftii; assembly: GCF_036971445.1. Classification (NCBI taxonomy): domain Eukaryota; kingdom Metazoa; phylum Chordata; class Chondrichthyes; order Torpediniformes; family Narcinidae; genus Narcine; species Narcine bancroftii. The sequence continues at coordinate 59,201,120 of NC_091477.1, forward strand.
GAAGCAAAGATGGAGGAAGCAAAGAGGAAATCTCAAGAACATGGATCCAATACATAACATATAACATAACATAACAATTACAGCACGGAAACAGGCCATTAGGCCCTTCTAGTCCGCACCGAACCAAACACCCCTTTCTAATCCCACCTCCCTGCACAATGCCCATAACCCTCCATCTTCCTCTCATCCATATACCTGTTCAACCTTTTCTTAAATAATACAATTGACTCCGCCGCCACTATTTCTCCCGGAAGATCATTCCACACAGCTACCACTCTGAGTAAAGAAGTTCCCCCTCATGTTACCTCTAAACCTCTGCCCCTTAATTCTTAACTCATGTCCTCTTGTTTTAAACCTTCCTCCTCTTAACGGAAATAGTCTATCCACATCCATTCTGTCTATCCCTTTCATAATCTTAAATACTTCTATCAAATCCCCTCTCAACCTTCTACGCTCCAAAGAATAAAGACCCAATCTGTCCAATCTCTCCCCATACTCCAGATGCTTAAACCCAGGCAACATTCTGGTAAACCTTCTCTGCACTCTCTCCACTCTGTTTATATCCTTCCTATAATTAGGCGACCAGAACTGCACACAGAACTCCAAATTAGGCTGCACCAACGTCTTATACAATCTCAACATCACCTCCCAACTCCTATATTCCATGCAATGATTGATAAAGGCCAGCATACTAAAAGCCTTCGTCCCCACCCTATTCACGTGAGTTTCTACCTTCAGGGAACGATGTACCGTTACTCCTAAATCTTTCTGCTCTTCTGTATTCCTCAATGCTCTCCCATTTACCACATATGTCCTATTCTGATTCTTCTTACCAAAATGAAGCACCTCATACTTATCAGCATTAAATTCCATCTGCCATTTTTCAGCCCACTTTTCTAAGCAGCCCAAATCCCTCTGCAATCCTTGAAAACCTTCTTCATTATCCACTATTCCACCTATCTTAGTATCGTCTGCATATTTACTAATCCAATTTACCACCCCATCATCTAGATCATTAATGTATATAACGAACAACAATGGGCCAATACAGATCCTTGAAGCACACCACTGGTCACCGGCCTCCAACCTGACAGACAATTATCCACTACCACTCTCTGGCCTCTCCCTTTCAGCCAATGTTCAATCCATTTGACTATCTCAAAATTTATACCTAAAGACTGCACCTTCCTAACTAACCTTCCATGTGGTACCTTATCGAAGGCCTTACTGAAGTCCATATAGACAACATCCACTGCGCTACCCTCATCCACATTCCTAGTCACCTCTTCAAAAAATTCAATCAGATTGGTCAAACATGACCTTCCTCCCACAAATCCATGTTGAGTGCTCCTGATCAGACCCTGTCTATCCAGATGTTTATAAGTACTATCTCTAAGAATTTTCTCCATTAATTTACCTACCACAGACGTCAAACTTACAGGCCGATAGTTGCCAGGCTTCCTCCTTGAACCCTTTTTAAATAACGGAACCACATGCGCAATGCGCCAATCCTCCGGCACTATCCCCATATCTAATGACATTTGAAAAATTACCGCCAGAGCCTCTGCTATTTCCTCCTTCACTTCTCTCAATGTCCTGGGGAAGATCCTGTCTGGTCCCGGAGACTTATCCACCTTTATATTCTTCAAAAGCCTTAAAACTACACCTTTTGTAATCTATATTCCCCATATTTACCCAATTTGCTTTTTTTATCCCACATCTCCCAATATCCTTCTCCTTAGTGAATACCGAAGAAAAGAAACTGTTCAATATCTCCCCCATTTCTCTAGGTTCCACACACAGTTTTCCACTCTGATTTTCTAAGGGACCAATTTTGTCTCTAGCTTTCCTCTTACCATTAACATATTTGTAGAACTCTTTTGGATTAGTTTTCACCCTGCTTGCCATAGTTTTCTCGTACCTTCTTTTAGCTTTCCTAATTCCTCTCTTAATACGGCAGTTTTTTAAAATGTAAATTCTGTTAATAGTAAGTGTTTCCATCTTCTTGTTAATAAGCTAATAAAATTTTAACACGAATAAAAGCTCACATGACTGGAGGGAGAACAAATGCTTTTATTAACTTATATCAAAGGGTAGGGTCTCACAGTGGTCTTCAGTAGGGATTAGGGTTTAGGTGGGAAACCAGAGTTCTATGTGGGTAGATGGGGAGGAGCCAACCATCTGCACATCCCATTACCAGTGAATCTCAGTTCACTGCACCCTGACATCTTACTCCTTTTTCCCAACCAGAGTCTTAACATCCCTCATTCACCAGGGTCATGGGGCAAGATTTTCAATGTTATCCAGTCTGGAATCTGGAAGCCTAGTTTGCAGATCCAAAGGAACCTTGAAGCCAATGGCAATGCTGGAGTGGCTGCAAGTATCTTGAGATTAGCCCCACTGTGACTACTTCAGCAGCTGGCAAAGTTCTGCCCCCAACGTTGAGCTGCCATCATAGTGTAGAGCGAGGTTTTTGATGACTTCACAGCCAGCAGGAACATGCACACAGCAAACCCCTCCCCATTGCTGCAGAGCCTCGACCTCAGCATTCAGCAAACAATTACCCTTTGGTGAAGTCTCATCTGAGCACAATGACTTCTTTACCGAGATTTAAGTGATTATTCACACATTTATTACTAAAGGTTTTTCTTCTACATTGCTGCAAAATTGCTTGGTCCTAAACATTTTGACTTGTACTCTCTTCATCCACTACCTTTTGACACCACAGACCTTGGTAAACACTGTTAGCTCCTTGTACTCCAGATACCGGAAATGTTGTTCCAATACCAGTGACCTTGTCAGTCTTATTGCAAGCACACTCAATCTGCTGATCCTGAACTCTTGCTCCTCTAATTACAGTTGTTCCTTTAGAAAGTGGGCCCACACAGTCATAGCCCATATTTGAGTTAAAAAAAAACTCCAGAATCTTCTTCAGGAAGCAAGTGCTATTACATCACATTAAGATTTTTTTTAAACTAGATTGGTGCATGAAATTAAATGCTTAATGCCTGGAATGCAGATAAAAACAGGCGGTGGACGTTAACGTGTATTAATATCTAATGGAATGTGACATTGGCATCTAAATCATGTTACTCTACAGGGCATGGAATTGATATGTTCACAGTGAACCAGCCCAAATGAAACTGTTAACTAAATACAGCAAATTGATCTGATTAACACACTTGAAAACATTTCTAAGTGCTCTTTTGATAATGACGCAAGATCATCTACTCATTTAACGTTGTGGATAATGAACAGAACATCCATTACAGCACAGAAAAAGGCCCTTCAGCCTGTACTGAACAATTATTCTGAATACTCCCACTAACCTACACCCAGATCATATCCATCCATACATACCCCTCCCATCCATGTACCTGTCCACAATGTTAAATGTTAAAATTGAACTCGCATTCACCACTTCAGCTGGCACCTCGTTCCACTCTCACACCACTCTGTGTGAAGAAGTTCCTCTAAACTTTTCCCCTTTCACCCTCAATCTGCATCCTCTGGTTTGTTTCTCACCGACTCTCAATGGAAAAGACAACCTTGTATCTATACCCTCTGTAGAACAGAGGAATCTGGGAATACAGATATATAATTCCCCGGAAGTGGCGACACAGGTGCAAAGGTATTTTTGGCATATTGGCCTTCATAAATCAAAGTATTGAGTACAGGAGTGAGGATGTTATGGTAAAGTTGTATAAGACATTGGTGAGGCCAGTTTTGGAATATTGTGTGCAGTTTTGGTCACTTAACTACAGGAAATATATCAATAAAATAGAAAGTGAAGAGAAGATTTATTAGGATGTTGCCTGGACTTCAGGAACTAAGTTACAGAGAAAGATTAAATAGGTTAGGAGGATAGAAGAATGACGGGTTATTTGATAGAGCTGTTTAAAATTATGAGGGAGATAGAGTAAATGTAAATAGGCTTTTTCCATTGAGGGTGGGTGAGATACAAACCAGAGGACAGAGGTGAAAGGGGAAAAGTTTAGGGGGGTCATGAGGGGGAACCTCTTTACTCAGAGGTGGTGGGAGTGTGGAATGATCTTCCAGTTGAAGTGGTGAATGTGAGCTCAATTTTAATATTTAAGTGAAATTTGGGCAGGTACATGGATGGGGGAGGTATGGAGGGCTATGGACTGGGTGCAGGACAATGGGTCAGCACAGACTAGAGGGGCCTAAGTGGCCTGTTTCTGTGTTGTAATTGTTCTATGGTTCTATGGCTCGTGAGGCATGTCCTTCCCTTCACAAAGCCATGCTGATCGTCCTTGAGTAGACTGGACTTCTCCAACTGCTAGTAGATCTTCTCCTTAAGAATCCTCTCCATGAGAGGAGTCACATGATGAAGTACTGGCCGGTTGGGAAAACCAGCCCTCTCCAGGAATATAGGATAGTTAGGAAAAAGCAAAGCGTAACAAAAATAAACTATAAGAAATAGAAGATAAAGATATAGAGAAGAAAAAGAAGATGGCTCCCAAGAAGGAGAAAGTAAAAGCAACTGGAAAAAAAGTAGAAAAGTCACTGAAGATAGAAGAAGGCCTTACCTGCATGTAGGAACAGGACGCTGTGGTGGCAAGGAGTGCCCGACCCTCAAGGTCAGTACCTGCCCTGCAGAGTCGCAACCCAACAGCCAGTGCACGACAAAAATGGCAATCAAAGGAGAAAGAGGACACCAGCGGGAGGGGGGCTCAGCAGAGGAGCAGGCTGTCACAGAGCGAATGGCTGAGGGATGCCTAACACCAGAGTGCTCAGCTGGAGGACGAGGAAGCCAGCAGATGAGGGAGCGATGAAACAGATGAAGGAGATAGATGGAAGAATGACCAACAAGAAGATCAACATCAGGAAGCACAGCAGACGAGGAGCCCAGGAGGGGAAGACCAGCAACAAGAGGCCCAGCAAGAAGAGGCCCGTGTCTTGGGTAAACTTATACCTCTTTTTTATACCATTTTGTTCGTTTTAGATTGGTCACAGTGTTTGAGCTACCAAAAGAAAATAGACACACACACACTGAGAGCAGTTCAGTTTATACAAGGCTTTATTACTAAATCTAAAGCTGAATTCACACTACAATATGCAAGCCCTTCCCAATTATACTTATCAATGCCTGGACTGGTCCCAACTGCCAAAGCGAGGCGACGACTGCACACGTAGTAGGTTGTCTGGGCGCCAGTAGCAGCTTCCCCACCTCCCCGGACCGGGACGTTGGTTGGAATCTTGAAGTTCTTCTTGCTGAGAGATGTTGTCACCTCTTGGAGAGTCTCAAACTTCAGTAGTGGGACCATGGCTTATATTACTCAAAAGTTGTTTACTTCAGATCTTATCTCTTTGAACAAATGATTTAATTATCTTCAAGGTCTCCTGACAGTCTGCGACCAACAAAAGACAACTGCATTTCAGGGCCTCGTGGTGGAAGTTAGGTAATGTCTACTGATTCATAAGCATCCCTGGGCCCTATAGTGGAATTTAGATTATGTCTTCTGATGCAACTGCATCCCTTCTTCCATAAGCTGGTCTAAATCCTCCATTACAGCCTGACAAAGAGATACAAGCAGCTCATCAGGAAAAAGAGAAGAGACACAGACACTGTGACAGTACAGATTCTATCACTAATGTGTATATGTACAGATGGTAGTGTACGATGACTGTGATTGGCTGAGAGTGTAGCCACACCTACTGGCAGGTCTTAAAGGGTTGCTCTGAGCCAGACCAGGTCATTCTGGGTTGGTCGACCTACTTGTGATACGCTCCAGTCTTTTAGTTAATAAAAGCCTGGTTTGGATCAACAAGTCTTTGGTTCTTTCAACATGCACTACAGACACAAAGAAGAAAAGAAGAAGACACAAACACAGATACAGACACAGAAGAGGAAGAGGAAGACCAAGATCTTCACAGAGAAATAGAAGGTAAAACTGATGGACAAAGAGAAATAAAAGGTAAAACTGATGAACAGAATATAGATAAAGTCTCTTTTGAAGAACAAATGAGATCAGTAAAGGAATGGTTGTCATTAGAGTTTAATGTAATTAAAAGGAAATTGAAAAGAACAGAAGATAAAATGCAAAGGTTAGAACAGAGATTAATGAAATTTTTAAGGAATTTTATGAACAATTGTATCAAACTGAGAACGAGGAGAAAGATGACAAAACAGAGGAATTTTTAGCTAAAATTGAATTGCCAAAATTGCAAGAGGAACAGAACAAACTAATAAAACCATTTGAAATAGAGGAAATACAGGATATATTAAAAAAGCTGCCGAACAATAAAATACCAGGAGAGGATGGATTTCCAATAGAATTCTATAAAACATTTAAAGAGTTATTAATTCCTCCTCTCTTGGAAGTAATGAACCAGATAAAAGAAACACAAAACTTGCCAGATTTATATAAGACGGCAATAATTACAGTAATACCAGAGACAGGGAAAGATCCATTAACACCAGCATTATACAGACCAGGGGTGTCAAACTCAAATTCACGGAGGGCCAAAATTAAAAACTTGGACTAAGTCGAGGGCCGAACTAAATATTTATTGAAAATTTTCAACAACATCTGCATGTTTTCTCTTCTTTCAACATATGTAATGTTAAACTTTTTCTTATTAAAATAAATGTTTAATAATAGTTTTGGATAAACTCTTTCCAGAAGCATCAACAAATGAGAAATAAAATATTCAATAAATAATATTTCTCTATAGAGGATTTGTCAAATGTTGCTAGTGTGCTGTCGAATAGTAAAATCTGAGGGCTATTGAGAAAGTGGGAGAATAACATGATTCCTGAAACAATCAAATGGGTGACTGATTGTGGGCATGAACTCTAACAGGTTATTTGCCATGCCCTTTTTCCATTGGTACAGATATCCTTTGATTTACACACTTTTCAAATTTTATGCCTAATGAGCTTGTATCCAGGTGCAGGACCATTTTTAACCAGGAATATATTTATCACTGTGACATGAAACTATTGGAAGATCGTTTTATCCTGAGATTAAAGTTCATAATACTTACTCAGGCCTGTGTGTGGGAGGGCGGGGTTTGCGGGCAATCGGGTTGGACAACGACAGTGCGGGGGCATCGGCTCTCGCTGCAGGGCGGCATCTCGGCGGATCAGCAGCCCCGTCACCGTGAGTCGCGGGTCGGCCTGCGGCAATGAGGGGGAGTGGGCAACGGTCCTGGTGAGGTCAGGCCCCCCCCTGAGTTTCTGCCGGACCCCCCTTGACCTGCTGAGTTTCTCCCGGACCCCCCTTGACCTGCTGAGTTTCTCCCGGACCCCCCTTGACCTGCTGAGTTTCTCCCGGACTCCCCTTGACCTGCTGAGTTTCTCCCGGACCCCCCTTGACCTGCTGAGTTTCTCCCGGACCCCTCCCCCTGACCCCCTGACCTGCTGAGTTTCTCCCGGACCGCCCTTGACCTGCTGAGTTTCTCCTGGACCCCCTCCCCTTGACCTTCTGAGTTTCTCTCGGACCCCCCTTTGACCTGCTGAGTTTCTCCCGGATCCCCCTTTTCTTTCCGTGCCGGTGTCCCAGGACCTTTCCAGGGCAGTCTCCGCGCTCAGGACCGCGCTGGGATCCCGGTCAGCGGTGGAGGAGCAGGTGAGCGCGGCTAATCCCGATCCAGCCCACGCTACTCCCGAGATTGGCGGGGGGTTCCACCCTACCTGCCCGACCAGCCTCGCTCTCCACGTGTACTCCGGGCACCTGCCGCTGTTCCGGTGGGAAGGCGCAGGGTGGCCGGCGCCCCCATCGCCCGGCGGGGAGCCCCAATCTTCCCTCCAGCATCCCGACTCCATCTGCAGCTCCAAAAAACGTTGTGCCACTGGGGTTCCGGGTGCTGGGAAGCGGCCTTGGCTTCCCCTGACACCGACCAGGCCGCGCTGTGGTGGGGGGGTGGGCAGAGGGACACGACAGCATGTTTATAAAACCACCCACCACTACTTTTCAAGGACCAGGATTTTTCTTTCTCTCTCTCACCCTGGGACACAGCGGTTACTGTGCATGTGCTATACTGGCGCGGCGGCCAGCGGGCCACCTCTAATGCATTTTTGATATGATCTTGCGGGCCAAATATAATTATAATTATATCGTGGGCCAAATTTGGCCAGTGGGCCAGAGTTTGACATGTGTGCTTTAGAGGATGTATTTACCAGGATGCTGCCTGGGTTGGAGAACATCTTATGAGGAAAGAGTCACAGAGCTAGGGTTTTCTCTGGAGCAAAGAAGGATGAGAGATGAACATATGGGTCTGTAAGATTATGGGAGGCATAGATAGGATGGGCAGGCAGTACCTTTTACTCAGGGTAACAGTAGGTAAATACCATAGAGCATCTGTATAGGACAGGGGTAGAAAGGTTTAAGGTATTTATTTTACACAGGTGGGTGTCTGAAATGCATTGCATTTAATAGGGACATTTAAAAATCTCTTGGACAGGCAGATGGAATTAAGAAAAATAGATGGTCATGGGTGTGAGCTAGGGAAGGTTTAGATTGTTGGGTAGATTTACATATGTTGGCACAACATTGTGGGCTGAAAGCCCTGCACTGTGCTGTAATGTTCTATGATCTAGAATGGGAGAGTACATTCAGTTGTACCACATCCATAATGATGAAGTATTTGAGAGGATGGTGTTGAAACATATCAGCTCCTATCTGAGCAATGACTTGGATCCATTCCAATTTGCCAACCCACAGCACTGCAGAAAACCCTGCCACAACTGGACAGTAAATCAGGATGCTCTTTCTTGGCTACAGTTCAGCATTCAACATGGAAATCTTGGCAAACATCTACAGATGTGTAGTGGAAAGCGTGCTGTCTGGCTGCATCACAGTCTGGCATGTGGACACCAATGTTTCAGGGTGTAAAGCCCTGCAAAAGGGAATGGTTGCAGCCCAGTCCATCACAGGCAAAACCCTCCCCTCCATCAAGAACATCTACAGAGAACGTTTCCGTCAGAGAGCAGCAGCAATCATCAAGGATTCACACCACCCAGCGCTCATTCTGTTCTTGCTGCTGCCATCAGGAAAGAGGTATCAGTACCACCAGGTTCAGGAATAGCTGCTATCCCTCCACCATCCGACTCCTCAACAACAAATTCATTACTGTGGCGACCAATGTGGTTGGTGTATGGGTGAACTGGCTCCGAATGTACTGCACGTGTGGTCAGAGCAGCCTGCACCAAAGATTTCCCCAAAGGAAAGAGTCCGCATGGGCAAAATCTGAGTAGCTGCCAGTCAGCGATGCAACTTACGGTTCCCAACAGCAGGAACAGGTTGCGTCTTTAAAAAGCCTCGGTGATCCTAAGTAATAAATCAGCGAGCTTTGGAATGAACCTGTCAACTGTCGGTCTCATTATTCACTCTGTTAGCACGAACACTACATTGGTGACCCCGACGGTCCAATTGTCTTATAACTTCCTACCTTCTGGATGCTTAGTTCAGTCAAGCGGAGGCACAGTTCCAGATCAGACAAATAACATCAGACTCCACAAAGTATTTCTGCATGGTGAGCTCTTTGGATCAGGGAACCACTGGCTGGGTAGATGATGCCATCCTTGCCCCACCAGAGGAAAGCAAATATGTAGTGCTGAAATCGCTACACCTCAGCACCTTTGGACTCCAGGCATGAAAGAACAGCCCGGCTGATGCACTGAGATGGCCGGGGAGACAGAACCCATCAGCTTTAATGGATGCTGTTGCTGGCAGAGGGACACAAGCCCTGTCTCATGTTCAAACAGGCATTTCTCAAAGAACTGCCTGATGACATCGGGCTGACACAGATTTCAGTGAGCCCAGGAAAGTAGCAGCCAGAGCAGACATCCTCTGGAGAATCAAGAGGGAGAACAAAGCTGCTGTCAGCCAGTTAACCAGAATACCAACCCTGCAGCAGGCCGAGCCCAGTGGGATACAGGAGCACCAGCAACCCTGACAGAAGATGGAAGACCCAGAGATGGGAAACAGAAGCCCGCTGCTGCTGACTACCCTGCACGTTTCAGGGAAATGCCAGGACCAGCCACTGCTGATGGCTTTGGTGGCTGGCCACCCAGATAGCCTGCTGCATGTCTGGGACAAAAGATCCGGGCACTGTTTCCTCATGGGCATGGGGGCAGAAATTAGCGTCATCCCACCCACTGCACTAGAGTCAAGCACCACACAGCAAACAACAGCTCCATACGGACCTACGGCAAATGCAAGGTCCAACTACAATTCAGCGCCAAGACATTTAAATGGGACTTCACGTTGGCCGTTATGGACAAACTGCTCCTGGGGACAGACCTCCTTAGGGCCCATGGTTTGCTGGTTGACCTGAAGGGTTAGAAGCTGGTCCAAACATTACCTCTCAGGGAAGCTAGACTACCTGCACTGCACCTGGACTCAGTCATATTGTCAACTGACGAGTACAGCAGGGTCCTGGATGAATTCCCATCAGTGCTTAAACCGCATTTCACCTCAACCATGCCAAAGTACGGAGTGTGGCACCACATCATCACCCAAGGGCCATGCCTACATGCAAGGGCTATAAAACTACCCTCAGACAAACTCTGCCTGGCCAAAGAAGAGTTCAGGCGCATGGAAGAGCTCGGGATTGTCCGCAGGTCCGACAGCTCCTAGGCCTCACCACTATACATGGTGCCGAAGACAGCCGTGGGGTGGCGGCCATGCGGGGAGGACTATAGACAGATGAAAAAATCCACCACGCCAGACCGCTACCCCCTACCATATATCCAAGACATTGTAGCCAACCTACATGGAGCCCACATCTTCTCAAAGTTGCCCTGGTACATGGCAACCATCAAATCCCGGTACAGCAGGAGGACATCCAAAAAGCCACTTTGATCTCCCCCTTTGGCCTGTTTGAGTTTCATTGGATGCTCTTCAGGCTATAAAAATGCAGCACAGACTTTTCAGCGCTTAATGGATGCAGTGGGCCTGGATTTGGATTTCCTATTCATATACCTGGACAACATCCTGATCACCAGCAGGAACCGTACAGAGCACTTATCCCACCTCTGTCAGCTGTATACCCAACTGAGCAAGTTTGGACTGACCATTAACCCAACCAAATGCTAGTTTGGGCAGGAGACCGTAGATTTCCTGGGCCAAAGGATCTTTTTTTTTATTAATTTTTTTATTTTTCACACCATAAACCACATTGACCATGATACATACTTTTTCCTTTTCAAATATATACAGTGCCATTTTCTCCCCCCCTCCCTCCTCCCATCCCACCATCCCTACCTACCCCCCCCCCCCGTCCATTTAAAGTACAAAATCTAGGATACATTAAACCAGTCAAACAATGTTGTCATTCAATAAAAATAAACAAGAAATTCCACTGAGTCAATTCTTTTCATTTCCTTCTCCTTTCGTTAATTTAGGTAGTGAATGTCCCCAGTAGGTTTTCTCTATTGTGTTTCATGTAAGGCTCCCATATTTGTTCAAATATTTCAATATTATTTCTTAAACTATATGTTATTTTTTTCTAATGGAATACATTTATTCATTTCTATATACCATTGTTGTATTTTCAAATTATTTTCCAATTTCCAGGTTGACATAATACATTTTTTTGCTACGGCGAGAGCTATCTTAACAAATCTTTTTTGTGCACCATCCAAATCAATTCCAAATTCTTTGTTTTTTATGTTACTTAGGAGGAAGATCTCTGTATTTTTTGGGATATTGTTTTCTTAATTTTATTTAATATTTGGTTTAGATCTTCCCAAAATTTTTCTACTTTCTCACATGTCCAGATTGCATGAATTGTTGTTCCCATTTCTTTTTTACATCGAAAACATCTATCAGATACTGTTGGGTCCCATTTATTTAACTTTTGATGTGTAATGTATAGCCTGTATATCCAGTTATATTGTATCATACGTAACCTCGTATTTATTGTATTTCTCATCGTTCCAGAACATAACTTCTCCCATGTTTCCTTTTTTATCTTTACATTTAAATCTTGTTCCCATTTTTGTTTAGTTTTACCATTTGTTTCCTCATTCTCCTTTTCTTGCAGTTTCATATACATATTTGTTATAAATCTTTTAATTATCATTATATCTGTAATTACATATTCAAAGTTACTTCCCTCTGGTAACCTCAGATTGCTTCCCAATTTGTCCTTCAAGTAGGATCTCAATTGGTAATATGCCAACACTGTATCTTGAGTTATATTTATTTATCTTTCATTTGTTCAAAGGATAATAATCTATTTCCTGAAAAACAATTTTCTATTCTTTTGATCCATTTTTTTCTCCCATTCTCTAAAGGAAAGGTTATCTATTGTAAAAGGGAGTAACTTATTTTGCGTCAATATTAGTTTTGGTAATTGATAATTTGTTTTATTCCTTTCTACATGAATCTTTTTCCAAATATTGAGTAGATGATGTAATACTGGAGAACTTCTATGTTGTACCAGTTTTTCATCCCATTTATATAATATGTGTTCAGGTATCTTTTCCCCTATTTTATCTAATTCTAATCTAGTCCAATCTGGCTTTTCCCTTGTTTGATAAAAATCTGAGAGGTATCTAAATTGTGCGGCTCTATAATAATTTTTAAAGTTTGGCAGTTGTAAGCCTCCTTGTTTATACCATTCTGTTAATTTATCTAGTGCTATCCTCGGTTTCCCCCCCTTTCCATAAAAATGTCCTTATTATTTTCTTTAACTCCTTGAAGAATTTCTCTGTCAAGTGTATTGGCAATGCCTGAAATAGGTATAATATCCTTGGGAAAATGTTCATTTTAATACAGTTTATCCTTCCTATTAGTGTTAATGGTAAATCTTTCCAATGCTCCAAATTGTCCTGTAATTTTTTCATTAGTGGATAATAATTGAGTTTATATAGATCGCCGAGATTTTTATTTATTTGTATACCTAGGTATCTTATTGCTTGCATTTGCCATCTGAATGGTGATTCCTTCTTAAATTTTGAGAAATCCGCATTATTCATTGACATTGCTTCACTTTTATTCACGTTAATCTTGTAACCCGACACTTCTCCATATTCCTTCAATTTCTTATATAATTCTTTTATTGATAGTTCTGGTTCTGTTAAGTATACTATAACATCATCAGCAAATAAACTGATTTTATATTCCTTGTCTTTTATTTTTATCCCTTTTATATTATTTTCTGTTCTTATCAATTCTGCTAGTGGTTCTATAGCTAACGCGAACAATAAGGATGATAGTGGGCATCCCTGCCGTGTTGACCTGCTTAAGTTAAAGTGCTTTGATATATATCCATTTACTGTCACTTTCGCCAATGGCCACTTATATAATGCTTTAATCCAATTAATATACTTCTCTGGTAAACTGAATTTTTGCAATACTTTGAATAAATAATTCCATTCTACTCTGTCAAAGGCCTTCTCTGCGTCTAAAGCAACTGCTACTGTTGGCGCTTTACTCCCTTCTACTGCATGAATTAAGTTAATAAATTTACAAATATTGTCTGTTGTTCGTCTTTTTTTAATAAATCCAGTTTGGTCTAGATTTACCATTTTCGGTACATACTCTGCTAATCTGTTTGCTAATAGTTTAGCTATTATCTTATAATCTGTGTTAAGTAATGATATTGGTCTATATGACGCTGGTGCGAGTGGATCTTTCCCTTGCTTTAGTATTACTGTAATTATTGCTGTTTTACATGTATCTGGTAAGCTTTGTGTTTCATCAATCTGGTTGATTACTTCCAGGAGGGGAGGAATTAATAAATCTTTAAATGTTTTATAGAATTCTATTGGGAATCCATCCTCTCCTGGTGTTTTATTATTTGGTAATTTTTTAATTATCTCTTGTATTTCTACTATTTCAAATGGTTCTGTTAATTCATTTTGTTCCTCTATTTGTAATTTTGGTAGTTCAATTTTAGTTAAAAATTCATCTATTTTCCCTTCTTTCCCTTCGTTTTCAGTTTGGTATAATTGTTCATAGAATTCTCTAAAGTTTTCCTTAATTTCTTTTGGATTATATGTGATTTGTTTGTCTTTTTTCCTTGATGCCAATACCATTTTCTTAGCTTGTTCTGTCTTAAGCTGCCATGTTAGAATTTTGTGCGTTTTTTCCCCTAGTTCATAATATTTCTGTTTTGTCTTCATTATGTTCTTCTCCACCTTATATGTTTGTAGTGTTTCATATTTTATTTTTTTATCTGCCAATTCTCTTCTTTTAGTTGTATCTTCCTTCATTGCTAATTCTTTTTCTATATTTACTATTTCCCTTTCCAACTGCTCTTTTTCCTGATTATAGTCCTTCTTCATCTTGGTTACATAACTTATTATTTGCCCTCTAATGAACGCTTTCATTGCATCCCTTAGTATAAACTTATCTTTCACTGATTCCGTATTTATTTCAAAATTCATTTTAATTTGTCTTTCAATGAATTCTCTAAAATCCTGCCTTTTGAGTAGCATGGAGTTTAATCCATCTTGGAGGGATGTCCTCTAACTTTATTGTCAATATTAAAGGTGAATGGTCCGATAATATTCTAGCTTTATATTTTATTTTTCTTACTCTATCTTGCATATGAGCTGATAACAAAAATAGGTCTATTCTTGAATATCTTTTATGTCTACCCGAGTAATATGAATATTTCATAACATAACATAACATAACAATTACAGCACGGAAACAGGCCATTAGGCCCTTCTAGTCCGCACCGAACCAAACACCCCTTTCTAGTCCCACCTCCCTGCACAATGCCCATAACCCTCCATCTTCTTCTCATCCATATACCTGTCCAACCTTTTCTTAAATAATACAATTGACTCCGCCGCCACTATTTCTCCCGTAAGATCATTCCACACGGCTACCACTCTCTGAGTAAAGAAGTTCCCCCTCATGTTACCTCTAAACCTCTGTCCCTTAATTCTTAACTCATGTCCTCTTGTTTTAATCTTTCCTCCTCTTAACGGAAATAGTCTATCCACATCCACTCTGTCTATCCCTTTCATAATCTTAAATACTTCTATCAAATCCCCTCTCAACCTTCTATGCTCCAAAGAATAAAGACCTAATCTGTCCAATCTCTCCCTATACTCTAGATGCTTAAACCCAGGTAACATTCTGGTCAACCTTCTCTGCACTCTCTCCACTCTGTTTATATCCTTCCTATAATTAGGCGACCAGAACTGCACACAGAACTCCAAATTAGGCCGCACCAACGTCTTATACAATCTCAACATCACCTCCCAACTCCTATATTCCATGCAATGATTGATAAAGGCCAGAATACTAAAAGCCTTCTTCACCACCCTATTCACGTGAGTTTCTACCTTCATGGAATGATGTACCATTACTCCTAAATCTTTCTGCTCTTCTGTATTCCTCAATGCTCTCCCATTTACCACGTATGTCCTATACTGATTCTTCTTACCAAAATGAAGCACCTCACACTTATCAGCATTAAATTCCATCTGCCATTTTTCAGCCCACTTTTCTAAGCAGCCCAAATCCCTCTGCAATCCTTGAAAATCTTCTTCATTATCCACTATTCCACCTATCTTAGTATCGTCTGCATATTTACTAATCCAATTTACCACCCCATCATCTAGATCATTAATGTATATAACGAACAACAATGGGCCCAATACAGATCCTTGAGGCACACCACTGGTCACCGGCCTCCAACCTGACAGACAATTATCCACTACCACTCTCTGGCCTCTCCCTTTCAGCCAATGTTCAATCCATTTGACTATCTTAAAATTTATACCTAAAGACTGCACCTTCCTAACTAACCTTCCATGTGTTACCTTATCGACGTCCTTACTGAAGTCCATATAGACAATATCCACTGCGTTACCCTCATCCACATTCCTAGTCACCTCTTCAAAAAATTCAATCAGATTGGTCAAACATGACCTTCCTCCCACAAATCTATGTTGAGTGCTCCTGATCAGACCCTGTCTATCCAGATGTTTATAAGTACTATCTCTAAGAATTTTCTCCATTAATTTACCTACCACAGACGTCAAACTTACAGGCCGATAGTTGCCAGGCTTCCTCCTTGAACCCTTTTTAAATAACGGAACCACATGCGCAATGCGCCAATCCTCCGGCACTATCCCCATATCTAATGACATTTGGAAAATTACCGCCAGAGCCTCTGCTATTTCCTCCTTCACTTCTCTCAATGTCCTGGGGTAGATCCCGTCTGGTCCCGGAGACTTATCCACCTTTATATTCTTCAAAAGCCTTAAAACTACACCTTTTGTAATCTCTATATTCCCCATATTTACCCAATTTGCTTTTTTTATCTCACATCTCCCAATATCCTTCTCCTTAGTGAATACCGAAGAAAAGAAACTGTTCAATATCTCCCCCATTTCTCTAGGCTCCACACACAGTTTTCCGCTCTGATTTTCTAAGGGACCAATTTTGTCTCTAGCTTTCCTCTTACCATTAACATATTTGTAGAACTCTTTTGGATTAGTTTTCACCCTGCTTGCCATAGCTTTCTGGTACCTTCTTTTAGCTCTCTTAAGATTCCTCTTACATTCAATGTATCTTTCAAACATCTCCTTAACTCCATGCTTCTTATATCTAATGTACGCCTCCCTTTTCCTTCGAACCAAGTTTCCAATATTCCTTGAAAACCACGGCTCTCTCAAACCTTTTGCCCCTCCTTTTAACCTAACAGGAACATGAAGCTTTTGTACTCTCAAAATCTGATCTTTAAAAGACTTCCATCTCTCTACTACATCCTGCCCATAAAACAAATTGTCCCAATGCACACCCTGCAAGTCCTTTCGCATCTCCTCAAATCTAGCTTTTCCCCAATCGAAAACCTCAATCCTTGGCCCTGATTTCTCTCTTTCCATAATGACATTGAAGCTGATGGCATTATGATCACTGGACCCGAAGTGCTCGCCAACACTAACCTCCGTCACTTGACCCATCCCATTTGCCAACAGTAGATCTAACACTGCTCCTTCTCTGGTCGGCACCTCTACATATTGTTGTAAAAAATTCCTTTTCATTTGGGTGTTGCTTCCTCCATATATCCAAAAGTTGCATTTCTTCCATCGATTTAATTATAAATTTGGTTAGTTTGTTCTTTCTGTTAATTTTTTTCCCAGTTTTGTCCATATTTGAATCCAAATTCAGGTTGAAATCCCCTCCTATTAATATGTTCCCTTGCGTATCTGCTATCTTCAAAAAAATATCTTGCATAAACTTTTGATCTTCTTCGTTAGGTATTAGGTAGTAGATTCCAAAACTCCAAATATATCTGACATTTTATCATTACATATCTCCCTGCTGGATGTATTATTTCCTCTTCTATTTTAATTGGCACATTTTTACTAATTAATATAGCTACTCCTCTTGCTTTTGAATTATACGACGCTGCTGTTACGTGTCCTACCCAATCTCTCTTTAATTTCTTGTGCTCCAATTCAGTTAAATGTGTTTCTTGCACAAATGCTATATCAATTTTTTCTTTTTTCAGTAAATTTAGCAGTTTCTTCCTTTTAATTTGGTTATGTATTCCATTAATATTTAAAGTCATATAGTTCAGCGTAGCCATTTCATACTTCGTTTATCTTCCCTTTCCGTTTCTCCATCATCACCTTTCCTTCTTATCCATTTCTGCTTTCTTGTTTTGAACACTTTATAAGACAACATCTCTAAAACATCAAACATTTTCCTTATTCTCCTATTTAAAACTTCTTTAACCCCATTCTCCCCTCCCCCTCCTGAGTTGCCCTTTATCCCTTGTCGGACAACCACATCTCCCCTCTCCATTTGGATTTGCGAATTCACTCGCAAACGTCAACTGATTTTGTAGTGACCGTAACTCCTCTCCACCCAGCCCCCCCAGAAAAGATTTCAATTTTCATATGTAACAAAAGTCACTCTTTTAATTCCCTCCTTATTCCCTCTATTCCCTTTCCCTCCCTTATTAATTCTTGTCTATACTCTATATATTTTCCTCTAAATACGGATACATTCATGTATACACACTATATATTATATATATACACACATATACCCCTTTACACACATACATATAGTTCGTGGTCATTTTTACTCTCATTACATGTCATCGAGTCCACGCTGCTGAAGATCCAGCTGCGCTGGATGGGTCACGTCTCCAGAATGGAGAACCATCGCCTTCCCAAGATCGTGTTATATGGCGAGCTCTCCACTGGCCACCGTGACAGAGGTGCACCAAAGAAAAGGTACAAGGACTGCCTAAAGAAATCTCTTGGTGCCTGCCACATTGACCACCGCCAGTGGGCTGATAACGCCTCAAACCGTGCATCTTGGCGCCTCACAGTTTGGCGGGCAGCAACCTCCTTTGAAGAAGACCGCAGAGCCCACCTCACTGACAAAAGGCAAAGGAGGAAAAACCCAACACCCAACCCCAACCAACCAATTTTCCCTTGCAACCGCTGCAATCGTGTCTGCCTGTCCCGCATCGGACTTGTCAGCCACAAACGAGCCTGCAGCTGACGTGGACTTTTTACCCCCTCCATAAATCTTCGTCCGCGAAGCCAAGCCAAAGACATGTCTTCATCTCTCTGCTTGTTTTGTAGTTGTTCTGCAAATTTCCTTGCTTCCTCTGGATCCGAGAATAGTCTGTTTTGTTGCCCTGGAATAACTATTTTAAGTACCGCTGGGTACTTTAACATAAATTTATATCCTTTTTTCCATAAGATCGTTTTTGCTGTATTGAACTCCTTCCTCTTCTTCAGGAGTTCAAAACTTATGTCTGGATAGAAAAAAATTTTTTGACCTTTATATTCCAGTGGCTTTTTGTCCTCTCTTACATTCTTCATTGCTTTCTCCAATATATTTTCACTTGTTGTATATCTTAAGAATTTTACTAAAATGGATCTTGGATTTTGCTGCGGTTGTGGTTTCGGGGTAAAGTTCTATGTGCCCTCTCTATTTCCATTTCTTCCTGTAATTCTGGTCTTCCTAGGACCCTGGGGATCCAATCTTTTATAAATTCTCTCATATTCTTGCCTTCTTCATCTTCCTTAAGGCCCACTATCTTTATATTATTTCTTCTATTCTTCTTTGGCTTGGCTTCGCGGACGAAGATTTATGGAGGGGGTAAAAGTCCACGTCAGCTGCAGGCTCGTTTGTGGCTGACAAGTCCGATGCGGGACAGGCAGACACGGTTGCAGCGGCTGCAGGGGAAAATTGGTTGGTTGGGGTTGGGTGTTGGGTTTTTCCTCCTTTGCCTTTTGTCAGTGAGGTGGGCTCTGCGGTCTTCTTCAAAGGAGGTTGCTGCCCGCCAAACTGTGAGGCGCCAAGATGCACGGTTTGAGGCGATATCAGCCCACTGGCGGTGGTCAATGTAGCAGGCACCAAGAGATTTCTTTAGGCAGTCCTTGTACCTCTTCTTTGGTGCACCTCTGTCACGGTGGCCAGTGGAGAGCTCGCCATATAACACGATCTTGGGAAAGCGATGGTCCTCCATTCTGGAGACGTGACCCACCCAGCGCAGCTGGATCTTCTATTATAGTTTTCTATTATATCTATCTTCTGAGCTAACAACTCCTGTGTCTCTTTAACTTTTTTATTAGATTTTTCTAATTTCTCTTTTAAGTCTTCTACTTCCATTTCTACAATTGTTTCTCGTTCTTCCATATTTTTCACTCTTTTTCCTATCTCTGATATGGCCATTTCCATTTTATTCATTTGTTCTTCTGCATTCTTAATTCTTCTTTTTATCTCATTAAATTCTTGTAATTGCCATTCTTTCACTGATTCCATATATTCTTTAAAAAAAGATACATCCATTGTCTTGCCTTTCTCTTCTTCTTCCACTTCTTTCTGTTCTTCTTCTTCTTCTTCCTCTGGATTGACCATCTGTTGTTTCCTTGTTTTCTTTTTCCCCTCTTCTTTCTTGTTGTCGTTATTGTCTGTGTTCTGCACCTGCTGCTGTGCTGCAGGTGTCTCTCTCAGCTGTGGAGATCGACTCCGCAGCTGTTCCCCCCTCCCATCAGTGTGTTTTTTTTCATGCGCATTGCGCATGCGCGAGGAGTCGCGAATGCGTGGTTGCACACTTTTACTCGGCTCTGCGAGCCATTTTTGTAGTCCCGAGCCCGGGACTTCCACTGACCTGCGGGAGCGGGCTTCTCTCTCCGCGGCGGGCCTCTTCGGACAGGTAAGGCCTTCACCTTCTTCTTCCAACATTCTTTCTTCCTCTTTTCTTCCCGTTGTTTTTGACTTTTCTCTCTTCGCTGCCATTTTCTTCTCACCTTTATTTTTATTTTATTATAAATTTTTATCTTGTACCTTTGTGCTTTGTGTGTTTTTTTTAAACTTTTCGGGAGAGGGCTGGAATTCCCTGACCGGCCACTACTCCATCACGTGTCTCCCCGGGCCAAAGGATCTTAAAGGATGATGCGACTGCTCTACTGAACAAGGTAGAAGCTGACAATTCAACAGGCCTTACCACAGTCAAAGGGCTGCAGGAATTTGTGGGCATGGTAAACTTCTACCGTTGCTTCCTCCTGGCAGCAGCCAGCATCATGTGACCACTGATCACCCTGAAAAAGAAAGACATCACTTGGAACCTGGAGGCTGAAGCAGCTTTCGTCTAAACGAAAGCTGCCATGCTAGTACACCCCAGGACCAATGTTCCTACAGCCCTCACAGTGGATGCATCCAACACAGCAATTGGCGGAGTACCACCTGGCAATCCAGCACTTCAGATACTTTCTGGAAATCAAACTATATACAGTTTTTTTTTTACAGCTTTCACTGACCACAAGCCCATAACCTTTGTGTTCACCAAAGTATCAGACCCCTGGTCAGGCTGACAGCAGCGGCACCTTTCGTACATATCAGAATTCACGACAGTGATCCAGCACATCTTCGGTAAAGACAACATCGTAGCAGACGCTCTATCCAGACAGCATCAGACAGTCAATATCCAGAGGCATACTAAAGTCCCCCTGCAGCAGTTCGAACCCACAACCCACAGATTCAACCACATCCATGTCAACATTGTAGGGTCACTGCTGGTATCACAGGGAGCACGGTACCTCCTCACCATGGAGGATTGTTTCATCAGATGGCCAGAGGCAGTTCCCCTCACAGACACTACCACTGAATCCTGCACCAGGGCCCTAATCGCAACTTGGGTAGCACGTATCGACATCCAGCCCACATCACATCGGACAGAGGGGTCCAGTTCACATAGCCAGCTCGTTGGGGACCCAGCTGCATCACATCACAGCCTATCACCCGTAATCAAACGGCCTAGTGGAGCGCTTCCAAAGACACTTGAAATTGGCACTTATGGCCAGGCTGAAAGGTCCAAATTGGGTGGATGAGCTTCCCTGGGTCCTACTCAGGATCTGCACAGCACCCAAAGACCTGCAAGCTTCTTCAGCCAAATTAGTCTACAGAACCCCCCTGCAGTCCCTGGCAAGCTCTTACCTGCTCCATGGGGGCAAGAGGCAGACAGCTCAATGTGCCTGGCAGCCATCCCAACCTCCCAACATGGGCGAGCACCGACCTCCGTTCCCAGAGACTTAAAGAACTGTGAGTATGTCTTTGTTAGGAGGGGCACACTCCAGCCACCACTGCAGCGGCCAAACAAAGGGCTGTTTAGAGTAGCCAAAAACAATGGGTCTACATTTGTGCTGGTCATTGGGGGTAAAGAGGAGGTATTGATCGATTGAAGCCAGCACATGTGGACTTGGAAAGGCTGGTTAAAGTGCCAGCACCCAGGCGTAGATGCAGGCCACTCAAATAGAAGAAGGTGCAGGCCTTGGGTTTTGGGAGTGAGATTGCCAGTTCTGGGAGTGGGGGTTGTGTGGCAACCAATGCAGTTGGTGTACAGGAGAATTGACTCCAATTGTGCCGCATGTGCAGTCAGAGCAGCCTGTACCAAAGATGGTGCCTGGCATCTTCCCCTTTCTGCAGAGGAAAGAGCCCACAACTTCCGGTTCCCAATGGTGGGAACAGGCTGCGTCTTTAAAAAGCCTCAGCGAACCAAGTAATAAATCAGCGAGCTTTGGAACGAACCTGTCGACTGCTGGTCTCGTTATTTGCTCGGTTAGCACAAACACTACAGCATCTTTTTTATTTATTACTATTTTTTCTGTATTTGTACAGTCAATTTATTTAAATTTCTTCCTTGTTCACATTTCTCTCTTTCGTACATGTATCTTTTTCTTGAGTACAGCTTACATGGCCAATTAGAAGAAATTCTGCCTGGCCCACAGGAAAAAGAATCTCAGGGTTGTATGTGATGTTGTGTATTTACTCTGACAATAAATCTGAACTTTAAACTTTTGAACTTTGTCATCTCCCGGCTACAGGAAAAATGTTATTAGATTGGAAAGCATGCAGAAAAACAAATTTTACCAGGTTGGGTTATAAGAAGAGACTGGGATTTCTCACGCTGGAGTGTAGGAGGTGTATTAAATGTAGATTGATGGAGGTATATTATATCATGAGGGGCCTAGATAAGATGGTTTTTTTGCTTGGGTAGGGGAATATAAAATTAGAAGGCATAGATTTAAGTTGAGAAGGGAAAGTTTTAAAAGAGACCCGTTGGATATCTTTTTCATACAAAAGGAAGTCAGTGTATGGAATAAGCTGCCACAGGTGGGTACAATTGCAATCTTTAAAAAGTAATTAAATAGGTTCATGATAGAAAAGGTTTAGAGGGATACAGGCCAAATGCAGGCAAATGGGACTAGCTTAGGAGGAGATCTTGGTGGGCAGGGATGGGATGGGCCATTATTCTTCAAAACTCCATGACTCTAATTTAAAACTGTAGGATTTGGCATTCCTGTATTTTAAACATAACTCTTTGGAGCCAGCATTTGGCTCAATAGTGATTTTTTTTCTCTCTGGAGTCAAAGGCTGCCAGTTTAAATCCCATTCTGTAAGATCTGTCATTCCATTGCAGTCTGAATTACACTATCATTTGAACAAGACAATAAATAGAAGCCTTATCTGACCTCTCAGAAAGTCTGGATAGAAACTATCCTATGATCAACATTAGTGCATGAATTTTGATCTGCCAATCTCAAATGCCCTTTAAAATGGCCCAGCAAGTCGTTCAATTCCAGGGTCTCTGGGGATGGGCAACAATGCTGGCTTTGCCAGCAACACCCACATCCCAATAATGGATTGATAAAGTTTAGATTAGATGATCTTTTGCTTTATCACTTTGCTGTTTATGGGCTATGGTCGATTGTGTTTCCCTGCATTGCTGGCTATTTTAATAAATAGTTCATTGCCATGTGATGCAAGTTTTTATTCCCCTGGAAATATGAATTGCTCCCATTAAACAGCAAACATGAAACTTGGTCTGGTGAATGCAAAGCTGGAAGATTTTAGACTTAGTGAAATTATGGATTTGCAATATTGGGAATCACAAAGCAGTAATGTGTAGCGCAAAGCCGAATGTGCCATGCCTGAAGTGGTGACCCAACACTGGGAGCCCGTGGCCTACACCGAGATGAGCTACGTGCTTCGAAGTCGGCGCTCGAGTCAGCAGCACGTGGCTGCAGCGCCTGACTCCAATGGGAATAAGAGGGGCTCACTGATTGGCCATTCCCCGGGTAGCACTAAACAACCAATCCTAGGAAGCGGATCGTAATGCCAGCTGTTGGATGGGATGATGACATCAGAAAAGGGTTTCTGAGCCCTTTATAAGCAGAGCTGCCAGCACAATAAAGCAGTGTTGAATTCACTCCCATAGTGTGTGTATCTTCTTTGAGTGTAACCTCTCCAGTAGTAGCAGCCGCTACAGTGGTGACCCCTGACTGGTGCAACTGTATCGTGGATCTGAAGAATGAGCGACCAGCCTGCTATCAACACGGTCTCATTGAAGCTGCCCAGCTTTTGGACATCACGAGCATGGGTGTGGTTTGCCATATTTTCAGATATGTGGAGGAAGGTGGGATTAAAATTTCTAAATGCAAGTACACGTAGAGCAGGGACGAATTCCATCACAGAATTCTGACTACGTGACTCCAACTATCTCAGAGAGAAATGTATTGATATAGACTATTCCAAAACTCGTTTGACTACACTGTTTTAATATTCTAATGAGTTTTCCTTGTATGCTTCCAACTGAAATCAATCAAAATAAGGGGGAAAAACTCTAGACACTGAACATCTGAAAATCATCAAAGCTAGAAAGGTTTGAAAAGAGTGTGTTTTGAATTGCAGAAGAGGATGAGTGGAGAGAACATAGTGAAAGAGACTGTGGGAAACGTCAGCAGAGAAAGAAGAGCGTCATCCAAAATTCCCTGTTGGGAGAGAAATGGCAATGAATTCAATCAAGAGAGGAAACCTCAACCTCAATCTGAAATGCCAAGAATGGTTGAGGTACTCAATGGGTCAGATGGTATCTGATGAAAAAGAAACGGAATAATTGAAACGTTTTACTCTGCGAATGCTTTAGTAGCCATTTCCCCAAAGTACCATTTTACTACTGACTCATAACTTTGAATGATACATTTTTGCTTTCTTGTGAACAGGAGCAGGGAGGATATTTCACTTCAGCTCGGACACATTTCTAATTGTTCCAGTTGTACTCTTGTAGTGATAGATTCATAATGACCCCCTGTTCAAGTTCACAATTGATATTTTGATAATAGTTCATTTTTTGTTCAAGATTCAGTCAAACTTCATTCTGTTGAATCCAGCAGTGGCTTTCTGCTGGTTTGGTAGTTTTGATTCAATGAACTGGTATCTGCTAAACTGTTTCTTCTTCTGTTATCTAATAATGTGAGGGATTTGTATCAATCTCAATGAGCAATACCAGTAACAAGCGAGCTTCTGACCCGGGCAGCACTGAATCTGCACGTCGATTCTTCAGTTTGTAGGAGGTGAAAACCTCCTAACAGAATTGATATCTGTGTGATTGGGAGACTCCCTGAAATTATATTTAGAATACCAAGCTGTATTACATCTTGGGGCAGCACAGTTGGTGTATAGCGGTCAGCACAACACCTTTTACAGCGCCAGTGATTGGGACTGGGGTTTGAATCTCGTGCTGTCTGTCAGGAGTTTGTGTGGATTTTCCCCTGGGACTCCAGTTTCCTCCCATCGTTCAAAATGCACTGGGGCTGTAGGTTAATTGGGCAGTATGGACTCATGGGCTGAAATGGCCTGTGACCGTGCTGTATGTCTAAATTCAAATTTATATCTTATCAGTAATAATTTGATTGGTGTTGCACTAAAAAGTTAAGTGCATTTGGGCAATCTCTTTGCTCCACTGTCCTCATAAACTGTTAACATTTTCCATCATCTCTGATTAATTTACTGACAAAAGTAAATCAAATTATCCACAATATCACAAAGTATGCAAAAATAACAACTTCCAGAATATAACATCTTTTAAATAAGATCCAGGAACGTTGTATGAAGTTGCACAAAGGACTTTGGAATCCCTCATTGGTCCACCTGGAGAAGGCAAATACCCAATTCTCACAGAGATGATGGGCAAAGTGGGCAGAAAACTAAAAATCAATGAACGGGCCCATTTGATAACATTGTCAGAAACATTGTTGTTGTCACTTAATTCATAATGGAGAGTAACTTCTTTTATTTTTAAAATATTTGGACATACAGCACAATAATCTTTTGGCCCACAGGACCGCACCACCCAATTGACCTACAAGCCCCCAGTACGTTTTGAATGGAAGCCGGATTCCCTGGGGAAAACCCACGCGACAAGGTGAGAACATACAAACTTCTTACAGACAGCGCAAGACTCAAACTCCGATCGCAGGCGCTGTAACCAGCTGCCCTGACATGAACAATACAGCACAGTACAGCCATTCGGCCCTTGATGTTGTGCTGATCCATATATTCTTTTCAAAACAAAGTACTAAACCCTCCCTATTCCATAACCCTCTATTTTTCTTCCATCTATGGCCCATCTAAGAGTCTCTTAAATGCCCCCAATGATTCAGCCTCCACCACCATCCCTGGCAAGGCATTCCAAGCACCCTCAACTCTCTGTGTAAAAAAGAACTTACTCCTGATGTCTCCCCTAAACTTCCCTCCCTTAACTTTGTACACATGTCCTCTGATGTTTGCTAATCCTGCTCTGGGAAACAGGTACTGGCTGTCCACCTTATCTATGCCTCTCATAATCTTGTAGACATCTATCAAGTCTCCTCTCATTCTCTCCAAAGAGAAAAATCCCAGCTCTGCTAACCTTACCTCATAAGACTTGTTGTACAATCCAGGCAACATCTTGGTAAATCTCCTCTGCACCCTCTCCATGGCTTCCACATCTTTCCTAGATCTGAACACAAAATACTCTAAAATTTGTAGAGTTGCAACATGACCTTTCTACTCCTGAACTCAATCCCCCTATTAATGAAGCCCTGTATTCCATAAGCCTTCTTAACTATCCTAACAACCTGTGCGATGACCTTGAGGGATGTATGGATTTGAACCCCAAGGTCCCTCTGTTCATCCACATTCTTAAGTAATCGACCATTAACCCTGTACTCAGCCTTCTTGTTTGTCCTTCCAAAATGCAACACCCCACACTTACCCGGATTGAAATCCATCCTCCTCTTTTCTGCCCAACTCTGCAACCTGTCTATATCCTCTTGTAACCTTCGACAACCAGTTCCATTCACAACCACTCCACCCTTTGTGTCATCCATAAACTTAATGACCCCCATCTTCCACTTCTTTATCCAGGTCATTTATAAAAATCACAAAGAGCAGGGGTCCCAGAATAGATCCTTGTGGCACTCCACTAGTCATTGATGTTCAGGCAGAAAACTTTCTTTCCACTACTACTCTCTGCTTTCTACCTACAAGCCAATTTTTTTATCCACACACCCAAGGTTCCACTCATCCCATGACTCATGACTTTCGAGATGAATCTCTTGGGGACCTTGTCAAATGCCTTACTAAAATCCACATCTACCATCATACCCTCATCAATTTATTTTGTTACCTCCTCAAAAAAACTCAATTAGACAAACCTCTCTCAAATCCTGCACAAATGGTCCCTAAACTTCCTCCACGTTTCTTCTCTGCTTTCACCCTTAAACATCTGTTTCCAATTTATTCTCAATAGTTCCTGCCTCTTCCCTTCATAATTAGCCCTTTCCCCAGTTAAGCACTTCCCCATTTTGACTGTTTTTATCCTTTTGCAAAGCTATGTTGAAGCTAAGGGAGTTGTCACTTTCACCAAAATGCTTCCCCACCGAGAGGTCTGCCATCTGACCAGGTTCATACCCCAGAACCAGATCTAGCATGGCCTCCCCTCCCATCAGCCAGTCCACATACTGTGTCTGGAATCCTCTGACAAATTCTGCCGCAGTCGGTGCCAGTCAATTTTAGTGAAGTTGAAATCACCCATAATTATGACCCTGTATTTCTCACACCTTTCCAAAATCTGCCTGCTTATCTGTTCCTCAATGTCCCAAGGGCTATTTGGGGCCCTATAGACCACTCCCAGCACAGTGAAAGCTCCCTTCCTATTTATGACTTCCACCCCCCCCCCCCTGATTCAGTGGACACTCCCTCTGCAGTGTCCTCCCTTTCTATAGCTGTGATATTATCCCAGACCACTAATGCTAATCCCCACCCTCTTCTACCTCCCATCCTATTCCTTTTAAAACATCTAAACCCCGGTACCTGCGTCAGCCAATCCTGCCCTTCCTTCAGCCAAGTTTCAGTAATGGCCACAGCATCGTAGTTCCACATATTGATCTATGCTCTGTAAGTTCATCCCCTTTATTCCTAATACTCCTAGCGTTTGACCTACTGCCCTATTTTCTGCACCTCCCTGACAAACCTGTTCAAACTCTCTCCAACAGCTCTAGCAAACTTGCCAGTCAGGTCCCTTTCCAGTTCAGGTGCAGCCCATCCTTTTGTACAGGTTAGACCTTCCCCAGATGAGATCCCGAAGAGATCGCGATGATCCACAAATCTGAACCCCTGCCCCCTGCACCAACTCTTCAGCCATGCACTCATCTGCCACAACTTCCTATTCCTACCCTCTCTGGCACATGGCACAGATAGCAATCCTGACATTACCACCCTTGAGATCCTCCCCATATTCCCTCTTCAGGAACTCATCCCTACTCCTGTCTACATTACTGGTCCCCACATGGACCACGACATCTGGCTGTTCGCCCTCCCCCTCCAGAATGCTATGAAGTTGATTAGAGATAGCCCTAACCCTGGCACCTAGGAGGCAACATAACATCCAGGAGCCTCAATCTCATTCACCAAACCTCCTATCTGCTCTCCTAACCAATGTGTCCCCAATCACCATTGGTCTCTCTCACCCCCCCCCCCCCCAACCCTCCTGCGCTTCTGTGCTGGAGATGTGACTATCTCGACTTGCCCCTGATAGATCATTTCCCCCTCCCCCCCCCCACTACAGTATCTAAAACAGTATACTTATTGTTGAGGAGAACAGCCACAGAGGTGCTCTGCACTGTCTGCCCCTTCCCCTTCCCTCTCTTAACAGACGCCCATTTACTCATCTCCTGGTTTTTAGGGGACACTGCCTCCCTGAAACTCCTGTCTATCACTACCTTTGCCTCCTTTAAGATCAGAAGTTCATCCAGCTTCAGTTCCCTAACTCAGTTTGTCAGCAGCTGCAGCCGGATGCACCTTTTGCAGCAGGTGTTGTCATTAGGGACAAATGTGCTGTCCCTGTCTTCTCACATCCTACAATCAGAGCATTGGACGGCCCAAACTACTGTCTCCATTACCTACTCCTTCATTAATTAAATTAATTAAAGAACTTTACGGGCCTTACCTCACTGGGAGTAAGCTCGTTCTTAGCCTTTGTTCACCAAAGCCTCTCAAGTCAAAGCCTCAGAGCTCCACCCCTACACTGTTCCACCCTTACACTGGCTACTCCTCTTACTGCCAATTATCTCAATTACTCACTCCCACAAGTCAACTGCTTAGCTGCTCACTTCTCTCTCCCCCATCTGTCTCTCCTCAACGCTCCCACAATTCAAGTGGCCCTGGGCCCTGCATCAAACCCTTTGTAAAGCTCTTACATGGACTCACCTCTCTCTCCCCCATCTGTCGCTCCTCCTCTCTCCTTGATGCTCCCACAATTCAAAAATTGAATTTGTTCTGATTTTTATGGATGATCCAAACCTGGGCAACTCTCTACTTTGCTGTATAGATGTCGGGATTTATTAGAAGGCTGCTGAAAGGCATTGGCAAGATACATGGCCATAGAGCATTACAGCACAGTACAGGCCCTGCAGCCCTTGATCTTGTGCTGACCAATGAAATTCTACTCCACATCAATTAATTTTCCCTCCTTCATGCCCATAGCCCTCTATTTTCCTTGCATCTCTTTGAAATAACCTTTTGTAACAGCTTCAACCACCACCCTCCTTCCACTCTCCTTAAACCACTGCGCTCTGGTATTTGCTGTTACTCCAAGAAAAGGTGCTGGCTGTCCACCCTATTTAAGCCCCTAATAAATCTATGAAATCTTTATTTCCACCTCACATCCTTTGTTACTTCAAAGAGAAAAGTCCTACCACTCAGTCTTGCTTCCTATGACATGTTTTCCAATCCATCCAACACCTTGGTAAATCTCCTCTGTACCCTCTTGAAAGCATCTACACCCTTCCTGCATTGAGGTGACCAGAACTGAATGCAATACTCCAAGTGTGGTCTAACTGGTGTTTTACAGAGATGCAACATTACCTCACAGCTCTTGAACTCAAGCCCCTGACTATTGAAGGCGAACACCACATGCCTTTTTAACCACCCTACAAACTTGCGCACCAACCTTGATCCCAAGATTTCTCTATTCCTCCACACTCTAAAGCATCCTGCTTTACATACTCCACTTCAAACGTGCACCACCCTACATCTGGCATCTGCCACTTGAATTCCATCCACCACTTCTCTCCCCAACTCCATCCTGTTTTAACCTACCACAACTTTCTACACTATCCACAATATGTCCAATCTTTGTATCATCTGTGGCCAGTTCCTAAGAAGAGCTTTCAGTAAGATTTTGTACAGACTTATAAGCTTAGATGAATCAAGTGACTTCTAACCATTTCCTAATTCATGGCCAGAATTAACACGTACCTAAGCAAGATCTGGACCCACTGCAATTCATCTTTTGTCATAATCACTCCACAGCAGATGCAATATCATTCACTCTCCACTCAGCTCTGGATCATCTAGAAAACAGCAACTCGTACATGCGGCTGCTCTTCATCGACTACAGCTCAGCCTTCAATACCATTATTCCCACAGTGCTGGTCAAGAATCTACAAACTCTGGGCCTCTGTACCCCACTCTGCAACTGGATCCTTGACTTTCTCATCAGAGGTCCACAATCAGTATGAATTGGAAACAGCGTCTCCTCCTCACTGATCATCAACACAGGGTCACCCTAAGGATGCGCGCTTAGCCCTCTGCTCTACTCATTATACACCCATGTCTGTGTGTCCAGGCACAATTCCAATGCCATCTACAAGTGTGCCAATGATACCACAGTTGTTGGCAGAATCACAAATGGCTGCACCATTTCATCAGATGCAAGGATCGACAATGAGATAGACAACAGACTCGCCAAGGCAAATAGCGCCTTTGGAAGACTACACAAAAGAGTCTGGAAAAACAACCAACTGAAAAACCTCACAAAGATAAGCGTATACAGAGCCGTTGTCATACCCACACTCCTGTTCGGCTCCGAATCATGGGTCCTCTACCGGCATCACCTACGGCTCCTAGAACGCTTCCACCACCGTTGTCTCCGCTCCATCCTCAACATTCATTGGAGTGCTTTCATCCCTAACGTCGAAGTACTCGAGATGGCAGAGGCCGACAGCATCGAATCCACGCTGCTGAAGATCCAACTGTGCTGGGTAGGTCACGTCTCCAGAATGGAGGACCATCGCCTTCCCAAGATCGTGTTATATAGCGAGCTCTCCACTGGCCACCGTGACAGAGGTGCACCAAAGAAGAGGTACAAGGACTGCCTAAAGAAATCTCTTGGTGCCTGCTACATTGACCACCACCAGTGGGCTGATAGCGCCTCAAACCGTGCATCTTGGCGCCTCACAGTTTGGCGGGCAGCAACCTCCTTTGAAGAAGACCACAGAGCCCACCTCACTGACAAAAGGCAAAGGAGGAAAAACCCAACACCCAACCCCAACCAACCAATTTTCCCCTGCAACCGCTGCAACCGTGTCTGCCTGTCCCGCATCAGACTTGTCAGCCACAAACGAGCCTGCAGCTGACATGGACATTTACCCCCCTCCATAAATCTTCGTCCGCGAAGCCAAGCCAAAGAAGAAGAAAAAGAAGAATAAAGAGGCATACAGTAGGAAGATGATCAGCTCATTGAATGACACAACAACAACCTTGCGCTCAACATCAGCAAAACCAAGGAGATGATTGAGGACTTCAGAAGGAAGTCAGGAACAAGACCCAGACCTCAAGGGATCAGTAGTGGAGAGGATAAAAACTTCAAATTCCTGGGTGTCAACATCTTTGAGGATCTGTCCTGGAGCCTCCATGTTGATACAATCACAAAGAAGGCTCCTCAGTGGCTATACTTTGTGAGGTTTCTGGGGCTATTCGGTATGTTACTGAAGACTTGTAAGCTTCTTCAGGTGTACTTTGGAGAACATTCTGCCTGGCTGCATCACTGTCTGGTTTGGAGGCACCAACTCTCAGGACAAGAATAAACTCCAGAGGGTTATTAACTTGGCCTGCAATACCACAGGCACTAGACTTCACTCCATTGAGGCAGTATCTTAAAAAGTAGCCTCTATCCTCAAAGACCCCCACCACCGAGGCCACACCCTCTTCACTCTGCTACCATCGGGGAAAGGTACAGGAGCCTAAAGGTGAGCACTCAGCGGCACTGCCATCAGATTCCTGAATAATCAATGAACCAAAGACACTGCCTTACTTTTCTTGAACTATAATTTTATATTGTAATGTTGTAAGATGGTTTATAATATGAATGATTTGTTCATGACAATAAATTCTGATTCTAATACCACTTAGAATTAATAAAAAGGCTGAAAATGGACTTCTGCAATGAATTAAATCTTAGGGGCTGTGATAGATTTTGCAGTTTATATTCCTCTATCTTTGAGATTTAGGATATTCATGAGGCTGCCTCTTCCTGTGTATTAACAGTCTGTCATGCATGTGTTGATATGGAAAGAATACAGAGTTTGGATCTGATTTATGGGTTATCGAGCCATTTTTAAGTGGAGTGGAAAGCACCAAATTCCTTGGAGTTCACTTAACCAGTGATCTATCATGGACACTTAACATCTCCTCACTTGTCAGGAAGGCGCAACAGCGACTGGACTTTCTGAGAAGACAAGTGGGCAAGACTACCGGCAAAAATTATGTCACCTTTCTATAGGAGCTCTGTCGAGGGTATCCTGGCCGCTGCATCATAGTGTAGTACAGTTGCTGTAGAATATTGAATTGGAGATCAATCCACAGGAGCATCAGAGTGGCAGAAAGGATGACTGGAATCTCCCTCCCTCACCCCCAATCCCTACCTCCGTCAACATGATCTATCAGGATCATTGACTGAAGAGGGAGCGCAAAATCATTGAGGACCCCTTCCACCCTGCACACAGCATCTTTCAGCTGCTCCCATCAGGTAAGAGATGTAGGAGTATCAGAGCCAGCACCCACCAGGCTGAGGAACAGCTTCTTCCCACAGGCAGTGAGAACGCTGAACAACCGAAGGAACGGCTCACACCAACCATAAGGCAATATTTGTTTATTTGTGTATATGAATACTGTTCTGCATATGTATTGTTTGTCTGTATGTGTTTTGTCTGGTTTTATGTTTGCATGTTTTGAACCGAGGACCGGAGAACGCTGTTTCATCGGGTTGTACTGGTACAATCAGATGACAATAAACTTGCCTTGACAGCCTCATTACATACATGTGATTAAAAACAATCGCTCTCATTGAACCAGATCCCTACGACATTAGACATACACATACAGACATACATCACAGTAATGGGCTCACAGTGGGTGGAAACCGGATCATCCAGAGGAAACCCATGCAGACACAGGTAGAACAAACTAACTCCTGATGGACAGCGCGGGATTCAAACCCTAGTCCCAATGGCTGGCGTTGTAACTGTTTGGCACTAACTGCTACACTAAACCTGCCACCCCCAATAGCAGTGACAGTGTTTTGGAAATCCCTGGCTTCGAGGTTACAAACTGATGGTACTGGTGGTTTGGATGCATAATCTTATGGAGGACTTTGACCTCATATGGTGCATTTGTTACAGGACAAATTGTTATGAGGACAACAATTTTCCCAAGGCAAGTTGTAATTTCTTTCTGTTTGGCACTGGCTAATACTACTATTGTGGACCTCACCACCAACTCTGTTCTCTGACCACTATTTTCATCCATTAGCATGGCTCCTGGGGAATGAACCTGGTCAGGTGGTGGGCCTCTTGGTGGGGGAGCATTTTGGTGAGAGTGACCACAATTCCCTGACCTTTAGCATAGCCATGGATCAAGATAAAAATAGGCAAAATGGGAAAGTGCTTCATTGGGGAAGTGCTAATTATGTTGGGATGAGGCAGGAATTAGGGAGAGTAAATTAGAAACAGATGTCTAAGGAAGAAAGTACAAAACAAATGTGGAGAATCCTGGGAATTATAGACCAATGAGTCTTACGTCAGTGGTGTGCAAACTAGTGGAGAGGATTCTTTTTTTCCATATCAATCAAAATATGTACAAATGCTTCTCATTAAATTTACACAGTGGTCTTTTCTCCCCTTTTTTTTCCTTTTCCCTCCCTCCCCTCTACCCACCTCCCCTCCAAAACCCATAAATATTCAACATTTACAATACAATAAAACCATAAAACAATATCTTCACACAAAGGAAAATAAACAAGAAAAATGCATCATCTATTTATTACACACTGAATCAGTTGTTTTGTCTTCTTATCATTTTCATTCTCATTTTAGGGGATGGAGGTCATAGGCAAGCTCTCTCTGATATGTTCCATGTATGGTTCCCAAATTTGTTCAAGCATTGTGACTTTATTTTTTAAATTATATGTTATTTTTTTCCAATGGAATACATTTATTCATTGCCATGTACTATTGCTGTATACTCAGGCTCTCTTCCATTTTCCAAGTTGACATTATACATTTTTTGGCTATCGCTAAGGCTATCATAATGAATTTTTTTGCACTTTATCCAATTTGAGGTCTAATTATCTCTGTTTTTTTTGGTATGTTATTTTTTGTAATTTTATTTAGTATCTGATTTAATTCTTCCAAAAACGTATATACTTTCATAGATGCCCAAGTTGCATGCAGTGTTGTTCCCATTTCCTTCTTACAGCAAAAACATCTATTCAATAATGTTGAATCCCATTTATTTAATTTTTGAGGAGTAATATATACCCCTGTGTAACCAATTATACTGTATCATGCATAACCTTGTGTTTATTGTATTCTTCATAGTTCCAGAACATAATTTTTCCCATACTTCATTTTTTATCTTTATGTTTAGATCCTTTTCCCACTTCTGCTTAGGTTTATAGTTTATTTCATTTTCCTTTTCTTGCAGCTTAATGTACATGTTGGTTATAAATCTTTTAATTATCATTGTGTCTGTAATCATGTATTCAAAGCTGCTTCCTTCAGGTAGTCTCAAGCTGTTTCTCAATTTATCCTTTAAATAAGCTTTCAGTTGATGGTATACAAACATTGTACCATATTTGTACTTCAACTGTTCAAATATTAATAAATTATTTCCCAAAAAACAATTTTCTATTCTTTTGATTCCTTTTCTCTCCCATTCTCTAAGGTTGTCTATTGTAAAAGGGATTAGCGGATTTTGCATCAATAGTAATTTTGGTATTTGATAATTGCTTTTTTTCCTTTCTAAGTGGATCTTCTTCCATGTATTAAGTAAATGATGCAGTACTGGTGAGTGTTTATATTGATCCAGCTTTTCATCCCACTTAAAAAGTATATGTTCCGGTACCATTCCCCTATTTTATCTAGTTCTATCTTAGTCCAGTTTGGTTTTTCCCTTGTCTGGTAAAAATCTGATAAATACCTTAATTGTGTGGCCCTATAATAATTTCTAAAATTTGGTAACTGCAAAGCACCTCTGCTAATTTATCTAATTCTACCCTTGGATTCCTCCCTTTCCACAAGAATTTCCTTATTATTCTCTTAAGCTCCTTAAAGAATTTTTCTGTTAAAGGAATTGGTAATGTTTGAAATAAGTATTGTATTCTTGGGAACACGTTCATTTTAATGCAGTTTACCCTCCCTATCAACATTAGCAGTAATTCTTTCCAGTGTTCTAAGTCTTCCTG
Source organism: Narcine bancroftii (assembly GCF_036971445.1). Lineage (NCBI taxonomy): Eukaryota > Metazoa > Chordata > Chondrichthyes > Torpediniformes > Narcinidae > Narcine > Narcine bancroftii. Next base: position 59,236,436 of record NC_091477.1, read on the forward strand.
CAATTTCTTTATTAGTGGGTGATAATTTAGTTTGTACAAGTGGCTTAAGTTATTATCTAACCTGATCCCTAGGTATCGGATTGCTTGTGCTTGCCATTTAAATGGTGATTCTTTTTTAAAATTCTGTATAGTCTGCGTTACTCATTGGCATCACTTCACTTTTATTTGCGTTGATCTTGTACCCTGATATTTCTCCATATTCCTTCAATTTCTTACGTAATTATTTTACTGATACCTCTGGTTCTGTTAGGTATACTATGATGTCATCTGCAAATTAAGCTGATTTTATAGTCCTTCTCCTTTATTTTTATCCCTTTTATTTTATGTTCTTATCAGTTCTGCCAAAGGTTCTATTGCTAAGGTGAACAATGAGGGGGATAGTGAACATCACTATCCAGTTGACCTACTTAATTTAAAGTGACTCGATACATATCCATTTACTGTTACTTTCACCAATGGTCCATGATACAATGCTTTAATCCAATTTATATATTTTTCTAGTAGATTGAACTTCAGTAATACTTTAAATAAGTAATTCCATTCTACTCTGTCAAAGACTTTTTCTGCATCTAGAGGAATAGCCACTGTTGGTTTCTTATTTCCTTGAAATGTGTGGATTAGATTAATAAGTTTGCAGACATTTGTGCGCTGATCGTCTTTTCTTAATAAATCCAGTTTGATCTTGTTTTACTATTTTTGCTACACAATCTGGCTAATAATTTTGCTATTATCTTATAGTCTAAGTTAAGTAGAGATATTGATCTATATCACACATGTCAAACTCTGGCCCGCGGGCCAAATATGGCCCGCGATGTAATTATATTTGGCTCGCAAGATCATATCAAAAATTATTAAAGGTGGCCCGCTGGCCGCCGCGCCAGTATAGCACATGCACAGTAACCGCTGTGTCCCAGGGTGAGAGAGAGAGAGAAAAATCCTGGTCCTCGAAAAGTAGTGGTGGGTGGTTTTATAAGCACGCCGTCCTGTCCCCCCGCCCACCCCCCCACCGCAGCGCGGCCTGGCCGGTGTCAGGGGAAGCCAAGGACGCTTCCCAGCGCCCAGAACCCCAGTGCCACAGCATTTCTTGGAGCTGCAGATGGAGCCGGAGGGAAGATTGGGGCTCCCCGCCTGGCGATGGGGGCGCCGGCCACCGGCCGCCCTGCGCCTTCCCACCGGACCAGCGGCGGGTGCCCGGAGTACACGTGGAGAGCGAGGCTGGTATGGCAGGTAGGGTGGAACCAATCTTGGGAGTGGCGTGGGCTGGATCGGGATTAGCCACGCTCACCTGCTCCTCCACCACTGACCGGGATCCCAGCGTGGTCCTGAGCGCGGAGACTGCCCTGGAAAGGTCCTGGGACACCAGCACGGAAAGAAAAGGGGGATCAGGGAGAAACTCAGCAGGTCAAAGGGGGGTCCGAGAGAAACTCAGCAGGTCAAGGGGGAGGGGTCCAGGAGAAACTCAGAAGGTCAAGGGGAGGGGGTCCGGCAGAAACTCAGCAGGTCAAGGGGGGTCCAGGAGAAACTCAGCAGGTCAAGGGAGGTCCGGGAGAAACTCAGCAGGTCAAGGGGGGTCTGGGAGAAACTCAGAAGGTCAAGGGGGGTCCGGGAGAAACTCAGCAGGTCAAGGGAGGTCCGGGAGAAACTCAGCAGGTCAAGGGGGGTCCGGGAGAAACTCAGCAGGTCAAGGGGGGTCCAGCAGAAACTTAGCAGGTCAAGGGGGGTCCGGGAGAAACTCAGCAGGTCAAGGGGGGTCCGGCAGAAACTCGGGGGGGCCTGACCTCACCAGGACCGTTGCCCACTCACCCTCCCTGCCGCAGGCCGACCCGCGACTCACGGTGACGGGGCCGCTGATCTGCCGAGATGCCGCCCTGCAGCGAGAGCCGATGCCCCCGCACTGTCGTTGTCCAACCCGATCGCCCGCAAACCCCGCCCTCCCGCACACAGGCCTGAGTAAGTATTATGAACTTTAATCTCAGGATAAAACGATCTTCCAATAGTTTCATGTCACAGTGATAAATATATTCCTGGTTAAAAATGGTCCTGCACCTGGATACAAGCTCATTAGGCATAAAACTTGAAAAGTGTGTAAATCAAAGGATATCTGTACCAATGGAAAAAGGGCATGGCAAATAACCTGTTAGAGTTCATGCCCACAATCAGTCACCCATTTGATTGTTTCAGGAATCATGTTATTCTCCCACATTCTCAATAGCCCTCAGATTTTACTATTCGACAGCACACTAGCAACATTTGACAAATCCTCCATAGAGAAATATTATTTATTGAATATTTTATTTCTCATTTGTTAATGCTTCTGGAAAGAGTTTATCCAAAACTATTATTAAACATTTATTTTAATAAGAAAAAGTTTAACATTACATATGTTGAAAGAAAAGAAAACATGCAGATGTTGTTGAAAATTTTCAATAAATATTTAGTTCGGCCCTCGACTTAGTCCAAGTTTTTAATTTTGGCCCTCCGTGAATTTGAGTTTGACACTCCTGCTCTAAAGCAATGGTTCTCAACCTTTTTCTTTCCACTCACATACCACTTTAAGTAATTCCTATGGCATCAGTGCTCTGTGATTAGGAAGGGAACCACTGCTCTAGACCTGATTGTGACTGAAATATTTTGCTTGAGAAAAATAGTCATTGGCCCATTTCCTTTGTGGTTACGAAACAGAGCACATAACGAGTCAATGAGGGACGATTAAAACAGGAGTTTTCAAACTTTTTCTTTTCACCCACATACCACCTTAAGCAATCCCTTACTAATCACAGAGCACTGATGGCATAGGGAATACTTAAAGTGGTATGTGAGTGGAAAGAAAAAGGTTGAGAACCACTGCTCTAAAGTTTCCACATCCTTCCTGTAATGAGGCGACCAGAACTGAACATAATATTCCAAGTTTTACAGAGTTGCAAGAGAATCAGGATTTATTGTCATAAACAAATCATGAAATTCAGTGATTTGCAGCAGCATCACAGGGCAAACATTCATATTATAACCATCTTACAACATTACTATTAAAAAGGTAAAAATAATAGTGCCCAAAAAGTAAGGTAGTGTCTTTGGTTCATTGATTATTCAGGAATTCAGGAGTAGGGAAAAAGCTGTCTTTGTACTGCTGAGTGCTCATCTTTAGGCTCCTGTACCTTTTCCCCAAAGGTAGCAGTGTGAAGAGGGTATAACCTGGGTAGTGTGGTCTTTGAGGACAGAGGCTGCTTTTTATGACACCTCCTCATGCTGATGTCCTTGATGGAGTGAAGTCTGGTGCCCGCAATGTTGCAGGCTGAGTTAACAACCCTCTGGAGTTTATTCTTGTCTTGAGAGTTCTGAGCAACCAGCCAGAATGCTCTCCACCTGCAGAAGTTTTTGAGAATCTTCAGTGATCTACCGAATTTTCTCAGACACCTCACAAGGTATAGCTGTTGATGAGCTTTCTTTGTGATTGCATCAATGTGGAGGCTCCAGGGCTGATTCTTCAAGATGTTGACAACCAGAAATTTGAAGTTCTTGACCCTCTCCACTCCTGAGCTCTCGATGAGGACTGGTGTTCTCCTCACTTCCTCCTGAAGACCAGAAATATCTTCTTGGTTTTGCTAACGTTGAGCGCCAGGTAGTTGGCGTGTCACCATTACCTCTCGACTCTTGAATTGTGCAGTAATTTTTATTCCAGATTTCTAATCAGACTGTGTCACAATCTCAACTTCTCACTGCAGCCTTTTTGCAGAGGGTTCCTAATGCCATATCGTCCCCATTACATGGTACAGAACCAGAGTCTATTCCTATCTGTACTGAAAGTTTTCTTGGAAACTGCTAATCGATACCCCATTAGCTCTGGGGTATCTGAGCCCTGAGGTCGGTCCAGGTGGAGAAGGTACATTCCACATGGGTTGGGAACGTCAGATTCAGGCACATGGATCCCGCGTCCCACTTGTGCCACACTTGTCCTCCCCTCCTCTCCCCTCCCTTCCCCTCCAAACTCCACTCACTGGCATCTCACTGGCAAGACCGCTTCTCTCCGAGGGTCCCCCCGTCCACCAGCCTCCCACCATGTGTTCGTGGAGGTCCCAGGACGGATCGTGCCCGCCTTCCTCTGTGGCAGTACCCTCGTCCCTAACTTCCCCCCGTTTTCCTCCCATCCCATTCACCCCCCAGTTGACCTGCTGCAAACTCCCTCTCATCTCACAACCCCCGTGACGTCACGCCTTCTTTCAAACAAAAATAAAAGTTTAGAACCACGGAACAAAAGTCGATCCGCCGCAACGCAGCTCGCATTTTAAGAGGGGAAGCGAGTTGTGTCAGGACCCTCTCCCGCGTGTAAATGCCCGGGGACCGGGGCGCGATGCCCATCAGAGAGGGGTTCTCTGCGTGTGCCCGGGACGACCGATTCCGCGTTGGCCCCGTGTTCCCGCCCCCGCCTCCCGCTCGCTGCTGCGCTTCCACTTCCCCCGTGGACCGCATCGGCGGCCACGCAGCTGCCCGGACCTGGCGGCGGCTGGAGACATGGAGCCGCTGAAACTCGAGGTAACCCGGGCTAGAGGGAGGGGAGGCGGCCCGCACTGCGTGTTCGCGGGGAGCTGGCGCTGAAGTTGGACTCGAGATGTTTGGTTTCAGCAAGTTCGTGGCTTAATGGCTTTTGTTCTGTTCCTCTCGTCCCCCCTCCTGTCTAGTGGATGGGATCTCCCTGCGGCTCGCACGGACCGTACACCTTCTACAGGGGCTTCAGCCTGCCGGCGGAGCCGCCCAAGACACTGACGGCCAAGCTCGGCCAGTTCCTCCTGGTCCGGTGCCAGCCCCACGAGCCCGAGTGCATCGCTGAGCTGCAGCTGCTGTGGGAGGACCGCAGCCGCCAGCAACTGCTGGCCAGCACCAGGTTGTACTTCAGCCCGGAGAACACCCCGCAAGGGCGCGACCTGCACCACGGCCAGGTGAGGCGGGCGGGAGATGGAATGGGGTTGATGTTACACACATTCCTGCAGCTTCCAAGGTTGGGTAATCGCATGGTTACAATGGAGCTGGGGAGACCTTGGGGCTGTTCTGGCCCAAACGTGGACGCGGGCTGGTGAAAATCCGCTGAGATTTAGGGAACAGCATTGATTTTGAACAATAGAACATCAGGGCAGATATGACTCTGAACTGCTCTTTAAATAAGGACTCAAACACTTCAACTTTTCCATGTGAAATGTTTCCTTTGTCGGGTGGAGAAATGAGAGCAGTTTCCAGGAATTTGCAAACTTTTTGGACTCTTCAACAGTTCGCATAATAATGTTATTCAACAGTTCGAACCAGTGATTTTAAAATAACACCAGCGACTAAGATCTGGTTGCAGTTTGATCTCTGTGGCAAAGGGCGTGGGTGCCGCTCCGTTTCCTCAATCTGGACTAAATTAGGAGATGCTGATGAGTAAGAAACGGCCGCTCGATCGTCTGGCTGCCTCTCGAGAGAATGAGCAGCAGCGGCTCGGCGGTTGCTGAACTTCTGCGGCCGGCTGGCGGAGCGCCGAACAGGGCGAGGTGCTCCCCTCCCAGCCCGGCCCGTTTCCAATGGAATGGAAATAACTCGCGCCAAGAGAATCCACTTTATTTGCCCCTTTCATGTGCCCAGTCATTTGGGATTCGGAATAAATCCACCCGGCTCCAAATCAAGCGTTTTCCCGACAAATCATTTTCCCTGATAAATTAAGGAGCTGCTTTTTTTAAATTTTAGCTGCATTTTAAAAATATGGGCTCAAAGGTTTTTGTCATCCGATCAATTAACATCATGATCTTTTTAGATCAGTTAATTCTCTCTCTCAGTCTAGTTGTATCACTGGAGTTGATAATTATTGGGATAGATTTATTTTTTACCAGCGATGGTTAAAAACCAAAGCAATGGCCATGGCCTGAGTTTGTTTCAGACTAAAGGATCTCCATATTCCAGGAATCCTGTGCTTTTCAAGGTTTCTTTGTGAACTTGCAGTGAGGGGAGGTTCTCTGAAGGAAACCTGCATTGTTACTGTCTTTAAATGTGACATCAGAAGTCATTTGACCCAAATATAGATTGCTATTCCGAATTTAGTTTTGTATTTGCGGTAAATTTCCTATTAAATTGGCACACTCCAAGCACAATTGTCCCACCACAAGCCATTTGTTGAAACTGACAATTGTGCTGTTTCATCTCCAGACTTGAGGTATTCCAATTGTCAACACTTTGGGTTGGAACCTTTCATCTTGAAGAGTTCCGACCTAAAGTGTTCTTGCTCATCAAGTTCCTTCAGCAGATTGTTTTTATTGCTCCAGATTCCAGCATCTGCATGCAGTCTCTTATGTTGACCTGACCTGGCCTGGCCTGACCTGTCATTCACCTTCTCATGCTCTATAATGCATCTATCCTCCCCTGCAGTGTGAACCAAGCTTCATTTTCTGCGCAAGTATCGTTCTTCTCGAGGTCAACCTGTGGACACCAAATATGCCAAGGTCTGACCATAATGTTTAAATCAATTCTTGGCTTCTTCTTCCTCGCTACGGCTCTCTCCACTGAGAGTCACAAAGTAAAAAGAAATTCTTGGAATGATGACCTGATCCTGGGCAATTAGCATCAGGTTTGCCCAGATACCCTAGCTCGTGTGGTCTGGTTGTGGTTTTGCAGGTTCCTGATTTTTATTTTTGCCCCTCCAGTGCATTCACCAGCATTGACTGTGGGTTTAGTTGCTGATGTTATGTGCTTACAATTCATACTCTCTGCACTTGTATCATTTTCTATTGTTGTTGATGGAAAACTCTTCTGTTGTACTGGCTTTGGGAAATAAACATAGATGAACCAATGGGAGTAGTCGTGCTTCCATTGATTGTTGATATCTTTGATTAAAAGTATATTGTGGTTAACACTAAAGTTAAATTTGAAAGTTGCACCTCTGACTTTCTGAGATGTACTCAAAGGGTGGTTTTCTTTGAAGTTCTTTTTCTTGAGTTGCTCAATAAACAGCATCCATAGAACAAAGCAGTTTACTTTTTCTACCTTGATTGACTATTAATTTAGGGATAGCCAAAAATGTTTGGTGTTCCTCCTGTTCAAATAGTTTTCTTGCTTCCCTAGTCAGATGGATTACTGTATGCTTGCCTGGTTGTTTTGGAAGAACATTGATCCAACACAGTAATTTTTGTCTTATTCTAGTCTTCCTGCCGAGATTTGAGGATCTCTGTTGAAAGGGCCATGCTTGGAAATCATACTGGGATTATTTGGATGTAATTGAGACTATGCAAAAATTGTTTTAAATTTCTTTTCTGATATTCTGTAAAATTGTCCTTATTTAAGATGGTACTTGGGCAAAGGTGTCGAGAGGAGATTGAGGGCGATCTAATAGAGACATGTAAGAAACAGGTGCTGGAGAATGTCTCCATGAAGGGTGGTGAATCTCTAGAATTTTCAGTCCTGGGGGGTTGTGGCCAGTTCACTGGCAATATTTATACATTTTGAAGGAATTGAGGGCTACATAGGACTGGTACAGAAAAGTTGAGGCCCAGGGAATATCAACCACAATCACTGAATGGGGGAGAGGGCCAGACTTGAGGGCTTGATGTCCTACTCCTGCACCTATTTTTATGTGTTCTTGTAGAATAATTGGCACACTTTGATTTTACTGGTGTGTGAGATAGGAAAAAGACTTTTGACTCTCTATCACTTGCCTCTTCAGTGTGGTTGTGGCTATAGAAGGCATGAGAAATTTGAGCACTGGCATTTGGACTCTGACCCCAGATAACATGGTGATATTTGTGATCTCTGAATCCTGCCCTCGCCATTGGACAAGTGGCAGAGTGCAGGCACAGCTATTATGTACATGCCAGGTGTAACAGTTTTATGATCACCTGAGATTAATAAAAAAGAACACAATGTTAAGTGCCTACCACTGGAGGGGTTATTATGTTGAAAAGCTGTGGTGATCTTTAATAAATCTTCACTAAATTATGTAAATAGTCTTTGCCTCAGTAATTATCATGCTCTCAATCTTTTGTGTGATCTAAAATTATTCAAACCTTTCCAACCTTCTAAGGACAATAAAGTGTCTGATCTCCTGTTATTAATTTACCAATTTCAGTGAAAACAGTTATTGACCATACAGCCTGTTTAGGGATATTAAAATTGAGGTATTTATTAGATTTTCCAACCCCTCCATTAAGTTTACTTGTTCCATGGTTTAACTCCATTTTCAAACATTTTTAGTTGATTCCTTGTAATCTTTTAATGGTTCAAATGCTATTCCTGTAATATGCTGTTTAAAAATTAGGGTTCAAAAATGGCACATGGTATTCCAACTAATCACACAGTGTCTGAATCACACTGCGTCTGTGTTTTTGTATTGTTAGTTAATATAAATAATTCCAGATTCCCACATTTTACATGCCTGTTCAACCCAGACTTGCAGTTATGCTGGAGACGCTGCTAGCTTCAGGCAGCTTTGTTCTCATGATTTAAATTTGACTTCCTTTCATTGTTTGCTCTCTCAAGGTGAATAACTGTGGTGCATATTTCTGCATTGAGCTACAACTGCCAACTATTGGTCCTGCTCTATTCTTCCCTGTAATTTGATACTATCAGCAAATTTCAGCATTTTCCCTTCTGTTTATCTGCAAATTGCTCTATAAATGAAAGATCAAGACGACCCCAGAACAAATCTCAAAAGTACAATTGTCAAATTCCACTATTTTTAAAATACAGCTGTTTACTTCAATTATTTCTGTTCCTTGACAAATTTCCATTCCTGCAGCTACAGTTTTACTACCAGTTCAGCTACTTTTCATAACCTGATCTAACAACATCTGGCAGCCCATTGGTTGGGTTGCTAAATAATTCTTTTCATCAATATACCGTATGATTGTTCTATGTTCAAATAAATTGGATGCCTGTTAGAGGCTGATGCTAATTGCCTAGGATTAGACCATCATTCCAAGAATTTTTTTTATAAACTTCATCCATTTATGACTCTCATCTAAGGTACAACTCACTTGCATGTAATTTTCTGCCTTATTCTATACAGTATTTTTTGAGTAAATCTTCCAAGAGCAAAGCTTGAATTTACATAGAAAAAACATTCCAAAGCAGTCAAGCATAAACAAGCAGGGATGCCAGTGGAGTACTATTTCCAAAAATGTTGGGAAGTTTAGTTTTTGCCTCTTCAATAACCCTGTGCTACTTTCCTTTGTAAAGCCTGAAGCAGGTTTTGAATGTGTGTTCTTTTATTCATGTCATTACTAGTAGGCATTATGCAGCCCATTAATCTTTCTTAAATGGTGCTGTGCTCTCTAATTTAGCTTAGGTTCTTTAACTTTCACTTCTGTTATTGTTTTCTTTTGTAGTAACCACCTCCCTTTATTCAACCACAATTCTAGTCCTTTTCATTTACGCCTCTGATTTAAACCCTGATAAATGTAATGTATTCACTTTTATTTATATCTACCACAGCCCATCCAATGTTTGTTCTTTTCTACAATTAATTTGAGTTACCTCTTTTGTCTGCTTCCCAACCTGATGGTTTTTAACCTGGATCTCAGCTTTGTGTTTAATATTTAAACAGTCAAACTATATTCACCTCTCCACTACAATTACTTTTCTTGCTTCCTTCATCAAGATCAAATCTATTGTGTAGTCAACTAATCTAAAGAAGTTTCTGCTATTTAGTGCATCTTTTCTCTGGTTAATGAAGTACTACCAATTTGCAATGCCTTCTATTTCTAATCCACTGACATTCAAGTACCATAATTTTGTATTTCATAACTAAAATTAACTATTTTCCCTTTACCTTCTATGTAAGTGTTATATCCTGACCTTAATTCAACAAAATTAATGTTACAGCCAGGATTATATAATTACTGTCATAATGATGGTCTATTGTTTTGAGGTTTTATTTCACTAATTTTTAAAATTGTTAATCCATTTATAACGCTCACTGCTCTTTCAATTTTTCTCTCAATGGATGATGCTTTTGCCACCTTCTGATTTATGGTTCTACACTGTTTCTCCCTTTTCTCCTGTCTTCTTGCCCCATTGCTGGCCTCGTGGGCCAATTTTGCTTATTTGACTTTTGATAGGCCTTTTTCATCCTTTTTCAAACCAATGTGCAGCTCCATTCTACAGGTTTCAGTCTACTGGTAGTCATGGCTTCAGTGATCTAGACCCATCTCTTTCAGACACTCTTCCTCTCCTTCATTGTCATCAGAGGTCTAGTTACAACCTTCCGAGTATCAGTGGTTCCAGGGTTGATATCTGACGCCTGGAAATTTGCAACTGTTCATTCTGTTTAACAATGACATATTTTTCTTGAAGTTAAATGTCTGATGTACAAGATGTGTCCCCAAATAGTTCTGCCATATAACTTTTTAAAATTTAACTTGCCTTGAAATAGTCCTTTATTTACTAACTACATTTATCTGCAAAGGATATGTCTGCTGTTCATTTAGATGTTATTTTAATGGAAAAATAGTTTTAATTATGGTTGAAAATATACAACCACAATTTTCCAAACAGTCATGCATTTGAAGCAAAATGAATGATAACTTCCCTTCCATTAATTTTGGAGGAAATAAAAATGTTCATTTAAATAAATTATTACAGGACAGGGTGTAGCCCTCTTTGGATGGTGGTGATTTAGAGAATGAATCAAAGAATCAGAAGCATTCAGGACTGAAAAAGGTAGCTTCATCTTATCTATGCCTGTTCCATTTGCCTGCATCATGTCCCTATCTCTCTGCATCTTTCATATTCGAGTCCCTGTCCAAACACCTTTTCAACTTTGTTGTCTTTACCTCTGCAACCTCCTCTGGAAGCTTATTTCGCATATTCACTATTCTGGATAAACGTGGCCCTCAGGCTCTCACTCTCACCCAGACCTATGCTGTAGAAACAGAATCTTGGAGGAACTCAGCAGAAACCAGTGGAGTTTCTCTGGCAGAGTTTTTACTTCAATCACAGTGGCTGCAGACTTTCCTGTTTTACTCCCAGACCTATGTATCTCGTTCCAGACTCTCCTGTCTTGACAAAAGATTTTGGTTATCTATCCTATCTACAGTGCCCTCTATAATGTTTGGGACAAATACAGTTTTTTCCCCTTTATTTGGCCCTGTGCTCTGGAGTTTAAATTTATAATCAAACAATTCATGTGATTAAAATGAACATTGCAGATTTTATTCAAATGTATTTGTGTGCATTTTGGTTTGACCACGTAGCAATTACAGCACTTTTTATACATAGTCTCCTCATTTCATGGCTCCGTAATATTTGGGACATAGCAATGGTGTGTATATGAGATACTCATGTTTAGTATTTTGTTGCATATCCCTTGCATGCAATGATTGCTTGAAGTCTGTGATTCCGAAACATCCCCAGGTGCTGTGTCTATTCTCTGGTGACGCTCTGCCAGGCCTCTACTGCAGCCATCTTCAGCTCCTGATTGTTTTGGGGGCTGGTCCCCTTGTGTTTTCTCTTTAACGGATAGAGGATATGGGGAGATGGGACTTATACATGTAAATCCCAGAGGTACCAGTCTCCTGGCAGGGGTGTTTACCAGGGCTTTGGCAAATACTAGAGCGCATCGGATGTCCCCCAAAGTTCCTCAACATGATTATCCAACTGCACGAAAACCAACAAGGTCGGGTCAGATACAGCAATGAGCTCTCTGAACCCTTCTCCATTAACAATGGCGTGAAGCAAGGCTGTGTTCTCGCACCAACCCTCTTTTCAATCTTCTTCAGCATGATGCTGAACCAAGCCATGAAAGACCCCAACAATGAAGACGCTGTTTACATCCGTTACCGCACGGATGGCAGTCTCTTCAATCTGAGGCGCCTGCAAGCTCACACCAAGACACAAGAGAAACTTGTCCGTGAACTACTCTTTGCAGATGATGCCGCTTTAGTTGCCCATTCAGAGCCAGCTCTTCAGCGCTTGACGTCCTGCTTTGCGGAAACTGCCAAAATGTTTGGCCTGGAAGTCAGCCTGAAGAAAACTGAGGTCCTCCATCAGCCAGCTCCCCACCATGACTACCAGCCCCCCCACATCTCCATCGGGCACACAAAACTCAAAACGGTCAACCAGTTTACCTATCTCGGCTGCACCATTTCATCAGATGCAAGGATCGACAATGAGATAGACAACAGACTCGCCAAGGCAAATAGCGCCTTTGGAAGACTACACAAAAGAGTCTGGAAAAACAACCAACTGAAAAACCTCACAAAGATAAGCGTATACAGAGCCGTTGTCATACCCACACTCCTGTTCGGCTCCGAATCATGGGTCCTCTACCGGCACCACCTACGGCTCCTAGAACGCTTCCACCAGCGTTGTCTCCGCTCCATCCTCAACATCCATTGGAGCGCTCACACCCCTAACGTCGAGGTACTCGAGATGGCAGAGGTCGACAGCATCGAGTCCACGCTGCTGAAGATCCAGCTGCGCTGGATGGGTCACGTCTCCAGAATGGAGGACCATCGCCTTCCCAAGATCGTATTATATGGCGAGCTATCCACTGGCCACCGTGACAGAGGTGCACCAAAGAAAAGGTACAAGGACTGCCTAAAGAAATCTCTTGGTGCCTGCCACATTGACCACCGCCAGTGGGCTGATAACGCCTCAAACCGTGCATCTTGGCGCCTCACAGTTTGGCGGGCAGCAGCCTCCTTTGAAGAAGACCGCAGAGCCCACCTCACTGACAAAAGGCAAAGGAGGAAAAACCCAACACCCAACCCCAACCAACCAATTTTCCCTTGCAACCGCTGCAATCGTGTCTGCCTGTCCCGCATCGGACTGGTCAGCCACAAACGAGCCTGCAGCTGACGTGGACTTTTTACCCCCTCCATAAATCTTCGTCCGCGAAGCCAAGCCAAAGAAGAAACTAGTAAGGTTGGTAACAAGGGTTCATGTCAGGGAGGAGAGCAAGAACAGAGTCTTTAGCCAAAGAAGAACGGTTTTTTCACACAAGGAACCAGCAGCAGGTAATAAATAATGGCCATAGCAACAATTGTAGAGAAGGTGAGAGGCAGAAAGTCAAATGTGGAAGATCTCTGAGATGCATTTATTTCAATGCAAGGAGAGTGGTAAATAAAGTGGATGAATTAATGGTGTGGATTGACACATGGCGTTATGATTAGTGAGTTGAAGGAAGTTTGTGACTGGCAGTTAAATACTCCGGGATTTTGCTGCTTTAGACATGGCAGATTTGGTGGGGTATGAGGGGGAGGTGTGGCGGTGCTTGTCAGGGAAGATATTACAGCGGTGCTGAGGCAAGATAGACTGGAGGACTCATCACGGGAGGCTCTGTGGGTTGAACTAAAAAATAAGAAAGGTGAGGCTACAAATATAGAGGTATATTATAGGCTGCCAAAAGAGGATAGGGAACTAGAAGAGCAAATGTGAATGGAAATAGCTGAAATAGGGTTGTGATAGTTGGGGATTTCAATTTTCCTAACATTGATTGGGAAATAAAATCAGTGAGAGGCCAGGATGGCTTAGACTTTGTACAATGTGTTCAGGATTGCTTTTTGCAGCAGTATGTTGAAGTGCCTACTAGAGGGGAGGTAGTGTTAGATCTATTGTTAGGGAACGGAATAGGGCAGGTGACGGAAGTGTGCATTGGTGAGAATTTTGGATCCAGTGATCATGGTTCCATTAGCTTCAACTTAAATATGGAAAGGTCCGAGGTTGAAAGTCTTCGAGTGGGGGAAGGCTAGATTTGAAGAAATGAGAAGGGATTTGCAGAAAATTATATGGGCTGATATTTTTTTCTGGAAAGGATGTAGAGGAGATTTGGAGGGTATTTAAAGAAGAGAGTACAGGATCTTTACGTGCCAGTCAGATCAAAAGGCAAGGCCAAAAGTTCAAGGGAACTGTGGATTTCTGGAAAAATTAGGAAGTTGGTTTGGGATAAGAGGGGGGCATATACTAAATTTAAGAAGCAAAAACTGGATTAGATGTATGATTATTACGTAGATTGCAGAAAAAACCTTAAGAAGGAAATTAGAAAGGCAAAAAGAAGGTATGAGGTGTCAATAGCTGATAAGGTAAAAGTGAATCCAAAGGTTTTTACAGATATGTGAATAGTAAAAGGAAGGTTAAGGATAGAATAGGATCGCTGGAAAATGAGAGCGGTGAACTGTGCGAGGAACCATATCAGATGGGGAGAGATATTAAATGATTTTTTTTTCTCATCTTTGTTCACGAAGGAAAAGGACATTGGACTATATGAGATAAGTGAAGCAAATGGCTGTTCTGGGTAAACTTGTACCTCTCACTTTGTTCGTTTTAGATTGGTCACAGTGTTTGAGCTACCGAAAGAAAATAGACACACACCGAGAGCAGTTCAGTTTATACAAATGTTTATTACAAATTCAAAAGCTGATTTCAAGCTACAATATGCAAGCCCTTCTCAATTATACTTATCAATGCCTGGACTGGTCCCAACTGCCGAGGTGAGGCAACGACTGCACGCTTGTAGTAGGTTGTCGGGGCGCCGGTAGCAGCTTCTCCACCTCCCCTGACCGGGACATTGGCTGGACTCTAGAAGTTCTTCTTCTTACTGAGAGATGTTGCCACCTCTTGGATAGTCTCCACTTCAGCAGTGGGACCATGGCTTATATTACCCAAAAAATTGTTTACTCATAGCTTATCTCTTTGAATAAATGATGTAATTATCTTCAAGGTCTCCTGACAGTCTGCGATCAGCAAAAGACAACTGCATCTCTGGGCCTCATGGTGGAATTTAAATGTGTCTACTAATTCATATGCATCCTAGGCTGCTTGGTGTAAATTAGATTTTGTCTTCTGATGCAACTGCATCCCTTCTTGCATAAGTTGGTCTAAATCCTCCATTACAATGACTTAGTTATGGAAAAGATAGGGATTAGTAAAGAGAGGGTTTTGGAGGTTCTAGGGTCAGTAAAAGTGGATAAGTCTCCTGGTCCTGATGGGATTTTCCCCAGGACATTAACGGAGGTCAGGGAGCAAATAGCGGAGGCACTGTCAATGATTTTTCAATGACCACTGGAGGAGGGTGTGGTGCCGCGGGATTGCTAATGTAGTTCCGTTATTTAAAAATGCACGAGGTGTCAGCCAAATAATTATAGGCCTGTCAGCTCGACTTCGGTGGTAGGGGAAAGTTATGGATGGTATTCTTAGAGATGGTATGTATAAATATCTGGATAGGCAGGGATTGATCAGGAGCATCTAGCATGGGTTTGTGAAGGGGAAGTCATGTTTGATGAACCTTGTTGAGTTTTTTGAAGAAGTGACAAGAAAGGTGGATAAAGGTAGGGCAGTTGATGTAGTCTATCTGGATTTTAACAAAGCTTTTGATAAGGTTCCACATGAAAGGTTAGTAAGGAAGGTTCACTCACTAGGGATTAATAGAGAAATAGTAAGATGTGTTCAGAGGTGGCTGGAGGAGAGACAGCAGAGGGTCATGGTGGACAATTGTCTGTCAGGTGGAAGCCTGTGACGAGCGGCATGCCTCAAGGATTGGTGTTGGTCCCCTGTTGTTCATAATTTATATTGATGATGGGGTGGTTAACTGGGTAAGTAAATACGCAGATGATTTGAAAATGGGGGGAGTGGTGGATAGTGAGTAAGATTTTCAGGGATTACAGAGGAATTTGGTTTGTCTGGAAAATTGGGCTGAAAGATGGCAGATGGAAGTTAATGTAGAGAAGTGTGAGGTGCTTCATTTCGGAAAAAAATAATCAAAATAGGACATATGTCGTGAAGGGGAGGACATTGGGGAATCCACAAGAACAAAGAGATCTTTGAGTTATGGTGCAGAGTTCCTTGAAGGTGGATTCCCATGTTGATAGAGTGGTTAAGAAGGCATTTGGTATGTTAGCCTTTATAAATCATAGCATAGAGTATAGGAGCTGGGAAGTGATGGTGCCACTGTTTAAGGCATTGGTGAGGCCAGGTTTGGAGTATTGTGTTCAGTTCTGGTCTCCAAATTATAGGAAGGATATAGATAAGGTGGAGAGGATGCAGAGAAGATTTACCAGGAAGTTGCCTTCAGAGAAAGATTGAAGAGGTTAGGACTTTATTCATTGGAATATAGACGGTTGAGAGGGGATTTGATTGAGGTGTTTAAAATTATGAAGGTAATATATAGGCTAGATGCAAGTAGACTCTTCCCCCTGAGAGCAGGGAAGGTTGAAACAAGAGGACACAAGTTGGGGGTAAGGGGGCAAAATTTTAGGTGAAACATTAGAGGATGCTTCTTGACTCCGAGAGTGGTGGCTGAATGGAATAATCTTCCAGAGGAAATAGTTGAGGCAGAGTCAATTCTTTCATTAAAGAGGAGGCTGAATATATACATGGATAGGAGGGGGTTGGAGGGTTATAGGCAAAGAATAGGTGGGGGGATCTAGCAGATTTGTTTGAGTGAACCGGCGTGGACTTGAAGTGCTGAGATGGCCTGTTTCCATGCCATCCATATGCTGATTTGTATTTGGATCAGGTGGTTGACTTGGCCATTCAATAATTTTCCAGCTTTGAAAAACTCCTCTGTTACTTTCACAGTAATATTTGGGATCATTATTTTGCTGTAGGACTAAACACTGTCTAATGAGTTTGGAGATATTTGCTCAAATTTGAGTAGATACATCTCAAAATTCATTTTGCGACTGACATCAGCAGTTACATCATCAATGAAGTGAGTGCACCAGTACCTGTGGCAGCCAGGCCATAACACCATGTTTCACAGATGAGGTGGTATGCTTTGAATCTTGGGCAGTTCCTTTACATCTCCACACTTAGCTCTCACCCTCACCCTGATACAGGTTAATCTTGGTCTCATCTGTCCAGGCTCTTTTAAATACTTCTTACTTCTGTCCATGAAGTTTTCTGCAGACAATCGTCATTGACACATCCACACCTGCCTCCTGAAGAGTGTTTCTGATCCGTCGGACAGGCATATGGGGATTTTTCTTCATTATGATGAGAATTCTTCTGTCATCAGCAGTGGAGTCTTCCTTGGAAGACCAGCCCCTTTGTCATTATTGAGCTCACCAGTGCACTCTTTCTTCTTATGTTCCAAACTTTTGATTTTGATCATTCGAAGGTTTGGGCGATGTTTTATTCTTGTTTTTCAGCCTCATAATGGTGTCTTTGATTTTCACTGGCAAAACTCTGGTTCTCATGCTGAAAAATGGCAGCTATAGACTCCAAAGGTAATCAAAAGCTTAGAAACAAACCTAGATCTCTTATCCCTGTACCAATGAAGCAATTAAACATATCTGAGTTCTTACAAACATGTGTAATGCCAAATGTCCCAAACATTATGGTGCCCTGAAATGGGGGAACTATGTAGATAAAGATGTAATTTCTACATGGTCCAACCAAAATGGAAACAAATAAATAACCTGTTATTTACATGGGTTACTGACTTGGCTATTGAAGGATCTGCCAGATTTTAGCTTTTAAAAACTCCTTTGTTGCTTTTGCTCTATGTTTGGGATCATTGATGAAGCGCCATCCAATGAGTTTTGAGGCATTTGCTCGAACTTGAGCAGATCAGATATTTCTATACAACTCAAATCATTTTGCGACTGCCATCAGCAGTTACATCATCAATTTTTAAAAAATAAACTATTTATTCGTTCAAAAAACAAATAATATGGCATATACAACAATTAACCATAAACATGAATGTTATTTTTTATATATATATATAAAAAAAGAGAAAAGAAAAGAATTCCCCCCCCCTTCAGCCAAATCTCCTAAGGAGAGCCATAAAGAAAGAAAAAATATTAAAGAAAAATTAAATATATACAATAAGATCTAATCAATGTAAATTGAAATGTAAATATTCTGAATATAACGACCACATTAATAAAAAAAGAATTATCACACAAAACATACGTAATTTTTTCCATTATTAAACAATATTTCATCTCATTATGCCATCTATTAATATCAATCATATTTGTATCTTTCCATGCACTAGCAATACATTTTTTCGGTATGGATAAAGCTAAATATAAAGCTGAAACTTTATCTAATCCCAAGCCTTTCAAAGGTTGCAAACTACCCAATAAAAATACTGTTGGATCTAAAACTATTTTAATCTTATACAGATATTCTAAAAATGATTGAATTTTCTTCCAAAAATATTGTATATGTGTTCATGACCAAACCACATGAAAAAAAGTTCCAACCGTATCACCACATCTAAAACACAAGTCTGATTCATGAAAACCATACTTTTTAAATTTTTCAGGTGTTAAATATAATTGATGTAAAAAATTATAGTTAATCAATCTCGTTACACTAACATAACAAATATTTAACCAATCATCTTTGGAAAAAATAAAACCAGTATCCGCTTCCCATTTACTTTTAGATCTATCCCAACCCTTTTTATCAATACCATCCTGTAATATTTGATACATAGATGAAATATAACTCTTCTCTGGTACCTTCATAAGAAAAATCTCAAATTTAGTTATTTCAGGTAAAATCATATCTCTACCAAACATACATCTTACCAAAGATCAAATTTGATAATATAGAAACAAAGAATTCTTATCAATACCAAAACCTTCCCTCATCTGATTAAAAGATAAAAATTTACCCTCCTTAAAACAATCTCCCAAATTTTTCATACCTTTAAATCTCCAATGCAATAAACTTCGATTATGTATTGAAAAAGGAATAAGTTGATTATTATACAATGGAGTCAAAGCCAATAATTTACCCCTAGAGCCTGTCATTTTATTTTTCTTTATCCATAACTTAATTAAATGTTTTAATATAGGCACATTATATTGTTGTAACAAATTTATATTCCCTCTAAACAAAAACTGATGTATTTCAAATTCAGAAATATTTGTCATCTTCATAATAATTTTGAAAATGTGGTAAATGTAATCCCCCTAACTCATATTTCCAAGTTAATTTATTCAAAGCCACTCTCAAAAATTAACCTCTCCATAAAAACTCCCTAACCATTTTATTCAAATCTCAAAAAAAAATTATCAAGTAAATACGGAATAGATTGAAACAAATATTGTATACGCGGAAAGATATTCATCTTAATTGTATTTATCCTACCCATTAAATTTTTTTACCCCCTCCATAAATCTTCGTCCGCGAAGCCAAGCCAAAGAAGAAGAAGAAATTAATAGGTAAATCTTTCCATTTGATCAAATCAGTTTTAATTTTTTTCATAAACGGAACATAATTTATATTAAGATTGATAATTAACATTCAAAATTATACCCAAATATTTAATTCGATCAGTCCATTTCAAATTAATAATATTCTTATAAACTGAATAATCTCCTTCACTTACCGGTAATATTTCACTTTTTTCCCAATTAACTTTATATCCAGAAAGACATCCATATTGTATTAAACACTCCTTCAAGTGCAAAAGTGACTGAGCTGGGTTTATTAAATACACCAATACATCATCGGCAAATAAATTAATTTTATACTCCTCATCTAAAACTTTCATACCTTATATCTGTGTATTTTGTCTTATCAATTGTGCTAACAAAGCCGGTGATAAAGGACAACCTTGACGAGTTGATCGAGATAACTTAAAGGGTTCCGAAATCAAACCATTCGTCAATACTCTAGCTACCGGTTTACTATATAGAGCCCTAATCCAACCAATTAAAAAAAGGACCAAACTTGAATTTCTCCAAAACTTTAAACAAAAAGTTCCATTCAACTCTACCAAATGCCTTTTCTGCATCTAGAGATTTCACCATCGGATGATCTGAAGATTGTCGAAATCTATTAATCAAACTAATCACGTGCAAAATGTTATCTAAAGCATATCTTCTTTATAAAACCTGTTTGATCCATATGAATCAATTTAGCTAAAAATTTAGCCAATCTATTCGCTAATATTTTAGCTATTATTTTATAATCTACATTTAACAATGAAATTGGTCTATATGAAGATACCTTTAAAGGATCTCTCTTTTTTGAAATTACTGTAATTAAAGCACTAGAACAAGACTCAAATAATTCATAATGTTCTCCAACTTGACGTAATACATCCCCAAATACTGTAGATAAATCATCATAAAAAATTTTATAAGATACAACTGAAAATCCATCAACACCAGACGATTTACCATTCGGTATTTCCAGCATAGCCATTTTAATTTCTGAATCAGTAAATGGTTCTTCTTACTCCTGTATATCTGCATCCTCTAATATCAGTAAATTCAACTGTGATTTTAAAAAAAGATCAATCGATCCAGTTTCTTTTTTTCTTGTATATAACTTTTTATAAAATGATTAAAATTCATCATTAATCTCTTGAGGTTTATGTAATAAGGGAATTCCGTCTAACAGCATTAATAGTCCTCGAAATCTGTTCTTTCTTTAATTGCCACGCTAGTACCTTATGTGCTTTCTCTCCCCATTCATAATACCTTTATTTAGTCCTATTAATCACACATTCAAATTGATAAGATTGAAAAGTATTATATCCAATTTCAACCTAGATAATTCTATTTTCTGATCTTCTGTAGCATCTTTCTGAAATTCCTTTTGTAACTCATCGATCTGTTTCTCTAATTCAAGACTCTGAGTTAATCGATTCTTTTTTTTATTTTAGAAGTATAACTAATTATTTGTCCTCTCAAATAGGCTTTCATAGCATCCCATAATACAAATGTACTTTGAACAGAATTAGAATTTTCTTTTAAAAATAAATTAATTTGTTTTTTCAAAAAATCAATAAATTCCTTATTTTTAACAACAGCCAAACAATATATGTAAAATATAACAAAGTGATCTGAAATCACCATACTTTTATATTCCGCTTGTTGTATTTTCCTTTGTAAATGTGCCGATACTAAAAAGAAGTCAATCCTTGAAAACGATTCATGTCTAGATGAATAAAAAGAGAAATCTTTCTTGGTCGGATTAAGACATCTCCAAATATCTACTAAATTAAGATCTTTCATCAACGCTTGAACCTGAACTGCCATCTTGGATTTCTTAACTTTCTTCGGAGATTTATCTAATAAAGGTTCCAAAACACAATTAAAATCACCACCAACTAAAATATTATCATTAGCCTGACCCAAACATAAAAATGCATCTGAAATAAATATTTCATCATCTGCATTTGGGGCATAAATATTAAGTAAAGTCCAAAATTCACTAAAAATCTTACAATTCAATTTAAGAATACATCCTTCCTTTTCCTCCATTGATTGTAATTCAAAAGATAAATTTTTACGTATCAAAATTTCTACACGTTTAGCCATAGAATTAAATTAGGAAGAATATACATGCCCAACCCAGTCCCTCTTTAATTTCATACTTTCCTTCACATTCAAATGTGTTTCTTGTAAAAAAAGCAACATCAGTTTTCATTTTCTTAATATATGCCAAAACTCGCTTATGCTTAATCGGACTGTTTAATCCTCGAACATTAAAAGTAGCAAACTTCAACTTTGACATATCTACTATTGTTACTAAATACCAAAAATATCTTTATATGAAAACTCAAATCAATGTATATAGGCCATCCAATAGGAGAAAAAAAATTACAAATTAAAAATTAACTAAAATGAAAATAAAAAAAATAAAGAAAAAAAAGAAAATCCCCCCCCCAAAAAAAACTATCAAAAGGTAGTAATCCCCTAAGCAAAAATTGGGTGTGGGTCACTCACCAGTGGCTTATGACTAGTAGAGAATTTAGAGCAAATCTCTCCCTCCCCAGCTAATCAATCAATAACATCAAAAAATCATAATAACAAAAAAAATAGAGTAAGAAAAAAAATTATTTTCATCCAAGAGATTCCAATCTCGAAGATCCCATTTCAGAAGAAGTTGGACTCTTTCCATTCAGTTACATCATCAATGAGAAAAGTACAGGAATACCTGGGCAGCCAGATGTGCCCAGGCCTGTATGTATGTCTAAGTTAAAACAATTAAACCTTGAATAAAATCTGGATGTGGTCTTTTAATACATATGAATTATTTGATTACAAATTTAAAACTGTGGAGCATAGGGGAAAATAATGGAAAAAATGTCTTTCTCCCAAACATTATGGAGGGCACTCAATGTCCTTCATAATTTGATAACATTCCATTGAGAATATAAGTAGCTTAATCAATATCCTGTTGTAACTGCAGCCACCCATTCCAGGCAACATCCCAGAGAATCTCTTCTGCACTTTGTCTATTGCTGTCACATCCTTCCTGCTTTGTGATAACCAGAATGTCAAGCAATACTTCAAATGCAGTCTAACCAATATCATTCCAAAATGATGCCCCAACTCTTGTACTCATTACTGCAGCCTATCAAGGCAAGCATATCAAATGGCTTTTGTGCCTTGATTGTTTGTCTAAGCACTCAGAAGCTTCCAAGGCGGAAGCTGTCCCTTTGTGGAATTGGTAAGCTCATTATCTACATGAGACTGAGTCTTGAATGCCATTTGTTTACGCTGAGCTGCAGGTATCTGGTTTCGGCTGGGGCATCCCAAGGCAGAATATGACTGATAACGATATGATTTTCATGAGACATCTGTGACTTTGGGTCAGTTTCTGGGCAGTTGGAACATTCTGGTCAGATGGAAGGTGGAAGAATCGAAGATAGAGAAGAAGAACAATGATGGAGATGTGAAGAAGTAATAAAGAGATTTGGAAGCAGAGCTTGGGAAGGGGAAGGTTAATGTGAGGAGAATTATGAAATAATTTGTAGCCATTGTGTTTCAAATTTTGTATATGTATTTTTATCCTTGCTGCGTAAAGGACCAGCTGAGTTTCTCCAGCGTTGTGTTTTAACTTCAACCATGATGTCTGCTGACTTCCATGTTTCACCTCTTGCATTTTCTCCTCTCTGTATTGGATTGGAGAAATTGCACTTTTACCCAGTTTTATGCATAAATCAGGCATAATCCTTGGTTTGAGTCATATTTGGCAATGTTTGCACACATCTCGTGTTGAAGTGGATTTTGTTGCGAAGTTGGACTAGGCATTTCCTGTCAGTGATGTCCTTTCCTGTTTGTTTTTCATAAACCCAATTTTGCAATAAATGTGTGCAGCGTATGTTATTTTCTTAACCGCTGAAAATAGATCAAACTTTTGTGATTTATAACCTGCACACAATTTGATGTGAGATGAATTAAAACATTTCTTCCAAAATACTTGTAATAATTGAAAGTCATCTTCTGTAATTGTCATTTCAATAAATCTTTGCCGACAGCAGTCTGTACAGATAGACTCTGTAAGATGCCACTGCAACTGTGCCCTAGTCCTAGCTGGGGCTTGGGGCACTGCCCCCAAACCAACCCATGTGTCACTATTTACCTTTATCCCCATCCTCATGTTTTTCTTTAACCTTCCCCATTTAACTACATCTCTGTGATAGCCTGAGCCTAGTATGGTGACACCTCTTCAATAGTGCTGCCCCATTTTCTCACCATGTCAACTGCAAATTGGGTGTGCAGAATGTGTGGATGAAGTTTCATCATTTTCTGGAATGGAGCGAGTCACCATGAAACCAGATTTGGGATTGGGACCATCCTTGGGCTCCAGAAATGAATGAAATCCAATTTCTTGGCTTTAAAAAAAAAAGCCAGTGCACCTGTAACGACAGTGCTGCTGCCAGTGCAAACCCGTGGGGAGCCGAGACACAGCATTACTCTGTGGGGTCCATCGGGGTCTGTACAAGCTTTAAAAGGCCTGGCAAAGGCTTATTTTAAAATCTTGTGACTGAGAGGTCTGGGCCCAAGTTTGTGGGCCCTGTGTTCAGCAGCAACCTTGAGGGGTTGCATACTCCTGGAAAGCATAGGACTGGCGCAGGGCACCAGAAAACAGAAAGATAAGTAGAGGAGACAACCCATGGTTCAGTGACTGTGGTGGTGGACCAGTGAGGGGCCCTGAGGTTGAAGAACACAGATGGCAAGCTGTTGGTGATTCGAGGCGAGGGACCTATCCAGCCCGTAGGCTGTTGGAGACTGCTGTCAAGGAATTCATACCAGGCTTGGGACTGCTGTAGACTTGCTTGTGATGGCTGCAGGGGTACTAGGTATTGGAAATTGGATACAAGAGTGTGCTGAGGACTTCCTTTCAGGTGGTTTGGTTAGTGCAACGCTGTTACAGCGCCAGCAATAAGCAATGGGTTTGAATCCTGTGCTGTCTGTATGTTCTCCCAGTGTCTGCTTGGGCTTTCCCTGGAGACTCTGGTTTCCTCCCACCACTTGAAATGTATCGGGGTTTGTAGGTTAATTGGGTGCAATTGTATGTTTAGATTTATCACTTCAGAGATTTGGATCCAGAGCTCTGGTTGCCGATGGTGGGAGCATGGTGGTGAATCCATGTACACTCAGTGAATGGGAAGAATTTTCCTTTGCTTCCCTTTCTCACTGACAGGGGCACCAAGCAATTTCTGTCCATGGCAAATCTTTGTCTGCTTTACGGTAGAATAAAGGAAATTTTGTGTAAGAAATTTTAATTCAGGAACTAAAAGAATCTTGAATTGGTCTTATTACTAAGAAAACTATTTTAAAATTTAATAAAGCTCATAAGAGTTTAATTAAGTACAGGAATGATAGAATCAGGTTCACATGTCAACTGGTCAAAACATTCAAGGTTTTGATGAGCGACATTTTCATAGTTCCACTCCCAGTCACGTTTTGTGTTAATTTGCACTGATGCAAAATAATAGTCAGATGTTGAAAGTGGTTTTGTATTGGAGGAGGGAATTGTTCAGCTTGGAAAGGCAAATTCAGCTGGCCTTTCATCCTTTCAGTTTTGATATAAAAGCACCCTTTTGTTTCATAATCCTTTTGTGTTCAGATAACCTAAACAAAGCTTCACAAGTAAAGGGATCACCTGATGCGATCAAAGAAATGAGCACGATCTAAAGAACAAGATAAATCTGCACAAAGACGTGATTGCGATGGAAGAACCAGGTGTGAGAGCAGGGAAATAATTGGGAACCATTTATGATTGAAATGTCAAGATGGATCGAGTGAGAATTCAAGCATGAATTTGTTTAGACAGGTTACAAACAGCAGCATGAAATGTTTTATTGGTATCTTGATAATATTGTTATAATATTCATATTTATGTAGTGTCTTTGTCAAAAAGGCATTTGTGGGAACAAAATGGAATAAAATGTGACTGAAAGGTGTGGGCCAATGTTTAAAGTCTTGTTCAAATATTCAAATAGTTTAAAGGAGGAACGAAAGTTTAATGAGGGTATTTCAAAGATTATGGCTCAGCAGGTAAGAATGGAGGCTCTGGAGGAGCAATTGGATTTGAGGATAATCAAGAGGTCAGAGTTGGAGGATATTTTGGATAGATGTAAGGTGGGAGGAGATATTGAGGTTGGGGAAGAAGGGTTGCAGAGGGAATTGAGGGGAAGTGTGAGTCACTGATCTTGCAGCAGCAGATAAAGGCCAAAGCACGAGGAGATCAGAGCATGCACGATAGAATTTACGTACCCCTTTAATAATACATGCTAGCTTTACTTGGAAGCTGGCAGGAAACTTATGAGGCAAGGATCTTGCATGGATGCTGCAGGACCTGCTGAGTTTTTCCAGCAATTTTGTTTTGAACTTAAAAGCTGAATTGGATAACCATCCAAATGATGTTTGGTATTAGATTGGCAGGCGTGCACTGTGAGCATATTGTCAGTGGTTAACACTGTTTAAAGCCAGCGTGCAGGGAAGTTCTGGAGATATTCATAGATCCCACAGCTAGGGAGGAAATAGTTTGGTAATTTTGTTTTTTTGACTCTGCAGAAGAGACTTTGGGTAGAAATTCATCGGGGGCAAGGAAACATGAAGCAAGCAGTGATACAAGTCAAAGCCAGGAGTGCCAGGCCTATGTCTAATGCTAAAGAAACACACAGATTAGGTCCATGAATGCACCGTGAAATTCAAACCTCTATTGGACTGTACTAGATATTGCTCATTTTCATCTGTCAACTGCTTTTAAAAAAAAATCTGCTGCAGGCACCCAATTGAAACCTCACTATTGATGGCTGATGTGCATAAACCACTGAGTACCTGTTGCATTGGCGAGATTACACAAGGTTGTGTGTTGTCAAGGAGTGGAGAGAAGTGCAGCATCAACTTTGTGCAGCACTTTCCAGCTTGGGATTGACGGCGTGCCCTTCAGCATCAGGATGAAACTATGATCTATTATTCAATGGCCAGTATTTTAATCTCCACAAACTGAAGCCTGTTACTACAACATTGTGTATAAAGTCCACTGCTATACTCCCATTGCACCATGACTGTATAACCATGTACAGTTCCGACTCCATCTTCAAATTTGCCAATGGCACCACAGTAATGGGCCGGGTATCCAGTAGCGATGAGTTGAAACACAGGAAAGGGATAAAGTCTAGTGGCATGGTGCCAAGATAATGACCTCTGTCAAACATCAATAAGAGATGATCAGTGATTTCAGGAGAGGGGGGGAGCAGAGTCCACTCCCTTGTCCACATTAATAGTGTTTTTGAATATTTTATTTAAAATTTAAAAAAAAACACAATATATTTAATTAATAAAGAATTACATAAATAAAACAATACATGTGTTATATAATCAACCCATACCTCCTTCCCTACCACCCCCAACCCACCACACACCTCCCTCTCAAACACCCCAAAGAAAGAAAGAACAGATTATCAATGAACATATAAATACTGATAAACTGCTGTGAAACTGAGAACCACTATCAGGATGAGCTATTGTGAGATTACATTTTCAAACCTACTTGCTGTAGATATGGGCTCCGTATTTTAAAAAAAGAAGTGATATTTATCACATAAACTGTTATTTTCTCGAGTAATACAAGATCTCATTTCAATATGCCATCTCTGCATCCCCAAATCTATATTAGACTTCCATGTAATAGCTACACATTTCCTTGAAACCTCTAAAGCCAGTTGTAAAAATTCAATTTGATATATGGATGACCTTAGTTTTAACTGAACATTTTCATAATTTTTAATAAAAATAACATTGGGTCTAATGGAAGTTTAACTTTTAACACTTTCTCTAAAAATAATCTAATTTGTATCCAAAATGGTTTTAACCTTAATACATGGCTAGGTTGAATGAAAAAAAGAACCAATCTCTTTATGATGTCTAAAACATAACTTTGAAGAAATTAAATTAAATCTTTTTAATTTTTGAGGTGTTAAATATAATTGATGCAAAAAATTGTATTGTATTAATCTATACCTTAGATTAATGATTTTAATCATATTATCTTTGCATAATGTTCTCCAATCATTTTGATCTATTGTTCTACCTAAATCACTTTCCCACTTTAATTTTGATTTGTGAATATCCAATTTAGTTATTTTCGTGTGAAGAAATTCATAAATTTTTGAAATAAATTTATTAATGTCCCCTTTTGTAAGCAAAATTTCTACTTCAGACTGTCTAGGTAATCTTAGACTTTGACCTAATTTACCAATACATTAATAGTGTTGAAGTTGAAAGTGTAGATCGCTTCAAGTTCTTGGGAATAAATAAATTCAATGGCCTGGGATAAACATATCGATGCGATTATCAAGAAATAATCAAGAGAGTTTGCCTCTACTTTCTTAGAAGATGAAGGAGATTTTTCAGGTCCACTTGGTCCCTCAACAACCTCTGCAGGAGCACCATTGAAACAGTACTTGCTGGGTGCATCACAGTGTGGGGCAGGAGCTGCTCTGCTCAAGATCAGATAGTGGTAAATGCAGCTTAGAAAATAACAAAACTTTTCTCTCCTTCATCTACATCAACCACTAGTTGGGAAAGACAGCCAACATATTGAAGGACCAATCACACCCATGCTGTCTTTCCTTCCATTGGTGTGGTATCATGTTACCACAGATTGTACATAGCTGCATGTAATGGTAGCGATAACCTATTCATCTGTTCAGAAAAGAATCCTTCTCCTATGCTATTGACAAATAAATTTAAACTTTGATTTGTCATTACAGTTGTGGTAATAGTATGAAAAGCTGTTTGCAGGTGGCCAAAATAGCCCAATAATTGGACCCCATCAGGGGTTGAGGCACTGTCCTGGGGTAGTGGCAGGGATTTAGATCAACCATCTGTCCTTTTACCATCTCACCACTTCCATTCCGCGAATCTCCTTTCGGCTACTTCCCATTGCTAAGAAAGTGCAGTGTATAGTTAGCCCTCTGGCTCAGAGTAGCTTGAGTTGTCTTCCAAGACCACCTGTGATATCCCGCACCGAAAGTCAGTGTCCTTCCACTCTGCCATGTCTCAGTGGGCAGCACTGAACAGGAGAAGAGTGTATTCAAGATTGTTTTCTAAATCAATTAGTAGAAGAACTGACTCGGGACAGTGTAATACTGGATCTCCTGTTAGGGAATGAGCTAGGTCAGGTATCGGACATTAATGTTGGAGATCCAATTGGGTCTAGTGATCATAACTCTGTTAGTTTTCGGGTAGTTTTAGGGAAGAGCAAGGAGGGGCCTAAAGTTGAGGTTCTGGATTGGAGAAGAGCAAATTTCGAAGGAATAAGAAGGGATTTGGGGAGTATTGAGTGGGACAGGATATTTTCAGGTAAGGATATAAATGAAAAATGGAGGATATTCAAAAAAGAAATTTTGCGGGTACAGAGTAGATATCTCCCAGTGAGGATCAAAGGAAAGACTGGAAGTCATAGGGAGGCTTGGTTTTTGAGAAATATTTGAAATTTGGTTAGGAGAAAAAGGGAGGTGTACAAGAGGTATAAAGAGCAGGGAGCTGAGAGTTTGAAGGAGGACTACAAGGAGTATAGAAGGAATCTTAAGAAAGAAATTAGAAAGGCCAAAAAAAGGCACAAAGAGGCTTTGGCAGACAGAGTAAAAATAAATCCAAAGGGTTTCTATAGGTACATTAAAAGTAAAAGATTAGTGAGGGATAAAATTGGACCCCTTGTAGATAGCGAAGGTAGACTGAGTGAGAAGTCAGAGGAAATGGGGGAAATTTTGAATGATTTCTTTGCCTCAGTATTCACTAGGGAAAAAAATATTGAACCAGTTGAAGTAAAGAAAAATAGTGGGGAGGTCATGAAAGATAACCGAGGAGGTGGAGATGGCTGTGTTGAAAAAGATAAAGGTGGATAAATTTCCGGGACCGGACAAAATATTCCCAAGGACACTCAGGGAGGCTTGTGGACAGATAGTAGGGCCATTAACAGAGATACTTAGGATGTCACTGGTCACGGGGGTAGTGGCAAAGGATTGGAGGGTGGCGCATGTGGTTCCAGTGTTTAAGAAAGGGTCCAAATGTAAACCTGGGAATTATAGGCCCGTGAGTCTGACGTCTGTGGTGGGTAAGTTGATGGAAAGTGTTCTGAGGGATGGTATTTACAAATATTTGGAGCTCCAGGGATTGATATGGAGTAATCAGCATGGTTTTGTCAGGGGTAGATCATGCTTGACAAACCTGATTGAGTTCTTCGAGGGGGTTACAAAAAAGGTTGATGAAGGGAAAGCTGTGGATGTTGTCTATTGAGACTTTAGTAAAGCTTTTGACAAAGTTCCCCACAGGAGGTTAGGAAAAAAGGTGGAGGCATTAGGTATAAATAAGGAGGTAGTGAAATGGATTCAGCAATGGTTGGATGGGAGGTGTCAGAGAGTAGTGGTAGAAAATTGTTTGTCCAATTGGAGGCCGGTGACTAGTGGAGTTCCTCAG
Organism: Narcine bancroftii; assembly: GCF_036971445.1. Classification (NCBI taxonomy): domain Eukaryota; kingdom Metazoa; phylum Chordata; class Chondrichthyes; order Torpediniformes; family Narcinidae; genus Narcine; species Narcine bancroftii. The sequence goes on from NC_091477.1 coordinate 59,266,081, forward strand.
GGATCGGTCCTGGGTCCACTATTGTTTGTTATATATATTAACGATCTGGAAGTAGGGGTGGAGAATTGGATAAGCAAGTTTGCGGATGATACAAAGATTGGTGGTGTTGTGGACAGTGAGGAAGATTACCGTAGATTAAAAGATGATTTGGGAAGGCTGGAGGTGTGGGCTGAGAAATGGATGATGGAATTTAATACAGATAAGTGTGAGGTGTTACATTTTGGAAAGGCAAATCTAAATAGGTCATATGCAACGAGATGTGCAGAGCAACAAAGGGATTTAGGAGTGATGGTAAATAGGAGTGATGGCCCTGTGACTGCAAAAAGTGCTACATTTGCCCCCTCACCGACATTCGAGGTCCTTCCAAATGAAGCAACATTTCAGAGGTTGTCTACTGCATTCAGTGCTTCCAATGTGACCTCCTGTACATTGGGAAACAGCACCAGCTACTTCAATTCCACTTCCCATTCCCACACTGACATGTCTGTCCATGCCTTGTTTACTGCCAGGTTGAGGCCACATGTCAATTGGAGTAACAGCACCTAGAATTCCAGTTTTCAATCAGCCAGCATTAATATCGACTTCTCCAATTTCCGTTAGGCCCCTTTACATTTTCTCTTTGGCTCCATTCCTTCCTATTTCCCCTACCCCCTCATGCCTTTCACCAGAACCTTTCTTCCTCCAGGCTCCACTCATCTGATAGTGAATACTCCCCCCCTCCTTCACTCTCCCTATTCCCCTTGCTGCTTGCTTCCCCCTCCCTCCTGCCAGCCTGTGCTCCACCCCCTACTCTACCCTTCTATTCAGGCATCTGCACGGTTCTCATTCTTCCATATGAATGGTTTGTGGCCAAAAACATAGCCTTTCAGAGACTTTCCATGGTTGCTGCCTGACTTGCTGGGTTCCTCCATCACTCCCTTTGTATATTGCTTCATTCTGATTTGGACACTCACTTTGCAGAGTGTTGAGGGATACTCTGGACAAGTGTCGCCACCAGCAGTGTTATTTGAGCCGAATATTTTGCCTGTGTTGTACACCAGTGTTGCTAGCGATGTCAACACGCAGTAGCCACTTGTTCTTCTGATAGTACAGGGAATTGATGCGGAATGAAGGCACAACCGGATTTACTGCTGGTGGGCACACAACATCTGGACCTGAGGGAGCAGAATTCCTTTGGGTTTCAGCCCAAGATAGAATTGACAGGTGACTCCCATGAAATAAAATTCTGCCATTTGCAATGTGCTCTTTGCAATTCCCATGGGAGCCCGTGCCCGTCGCAGCTGCTTCCCCTTGATGTGTGAGTCCTGATCCGGCCTTCTTGAAATGGGAAGCATCCAGTGACTATCCCTGCGCACCATGAAGTGGCAGGCTGGGACAAGCTGCATGCTCTTTGAGATCTTGGCATCTCTTGGAAATCTAGTGTTTGTTCTGATCTAAGGTTACAGTGCAGTGCAAGATGGTGGGGGAGGGGTGTGTGCTGCAGATTTAAATATTCTTACTGAATGGAGGTCCCTGAAATAATTTCCGTCATGGATATGGCTTCCCTTCGCTCCCATTTCCTGGTTTCTCTCCTCGCTCTGCATTCTCTCAGAACATTTTCCCAGTTTTATTGCATTCAGAATATATTTCCTATATGTCGTTAGCTGATATTTCATAAATTTCAATCAGAAGAAAATTCTTTGGATACCTGTCATATGACTCTCTATAGACATTAAAAACTTGCATACCATTCTGGTCACCGTGCTTAGGAAGGATGTGCTAGCAATAGGAAAAGGGCAGATTTACCAGGATGTTACCTGGAATAGAGGGCTGTAGTTTCGTGAGACATTGGATGAGCTTATTCTCACTATAACATAGGAGACTAAGGAATGACTTTATCTTGGTTCATTACATTGAGGGGCAAAGATTGGAAAGATGATGTAAACTTCTTACCCAGGGAAGTGGAATCTAGAACTAGAGGGTAGGGAGTGAGGTGAGAGGGGAAAGATTTAAAAGAAATCAGAGGGTTAAGTTTTTCTGTATATCTGGAATGAGTTGCCAGAGGAGATGGTTGAGGCGAATACAAATACAATACATCAAAGGGATTATCCCTTTTAATTATTTGGACAGGTACCTTCTTTAGAAAGGTGAGGAGGGATAGAAGTCAAATGGGGATGACATGATTAGCATGGCAGTTAACACAATCCTGTAACAGCCCAGCAACCTGGAGTCGAATTCAGTGCTGTCTATAAGGAATTTGTACGTTCACCCAGGGTCTGCATTGGTTTCTTCCTCTCTCCAGTCATGAATGGGGTTTGTGCATTTGGGTGGCACAGGGTTGTGGGGCGGAAGGGCATGTTACTGTGCGGTATCTCTATTTTAAAAAATGAGATTGGCATCAATGGGCATTACAGACAGAGATGGTGGACTGAACGGGCCTGTTTCTATGCTGTAGATTTGTATTCTAAAACAACTTTACAAAACACCAAGCGATGACCATTTTGAAAAATCGATCAGCAACAAACTAGCAAGTCGCTGTGAGGAACTTCCCTGTACTGCACACTCTTGCTGTGCAGAATTAAGAGCGAGAATTTAATGAAGGATTTGCATGCCGATTGATGGTGTTATTGGCCTAACTCTGCATTCTTGTGGGCTTGAAGGAATCGTGCAGATCCTTTGACCCATTGAGTCCGCTCTGAGCATCAACCACTGTTAGCTGCTCCTTAACGAACACTCTTATTGGGTCGGTTTGTGGAACGACAGATTCCACAAGCAGAAGTGGCCGATTCTGTTGTGCCATCCTTGTTAACACCAAAACAATGGATAATGCTAATTTAAATCAGGAGGATGAGGTAGGTATTTTCACTTGGGACGCAGAAACAGAGTAGGTTGTCATCTCTCCTGAACCTGTTCTGTCATTTTACACTTCATATCGATGCTTAAACTCCAGTTTCATAATTGTGTCTGATGAGTCTCTTCATCAGCATAAATATCTCAATTTGATCCTCTAATAAGCTAATGGTTTCACAGGGATACATCACTAAGCTAATGTATACTGTCTCATGATTTGAAGTTCAGTGAATTTGGAGTGTATCCCTTCCAAGGCCATCATACCTTAAACTTTCTTCCTGCTTGTCACTACCATTAACAAGCTGAGCAGTTCAGGCATCATCCATGGAGAGCAATCAAAAGTCAATGTTTTGGGTTGAAACCCTAACTCAGCAACCAGAATTTGGTGTTGCTGCAATTTACCAACATCGACAGTTTTGTTGTTTTACAACAATTAATGTTGGAGATGAACAGCAGTTCAGCCACTTCCTGAATAATGTTTATAATGATCAACTTCCTTGAGTGGCCCTATTCACTTGAACAATGGTCTGGTGCCTAGATCCTTCACTCATGGAGTGAGGAATTGAATTTTTCAATCTTTATCCTCTGAGGGTGACCTCCTCAGTGGAAAACAGAATGAATCATAGTCTCATTATTTCAGATGTTGTTAGATTGATTTAAGCTTATTTAAATTTATCACACCACTGTTAATCTTATTTAAATTTATCACGCCACTGTTATGGGCAGAAGAAACCCATTCAGCCCAATTAGCTTGTGTTGTTTTTGGCAGATTGGCCCTTTGCTCTTACAGACAGGTGCATTGGTCAATTCTTTAATCTGAGAATGGAGCACATTTATTTATTTGCCTGTTTCCCATGAAGATGATCAATGCCACTCTTCTGAGTGTTTTTTTTTTAAAAACCTATATACCTACAAATTATTCTCCCTCAAGTTCTTAACTGCTTCAGGCATAAAATGCAGATTATAAATTTCAGAATGTTTGCCTTGTATCATTTGACCAAACACCACAAATTCTTCCTTGGTGCAGCTAAACAGATGTATAAAATTTGCCAACTCCAATAGTTAAAAAAAAAACACACCACAAATACAAGAGAGAATATCAAAGGATAGGTAAATAAGCATTCACAGTTGAAGGTTGTGGAAAATAAACAGGTGTTTCAGAAGGGCTGACACATCTTTTGGTTCTTCTGAGTTAATTTATGGTTATCGTAGCAGGGGCAAGTTCAGGACCCAGATTGCTGTTGGATTGAAAGCTGGTGTTGAACCTGCTGGCCTTCTGCCCGATGTTAGCAGTGAGATGAGATTGTGACTAGGTCCTTTATAATGTTGGCAATCCTCTTGAGGTAGTGTCTCACAGCTCCTTTCAATGGACTAGAGGGTCTTGCCTGTGATGGAGTTAAACAAGAAAGTCTGTGAACGCTGAAGTCAAATACAATGCACAAATGTGCTTGTGCCAGTAAAGGAATGTAGCTAGGTTTGCCATAATACTTTCTCATCTGAAGGCAACATGTCATTTTGTCTATTGTTTTGCAATTGTCCAGTCTTAGTTGCTTAACTTGAGCATTTGGGGATGTGGGATTGACTGCAGCTCTCTCCAGCATGTTACTGAGAATACCAGCCCTAAACCCTTGCCTGTAAGTTCTGTGGCATACTTCTCATTCCTAAAATGTTTGTTTCCTCCTTGTTCAGCCGGAGCTATGGTACAGGCATGTTTAGGGCCACAGCCATTCCCAAAATAAAAAAATGATCTGAGAATGGAGAAAGATTTAAAAAAAGAAATCTGAACAATTACTAAGTGCGAAACACTAGGCCCCTGTCTGGAGAACGGAGAAAATTTTCCTTGAGTAACAACTTAAAACCAAGGAAACACCAAAGAACATTTAAGAAATTCATCAAACAATATTGTATTGAATGTTTGAATTGAACTGCTGCCAAGCTACTAATACTGAGAATTATTTGGTCTAGAAGAATGTGGAAAATTTTCTGTAGTATCATTGCAGATAATAAAACTGTACTAAGCACTGACACTGACATTATGAATTGATTTGTTAAAATTCTTAAGTGTTGTAATCACTTTTATTCTCCAAGTTCCTTTTGCTCTAATACATGGCGCCTTTGTTGTAAGGATGCACATTTTATATCGACATTATCTCAGTGATGGAGTTCTCTACAGCACAGAAGCAGGCCTTCAGTTCAACTTTTTTCAAATTTTAAATTTAAAGAAAATTTGGACATACAGCATGGTTACAGGCCATTTCGGCCCATGAATCTGTGCCGCCCAATTAACCTTCATCCCCAGTATGTTTTGAATGGTGGGAGGAAACCGGTGCCCCCTGGAGAAAACATATGCAGACATGGGGAGGACGTACAAACTCCTTACAGACAGCGGGGGACTCGAACCCCAGTCTCGATTGCTGGTGCTGTAAAGGTGTTTCGCTAACTGCTAGGCTCACCCTTCACAGTGGTGACCAGGCTAATCCCATTTGCCTGCATTAAACTTGCCTAACCATGTACCTGTCTAAATGTCTTTTAAACATTACACATTTCCTTGCCTCTCCACTTATTTATACAAAACAATATTTATTTATTTTTATAGATAAAATACTTGTCTTGCATATGATTTGTTTGTCTGTATGCGTGTTATATCTGGTTGTGTGTCTGGATGTTTTGTACTGAGAACCAGAGAACGCTGTTTCGTTGGGTTGACTGGTGCAATAAGATGACAATAAACTTGACTTCCTGTAACAGCTTGCTCTGTTTACCCACGACCATCTGTGTGAAGAAGGTGCCCCTCAGGTCTCTGTTAAATCTTTTTCCTCAAATCTGTGCCCTCAGGGTTTTACCCTGGGGGGAAAAAATCTGTTTACCCCATAATTTTATAATCTTGAAAGGCCCCTTCTCAGCCTTCTAGCTCCAGGGAGAAATGTCCTGGTACACCCAGCTTCTCCTTGCAATTCAAGCCCACCAGTCCCAGTAACAATCTTATGATATTTTTCTGCACCATTTCCAGCTTGACTCAATCTTTCCTGTACCTAGATGATCAAACAATAATTCCAAATGCAGTCTCACCAATGTCGTGCACAGTTGGAGCATGCGATTAAACGTAAAGTTTGCAGACGTTGTGATTGCTCCTGTACTCAATACCCAGACTATTGATGGCAAGTATGCTAAACGCTGTCCTCAACACCCTGTTTACTTGTTTTGCCACTTTAATTAACAGTGCCCCCAAGTCTCTCTGTCTACAATGATCTCCTTGGCTCCACCATTAACCCTGCAAATCCAGCCCTGGTTTAATCTACCTTAATGAATGCCTCACATTTGTCAGAGTTAAATTCCATCTTTCACTTCTTTGCCACTTTCCCAGTGTGATAGTACAGATTCTATCACCAATGGGTATATGTACAGATGGTAGTGTAGGATGATTGTGATTGGCTGAGAGTGTAGCCACACCTACTGACAGGTCTTAAAGGATTGCTCCTAGCCAGACCAGGTCATTCTGGACTGGTCGACCTACTTGTGATATGCTCCAGTCTTTTAGTTAATAAAAGCCTTGGTTTGGATCAACAAGTCTTTGGTTTTTTCGACGCACATCACAATTTTATTAACTAAAAAATTTTGAAAGAATGGAGCATATGCTACGGCTGGAACGCCTCGACATCGACCCACAGTCAGCTACAGCCTCGAATGACTTTAAGCACTGGGTGAGATGCTTCAAAACATACTTGCAGCTCTCTGATCCTGCCGAGATAGAGGACAACCATCGACTACTAATATTGATGACTATGGTGTCCCCAAGAGTCTACCAGAGTGTCCAGGATCCGACCACTTGCGCTGCAGCCATGAACCTGCTGACAGGTGAACAGGGTCTATGCTCGGTACAAACTTGTTACAAGGAGACAACAGCCCGGTGAGTCCTGTAAAGCTTGTATTCAGGCACTAAGGGCAATGGGCAGGGACTGTGCCTGCACAGACAGAACTGCTGTGGAGATCACAGATGATCTCATTCAGGATGCCTATGTGGCCGGGGTTCGATCGAATGAGGTGAGGCAGCGCCTGCTAGAGCACAGGGTAGAAAACGTAGAGGACGTGATCTGCATCGCAGAGACGATGGAGGCTGCGGTTTTAAGTATGGACATGTACTCTCGGGGGTGGACCCCACACTCTGATGTGAGTAGGATGCACTCCCTCTACCCTACTACTGCCGCTACACTGCCCGATACAACCCCAAAGTGTTATTTCTGCGGAAGGAACAAGCACAGCAGGTCCCAGTGCCCGGTGAGAAAAGCCAGGTGCCAGAAGTACCTTAAAAATGGCCACTTTGCTGTAGTCTGTTGCTCCAAAATGGCCACCATCAAACACAGTGCCTCGTGTGAAGCCAAATTGCCACTCTCCATTTCAAACACTTCTTCCTCAGAGCTCTCGTCCAATGAGAACGAGGACTCCACTGCATGGCAACGCCTGAAGTCACGGGGCAGACGCTGAGGCGCAAGTTACAACGCACCCTCGCCGCAATGATGTTCACCCGACCTCACAAAGCAACATCCGACCAGGCCCCAGCCCCGACCTCACCGGCCACCGCCGCCGCCGACCGGGGACCCGCCGCCGCCGACCAGGGCCCCGCCGCCCGCTTCACGACCGGGGCCCCCGCCGCCCGCCTCACGACCGGGGCCCCGCCGCCCGCCTCACGACCGGGGCCCCGCCGCCCGCCTCACGACCGGGGCCCCGCCGCCCGCCTCACGACCGGGGCCCCGCCGCCCGCCTCACGACCGGGGCCCCGCCGCCCGCTTCACGACCGCCATCTGCGGCCATGACATGCAGGATCATGATGCCAACCTTGATAAATTTTTTCAGACTGCAACTCAGCAGAACTTGACCAACAATTTCGACAAGTGTGTTTTTCCGGACCACTCAGCTCGCAATTCTTGGTTGTGTGGTGGAGAAAGGGGTGGTCATGAATCACCTCATGGACTTGCCCCACCCCCCCCCCCCCCCCCCCCCCCCCCACACCCAGAAGGCACTCAGACGCTGCCTGGGTTTTTTCTCCTACTATGCCCAATGGGTTCCACATTATGCCGACAAGGCATGGCCACTCATCAAGACCACCTCCTCCCCCCTGTCAACCGAAGCCAGAGTGTCCTTCAACCGCATCAAATCGGACATCGCTGCTGCAAAGCTGCACGTCATCGACGAGTCCATTCCATTCTAAGTTGAAAGCGATGCGTCTGTATTTGCACTGGCAGCCACTTTGAACCAGGCGGACCGGCCGGTAGCCTTCTTCTCCAGAACCCTCCAGGGTCCTGAGAGCCGATACTCCTCTGTCGAGAAGGAGGCCCAGGCCATAGTCGAAGCAGTACATCATTAGAGACACTACCTCACTGGCAGGCATTTTACGCTGCTGACTGACCAACGCACGGTCTCCTTCATGTTTAGCAATACCCAGCGAGGTAAGATCAAGAATGACAAAATCGCCAGGTGGAGAATCGAGCTCTCCACCTTTAATTATGAAATACTGTATCGGCCAGGTAAATCAACGACCTGCCAGATGCGCTCTCCAGGGGGACTTGCGCCAACATACAACTGGACAAGCTGCAGAAACTCCACGAGGAGTTTCATGGTTACGAGGTTCGCGCACTTTGTCAAAGCTCGCAACCTGCCCTACACAGTCGAGGAGATTCGCTCCATGGCCTGAGCCTGCCCAGTGTGCGCTGAGTGCAAGCCCCACTTCTTCCATCCGGAGAACAGCCATGCCATCAAAGCCACCCGCCCCTTTGAACGTATCAGCGTAAACTTCAAGGGCCCTGTACCGCTGACCCAACCATAACGCCTTCATCCTTATGGCCATTGACCTTGACTGCCTCCTCAGTTATAGAGGCCTTACACAGCATCTTCACCATCTTTGGGTACCCCAGTTACATCCACAGTGACAGGGGGTCCTCTTTTATGAGCGCAGAGCTGTGGCAGTACCTTCTGGAGCGTGGTATTGCTTCAAGCAGGACCACCAGCTATAACCCACGTGGTAATGGGCAAGTCGAAAGAGAGAATGCCACAGTCTGGAGAGCGGTTACGCTTGCCTTCCGGTCCAAAGGTCTCCCCAGCTCTCGCTGGCAGGATGTGGTCACTAGTGCCCTACACGCCATCCGCTCCCTCCTACGCACTGCGACCAATGCCACACCCATGAAAGGATGTTCTCTTTCCCGAGGAAATCTGAGTCATCATGGCTCACGGTTCCCGGTCCAGTCCTTTTATGGCGCCACGTCCGGTACTCTAATAACGACCCCTTGGTTGACCGAGTGACTCTGCTCCATGCGAACCCGCATTATGCCTACGTTGAGTACCCAGATGGACGGGAGGACACTGTCTCGGTAAGGGACCTAGCCCAAGCTGGATCAGGCTCAGCAGTGCCTTTAACCCAATTTCCCCCAATTCCTTCTCCCCCATGTCATGTGTTGAACAGAGGGACCAGCACCACCCCACCAGTTCAGGCCAGACTTTCGACAACGCCGTTGGGGAATTGAGCGAAGCAGTGGCTGCACCCTATGGGCCTGCCGGCGACACGACCCCAATCCCGGTGTCACGGCAGTCACGCTGGATGGTCAGACCCCCTGACCAGTACAGCCCCTAACCTCCATCCACCCTGGGGTCAGTTCTCAAAGAAGAGGTGAATGTGATAGTACAGGTTCTATCATCAATGTGTATATCATCAATGTGTAGGATGACTGTGATTGGCTGAGAGCATAGCCACACCTACTGGCAGATCTTAAAGGATTGCTCCTAGCCAGACCAGGTCACTCTGGACTGGTCGACCTACTTGGGATATGCTCCAGTCTTTTAGTTAATAAAAGCCTTGGTTTGGATCAACAAGTCTTTGGTTCTTTCGACTCGCATCACACCCAGTTGGTTGAAATTTTAGACAACCTTCTTAAAACTGTCCACTAAACTAGATGTCATGTGCAAACTTGCTAATCATGTTAACTACATTTTTATTAATACAGAGTCCTGTAGACACTCCTCTGCTTCCCTCGACCATCCTTGGGACCATACTCAATTAGGTACTAATTTAAGGACTCTTGCTTTTGCACTATTTTTTCCTCTCTGTATTGCACATTTGTTTACATGTGTACATTGTGTGCAGTTATTTGCACTGCCAAGAAGTAGTAATTTTGCCACACCTGCAGGAAAAAGAATCTCAGGGTTGTGTGATGCCATTCATGTCCTCGGACAATAAATCTGAAATATGTCGATGGAGTGCTCTCTGATGTCACTGTCTTTGTGAAGCAGAAACTCGCATAGATATCTGGAATGGATGGGAAGTTGGACCCATGAGGGATCAGGTTATGTTTGCTATTTTATGTACCTTTTGGTGTTCAGATTACCAAAGCAGGCGGTGATACAAATATCTGTTGGTTTGGTAGAATATTTGCCAACATGCCAAATCTCTTCAGACTTCTTAGAAAGTCAAGGTGTTGGTGTGCCTTTTCTTGGTTGTCTTGATGCGCTGGCTCCTGGAGAGGTTTTTTGAAATAGGAGCTCCGAGGAGCATGAAGGTTCTGACCCTCTCCATCTCTGTCCTATCAATGCAGAAGGTGTGTGGTCCTTCTGCCTCTCTCAGTAATTGGCTCCTTGGTCTTTGTGAGATTGTTCTGGCTTCACCCAACCAGGTACACGATATCCATCCTATATTCCGACTCATCATTTCCAGTTTTTCAACCACATGATGAATTTTCGATTGTGCTGGAGATGAACCAGCATGAGTGAACAGAGCAGCGGCTTTCACGGTGAAAAATTCTCACGTTGGACTTCACCTATTTGAATTAGCTCCATACATAGGGCTCCTTGATGATTAACAAAGTCATCTATCTACTCCCTTCTTACTCTTTTGCCTTTTATGTACTCTACTTGTAGAAAGTGTTGGGATTCTTATTACCCATATTTATCAGAGCTACCTCATACCCCCCTTTGACTTCCTAATTTCCCTCTTGTCCGAATTGCATCATTTATACTGCTCAAAGGGGTCACTTGATTTCAACTCTCTAGAACTAACGTGTTTCTTTCTTCTTGACCATAGCCTCTCTGATCATCCAGCATCCCCTAATCTTGTCAGTTTTACCGTTCACTCTGACACATCCCCGTCTCCCTTTTAAAAGCCTCCCATTGCCACACATCTCTTTAGTTTCAAACTATTGGAGTTATGGTCCCAAAGGGCTCACTTACTGACAGCTCAGTCACTTGCCTTGCCAAATTTTTCAAGAGGACATACAGTATTATTCATTCCATCGATGTTTGAGAAATGTTTTTTGGACGCTTGTAGTGAATTCCTCCCCGTTCAAGCCATTTGGACTGTGAGAGTCCCAGTCAATATGAGGTATATGTTGACTATGTGGTAATGTAAGGCAAAGTGGTCAAAATCTATCATGCCCAGCTTTGTTTACTTGTTCCGCAATGTTCACTTGTAAATGAAAGGATTTTTCACATTTGGCAGGATGGGATTCCTCTGTTCCTTCCAGGACTAGTATTGGAAAATGAATCTTCAGTAATTGCCAGTAATTTTTATCACTTACAATAATTACAGTCATTCAACTTAATTCTGTGGCACAAGTTTTTGGGTGGATCTGGTTGGTACTAGCTGATCGAAAGCAACTAGCCAAGCGGGGGTGGGGGGGGGGGGGGCAGGTAAATGAGAAGCTGAGGGAGGGGGTGGGTGGTTACATTTTACTTGTATTCAGCTGTTCTTAAAATCATACTCCTTCCCCAAGTTTCAAGGTTCCTTTAATTGTCCTGTAATAATATATTAAAAATACAGTATACATGATGTACTTTAACATTTTTCTGCTGCGAGTTACCTATGGACATTGCCTGACAAGCAAAAGAGAATCCCTTCAGAGATTCTGATTGCCCGCGAATTCACCTCCAGCAACCCCGCGAATTCGCCTCCAGCAACCCCACAGCATCTGAACCCATACAGACTCCAGTTCAAACCATTGGGAGCCTATGCTCCAGATCCAAACCTCTGATATGATCAGGATGGTTTCAGCACACAACACTCTTCCAGAGCCCTTCTTGCCCTCAGCACCCTCTTGAATCCTGCACTGTCTGTAAGGAATTTGTACGTTCTCCCCTTGTCTGCATGGGTTTTCTCCAGAGGCTCCGGTTTTCTCCCAAGTGCTGGGGGTGTGGGTTAATTGGGTGTAAATTGGGTGGCATGGGCTCATGGGCCAAATGGCCTGTTACTATGGTGTATGCCGAAATTTAAAAAAAAATTCTGGTTCCAATACCTAGTTCCCATGAGCCCACAATCACGTGTGAGTCCTTCAACTGAAAGTCATCAACAGTCAGGGGCTTCAGCTGCTGAACCCTTTGCTAGTCCGCTGCCATAGGATAGTCTCCTAGGCTTCTTTGGTGGGACGGGTTTTACCTGTTTCTGGTGCCTTGAGCCAGCCTGCTACTACCCCAGAGTCTGCAACTCCCTCATGGTACGCTGCCCAGCACAGGCACTGGTGCTGATGTTGTAACAGATTAAAACATTGGTTCTCAACCTTTTTCTCTTCACTCACATCCCACTTTAAGTAATCCCTATGCCATCAGTGCTCTGTGATTAGTAAGGAATTGCTTCAGGTGGGATGTGAGTGGGAAGAAAAAGTTTGAAAACCACTGTTTTAATTGTACCTAATTGACTCGTTATGTACACAGTTTCAGAACTCCAAAGGAAATGGGCCAATGACAATATTTCTCAAGCAAAATATTTCACTAACAATTGAGTCTGGAACAGTGATTCTCAACCTTCCCTTCCCACTCACATATCACCTTAAGCAATCCCTTAATAATCACAGAGCACCGATGGCATAGGCCAGGGGTGTCAAACTCAAATTCACGGAGGGCCAAAATTAAAAACTTGGACTAAGTCGAGGGCCGAACTAAATATTTATTGAAAATTTTCAACAACATCTGCAAGTTTTCTCTTCTTTTAACATATGTAATGTTAAACTTTAGGATATAACTTTAGGAGGATAATGTTACAGGTCAGGAGTAGGTAGCTCAAGTTCACCCTTTGCTTGACCTGAGGGAAACATATTTGGTCCCTGTGGAGATGTAGTCAGCATTCACAGGCTGTGTCCATTTTGGCCTGCATCAGGACTCAGCATTTCCTGCTCACTCCTCAGGCTCTAGGCCTCTATTCACCCTCGACCCACCATCCCTCTACCTGACCAGTCCTTTACCTAACCTCTACTCACCCCTCACTCCACTCGCTCTGCCTCTACCCACCCCATCCTATACACGCCCCTCTACTGCCTCTCCCCTCAACCTGTTCCTCCCTCTACCCGTCTCTCACCCTCTAATCATCCCTCCCCTACTCGCCCTGCCCCTCCCCTTTTACCTCTTCCCTATCCACCCCTCCTTCTACTCATCCCTCCCTCTAACTGCCCCTCGCACCACCATAACTTCCCCTGCCCATTACTCCTCACCTACACCCTCTGCCCACCCCTGCTTACCCACCCACTCAGGCCCAGCGCGCTGCCGATCAGCCTTTGCGGACAGCCACCATCTCTCTCTTCACGTGCAGGGCCGAACCAGCCGTCCCCGGGGTCCGCGCAGGTGCAAGCGCTGAAGGCCGTGGCGACCGGGAGAAGTGCGCTCGCGCTGTGGAAGGGCCGTCCGTTGCCAGTCGTGCGGGGCTCGCGCTGCCTGGGGGCTGTGCGCAGCCTGCCATGCCCGTCGCGCCGACAGGAAATCACAGGCGCTTGCCCATCTGCCGCACCGCTCGACAGGTGGGAGAAATGACTGGTTGTGCGGGTAGCATTCCAACTGGCTTGCCAGCTGATGACATCGATTGACTTCTCGTGTTACAATTTTTCGTGTTACAATGGGGAAGGATGTGCAATGAAGGGGGAGGATGGTGGGGGTGACATTACCAAAAAACAGCATCGGCTCTCACTGCAGGGCGGGCCACCTCTAATACATTTTTGAAATGATCTTGCGGGCCAAATATAATTATATCGCGGGCCAAATTTGGCCCGCGGGCCAGAGTTTGACATGTGTGGCATAGGGATTACTTAAAGTGGTATGTGTGTGGAAAGAAAAAGGTTGAGAACCACTGGTTTAAAACGAATTTATAACTTTGAGGCTGTTGCATCAAATGTTGAGTGAGGTCTGATTCAGCTTTCAGATTTATTGTCAGAGTACATACACCAGCATTGTCAGGGTTTCATCATTCGCGAACATCTGGGGAGCTTTTGAAAGTTTATTCATAGCAGAAATTGAATATTTCTTTCTGATGTGAGAGCATTGTTTGATCATGTGGAACCTATTGAGATAATGATGGGCTGTTCAGTGCTTGCCTTCTGCTTTGAAGAGATCCACTATGTAAATGGCTGCCAACTGAGACAGATTATCTGAAGACTTGATGGAAACACTTTTTAAAAAAAACACTAAACAAAATTGAACTAAATATTGCTAGTTGAACAGAAGGAAGACAGTGTTAGGTGTATGCAAGCTGAGAATCTACGACAACCCATTGAGTCACGGATGATGCCCCATCTGGAATATTTCCCTGATGCGGAATTCCACATAGGATCCAACGGGAGATCCGAACCTTTCTGGGGCTTCCCCATAATTAACTGAGGAATTCTCTTTTGGTTCTGTTAATGTTAATCTATTGTGATAACAGGACTGAAAATTGGGAAGAAAATTGGATTACAAAATAACTGTTTGTTTAATATTTTGAATCAGTTAAGTATTTTAATGTGATTTTAATGAACTTTCTTGTTTTTTAAAAATATTTCATAATTTTTTTCTTCAATTCTGAAAGTTTTTAGTGTTCTCAATGTTAATGATATTTAAAAATTGTTGAAACTAATTGTAGTTTTGACAGGAATGTGGTGAATCTTTGGAAATCCCTGCCACAGAACTCGTGTTTATTCAGATGTCGTGACGTTATCAAGATTTCTGGGGTAGTGCTGGGAAGTGGTGAAGGAAGATTAGCCAAGATCTCAATGAAGTCCTTTCAAAGAGGTGAATGACCTCCTCAGGGGCTTCCAGACTGGGTTGTTCTGAGAGTCATACCTCTCTGAACTGTACTACCTGGAGATATTATTGTTCTGTGGACCGATGTTTCGACTGACCTGCACCTTCTTTGCCTCTCTGATGTAAGTTCAGGCAGGTGATCATTCCAGGCACTGGCTGGGCCTTGCCTGATCGAAACCCAGAGCAACTCGAGTTCATCAAGCGTGTTAGGAAAAAGGGTAGAGAGGATTCTAATTCAGTTACGAAAAGACATCATGAATAAAGGAAGTGTTGCTTTATGATGATGCTGCGATCACATGGCAGAATGAGAAAAAGCCCCAAATAGGCAATTGATGGGGTGACCTGTGAATGTGCCCATTATTTATTTTTACGCTCGAGGCCTAGACAAAGCAAAACAATTGCCTGAAAGGGCAAGGTTTAAAGCATAAGAAGGTAAAGCAGTGATGCTAATTTTGATCTGATTATGCTGATGTGATGTGCCTGTCGTAAATATAATGGTGTACATAAATAAAACTTGCTGTTGAGATAAAACAACTTGTCCACATTTATTGCTGTCTAATGGTGGGGGGGGGGGGGGGGGGGTAGTGGAGTGTCTTTTAACGCACTGGTTAATTAAAACAAAATTTTCATGATATTTGAAACCTCAGGCATGTAACTGAACGAATTGATTGTTAGCCAATAATGGTTAAATTGCAGTGCTTTGATTTACAAAAGTGGGTGTCAGTGGGGGTAAAGGGGGAAAAAAAATCTAATTTGAGACTGTTGCCAAGCAGGGAAGTCTAATGATAAGCTGAAGGAAAGCCAATTTACCCCCGTTGAATAAAAGGAGTGTATCATCAGGAGACCAGTAATCTTCACTACAATAATTTGGAAATTTAGATCTGTGGATAGCAATTTACCAGAGTAAATAAAAAAAATTTGTTGTTGTATCTGTTTACATTTAGATTTCACAGAAGGGTTACAAAATCGGAGGAAGCCCTTTACACCAACTCCAATTCAGCTGGTCTCCCTCCTCTGCCTTCTCCCCACAAAGCTGCACATTCCTTCCTCTCATATACTTTTTCAGACCCCTTTAAATGCTATAATTGGTTTGCCTCTGATTATAATCCTGGCATAGCATTCTAGATCCCAACCATTCACTGCTGTGGGGGCAGGGGGAATGCTTTTCAAATTCTTTTGACATCCACCTTCATTCATCCCTAGTTCTGGTTGTCTGCATCAATTGGAATAGTTTCTCTTTATCTGCTCTTTAATCTCCTGGATCTGATCCCCTCACAACCTTGTGTGTTGCAGGAAAATTGGCCCCTGCTTCTCCAGTCTCCTTACTTTTCTAGGGTCCTGGCCTCCAGGAATCTTGACTGCAACCCAGTACATCACATTTGGAGCATATATGGAGAGAAATGTGTGTTTATTGATTTTTTATTTTAGTATTTTAATAAGATGGATGATAATAATTGTGGGCTTCTTTCACATATGGTATCTCATCAGTGAGTTAAGGACACCAGGTAATGGAGTGGGAGTAGGGCGTTGCTTGTTCAAGCCTGCTCTACCAATTAACATGATGATGGCCATTCTATGCTGGTCCCAATCCTTTTCTGAGCCATTGTTCCATACCCCTCTCATCCTTGATCCATCAAATATATATACACATCCACTTCAAATGATCCAGCTTCCTCTGCGGCAGAGAATACCAGAGATTCTGACAGAAGAAGCTTCTCCTACCTCATGGTCCTGTGTCCTGCAGTAAATTGTTTGGGATTCTCCCAATGACTACCCTGTCATGTCCCCTTTTGAACATACAATTGAATAAGGTCACCCCTTATTATTCTAAACTCAAAAGAATTTTAGTCCAAGCTGATTTGGTGGGAGAACCTTCTCATCTCAGGTGTTAGACTGGTGAATCTCCTTTGGTGTGCTATCAATGTTAATATGTATTTTTCAGATTGGAGGGGCATAATTGTAAGCAGTATTCCAGGTGAGGCCTCACTATTGTCCCATTTAAAAATAAAATGGAACCCCAACTCCCATTGCTAAGGAAGGCCGGAAGGCAGTTTTCTTTCATAATTACACGTGGGACCTGCCTGCTGACTATTGTCATTTTAAAAAAAGACTGGTCCTTTTTAAGGCAAAGTTTAAAATTAGTACATGCATTTTTGCCATTTTCAGGGTTTTGGTTGGATTCATGAGAATGGTTCCAAATTAGTTTAGAAATGTAGGCAAGACTTGTTGTTTACAAAAAAGATTTTTTATGGATTTATATCAAGTAATTAGGGATTTTTTGTGGAAAGGAAAATTTCCTAGGCTGGCGTTGAAAAAATTGATGTGGGATTTTCAATTTGGAGGGTTATGGCTACCTAACTTTCAATTTTATTATGAAGCAGCTCAATTTAGATTTCTTAGCGCATTAATGGCCACACAAGATACGCCTAGTTGGGCACAGATAGAATTGGCAGTTATTTCTGAAATATTTTCGAATGAATTTTTATTTCGATGGAATAAAAATTTGTTACGAACATATGATGTACCAATATTGAAACATTTAATGAATTTATGGACAAGTAAATTACATAAAATGGGATTGAAAAATAAGTGGTCGGGAAGATTACCATTATATAATAATCAACTTGTTCCTTTCACGGTATCTAATACTATTTTGAAACAATGGGAGGAGAAAGAAATACATAATTTATCTGACTTTTTTAGAATGTCATTTTTGTTCTTTTGTAGAATTGCAAAAGAGATTTGATATAAGTGGTTATTCTATATTTGTGTATTATCAGTTAAGATCTTTTGTAAAATAGGTATGCGGTCATCAAATGAATTTACTGTCTGAAACTGATTTTGAGAAATATGTGCTCTCATTTCCAAAAAAGGGTTATATATCAGGTTTGTATCGTATTTTGTTGGAAAGTGAAAGTAAAATAGATTGGGATAAAGATAAAATGAAATGGGAAAAAGATTTAAGTTTAACAATAACTGAAGAAGATTGGTCTGAAATCTGCCGTAATAGTGTTCGAAAATTGATTAATGCTAGATTGGCGATGATTAATTATAGTTTTATACATCAATTATATTTAACACCCGAAAAATTTAAAAAATTTGGTTTTAGTAAGTCAGATCTTTGTTTTCGTTGTGATCAGGTTTCTGGTACCTTTTTACATGCTGTTTGGTTGTGTGATTGGTTACCACAATTTTGGAAAGGTATTCAATCTGTATTTAATAATCTATATAATCTTCATATTGTATTAGACCCTGATATATTTTTATTAGGGAATATGCAACCGTTGATTGATTTAGAATTAGATAATTACCAGATCTCTTTTATTTACTTAGCGCTGGCAGTGGCCAAGAAATGTATAGCGATTACTTGGAAGAATAGAAATGTATTGTCTTTAGATAGGTGGTATTCAGAGATGAAGTTTTGTTTGGTTATGGAAAGAATATCTTTTTCTATACAAGATAAGATGTCTTTTTATGAGTTAAAGTCGACCCCATTTATTGATTATATACAATTTAAAGAAGTTCGAATTAATTATTTTTTTTAAAACTTTTTTATTATATATTTTTTCTATATATAGGTTTTCTTTTTTTTTGTTTTTTTTATTATTAGTTGTTTTTTTTTCGTTTAAGTTCTTTTTGTTTTTGTTTTTTCATATATATTCATATATAATAAAAAAATTTTGGATTAATAATTAATACTTAATTAATATTTTTTTTGTTTTTTATATATATCGATCTTTTTTTTTAAGATATATTTTTAATTTATTTTTATTATACTAATAGTATTAATTCTTCACTTTTTATCGTGGGGGTGGGGAGGGGGGGTTTAGAGGTTAAAAATAGTTTTTTTTTGTCTTAGTTTTTAGTTGTTAGGGGGAGATGCTGAGATTGGTATTGTATTAACTATGTTACTTTGTACTTGTATTATTTTATTTTGTATTTTTTCTGTACGTGAATTACTTACTTTCTTCATACGTTAAAATTAATAAATAAAGTTTCGAAAAAAAAAAAAAAAAGAAATGTAGGCAAGATTTTGTTTATTCCCTGAATTAAATCTCAGTATCTAAACAAATCTGAAAAGTTTGCATTCATCTTTCCTGATTACCGAGTAGATGATCCATCTTGGCCTCCTTCCAAGATAGCTTCTGGTTAAGTGGTCTTAACACAACATTGATGCTGGCATTCACCTGACAATGCCCACATCTCTCCTGTTCACAGAAAAAAGGACAGATCCAACCTGGCTAATCACTGCCCATCAGTCCATTCCTAGCAGAAAAATGACAGACTAGTGACGTCAATAACACTCGGCATTATCCTGCTTGCTGATGATCTGTCTTCATTTTTCTGGAACACTTGGTTCCTGATGTCATCATAGACTTGGTGTAAAGCTGGGGACAGCTTTTGATTAAAGGGGCCTGATAATACCCAAATCAGTAAAAGGCCAGGACAATGAAGGAGTTGCTTAGAGCAGTGTATCAAACCTGACCACTTGCAGTTGCTCTGTCAAAGACCTTCCCGCCATATAAATGGACTGTAGAATGAACATTTCCAATGTTCGCTTCCATTTATAACTCATCAGAAAATGCATCTGTGCCTGAATGACATTGAAACTTGAGCTGATAAATATAAAGTACCCTCTGTGACAGATAATTGCCAGGTAATGATTGTCTTCAACAATTGAGAGTGAGACACACAAGCCTGCAGCACTGTGGACTGTAGTCAAAACACCGAGATGCTGGAGGAACTGAGCCAGTGTCACAGTGTTCATCGGAGGTAAAGACGTATTACAGATGCTTCAGGACTGAGCCCTTCCTCAAGGTAAGTTCAATAAAGGAGAGGCCAACCACTTTTTTTTGTCATTGCTGAGTATCCCACAATGACCATCCTGTGGGTTGCCAAATCTAAATTCGACTTGCCACATAAACACTGGCTACAAGAGTATGACGGAGGCTAGATCTCCTGAGGTGAGGCTGATAGCCTGATCTAGTATTGTCACAAGCAACAGAAGTGTGACGGAATAGATAGGATGAAGACTACTCCAACACTCCAAAACCATGGCACTATCTCGTATGAAGGAGCCTATTTCAGCAACAATCAGTTTTCTGTATGAAAACCTGAGCTCCTGCAGCACTGGCGCGTTGTCATCTAGAACTGAGAATAATCTCTCACAACGAGAACACCTTGATCAGCACTCGTGTGTGGGGAAGTGCCATCATTACCTTCCGTATCACTAGCCCCTTTTCCACTGGCATCCCAGTTAATTGGCCATGCAGTGTCCCGGGATAGGAAGCCCTTTGTGCCGTTTCCACTGGGCCACCCTTCTTTGGCTTGGCTTCGCGGACGAAGATTTATGGAGGGGGTAAAAAGTCCACGTCAGCTGCAGGCTCGTTTGTGGCTGACCAGTCCGATGCGGGACAGGCAGACACGATTGCAGCGGTTGCAAGGGAAAATTGGTTGGTTGGGGTTGGGTGTTGGGTTTTTCCTCCTTTGCCTTTTGTCAGTGAGGTGGGCTCTGCGGTCTTCTTCAAAGGAGGCTGCTGCCCGCCAAACTGTGAGGCGCCAAGATGCACGGTTTGAGGCGTTATCAGCCCACTGGCGGTGGTCAATGTGGCAGGCACCAAGAGATTTCTTTAGGCAGTCCTTGTACCTTTTCTTTGGTGCACCTCTGTCACGGTGGCCAGTGGAGAGCTCGCCATATAATACGATCTTGGGAAGGCGATGGTCCTCCATTCTGGAGACGTGACCCATCCAGCGCATCCACCCTTAATAGGGGTACAACTAATCCCCGGGGATGGAGTGTTTTACCTTCAACTGAAAACGGGTGACTTTCTGATGCCCTTTTTCCACTTTTTTTATCAGCTGACACCGGGTCATATGAGTAGGGGTCAACGTGGTTAATCCCTGGCGTAAAATGACATCATTTCACACCAGCGTGCTGACAGTTTTCTTTTTCCCCGGTCCCTGTCCCATTTGATTCCTGGGACAAGGTGCCAGTGGAAAAGGGGCTACTGACAATGATGTGTTGCCTTTCCTTCATTGTTGCTTTGTTTAATGGACTGAACTCCTTGGTCAACAGATTTAAAAGCATACCTTCACCACCTGGACCACAGTCATTTGTGAAAGGGACTCGCAGTTAGTGAAGGGCACAAGGTGCTGGCCTTGGCAGTTCTCCCCTAATTCCAGAAATTAGAAACATCAGAAACCCCAGGGTAAAAACTAGCACGCTTCGCTGAACTGCATCCAAGAGGCTTCCTCAAAGGAATCTGTCACTGCCTCCAGTTCTATTGTATGTTCTTCATGTAAAGAATATCCTGAAGATGCCATGATCGCTATTGATTCAAAACCTTCTGGGGGGTTGTAGGTTAATTGGGTGGCATGGATTCGTGGGCTGAAAGGACCTGTTACCGTGCTGTATGTCTAAATTTAACAGTTAAGAACCTTTAAAATTTAATTTGGGAAAAGGCTATACAATAAAACCCATGTAAAGGGTATACAGTAAAACCCTGGCACCTACAGGGATTGGTAGATGCTGGATGAGAGAGTTTTCCGGCTGCCTGAGACTGCATGGTGCGTGAATGGAGAACTAACAGTGAGGTGCGCCAAATTTAAACCCAGTTATTTTCCCATTTTTTTTTGCTGGTTGCTTGAGGTTGTTGGCTGCTTGAATTCCGGATAACTGGGAGCTTACTGTCCTCAGTCTCACTGTTTTAAGAGAAAGCAATGACAAAGCAACAACAAAAATACCACGGGAGATGGCGGAGGGATAAGTTGTAGAGTAATCCACCTGGTGCAGAATTTCACTTCTAACTTGCACCATTGACATATCCCTTTGAAACAGATCACACAGTATATAGTCTGGCTCTATCGAAGCAACCATTGATGGCATTAGTATGCACTTTTATAGCTGGTAATGTGGAGAAATGACTGCAAGCTTTCGAGTATAGTCAAGTGATATTTCTCGTGATTAATAACTCAGCAAACAAGAGATTTGATCACCCAAGTCTAGGAAGGGGCCAAGAAGGTGTACATTTGGAGAAAGTGTTTAAAAGAAATACCAATTTATGTTTGTAGGTCAGAGGAGGAGTGTATTGTGTGAAGTACTAAATCCCACAATTAGATTAGCACTTACCTCATGCATAGAACTGACATTGCATACTTGCCCCAGTTTTAATGTTAAGACTGGAGGGTTTCCATGGCAGCAAGAGCTTTTAACAATAGCTGTAATCCACTGATCTGACAGGCGTTGCTCAGTAGGAACATTTCTAAAGATATTGAGTAAAAGCTTATTTGTATGAGAAGCTGGACTTGATACAATTCATTTATTATGTGTAGAGTTCCTCAAAAATTAATAGAACTAGTTAGAATAGATTTAAATAAAAGATATCTTTGTGAAATCGAGCTCAGATAGCCACTTCATAAAACTGTGCCCTTGAAGACTTCTTAGAATGTTTTTATGCGCACTACAAATTCTAAGAGAAACCCTTGCCGACTGGTTTTCTAGTTTTGGAAGGGCTTGCTGGAGCCTGAAAGGTATTTCTAATTTCTTCCCTTGGGTATGTTTTTCTTTGACAAGTAATGGCAGTGTTGGATAAAACTGGATTGAAATGTTCCCTTTGAGTGAATTGAATTAGCTGATTCATTGCCATTGTTAGATCTGGATTGATGGCTGTTTCACTGCTTTCATTTATTTTCCATTGTGTTATTAAGGTTGGAGTACTTCCTATTGGGTCCTAAAATTGTTTTTTTTCCCCTGCCTGTGAGGTGCGTGGAAGTCACTCAGAGGTGATACTGTTCCGAGTCACTAATTACTCAGATTTGGTTCATTAGGTAGTAACTGAGAGCAAAAAGTTGGTTGGTGGCAGAGGAGAAGGATTTGTCCAAACAGTATGTTGTCTGACTGTTTGTCACCTTTTCTGTATTTGTGGTGTGGCTAAATATTCCAGTGACAAAGAACTGAGCGCGAGTTGAACTGAGCATTCACCATATTGATTATCACTGAAACCATCTGCAGCTTTGGGGAAATCATTGGTTTTCCTGGTCATCTTCTAACTGTGTTGGACAATTTTGAAAGTATGAAAGGGTTTGACTGAGTAAATTTGGAAAGATCAAGGAGCTTAACAAGTGACTTAAATATAGACACATTGGTAATAAAGAAAGTATAAACTGTGGCGGGGAAAGTGATTTAGAATATGGAGCTTTGGTTGTTTCTAGATGAAAAACATACCTACCTTCAGGGAAGTTGAGAGAATGTATAAGGGCCAATGTTTAGATGGTGTTGGATTGAGGATGTTAAAGAAGAAGTCTGCAGATGTTGGGGTCAAGTGCACACATCAAAGTTGTGGAGAAACTCAGCAGGACAAGAAATAATGGGTAACCCATGTTTTGGGCCTGGGCCCTTCATCAGGGCAAAAGGCAGACAAGGCACCTGAATAAAAGGTGGGAGGGGAATGGCATAATCTAATAGGTCATGGTAGATTCAGGTGGGAAGGTAGAAGAGAAAAACTGCTGAGGTGATGGGGATATTGGGTAATGTTGCATGGAGAGGAAAGCGGGTGGGATTGGGAGGAAAGGAGACAAAAGGATAGGGAAGGAGAGACTCTGGGGGCGGGGGGGCAGGGGGATCAACAGAAACCAGGGAAGTCGTTTACACTCGTCTGGTTGGAGAGTACAAGGTATTGTTCCTCCAGTGTGGGTTTGGTGGTGCACAAGGCCAAGGACAGACTTGTTGATGCAGGAATGGTGTATGGAGTTCAAATGGATGACCAGCAGGGGTTTCATGTTATTGCAGCAGACAGAATGAAGGTGCTCAATGGAACAATCTCCCAGTCTCTGCCCAGTCTCTCCGACATAGAGGAGGTCACAACGGAAGCACTGCATGCAGTACACGTTCCCTGCAGATTCACAGGTGAAATGTTCCTTCACTTGGGAGGAACTGCTTGGGGAAGGTGTGGACGCACGTAGAGTATGACTTGCAGTCAGAGCAGTAGGCTGGGAGGGCAATTGAAGGGAAGGAATGAGTTGGCTCTGTTCTAAGGAAGATGGGACCTGTTCCGACGGGACTCTTTGCACCAGAACTGGAGGGAGACCAATATCTTTGCGGGAAGGTTTGCTGATGCTACTCTGAGGGGCAATGTTCTCAGGTGCAGCTATTTCAATGTTAGAAGTGTTGTAGGAAAGGCAGATGAGCTTAGATTGGTTCATGGAATTATGACATTGTGGCTTTTAGTGAAACTTGGGGGCAGGATTGGCAGCTCAATGTTTTGGGCTTCAAATGCGATAGAGGGGAGAGATGAAAGGGGGAGGAGTGGTGTTGCTCGTCAGGTAATATATTACAGCTGTCCTCAGGCAGGATAGACCAGAAGGCTTTTCTACAGAGGCCATATGGGTGGAGCTGAGAAACGGGAACGGTATAACTGCACTTGTAGGGTTGCATTATGGACCACCCAATAGTCAACGAGAATTGGAGGAGCAAATCTGTAGAGAGATAGCAGACGGATGCAGGAAACACAAGGTTGTGAAAAGAGATTTTTACTTTCCACATATTGGCTGGGACTCCCATACTGTAAAAGGTTTGGACGGCTTGGAGTTTGTCAAAAGTATTCAGGAAAGTTTTCTAATTCAATATGTAGAGGCACCAACTAGAGAGAATGCAATACTGAAT
Source organism: Narcine bancroftii (assembly GCF_036971445.1). Lineage (NCBI taxonomy): Eukaryota > Metazoa > Chordata > Chondrichthyes > Torpediniformes > Narcinidae > Narcine > Narcine bancroftii. The sequence goes on from NC_091477.1 coordinate 59,290,589, forward strand.
CTCCTATTAGGAAATGAGACAGGACAGAAGTATGTGTCAGGGAACATTTTGGGGCCAGTGATCATAATGTCATTAGTTTCAAGTTAATTATGGAGAAGGATAGGTCTGGGCCTTGGGTAAATTGGAGAAAAGCTACATTTTGAGGAAACGAGAAAGGATATAGAATGCATGGATTGGGATAAGCTGTTTTCTGGCAAGGACATAAGAGGTACGTGGAAGGCTTTCAAAGGTGACATTTTGAGAGTACAGAGTTTGCATGTTCCTGTCAGGATTAAAGGCAAAGTTAAAAGGCATAAGGAACTTTGGTTTTTGAGGGATATTGGGGATCAGGTTTGGAAGTAGAGAAAGGTGTACAGCAGGTATAGGCAACAAGGAGCAAATGAGGTACTTGAGGAGAGTCTGAATTGGCATGTCAGATTTAGAATTTATTGTCATGAACGCATCACAAAATTGATTGTTTTGTGACAGCATTGCAGTGCAAACATTTATGCAAACCACCTTACAAAATGAATAAAAATAGTGCAAGAAAATTCAAGGTAAGGCAGTGTCTTAAGAATCTGATGGCGAAGGGGAAGGAACTGTCCTTGTACCCCTGAGTGCCCATCTTCAGCCTCCTGTATATTTTTCCCTATGGTAGCATGGCCTGTAGAACTTTTCAAGAGTCTTCTGTGACATACCAAACCTCCAGGGGCTAGCCTTCGACATGGAGGCTCCAGGACAGATCCTCTGAGATGTTAACACATTTGAAGTTCTTGATCCTCTCAATGGCTGACAACTCGATGAGGACTGGATCATGTTCTCCTGACTTCCTCCTGAAGTCCACAATCATCTCTTGGTTTTGCTAATGTTGAGTGTTGTTGGTGTGACACCATTCAATGAGTTGATTGAGTATTATAAAAACTCAAAAAATATGAGAAGAAAATCAGTACCACTAATAGAAGACATGAGGTTGCTTTGGCAGATAATGTGAAGGAAAATCCTAAGGGGTTCTACAGTTATTTTAGGATAGTAAGGGACAAAATTGGTCCCCTTGAAGATTGGAGTGATCAGCTATGTATGGAGATAGAAAAAATGGGGGAGGTCTTAAATGGGTTTTTGCAACAGCATTTATTAAGGAAACTGGCACAGGATCAAGGGAAGTGAGTAAAAAAGACAGTGAGGTCACTTAAATTGAATAAAATGTGCTTGGTGTCTTAAAGAAAATGAGGGTGGATAAATCCCCAGGGCCTGAAAAGATATTCCCTTGGACCTTGAAGGAGGCCAGTTTAGAAATTGCAGGGACTCTTTTTTTAATTTTTTAAAATTTTTCACACTATAAACCATATTGACCAAGATACATACAGACATTTTTTTCTCTTGAATATATACAGTCATTTTCTCCCCTTTTTTCCCCCCTCCCTTCCCTCCCTCCCTCACCCCCTTTCCCATTTATTTGAAGTTCAATCTATAAGATGCATTAAACCCATTAAACAATGTTGTCATTTAATAAAAATAAACAAGAAATTGTACTGAGTCAGTTCTTTTCATTGTCTTCTCCTTCTGTCATTTTAGGTGGTGGAAGTCCATGGTAGGATTTCTCTATTGTATTTCATGTATGGCTCCCATATTTGTTCGAATATTGTGATGTTATTTCTTAAATTATATGTTATTTTTTCTAATGGAATACATTTATTCATTTCTATGTACCATTGTTGTATTCTCAAGTTGTCTTATAATTTCCAGGTTGACATAATACATTTTTTTGCTACAGCTAGGGCTATCATAACAAATCTTTTTTTCTGCTCCATCCAAATCGAGTCCAAATTCTTTATCTGGTTTAGATCTTCCCAAAATTTTTTCACTTTCTCACATGTCCAGATTGCATGAATTGTTGTTCCCATTTCCTTTTTACAGTGAAAACATCTGTCTGATACTGTTGGTCCCATTTATTTAACTTTTGAGGTGTGATGTATAGCCTGTGTATCCAGTTATATTGTATCATGCGTAACCTCGTGTTTATTGTATTTCTCATAGTTCCGGAGCATAGCTTTTCCCATGTTTCATTCTTTATCTTTATGTTTAGATCTTGTTCCCATTTTTGTTTAGGTTTACCGTTTGTATCCTCGTTCTCTTTTTCTTGCAGTTTGATGTACATGTTTGTTATAAATTTTTAAATTATCATTGTGTCTGTAATCACATATTCAAAATTGCTTCCTTCTGGTAACCTCAGACTGTTTCCCAATTTGTCCTTCAAGTAGGTTTTCAGTTGGTGGTATGCAAACATTGTATCGTGAGTTATATTATATTTATCCTTCATTTGTTCAAAGGATAATAATTTATTTCCCGAAAAACAATTTTCTATTCTTTTGATTCCTTTTCTCTCCCATTCTCTGAAGGAAAGGTTATCTATTGTGAAAGGGATTCGTTGATTTTGCGTCAATATTAGTTTTGGTAGTTGGTAATTTGTTTTATTCCTTTCTACGTGAATCTTCTTCCAAATGTTGAGCAGATGATGCAATACTGGTGAATTCCTATGTTGCACCAATTTTTCATCCCATTTATATAGAATATGTTCAGGTATCTTCTCCCCTATTTTATCTAGTTCTAATCTGGTCCAATCTGGTTTTTCCCTTGTTTGATAAAAATCTGATAGGTATCTTAATTGTGGTGGTCTATAATAATTCTTAAAGTTTGGTAGTTGTAAGCCTCCTTGTTTGTACCATTCTGTTAATTTATCTAGTGCTATCAAATTGCAGGAACTCTTGTAGGAATATTTAAAATATCCTGAGCCACATGTGAGGTACCGAAGGAGTAGAGGATAGCTCATGTTGTTCTGTTGTTTAAAAAATAAATTCCAAGCTATGTTGGACGTTAGTACAACCTTTGACAAGGTCCCACTTGGGAGGTAAGTCAGGATAGTTCAGAAGCCTGGTCAATGGGCTCCAAAATCAACTGGGTACCTGCCCTACCTTGGAGGTAGTTAGGGAACCCAGTTAAACTTACCTAGATCATGTCCATCGGCGCCTTGAAAACTAAAATGGCTGACCCAGTTACTCCTGTGATGTCAGCGCTTGTGCAGTGGCGTCTCAGGGAATCTCCGACTGAAGTGTCTGCTGTAATTGGGGGAGGGGGAGAGAGGGGTTGCTGTCACGGGGGGCACAATTGGGGGGAGTGAGGTCGCTGACATTGGGGAAGAGGTTGCTTCCGTGGGAGGGGTCAGAAGGGTCGCCGTGATCGGTGGGGGGCAGAGGGGTCGGCTGCCTCGGGGGCAAGGGGGGTTGGCTGCCACAGGGTGGAGGGGAGCATTATTGACGATGGGGGGGGTGACTAACAGCTGCTGGAGGGGACGGGGGAGACAGATCACCGATAGTTTGCGTGATGCGTCACCTACCGCGGGATCCCCTTTAAATTGCCATGTTGGCGATATACTGGGTCAATTTTTAATTTTTACTCCCCCCCCCCCCCCCCCCCCCCAGCACCTTTGGCCCACTAAACGCTCCTGGGTCCCAGGCGCTGCAGCATAAAAACGCAAGGAAGCAAGGAAGGTTTTCAAAGGTTGCAGAGCGATCTGGAAAAATAAGAAATGACAGATGGAATTTAATGCAGACAAGTGTGAGGTGTGGCATTCTGGAAGAACAAACCAAGGTAGGACATGCACCCAAGTTCCACAAAACAATAGAAAAGACATTTTACGTTTCTTATGATGAAATAATCAAAAATCTGGACAGGATTTCCCCTAATCTCATGATGCAGTTGAACACTCTTCAGCTCATGGTCCAGGATGTGTAAAGGAAAAGATGTTTTAGAACTTAAAAAAAAATTATTGCTCTGTGATCGCAAATTCTTTTTTAATGAACTATGGATTTTATTTTGTGACTGTTACTAGAGATATATTGAGTATGAATAAAATATCTTGCAACGAGTTGGTGAGTTCATACGTTTGCGACTGACATTTGTGACGAGAATGAATGGATAGTGATTTAAAAAACCCACAAATGCCCAGGATGTTTTATATTTTGCAGTGGTGTGGGCTGTGAATGAGACCGGTTGACTCTGTGTACATTATCGCCATTGCAGTGAGCCAAAAGAGGCCAAGCAGAATCAAGTTTCTCTAGCATTAGAAGATACCGGTCTTTTAGCAAGGAACACAATTGGCTTCACATTACATATGTGGTGAAACCTTAGGAACAGCTAAGGTTGGTACATTGGACTTTTTCCTGATTGAATATCCAGTTACTAATGCCGGTTCAATGATGTTAGATCTGGAAGCTGAGAAACACGTGATTCAATCAAGGCTGTAACTTCCAAGACTGTTGAAAGTGCAATTAATTGTTGGAGGTGCCACCCTTCATGTGAGGTTCTTATTTCAGACATTATTTTGCAGGTTTTTGGTCAGTTCTATTCCTTCAACAAATATCCGGCTGATCATTTTACTGCTGACATCATTTCACTGTGCACAAAGTTTAGCACATTTCAAGAAGAGTTTGTCAGGAGTGGAAGAGGGGGCAGAGTGTTCTGGAAGTCCTTTTACTTTTTAATGCATATCCAGTTGAAACTCAGCAAAGATTGAGTGTTTTACTTTCTCTTGTGATAGGATGAGGTCATTGCCGTCTCGAAAAAGGTAATTATTCGGCTGCAAGATCTAGCGAAATGGGTCTGTACTGAGACTTCACAGTGGGATATAAACACACAGGAATCCAAACCCAACACTTTGAACCTGGACAGCAGCAAAGAGGATGCTGAACTGACCATCAGCCCACCATTAGACTGCCACCTCACCTCAAATAATGTTGGAAATGAATGTGCAAGTTCAGGTAAGGAGCCTTCTAGATAGTGCATGAACCAAATGTATGAAAAAGCAGAGTGAAATCTTAACCATCCATGTGAGAATTCTCTCTTCCCATTCTCTGTTTAAATCCTTTGAATCTTACATTGCATTTTTTACTGAAGTCAGTTAAAGCTTGACTATTTGGCCAAGCAGAATCCAGTTTCTTTAACATCAGGAATGAGCACCGGGTACTCGGAGTTTTTACCTAATAAGGCTGTCGGTCAAAATATGATCAATTTGACAGGAATGTTTTCCCTCTGAGTGAGTGTGAACATAGCTCTGACTTGGGCAGCCTGGCTCGTATGCCCAGATGGAGTGAAACAGCGTGGAAATGGGCCCTCTGCCCATAGCATCGGGCTCACCTTTTATTTATTTGGAATGCAGTTGAGAATTTGAGCAGTGATCCACCTTGAATGTTACTGTTATTTATACTAAACTATGATTTTTAAAAAAAAGTTAAATTAAGTATTTTGCCAAGGAGACTGATTGGTAACTTGGGTCACATTTTTTTATTTCCAGAATAGATCATAAAATCCTGTGGCTATTACTTTGGGGTTTGATGTTAACTGAGGTGATTGCAATTGACCCTGTGTCAATTCTGAGGATTAATGAGGTGCTAATTTTTTTTAGTTCTGCAGGGAAAGACAATAACTTGTCTATTGGGGCCCTGCAGGGAAACCAGTGGGAAACTTTGAAGGTAGACTTTGGCAGTTTCATCATAAAATGAAGAATTTTCGGTCCTTAAACTAGAACCCCCAATTAAATTAGTTCAACTTGCCCTGAAAATTGGTCCCCCAGCAGATAGGGAGGCTGTGTTAACCAATTCCATATTGTTTCTTGGGAAGTCTGGTGGTTAGGCATGAGTAATGCAGTAGACCCAGTTCCTTGAATGGAACACTGTTCAAGCAATTGGGGCATGGAATTGGTTTTACAAGGTTTTTCAGTTTTCTGAAACTGCCCTTTGTTTTGTCTGGCTGAACTTAATGAACCAGTTGAAAGTTGACAATGTGGATTTCCTATTTTTGAGAGTGGTTATAAGAAAATTTCACTGAACTACTTGTCAGCTCTTGTCCTCCAGTGGTTGTGATGTTCCAAGATGAATGACTTTTTCTCAAGCTGCACTGACCAAAGCTAATACCATGCGTAAAACAAGCTCAAGAACATAATGTGATTTGGCTCTTTGCACTTGCTCCACTAATCAAGAAGTCTACTTTCCTGCACTAACTCCATATCCCTTGATTCCCTTGATATCTAAAAATGTATAAAATATGTTCAGACTCTGACCCTCCATCAATCTAATGGACAGACATTTCCATAGGAAAGGCTTCTCATCTCAATCCTGATTGGCAGATTCCTTACATTGAGACAGCCCCCCTTGATTTTTGGATAACCCAGTAAAGGAGAACTTCATTCTGGCATCTATCCTATCAACCCAGAAGAATTCTGTATACTTTACTAGGATCACCTCTCATTCTTCGCGATCCCAAAGAGCATGACCCAGTCTGCTGCGGAGACCAACCATATCACACACTCTGTGTCAATTTGGGAAAGTAATACAAATTGTTATAGATCTCTATAGCACAGTCATGCCCTTGAGCCCTGGATGTTGTGCTAATCTATATATTCCAACCAAAAAAAAAGTACTACAGCCTTCTTACTTCACAACCCTCTATTTTTCTTACATCCATGTGCCTAAGAATCTCTTAAATGCCCCTAAGCTTCCAGCCTCCAACACAATGTCCAGCAAGGGATTCCAGACATCCACAACTCTTGGTATAAAAAGAACCTGAACACTGATGTCTCCCCTAAACTTCCCTCCCTTCACTTTGTAAAGATGTCCCCTGGTGTTTGCTATTCCTGTCCATCTTATCTATGCCTCTCAGAATCTTGTAGACCTCTAAGTCTTCTCTTATCCTCTGTGCTCCAAAGGGAAAAGTCCCAGCTCTGTTAACCTTGCCTCGTAAGATTTGTTTTCCAATCCAGACAACATCCTGGTAAATCTCCACAGCTTCCACATCATTCCAATAGTGGTGACCAGAACTGAACACAATACTCTTAAGTGTGATCTCACCAGAAGTTTGTAGAGTTACAACATGACCTCTTGATTCTAGAGTTTAATTCCCCATTATTAAAGCCTAACATCTCAAAGGCCTTCTTAACTGTCCTACCAACCTGTGCATTTGGACCCCAAAATGCATCAGCTCACACTTATCTGGATTGAAATCATCTGTCACTTTTCTCCCTAACTCTGTATCCTGTTGATATCCTCTTGTAACCTTCAGCTCCATCCACAACTCCTCCAATGTTCATGTCCTCTGCAAATGAACTGACCCATCTATCCACCCTTCATCTTTTTTTTGGAATATCTTATTTATGATTTTCATGGACTCACCAAACTCAACAAACCATTCAATCTTTCCAATGTTCCTGTATTTATACAGAGACTGTATTTATCGCCCCCCCCCCCCCGACCCGCACAAACAATTTAACATACAGACATCAATGGGGCCGTCAATCCTGGCAAAAATCAAAACAGAGAAAAGAAAAAAACCTAGGAATGACGATGACAAAGAAACAAAGATTAAAACATGAAAAAAAAGTGACTCAAAAATAAAAATCAGAACAACTAAAAAGAAAAAAACCCATTGTCTGCCCTGTGTCCTGTTTCACTTGTCGTACTCCTTTTCCTCCGGGGACAGATTGTTGCAGTAACTATTTCGTGGGGTGGAACTAATCTATCTGAGTGCTGATATATCACAAGTAAGGTTCCACACTCCAGCGAATGTGTTATGTTTCTTCCTTAGATTGGACATGATTTTCTCCAGGGGATGCAGTTCTCCATTTCCATATTCGATCGAGTGGTATTTAGTTGGGAGTCTGACTTACATGAAAACGCTACACACTTCCTGGCTACCGACGAGACGACCTTCACAAATGGAATTTGATCTTTGGTCAATCTAAAACTCATGTCCCCAATATTTCCCAGAAGGTACAACTCCGGATCCTGTGGAAATTCCACTTCAGTAATTTTTTTCCAGAGTCCCCCAGAAAGGTCTCATCTTTGTACATAGCCAGATGGAGTGGACAAAAGTTCCCACCTCCACATCACACCTAATGCACATAGCTGAAATTTCGGGCTTTGATTTGTGTAATTTTTGTGGTGTGAGGTACAACTGGTGCAAGAAATTATACTGCACCAACCCTTATCTGGCATTGATGATCCCCGACACACTGTCCAGACACAGCTCTTTCCACCACTCTTCATTGATTGTTGTTCCCAAGTCCGACTCCCATCTCTCCCTCAACCTGTGTAAGCTCGTGCTTTAGAATATGTAATACATCTTAGAGATAAATGTACAAACATTCCTCTGTCGATTAGAATCTCCATGTTACTACATCTTGGTAGGGTCCCAATTTTTCCCTTAAGAAAGATCTTATTTGCAAAGAGCAGAAGAATGTTCTGTTAGACAAATCGTATTTGTTTCTCAACTGCTCAAATGACATAAACTGCCCCTTTTTGTAACAATCCTCGATACACCTGATCCATTTTTGGCACCAAGTGTCCAGGATTTTATTACCCAGAGTCAAAGGTATTAACTTATTCTGGGTCAAGGGTGTTTTGGGGGATATTGTTTTACTCTTTTCCATGTCTGGATTACATGCTTTAGGATGGGGCTCTCCGATTCCATTTTCTTTGAGAGTAATTTGGTGTCCCAGTTGTATATAAATTCTTCAGCTAATTCTTCGCCTACCAAGTGCAGTTCAATTTGTGCCTATGGTGGGGGCGGGAGACCCTCACTCAAAGAGTGAAAAGATGAACCTCATCTGGACTGCCCAGAAATACTTTTTAAAATTGAGGAATTTTAAACCCCCAAGTTGTAGTCGCATACCAACTTTACCATGGAGATTCTAGCCGCTTTCCCATTCCACAGGAATCTTCTGACGCACTTGTTGAGGACTTTAAAAATAAAAAAAATTTAAAATAAATATAAATCCCTGAGGCGATGGAATGAGCAACAATCTGAAAGATGTTGGAGTCTTGGCATCACCTTCATTCTGACACAGTTGACTCTGCCCATTAGTGTTATGGGCAGAGTCCTCCAACGAACCAGGTCATCCTCAATCTTCCGGAGCAAAAGGAGATAATGGAGTTTGTACAAGTGTGTAAATCTTTATCTACTTTAATCCCCAGATATTTCCTGCCTTCTTCCGGCCATTTGAATTGACATCCTTGTTGGTACTAACCATTATCCCTGTTCATCAAAGGCATTATCTCCCCCTTTATCCAAATTTATCTTGTACCCTGAAACCTTTCCATAATCTTCCAGTGTGGTCTTTAGTCTGGTCAATGACCCACCCCCCTCTCCCTGGGGTCCGTCACATCGCCAGCAAACAGGTTGATTTTGTGTTCCACCTGGCCCACCTTAAACCCCTTTATGTCTGGATCCAGCTGAATGGTTTCCACCAATGGCACAATGGCTATTATGAACAGAGCTGGGGACAAAGGGAACCCTTGCCCCCTTGACCTGCTCAATAGAAATATTGAAGACATCTCCCCAGTTGTAATATAGCTTGGGGTTTATAATGCAGTGGGCTGATATCGCCTCAAACCGTGCATCTTGGCACCTCACAGTTCGGCGGGCAGCAACCTCCTTTGAAGAAGACCGCAGAGCCCACCTCACTGACAAAAGACAAAGGAGGAAAAACCCAACACCCAACCCCAACCAACCAATTTTCCCTTGCAACCGCTGCAACCGCGTCTGCCTGTCCCGCATTGGACATGTCAGCCACAAACGAGCCTGCAGCTGACGTGGACATTACCCCTCCATAAATCTTCGTCCGTGAAGCCAAGCCAAAGAAAAGAAGAATGAGCCCAGAGGACCTCAAAACCCAGTAGCAGTAGATATTCTCCAAGATAAAAGGTTACTAAAGCAAAAGTTGCTTTTAATTATATTTAAACATGAAAACAGGACAAACGCTAACTTATCACTATTAACTTACTTAACCTAACTTAACCCCCTTCTAATTCTAAGCGCACATGTAAGTAATGTGTGTGTGTAAGTTTAGAAAAGTTCTTTAATTCACAGTCCAATCTCACTTCTCATTCCTCCAAGTTCACTGGTTGGAGACAACTCTTATATTATGCACAGAATCTAACATTTATGAACTTCACCAGGCTTTGGTGCTTGAAAGTAAATGGTTACTGCTCAGGAAGGTTCTTGTCGGTTTTCAGAGAGAGATTTTTGTTGGTCGGTGGACACAAACTGATTCCTTTTAATCAGCCACGTCAGTGTGTTGCTGAAGAAACTTGCCCCATCAGGGGTTTCCAAAATACTCAGAGTTCTTTCATCTGTCGCTTTTCAAAATAACAATACATTAGTAAAGGCACTTGGACCCGGCCTGTCTGGTTTCAGCACAGCTCCAGTATTTTAAATGTGATCTGTTTTGAAGTCTTTGTACATTAAAAAACCTGCTACAATTTAGCTCCTTTAAAATATATCTATATACAATATAACATATGACACAATCTGTCACAATTAGATTTCTGTGGGCTTCATCATATATGTCCCTGACTTGGAACCTGGGAGGCAACATGCCATCCAGGAGCCTTGAGCTTGGTCACAGAACCTCCTATCCACTCATCTAACCAATGCATCCACAATCACCATTGGTCTCCTCTTCTCCCTCCCTTCTGAACTGAGGGACCAGTCTCTGCCAGAGACATGACCACTACAAATTGTCCCTGGTAGATCGTCTCCCCCCCCACCTCCCTAAACAGTATACTTATTGTTGAGGGGAACAGCCATGGGGATACTCTGCCCTATCTGCTTATTCCCCTTCCCTCTCCTAACAGTCATCCAGCTGATGTTTAGGGGCAGCTGTCTCTGTACAGATTCTGTCTATCACCCCTTCAGTCTTCCAAATGCTCTGGAATTCATCCAGCTCAAGCTCCAGTTCCTTAACTCTGTCTGTAAGGAGCTGCAGTTGGACTCGCATCTTGCAGTTGGAGCCTTCACGGACAATTGTGCTATCCCAGATTTCCCACATCTTGCATTTAGATCATTCGACTGCCCTAGCTGCTGTCTCCATTAACAATTCATTGTTTATATGCAAAGATCTTGACTGGCCTTGGCTTACCTGAAAGAAGCTCACCCTCAGCCTCTGCTCGTTGAAGCCTTGTGAGCCAAAGCCTCAAAGAGCCACTCCTACCCTGAGCCACTTGCACAACAGCTGCTCTACACTGGCTGCTCCACTTGAGCTTCCCTACTTTTTACTGCTCCTTATCTGTAACTCCTTCTCACCAATCACCATTTTACTTTTTAAATTCTCTTTCCCAAAGCTTGGTCCCAACTCTCTCTCATATATGAGGCCTTTGCACCTCCTCTTGCAGTGACAGTCCTGAAATCACAATATCAGCGGCCTTGTGGCTGCTTTAGGAATAAACCTGCAATGTTTTCATGAGTCCAGGCAGAGGCTCTAATGTCAAAACCACAAATTGCTGATTTTTTTTTTCTTGGAACCATCTGTATTTTTATTCTTGTCTTTTTAAGACTATAAAATGTCTCCAAAACTCTGAGCAGCAGGTATCTAAATTTTAAATTTTAATTTGTACAGAGATATACCAGGATGCTACCTGATTTAGAGAGTATGCATTATGAGCAGAGATGAAGGGAGCTCGGGCTTTACTCTCTGGAGAGAAGGAGGGTGAGATAGGGATCCTGTTCTGGTTGGTTGCTGGTTATTCCTGGTGTTGATGTCGGGGCTGCTTCTGTTTACAATGTATAATGATGATTTAGATTATGGATTGAATGGTTTTGTGGTGAAGTTTGCAGATGACACCAAGATAGGAGGTGAAGAAACCAAAAGTTTGCAGAGAGACTTGGACAGTTTAGGAGAGTGGGCAAAGAAATGGCAGCTGAGATACAATGTTGAGAAATGTACAGTTGTTCATTTTGGAAGAGGAAATAAACAGGCAGATTATTATTTGTATGGGTAGAAAATTCAAAATTCGGAAGCGCAAAGGAAATTGGGGGTCCTCGTGTAGAATAATCTAAAGGTTAACCACCAGGTTGGATCGACAGTAAAGAAAGCGAATGTTATGTTGGCCTTCATTTCAAGAGGAATAGAGTAAAGAGGTGTTGGTGAGGCTCTATGGGGCACTGGTAAGACCTCATTTGGAGAAATGGGTTTATTTTTGGGATGTAATAATGTTGGAGAGAGTCAGAGAAGATTTACCAGGATGATTCCTGGAATCCAAGGACTTAACATACGAGGAACATTTATCGGCTCTTGGACTGTATTCATTGGAGTATAGAAGAATGAGAGGGGATCTCAGAGACATTTCGAATGCTGAAAGGATTGGACAGAGTAGATGTGAATAAGATGTTTCCCTTGGTGGGTGAATCCAGGACAAGAGGAAACAGCCTTAGAATTAGAAGGTACCCATTTAAAACTGAGATAAGGAGAAATTCTTTTAGCCAGAGGGTCGTGGATTTGTGGAATTTGTTGCCACGTACAGCTGTGGATCATTAGGGGAATTTAAGGAGGAGATTGTTAGCTATCCAATTAGTCAAGATATCAAGGGATATGGGAAAAAGGTTGGAATATGGAACTGGATATGAGAACAGTTTAGCTCAGGGTGGAGTTGCAGAGAAGACTCGATGGGCCAAATGGCATACTTCTATTCCTTGATCTTGTGACATGATAAGGTATAGAAGATATTAAAAGGAATAGAGAGAATAGACGGCCAGTGCCTGCTTCCCAGGTCACCACTGCTCAATACAGGAGGGCATGGCTTTGAAGTAATAGGTGGGAAGTTCCAGGGAGATATTAGAGGAAGGATTTTTACCCAGAGAGTAGATGGTACCTGGGTCAATGGTGGAGGCTGGTGAATTTCCAGAGACGACTAGACAAGCGTATGGAGGAATTTAAAGTGGAGGATTATGTGGGAGGCAGGGTCTAAGGGTCAGCACAACATTGTGAGCTGAAGGGCCTGTACTGTTCTATGTTCTACAAGCACGGTAACAGGCTTTTTCGGCCCACAAGCCTGTGCCATCCAATTAGACCCAATTGACACATTTTGAACAGTGGTAGGAAACTGGAGCCCCTGGGGAAAACCCACGCAGACTCTGGGAGAATGTACCAACTCCTTACAGACAGCGTGAGATTCAAACCCAGGTCCTGATCACTGGTGCTGTAACAGTGTTGCATGAACAGCTGTGCTAACCATGCTGCCCTACAATCTGTCTTGTAAATACTAGCAGAGAAGCAGACAAACCAGCAGCTGAGGAGATGGGCAGTGTTTCAAGTCCTTGCATCATTGGAACTTTCCAAGTGGAATGGGCTGCACTGGAACTGGAGGGGAGCCATTATCCTGGCAGGGAGGTTTGCTAATGCCTTTGCAGTGGAAGCAGCAGATGAGATGTTTGGAGCACAAGTAGGGAGAGTTGGTAGGGAGTTTGTGTAAATGGGCAGGCAGAGAGGGAAAAGTTGCAACCATGTGAATGCATTTTAATACAAGAAGGACACAGTCAAATACAGGGCTAAAGGTTTTGCCTGCACACAGCATCAGAAATAAAGTGGATGACCTTGTAGTACCACTGCGGATTGGCAGCTATGATGTTGTGGCCATCATAGAGCTGTGGATAAAGGATGGAAGTAAAACAGGAAAGTCTGCAGACTCTCATTGAAGTAAAAACACAATGCTGGAGAAACTCAGCAGGGCAAACAGGGCAGATACATAACCAAGGTTTCGGGCCTGAGACCTTCAGCAAGTTATGGACAAAATGTGGGCAGGCACCCAAACAAAAAAGTTGGGGGGGGGGAGAAGGAACACAGTCCCATAAGCTGGAGGTAATAGGAGGAAGGCACACCAGAAAACAAGGAGAGGAGGGATGGCTCTGTGAATAGAGAAGGAAGGGGGTAGAGAGCTTGGGGGAAAGAGAGAGGAAGAACAGGGAGTGGGCTAGCAGAAACCAGAGAAGTCGATGGTAATACCATCCAGTTGGAGAGTGGACAGACGGAAAATCAAGTGTTACTCCTCCAATGTGTGGGTGATCTTGATTTGACATTACATGAGGCCACGGACAGTGGGGTGGGGAATTAAAAAGATTGGCCTCTGGGAGATCCTGTCGCAGATGCGGACAGAGCAAAGGTGCTCAGAGACACGATCTCTTCGCCTGCATCCAGTCTCTCCAATATAGAGAAGGCCACAACTGGAGCACCGGATGCAGTAGGTGATTCCTGCAGATACACAAGTGAGCTGTTGCTTCACTTGGATGGACTGTTTAGGGCTACAAATGCTGGTGAGGGAGGAGGTGTGGGTGCAAGTGTGGCACTTCCTGCGGCCACAGGGGAAGGTGCCAAAGGTGCGATTCGTGGGAAGGGATGAGTGGATGAGGGAGTCATGGAGGGAGTGGAGAGAGGAAAGTGGAGGGGGAAGATGAGTCGGGTGGAGGGATGCTGTTGTAGGAGGTGGAAATGACAGGATAATGTGTTGGATGCGGAGGCTGGTGGGGTGCTGGGTGAGCACAAGGGGGTTTTTTTTGCGTCTGGGGGCAGAGGGGGTCAGGGCAGATGATTGGAAAATGGAGGAGATGCAGGAGAGGGCTGGGTTGATGGTGGTGGGAGGGGAGGACATTTCAGAAGATCTAGACTGGAAGGTCTCCTCTTGGGAACAGAGACAGAGAAGTTGAGAGAAAGGAATAGAATCCTTGCACGGGACAGGGTGTGAAGAATTGTAGTTTAGGTAGTTGTCTCTGAGACGGGGACAGAGAAATCAAGAAAAGGGAGAGTGTCTCCGGAGATAGACCAAGGGAATTTGAGATTGGGGTGGAGGTTGACAGCGAAGTGAATGAAGTTGATGAGCTCATCTTGGGTGCATGAGGCAGCTCCGATATGTAATCATCAATATAGATGAGGGGTCTTACCTGTGTAGTCTTCCAGCATGGGTTGGTGCACAAACAGGCAGGCGTAGCTGGGGTGACAATGCACAATGCTGGAGAAACTCAGCAGGTCAAATAGTGTCTTTTATATTAGCAAAGGTAAAGATACAGAACTGATGTTTCAAACTTGAGTCCTTCATTAAGATATGGAAGAATGTTGACAAGTTCAAAGGCAAAGGGAGAAGGGAGGGATGGGACAGAAGTGATCGGGGGAGGTGGGTTGGCTGGGTGAGTGGAGAGGAAGTGTTTTGGGGGGAGGAGGGATGTCTGTGTGAGTGAAGGGGAAGTCTTTTGGGGAGGAGGGATGCTGGGTGAGTGGAGGGGAAGTGTTTTGGGGGGAAGGAGGGATGACTGGGTGTGTGGAAGGGGACGGTGTGGCTCTTTTGGTAAGGAACAACATTAAATCGAGGTGATATGGGATCAGAAGAATGTTCAGTGCCCTCTGTAATGTTTGGAACAAAAACTTTTTTTTTCCTTTATTTGCCTCTGGGATCTACAGTTTGAAATTTGTAATTAAACATTTCACATTTGATTAAAGTGCAAGGTTATTTGTCCATGTAGAAAAATACAGCAATTTTTATACATAGTTCCCCCATGTCAGGGCACCATAACGTTTGGGACATTTGGCTTCACGGGTGTTTGAGAGGACTCGGGTGTGTTTAATTGCTTCACTGGTGCAGGGATAAGAGAGCTGGGCTTGTTTCTAAGCTTTTGATCACCTTTGGCGTCTTTAGTTGCTATTTTTCAAAATGAGACCAGAGTTGTGCCAATGGAAGTTATGAGGCTGAAAAACAAGTAAAACAGTAAGAGCCATCGCCCAAACCTTAGAATGACCAAAAATCAACTGTTTGGAGCATCATTAAGAAGAAAGAGCATATTGGTGAGCTCAGTAATGACAAAGGGATTAGTAGGACAAGTAAGACTCCACTGCTGATGACAGAAGAATTCTCATCATAATGAAGAAAAATCCCCAAACACCTATCCGACAGATCAGATGCACTCTTCATTAGGCAGGTGCAGATGTATCAATGACCACTGTCCACAGAAGACTTCATGAACAGAAATACAGAGGCTACACTGCAAGTTGCACACCACTAGTTAACCTCATTACAGTTTGCCAATAAGTATTTGAAAGAGCTGGCAGAATTCTGGCTAAAGGTCTTGTGGATAGATGAGACTAAGATTAACCTGTGGCAGAGTGATGGCAACAGCAACATGTAGAGTTGATGAGGATCCAAAGTATCTCACCTCATCTGTGAAACATGGTGGTGGGATGTTGTGGCCTGGGCATCTCTGGCTGCCACAGTTACTGGTGCACTTACCTTTATTAATGAGGCAACTGCTGATGGCAGTAGTAAAATGATTTCTGAGCTGTATAGAAACCTCTTATTTGCTCAAGTTCGAGTAAATGCCTCCAAACTCTTCTCCAGCAACACAATTATCCCAAATATACTCTTTGGCTTGGCTTCGCGGACGAAGATTTATGGAGGGGGTAAAAAGTCCACGTCAGCTGCAGACTCGTTTGTGGCTGACAAGTCCGATGCGGGACAGGCAGACACGATTGCAGCGGTTGCAGGGGAAAATTGGTTGGTTGGGGATGGGTGTTGGGTTTTTCCTCCTTTGCCTTTTGTCAGTGAGGTAGGCTCTGCGGTCTTCTTCAAAGGAGGTTGCTGCCCGCCAAACTGTGAGGCGCCAAGATGCCAAACTGTGAGGCGATATCAGCCCACTGGCGGTGGTCAATGTGGCAGGCACCAAGAGATTTCTTTAGGCAGTCCTTGTACCTTTTTTTTGGTGCACCTCTGTCACGGTGGCCAGTGGAGAGCTCGCCATATAACACGATCTTGGGAAGGCGATGGTCCTCCATTCTGGAGACGTGACCCATCCAGCGCAGCTGGATCTTCAGCAGCGTGGACTCGATGCTGTCGACCTCTGCCATCTCGAGTACTTCGACGTTAGGGATGTAAGCGCTCCAATGGATGTTGAGGATGGAGCGGAGACAACGCTGGTGGAAGCGTTCTAGGAGCCATAGGTGGTGCCGGTAGAGGACCCATGATTCGGAGCCGAACAGGAGTGTGGGTATGACAACGGCTCTGTATACGCTTATCTTTGTGAGGTTTTTCAGTTGGTTGTTTTTCCAGACTCTTTTGTGTAGTCTTCCAAAGGCGCTATTTGCCTTGGCGAGTCTGTTGTCTATCTCATTGTCGATCCTTGCATCTGATGAAATGGTGCAGCCGAGATAGGTAAACTGGTTGACCGTTTTGAGTTTTGTGTGCCCGATGGAGATGTGGGGGGGCTGGTAATCATGGTGGGGAGCTGGCTGATGGAGGACCTCAGTTTTCTTCAGGCTGACTTCCAGGCCAAACATTTTGGCAGTTTCCGCAAAGCAGGACGTCAAGCGCTGAAGAGCTGGCTCTGAATGGGCAACTAAAGCGGCATCGTCTGCAAAGAGTAGTTCACGGACAAGTTTCTCTTGTGTCTTGGTGTGAGCTTGCAGGCGCCTCAGATTGAAGAGACTGCCATCTGTGCGGTACCGGATGTAAACAGCGTCTTCATTGTTGGGGTCTTTCATGGCTTGGTTCAGCATCATGCTGAAGAAGATTGAAAAGAGGGTTGGTGCCAGAACACAGCCTTGCTTCACGCCATTGTTAATGGAGAAGGGTTCAGAGAGCTCATTGCTGTATCTGACCCGACCTTGTTGGTTTTCGTGCAGTTGGATAATCATGTTGAGGAACTTTGGGGGACATCCGATGCGCTCTAGTATTTGCCAAAGCCCTTTCCTGCTCACGGTGTCGAAGGCTTTGGTGAGGTCAACAAAGGTGATGTAGAGTCCTTTGTTTTGTTCTCTGCATTTTTCTTGGAGCTGTCTGAGGGCAAAGACCATGTCAGTAGTTCCTCTGTTTGCGCGAAAGCCGCACTGTGATTCTGGGAGAATATTCTCGGCGACACTAGGTATTATTCTATTTAGTAGAATCCTAGCGAAGATTTTGCCTGCAATGGAGAGCAACGTGATTCCCCTGTAGTTTGAGCAGTCTGATTTCTCGCCTTTGTTTTTGTACAGGGTGATGATGGTGGCATCATGAAGATCCTGAGGCAGTTTACCTTGGTCCCAACAAAGCTTGAAAAACTCATGCAGTTTGGCATGCAGAGTTTTGCCGCCAGCCTTCCAGACTTCTGGGGGGATTCCATCCATACCTGCTGCTTTGCCACTTTTCAGTTGTTCGATTGCCTTATATGTCTCATCCAGGGTGGGAACCTCATCCAGCTCTAGCCTTAGGGGCTGTTGAGGGAGCTGGAGCAGGGCGGAATCTTGGACTGAGCGGTTGGCACTGAAAAGAGATTGGAAGTGTTCTGACCATCGGTTGAGGATGGAGATCTTGTCGCTGAGGAGGACTTTGCCGTCTGAGCTGCGCAGCGGGCTTTGGACTTGGGGTGAGGGGCCGAACACAGCCTTTAGAGCCTCGTAGAAACCCCTGAAGTCGCCAATGTCCGCGCTGAGCTGGGTTCGTTTGGCGAGGCTAGTCCACCACTCATTTTGGATCTCCCGGAGTTTGCGCTGAAGATGGCTGCATGCGCGACGGAAGGCTTGTTTCTTCTCTGGACAGGACGGCTTTGCAAGGTGAGCCTGGTGGGCAGCTCGCTTCTTTGCCAGCAGCTCCTGGATTTCCTGGCTGTTTTCGTCAAACCAGTCCTTGTTTTTCCTGGAGGAGAAGCCCAGTACCTCTTCAGTGGATTGCAGTATGGTATAATATACTACTATACTACTACTAATATACTACTACTAATATACTACCAAATATACTACTAAAGCAACAAATGTGTTTTTCAAAGCTAAAAATTGGAAAAATCTTGAATGGCCAATTCACTCACCTGATCCAAATCCAATTGAGCATGCCTTCCATATACTGAAGAGAAAACCTGAGGGGAAAAGCTCTGAAAACAAGCAGGAGCTGAAGATGGCTGCAGGAGAGGCCTGGCAGAGCATCACCAGAGAATAGCCCCAGCACCTGGGGATCTCTCTGAATCACAGACCGAGCAAGGAATATGAAACAAAGAACATGACAGACACAAATATTATGGTGGCCTGAAATGAGGGGACTATGTATCAAACGTCACGTGGTCAAATCAAAATATATACAAATAACCTTGAATAAAATCTGAAATGTGCATTTTAATCACATGTATATTGTTTAAGGACAAATTTCAAACTGCACAGAGGCAAATAAACAAAAAAGTGTATTTATCCCAAATATTATGGAGGGCACTTTAGAATTATTGTGGATTGAGTTTAAAAAATGGCAGTGGTCAATAGACACTGTTGGCTGTTTATATACAGACCTCCAAACAGTAGCCGCAATGTGTATTAAAAATTGCAACAGAAATTGTCAGAAAGGCAATGTTATGGTCGTCATTGGGTTTTTTTTTTAAACAAACCAGTATGTTGTCCCAAGACTGGATCTGTGGAAATCCTACGAGATGGCTTTTTAGAGCAGCTTGTTGGTGAGCCTACTCGGGGATCAGCTGTACGGAAATGTGTGTTAGGTAATTAACCAGAGGTGATGAGAGAACTTGGAGTAAAGGAACATTTAGAGAGCACTGATCACAGTATGATCGAGGTCGAGTTGAAATATAACGAGGAGAAAATGAAGTAAGATGTGTCAGTATTTCAGTGGATTAAAGGGAATTACAGTGGCACGAGAGAGGAACTGGTCAAAGTGGATGGGAAAGGGGCACGAGTAGGGAAGGTGGCAGAGCAGCAACAGATGGAGTTTCTACAAGAAATGAGGCAGGTGCAGGATAAATACAAACCATGGAAGAGGAAATATTCACTTGGGAAAAAGTCACAACTGTGGCTGACCGGGGAAGTCAAAGCGAACATGAAAGCAAAAGGAGGGAAACAAAATTTAGTGGGAAGACAGAGGATTGGAAAGATTTTCAAAATTCACAGAAGGCAAAACTCGGAAGGAGGGAAAAGATTAAGTTTGAAAGGTTAGCAAATAATATCAAAGGGGATAAAAGGCTTCAAGCATATCAAGAATAAAAGAGCAGTGAGAGAGATATGGATCTACTGGATAATGGCACCTCAGAAATTATAACGGGAGACAAGGATACGGCAGAGGAACTAAAGGAGAATTTTGCATCAGTCTTCACCATGGAAGACACTAGCCATGAGCCAGATGGCGAAGGGAACCAGGGAAGGGAAGTGAGTGCAGTTACTAACTTAAGGGAGAAGGTGCTTGGAAAGCTGAATGGTCTAAGGGTGGATGTCTCCTGGACTAGATGGACTCAGGTCCTGAAGGAGGTAGTGGCAGAGTTTTAAGATGCATTGGTGATGATCTTTCAGGAATCAATAGATTGTGGCATGGTCCCGGAGGACTGGAATATCACAAATGGTACTCTGCTATTCAAGAAGGGTGAGGCAACAGAAAGGAAATTATGGACCGGTCAGCCAAATGTCAGTGGTTGGGAAGATGTTGGAGTTGATTGTGAAGGATGAGGTTACAGAGTACTTGGAGACACATGACAGGATAGGATAGTTACCTTGAGGGAAATCTTACTTGACAAACCTATTGGAATTGTTTAAGGAAGGGTCAAGCAGGCTGGATAAGAGAGATGCAATGGATGTGTATTTAGGTTTTCAGAAGGCCTTTGACATGGTGCCGTACATGAAGCTGGTTAAGAAGATAAGAGCCCGTGATCTAACAGGAAACATATTAGCATGGGTAGAGCATTGGATGATTGGCAGGAAGCAGAGAGATAGAATGCAGAAATCCTATTCTGAGTGGCTGCCAGTTGCTAGTGGTTTTCCACAGGAGTCGGTGTTAGGGAGGGCCGCTTCTTTTTATGTTGTATATTAATGATTTGGATTATGGATCAAATGGCCCTGTGGCCAGCTTTGTAGATGCTACAAAGGAAGGTGGAGAAGCAGGTAGTGGAGAGAAATCAAGGAGGCGGCTTAAGGACTTGGATTAAGGAGAGTAGGCAGAGAAGAGGCAAATTAAATATAACGTCGTATAGTGTACAGTTATGCACTTTGGTATAAAAAATATATGGGTGCGCTATTTTTTAAAAGGGGGAGAAAATTGGAACTACCCAGGTGCAATTTACCTGAGGGTAAATTTCCATATTGAGTCAGTGCTGGAGAAGAGGAATGGAATATGAGAGAGGGGATGTGACATTGAGGCTTTATAAGGCACTGGTGAGACCTCACTTGGAGTGTCAAAGGTGACATTTTGACAGTACAGAATTTGTATGTTCCTGTCAGGATTAAAAGCAAGGTTAACAGGCCTAAGGTTTTTGAGGGATATTGGGATCTGGTTCGGAAGAAGAGAGAGGTTATAGCAGGTAGAGGCAACACAGAGCAAATGAGGTACTTGAGGAGTGTAAAAAATGCAAGAAAAACCTCAAGAAAGAAATCAGGATGACCTGAGGTGGCTTTGGCTGACAATGTGAAGGGAAGTCGTTAGAGTTTCTGCAGGTATATTAAGAGCAAAAGGATAGTAAGGGACAAAATTAGTCCCCTTGAAGATCAGATTGGTTGACTTTGTATGGAGCCAAAAGAGATGGGGGTGATCTTAACTTTTTTTTAATCAGTATTCACTCAAGAAATGAGCACAGTCGTGGGAAGTAAGGAAAACAAGCAGTGAGGTCTTGAAACCTATACAGATTAAAGAGGAGGCTGTCTTAAAGTAAATAAGGGTGGATAAATCCCTTGAGCCTGACAGGATATTCCCTTGGACCTTGAGGGAGGCCAGTGTAGAAATTGCAGAGGCTCTGGCAAAAATATTTAAAATGGCCTGAGCCATGGGTGAGGTGCCGGAGGATTGGAGGGTAAACATAGAAACATAGACATAAAAGATAGGAGCAGGAGTAGGTCATTTGGCCTTTTGACTCAATGAGATCATGGCTGATCTTAAAGTTCAGTACCCCATCCCCACGTTCTCTCCGTAACCCCTAATTCCCTTATACTGAAGAAATATATCTAATTCCCTCTTAAATATATTCAATGAACCTGCCTCTACTGCTCTCTGTGGCAATGAATTCCACAGATTCACCACCCTCTGGGTAAAGAAATTCCTCCTCATCTCGGTCCTAAATGGTTTGCCTATTATCCTCAAACCATGGCCCTGGGTTCTGGATTTTCCCATCATTGGAAACATCCCATCTGCATCCATTCTGTCCAGTCCTGCCAGAATTTTATATGTCTCTATGAGATCCCCTCTCAATCTTCTAAACTCCAGCGAGTACAATCCCAAATTGTGCAATCTTTCCTCATAAGTTATTCCTGCCATTCCAGGTATCAGTCTGGTGAGTCGCCTTTGCACTCCCTCCATTGCAAGAACATCCTTCCTCAGATAAGGTGTCCAAAACTGCACACAATACTCCAGGTGTGGTCTCACCAAGGCTCTGTACAGCTGCAGTCAGGTATCCTTATTCCTAAGCTATAGTAGTTCATGTTGTTCCGATGCTTAAAAAATGCTCCAAAGGTAACCCTGGAAATTATAGGCCAATGAGTCTGATGTCAGTAGTAGGTAAATTATTGGAGGTAAATCTAAGAGATCTGATGTACAATTATTTGGATAGCCAGAAACTGATTTAAGAATAGTCAACATGGCTTTGTGTGTGGTTGATCATGTTTAACCAACCTTCGAGTTTTTTTAGGAGGTTACCAGGAAAGTTGACTAAGGAAAGGGTGTAGATTTTGCCTATGTGGACTTTGACAAGGTCCCACATGGCAGTTTAGTCAGGAAGGTTCAGATGCTAGGTGAAGTTGTGAACTGGATTTGACAATGGCTGGATGGGTGAAGCTAGAGAGTACTGGTGGATAATTACATTTCAGACTGTAGGCTTGTGGCTAGTGATGGGCCTCAGGATTTGATGCTGGAGCATTGTTGTTTGTTGTCTGGATGTTAATGTGGTAAATTGGATCAGCAAGTTTGCAGATGATGGGGCTGAAAAAATGGCAAATGGAATTTAATGCAGACAAGTGCTAGGTGTTGCATGTTGGAAGGACAAACCAAGAAAGGACATACATGGTAAATGGTAGGGCCCTGAGGAGTGCAGTCGGACAGAGGGAACTGGGAATACAGATACATAATTCCTTGAAATTGGCATCACAGGTGGATGGGGTTATAAAGAGAACTTTTGGCATCTTGGCCTTCATAAATGAAAATATTGAGTAAAAGAGTTGCGATGATATGGTAAAGACATTGATGAGGCCAAATGTGGAGTATTGTGTGCAGTTTGGTCATCTAACTACAGGTATGCAGTGCTTAACGTCCACAATGCATTGTGTGAAACTGGGTGTTAAGCAGTATGGATGTTGTGTGAACACCATATTACTGCATATACTTACCAAAATTATATAGGACACTGAACTTGCAAAAAATTAAACTGTTTAATTTTTTTCACTTTTTAAACTTTTATGTAAACATTTTCTTAGCCTATATCACACACAGTTTAACAAAGAGGATCAGGATCATCCATGTCACTGTTCTCAACTTTCTCATTACGTTTTGCTGGATGAGTTTCTGGTGGAATAACCTCCATTACTGAGCTGTCCTTAAGGACCTGACTGAGGCTCTGTAGTGAACTGGAAATTCACTACTGATGTGATGTCCTAAGGACTGGCTCCTCTCCTGACTTTGCCCCTGCATACCCCATTATAAACCCTGGATCCCCACCAAAACCCCAGTTCAGTCCAAAGACTATTGTATGTTATTCTTACTGAATAGAAGCGTCGTCTTCAGTGCTCTCGGTCACGCTGCAATTTTATTCAATAAAGAACGGGATGGAAGCTCTGTTGAAGCCAGCAATGCTCCTAATCGATCCTCTGTCTCCAGAGGCCCCGGAGGGATTAATGTACTGGCCACACCAATGGTCTACTCCATGGATGAACTCGAGGTCGGCGCTTCTCTCACACGTCGGACCTAAAGGATTCCCGATCATCAGGGACTGCAATACTTACGAATCAGCCATCAAAAGGCTGAAGGCTCACTACGTGAGGCCCCAAAATGTCATCCTAGTGAGACATCAACTCTCAATGGAAGCAGCAGCTTGTTGAGTCCATCGAAGACTTTGTCCTTGTCCTACGGCACCTGTGAGGATCTGCGGGAACGAAGATGGCACAGCTTGAGAACGAGGAGAATAGCAGATCCAGGTCGCTCTTGTTGATGGCGTGAGGTCCAAGTACATCAGGCAACGGTTGCTGGACCAAGGCAGCGCGGCGCCGTCTGACAATGTGTGGCTGGCCAAGTCACTAGAAATGGCCTAAATGGGAGCAGATAACTTGGAAGGCAGCGGCAGCACCCTCCAGGAGGATATGGTCCCTGGAGTGGCTCCACACACCGCATCGGCCCAGACGGCGGTGGCTTCCGGCACCGAGGAATGCTTCTTCTGTGGTTGGCAACAGCACCCAAGAACTTGATGTCCTGCTAAAGACTCGATCTTCTCTGGTTGTGGTAAGAAAGGGCACTGGGTGAAGGTCTGCAGAGCGAGGGGAGCACTGAGCGGTCCAATGCGTGCATGACCCCCACCGGGCTGGCTGAGGTGTCCAAAGCCCAATCCCATAACCTCCCAATGCCACTGTTGGGCACCATGGTCTTCCTGTGGGGCCACACGGCGAGGGCAGCATTGTGGGAAACCCCAGCGACCACCTTGCCGCGTTTCGAAACTGGCACCATCCTAATCAGACGAGGAGGGGGAGCAGCCATATTGCTGCACCGCGTGGTCTCAGCCACCTTACTGGTTTTCAAAATCAGCGCCAACAGAAGAAGGAAGAGGGTGGCCATCTTGCTGTGCCTCATGGCCCCCGCTATCTTGCCAATCTGACAATCTACAAAGGAGAGTGACCATAGTTAGGGAAACGACTGCGCCTCCAGAGTCCTGGCAGTGATGGTGTTGGACCAGGAGATGCCTCACCAACTGAACAGTTCCATGATCAAGGTGGGGGTTAACGGGCGCAAACTGAAATGTTTAATTGACTCTGGCTCGACTGAGAGCTTCATAGACACAGAGACAGTCCAAAAACTCAATCTTAAAGTGTATTCTTCTAATTATCATATTTTTTAGCGTCCCATAAGCATTCTGTAAATGATCAAGAACATTGTATGGTTCATTTATCCTTGCAGCAGGGGGATTTCTGTAAGTTCAGAATGTATGTACTTAATGATTTTATGTGCTCAGGTTTGGTTGGGTCTTGACTTCTTGTGTCACTTCGAAAACGTAACCCTGCAGTGTTCTGGTCCCCTTCCTCCCTTTACGGTTCAAGGCCCCAAAACTCTGATACCTCTTGGAGTGTCTCCACATTGAATATAGATCCACCTTCTCTATTCCCTGATCTGAGTGCCTAATGCAGACTAATTGGTACAAAAAGCAGGCGCGATAGCGCAAAGACCAGGCATTCATCAAGGCTGAGACACAGCGACTGCTTGATGAGAACATTATCGCGCACAGTACCAGCCCATGGAGAGCACAGAGTGGTAAAGGGGGAAGAAAAGTCCAGGCTAGTAATTGATAATAGCCAAACCATTAATTGTTTTACACTCTTGGATGCATACCCCCTTCCCCCCACTCCCCAGTATTTCAGACATGGTGAACAAAATGGCACAGTATAAGATTTATTTGACCTTCGATCATGAAGCTGCTTATCACCAATCCATTCCGAAGACCATCCCTACACTGCTTTTGAGGCTAACAGGAGACCCTTGTCAGTTCCAGAGGGTTCCATTTGGTATCACAAATGGGGTCTCAATCTTCTAGAGAGAAATGGACCAAATGCTGGATGAATTTAAGTTAAAGGCCACCTTGCCCTACCTCGACAACATTACCATTTGTGGTCACTCTCTGGAGAACCATGATGCCAATCTCCAGAATTTTCTCCATGCAATTGAGGCCCAGAGCCTCACTTACAATACCAGTAAGTGCACGTTCAGGACTAAACACCTAGCCATCTTGGGCTACGTGATGGAGAATGGCATCATCGGCCCTGGCCCCGATTATCGTATGAGGAGCGTTTGACTGTGTTTGCCCAGTATTCATTGGATTTAGGAAAATGAGGTGGGGATCTAATTGAAATATTTTGAATGTTGAAAGGCATGGACCGAGTAGATGTCGAAATATTGTTTCCCATCATGGGAGGGTCTAGGACAAGAGGGCGCAACTTCAGGATTAGAATTGAAATACTGAGGAATTTCTTCAGCCAGGGGTGATAAAACTGGAATTTGTTGCCACATGCTGTTATGGAGGCCATGTCATTGAGTGTGTTTAAGACAGAGATTGGAAGTTCGTGATTAGCCAGGGTACCAAAGTTTATGGGGAGAAGGCTTGGCAGTTGTGAAATGGATCAGTCAAGATTAAATGGTGGGGAAACTCGATGGGCTGAATAGCCTATTTCTGCTCCTATGTCTTGTGAGTTATTTTTCAATGTGGATTTGCTGTTTCATTTAAATCCAAGCAGATCGAGAATGTTTCTTGGTTATAGCAGCTGAAACTTTGGCTAATTCCCCATGTTAAATTGATGGTTTCAGAGACTATTCTGTTATCACCCTGTGCCTCAGTTCTCTGGAATTGAGCAAAGTGTATAACTTGAAATTGGAACAATTAAGTGAATAAAAATGTACATTCTGGGAATGAATCACAATGCTGACCCACCTCCAGATGTTTTGTTCGGAAAATCCTTATTGGTAATTTTGTTCTGTGTCAAATTAAGTCATTTCCCATGGAGTATTGTCAGGACAATACAAAATCGTGCTGTTGCAGGGTTACCTATTGCAGGAAATGCGTGCTAAATTGCAAACAACTGAGGTAAAACCAATATCTTCCTTTAACTCTTGGGATCCACACCTCTCCCAAATCCATGGTATTGACACTCTCCTGGCTTGTTGATTGGCACTGACCACACTCTCTCCCAACCCACGTTGAAATTTTCCACCACTATCCAACCATGCCTTTGGTCTCTGCACAATAATCACCTTCCCCACCCCATCTCTGATTTAGCCCCATGCATCCAACTGATCGTCATACCTAACCCATCTGTGGTTGTATTCCTGATTGCCACCATCATACTTTTAATCATACATCTCATTCCTCTTTGCTACCCCAGCTGTCCATCCATCTGATTCCTCCTTTTGAAGTTACTAAGACAGAGTTGACTGCTAACGTGGTCATGTCCTTCAGGAAGGAGAGGCCATGCTCATTATCTGCAGATTCATCATCCTGCTTGACCTGAGAAAAAAGATGCTAGTTTACTCCTGATGGGTTGAATGGTCTGTTTCCATGCAAATTCCTATTTTAGCCTAATTTGTTTTTAAAAAAATCTGTGCAGGAAATGCATAAATGCAATATTTGTACAATTTTGATGTATGGCCAAAAAATGATTGGGTAGCCCTCTCATGTAACTGTGTTAAGCAATGACTCACTTTATGAAATAGCTTTCTCCTGGTTCAGTAATTTACCCCTGGGAGAGTTAAATTCCTATGATAATATTATCATAATTTCTGGAGCCTTTTACTTGCCCAAACAACATTATCTATGCATCTTGGGAAGCAGTCAAATAGCTGACAGTATTACTCAAGGACTTTGATATTAATGCTTGCCGATATTTCTTCAGCTTTTCCCTCCTGCTGTGTTCATTGAAATACAACATGTGTGTAATCTGTTAAATCTGGAAGTTATCTGCCACTGTTAGCACCATCTCCTGTTCATTTAAAGATTGCAGCTGTCTTTTTTATTGGCCTTGTATACCTACAACCAATGTTTGTCCCTGCTCCTACTTCTATCAGTAATTTCCGCCCGGTTAAAGAAAGATAAAGTTGTACCGATCTCTGAAGTAGTCTTATCACAGTAGCATTAACTTTATTCACGAGAACACATTATCTGCTCTCTCTCCTTTCTATTTTTCATTTTTAAAAGTAATTATTTTCATTTGCTTGCATCAGAATGTCATTAAGGTTTTCTGAAGGTGGCTTTGCTAGTTGTGTCGCTTCAGTCAGTGAGTGAAGAAGAAATTTGGGGGCCATCAGACATGAAGTACTGCCTGTTGTTTGTACATTTCAGCCAAACATATGATAGCAGTAAGGACTGGTAAGTTTAGCATTTAAGTACATAGAACATTTTTTGATCCGACCTGTATAAACCTACTCAACAATCTAAACCTTTCCTACCTCACACCTGTAACCCTCTATTTTTTCTCCTTCCATGTGCCTGTCTGAGTTTTTTTTTAAAAAAAGTCCCTATTCTACCCTCCTCCTCCACCACCCCAGCAATTCATTCCAGACAAACCACCTCTCTGTGTTTTTTAAAAAAACCCTGACAACTCCCCTAAACATCGCCCTGGGAAAATGGTACTGCCTGTCCACCCTAGGCCTCTCATAATCTTATAGACCTCTATTAAGTCATCTCTCTAGAGTAAAGCCCTAGCTCTGTTAACCTTGCCTCATTGTCCAGTCCAGGCAACATCCTGAAAAGTCTCCTTTGCACCCTCTCTAAAGCTTCCTCATCCTTTCTGTAATGAGGTGACCAGAACTGAACACAGCATTTCAAGTGAAGGCTAACCAGAGTTTAATATAGCTGCAATATTATCTCACGACTCTTGAACTCGATCCCCCAACTAATGAAGGCCAAATTACCTACTTAAACCTTCATAACTACTGTCAACCGGAGCAGCCACCTTGAGGGATCTATAGATTTGGTCCTTAATGTCCCTCTGATCTTTCACAGGGTTAAAGATCCTGCCATTAACTACGTACTCCACTGCTCCATGTACTCTTCTGCCACGTAATCCACTGCGCCATGTACTCCATCTGCGACTTCCCTACCAACTCTGTCTATGTTCTATTGTAACCTTTGACAACACTATCTGTAACACCTCCAACCTTCATATCATCTGCAAACTTACTGACCCATCCTTTCATTTCTTCATCTAAATGATTTATAAAATCACCATGATCAGGGGTCCCAGAACAGATTTATGGAAACTCCAGGCAGAATCTATTCCTCTAAAAGTGAAATATTGAAATGAACACAACAATATCTTTAATCTTTCATGAGATTTATTAATAGCACAGATTGAGGACAGATCATGATAACTTTTTAGTGAGTTTGACACAGCTACCCAGTCAGTAATCAGAGCCGAATAATGGATTTGAAACAGTTCTTCACTCTCAGATGTTCACAACAGTTTTAAATTTTTTCTCTATTTCAGCATTTTCAACATTTTATTTTGCTTTTCAATGACTAATCTGGGAATTATTTTGCTTCTGTTTGTACTGGATTGCTTTTTGTTTTTAAACTATGTACATTAATATTTTGTCTTTCATGGTGCATTTTGCTGCCAATCAAGTGTGGTTTTGTGAAATACTGTTGTACCATAAACCTAACCAGTTTGTGCACATTATCAGAGTTAATGATCACACTGTTTAAGCAACCGATTTTGTCTATAAAATAACCGATATAATTTATTGAAATTGAACATTTACTTGTCTTTTCTTCACGATCTTTTGATTATTTTCTCCTTCTCCCTTCCCAAGTTCCCTCTTTTATTTCTGTAAAATAGAAAGAGTAAAACAAATGAGTGCCATTTTCTTTGCTGCTTTTATATCTGACTGGCCAGACATGCTACTTATGGATAGACTGTCTTCCCTTGGATAGTCACTATAAGTGGAGGTTAATGTCTCACATGAGGCGGTAGATGTCGTCACACTTTGTACTGAGAAAGTGAACCATTTTTAAGGGGACAGGGAAGTGAAGTACCATATCAAGTTGGTTGCTGTTGCTCTACTGATAAATGTATTGGGTTACATGATCTGCTCCTTAAGTAAATATAGGATTATTATGGCAAAGAGATACTGGAAAGAGACCTATTCTTGGGAAATGTTTCCTTGGACATATTTGATGAAAACTTTTATGATAATAACACCACTGTTCTTGAAACAGAATTGGCATTTCAGCTGAAATCTTATTCTTCTGATTTGAGTTGGTCTTAAAACTGCATAACATTATTACTGTACCTTGTCAAGAGCATCACTTGATGGTAGATGGTATAATCAGGTGAAGTATTCGATGAGAGAGGCACTGAGTTTACAGAGAACTGATCTTGTATATGCCTCAACTTAACGTGGGTGCTCTCTCCATTGCAAACATTTGGAATATCTGAATGAGGAATTGCAATTTCAAAGCAGCATTCCCCAGATTTTCAGATTTCAGATTTATTGCCAGAGTACGTACATGACATCCCATACAACCCCGAGATTCCTTTTCCTGAGGGCATGGCAGAATTACCACTAATTGAAAGTGCAAAAAATAAACTACACAGCATAAATATGTAGACAAATAAAGAACTGTAAACAGATAACAAATGTAAACAAACTGTACAATACAGAGAGAACAAAAGAAAATTAATAAAGTGCACAAGAGTCCATAAATGAGTCCCTGATTGTTTGTTATTGAGGAGTCTGATGGTGGGGTAGCAGCTGTTCTTGAAGTCTGTCTGTTGTTAAAGTGCACGACTTTCATTCAATTAACATCCATTAAGATGGGTTCTATTTTAGTCTAATGTTCTGTTTATCAGTGCCTATGTCATGATAATTTTTCCCACAAGTCTGTTGAAATTGGGGAATATGCAGGGAAGATGAAAGGGAACAGCTACAATTGGGAATCAAACATTATTAAAGGCTTGGTGCACATCACTCCATGTTCTTCATAGAGCTAACGACATGGTATACTATTGTGCTGGTAGGTATTCTCATGGCAGCTCCATGCCTGGTAAAATGCTTTCTTGTTTCCATCTTTGTTTAAGTGACACCAAGGATCTGCTGTTAGAATTGTTCAAAAAGCTGAGCAATGTATTGGCATTATCTAAATGGGCTTAATTTGGCACTAATTATACAAGACATGAGACTGTCTAGTATTTCTCATTAAGACACCCTATTGTCTTTAAGGGTTTAAGGATGACCGACCACAAGTTAAAGTATTAAGCTACCCACAGTATTGCCGCTATCGGGCCATTCGCAAAAGAATTCAGAAAGCATCAGCCGGGTGTGTGGATGAAGCACAGTTGCTGGCCCTTGGAGGGATCCTCCTGGTGAATAAGAACACGAAGATCCTTTACTGTCGAGAAACGTTTGAACACCCAACGCTTGGTAACAACAAGTCCATTTGTGATGAGTTTGGTGAGTTGTGTATGTTTACTGACTTACTCCTGTGTGACTATGTTTCCTGGGTTCATTGAATTGATAGCTTTTTAAGCCCACGATGAGAGTTGAACTTCTCTGACCAGAAATAGCACTATTCCTGTTGAACTGCACTTGAAAGAGAGGACTTCACAGTTTGGAGCCTTAGCAGGGTGTCTGGGTGTGAAGAAGGAGTAGGAAATGGGAAAGAAAGCTGTTCCAGTCTGTGCAATTGATCATTCTCATTTTTTGCCCTTCAATTGTCGCCCAGATCATTGACCTCTCAGGACAAAACAAATTCTCTTGTTGACACTGCTGAAGAGTGTCAGGAAATGAGTTACAGTACACGTTTCTGTCAGTTGTTGGCAACACTTTTGGCTTTCGCCACATTGGTGGACATTTCATGCATCTAACATTATTTCTAGTGAGCCTAGACATGGTAGGTAAAGTGGCTCTGTCTGTGTTTTTGGCCAGTACATTAAAATGTTCAATCGATGCATAAAGGGAGATCTTATCTCTAAAAATGACATTTGTAATGAAAACTTTAATGAGTGGAATTTCCATTGCGCTTATGGCAGGATCAAACAAATCAATGATATCTTTTGGAGTTTCCACAGTTCTTTCATTGAGCCGGATACATGCTTTGGAAATGTGCCCCATTGCCATTGCCCAATGTAGCAATGAAAAAAAAACTGCCAGTGTAAGCCTCCTGTGGTTCTATACTTGACTAACCGACTTTGTCTTTTTCAGCACCTCGTATTTTGACGCGTTCTTTAGCTGGGAGAGTGGTGCGGACGAGGCTACAAATTACTTCGCGGCCCCAGGCCCTCACATTGCTCCATTATCAACTGACAGGGGGTAAGATTATCACCTTGGTCAGGTAGACAGTTTGCCATTTCACTTTCTTCTCGGGTATGTGCAATGCTTCATCTGCACATGACATTTTTGTTATATGAAATAGAAATATGAAATAGCGATATGAAATAGAAATCAATGAGTATAAAATGTATCCAGCATACCCAAGGCACTT
Organism: Narcine bancroftii; assembly: GCF_036971445.1. Taxonomy (NCBI): domain Eukaryota; kingdom Metazoa; phylum Chordata; class Chondrichthyes; order Torpediniformes; family Narcinidae; genus Narcine; species Narcine bancroftii. The sequence goes on from NC_091477.1 coordinate 59,322,536, forward strand.
TTACTGGTAGTGGAAGATGCCCTTAGCCCACTGAACTTCTACTGTGACTGAGGGAACCACATATGATCTATTTCCCTACCAGCAATGATTTTTGGCAGAACTATGATGCAATATAATTTGATTCAGGGATCTTGTGCTGTTCACTTTGCTCTTCTTCCTCTCCCTTGAAGGCAAGGAAAATGATCTATTCAGAATTGCAATGAACTATGGAACGACAGTAACTTTTGTAGAGCAGCTCCCAAATGCTCAACATTTCACTTGACCAATTGCTCAACAATATTTTCCTTGAAGGTTCATGATGTGAGGAAAGGATTTTAAAGATGAAAGAGATGTTCCCAGTGTGGGGCCTCAGAGTGAAGAAACAAGAGGTCTGATGTAGAGGTTTCAGAACTGGAATGGTAATCAAGAATGGAACACTGCAAAACTGGATTTCTCTTGTTCTTGTAGTTGCCCACAACTGATTGCTGCAGGGAGATTCTTGCTAATCTCCCTAAATTGGCTTGAAATCAGGTGTTTATTACTGGTACAGATTTGAATCTGTCGTGCTGTGTGTTTGTACCATTTCTAGATTGAACTATCAACAACCACTGAAGGACTTGTTCCTTGACAAGATTCATCCAGTTGCTGCCATTCCTTCCTCCACAATCTATCCTAATTAGTAGTGAGAATGGAGCAGGAGTTGAGATGAGCTCCATAGAAGCCTGATGACAGTTAGAATCATGGAATTATTACAGCAGAGAGGAAGCTAAGTGTGAGAAGGGATGTGTTGAGGTATGAAGTGCTGCTGTTGAGGGCTTTGGTGAAGCTTAGTCTTTGTTGAGGAGGGCAAGTGGCGTCAAAGTCATGGAAGTGATGGCCTGTTGGATGGGATTGGTCTGCTCCTCCTCTGGGAGTCTGATGTCCCTGACGGCGATGTCCACAGGAAGTCTATCTAACTGCACCTCCTTTCAGACCACATGCACAATAGGAGCAAAACAGGAGAGGAAGGTGTAGATTGCTGCTGCACCTGTTCCCATCTCAAATAAATATACTGCTTTGGATTCTGTTGGGGGATGGCTTGTCAGGAGAAAATGGCAGCTGCAGCCAGATCAGGGCCACTGTGACCAACCCTGATGCCCAGCAGGACAACAGTAAGGATAAGATACTCAGTAATTTAGGGAACAGACAGGAATTTTGAGGCCACTAACAAGATGGTACATTGCTCCCAGTTGCCAGGAGCTAACAGAGCATCGTCAGTGGGGGAGTGGAACACCCAAAAGGATTGTACACATTGGTACCAATTATATAGGTTGATATGAGGGCAAAGGTTAAAACACGGACCTCAAGGTTAGTAAGGTCTGGATTATCCCCGGTGCTATGTGCTGGTGAGAGAAGGAACGGAAGAGGGCAGATGAATCCTTGGCTGAGGAGCTAGTACAGGAGGGAAGGATTCAGGTTGTTAGATCATTGGGGTCTCTTGTGGGGCAGAGGTGAACCTGAACAAGAGGGCATAGTGTCATCAGAACTTAAGGGAGACCAATTTCCCAGCAGAAAGGTTTGGTAGTGTTACTTGGGAGGGTTTAAACTAGTTTGGTAATGAAGTGAAAGATGAGAAAATTTAAGTACATATAGAAATTGAAGCAAGAAATTCCAGTTGGGAACTTCAGGGAACAAGGAAGTTCTCATAGACTTAACTGCTTATTTTAATGCAAGTAACCTGACAGATAAGGCAAATGATTTCAGGGCAAGGATAGGTACATGTGACTGGGATATTATAGTTGTTCCAGAACATGGTATATGCTTAGGAAACTCAAGTTCTGGGATACAGATTCTATATAGACAGATAGAACATTACAGCACACACAGACCCTTTGGCCCTTGATGTGGTGCTGATCCAAATACTCCTTCAAAAAATGTACTAAATCCTCCCCATCCCATAACCCTCTATTTTTCTTTCATCCGTCTAAGAGTCTCTTACATGCCCCTAATGTTTCAGCCTCCCCCACAATTCCTGGCAAGGCATTCCAGGCATCCACAACTCTCTGCATTTAAAAAAAAAACTCACCCTTGATGTCTCCCTAAACTTTCTTCCCTTAACTTTGTACACATGTCCTCTGGTGTTTGCTGACCCTACCCAGGAAAACAGGTGCTGGTTGTCCTCCCTATCTATGCCTCTCATAATCTTATAGATCTCTATTAAGTATCCTCTCATCCTTCTGCGCACCAAAGTGAAATGTCCCAGCTCTGCCAACTTGTTTCCAATCCAGGCAACATCCTAGTAAATCTCCTCTGCACCCTTTCCACAGCTTCCTATAATGAGGTGACCAGAACTGAACACAGTACTCTAAATGTTGTCTCACCAGAGAGTTGTAGAGTTGCAACATGACCTCTTATTACATGCTCCCAGTTCATTTTCATTTGGGTGGGACTGTCAGTTTAAGAGAACAAATCAAGCTCAAATCCCTGGAAGCTTTGGGGATTGAATGTGGGTTGACATGCTGGGGACAGCATGTATTCAAATTCACTAGTTCTGAAGAGATAGGAAGGCCCTGGAACACAGGTACATACAGTAAAACCTCGTTAGAATGTGGTAGTTGGGGTCGAAGATTTCATACATTACAGCCGAGAAGCAGGAAAACAGAATACTGTGACTCAAACCATATAATAGGATCTTTAAATTCCACATATTAACATACACATCTTGTAAATCTCATAAGAGTCCACTTTTGAGTTTGTGGCTGTTAGCCTGGCATCCTAAAATCAATGTTTGGGATCCACAGACATCCGCGCTATAAGCAAATCCGCGGATTAACGAATCGGGTTCTAAGAAGCAGTACACTGTTTGATCGAGGGCATTTTAAGGAGGGAGCACAGGAGCAGCAGCCCTTTGAGGAATACTGCGCTGTCGTGGCCTCGAATGGCCAAAGGAAAGGCCACTTCTGAAGGGAAATGGTTTAAGCCCCATTGTGATGGCCATTTCAGCTGGACCATGAAAGGGTTCTGGAAGCTTTGTGAAAGCCACTTGCTTTGTTTGCCCTCGCTATGGGGACAGAGAGAGTGGGACAGATTGGGAGAGTGTGGGTATGGAGCCCAGGGCAGGGGAATGCTCCCCTGGTAGGATGTGGATTGTTAGGGAAGTCGGGAGTTTTCCTGATGGCTACAAATTCTAGTTCCATCCAGCTGCCGCTCCTGTCAAGCCTTGTTAAGGCTTTAGAGCAGGAGTTGGAGAAACTCCAGAGCATTCGGGAGGAAGAAGGTGTGATAGATAGGAGTTACAGGGGCACTATTTCAGCAAAGAGACAGGAAGAGGGTAGTTGGGTAGCAGTTAGAAGAGAGAACAGACAGGGAGACCAGGGCCCCCCACTGGGCGTCTCCCTGAAAAACAAGTATACCGTTTGGACAATGTTGAGGGAGACGACCTTCTGGGTACAAGCCATGACCAGTGCTGGATTAACGTAGTGGCAAAAGTAGCATTTGTTACAGGCCCTGTATTTTCAAGAGCCCCACGCTAATTGCTTGCTCTATTACTGTAGTTCAGCACTGCCTTCAACTGTTATGAATGACTGGGTGTTTAAGATGCACAACTTTAGCCAACGATCACCTTTGACCGAGGTTATTAACGCAGTTATTAACGGGAATGTGGTATCTATGTGATATATATATACGATAGAGTTCACAACATTCTTAGGTGGGAGGGTGCTCAGCAGATGTCGTGGTCCATGTTGGGACCAATGAAATAGGTAGGAAAGGCGAGGAGGTCCTGCAAAGAGAGATCTGGAGTTAGGTGGTAGGCAGAAGAAGGGGACCTCCAGGGTAGTGACCTCAAGATTGCTTCCTGTGCCACATTCTGCAGAGTTTAGAAATAGGAGGGTAAGTCAGCTCAACACGTATAAACCAAATAACTATATGACAATTACAGCATCGAAAGAGGCTAGTTCAGCTCTTCTAGTCCATGCCAAACACCTACTTCCATCTAGTCCCATTGACCCGCACCCAGCCTATAACCTTCCATACCTCTCTTGTCCATATACTTATCCAACTTTTACTTAAATATTAAAATTGAGCCCATATCTACCATTTTGGCCAGAAGCTCATTCCATACCCCCACCACCCTCTGCGTGAAGAAATTCCCCCTCATGTTTCTCCTATACTTTACCTCCTTCAATTTCAGTCCATGTCCTCTTGTTTGAATCTCCCCCACTCTCAATGGAAAAAGCCTGTCTACATTGACTCTATCTGTCCCCCTCATAATTTAAAATAACTTCATCAAATCACCCCTCAATCTTCTACACTCCAGGGAATAAACTCCCAGCCTGTTTAACCTTTTCCTGTAACTCAAACCTGAAACCCAGGCAACATTCTTGTAAATCTCCTCTGCACTCTCTCTATTCTGTTTATATCCTTCCTATAATTTGGTCACTAAAACTGCACACAATATTCCAAACTTGGCCTCACCAATGCCTTATACAACTTTAACATGACATCCCAACTCCTGTACTCAATACTCTGATTTATGTAGGCCAACATAGCAAAAGCTTTCTTCACCACCCTATCGACATGTGACTCCACTTTCAGGAAATTATGTAGCTTCAAAAACCTTCCTCACTGTTCATACCACCACCAATTTTAGTATCATCTGCATACTTACTAATCCAATTTACACCCTATCATCTAGATCATTAATATATATGGCAAACAACAATGGACAGTACAGATCCCTGAGGCACTCCACTAGTCACTGGCCTCCAAACTGACAAACAATTTTCCACACCACTACTCTTTGACATCTCACTACTTCAACATTAATACCTAATGCTTCCACCTTCCTTATTAACCTTTTATGGGGAACCTTATCAAAAGCCTTACTAAAGTCCAAATAGTCAATAACCACAGTCTTCCTTTCAACCTTCTTAGTAACCTCCTCAAAAAATTCTATAAAATTTGTTCAACACACAAACCATGTTGACTATTCTGAATCAGAACCCGTCTATCCAAATAATTACATATTCCATCTCTAAGAACACTCTCCATTAATTTACCTACCACCAACGTCAGACTCACAGGCCTATAATTTCCCAGTTTATTTTAGAGCCTTTTTTATACAGTGGAACAACATGAGCTACCCTCCAATCCCTCCAGCACCTCCCCCATGGCTGGGGTCATGGTGGAGGAGGGAGGGCTTCCGGTTTCATAAATCAATGGGCTCTATTCTAGGGAATGAGGGACCTGTACTGACAGGACAGATGGCATCTGAACTGAAAGGGGATAAATATCCTTGTGGGTAGGCTTGTTAATTTGGTCCCAATGGGTTAAACTGGATTTGCAGGGGGAGGGGAACCAGAGTGTTAGAGCAGTTAGTGAAGTGGAGGAGGATAAAGGTCATGCGAGGACTGCAAGGACAGAAATGAAAGGTTTGTACGTGATTAAAAAATTTTCTTGGGTGTATTTATTTTAATGCAAGGAATATTGTTAGACAGGCTGACAAACATAGGGCATGGATTGACATGTGAGATTACAGCATTATTGCTACAAGTGAGATTTGATTGCAAGAGGGGTAGGACTAGCAATGTAATGTTCTGGTGTTTCGTTGCTTCAGACATGATAGAGGGGGAGGGATGAAAGGGGGAGGAGAGGCAATGCTAGTCAGGGAAAATATCACAGCTATACTTAAACAGGACAGCCCAGAGGGTTTGTCCACAGAGGCCATATGGGTAGAGTTGAGGACTGGGAAAGGTGTGACCACACTGATAGGGTTGTATTATAGACAACCCAATAGTCAGAGAGAATTGGAGGAACAAATCTGTAGAGATACCAGACCGAAGTTTAAAGGAGAAAGTTGTGATAGTAGGAGATTTTAACTTCCAAAATATTGACTGGGGCTCCCATACTGTAAAAAGGCTGGATGGGTTGGAGTTTGTGAAATGAGTTCAGGAAAGTTTTCTAAATTAATACATAGAGATACCGATGAGAGAGGATGCAATACTTAATCTCCTATTGGGGAACCAGAAGGTCAGGTGACAGATGTGTGTCTAGCTGAACATTTAGGGACAAGTCACCATAATGTCATTACTTTCAAGTTAATTATGGAAAAGGATAAGTCTGGTCCTTGAGTTAAGATTCTAAATTGGATCTTAAGAGAGAGTGCAGAGGAGATTTACAAGAATGTTGCCTGGGTTTCAGGTTTGAGTTACAGGGAAAGGCCAATTTTGTGGAAATGAGAAAGGATCGAGGAAGAGTGGATTGGGATAAATTTTTTCTGGCAAGAATGTGTTCAGTAAGTGGAAGGCCTTCAAAAACGAAATTTTGAGAGTGTAGGGTTTGCGTGTTCCTCTCAGGATTAAAGGTAAAAAAAAGTTTCCAGGCATAGGGAACCCTGGTTTTCAAGGGATATTGGGTATCTGGTAAAGAGGAAGAGAGAGATGTATAGCAGGTAGAAGCAACAAGGAGCAAATGAGAAGAAAATGTAAGAAAATATTTCAGGAGGAAATCTGGAAGGGAAAAAGGAGACATGAAGTTGCTCTGGCAAATAATGTGACTGTAAAGCTGAAGGGGTTCTACAAGTATATTAAGTGTAAAAGGGCCAAAATTGATCCCCTAGAGTAGGGATTCCCAAAGTGGGCACTGCTGCCCCCACTATGGGCAGTAGAAAGATCCAAGGGGGCACTGAGGAAAAAGGGGTCTTCCAAACCTTCAATCTTTTTATTATTCAGTCCACTGAAAAGTTTAATGAAGAGGCTGGTGCTGTAATTTTCTGGCCAGACTCGGGGTGGCCGTAGTGAGCAAAATAAATGGCAACAAGGCGTTCTTACGAGAGCTGTCTCAGTGGCTACCATGTTGTACTGGCGTTACCGCCCCCGTCTCAGCGCCACCACTAACCTCCTCTCTCTCAATGCCAGCACTAACCACTTGTTCCGTGCACGGTTTCAAAACTTCAAAGGAAATGGACCAAATACAATTTTTCTCATCCAAAATATTTCAGTAACAATTGGGTCTGGAGCAGTGATTCTCAACCTTCCATTCCCATTCACATCCCACCTTAAGCAACCCCTTACTAATCACAGAGCACCGATGGCAAAGGAATTACTTAAGGTGGAATGTGAGTGGAAAGAAAAAGATTGAGAACCATTTGTCTAGGGGGAACATGAGGGGAAAGTTCTTCACTAAGGCAGTGGTTGGAGTGTCAAATGAGGTGCCATCTGATGTGGTGAATGTGGGCTCGATCTTGAGTTTTCAAAATAAATTGAATAGATACATGGATGGGAGAGGTCTGGAGGGTTATGGAGTGAGAGCATGTCAATGGGATTAGCGCAGGGGTGTCAAACTCAAATTCACGGAGGGCCAAAATTAAAAACTTGGACTAAGTCGAGGGCCGAACTAAATATTTATTGAAAATTTTCAACAACATCTGCATGTTTTCTCTTCTTTCAACATATGTAATGTAAAACTTTAGGATATAACTTTAGGAGGATAATGTTACAGGTCAGGAGTAGGTAGCTCAAGTTCACCCTTTGCTTGACCTGAGGGAAACATATTTGGTCCCTGTGGAGATGTAGTCAGCATTCACAGGCTGTCCATTTTGGCCTGCATCAGGACTCTGCATTTCCTGCTCACTCCTCAGGCTCTAGGCCTCTATTCACCCTCGACCCACCATCCCTCTACCCAACCTCTACTCACCCCTCACTCCACTCGCTCTGCCTCTACCCACCCCATCCTATACACGCCTCTCTACTGCCTCTCCCCTCAACCTGTTCCTCCCTCTACCCGTCTCTCACCCTCTAATCATCCCTCCCCTACTCGCCCTGCCCCTCCCCTTTTACCTCTTCCCTATCCACCCCTCCTTCTACTCATCCCTCCCTCTAACTGCCCCTCGCACCACCATAACTTCCCCTGCCCATTACTCCTCACCTACACCCTTTGCCCACCCCTGCTTACCCACCCACTCAGGCCCAGCACGCTGCCGATCAGCCTTTACGGAACAGCGGTGGCCGTGCGCAGCCTGCCATGTCCGTCGCGCCGACAGGAAATCACAGGCGCTTGCCAATCCGCCGCACCGCTCGACAGGTGGGAGAAGTGACTGGTTGTGCGGGGAGCCTTCCAACTGGCTTGCCAGCTGATGACATCAACAGACTTCTCATGTTACAATTTTGTTTTTCCCGTTCTCAAAGTTTGCACGGTCAACCTGCAACACTCTTGCTCCCTCCGTGTCCAGTGGATCTGATGCCCGGGTGTTGTTAGGATTCCCAGCAGAAGGTTTGTGGAAGTTTACCATCCTGGATTCCTTTTTGAGAATATTCTGGCCATCTTTTAAGGGGGGTGGTTTTAGGGGGAAGGGGATAGTTAGGGGGTGGGGAAGGATGTGCAATGAAGGGGGAGGATGGTGGGGGTGACATTACCAAAAAACAGCATCGGCTCTCGCTGCAGGGCGGGCCACCTCTAATACATTTTTGAAATGATCTTGCGGGCCAATATAATTATTTGGCCCGCGGGCCAGAGTTTGACATGTGTGGATTAGCGAAATAGTGGTCTGTGCAGATTGGAAGGGCTGAATTGCCTGTTTTCGGTGCTGTAGCGTTCTGTGAGTTTGCCCCACCATTATAATCATGAGCTGATCCATCCTCCCACTCAGCCCCATTCCCCAGCCTTCTCTCTTAACCCTTGATGCCCTGACTAATCAAATACCTGTCACACTCTACCTTAAATGCACCCAATCTCCTCGCTTCCACAGCCGCTTGTAGCAACAAGTTCCACAAACTAACGACCCTCTGGTGAAATAAATTTTTCCGCACCTCTGATTTGATGCCTTTATATTCTGAAATTATGTCCTATTGTCCTACAATATATGGGATTGATTGAATCATATTATGAAAAATAAACAGAAATATTTTCCTGCCTTTTCTTTCCCATGGAATGCATGTTTCTCTACACCATTTCCTGAGATTTCTTTATTGTTTGTTGTATCATCATTCAGTCTCCAGTCCTTATGATTGAACCAAAAAGGTATAGCAGGAAACAACATCTCAGCTCCATGAAATGGAGTAATGTTGAAATTATGCCATCCTGGTAGCACTGCTGTCGGGCAGTTTCCACACAGCACTTCACTCAAATGGCTGGGTTCAAGCCCTTAACTCCTGTTCTTGTCCTCCTGATATTGTTCATTTGATTGAGGTGGACCTAATGGGATTATGTTCAAGAGTCTTGAGATCAAGTTAGCAGAGTTAGACACAAGATTGTGGAGCAGAACATTTCTCATTGACCATGGTATAAAATCTAACTTGCATGGATTTATTAGTGCAGGCCCAGGGATGCAACATAGAAAATCCAGGAACAATCAGAACAGAATGTACTGTTTGATTAGGTTTGGCCAGGCCTGCATTTAACAACATATAATGCAGACAAAGTGCTTCTAAACTCTACTCCCAACTACTCCATCAACCCCCTTTGTCTTCTTTTCCTCAGCTCTCCACTGCTCTCCCTCTATTCCCAGAGTCATCCCTCCTCCCTCTGCTTGCTGCTGTGTCCTCCCTCCCTTATCCAGCTATTACCTCCTGCCTGTGGGACTGTGTTCCGCCCCTGCCCCTCCCCCCACCATTTTGTTTGTGCACCTGGCGACATTTTTCCATATCTTGGTTCACACTTGAAACTTTGGTTATGCATCTTTATCTTTACTACATAAAGTAACACTGTTTGGATCTGCTGAGTTTCTCCAGTATGTGTTTTTACTTCAACCACAGTGTTTGCAAACTTTTGTACTTTATTTCTCCCCTTACTCAATCTCTCTGCCACAATCTCAGGAGACAAACACTTTACAGATTTTTTTTAGACATACAGAACGGTAACCGAGTCTTTGCCACCCAATTTACAGCCAATTAACCTACACCCCCGGTACGTTTCAAATGGTGGGAGGAAACTGGAGCCCCCAGAGAAAACCCACTCAGACACGGGGAGAACGCACAAATTCCTTACTGACAGCACGAGATTTGAATCCCAGTCACTGGCGCTGAAACAGTGTTGTGCTGACTATGATGTTAACTCTATCTCCTTTTTATCTTTTATAAACCTACCAACTTCCTCTTCATATCCTGTTTCCTGTAAGATGCCCATTCCTTTCTTACCATTCCTCTGCCTCATTGGCTCGCAGGATGAGGTCTTTCATTCCAGAACATTCTCCTCCTTCAATTGCCATCAACTCAGCCTTAACTGCATCTCTACACAGGAGAGACTGGGACAACATTTCATTAAGTACCTTTGCTCTGCCTGCTGCAACAGGCAATCATTTTAATTCCACACCCCTTTCCCACACCAACATGTCTGCCCATGGCTCTGTGCACTGCCAAACCGAGACTATCTGCAAACTGGAAGAATTCCTTCCAGGCATCCTCAAACCAGACCTCTGATTTCTGTAAAATCCTTCCCTTTTTCCTCTCCTTTATCAAGCAGCCCGAGGTGAACAAAGGTTGGGTGCATTCCAGCATTGGCAGCTGAGAGCAGGGCTGGCATGCTGAAGTAGTGGCAGGAGTAAGGGGAAGGCACAGAGCTGAAGCAGGTGCATTGTCCCAGGAGCAGTGAGCAAGTTTGTCTTCTGCTCCTCAGAGGATGTCAATTTAATTTTTTTGGAAACTTTGAATTTAAAAAAAAATTAAGACATTGAGTGCGGTAACAGGCCCTTTTGGCCTGTGAGCCCATGCAACCCAATAGTTAATACTATTTAGTCTAAAACTGTCCTTTGTCATCATAACATCTCTTCAGCTTGTTTGCTGCTCTTGGGACAGTGTTCCTGCTGCAGCTCTTGTTCATGCCTGGCATCCAGCCCAGCCCTCCGCTGCCAATACTGGGATGCACAGATCTTGCCCTACGGTTGCTTGAGAAGGCTTTCTGCTGCCCATCTGTCTGCAGTCTTCTGCATTGAAAGATGGTAGACGCGAAGGTGAAAATGCTTTGGAGAACTGGGACTAACAAAGGCCGAGCAATAAGAGAATGCGCTTGTGTGATTAGTTTGTCAACTATATGGATGGTTCGATTTTAATTTGTGGTATCCATTTAAAATATTTACTTGGTGCTTTTTTTTGCATTATTGGCAAGTGGGCAACATGGTCAGTGGCTGTAGGAAGTGAGGCTGTTGGTCACTGTGGCTGCATTAATAGGTATTGCATTGCAGTCACGTCAGCCCTGACAGCCAGGATAAAACGCTCGCTCTTTTCCTGGTCTTCTTCCCACTCTTCCTCCTCCTCTTGCTCATTCCATTTCGTTCATCACCACAGATCTGGCTGCCCCATTGACCTCTTCCACATTGACAGCTGCACAGCACTTCCTGAGGGGTCTGCGCTGCCATGATGAGAGAACAGGTTACTGGAATACGGAAGTAAGGCTTCTGCAGCTTGTTGCCAGCAGGTAGTCTTTGCGAATGAGTGGAGAGATGATGCAGATACGCCCAAGTACTGAGGCATCATGAACCCTGCCAGGAACCTGGCATCAAATATGGCCCATATTTGAAGTGATAAATTTTGGCTGGGAGTGCAGCTTTCAGGAAAGCTTTGATATTCTGTTGAACACTGGGCCCAGAGAATTGTGCAGTTGGGCTGGTCTTTGACACACCATTTCTCACGGTTGTGGAGGAGAGATGACACTACCGGAGGGAGAGTTTCTGAGATGGGATGTTGTGGAGAGCATCACAACCCTCTGACTATCAGTGAAAGGGTTGACAGGATCGCTGGAGCCAAAGGGGGCATTGGATCATTGTCACAGGTGGTGGGAAGAAAACCAGGAGGAGCTAAGGGAGAGACCATTGGGAAGATGATGAAAATTTCTGAGGGAATTGGGCAGGTTTATGAGTGGTGTTGGTCTGATGATCAGGGTGGTGGAAATGAGGGTGGGTTCAGTGATTGATTGAAGATGATGTAGGAGAAGTTCACCAGTTGAAGACAGAGGAGAAGTTAAGTGGCCAAGGATTGAAAAAGGAGAGACTCAGCAGATAGCAACTGATCGAGTTCAACAGTTGAAGGGCAATCGAGGTCAGGTGATCCAAGCATCACTATGAGGGAGTGGTCATTGTTGAAGTGGGCTGAGTCAGGGCTCAAGGGGCTTCGGTGAATTGAGGCTGAGGTGGTGCAGGAATGGAAGTAAGAAAGGGTCACCCTTTCTTACCAAGGAACAAAAAACATTCAGCAGGGAGACACAGGTAAGGGTGGGTGTTAGATATTATATATTTTTCCTCTCGTCATAGTGGCATTGAGAGCCAAGGTTGGGAATGCTACTCTTGCAGCATTTGGGTCATCAGGAAAGACAGCAGTATCCCTGATGACTTCATCTGCGAGAAGTGCATTCAGCTGCAGGCCCTGACATGCCGAGTTAAGGAATTAGTGCTGGAGTTGGATGAACTCCGGATTATTCAGGATGCAGAGGGGTTATAGACAGGAGTTACAGGGATACTATCACACCTAGGAGGCAGGAGGAGGGTAGATGGGTCACAGTTATGAGAGGGAAAGGGAACAGGCAGGCAGTGCAGGGCAGCCATGTGGCTATTCCTCTCAATAACCATTTTGGATACTGTTGGGATAGGGGGAACTTGCCAGGGACGACAACAGTGGTCAGGTCTCAGGCATGGAGTCTGGTCCTGCGATTAAGAAAGGAAGGGAGAAGAGGTGAGCTGTAATGATTGGGGGGGGGGGGGGGGGTTCCATAGTTAGAGACAGAGAAGAGGTTTTGTGAAAGAGATCGAGTATCCCAGATGGAATGTTGCCTCCCTGGTCCCAGGGTCCAGGATATCTCAGATCAAGTTCACAGCATTCTAAGGAGGGAGAGTTAGCAGCCAGATGTTGCGATCCATGTAGGGACCAATGACGTGGGTTGGAAGGGTGAGGAGGACCTGCAAGGAGAGTTCAGGGAATTGGCCACTCGGTTGAAGGACAAGACTTCCAGGATTGTGAACTCAGGAATGTAACCTGAAGTTAGAAACAGGAGAATAATGCAGCTTATGGCTAGAGACATGGTGCAGGAGGTAGGGTTTCAGGTTTCTGGATCATTGTGCTCTCTCCCAGGGAATGTGGGACCTGTTCTGACGTGATGGTTTGCACCTGAACTGAAGTGGGACTAACATCCTTGCAGGAAGATTTGCTAGTGGATTTTCAGGGGGATGGGAACCAGCATGTCAGAGCAGATAGAGGAGTGGGAACCAGCATGTCAGAGCAGATAGAGGAATGGGAACCAGTGTGTCAGAGCAGATAGTGGAGTGGAGGAGGGAAAAGATGATATGAAAATTGCTTACACCGTTAGAAGTCAACGAGTTGAACATGGTGGAAATGTTCTCAGGTGCACCTATTTCAATGTAGGAAAGGCAGTTAAGCTTAAAGCATGGACCAGATCGTGGAATTATAACATGTGGGCTTGAGTGAAACTTAGTTGCAGGACTGGCAGCTCAGTGTTCCAGGGTTCCGTTGTTTTAGGTGCGATACAACGGGGGTGGGGGGGGGGATGAACCGGGGAGAAGTGGAATTGCTCGTCAGTGAAAATATCACAGCTGTGCTTAGCCAGGACAGACCAGAGGCCTCGTCTGCTGAGGCTATATGGGTGGAGCTGAGGAACAGGAAAGGTATGTATTATAGACTAACCAATGGTCAATGAGAATTGGAGGAGCAAATCTGTAAAGAGATAGCAGACAGTTGCAGGAAATATAAGGTTGTGATAGTAGATTTTCCACATATTGACTGGGAGTCCCATACTGTAGAAGGGCTGAACGGCTTGGAGTTAATCAAATGTGTTCAGGAAAGTTTTCTAAATCAATATATAGAGGTACCAACCAGAGGATGCAATACTGGATCTCCCATTAGGGAACCAGACAGGTCAGGTGACAGAAGTATGTGTAGGAGAACATTTTGGGTCCAGTGATCATAAAGCATTAGTTTCAAGTTAATTATGGAGAAGGATAGGTCTGGATCTCGGGTTGAGATTCTAAATTGGAGAAAGGCCAATTTTGAGGAAATAAGAAAGAATCTAGAAAGCGTGGATTGGGATAAGTTGTTTTTGGGAAAGGATGTGCGAGGTAAGTGGATGACCTTCAAAGGTGAAATTTTGAGAGTTCGGAGTTTGAATATTCCTGTCAGGATTAAAGGCAAGGTTAGCAGGCATAGGGAACCTTGGTTTTTGAGAGATATTGGGGATCTGGTATGGAAGAAGAGAGAGGTGTACATCAGCTATAGGCAACATGGAGCAAATGGGGCACTTGAGTATTAAAAAAAAACCTCAAGAAAGAAATCAGGAAGGGTAATAAAAACATGAGGTTGCTTTGGCAGAGAAGATTTACTTAGGTGATGCCTGGACTTCAGGAACTGAGTTACAGGGAAAGGTTAAACAGGTTAAGACTTTATTCCCTTGAATGTAGAGAATGAAGGGAGATTTGAATCATGAGGTAGATAGACAGAGTAAATGTATAGGTAGGTTTTTTCACTGAAGGTAGGTGAGATACAAACCGAAGGACATGGGTTAAGATTAAAGGGGAAATGTTTATGGGGAACTTCTTCACACAGAGAGTGGTGGGAGTGTGGAACGAGCTGCCAGATGAAGTAGTGAATGTGGGCTCAATTTTAACATTAGGTACATGGATGGGAGAGGTATGGAGGGCTATGGACTGGATGCTGGTCAGTGGGACTAGGCAAAAAAAATAGTTTGGCAGGGACAATGGGGCCTGTTTCTGTGCTGTAATGTTTTATGGTTCTAAATGATTGTTCAACAGTGACACCGCTATGACAGGCAAAGCATGTCTATGTAAGGCCATGACAAAAGAGCAGTAAAAGGCTATTCAGCCCATCGAGTCTACTCCACCATTTAATCATGCGCTGATCCATTTCCCCACTGCCCAATCCTCCCCATAACCTTTGATGCCCTGGCTAATCAAGAACCTATTAATTTTAAATACACCCAACGACTTGGCCTTCACAACTGCTTGTGGCATCAAATTCTACAGGTTGACCACCCTCTGGTTAAAGAAATTCCAACACATCTCTGTTCTAAGTGGACATCCTTCAATCCTGAAGTTGTGCCCTCTTGTCCTAGTCCTACTCTGTCTTTCAACATTTGTAATGTTTCAATGAGTCAAGTCAAATTAAGTTTATTGTTATCTCAGATATATTGTCTGAGTACATGCATGACATCACATAGAATCCTAAGGTTCTTATTCCTGCCGTCCAAGCAGATTTACCATTTATTGGGAGTACAAAGAAAAACTGTACACAATAAATAATAATCAAATGACCACAGTCAGTATGAATTGGAATCAATGTCGTCTCCTCACTGATTATCAATGTCGTCTCCTCACTGATTATCAATGTCGTCTCCTCACTGATTATCAATGTCGTCTCCTCACTGATTATCAATGCAGGCGCACCCCAAGGATGCATGCTTAGCCCACTGCTCTACTCGTTATACACCCACGTCTGTGTGGCCAGGCACAATTCCAATGCTTTCTACAAATATGCAGATGACACCACAGTTGTTGGCAGAATCACAAACGGCAATGAGGAAGAGTACAGGAGGGAGATAGATCAGCTTGTTGAGTGGTGTAATGACAATAACCTTGTGCTCAATGTTAACAAAACCAAGGAGATGATTGTGGACTTCAGGAGGAAGTCAGGGGAACACAACCCAGTCCTTGGGGGCTCAGTAGTGGAGAGGGTCAAGAACTTCAAATTCCTGGTGTCCACATCTCTGAGGATCTGTCCAGGAGCCTCCATGTGAATGCAATCACAAAGAAGGCTCGTCGACAGCAATACTTTGTGAGGTGTTTCGGTATGTCACCAAAGACTCTAGAAAACATTTACAGGAGAGCATTCTGGCTGGTTGCATCACTGCCTGGTGTGGAGGCGCCAACTCTCAGGACAAGAATAAACTCCAGAGGGTTATGAACTCTGCCTGAGACATCACAGGCACCAGACTACATTCCATTGAGGACATCAACATGAGGCAGTGTCCTGAAAAGCAGCCTCTATCCTCAGAGACCCCCATCACACAGGCTATGCTTTCTTCACTCTGCTACCGACAGGACCCTAAAGATGAGCACTCAGCGACACAAGGACAGCTTCTTTCCCTCCACCATCAGATTCCTGAATAATCAATGAACCACAGACACTGTCTTAGTTTTCGTTCACTATTTAAAAAAAAATATTGTAAGGTGGTTTATATGAATGTTATTTTTGCACTATGACGCTGCCACAAAAAAAACGTATTTCGTGACTTGTTCATGACAATGAATTCTGATTCTGAAATGAAAACAACTGTGCAATATAGAGAGGAGTAAAAAACAAATAATAAATTGCAAAAGTAATTTAAAACTTGAATGCGTCCCTGAATGAGTTTGTGGAGGGGTAGCAGCTGTTCGTGAACCTGGTGGTGCGAGTCTTGTGGCACCGACATCTCTTTCCTGATGTCAGCAGTAAGTACAAAACGTGTACTGAGTAGAGTGGATCCTTGATGATTGCTACTGCTCTCCGACAGCAGTGATGTTTTCAGTGATGGGGAGAGTTTTTCCTGTGATGTCCTGGGTTGTGTCCACTATCTTTTGCAGGGATTTGTGCTCAGTGGTATTGGTGTCCCCATTCCAGACCATCATGCAGCTGGTCAGTACATTTTCCACCACACCTCTGTATAAATTTGCCAGGGTTTCCGATGTCATACCAAACCTGTGCAAACTCCTGAGGAAGTAGAGATGTTGACGTGCTTTCTTCACGATGCCATTAGTGTGTTGGGTCCAGGAAAAATCCTCTGAGATAGTGACTCCCAAGAAAAAATGTTCTCCAGTCCTCAGTGCAAAACATGCAGGCACACAATCAGTCATAACACACATATAGGCAAGAATACATGTGCAGAACCAGTATTTCATCTACACAAATAAATAAATAGATGTTGCTTCATGAATATGAGAGTCTTGGATGGTTAGTGTGAGCATTTCCTTTGATAGTTCAGCATGTTCATTGCCATATGGGAAGAAGCTGTTCCTCAGCCTGGTGGTGTTGACTCTTCCCCGATGGGAGCAGCTGAAAGATGTTGTGTGCAGGGTGGAAGGGGTCCTCGATGATTTTGCGCGCCCTCTTCAGACAATGATCCCAGTAGATCACGTCACTGGTGGGGAGGAAAACTCTAGTAATCCTCTCCGACATCCTTATGGTCCTGTGGATTGACCTCTGATCCATTTCTCTGTAACAACCTCTACCTCACTGTGATGCAGCTGGCCAGGACACTCTCAATAGAAAGTTGGCGCAATGGTGGCCAGTGCCCTTGCCTATTTCAGTCTTCTCAGGAAGTGCAGTCACTGTTGCGCCTTCTTAACAAGTGAAGAGATGTTGAGTGTCCATGATAGGTTACTAGTTCGGTGAACTCCAAGGGACTTGGTACTCTCCATTCTCTATCAAAGTATTGTTTGTGTAGTGGAAAGTGGTCATTCCTGGTCCACCTGAAGTCCTCAATCATCTCTTTCGTCTTGTCAATATTGAGACACAGGTTGTTACTCGCACTTTTTCACAAGATTTTCCATCTCTTCTCAGTAGATTGTTGTTGCTGATGAGGCCAACTACTGCTGTATAATCTGAAAACTTGATGGCACTGTTGGATCTGGGTCTGGCAGTGCAGTTCTTGGTCAGTAGCATGAACAGGAGTGGGGTATTGCGTGGGTGAGCTGCCACATGACCCCCCCCCCCGAACATGCATTAGGAGGTGTGGAGTCCACGGCCAACACTCCTTTAGTCCATTTGAGTGGCCAACCTTGTCAGTGTGGAGGTGGCACAGTCACAGGATCTTCTAAGAATAGGTTCGCCCGCTTAATTTATTATTTTCCACTTCAGTTCGATGTGTTTCCTGCACAAATGCTATGTCTATTTTTTCTTTTTTCAGGAAATTTAATAGCCTTTTTCGTTTAATTTGGTTATGTATTCCATTAATATTTATAGTCATATAGTTCAACATGGTCATCTCATATTCTGTTTACACCTCATTTCCGCTTCCTCACCACCACCTTCCCCCTTTTCCCCATTTTAATCTCTCAGTTTTCCCTTTTTGAACTCAATGTATGACAACTCTTCTAAAACATAAAATACTTCAACAACTCCCAGATCTAAAATTCCCTTAACCCCAAGTGTCCCCCACCCCCTCTGAGTTGCCCCTTGTCCCTTGCCGGGCAACCACAACTTCCTTCTCCATTTGGATTGCGAACCCTCTCGCAAGCTTTAACTGATTTTGCAGTGACTGTTATTCTCTCCCACCCAATCCCCTCCAGAAAAGACCTTAATCTTCACATATAACAAAGCTCACCCTCTTCCCCCCCTTACTTCCTTTCTTCCCTTTTCTTTCCCTTCTTTAGTTCTTACTTGTACACAATTTTTACATCTTTATATGTAGTTTGTCATTGTTCTTCGTTCTTGTTACATCTTTTCATCTCTCCTTCTGTCCTGCAGGCATTCTGCAAATTCTCGTGCTTTCTCTGGATCCATTTTGCTCCCCCAGGATAAATATTTTAAGCACAGCTGGATATCTTAACATAAATTTATAGCCTTTTTTCCATGGGATCGATTTTGCTACGTTAAACTCCTTTCCCTTCTTTAGGAATTCAAAACTTGTGTCTGGGTAAAAAAATATTTTTTGACCCTTGTATTCCAATGGGTTTTTTGTCTTCTCTAATTTTATTCCTTGCCCTCTCCAGTATATTTTCTCTTGTCGTGTATCTCAGAAATTTTACTAAAACGGATCTTAGTTTTTGTTGTGTCTGTGGTTTCGGGGCAAGTGTTCTGTGTGCCCTTTCTATTTCCATTCCTTCCTGTATTTCTGGCATTCCCAGGACCTTTGGGATCCTTTCTTTTATAAATTCTTTCATATTTGTGCCGCCTTCATCTTCCTTTAGGCCCACTATCTTTATGTTGTTTCGCCTACTATAGTTTTCCATTATATCAATCTTCTGAGCTAACAACTCTTGTGACTAACTTTTTTGTCACTTCCTTTCAATTTTCTTCTTGTCATTCACTTTCATTTCTACAGCCGTTTCTCGTTCTTCCACATTTTCTAATCTTTTCCCTATTTCTGTCATGACCAGCTCTATTCCACTCACATTTTCTTCTGCACTTTTCATTTTTCTTTTCATTTCACTAAATTCTAATGTCAACCATTCTTTTAATGCTCTCATTTGTTCTTTTTTTAAATTTTTTTAATTTTTCACACTATAAACCACATTAATCAAGATGCATACATTTTCCTTTTCAAATATATACAGTGTCGTTTTCTCCCCCCTTCCCCTCCCACCCTCCCTACCTTCCCTCCCATTCATTTAAAGTTCAGAATCTAAGATACATTAAACCCGTCAAACAATGTTGTCACTCAATAAAAATAAACAAGAAATTCCACTGAGTCAGTTCTTTTCATTCTCTTCTCCTTCTGTCATTTTAGGTGGTAGATGTCCCCGGTAGGTTTTCTCTATTATGTTTCATGTATGGCTCCCATATTTGTTCAAATATTGTAATATTATTTCTTAAATTATGTTATTTTTTCAAATGGAATACATTTATTCATTTCTATATACCGTTGTTGTATTCTCAAGTTATCTTCTAATTTCCAGGCTGACATAATACATTTTTTTGCTACAGCTAGGGCTATCCTAACAAATCTTTTTTGTGCACCATCCAAATCAAGTCCAAATTCTTTGTTTTTTATGTTACTTAGGAGGAAGATCTCTGGGTTTTTTGGTATATTGCTTTTTGTGATTTTATTTAATATCTGGTTTAGATCTTCCCAAAATTTTTTCACTTTCTCACATGTTCAGATTGCATGAATTGTTGTTCCCATTTCCTTTTTACAGTGAAAACATCTGTCAGATACTGTTGGGTCCCATTTATTTAACTTTTGAGGTGTAATATATAGCCTGTGTATCCAGTTATATTGTATCATACATAACCTCGTATTTATTGTATTTCTCATAGTTCCTGAGCATAACTTCTCCCATGTTTCCTTCTTTATCTTTATGTTTAGATCTTGTTCCCATTTTTGTTTAGTTTTACCATTTGTTTCCTCATTCTCCTTTTCTTGTACTTTAATATACATGTTTGTTATAAATTTTTTGATTATCATTGTGTCTGTAATCACATATTCAAAATTACTTCCCTCTGGTAACCTCAGACTGCTTCCCAATTTGTCCTTCAAGTAGGATTTCAGTTGGTAGTATGCCAACACTGTATCGTGAGTTATATTATATTTATCCTTCATTTGTTCAAAGGATAATAATTTATTTCCCAAAAAGCAATTTTCTATTCTTTTGATCCCTTTTTTCTCCCATTCTCTAAAGGAAAGGTTATCTATTGTAAAAGGGATTAGCTGATTTTGCATCAGTATTAGTTTTGGTAGTTGGTAATTTGTTTTATTTCTTTCTACATGAATCTTCTTCCAAATATTGAGCAGATGATGTAATACTGGAGAATTCCTACATTTTACCAATTTTTCATCCCATTTATATATGTTCGGGTATCTTCTCCCCTATTTTATCTAGTTCTAATCTAGTCCAATCTGGCTTTTCCCTTGTTTGATAAAAATCTGATGGGTATCTTAATTTTGCGGCTCTATAATAATTTTTAAAGTTTGGCAGTTGTAAGCCTCCTTGTTTATACCATTCTGTTAATTTATCTAGTGCTATCCTCGGTTTCCCCCCTTTCCATAAAAATTTCCTTATTATTTTCTTTACTCCTTGAAGAATTTCTCTGTCAAGTGTATTGGCAATGCCTGAAATAGGTATTGTATCCTTGGGAAAATGTTCATTTTAATACAGTTTATCCTTCCTATTAGTGTTAGTGGTAAGTCTTTCCAGTGCTCTAAGTCGTCCTGTAATTTTTTTCATTAGTGGATAATAATTGAGTTTATATAGATGGCTGAGGTTTTCATTAATTTGTATACCTAGGTATCGCATTGCTTGCATTTGCCACCTGAATGGTGATTCTTTCTTAAATTTTGAGAAATCTGCATTATTCATTGGCATTGCTTCACTTTTATTTTGTTAATCTTGTATCCCGACACTTCTCCATATTCCTTCAATTTCTTATGTAATTCTTTAATTGATATTTCTGGTTCTGTTAAGTATACTATAACGTCATCTGTAAATAAACTGATTTTATATTCCTTGTCTTTTATTTTTATCCCTTTTATTTTATTTTCTGTTCTTATCAGTCCTGCTAGTGGTTTTATGGCTAACGCGAACAATAAGGGCGATAGTGGGCATCCCTGCCTTGTTGATCTGCTTAAGTTAAATTGTTTTGATATATATCCATTTACTGTCACTTTCGCCAATGGCCCCTTATATAATGCTTTAATCCAATTAGTATATTTCTCTGGTAAGCTGAATTTTTGTAGTACTTTGAATAAATAATTCCATTCTACTCTGTCAAAGGCCTTTTCTGCGTCTAAAGCAACCGCTACTGTTGGAGCTTTATTTCCTTCTACTGCATGAATTAAGTTAATAAATTTACAAATATTGTCTGTTGTTCGTCTTTTTTTAATAAATCCAGTTTGGTCTAGATTTACTATTTTTGGTACATAGTCGGCTAATCTGTTTGGTAATAGTTTAGCTATTATCTTATAATCTGTGTTAAGTAAAGATATTGGTCTATATGACGCTGGTGCGAGTGGATCTTTCCCTGTCTTTGGTATTACTGTAATTATTGCTGTTTTGCATGAATCTGGTAAGCTTGGTGTTTTATCAATCTGGTTGATTACTTCCAGGAGGGGAGGAATTAATAAATCTTTAAATGTTTTATAGAATTCTATTGGGAATCCATCCTCTCCTGGTGTTTTATTATTCGGTAGTGTTTTTATTATCTCTTGTATTTCTACTATTTCAAATGGTTCTGTTAATTTATTTTGTTCCTCTGTTTGTAATTTTGGTAGTTCAATTTTAGTTAAAAATTCATCTATTTTGTCTTCTTTCCCTTTGTTTTGAGTTTGGTATAATTGTTCGTAGAATTCTCTGAAGTTTTCATTAATCTCCATTGGATTATATGTGATTTGTTTGTCTTTTTTCCTTGATGCCAATACCATTTTCTTAGCTTGTTCTGTCTTAAGCTGCCATGCTAGAATTTTGTGCGTTTTTTCACCTAGTTCATAATATTTCTGTCTTGTCTTCATTATGTTCTTCTCCACCTTATATGTTTGTAGTGTTTCATATTTTATTTTTTTATCTGCCAATTCTCTTCTTTTAGTTGTGTCTTCCTTCATTGCTAATTCTTTTTCTATATTTGCTATTTCCCTTTCCAACTGCTCTGTTTCCTGATTGTAGTCCTTTTTCATCTTGGTTACATAACTTATTATTTGCCCTCTGATGAACGCTTTCATTGCGTCCCATAGTATAAACTTATCTTTCACTGATTCCGTATTTATTTCAAAGTAGATTTTAATTTGTCGTTCAATTAATTCTCTAAAATCCTGCCTTTTAAGTAGCATGGAGTTTAATCTCCATCTATACATTCTTGGAGGGATGACCTCTAACTCTATTGTCAATATCAGGGGTGAGTGGTCCGATAATATTCTAGCTTTATATTCTGCTTTCCTAACTCTTTTTTGCATGCGAGCTGATAACAGGAATAGGTCTATTCTTGAGTATGTTTTATGTCTACCCGAATAATATGAATATTCCTTTTCCTTTGGGTGTGGTTTCCTCCATATATCCAAAAGTTGCATTTCTTGCATCGATTTAATTATAAATTTGGTTACTTTGTTCTTTCTGTTAATTTTTTTCCCAGTTTTATCCATGTTTGAATCCAAATTAAGGTTGAAATCCCCTCCTATTAGTATGTTCCCTTGCGTATCTGCTATCTTCAAAAATATATCTTGCATAAATTTTTGATCTTCTTCGTTAGGTGAATATACATGGAGTAAATTCCAAAACTCTGAATATATCTGACATTTTATCATTACATATCTCTCTGCTGGATCAATTATTTCCTCTTCTATTTTAATTGGTACATTTTTACTGATTAATATAGCTACTCCTCTAGTTTTTGAATTATATGACGCTGCTGTTACATGTCCTACTCAATCTCTCTTTAATTTCTTGTGCTCCACTTCAGTTAAATGTGTTTCTTGCACGAATGCTATATCAATTTTTTCTTTTTTCAGTAAATTTAGCAGTTTCTTCCTTTTGATTTGGTTATGTATTCCGTTAATATAACGTAGCCATTTCATACTTTGTTTATCTTTCCTTTCCGTTTCCTCATCATCACCTTTCCTTCTTATCCATTTCTGCTTTCTTGTTTTGAACACTTTATAAGACAACATTTCTAAAACATCAAACATTTCCCTTATTCTCCTATCTAAAATTTCTTTAACCCCACTATCCCCTTCCCTTCCTGAGTTGCCCTTTATCCCTTGTCGGGCAACCACATCTCTCCTCTCCATTTGGATTTGCGAATTCACTCACAAGCGTCAACTGATTTCGCAGTGACCGTAACTCCTCCCCACCCAGCCCCCCCCAGAAAAGATTTTAATTTTCATATACAACAAAGGTCACTCTCTTAATTCCCTCCTCACGTCCTCTCTTCCCTTTCTTTCCCTTATTAATTCTTATCTATACTCTATATATTTTCCTTGAAATACACATACACAAATATATACATACACACATACATATAGTTCGTAGTCATTTTTGCTCTCATTACATGTCTTCATCTCTCTGTCTGTTTTGTATTTGTTCTGCAAACTGTCGTGCTTCCTCCGGATCCGAGAATAGTCTGTTTTGCTGCCCTGGAATAACTATTTTAAGTACCGCTGAGTACTTTAGCATAAATTTATATCCTTTTTTCCATAGGATCGCTTTTGCTGTATTAAACTCCTTCCTCTTCTTCAGGAGTTCAAAACTTATATCTGGATAGAAAAAATTTTTTTGACCTTTGTATTCCAGTGGCTTTTTGTCTTCTCTTATTTTCTTCATTGCTTTCTCCAATATATTTTCTCTTGTTGTATATCTTAGGAATTTTACTAAAATGGATCTTGGTTTTTGTTGTGGTTGTGGTTTAGGGGCTAATGTTCTGTGTGCCCTTTCTATTTCCATTTCTTCCTGTAATTCTGGTCTTCCTAGGACCCTGGGGATCCAATCTTTTATAAATTCTCTCATATTCTTGCCTTCTTTATCTTCCTTATGGCCCACTATAATATAAATATTATTTCTTCTATTATAATTTTCCATTATATCTATCTTCTGAGCTAACAGCTCTTGTGACTCTTTCTTTTTTATCAAATTCTTCTAATTTCTTTTTTAAGTCATCTACTTCCATTTCTATGGCTGTTTCTCGTTCTTCCACCTTGTCCACTCTTTTTCCTATATCTGACATAACCATCTCTAATCTATTCATTTTTTTCTTCTGTACTTTTTATTCTCCTTTTTATTTTACTAAATTCTTGTGATTGCCATTCTTTTATTGATTCCATGTATTCTTTAAAAAAAATATATCCACGTACTTGCCCTTCCCTTCTTCTTCCATTTCTCTGTGTTCTTCCTCTTCTTCCTGTGGGTTGGTCATCTGTTGTTTCTTTGATTTCCTTTTACTCTCTTCTTTCTTGCTCTCGTTATTTTCTGTGTTTTCCTCTTGTTGTTGGGGTGTGGCTGTCATTCTCAGCTGTGGAGATCGACTCCTCAGCTGCTCCCCCCTCCCGTCAGTGTTTGTTTTGTCTTGCGCATGCGCGGTTGCGCACTTTTGCTTGGCTCCACGAGCCATTTTTGTAGTCCTGAGCTCAGGTCTTTGACTGACCTGAGGGAGCGGGCTTCTCTCTCCACAGCCGGCCTCCTCAGACAGGTAAGGCCTTCACCTTCTTCTTCCGATGCCTTTTCTTCTTCTCTTCTTCCCGTTGCTTTCAACTTTTCTTTCTTCGTTGCCATTTTCTTCCCACCTTTACTTTCACTTTATTTTAATTTTCGTGTTTGTGCCTTTGCATTTTCTGTTTTTTTTTAAACTTTTCCGGAGAGGGCTGAAGTTCCCCAACCGGCCACTACTCCATCACGTGACTCCTCCCTCTCATTTGTTCTTGACATTTTTCTTATCTATATACTGTCCATCTATTTTACCTTCTATTCCTCTGTGCAGAGCTTGGTCATCTTCTTCCTCTTCTTCTGTGTCTGCACTTGTCTCTTCTACTTCTCTTCCTTGTATCTGAGTCTCTTCTGACTTTCTTGTTGAGCTGCTTCCCTCACTTTGCTGGGCGTTTTTTTTCATGGCTTCTTGCTGTGGCCCTCTTCTTCTGGGCTAGTTATCTGTTGGGCCTCCTGTCGTTTGCTGTTCTTCTTTCCTATCACTCCCATTCCTGTCGCTTTCCTCTTCTTCCAGCTGAGAGCCCTGGTGTCTAGCATCCCTCAGCCGGTCGTGCTGTGTTTGCTTGCTCCTCAGCTGGGCCCCCCTCCCATCGGTGTTCTCTTTTTCCTTAGTATGCGCAGATGCGCACTTCTCTTTGGCTCAGAGAGCCATTTTTGCAGTCCAGTGGCCGCAAATGGCTCCCTTATTCTTCATGCAGGTAAGACCTTCTCCTTTCTCTTCTGGTGTCTTTTCTTCTTTTTTTTCCCATTGTTTTTACTATTTCCTTCTTGGGTGCCATTTTCTTTCTTTTCTCCACAACTTTATCTTTTATTTGTTGTGTTTTGTGTTTCTTGAACTTGTATTTTCTTCACTTTATTTCTTCTTTTCTGGAGAGGGCTGGTATTCTCCTACCAGCCACTACTCCATCACGTGACTCATCCCAGGTCCTGGCCGCTCACATTGAGGTCGCACAGGTTCTGCTCTGATGCACCACCTCATATGGGCCCTTGAACGGCTGCTGGAGTGGATTCTGGTGCATGCCCCCGTGGACGAAGATGTAGTCAGTCCCTGAAGTCCTTGTGGACAAAGTAAGGTTTCGGGCTGTGGCACAGGAGTCTTGTGAACATTGTTGTAGGTGTCTCCTCTGTGCCACGGGCCACTGGCACAAACTCGCCTAGATCCATCAGAAGGGTGCCGTACAGCAACTGTGCCGAAGAAGTGGCTGTCTTCTTTGGAAGCCATGTGGATGCCAAAAAGCACCCATGGGAGCTGGTCCACCCAATCTGAGCCTCTGAAGTGCTCCATCAGGGCCCACTTCAGGTGCTGCCAGGTCGTTGGACTGCAGATGTTAAGCTGAGGTGTAGTGCGGATGTGTTCCAAGTAGCTGTGCCAATGCTGACCATAGGCTGGACTTGAACTGCGACCCCACCCCCCCCCCCCCCCCCCCCCCCCCCGGTCTGAGGTGATGTGGGCAGGCAGGCCGAAATGTGCAACCCAGATTGCAATAAGGGTTCTATTGCAGGACTCCATGTCATGTCGGCGAGCAGTATGGCTTCTGGCCATCTGTTGAATCTGTTGACCATGGTGAAGAGATACCTTGCCCCTCGGGAGACAGGCAGCGGACGGACAAAGTCCACATGGACATGCTCAAACCTCCTGTGCGTCGGTTGGAAGGTCTGAAGAGGGGGCCTTCACGTACTTTTGGACTTTAGAGGTCTGACAGTGTTTGCATGTCTTGGCCCAGTGCCTGACCTGCTTGCATAGGCAGTGCCAGCAAATCTGAATGGATGGGTGGGCCAAACCTTGTAGTGCATCAAAAATGCGACGCTGCCAAGCTGCTGGAACAATGGGCCAGGGTTGGCTAGTGGACATGTGACAAGGAACTTGCTGCCTGTGGGTCAATGGGGATGTCCTCAGGTTGCAGGCCAGGAACTGCGGTGCGGAGGGCAAAATTTATTCATCCAGCTGCTGTGCCTCGGTGATTGCCACGTAGTCTAACCCTGGGAACAGGGAATGCACCGAGTGGACGGAGGTGCGAGACAGTGCGTTGGACACTACCTTGTTCGTCCTGGAGATGTGTTTGACGGTGTTGGTTTACTCTGAGATGTACAACAGGTGGTCTTGCTGCCGTGCCGACCAAGAACCTGATACTTTGGTGAAGGTCAGCGGCTTGTGGTTCATGATGCCCGTGAACTCCCACCCCTCCAAGAAATGCTGAAAGTGCCGGATGGCAAAGTAGAAAGTGAGCAGCTCCCTGTCGAAGACGCTGTATTTCAGTTCTGGGCATCCTGGGTACCAGCTGAAGAATCCCAGTGGTTTCCACTGACCCTCAATTAGTTGTTCCAGCATGCCACCGACTGCTGAGGTGGAAATCTCAACTGTGAGGGCTATGGGCACATCCACCCACGGGTGTACCAGGACGTTTGCAAGGGCGTCCATGGCCTGCTCAAAAGCCGCTGCTGACTCTGTGTCCCAGGTGATTTCCTTGGCCTAGCCGGACATCGGGCCTAACGGGTCACATGATTCAGGCCGCTGACAGTAGGAATTGGTGGTAAAAGTTAATCATGCCCATGAATTCCTGTAGGTCCTTGACTGTACTGGGCCTGGCAAACTGGCGAATGGTTCGATGCCGGTCAATGCGGTGCCAAAGGAAATCAAGTCCAACAGCCCGAACTGCCACTTCGTGGGGTTGATGACTCAGGCGGCAGTAGAGTTGGCACAGGTGCGTCAAATGCTCTTGGTGCGAGCGGCTGGCGATCAGGATATCTAAGTCGATGAAGACTCAATCCAAGCTGCACTCCACTGAGCCTATGAGCCGCTGGAACGTATGGGCCAAGTTCTCGAGTCCAAAAGGCATCACAGGAACTCAAATAGGCCGAACGGGGTGATAAGGGCCATATTGGGGATGTCGCTGGGGTGGACAGGAGTCTGGTGATACCCATGGACAAGGTGGACCTTGGAGAAGATGTGTTCCCCACGCAAATGGGTTGTAAAGTCCTGAATGTGGGGCACTGGGTAGCAGTCGGCTGTGGTGGTGTCATTGAATTTTCTGTAGTCACCCTATGGCTTCCATCCTCCAGCCGACCTGGGCAACATGTGCAGCGGAGAGACCCACGGGCTGTTTCAGCGCTGGATAATCCCCATCTCCTCCATTTTCCTGAACACTGCCTTGGTGAGGTGGAGTTTGTCGGGCGGGAACCTGCGGGCCCAGCCGTGTAGCCATGGTCCCTGAGTGGGAATGTGGTGCTGTACACTATGCTCAGGGGTGTCTGTGGAGAACTGTGACAAACTGAGGGGTCAGGAACTCTGCTAGTACTCTGGGAAATTTGTCGCCTGACAAAGTCACAGAGTCCAGGTGTGGGGCCGGTAACTTGGCTTCGCCGAGCGAGAAGGTCTGGAAGGTCTTGGCATTCACTAGGTGCTGTCCATTGAGGCAGTGTGCCCGGAGGAAATCTGCACCCAATAAAGGCTGCGGCAGTACTCCCAGCGTAAACGACCAGGTGAAATGGCTGGAACCGAACTGTAGTGGGGTTGTTCATGTGCTGTATGTGGGAATACTGCTGTTGTTGGCAGTAGTGAGCATCAGTTCTGACTCCCCAGCACAGGTGTCGTGGCTCGAGAGGGGCAAGATGCTAACTTCCACCCTGCGTCTATGAGGAACTTTTGCACAGTGTCAGTCCCATAAGTAAAGGAGGCTATCCCAGTGACCACCGCCATAGCCATTAGCGAAGGCTGGCTCCAGTGTTTCCCCAGAAAAGAACAGGGTGGATAGCAATGGTGGGCTCCTGAACCCCACTTTTGGTGGTAAAAACACCAACAGACCGAAGTGGAGTCACTCCCTGCTGCGGCCATCACCGGCTTCAGGGGTGGCGTGGGGAAAGCCCAGGCCTTTGGGCGTGATGCAACAACTTGGTTGATGGAGGCCCTACCATGCTGCTTGGTGTGACACAGAATATCTGCGTGGGCTGCTATGTGTGGGTCACTGAAATCATCATCAGTGATGAGCAGGTGGAGATCTTCTGACATCTAGTCAAGAAAGACTTGTTCGAACAGTAAACATGGCTTTATGGCTGTCTGCTCGTGCCAGCATTTCGTTCATTGAAGCCGATGGCACGCAACCACCTAGGCCGTCCACGTGGAGCCACCACGCTGTGCGCTCACGGCCGGAGGGGTCAAAAGTACAGGTCAGGAGTGCCTTGATTATTTCACACCTGTCCACAGCTGGTAGCTGGTATAGGAAGTCCATGATGTGGGCTGCTGTTTCCTGGTCGAGTAGTACTTTGTGGTGTCTGAGATGATTTGCCCGACCTGGAATTAGGCTTCAGCCTCTTCAAACCAGACCTGCGCTGCCAGGTCCAGAAAGTCGGCGGTTTCGGTCGGTCTCGCCTGCTGCGTAGGCGAGCAGCCACAATGTCTCTCCAGTCTCTGCCAGCCCCTCAAGCTCCGTGCCATCTGCAGTTATTCATCCATCCTTCCACTTCCTCATTCAGGTCTCTTGTAACAATCGGCACGTTTTATTCAGGTTCCAAATGAACCGGCTGGCTCGTGTTATGAGGGTGGGAAGCAGTAGGTAACTTTATCAGTGTGGACAATCAGTGAAACATTACTGAAATCGCGCTCTTGTGCCGAGGAAAAGGTGCGGGATGGCTTCATGCACATTCTGGGATCAGAAAGATCCACCCCAGCCGTCATCAGTAAATGGCTTGTTTTGTTCGGTGGGGCGCTTCCTCGGATGCGACTTGGCCGAGCGCACTGATCTGGGGAGGGCTGCACCTTCACAAGCGGAGACGCAGCCACTTTGAGCAGCCTTGCCCCCACCCCCAACGTCCACGCGTTGGCCGAGACGCTGTAAACAACGTGTAGCAAAGATAGTCATTCCAAACGCTCGAAGACACCACAGATTGGCAGGACATCAAACCTCTTTGGAGGGAAGAGTATAAATGGTGTATTTACAGACAAAGGGTTTCAGCAAAAATGTCTAGTGACTGCAACGCGAAAGTTAACGGGCAAATGCCCAGAAAGCGCAGGAGGGATTGTGCAACTATTCTAATTGCAGCTGGTTGTGAGCCAATGGCCTGAGGAGCTGTTTCTAATGAGATTGGAATGGGAGCTGCCTGGGTCATGAGATTGATGGATGTGACGGCGCTTGGATGTTACTGTTCTGGGACGCGCTGCTGGGTCTGACGCGCGGGAATGGTAAAGGTTATTTTGCGCCGTCTCTCCTCTCCACGCCGTTTTCTGCCAGAACTGTGACTAGGTGCGGCGATTGTTTCGGCCAACTGGCCATTTGCTTTGCAACAGCGGTGGCATCAGCGGGCCCCGTTCAATGAGCTGCGCGGTCCGGCAGCGCGAACAAAGCGAGTGGGGGGTTGCTCGCAGGCGTGTGGCCACCGGCTCCGGCTGCACCGCGGCCGTGTCGCCCCCTGCACCCGGCCCGGCCCCAAGGACGAGCTCTCACTTCCCCACCCTGCTTCCCCGGGCTGCAAAACGAGGCGAGAGCGGAACTTGGCCGCCGTGGAAAGTCCGCACGTGGAAAGACCCCGGCCGCAGGGCAGCGAAGGGCTGCAGCCAAAAACTTATCCAAACTCTGTCCCTGGCACTGCCGCCTCGAAACGCTCCATCGCGCTGGGGGGGGGGGGGGGGTGAAAGAGGTAGGGGGATGTGGGGACAGACACAGAGAGGGGGGACATGGGGACAGAGAGGGGGGGCGTGGGGACAGAGAGGGGGGGCGTGGGGACAGAGAGGGGGGGCGTGGGGACAGAGAGGGGGGCGTGGGGACAGAGAGGGGGGGCGTGGGGACAGAGAGGGGGGGCGTGGGGACAGAGAGGGGGGGCGTGGGGTCAGAGAGGGGGGGCGTGGGGTCAGAGAGGGGGGGCGTGGGGTCAGAGAGGGGGGGCGTGGGGTCAGAGAGGGGGGGCGTGGGGTCAGAGAGGGGGGGCGTGGGGTCAGAGGGGGGGGCGTGCGGTCAGAGGGGGGGGCGTGGGGTCAGAGGGGGGGGCGTGGGGTCAGAGGGGGGGGCTTGGGGTCAGCGGGGGGGGGCGTGGGGTCAGAGGGGGGCGTGGGGTCAGGGGGGGCGTGGGGTCAGAGAGGGGGGCGTGGGGTCAGAGAGGGGGGCGTGGGGTCAGAGAGGGGGCGTGGGGTCAGAGAGGGGGGCGTGGGGTCAGAGAGGGGGGCGTGGGGTCAGAGAGGGGGGCGTGGGGTCAGAGAGGGGGGCGTGGGGTCAGAGAGGGGGGCGTGGGGTCAGAGAGGGGGGCGTGGGGTCAGAGAGGGGGGCGTGGGGTCAGAGAGGGGGGCGTGGGGTCAGAGAGAGGGAGTGTGGGGACAAGGCATGGGAACGGAGGGGGTGTGCGGACGGAGAGGAGGTGTGGGGGGAAAGAGAGAGGAGCATGGGGATGGAGAGAGGGGGGTGTGGGGACGGAGAGAGGGGGCTGGTGGGGGGGGGGGTGGGTAACTTGCGACAGGCAACAGAAAGGAAACATTTCAAGGGAGTTGTAGGAGTAAAACCACGATATTGGAGAAAGTCAGCTGGTCAAACAGAGACCTTTATAGACCCAAGATAAAGTTACTTAAGTGACGTTTCGGGCTTGAGCCCTTCATCAGAGTAGGTTGGTTACGTATCTTTGCTCTTTAAAGGACACTATTTGATCTGCTGAGTTTCTCCAGCATCATTTTTTTTACCTCAGCCACCTTGTCTTCAGACTTTTGTGTTTTACAACCACTGTAGGAGATGATTTACCTGGAGTTGAGACCATTTTTTTTGTGTGTTGCAACAAAAAAAGCCCATGTTTTGCTTCGATGCAAGATTTGCAGGTGCAGCGAGTTGCCCACCCACTGACGCTTTTCCTGGCTTTATCCTTCCAGCAACCGTCCTCAAACGACGAACTCGAAAGAAGAAAAAGCCCAGGGTTACAAAGGGGGACGAGAGCCCATTGCGAGAGATCAGGCAGCTCAGCCAGTCGGATGCCAAGGAAGAAAAGGTTTGTAATGCTGGGTCTTTCCTTGAAGTACTGTGAAACATGTAGCTTGGCTCTCCAGACTAATGGCCAAATTGGTAACCTCGTTCAAACACTGGTTCTCTGGACTCAGAATTAAATACTTTCTTAGTACTTGCAGCGATTCAATGTTGTGTCTTCTGATCTAATTTTTAATGTTGTGTGTGAATTGGCTGCCTCAAGATGATTGCTGAGTCGGGACAAGTGGTCTGAGGCTCAGAAATCTCAAAACACAGGAAGGGCTCTGAAATGCCCTCCCTGTTATGTTGGGATATGTAGTTTGTACAAGGTAAGCTCATACAAAGGACCATTTAACATTGAGTCAGTCAGCGTGTATGAGTAAAGGGATAAGCTACGTTACACATCAGACTCTGTATTGGGTTTTCTGGTTTTTTTTTTCCAGATTTCTGGCATTTGCAGTTTTTTTTTTGTTCTTTCACAGTTTTCCCCCCAAATTGGCATTTTGAGCAATAGTTAGGAACATAGGAAGTAGGAACAGGAGTAGGCCAATAATGGCCCATCGAGCCTGCTCCGCCATTCAATACAATCTAATTTATGACCTAACTCCACCTACCTCCCTTCTCCCCATATCCCCTAATTCCTCTATCATGTAAAAATTTATCTAACCGAATTTTAAATATGTTTAATGAGGCAGCCTCAACCACTTCCCTGGTTAGAGAATTCCAAACATTCACTACTCTCTGGGAAAAACTATTTTTCCTCATCGCTGTCCTAAATCTACTCCCCCGAATCTTGAGACTGTGTCCTCTCGTTTTAGTTTCCCCGGCCAGCTCAAAAAACCTTCCTACATCTATCCTATCCATATCCTTCTACAATCCAAGACGATTTAATCTTTCATCATAAGTCAACCCCTTCATCCCAGGGATCAACCTAGTAAACCTCCTCTGGACTGTCTCCAAAGCCAGTGGAGACCAGAACTGGACACAGTACTCCAGGTGCGGTCTCACCAGTAGACTTCCTCGGACCAATAGACTTCCTCGGACTTCACTTTCCTGTAACTTACTGATAAGTCTCTTGTGCGGCACTTTATCAAATGCTTTCTGGAAATCCAAATATACAACATCAACCTGTTCCCCTCTATCCACCACACCCATTATATCCTCAAAGAATCCTAACAAGTTTGTCAAACAAGATCTTCCCTTTCTAAAACCATGCTGCATCTACCTGATTGAATCCTTACGTTCCAAAATTTTCACTATTTCATCTTTAATGACGGGTTCAAGCATTTTTCCAACTACAGACGTCAAGCTAATTGGCCGATAATTTCTAGTCTTCTGCCTACAACCCTTCTTAAAAAGTGGTGTGACACTTGCTGTCTTCAAGTCTGCCGGGACCTGCCCAGAATCCAAGGAATTTTGGTATATGACCATCAATGCATCAACTATAACTTCTGCCATTTCCTTCAGAACCCTTGGATGCATATCATCAGGACCAGGTGATTTGTCTGGCTTTAGTCCCATTAGTTTCTCCATCACTACTTCCTTTGTAACAACTATTTTATCAAGGCCCTCCCCAACATTCGCATCCTTAACTCCGCACTTGGGCATGCTGGACGTGTCTTCCACCGTGAAGACTGACACAAAATATTTGTTTAATGCCTCGGCCATTTCCTCATTTTTTGCTACCAGTTTTCCTTTCTCATCCTCCAAGGGTCCTATGTTAACTCTGGCCACCCACTTCCATTTTATACATTTATAAAATGTTTTGCTTTCTGTTTTTATATTTTGTGCCAATTTACTTTCATAATCCTTTTTCCCATTTCTTATTACCCTCTTTGTAACGCCTTGTTGTCTCTTAAAGTTTTCCCAATCTTCCAGTTTCCCACTGCTCTTTGCAGCTTTGTACACCTGTGCCTTCAATTTTATACTCTCCTTTATTTCCTTTGTTAACCATGGTTGATTTTTCCCTCTCTTGCTGCCCTTTTTCCTGACCGGAATATATTTTTGTTGAGCATTACAAAATATTTATTTGAAAATCTTCCACTGTTCCTCAACTATTTCATCAATTAGCCTGTGCTCCCAGTCCAATCTGCCCAATTCCTCCCTCATCCTATGGTAGTGACCCCTGTTTAAGCATAGTATATTAGTTTTAGATCTAACTATTTCCCCTTCCATCTGAATGAGAAATTCAATCATACTATGATCGCTATTTCCCAGATGGTCTCTGACTATTACATCATTTACCCTACCTATCTCATTGCACAACACTAAATCCAGGAGAGCATTTTCTCTTGTGGGTTCCTTAACATGCTGCTCAAGAAAGCTATCGCGGATGTATTCTATGAAGTCCTCTTCCAGACTCCCACAACCAACTTGATTTTCCCAATCTATGTGGAAGTTAAAGTCCCCCATGACTGCTGCCGTATCATTATTACATGCCTCACTTATCTCTCTATTTATTTCCTGTGCCACTAAACTATTGTTATTTGGTGGGCGATAGATAACACCCACCAATAATTTTTTCCCTTTGTTTTTCTTTATCTCTACCCAAATGGACTCAACATTATGCTCTTTAGATCTTATATCATTCCTCACTACTGCCTGGAGCTCATCTTTGATTAAGAGTGCAACTCCACCTCCCTTACCATCCTGTCTATCTCTTTGCACCACCTGATACCCTTGAAAGTTTAATTCCCATTTAGGGTCACCTTGTAGCCATGTTTACGTGATGGCTACCAAATCATGGCGCCTCAAGTTCACTAACCTTATTTCTAATACTACAGGCATTCAGATAAAGTGCCCTTATGCTCTTTGTCCTTTTAATATCTAGTGACTTCTGTAACCTTTTCTTTTGATTTTTCTGCCCACTATTTTTCTTTGTAATTTTCTTAAGACTATCATTGACCCGAAAACTCACTGCACCATCTGATTTTTTACTTTCTCCGTCCAACATTACTTTTCCTGGCCATTACTTTATCTTCCCTACTCTTTTCCCTATCACTCTGGTTCCCATACCCCTGCCAAATTAGTTTAAACCTTGCCCCACTTGCCAAAATGTTGACACCTTTTGGATTTAGGTGCAACCTGTCCCTCTTGTAAAGATCATGCCTTCCCCAAAAGAAATCCCAATGATCCAAGAAGCCAAATCCTTGCCTTGTACACCAGCACCTCAGCCACACGTTCATTTTCCTTATCCTTACATTCTTTTCATCACTTGCATTTGGAACAGGTAGTAATCCTGAGATCACCACCCTAGCGTTCCTGTCTTTCAGCTTTCATCCCAGCTCACTGTAATCCCTTTTCATTACCTCCTCCCTTTTCTTGTCAATGTCGTTTGTACCCACATGTACCATGACATCAGGCTGCTCTCCCTCTCCTCTCAGAATATTTTGGACCCGATTTGTGATATCTTGTACCCTTGCACCAGGGAGGCAGCACACCATGCGGGTATACTTATCTGGCTCATAGAACCTCCTGTCTGTATCCCTGACAATGGAGTCCCCAATAATTATTGCATTTCTCCTTTTCCTTTTCTTTTGCACCACTCTGCCAGGCTCATTGCCATTGACCTGGTGCCCGTGGCCATCTCCAGTTATCTCCCTCAACAGAATCCATCACAACATAACTGTTGCTGAGTGGGATAGTCACTGGTGTGCTCTCTGTTTTTCTCGCTTTTTTTCTTCCCCCCCCCCCCTCCCTCCCGACGGTTTCCCACTTACCTGACATGGGTTCTGGAGTATTTATCGCCCTGAAAGTTGAGTCGATTAACTCTTCACTCTCCCTTACAAGTCGCAGGTCATCAATCTGCAACTCCATATCCCTAATTCGCTCCCTTAGTAACTGCATCTCGGTACACCTGGTGCAAATGTGGCCATTTGGGAGGGTGGAGGTCACCCATTGTTCCCACATCTGACACCTAGTACATAGCACTAACCCTATTGGCATGACTTTAAATATGAAGGCAAATAACTCAGCTTACCTTTTCTCCTTGTCTGCTTTCGCTGAAGCCTGATAAGCCAAAGCAGGAAGTCTTACTCCTTCACTGCTCCACTCACTCACTGAGCCACTCCTCGCTAGC
This sequence comes from Narcine bancroftii, assembly GCF_036971445.1. NCBI lineage: Eukaryota > Metazoa > Chordata > Chondrichthyes > Torpediniformes > Narcinidae > Narcine > Narcine bancroftii. The sequence goes on from NC_091477.1 coordinate 59,358,336, forward strand.
CACTCCCTCCCCTTTCACTCATTTTATTGGCCCCTTAACCAATTAACCCTCACTTTCAGCAAGCTCCTCCTCTGACTCCCAGCCGAACCAAGTAGGCCCAAGCCTCGGTAAGCCCCCGACTTTAATAGCTTACCTTCTCCTCACTTTCAGCAAGCTCCTCCTCCTCTGACTCACTTTCAGCAAGCTGGTGTCGGAAAGGTTAGGCCTTTTCAGGTTTTAGGCCATGCCATCTCTTGAGGGTGGGTAGATGGTACACATCAGAGGCAGGCAACCTTTTACCATGCATGGGCCGGATGGTGTGTCAGTGGTTGAACAACGGGCCGCACTGATGCTACCAGTAATGAAATGAATAAATAGATGGAATAAATATGGTGATGCATTTCAGGTCAGGGACGGCACCTTCAAATCTGGAAATACACCAAAAATCACGAGTTAGTCATTAAAATGACACAATAAAAAAACAAAAGTCAAAAAGGAGAGAAATTAATCACAATGAAAACAAAATAACTAACCCCTAAACTGACAGCAGTGAGTGGGGAGTCGGGGGGGGTGGAGTTGCGGGGGGGTGTGGAAATAACAACACTGTGAGATGGGGGGTTGTTACAGAGAGAGGGGGCGGGGGGGTCTCCAATGCACTTTGGGGGGAGTTGGGGGAGCTGTGCACCAGGATGGATAAATTTAGATCAGGCCCACAGGCCATAGTTTGCCCACCCCTTGAATGCAGCACTCTGAGCACTGAACTGGCGTACAAACACAATGTGCTTTGGTCACTTGTGTAACCAGTCAAAAGGCCACAGAGCTGATCTCAATTGCAGCAGAAAGTTCATTCTTCTCCCTTGTAGGGATGTAACTTGCTGAAAAATACGCTGAGAACTGGGACTATCAAAGATCTTCTGCCAAAAACTGTTGCACTGTGATTGAAGTTTGGTGATAGCATAATATATCAAAAATGCAAGAACTTTCCCCTCATTGAGCAGTTGTTGAGGTGCCTTCCAGAGTTCTGTGATACGGTTTGCCTAGTGGTTGGCACAATGCTATTACAGCGCCAGCGACATGCGTTCAAATCTGGCACTGTGTGTAAGGAGTTTGTATGTTCTCCCTATGTCTGCGTGGGGTCCCCCCCGGGGGCTCCGGTTTCCTCCAACTTTTCAAAAATGTACAAGTATGTTCAATTTCAGCTGTTAATGGGAAAGGAATAGAATTGAGAGGTGGCGGTTTGGATTTGAATGAGAAACCTGGAAGTTGGTTCTTCCTGCATATTGTGAAGACCCTTGTGTGGGTTTGATTGGCAGATTGATAGTTGGAGACAATACACATCCAGCTGATAGACTTCAGCAGATCCAGCCCATGTCCTGGGATTGATTGGGTAATGGTTTGATCCATTGCCCCACTATGGTGCTCTGGCACCACATTTGGTTCACCAACTCAGGGGTGATGATGGTTGAATCTTGTCAGACTTGCCATAGATAGGATAGCCATTCTGGTTCATGAGTACATGTGGAACTTGATGGATTTTTAGATGATATCGCAAGGGACAGCATGTGGGTAAGAAATAAGATGAAGGATCTTGCCAAAGAGCTCCAGAGGTTTTTGTGCCATGAAGAACTGACAAATAAACTTAGACTAAACTTAAATATGCATTGAGACAGTAGATTAAACAGGTCCTGTTGTTAACCTTTCCCAACCTCCGGTCATAGATGTCAGCCAAGAATGTGACAAGGGCCAGGGAGGCCTTCGTGAAAGATTTGAATTTTGTAGACACTTGGAGAAGACTGAATCCAAGAAAAAGGATTATTCCTTTTACTTGAAGGAACATGATGCCTACACAAGAATTATTTTTTTCTGGCATCAGCTCAGTTGGAAAGGAAGATAGTGAAGACCAAGTATATGGCTCAGCTACTGTCAGACCATTCACCACTGATTTTGTCAATCATAATGCCAGATAAGCAGGCTACAATGGAAAACTCTGCCCATAATGTTGATGGGCAGAGTTAACAATGTAAAATGAAGGTGATGTCAAGACTACAATATCTTTTTCAAACGCTGCCCCAAAGCTTCTTTAAGATGCTTAATGGATGTGTCAGAAAATTTTTGTGGAATGGTAAGGTGTCTAGAGTTGACATGGGAATATAAATTGTGGGGCTTAAGACTGCCAGATTTAAAAAAATTATTGCTTGGCGTCGCAGCGAGTTTTGGATGCCTCATTCTTTGAGGGAGGGGTCCCTCTTCTTGGGCACAAATTGGTTACGTGTGGTAGGGGAAAAGATAGCAGGAGAATTTAGATACAAATGGGACACCAAATTAGTTTTGAACAAAACAGGTAACCTCATAATAAAACGTGTGGCAGCTGTGGCGAAGAATAAATCAATGTATTGGATTGAGGGTGGGGTTATCTCCTAAAACGCCCTTGACCCAGAACAGTTCAACACCTATGACTCTGATTAGTAAGATGCTGGACACCTGGTGCCAGAGGAGGATCAGGTGTATCCAGGAGTGTTACCTTCAAGGGCAGCTCATGTCAATTTGAGCATTTGAGGACTAAATATGAATTATCAAGTCTCTACGCAATTATGATCTTTCCTAAGGGACAAACTGGGGCCAACAATGACTCTGCCTGACTATAATGACACGAAGACTCTAGTTCGAAAGGGAAATATGTGTAAATTTATCTCTAGGATGTATTCCGTAATCCAAAATGAAGGCTCAAATCTGGGCTTACATCGATCAAGGGAAAGATGGGAGTCAGGCTTGGGCACAACAATTGATGAACGATGGTGGGAAGATTTGTGTTTGAATAGCCTGATGGGAATTGTTAACACCAGACACATGCTGGTCCAATATAATTTCTTGCATCAGTTATATCTCACACTGATAAAATTAAATGTCATAGCTATAAATTTTGGAAATGTGCTTTAGGTGCAGAGTGGAGGTTGGACCTTTGTCCACTCCAGCTGGCTGTGTACAAAGGTGAGATCCTTCTGGGAAGACCTGGAGGACACACTTATGGGGAAAAAAAATTACAAAGATGGATTTTCCACAGGATCAAGAGTTGTACCTTCTTGGGGACATTGGGATAGTACACTTTAGATTGTCCATACACCAAATTCAGTTTGTGAAGGTCACCTTGTCAGTAGCCAGGAAGTGTATAATGGTTACGTGGCAGTCTGAGTCCCAGCTAAATATCACAAAATGGAATATGGAAATGCAGTGTTGCATTCCCATGGACAAGATCGCCGACAATTTACAGAAGAGATCCGACACATTCGTTGAAGTGTGGCAATCGTATCTGAGGGACATAGGTGAACAGATATAATTCACGCTCCCCCCCCTCCCCTGGTGCCTGCCCCACACCCACCCCCCCCCCACCCCTGATAAGAGAAAAGAAACAATCCATCCCAGCAGATAAAGGATTAAGAGTATGAAATGGGGAATGTGGCGCAGATGACGTGTGTTTTTTGCCCCAACCTGTTTTTATTTAATATCCGAGGTCCTCCAACCTTGAAGAGGATTGTTGTCTTTGTCGGTATGTAGGTGGTTTTTGGATGTCTATTTTTTTATTTTGGTGTTTGTATAATTTAAGGGATAGGGAGGGAAGGGTGTAAGGAGGGGGGAATAAGGACTCTGTCAAATCATATTACATGGAAAGAGAGCGTAAAATTCTTTTTTTTTGGATTTACATGAGTCTGGAAATTCAAAAATAAAATATTTAAAAAAAACCTTTCCCAACCAAATAACTTCATAAAAATCCTGCATATCTTTTTCATTGTTGTGTTCTGGGGTTGGAATTTGCTTTATTTTTGATTCTATTTTGATAGAAAAGAGTTGCCATGAATGCAGGTGATTTTAACTCATTTTTCTGCTCCTTTCCCCACTCCCACTGCAAAGTAGGGATATTCATGCTATTGCTGTCATGGTTGCACCTGCTAAAATCCATGTATTATCTAATACAGAGTGAAGAGCACATAGTTTGTGAGCAGCCTCTGAGACTTTCTGCACTTGGATGCCTATGAATAGCAGGATAAAGTATCTACTTACTAATGAATGATTGAGCACCTGTTTATGGTGGAAGTCGAATGATTGGTTAGAGCATCCACCTTAATATTTGTGGTGGACTGGTCTTTGTGCATCATTTTAATTAGCTAGAAACTGGTTTGACTAGTTGCTTTTTTGTCCCATACAAAAGCAAAATCCCATGATTTCTGAAAAATTGAAATAAAAGCAAATAGCACTGTAAATACTTTGGTGAGACTGGTGCCATCTGTGGATGGAGAAAGTTGATGTTTTGGCCCACCGGGTAAAGGAACAGTGAGCTGCGTTTTCCCTCCACAGATGCTCCTTGACCTGTATATTTCCGGGACACTGCTTTTTATCTCTGAATTCCATCATCTGCATATTTTGGTGCAATGGTGTTGAGCCCTGAGGCATAAATGGAGGTATTTGAATTGCATTATTTTTATTTCAAGTCCATATGACTTGTGTTTTTCATTCATACGTTTGAAAAAAATTATTTAGTGGCTTTGGATGTAACCATTTGTTTGTTTCGAGATCTCTGATTTGACAGCTGCTTATTATTGCCTCAGTCTGATTTGGTTCAAACTCTTGGCTGCTTGTACTGTGGCGAAACTTCACGACCCTGTCTGGGATGATTCTGGACATGCTTCCATTCCACTCTGTGCTTTATAATCCAATTAAGTGCACCAGTACCATTTACCACCTTTGGGACATTTCCTTAAGGAAGAACATCACACGGAAGTAATGGTGTCAGCTTCAGGGCCATGTGCTATGTAATCTATTATGCTGTAATGATACAAATGATTAAGGTGGAGCACATGAGACCAATTAAGATTCAAACAATTCAAAGAGTTAATATTCCTTTGAATCATGTATTTCCATAAACTTGTTTGTCTGCCTAATGGTTTTGTTTGCCTTCTCCTATAACACATTTAACGAGAATTTCAATTGCTTTTTCCCTCGAATAATGCAGTTGGATTTTTCCTGGTTATTGTGCTACGCTTAAAATTTCATCCTCCTCTTCTAGGCATGGTTCACCCCTGCAACCCTGGTAAAAGTTCTGCTTCAATAGACAATACATGCAGGAGTAGGCCATTTGGCCCTTCGAGCCAGCACTGTCATTTGCTGTGATCATCCAGAATCAATACCCCGTTCTTGCCTTCACCCCATATCCATTGACTCCACTATCTTTAAGAGCTCTATCTTACTCTTTCTTGAAAGCACCCAGAGAATTGGCCTCCACTGCCTTCTGAGGCAGTGCATTCCACATATCCACAACTCTCTGAGTGAAAAAGTTTTTCCTTAACTCCGTTCTAAATAGCCTACACCTTATCTGTGGCCTCTGGTTCTGGACTCGCCCAACGTAGGGAACATGTTTCCCGCCTCTAGTGTGTCCAATCCCTTAATAATTTTATGTTTCAATCAGATCTCCCCCCCCCCCCATCCTAAATTCCAGTGTTTACAAGCCCAGTCGCTCCAATCTTCCAACACATGACAGTCCCGCCATCCTGGAAATTAACCTCATGACCTACATTGAACTCCCTCAATAGCAAAAACGTCCTTCCTCAAACTTGGAGACCAAAACTGCACACAATACTCCAGGTGTGGTCTCACCAGGGCCCTGTACAACTGCAGAAAGACCTCTTTTCTCCTAAACTCAACTTCCCTTGTTATGAAGGCCAACCTGCCATTAGCTTTCTTTCTTCACTGCCTGCTGGAGGTACATGGGTACATGGCCCCTTGTGTGGGGCTCCAATGGAGGATGGTCGGGAATGTTGACAAAAGGTCACCATATTTGAGTGTTCCTGGGCAATGTGGTCTCAGTGTAACACTGGACTGGGATGGGATGCTGGAAGGCCAGTTAAGATCCTTTTGTCTTTTGGACTTGCCTCAAAGTGCATTATGTGAGACACACACCCACTCCCACCTCCTTAATCAGCTAACTAATCCTGAGGCCTGGATCAGGGTAGGGGAGATTGGAACGAGGGGTCATAAGTTAAGGGTTGGGGGCAAAACTTTAGAAGTAACATAAGAGGAATCTGCTTCACTCAGAGAATGGTGGCTGAGCGGAATGACCTTCCAGAAGAGGAAGTTGCAGCAGGGTCAATTCTGTCATTTAAGAGGAGATTGGATGAGTACATGGAGGTGAGGGGGTTGGAGGGTTATGGGCAGAGAGCAGGTAGGAGGAACTAGTGGAGTTTCACTTAAATCTGTGTGGACTAGAAGGGCTGTTATGGCCTGTTTCCATACTGTGATTGTTATATGGTTATATGTTATATAACTGTTTCCCCCATTCCATTTCAGAAATATCATCTCTTCTATTGATTTCCCCCCACCTTTTACTAGCCCATCTCTGTCACCAGGCAGAACTCTGATGGAAATTAAGTAGATGACACTAGATTATCAGTTCTCCCCACCACTCTACCCATTTCAACACACGAGCTGCCCCAAAGTTAGCCAAGTGCCTAATACCTCTATGACTTATTCCACGTTTGACAAGCATGTTCCAGACTTAACATGCTTGTCACTTTGGCATTCTTGTCACAGGATATTTCTGTTTTTAATTTCTGATTTCAGTGAAACTTTTTTCTTCTCAGGACAAAGTTGAGTCAGAAAGTATGGCAACTGGAAATGCACAAGTGAACCAGGCAGACAATCCCAGTGAGTTGCTTTCTGCAGAGCAACACTTCCTGAAGGCTCTGCACAGCTTCATGTGTGATCGCAATACACCCATTGCCAGAATACCTCACCTGGGCTTCAAGAAGAGTAAGACACAATGCTCTGAATTTAATTTTGCTTTATTTAGTAGTTGAATAAGGAAACTGATTGATAGGTTCACAATTAATGAATGGGAATTCTGTTGGTGCAAACTCTTATCATAGATGGTTCCCAATCTTGCCACCATCTTGCTCCATGCACTAATATCCATCTGTTCTGCTTCATGCCAGTTACCCAAGTTGATGTGAATCTATTGTTAACTTTCATTGCTTTCTGCCCGAGAAAATGCCTGGGTTCTTAACAATGGGAAGTGACTAAATCCAATGAAAGCCAGGAAAATAGTTCAGACAGTTCCAGGAGATTTTAATTTTATTGGCATCATCAGCTAGTTTTTATTTTCTTCAGTTGCATGTTTAATTTTTGTTGCATTATTGAACAATTTGACAAGCCAATGTAAAAGCAACAAGGATGGCATACAAGCAAGCAATAATTAGTAGGACAATAGAGGATTAGGAAGTATCTAAAAACTTGCAGAAGGTAACAAAAAAAAGCTTGTAAAGAGGGAAAAGATGAAGTAGGCTGACAAATATCAATTAGGATGCCAAAAGCTTGTTCAAGGATATCTTCTGGCTATCCCATAGGCTGATTATGGTTCCTTTCCGTCGGTTTGTGGGGTTTGGAATGTACGTCCTGGAGTGGCTGTACAGGCAGATCCTTGACAGGCTCTGTGAGGATATCCCATTCCTCAGAAAGGAACAGGGTGTGCGTGAATGGATTTGGGTGAATAGGGGTTGCACAGGTCCAGACGCACCCTGTCAACATCCCCTCCAAGATCCAACGGCATGGTGAGGTCCAGGACGGCTGGGGGAAGTAATGTTGCAGTGAAACATTTCAAAAGAAACCAACTATCAAAAGCCTTCTCAGCATCTAAAGTTACTGCTATTATTAAATCACCCTTCTTTTGAGATTTATGTAATAAATTAATCAATCTGGCAACATTATCAGAATGATGTTTTATAACAAAAGCTATTTGATCCGTATTTGGTAAATATCTAGCCATTCTATTTGCCAAACCTTTAGCTACAAGGTTCGTCTGCCCTTTGACAAGTCTGTTTTTCATCCTGCAGGGCATCAAGCCACCCTCCGCACCAGGCAAGTCTGGTGGGGGAGCTGGTTTAGTCGATGACCATGCGACAGGTAGAACTGGGTTGCATGGTACCAGCAGCACTCAGATGAGTGACCTGATCCCGTTCAAGAATATAAAGAGTAAAAGAGAGTAGTTATAGGACCATTAGAAAGTGATGCTGGAGAAATAATAAAGAGAGACCAGGAGATGGAGGAGGAACTAAATAAGTATTTGCATCAGTCTTCACTGTGGGAAACATTAGCAGAGCTCCAAATGTTGAAGGATATCAGGGAAGGGAAGTGAATGCAGTTACTATTTCAAGAGAAGGTGCTCAGAAAGCTGAAAGATCTAAGGGCGGATAAGTCTCCCAGTCCAGATGGTTGCACCCTTGAAAGAAGCAGTGGTAGAGATTGTGGAGGCACTGATGGTGATTTTTCAGGAATCGATGGTACCGGACGATTAGAAGCTCATAAATGTCACTCCACTGGGAAAGAAGGGAGGCAGCAGAAAGGGAATTGAAACCTGATATTAGGGTTGCAAGATGTTGGAGCTAATTGTGAAGAATGAGGTTACGGAGGACATGGAGGAACAGGACAGGATAGGCTAAAGCTAGCACGGTTTCCTTCAGGGAAATCTTGCTTGGCAAACCTATTAGAATTCTTTGAGGAAGTGACAAGCAAACTGGATGTTGCTGCACGTGAGGCCACTTGACAAGATAAGATCCCATGGTGCAACAGGAAGTTACTAGCATGGGTAGAGCATTGGCTGATTGGCAGAAGCAGAGCTCAGAATAGAGGGACCATATTCTGGTTGGCTGCCAGTTACTGGTGATATTCCACAGGGGTCGGTGTTGGGGCCACTTCTTTTTATGTTGTGTACGAATGGCTTAGGGTTTAGATTATGGAATGAATAGCTTTCTGACCAAGTGTGCTGATGATATGAAGTTGGAGGAGCAGGTACTGTAGAGGAAACAGACGGATTAAGAGAATGAGCAGAAAAGGGACAATACAATGTTGAAAAGTCATGTATTTTGGTAGAAGAAATAAATGGGCCAAAAATTTAAAATTCCCAGATGTAAGGGGGCTTCGGAGTCCTCATACAAGATACCGTGAAAGTAGGCTTCCAAGTTGAGTTGGTGGTGAAGATGGCAAATGCAAAGCTGCCATTCATTTCAAGAGGAATAGAATATAAGAGCAGGGTTGTGATGAAGAGGTTCTCTGAGGCACTGGTGAGACCTCACTTGGAGTACTGTGAGCAATTTTGGGCTCCTCATTTAAAAAAGGATGTCTGATGTTAGAGAGGGTTCAGAGGATGTTCGCAAGGATGACTCTGGGGATGAAAGGTTTATTACAGTAAAACCCCAGTATCTGGAATTCCAGTGTCTGGCAAAAAAACAACTGAGGAAAATAAATTTTAAAAATTAAAATAATCAAAAATAAAATAATAGGTAAAAAAAAATGAGTTTAATATTGTAAAAGTAGATGTTGTTTGAAGCAACATAGATGTTTGGTGAAGATGGGAGCAAACATTCAACCAGCAGAGAGCCTTGCTGATGCTTTGCTCGTAGCAACTGTTTGAATAAAGATGTTCTGTAGCGTTCGCACTATGTGAACATGGAGTAGAACGATATGCACACCAAAGCCTTGAAATAGAGACTGGTTTATTGCTCTGGCCATCACACTTGTTTGGGCCCCAGGCACTGACATCAGGGCCCCATGTCGTCAAGAGTGCTGACCTGAGATTGGCCGGCATTGCTGCCAGAGTTCCACATCTTCCCGTCACATGGGAGGTCACCAGGGATGATGAGTGGTGTCACCCCCAGGTCCATGCAGTCGTCGCATTCATCGGTCATTCTATGCGAGGGCCACTACGTGACTCTTTCCCCCCCACCACCCCAGAATCAGCGACTGGGCCATCATCTGTAACCTCGGGCAGTCTGCCCCTGCGTCACTGGTCACAGTCCAGATATGCTAGATTCAGGTGGTCGACAGTAAAAGTCTTTTTGTTCCTGCCAATGTCGAGGACGAAGATGGAGCCCTTGACCCTGTCGGGCCCGTCTTAGGGGCGGCCAGTGTGTGCCTCTTCCACAAGCATGTCTACTGACAGGTCTTTAAGTCCCTGGGGATGTTATGTTTGGGCTGGCCGTGTGGTGGGGGGTTGTTGCGGGACTGGGGAGCCTAGTTTTTGCTGCGTTCTTGAGGGTTGCTGTGGGGTCTTCCAGGTATTTATCAGAGGCCAGGCATGGTACGAATCCCCAGCAGAACCCAGGACAGTTTGTCCACCTAGTTGGGACCCTTGAGCTGAGCCATCAAGGCTGCCTTGAGGTGCCTGTGAAATTGCTCCACCAACCCATTGGCCTAAAGGTGATACTCCATGGTGTGGTGAAGCTGCATCCCCAGGAAGTTAGCCAGCGCTGCCCAGAGCCCAGAGGTGAATTGTGTGCCCCCCATCCAAGGTTAGGTGTTTTGGGACCTCAAATCTGGTCACCCATGTGTCGATGAGTGCCCTGCTGCAAGTTTCTGGGGTGATATTAGCCAGCTGGACCGCCTCATGCTACCTCGTGAGGTACCTGAGAGAACCTCTTCATCACAGCCCTGCTCTTATATTCTATTCCTCTTGAAATGAGGTCAACCATGATTAAGAGATATCTTACCCACCGAGCGTCATGTGATGATGTAGCGCCAAGTTGGTGAAACCCAGCTCTCACGAAAATGTTTTTAAAAAAGTGTTAAAAAAGGAAAGAAACAGAGGAAAAGAAAGGAAAAAGTAATATTTAAACCCACAGAGGACATCCTAAAGATGTCTCCAAAGAAGGACAAAGCTGCTGCTAGCTCGCAAGAAAAAGAACGAAAAGATTGATCTGGGAGCTGTCCAGAAAGTGATGACCTGTTCGATGAAGGCGACGACTGAGGTGGCTCTAGACGTTGCAACGGCGAGCCACTTCCAACAGTGGCCGAACGATCCTCAAGGAGAACCACTTCTGGGCACGTGTGAGGAGTCGCACATCCTTGGAGTGCTTAAAACGGGGACAGGGCTGTGAGTTGGAAGCAGGTATTGACTGCTCCAACTGCAAGAAGAATCAGATGAAGAACTGGATTCCAGCGATGGAGTTCTACAATTGGAACAAGAAGGAATGGAACAAGAAGAATTAAAAAGGGCCAAGAGGCTGCTAACAGCTGGAAAAGGTAAAGCTGTCAAGTCTCTAGATTTGTGCGAATTGTATAAATCAATGAAGGCTTTGATGAAAGAAATTGGGCAAATTGGAGCTGTGGTATTGAAATCAGAAGCTAGAACTAAACGTAGAGGAAGTAATGGTAAATATGCAAAAAAGGTTTGAAGAAGTGGAAGAAAGAATGAAAGGAACTGAAATTGAATTTTGAAATTGAACCAATTAAAGAAAAAATGGGAAATGTGCAAACTAATTTTACTACTGTTCAAGATCATTTGGCCCAAAAAGTGGATGCTTTGGAAATAATATTAAATTTTTTGGATTAAAAGAAGGTTATTAGGGAGATGATATCAGACAATTTTTACAATGCTGGATTCCGCAAAGTTTTGGAGTTAATGAATTTCAGGGAGATATCGTGACAGAGCACTTCGAGCTCTAAGACCTCAACCACAACCAGATCAAAAGCCACGTCCAATACTGGTAAAATTCCTTCATTATCAAGTAAGAGAGAAGATTTTAGAATTGGCAGCAAGACAAGCAAAGGAAAGACAAAGTCCTTCAGAATATAATGGAAGTAAGATTTTCTTTTATCCAGACATAAATTTTGAATTGTTGAAAAAAAAGGAATTTAATCCAATCAAACATGTACTGTGGGGAAAAAGGCTATGCCTTTGTTTTGCGATATCCAGTGACGCTGAAGATCTTTGTTCCAGGAGGTCAAACCCAGTTTTTTGTTGAATCAAGAAAAGCAAAACAGTATGTTGACTCTGCCTGATATTCGCCGTGAAGAAGAGATGATTTCTGAGCAGCAAAGTGCACTTGAAAGACATTGTGAATTAGAATATGTGCAACATAAGGGGTGATCTGTTCAAGTCAATAAAATTGTAATAACATGGATTTGGGGGAGCAGGGAGGGAGGGGCTGATAGATGCCAATTCATGTGTGCATTTGTGGCACAGGCCACTGTTGTTTGCTATATCAATAATAATATTAATAGGGGGCTTTTATTTTCTTTCTTTACAGGATTTCTCTTTTTTGTGTTTTATCTGGAATAGTTAATAATGATAGCCTTGAATATAGTAATGTCATAGGCTTAGGAGTTGGGAGAGATGAGGAATGGGTGAGATATGGTATTATTACTAAAGCATTCAATGGGTTAAATGTAAAATTTTGTAAGTGTTCACCAGGTTTAAACCTGGTGAAAATGAAAAAAATTACTGGCACATATAAAAAAGATGAAAGTAGATATAGCTGTTTTACAAGAGACACATCAGATTGAAACTGAACATCAAAAACTATAAAGAGATTGGGTAGGATATGTTGCAGCATCTTTGTTTAATTCTAAAGCAAGAGGGATGATGAGAAATTTATTCGGGAAATATTTTTGAATTTAGCAAATGCTAATGAAAATGTGTAAATAGGAGGGAACTTAAATTTTTGTCTTGATCCATTGTTGGAGAGATCTGATAGAAATGTTATTAAAAGTAAACCAGCTAAAGTTACATTATCATTGATGAAGAAATATGAGATTAATAGATGCATGGAGAATTCATCCAAGAGAAAGGGATTATTTTTATTCTAATAAGCATGACTCTTATTCTAGAATTGATTTTTTTCTTAATATCAGCGCAATTGCAGGGACTTTGCAAGGCATTGTTCTGTCTAAAATGCAAGCAACCTAACAGCTAACCCATATTTAATTAACCCATTGTGTCACACTCTCCCCTTCAAAGGAATTTTACCTTGGGTAAAAATTAATCCTTAGCTAAAGTAATGACTGACTTTGAATTTGAATTTTAAATTTGAATTTGAAGGTCTAATAATATCATTATCCAACATATATTTCACTTCCTTATCCATTATTTTACTTCTTTCAATGTTAACTCAATAGGGGTGTTGCTTCTCTGGGATTTGCTTCTCCAACATCCACATCATGAAAAAGCACTGACGTCCTTTTTGGAACATCAGGAAACAAATTTGAATATTTCAAAAGCAAATATTTCAACTGCCTTTGTTCTTGTGGTATAAGATGGCATAATTTTTCATCTAGGTTTTCCAAAACTGTTGAGTTGGACAGATGCACAGGAACTATGGTTTATTCAAGGTAACTGTTACAAGATGATATTTCCACAATCTTTTAATCCATAACTTTCACAATCCTGTCAAAAGCCCACACCTCTGATTCAACCTGTTCTGCACGACTATTTTTCTCCGAGTAAGGCTTCTACATATTGCTATGACAAACCTGAGTTTCATACCTAAGGCCTGGAGTGTTTCTCAAATCGTCAACATCACTTAGTTTTGATTTAACTTCATACGGTCTAGAAAATCTTGCTCTAGGAGGGTTGTCATGTGTTGGAAACAAAATTAACATTTTAATTCTTGGCTTAAAATTCCCACTTGAGACTTGCTGTCAAACAATCGCTTTATTTTTCACTGAGCCATTTTTAAATTCTCTTGTACCAAAGTCCAAACATTTTTCAATTGGTCTTTAAATTTAGAAACATAAGACAGCAAATCCAACTGCATATCCTCATTAACCCACTGTTCTTTTAACAACCTTAAAGGTCCTGTCACTTAATGCCCAAACACAATTTCAAAAGGGCTCGAACCTAATGATTCCTGCACAGACTCTCTCACTGCAAATAACAATAAGTGAATGCCCTCATCCCAATCTTTTCCATTCTTCAGACAATAAATCCTCATCATATTTTTGAGAGTGGAATTAAAACTTTCCAAAAATCTTGAGTTTCAGGGTGGCATGCAGATGAAGTGATCTGTTTAATTCCTAACTCGGACACAATGCTGAAACAATCCAGACATGAAATTGCTTCCTTGATCACTTTGGATCTCTTTAGGTAACTCAAAAAGTGTGAAAAAATTTTGCAAACCCTTTACCACTGATTTTGCTTTGATATTTGTCAAAGGTATACCCTCTAGAAATTTTGACGCAGTACACATGATTGTTAACAAGTACAGATACGTCTATTAAAGTTTATTTCAATTATGTATACAACTTTGCAAAAAGGAATGTATAAATGAGGAGTTCATAAGTCGAGACAAAAATGGGAGGAAGATTTAACAATGAATATTCAAGAGAAAACTTGGTTAGAACTTTGTCAGGACAGTATGACCAATACAATAAATGTTCGTTATAGAATGGTACAATATAATTTTTTACATCAATTATATTTTACTCCTCAGAAATTAAATCCAAATTTTTCAGATAATCAAGATGTAATCAAGAAATGGATACTTTTTTTTACATTCCACCTGGATATGTCCAAAGTTAAGACCTTTTTGGATGTAACTCGCTCTAAAAATCTGGTTCTAAAAGTTAATTTTCCTCAGGATCCCAATAGTTTTCTACTTGGAAATATATTTCATATAGAATTTAAATAAACATTAAAAAAAATTATAAAGATTACCTTAGCAGTGTTTATTTGGGGATGGATAGATGACATGCTGAAATACATAGTTGGATACCACTTGAAAAGATTATATATAATTTACCGAATAAATTTGAAACTTTTCAAACGATTTGGGAACTATATCTTCAAATTGCAAGGATTAGGTTGTAATCCTCTGACTCCTTAAAATTAGATATTTTGGTGATAGTTTTATTATTTTTTTATCTTTGTTTTAATAATATCCAGATTTTTCTTCCTTCTTTTCTTTGGGGCTGAATTATTATTTGGGGGAGGGGGTTTTAAATCACGATGTATTAATATTTATTATTTTGAATTAGACAATTTATGTACATTTTTAATCCATATTTTAAAAACTGGTAACGGCCCCACCATATCAATATGACTGAACCTGTGCTGGTTCAGAGATCTGTGTGGGCCCTCTCGTGTGAATCTGAACATTGGAGGACTGGCAGTTCATTCAGGCTTTGGCCCACTGGCTGACCTGCTTACATAGGCCAGGCCAGACAAACCTGCTAGCCACCATTTTGACCGTGGCTCGAATTGAGGATGCGCCAGGTTGTGGATGGCATCAAAAACCTGGTGCCTCCATGCGTCTGGAACGATGGGGCAGGGGCTGCCAGTGGAGACATCACACAGCGGTCGGTGTCAGGTTACCTGGGTCTACAGGGAGGTCTTCTATCCTGAGGCCAGAGACAGCTGCCCTATACACGGGGATCTCAGGGTCCTACTGCTGCACTTTGGTGAGGGCCACATAGTCGACCCCCTGGGACAGGGCATGGACTGACTCGATCGTGGGGTGTGTCAGTGTCGGCAACCACGTTGCTTTTCCCTGCAATGTGTTGTACGTCCCTGGTAAATTCGGACATGTTGTAGGACAAGTATCTCTGTTGTCAGGCCGACCACGAGTCTGATACCTTATGCCGACCTTCCAGAAAGTAACAGGAATGTCTTACCACCAGGTACAGTGCCAATAGCTCTCGGTCGAAAGTGCTGTATTTGAGCTCTGGGGGGGCGGGGGTGCCTGCTGAAAAAGGGCAGGGGTAACCCCTGGCCTTCAATGAGTTGTTCCAGTACACTCCTACCGCTGTGCTGGAGGGGTCGGCTGTCAGGGCGGTAGGTGCCTCCAATTTGGGGTGGACCAGGAAGTGGCATTGGCCAGTGCGTTTTTGGTGTTCTGGAACACCCGTGAAAACACAACGTTCCAGGTAATGTCTTTTGATTCATCAGCACAAAGAGGGGATGCATGATGCGGGCCGCTGCCGGTATGAACCTGTGGTAAAGGTTTATTATATCGGCAAAATCCTGTCACCCTTTTACCGTTTGTGGCTTAACAATGTCCCGGACCACCTCTACCTTCTCGGGGAAGGGTGTAGCCCTGTGTCTGTTTATCCTGTGCCCCAGGAAGTTGATGGTGTCCAGGCCGAATTAACACTTTGTGGGTTTGATCGTCAGCACGAACTCACTCAACTGGGTGAGTTGTCTCAGGTGGGTGAGTGGTCTTTGTGGCTGCAGCTGGCAATATTATCCAAATTGATGAATACAAATAGGAGGTCCTGGCCCACTGCATCCACCAGCTGCTGGAAAGTTTGTGCTGCGTTCTTTAGACCAAAGAGCACCATGTGAATGGAGGAGGCCCTGGGACCGTTGGAGAGCCACACAATCCCCAGATCCTCCATTTTATTAAACTCCTTCGCTAGGCTGAGCTTTTCAGGAGGGAGTTGGGACACCCTGGCGTGGAGCGGAGCCTTGCCCCATACTTTGGCTCAGCCACGGAGAACGGTGACACCAATATTGATGGAACTCTGCCAGGATGCAGGCGAATTAGTTGTGCAAAAGTGTTAAGAGTCCAGGTTGGGGGGGAGGGGGGCAGGTGGCTTGGCATTTCCCAGAGGTAGAGTCTGAAAAGTTCTGGTTTGCACCAAGCACCGTCCCTTGAGGTCAATGAGCAAGCAGTGGGCATGAAGGAAGTCAGCCCCCCCATGTAAAGCAGCTGTTGTTGAACCAAAGGGGGATGGTGCAGGTTTTAGTAGTCCGAATGGAGGAGCTATTAGTTGCCCTCAGTGCTGGGCCCTGCTTGCTGTTGCAGATGTCAAGGCCTACGGGGGTAGGACATTCATCTCGGCACCAGTGTCAACCAGGAAACGCCTGCATGACAAGGAGTCCCAATTGTAGAGGAGACTATCACGTGGGCCAACCGCCGCAGGGTGGGTGGCACTGATGAGCCACAGCACCTCATCGCTGAAGTTACTAGTAGAGCTGTCCCCGGGGTATTAACTTGCCTCTCCTCTGGTCTTGGTCTTGCAGGCGGCTGTTCATGGGGCTTGTTGATGTGGTCTATGACAGCGCTGATGTTCTCCTTCGCTCTCCAGAGTATGTCTGCCCGGGCCGCGCCCCTCTGAGGGTTGCTGAAGTTCTTGTCTGAGTAGGAGTTGATATTCTTGGGTAGCTGCTCCGGAAAGATTTGCTCAAAGAGCAGGCAAGGCTTGTGGCCCTTGGTCAAAATGAGCATCTCACTCAGTGTGAACGGGGTTCTATCTCCCAATCTGTCCTTGTGCAGCAATCAGGTGGCGCGCTTGCGCCGGGAGAGACTGAATGTGCGGGTTAACAGCTCTTTGAGGGCTGTGTATTTGCCTCGTTCCGGACGCTGCTGTAGGAAGGCTACGACCCTTGCCGCTATGTCTTGATCGAGTATTTTAGCGACGGCCTGGGATTAGCCAGTGTTCCCACCAGAGTTCCTCATCTTCCTGCCGTGTGGGAGGTCACCGGAGACGACAGCCGATATCACCCCCAGGTCCACGTGGTCGCTGCGTTCGTCAGCCATTTTGTGGGCCAGCCCGCTTTTCCGTGCGCGGGCCGCTACACTGCTTTAATGGCGGCACCCAGGATGAAATGCCGCTTGTCAATGCCATGATTCTCTTAAAATGTCTCCTTATCGCTGCTTAACAAGAGTTGCCCTGGTCAGAGACTTTATCTGAAAACTTGGGAGAGGGGGTGTTAATTATCTATAATTTTGCTGGTCTTTCGGTTGGCTCTGTGAAGAGCAAGGAACTTGCAGATGCAACATCGTTTAATGTTTTCAAAGAATTTGACTGAAAATAAAGTAAAATGTTTTGTTGATATATTCATGTAAATGAGATTTATTCAGTGTAAGTATAGTATTTTAGTCTTTTAAAACTGTTTATTCTTAATGCAGGTTAATTAGTTAGACATTGCAAGTCTCAAGCAACCGGAAAATACTCATATCCAGCATCTACCGATCCCCATAGATGCCAGGTATCAGGGGTTTTATGATATATATGAGGAATGTTTGGAATTTAGGAGAATGGGTGGGAGCTCAGAGAAACATTTTAAATATTGAAAAGTGTGGATAGAGTAGATATACAAAGGTTGCTTCCCATGGTGGGAGAATCCAGGACATGAGGGCACAATTTTGGGGTTGAAGGGTATCCACTGAAACAGAGATGTGGAGGAATTTCTTTAACCAGAGCATGGTGAAAGTGTAGGGCTTGTTGACCTAGTTCCTCTACTCATAGTGAGAATTTCAGCTGAGGCTTGGGGATGGTCCTCTTGCATAATTTGGGTGGTCAATGAAGCCTTCAGTATCCCTGACGACTTCATCTACAAGAAATGCATCCAGCCACAGCTCCTGACAAACTGAATAAGGAATTGGAGATGGAGTTGGATGATCTCTGGATCATTTGGGAGGCAGAGGGGGTAATAGACAGAAATTACAGGGACACAGTTGCACCTATAAGCAGGAGGAAGGTAGGTGGGTGGCAGTCAGGAGAGGGAAAGGGAACAGGCAGGCATTGCTGGGCGAGCCTACTTGGGTCTCTGGCATGGAGTCTGGTCCTGTAGCTAAGAAGGGAAGAGGCAAACTGCAGTGATAGGGGATTCCATAGTTCGAGGAACAGGTAAGAGATTCTGTGGAAGAACCTCGTATCCTGGATGGTTTGTTGCCTTCCTGGTGCCAAGATAACTCGGATTGAATTCATGGCATTCTCACGAGGGAGGGTGAGCAGCCAGATATCTTTGTCCATGTAGGGAGGAATGTGTGGGTCAGGAGGGTGAGGACGTCCTGCAAGGAGAGTTCAGGGACTAAGGTTGAGGACAGGACTTTCAGGGTAGTGATCTCAGGATTGCTGCCCACGCCACGTGCTAGTGAGGTTAGAAATAGGAGGATGATGCGTCGGCTTAACACGCAGCCAAAGACATGGTGCAGGAGGGAGGGCTTCAGGTTTCTGAATCATTGGACTCTCTCCCAGGGAAGGTGGGACCTGTCACGATAGGACAGTTTGCATCTTAACTGGAGGGGGACTAATATTCCTTGAGGGAAGGTTTGCTGGTACTTCTCCATTTTAAACTAGATTTGCAGGGGAATCGGAACCAGAGTGCCAGAGCAGATAGTGGAGTGTAAGAAGGAAAATATGATGTTAAAATTGCATTTAACTTTAAATGTCCACAGGTTGTACATGGTGGAAATGTTCTCAGGTGCATCTAATTCAATGCAAGGAGTTTTGTAGGAAAGGCAGATGAGTTTAGAGTGTGGATTAGCACATGGGATTATGACAGGACTGGCAGCTCAATGTTCCAGACTTCCATTGTTTCAGATGTCATAGAATGGGGGGTGGGAGGAAGGAGTGGCATTGCTTGTCAGGGAAAATATCATAGCTGTGCTCAGGCAGGACATACCAGGGGGATGGTCTGCTGAGGCTATATGGGTGGAGCTGAGGAACAGGAAAGGCACGACCACACTCATGGGGTTGTATTATAGACCGCCCAATAGACAATGAGAATTGGAGGAGCAAATCTGTAGAGAGACAGTGGACAGATGCAGGAAACATATGGTTGTGAATGTAGGAGGTTTTAACTTTCCACATATTGACTGGGACTCCCATCCTGTAAAAGATCTGGATGGCTTGGAATTTGCCAAATGTGTTCAGAAAAGTTTTCTAAATCAATATATAGAGGTACTAACTGGAGAGAGTGCAACACTGGATCTCCTATTAGGAAATGAGACAGGACATGGGTCAGAAGTATGTGGAGGGAAACATTTTGTGTCCAGTGATCATAATGCCATTAGTTTCAAGTTAATTATGGAGAAGGATAGGTGTGGGCCTCGGATTGAGATTCTAAATTAGAGAAAGGCCAATTTTGAGGAAATGAGAAAGGATCCAGAATGTGTAGAGTGGGATAATTTCCTTTAAGGCAAGGATGTGAGAGGTAAATGGAGACCTTCAAATGTGAAATTTTGAGAGTACAGAGTCTGTATGTTCCTGTCAGGATTAAAGGCAAGGTTAGCAGGCATAGGGAACCATGGTTTTCAAAGGATATTGGGGATCTGATTCAGAAGAAGAGAGAAGTGTATAACAGGTATAAAACTTAAGTATGAAAATGCAAGAAAAATCTCAAGAAAGTAATCAGGAGGGCTAAAACAAGACATGAGGTTGCTTTGGCAGACAATGTGAAGGAAAATCCTAAGGGTTTCTACAGGTATATTAAGAGCAAGGATAGTAAGGGACAAAATTGGACCCCTGGAAGATCAGAGTGATTGGCTTTGTATGGAGGCAAAAGAGATGAGAAGATATTATTTTTATTTTCAATCAGGATTCACTCAAGAAATGGAAACCAGCAGTGAGGTTCTAGAACCTAAACAGATTAAAGAGGAGGAAGTGTTTGTTGTCCTAAAGCAAGTAAAGGTGGATAAATCCCCAGGGCCTGACAAGATATCCCCTCAGACCTTGAGAGAGATTGGTGTAGAAATTGCAGGGGCTCTGTCAGAAATATTTAAAATGTCTGGGTCTGGTGCTGGAGGACTGGAGTGGAGCTCGCATTGTTCCGTTGTTTAAAGCAGGCTTCAAAAGTAATCCTGAAAATTGCATGCTGGTGAACCTGATGTCAGTAGTGGGTAAATTATTGGAAGGTGTTAGAAGAGAATGGATAGACAATTGTATGGATTAGAGAAAGTCATGTTTAACCAACCTTAGAGTTTTTTGACGAGGTTAGCAGAAAAGTTAACATGGAAAGGCTCTGGATGTTATCTACATGGACACAAGGACCCACATGGGAGGTTAGTCAGGTTCAGATGCAAGGTATTCATGGTGAAGTAGTGAACTGGATTCGACAATGGCTGTGGAAGAAGCCAGAGAGTAGAGGTGGATGATTACTTTTCAGACTGGAGGCCTGTGAGTAGTGGTGTGCCTCAGGGATCGGTGCTTGGACCATTGTTATTTGTCGTCTATGTCAATGATCTGGATGATAATGTGGTAAATTGGTTCAGCCAACTTGCAGATTAAACTAAGATTGGAGGTGTTATGGACAGTGAAGAAGGTTTTCAAAGCTTGCAGAGGGAACTGGACCAGGTGGAAAAATGGCCTGACATATGTCAGATGGAATTTAATGCAGACAAATGTGATATGATGCATTTTGGAAGTTCAAACCTAGAAAGGACATAAAAGGTAATTGGTAGGGCACTGAGGAGTGCGGTGGATAATACATAATTCCCAGAAAAAGGTGTCACAGGTAGTTATGGTTGTAAAGAGAGCTTTTGGCATATTGGCCTTCATAAATCAAAGTACAGGTGCTTAAACTTTTATCCGTGATCGTCAGTACTGGACACCTGTTGTTGTTTGGGATCTTTCAGATTTCGGAATATTTTAAAATGGTGGTCCTTTTAAGCAAATGTGATGTTTCAAAATTGCACAAGATAAGGGGCGTGGGGTGTTAAATGAATTTAGATAAATAAAGATCATAAAAGGCCTTAATATAACTGGCATTTTTTTAATTTTAAAGTAAAACTTTAAAATAAAACTGGCTCAAACATCACACATTACAGGTCAAATCTCCAGAATGAATTCCTTTTAAAGACTTCTTCCATAGGGTCCCTGAGGGGATTCTGCAGCTCTCTTTGCCATGAAAGTTGCTTCCAAATATAACTGAATTTTGTTATGCCTCACCAGCAGCAATTGAGAGATGCATAAACAGATGAGTTAATTAAGTTTAACACCACATTTATTAACAAATTAACAATAATACAATTACCTCAATAAACTTAACACCCGAACATGAGCCTCATTAACCACAGACATTTGTAATGTGCATGTGGAACAAAACCCAGACCATTACGGTCCAGGCTCAAAATGCTCAAAAAGGAAACTCCAAAAACAAAACCTCAAGTCAGTCACGTCTAGTCCATCAGTCAAAAAGGAACAGCTGTCAGAGACTGGTTTCCAGGCTTCGGATTCTTCGTTTAGTTGCACACTGGTCTTCTACTTGGATGTGGAGACAGATGGCTGTGATCACTGTAGATGTACGATCACTGTAGACTTACGACTTTCCTGAGTTTCGAATGTGGCAATGACCACCTTTGATTTCTTCACATGGGAATTTTCACCCAGTGACCTCCTCGTCACTACACGAGGTTCATGCCTCCGAACCCCACCTTAGGGTTAACAAGTGATCATCTTTTACACGGATCTTTCCCTTCTATACACCCTGTCTTGGCTTGTTAAATGACTCCTGTCACATGACGTCCTCTTCATGGAAGGGAACTGGGGCAGCTCAGATCGGGGACACGCACTCTGGGTATCAGAGCGGCACAAGCTGCTGTCAGAACAACAGTGCTAGCACCCGTGGACAAAGTAGCTCAGTCTCCTTTGTCCCACTGAAACTACTGACAGACAGTTATGGACGGCAGTGCTGGCACCTGTGAACGAGCACACACAGACCGACCGTCTGACTGACTTCCCTCTGACCAGCAACTAACCTGTTCAAAACTCAGCACATTGGGCTCTTCAACTGCCCCAGTGCATGCCTTCAGCTCTCCCGATAGGTGGGAGAGAGGTTGACAACAGCAGGCGAACTCTCCACGAGCCCATGGGCTTCCAGTGTGTTGCTCTTGCACTTCTGACAGCTGTCAGTTTTCCCAATGCTTCACAGCAGTGCATGATCCTGCCACAGGTTCATTCTTGTCGCTGATCTGAAAATAGAACTGTACCCAGTCCATAACAGTTGTAAAAAAGTTGTGCAAATGGTCTCCCTTTTCAGAGGGAGCCCCCCGCCTCCGAGGGTGCCCTCTCTTACCTTTGGTGGAAAGGTGACTCTCGGCCTCCAGCACCCGGTGTGAGAGAAGCAGACAGTGACGGCTCAATGCGGGAGCAATGGCCATCTTCCTTATCCATAATCTCCCACGCAGGTGGAATTACTCTGCATATCCCTGGTGCTGGCAGAGCTGTTCTAGTTGCGTGGGGGATTATGGGTAACAAAAGCAGCCATTGCTCTTGTATTGAGCTGACGCCATGAGCCGGTGCGGTGCTTCAGTAAACTCCAGTATCGGCAGCACAACACCCCTGCTGTCACCTCGGGGGTTGGGGGGAGGCCGGGGGGGGGAAGTGACAGACAGACGGCTGCGGGGTGGGGGTGGGTGACAGACAGCCAGCCTGGGTCAGGGTGGGAGCCAAGGATGGATGGAAGACCGGAGGTGACAGGCAGGGGGTAGTGGCTGGGGCGGGGGGGGGGGGGAGAGAAGAGACAGACAGTGGGGGTTAGGAGCAAGTTGGTTGGGCATATCATTAGTGTATTGTGGATGGCCTGCAGACTGCCTACTAAAATGTCTAGGACTGCCACAGGAAAATTTCTGGATGGGAATTAGCTTCTAATTCCCACCTGGAACATTTTACACAACCAGCACTGTGGGAATTTTCCAAGAAATTCCTGTTACGTAGCGGCAGTGTAAAACACATATTTAATGAGCAGATATCATCTACCGAAAAAAAAAAAAGTCCGTTTTTGGGTGTTTGGACTCTTGAATAAAAGGTTAGGCACCTGCATTGAGTACAGGTGTTGGAAAGTTACGGTGAGGTTGTATAAGCCATTGGTGAGGCCAAATTTGGAGTATTGTGTTCAGTTTTGGTCACCAAACTACAGGACGGGTATCAGTAAGCTAGAAATTGCAGAGACGATTTACTAGGATGTTGCCCGGACTTCAGAGACTGAGTTACAGGGAAAGGTTAAACATGTTAGAATTTTATTCCCTGGAGCGTAGAAGAATGAGGGGAGATTTGATATTTAAAATTTTGAGAGGTCAGTGAGATGCAAACCAGAGTACATGGGTTAAGGGTGAAAGGGGAAAAGTTTAGGAGGAACATAAGTGGGAACTTCTTCGCCTAGAGAGTGGTGGGAGAGTGGAATGAGCTGCCAGCTGAAGTGGTGAATGCAGGCTCACTTTTTATATTTAAGAAGAATATAGATAGGAACATAGAACCAAAGAATGCTACAGCAAACAAAACAGGCCATTTGGCCCTTCTAGTCTGTGCTGACCATAATTATGCTAGCCCCACTGACCTGCTCCCACTTCATAACCCTCCAGATATCTCCAATCCACGTATCTATCCAATTTATTCTTAAAACACATGATTGAGCCAGCATTCACCACATCAGATGGCAGTTTGTTTCACACCCCACCACTCTCTGAGGGAAGACCTCTCCCCTAATGTTCCCCCAAACTATGACCTCTCATATTTATTTCCCCCAATCTGTGGAAAACCCCTTCTCGCATCCACTCTGTCTCTACCTCTCATAATCTTGTAAGCCTCTATCAAATCTCCCCTCATTCCTTTTCACTCCAAGGAATAAAGTCCTAACCTGCTTAATCTCTCCCTGTAACTCAACTCCTGAAGACCCAGCAACATCCTAGTAAATCCTCTCTGCACTCTTTCAATCTTATTGATATCCTTCCTGTAGTTAGGTGCCCAGAACTGTACACAATATTCTAAATTTGGCCTCACCAATGTCTTGTACAATCTCACCATAGCATCCCAACTGCTGTACTCAATATTTTGATTAAAAAGGCTAAGATGCCAAAAGTTTTCTTTAAAATCCTGTCCACATGTGACACCACTTTCAGGGAACAATGCATTTTTATTCGCAGATCTCTTTGCTCCTTCACACTCCTCAGTGCCCGACCATTCACTGTGTACCTCCTACCTGAGTTTGCCCTTCCAAAATGCACCTCCTCACACTTGAGTGCATTAAACTCCATCTGCCGTTTTTTGGCCCATTCTCCAGTTGGTCCAGATCCCTCTGCAAGCTTTGAAAATCTTCCTCGCTGTCCACAACCCCTCCTATCTTGTGTCATCAGCAAACTTGCTGGTCCAATTTACCACGTTATCATCCAGATCATTGACATAGACAACAAGCAACAATGGTCACAACACAGATCCTTGGCATCACTAGTCATAGGCTCCCAGTCTGGGAAGCAACCATCCACTACCACTCTCTGTTTTCTCCCACACAGCCAATTACGAATCCAATTTACAACCTCTCCGTGGATACGCAGTGTCAATACCTTCTGAAATAATCACCCATGTGGGACCTTGTCAAAGGCTTTATTAAAGTCCATGTAGACAACATTCACAACCTTTAATTCGTCTACCTTCTGGGTAACCTACTTGAAAATCTCTACAAGGTTAGTTAAACACGACCTACCACGCACAAAGCCAGGCAGACTATCCTTAATCAGCCCACGACAGTCCAAATATCAATATATCTTGTCTCCAAGAACTCCTTCCAATAATTTACTTAACTACATGGATTGGAGAGGTATGGATGGCTTTGGACTGGTTGCAGGTCAGTGGGACCAGGCAGAAAAATGGTTCAGCATGGACTAGGAAGGGCTGAAGGAGCCTGTATCTATGTTGTAATATTCTATGGTTCTATTGCTGCTATAGCTTCCTATTGTTAGAAAGGACACACTTGTTCCAATTCTTTCAATATTGCTGCCCTCTGATTAAAGTGGCCCTCTGTAGGAATATATTACAGTCAAGTCAAGTTTATCATCATCTGATTGCACAAGTCGAACCCGACAAAACAGCGTTCTCTGGTCCTCGGTGCAAAACATGCCGACACACAATCAGATGTAACACGCGCACAGACTAACAATACATATGCAGGACAAGTATTCTGTATACAAATAAATATTGTTTCATGAGAGATTCGGATGGTTAATGTGAGCAGCCCATTTGGTTGTGCAGCAGTCTCACTGCCTGTGGGAAGAAGCTGTTTCTCAGCCTGGTGGTGCAGGCTCTGAACCTTTTGTATCGCTTTCCCAAAGGGTGTAACTGGAAGATGCTGCATGCAGGTTGGTAGAGGTTTTCAGTGATATTGCTTGGCCTCTTCAGACAAAGATCCCAGTGGCACGGTGGAGAGACTCCTGTGATGATCTTGCCCACTCTTATAGTCCTGTTCGATTGATCTCCAATCCATTTCTTTCCAGCCACCGTACAACACTGTGATGCAGTTGGCCAGGATGCTCTCGATAGAGCTCCTGTAGAAGGGTGACATGATGGTGGCCGGTAGTCTTCAGTCTTCTCAGGAAGTGCAGTCGCTGTTGCGCCTTCCTGACAAGTGAGGAGATGTTGTGGACAGGGATGCCTAATTTGAAAAATTTCTGTATTTGCACAGATATTGGGCTTGGCCTGTGTGTGGAAAATCATTGGTTTCACTGAAGTGGTACTTGTGACACACGACATCAGCATTTCATCTATACTGCCCAAATATAGTTCACATCAAAATGGGTCAGAATCTAACCATTTTGTGAAATTATTTCCTGTACTGGCTCACTCACACGTCTAGCAAACTGGCGGCAGCAGCTGTAGGCAAGTCCGCAGCTAGCGTCACACTTGGAGTCGCTCCAAGTGGGGCAAAGTCGCAACTCAGACTCCACTGGGGCTCTAAGGACTCTGGGACCAGGTGGGCCTTTTAAGCATATTCAAACCATTAAAGCAGTTACCCTAGAACTCAGCAAGTCTCAGCATGTTCTTTCATTTTAGCAGCTTACTAGCCACATTGGTGACGCCGATGGTCCAAAGACATTTGCACCCGACACATCAACTCCCAACAGCGTGGACAACGTGAGCGACTCAACTTTTCAAAATGCAGTTTTGCTGACTTTTTGGACCACTCATTTGGTTCCAGCAGGCAGACGCCCAGTTCTGGATCAGGAACATTGTCTCAGATGAGACCTAATATTACTACGTAGTGGCCGCGCTCAACCACGAAATGGCAGGCCACATAATGGACTTTCTACAGCGGCCTTCAGAGGCCAGCAAGTATAAGGCATTCAAGGCCCCCTGTTAGTTGGCACATTTGGCCTCTCACACTGCGAACGGGCTGTGCGGTTGTTAGGGATGGACGGCCTAGGTGATCGGGCCCCATCGGCCCTAATGAGTGACATGCTTGTACTAGCAGACGGCCATAAACCATGCCTGCATGAACAGCTCTTTTTAGAGCAGATGCCGGAAGATGTCTGCCTCCTATTAGCAAGCAAGGATTTCCCCAACCCGTGAAAAGTGGCCGCTCATGTTGATGTTTTATGGCATGCCAAACGAGACAGCGGGGATTAGATTTAGTGCCAAGTAACAGCCAAAGGCCCTACCACACCTCATCAGCTAAGCCCACACCCCATCACCAGTTCAAAATCTTGGTGCTTTTATCATCAAAAATGGGGATCTGGAGCCTGCCGATGCGAACTGCTATGCTAGTACGAAAAGGTCAGTCGATGCTAATGGCTATGGTGACTGGCCATCACTATAGCCTCCTGTACATCTTGGATAGATTCCTAGTAGTCACAGGAGCTGAAATTTGTGTCCTGCCCTCCTTGAGTCATGATACCTGAACCAGAGGGACTGGGCCAGAGCTCACAGCGTCTCACAGTAGCACCATCCACGCTTAAAGCACATGGACTCCCCTTTTGCAATTCGGTTCCAGCTGACGCTAACACTGGCCGCGGTGTTACAGCCATTGCTGGGGGCAGACTTCCTCCGAGTGCACAGTTTGCTGGTGGACCTGAAGTGATGGAGGCTGGTTGACACCAGGACTTTCCAAACCTTTCCCCTTGGGGAGGCCAAATTTCCAGCTCTGCACCCCAACTCCATCACGTGCTCAGACAACGAATTCGGTAGGGTGTTGTCAGAGTTTCTGTATATTGTCACGCCCAGTTTTCCATGGCAGCCCAAAAAGACAGCGTGACACACCACATGGACACCCCCTGCATGCCCAGGACCCAGACACACTCTGGCTCGTGAGAGAAGAATTTAAGGAGATAGGGATTGCGTGGTTCTAGGACAGCCCATGGGCCTCCCCACTCCATGTGGTGCCAAAGTTCGCAGGAGGGTTGCGGCCATGTGGTGACTACAGGAGGCTAAATGATGCAAATATCTTTCTTCAATAGATACCCTGTCCCACATATCTGGGACTTCACGGCCAACCTACATGGAGCACGCATCTTTTCCAAGACAGACCTGGTGCATAGGTCCCAGTCCATCCTGAGGATGTCCCAAAGACGGCCATCATAACCCCACTCAGCCTGTTTGAATTCCTGAGGCTGCCATTAGGCCTTAAAAACACAGTGCAGACCTTACAATGACTCATGGATGCAGTGGGGTGTGACTTGGACTTTCTTTTCATCTACCTGGATGATATCCTGGTAGCCAGCCACTCCCATCAGGAGCATCTGACCCATGTGCACATTCTCTGCCGCTGGCTCAGTGACTGTAGACTAGTGGTCAACCTCACCAAGTGCCAGTTCGGCTTGTCCACTTGGGACACCGGATCAACCATCACGGAGCGGTGCCCCTGTCAGGGAAAGTGGAGGCCATTTGCCAATTTGCCAGATTCAAAATAGTCAAAGGTCTGTAAGACTTTGTTGGGATGGTGAACTTCTACCACCGGTTCATTCCCTCAGTGGCCCGAATTATGCACTCACTTTTCAGTTTGATGGCTGGCAAAGCCAAAGAAGTTGCCAGGATGGAAGAGGCGATGGCAGCATTCGACCAGCTAAGGACACGCTAGCCAACGCCACACTCCCTAGTCCACCCCCGAATGGACATCCCCATGGCCCTCACGGTGGAAGTGTCCGAAATAGCAGTCGTAGCATACTCAAACAATTAATAGAAGGACAATGGAAGCCGCTTGCCTTCTCCAGGAAGTCAAGTACAGCATGTTCGACAGGGAGCTACTGGCCTTGTATGTGGCCATTCAGCACTTCAGGTTATTTCCTAGAAGGGAGAGAGTTCACCTTCTTCACAGATCATAAGCCCCTCACTTTCACATTTGCTAAAGTGTCCAACCCTTGGTCAGCCCACCAATAGCGCCATCTGTCCTATGTGTCTGAATTCACCACCGCGATCAAACGTGTCGGGGAAAGAACAACGTGGTGGCGAACGCGCTGTCAAGAACATCCATCCAAGGAGTGGATAACAGCACTAGCAGAACCACAGAAGGAGGACAGCAGCATATTGGCATACCGAACCATGCTCACTGGCCTCTGCCTCAAGAATGTAGCCATCGGGCCCAGCGGTAGCAAACTCCTCCACAACACCTCCATAGAGCAACCATGGCCCATCGTACCAGCTGCCTGCAGGCACCGAATGTTTGCCACCTTATACGGTTTGGCTCATACATTGTGGAGTGTTTCGTGTGGCATGGCTTACATGGGGCCACGACATGCACGCAATGCCAAACCTCCAAGGTCCAGAGACACGTGAAGGCACCACTGCAACCCTTCCTCCCAATACACAGGAGGTTTGAGCATGTGCACTTGGACACCTTTGGCCCACTACCTGTTTCAAGAGGGGTGAGGTACCTATTTATGATGGTGGACTGATATATGAGATGGCTGGAAGCTGTTCCAATTAGTAACTCGACAACAGAGACATGTGCCAGGACCCTGATCAGAACCTGGGTGGCGAAGTTCGGCCTCCCCACCCACATCACTTCAGACAGGGGTGTGCAGTTCACCTCAACCCTGTGGTCCACAATGATGTAGCTCCTGGAAACCCAGCTACACCGAACAACTGTGTACCAGCCCCAATCAAACAGCCTGGTGGTGCTGTTCCACAAGCACCTAAATTCAGCCTTGATGGTAGACAAGCTCCCCTGGGTGCTGCTGGGCATCTGCACAGCACTCAAAGGAGACCCAGCAGTGTCATCGGCCTAGTTAGTTTACAGTTCACTGCTCACCCTGCCCGGCAAGTTCATGCCCGCACTCTGCAGCCAAGGAGACACAATGACAGATGCACTGACCAAGCTCCAGGAGAAGCTAGGGTCACTGACTCCAGTTCTTCCAGTTGTACCATCTCACCACAGAGCAGCACTCTCCTTTGTACCCGATGACTTGCGGCAGATTGAGTACGTGTTCATCTTCAGAGGAACACAGACCACCTGTACAACAGCCGTACGAAGGACCTTGCAGGGTAGTGCGACACAATGGGACAACCTGGGTTTTGGACATTGGGGGCCAGGAGGAGACATTTACCATCAACCGTCTAAAACCAGCACACTTGGACATTGACCGCTCAGTCGTTACACCATCTGGTCGGAGACAAGGCCGACCACACCTCGCATCGCTGGTTCTTGGGTGGGGGGGGGAAATCATGTAATGGCTCATCCACACGTCTAGCGAACCAGCGTCACACCTACAGAGACGCTCAGAGTGAGGCAAAGCCGCAGCCCGAAAGTTGGTGTCCCTTCTGCCCCTGCTGGAGTGGTAAGGACTCTGGGGCCAGCCGGTCTTTTAAGCTCGCATTTCAAACCAGTACAGCCGTCACTCTAGAACTTTGCAAGTCTCAGCGTGTTCTTTCGATTTAGCGGCTTACAGCCACATTGCAAAGAAATAAAATTGTTCTCCAATTTTCCTGTATGCTGGCTAATTAGCATTTAAGAATTTTTAAAATCAAATGTGAGAAGCATGAAATGAAAACAGAAAATGTAAAAAAATCATAGCAAGTTCACCAGCCTCTGTGGGAAGAGAACACTTGGAATTTGACCAGATAATAATTGTGTTATCATAATGGGCTTTTACAAGAATTCAGTTCCAATGCCTTCATCCCAATACAACACTTCTGCTGTTTATAAGAAAAGAAAATTCATCCTTTGTCACTGTTAATTTGCGAACCAATATCTTTCTTGAGGTTTTGCTCTGTGCTGGTCCATTAGGGTTTAACCAACACTTTTTCTTTCATTGTCTCAATGATGAGACAAGATGACACTTCACAGCTCCTCGGAGCTGATAGAAGAGTAGCTCATTGAAGTGAAAGGCCTCGGTTCTGTGGTAAAACTTTAATAATTTTTCAAGTCCTGCTGCAGAGTTTTGTTTCTGATGAATCGCATCACTGGGATTAGTTAACAATTTGTTTGGACATTTGTGCCACATGGAGGAATATAAAACTATTTCCAAGGTATATATGGGCATCCCAACAGTATTCACAGGAAGCAGCTACGGGCAACCTGCAGATTAACCTACCTGGCGACAATGTCCATTCCCCGTGCTACACGACACATCAATTTTATTTGCAGGGGACAAGGTTGTGCATCGAGATCAGGTTTTGGGACCTGGTCTGTTTCTTACCCAGTCAGTTGGAAAGAAAATCAGGTGGACTGTTCAATGGATGGGCAAATTTTAGTCTGCCCCCAAGCTGAAAATGTTTTTACAATATGAAAATGCCTCGCATTCAGTACTGATGTCAAATACCTCTGACAAGAGCTTTCAAGGGCTCAGTTTGCCACTGCATCCTTGTGATGGGAAATGCAATTTGTTTGTTTCCTATGTCTTAGATATTGCAGGTTACATCAACGTATAACTGAATAAATAACCTTTAACCTAATGCATGTTTGTTTAGTTTAATAATTAAACCTTATTGTAACCTTTGGAACATTGTGCGTAAATGATTCTGATGTGCCTTTCAGAAATGGCTGCAGATGGTAATCCCAGCGATATAGTTCAGCAATAACAAACCTCTGCACTACAAGTTTTGAAGAATTATTAAACAACTTGGACAAGCTTGGCAATAATGTGATATAATCTTTCTGTCTTGGTCTTGTGCAGTTCCTTTTGCAGTTGTGACATTACAAATTATTTTACTTTTCATCCGCCTCCGAATTCTGCAGACCCATGAATATGAAAGGAGTGATAAAAGCCAACTAAATGTAGGAACTTTGCCCATTTAAAGAAAACTGCTTTGTAGAAGATGATTCTGGCCATTTAAACCCATCCCACCAAATTACATCTCAATTAACCCTGTTCATTTTGGAGGGTGGGAGGAAACTGGAACACCCGGGGAAAACCCAGCTAACATGATATAAACTCCTTACAGACAGGGCAGGACTCAAACCCACTGCAGTAATCGTGTTGTTGTTTTATTCATTACAGCCTGATGTTAGAGTGCAGCACAGGAACAGGCCCTTCGGCTCATCCTCTCTGAGCTCACCATGATGCCAATCTAACAGATCCCATTTGCCTGTCCTCTTTGAGTGAATGATTCGGGAAAATTCTTTATTTTTGCATCTAGTTAAGGGGAACAAATCATGAAATTGTTCACAGTCTGTCACATCTTGTCTTTTATGGCCTACTTGTACCCTTCGACGTGATTGACCTTCAAGAACG
Organism: Narcine bancroftii; assembly: GCF_036971445.1. Lineage (NCBI taxonomy): Eukaryota > Metazoa > Chordata > Chondrichthyes > Torpediniformes > Narcinidae > Narcine > Narcine bancroftii. The sequence goes on from NC_091477.1 coordinate 59,390,231, forward strand.
CTCCACAGATGATTGGCTGGAGTCAGCTCTGGTCCTGTCCATCCATGGGAAGCCAGATAGTTACCATATCTTTCTGCATCCACACAATAACCAGTGGTACCTTGGCCTCTCCTCTGTATCACTTTTTTCCTTCCAAGTGTCTATTTATCTATCCTCTGTCTTGGCATGTTGTGGTAATTTAAGGTTAAATTTTTACAATATGAAAATGCCTCGCATTCAGTACTGTTGTTTGTTTATTTTATGGCTGCAGCAAGTAACGTTTTGTTCCAAGTGATGGAATTCTGTACAAAACAATACATTTTCATTACTCAATAGATGCTTCCCCTCAGAAACATTAGCTGAAAAAAAACCAATAGTAAAATCCCCATTATTAACTGGCAAAAATAGTTTTGAGGAAATAAATAATATGTGAATAAATAAACCTTTAAGTCGCTTGTAAACAGACAGTGTTCTCCCCATTACTGGTGCCCTGCACCAGTCTCTTTCTCCCTCAGATTCTGCAAAACTTGTAAAGTTTAAATGAGGTTTAACATTGTAAAAGCAAGCGGTCTCTGAAGGAACACACAACCCCTTGGGAGCGAACAGTCAACCAGCGGAGTGCCCCGCCCGCAGCAGCTGTTTGAACAAAATATCAATAAAGTTGTGTTTGAATAAAATGGCAGCACCCAGGATGAAGATCTGGCCGATGCCGCTCACCGCTGAGGCGACTCCCTCAAAGTGTCTCCCTATCCCTGCCTGGGCAGTCTTTATTAGTATTAAGTATATTAGTATGGCTTTATCTGTAAATCTGGGGGAGGGGGGTTCATTGTGATGGTGGTACAGTTAGTGTAGCAGTTAGCGCTATACTGTTACAAGTCATCACCTTTTCCATTTCTCACAGTAAAGATGAGGTCATGTTTCTCCAGGACCATGGAGCATATTTGCATAGATATAAATTAGGAAAGCAGTTAACACATATTAAGGTATTAAGGCATATACACTGAAAGCCCACGGTGCACTATGCACGTCTGTGCTGGGAGTTCAGGAGCTGGATGGTGGTAGGTGTGCTCTAAGGTTTGCAGAATCTCAGGGAGAAGCAGACTGGTGCAGGAGAAGGTGCTCAGAAAGCTGAATGTTTTCCGGGGAGATTAGTCTCCCAGATTGGATGGATTGCAGCTTTGGGCTCTGAAAGAATTAGCTGTAAAGATTGTGGAGGCACTGGTGATGATCTTTAAGGAACCAATAGATTCTGGGATGGATTCTGAGGACTGGAAAATCCCATCTATCACTCTAATATTCAAGAAGGGAGAGGGATACCTGAAAGGAAATTATAGCCTGGTTAGTCTGATCATTAATGGTTGGGAAGATTGTAAAGGAAGAGGTCAAACTTGGAGGCACATGACAGGATAGACCAAAGCCAGCATGGTTTCCTCAAGGGAAAATCTTGCTTGACAAACCTATTGGAATTGTTTGAGGACGTGACAATCATGCTGGATAAGGAAGATGCAGTGGATGTTGCGTGTTTGAAGGCCTTTGACAAAATCTCATACACAAGGTTAAACAAGGTATAACAGGAAACTTACTAGTGTGGGTAAAGCGATAGTTGATTGGCAGGAAGCAGAGAGTCACAATGCAGGGATCATATTCTGATTGGCTGCCAGTTGCTGGTGGTGTTCCACAGGGGTCGGTATTGGGACCACTTCTTTTAATGTTCCATATCAATAATTTAGATTAAGGAACAAATAGTTTTGTGGCCAAGTTTGCAGATGATATGAAGGTAGGTGATGAAGGAGATAGTTTTGAGGAAACACAGAGGCTGCAGAAGGACTTGGGCGTTAGGAGAATGGGCAGAGAAGTGGAAGTGAAATACAAGGTTGGAAACTGTATGGACATGCATGTCAGCGGAAGAAATTAATGGGCAGACTATATTCTAAATGGGGAGAAATTGAAAATTGCCAGATGCAATGGGATCTGGGAGTCCTCATACAGGATGGGCTGAGGTCATCTTTGGGCATTGATTAACCAATGTGTCAAATGTTATGGAGAGAAGGCCGGGTTGTGGAGCTGAGATGGAAAAATGGAAAGAAACAAAGACTGAGAAAAGTAATTCCTCCTTGGAGTTATTAATCCCACTGCATGAGAGCAGCTTTATTTGTTCCCCTTAAGCCAGTTCATGTGCAGTTTTGTTCAGGAAGGAACTTGGATGAATTGAATGTAAATCCTATGGTCTCCCCCATGAACAAGTTAGTCATTACTTATGTAAATTAGCTACAATGACTCTCTAACCAGTTCACAGATCATCGAGGGTGTCTGGAGAGTTGGGGAGGAAGGGCTTAACTGTAGTCAGTATGGTTTTTAAAGTATCTCTTATCCAGTAAAATTTGCCTTTCATCTCCCTGAGGCCACTGTATGAGGTCCCAAATCAACTTTCCAAAGTAAATTATTTTTGTGTATCCCATGTGAATTTGCATGAAGAAATCTGGAATTCAGTTCATTCTTAAGCAAAAATAGCCTGTAAAATCCGGTACACAAGGATGGCAGTTCTCTTGCTTTAGTCCACATTGACAACTTGGGTCAGGCAGGTTATGTCAGAGCAGTAATTATTTTTCTGACTTTATTGTGAGGAGCTCCATGTTCCAGCCCCAAAGCCGGAGTTGAATTGAATTGCAGTCTCATTAGTGAGACTCGGGGTGTTTTGTAATTTAGTTAAAACAATAAAATCTATCTTGTGTATATTTGGAATAAGTATTGACATTATGTGCAGATCAAGTGGGCAGCTTCATCCTGGGTGGTATTGATGTCCTTGGGTGTTCGAGTTCTGTTCCTGATACCCCTTTCACTCCTAATTGAACCAGAAGTGATGGGAAGTTTTTGTTGCTGCTCTCTGCACCTCGCTGAGTGCCCAGTTTTGAACTGCCAGGCATGTTATGAATTTGTCCCATTTTGCATGACGGTAGTGCATGTGAAATGAGAAGGGTGGCTGAACATAGTGAAAATTTGCTAGCCTTTTTCAAAAAAATAGTGACTCTAATCAATGATTTTGGAGACCAATCCATCTGTGGAAGGTAGACTGGTGAGGACAAGGTTAAGATGGTTTATCCCTCCATCTGTCAGACACCCAGACAGACAACTTCGTCCCTCAGTACTCTGAGGGTTTGATCATTGGTGACACCTGGATGTGGTTAAACCCCAGCAGTGGACATTCTGTACACTTACTATTTTGAGACCTTCTCCCAAATGTTCTTCAACGTGGAAGCACAACAATTCATTATCTGAAGGAGGATGATGGCTGATAATTTGGGGGGAGATCCTTGTCCATTTTATTTATTGATGCCATGAAAGTTAATAGGATCTGGAATGAATGTTGGTTCTCCCTGTGCTTATGCCTAAATTCCACTGCACCCTCATCGCTCATGCATTTATCTAGCCTGATGGGACATTTTCTTTACATCAGGAGGCCATCTGACCTGTCGAACCTGTCAGCTGTTTATGAAGATCGGGGCTGATCTGGCCGTGGACTCTGCTCCCTAACCCTGTTCTTCAAAAACCATCTGTATCTTCAAAAGCATTCAATGAGGCATCTTCCAGGGATTTATGTTGATAATGATGTAAATAATTTATATAAATTGAATTATTTACCTTAATAAAATTAAAGACTTGAATAGGTGGAATAATTTGCCTATAACTCTAATAGGTCGATCGAATTGTATGAAGATGAATGTTTTTCCAAAGGTTCAATATCTTTTTCCCTGTTGGATTACTCAAAAATTATTTTAAGAATTTACATTCGAGTGTTAGGAAGTTTTTATGGAAAGGAAAGATGGTGAGAGTGTGTTTGACCTGGAAGTTTGAATTGGGAAGGTTTGCAACTTCCCCATTTTAAGAATTATTATAAGGCAACTCAATTGAAATTTATTAATGGGATGTTTGATGTAGATAAATGTCCAGCATGGGTTAAAAGAGAATTGAGTAAAATAGGAGAAAACTGTATGCAGGACTTTATTTACAAATGGAATTCAAAATTGTTCATAGGAAGTGAAGATTTGCCTACTTTGAAACATTTGATTGAATTATGGAATGAAATAGGTTGAAAAGTTTGATTTCTCGATGCCTTTATATCAAAATAGACTTCTTCCTTTTTCTGTGGATAATCAATTTTTTGAGGATTTGGAGTCGAGTGGGGATTAAGAAAATAGACAACTCTTCTGAAGCTTTGTAAATTTTCAACAAATAAAGGAAAAATGTAATGGTCCAAATAATACCTTTTTCTGTTGTATCAGGTTAAAGCTTTCTGCTTGATAAGTTAGGTTCTAATTTGATACTACCAAGACAGAATGAATTAGAATTAGTGAATAAGTTCATTTCAGTGACGTACAAATTACTTCAAAAAGAACCTCCTAAATTATGAATTTCATAATAAGATAGGAGGTTGATTTCAATAAATGAAAATGACTGGATGCAACTATGTAAAGAAAATATGACAAAAATTATTAATGTTTTTTGCATCAATTGTACTTCTCAAAAATTTTAAAAAATTGAACCCAAGATTATCAGATTTCTGTTTTATATGTGGTCAGGAAGTTGGTTCGTTTTTGCATTCTATTTGGAAGTGTCCTAGGTTAGAGGTAGGAAATTTTTTGAAGAAAATATTTGGGATAAAACTCCCACAGGATCCAATGCTATTTTTGTTGGGTACTATTAATGTGGTTAGACCTAAATTACGATTAACTATGTATCAAATTGAATTTTTACAATTGGCTTTAGCTGTTTCTTGGAAGTGCGTTGCCATTACTTGTAAATCAGATCTGGATTTAGGGATGGAGAGATGCATTATGTTCATATATTCCACTTGAGAAAGTAACTTATAATTTATGTAATAAGTATCAATTTTTTATGAAAATATGGAGCCCATATTTACAACACATTGGTTTGAAAATTTGAAGGACTCTCTGAAAGCCCATCCTGTTGGTAACCCTCAGTTCCATTGTTATGAGTATCGAGACTTTATATTACTTTTTGACATTCTCATAACTCTTTCTTTTTTTTTCTTTGATATATTTTATGGGAGGGAGGGATGGAGGGGTTTATTTTTTTACATATACACCATGTGTAATTATTTTCTCTTTGTAGCTTTATTGAATATGTATACATGGATGTGGTTTTAAAATTCTGAAATAAAATATTCAAAAAAACCAAGGCACCCTCCAGCAATTCCTTGCATAGAGAATTCCAAATTCACTGCACTCTGGGAGTAGCAGTTCCTCCTAATCTCTGTCTTCACTCTGCTCTCCTACCTCTTGAGGCTAAGTTCCTTAGTTCTAGCCTCACCCACCACTAGAACAAACCTCCCCGATTCTATCTTCTCTATTCCTTTCATAATTTGATACATCTCTAAGATTCATCCTTCAACCTTTGAAGTCCCATTTAATATTTAGTTTCCAAAGTATTTGAGTACAATTTTGAGGATACAGCATCATTTGGAGACCAGTTGTTGGTCAGAAAAACTTTGCTGCCAGCCAAGTTCACTTTGCAACTTTGTTGTGTCCAAATTCAATATTATTGTTATTGTCAGATTCTATCCAGTTTTATTTGTTTCAATGTTGTGGCAACAATGCAGCCGAGTGACAAGCCAGAACCTATTAGGAGAGCATCTAAGTGTCAACCATATTGGCAGGCATCTTCCCGAGGGTCATGGAGGTTTGTCCATCAATCTTCAATTTGTTTACATCTTACCATTGTAAAGGCTCAGTCCTGCCAAACAAAATGGGCAACTCAAGATTGGATTAATTCAACAGGAATTGCTCAGTTAGAGTCAAAAGGTTGGTCTTCATTGCTCACAAGGTTCTTAATTTAATTTGTGCATGATTTCCATGTTCTCTGTTCTTTAAGGAAACCATTAAAATGCTCCTGATATCTGCATCTATTTTTATCTCCTCTCCCCTTTTCTGCACTTGTGAAAATGTTTCCATTGAATTCAGCTGACACATTATTGGAACCATAGAACATTACAGCTCAGAACACATCGACCCATCCTAGTCTGTGCCAAACTATTATTCTTCCTAATTTCACTGACCTGTACTCATTCCATTTCCAACATACCCCTCCCATCCATATACCTGTCCGAATTTTTTAATGTTAAAATTGAACCTGCACTCACCACTTCAGCTGGCAGCTGGTTCCACACTCCCACCACTCGGTGTGTGACAAAATTCGTTCTTCCACCCTCTGGTTTGTACTTTCCATTACCTCAGTGGGTCTCTTCTTCTTTCTTTGGCTTGGCTTCGCGGACGAAGATTTATGGAGGGGGTAAAAAGTCCACGTCAGCTGCAGGCTCGTTTGTGGCTGACCAGTCCGATGCGGGACAGGCAGACACGATTGCAGCGGTTGCAAGGGAAAATTGGTTGGTTGGGGTTGGGTGTTGGGTTTTTCCTCCTTTGCCTTTTGTCAGTGAGGTGGGCTCTGCGGTCTTCTTCAAAGGAGGCTGCTGCCTGCCAAACTGTGAGGCGCCAAGATGCACGGTTTGAGGCGTTATCAGCCCACTGGCGGTGGTCAATGTGGCAGGCACCAAGAGATTTCTTTAGGCAGTCCTTGTACCTTTTCTTTGGTGCACCTCTGTCACGGTGGCCAGTGGAGAGCTCGCCATATAATACGATCTTGGGAAGGCGATGGTCCTCCATTCTGGAGACGTGACCCATCCAGCGCAGCTGGATCTTCAGCAGCGTGGACTCGATGCTGTCGACCTCTGCCATCTCGAGTACCTCGACGTTAGGGGTGTGAGCGCTCCAATGGATGTTGAGGATGGAGCGGAGACAACGCTGGTGGAAGCGTTCTAGGAGCCGTAGGTGGTGCCGGTAGAGGACCCATGATTCGGAGCCGAACAGGAGTGTGGGTATGACAACGGCTCTGTATACGCTTATCTTTGTGAGGTTTTTCAGTTGGTTGTTTTTCCAGACTCTTTTGTGTAGTCTTCCAAAGGCGCTATTTGCCTTGGCGAGTCTGTTGTCTCAGTGGGTAAAAAGCTGAATAAGTGTCAATGTTCCATTACCAATTTCCTCCAGGGCCATCTGTCGAGGCTGATTCAGGAATTTAGTTAAGCTCATGCCATCCTTTTTCACTCTATGAAGATTCAGAAAGATGTATCATGTTCGATGGCACGTTACTTGAGCAACATCATCATCCATGTGCTGGATGTTACTGACGTGGCCACAAGTTGAAAGTGAATGGAAATTGTTTGCATTAAACAGGATTTTTCTGCAGAGGAGATAAAAGTTTAAGATCCATTTCCATTTTAAGATGTTTAAAAAAAGACACCAAGAAACTCATTGCATGGTAATCAATATCAACACTTACTGGAAGAGACTTTTTTTAGCAATTCCTTTGACATCTTGATAATGTTAATTTAAATGTAGGTGTCCAAGATGGTAACAGGGCCTTCCGGCCCACGAGCCTGTGCCATCCAATTAACCTAAACATTTTGAAGGGTGGGGGGAAACTGAAGCATCTGAAGGAAACCCACACAAACATAGTGTGATCATGAAGAGTCCTTTTGGAATAGATAGAAATAGGAGAATAAGGAAAATGTTGGATGTTGTAGGAATGTTGTCTGGTAAAGAGTTGAAAATAAGAAAACAGAAATGGAAAAGGAGGAAAGGTAATGATGGAAAAACAGAAAGAGAAGATAAACAAAATATAAAATGGCTACGCTGAACTATATGACTCTAAATATTAATGGAATACATAACCAAATTAAAAGGAAGAAACTACTAAATTTACTGAAAAAGGAAAAAATAGATATAGCATTTGTCCAAGAAACACATTTAACTGAATTGGAGCACAAGAAATTAAAGAGAGATTGGGTAGGACATGTAACAGCAGCATCGTATAATTCAAAAGCAAGAGGAGTGGCTATATTAATTAGCAAAAATGTGCCATTTAAAATAGAAGAGGAAATAATAGATCCAGCAGGGAGATATGTTATGATAAAATGTCAGATATATTCAGAGCTTTGGAATCTACTTAATATATATTCACCTAACGAAGAAGATCAAAAGTTTATGCAAGATATCTTTTTGAAGGTAGCTAATACGCAAGGGAACATACTAATAGGAGGGGATTTCAATCTGAATTTGGATCCAAATATGGATAAAACGGGGAAAAAAATTAACAGGAAGAACAAAGTAACCAAATTTATAATTAAATCAATGCAAGAAATGAAACTTGTGGACATATGGAGGAAACAAAACCCAAAAGAAAAGGAATACTCATACTACTCGACTAGACATAAAACATACTCAAGGATAGACCTATTCCTGTTATCAGCCCACATACAAGGGAGAGTTAGGAAAACGGAATATAAAGCTAGACTATTATCAGACCACTCACCCCTGTTATTGGCAATAGAGCTAGAAGACATCCCTCCAAGAATGTATAGATGGAGATTAAACCCCATGCTACTTAAAAGACAGGATTTTAGAGAATTTATTGAAAAACAATTAAAAATGTACTTTGAAGTAAATACGGAATCAGTGGAAGATAAGTTTATACTATGGGACGCAATGAAAGCATTCATTAGAGGGCAAATAATAAGTTATGCAACCAAGATGAAGAAGGACTATAATCAGGAAACAGAGCAGTTGGAAAGGGAAATAATAAACATAGAAAAAAAATTAGCAATAAAGGAAGATACAACCAAAAGAAGAGAATTGGCGGATAAAAAAATAAAATATGAAACATTACAAACATATAAGGTGGAGAAGAATATAATGAAGACAAAACAGAAATATTATGAACTAGGGGAAAAAACACACAAAATCCTAGCATGGCAGCTTAAGACAGAGCAAACTAAGAAAATGGTATTGGCAACAAGGAAAAAAGACAAACAAATTACATATAATCCAAAAGAAATTAAGGAAAACTTCAGAGAATTCTATGAACAATTATACCGAACCGAAAACGAAGGGAAAGAAGGGAAAATAGATGAATTTTTGACTAAAATTGAACTACCAAAACTACAAATAGAGGAACAAAATAAATTAACAGAACCATTTGGAACAGTAGAAATACAAGAGATAATAAAAAATTTACCAAATAATAAGACACCAGGAGAGGATGGACTCCCAATAGAATTCTACAAAACATTTAAAGACCTAATAATACCGCCCCTCCTGGATGTAATCAACCAGATTGATGAGACACAAAACTTACCAGATTCATGTAAAACAGCAATAATTACAGTGATACTAAAACAAGGGAAAGATCCACTCTCACCAGCGTCATATAGACCAATATCTTTGCTAAACACAGATTATAAGATAATAGCTAAACTATTAGCGAACAGATTAGCAGAACAGGTACCGAAAATGGTAAATTTAGACCAAACTGGATTTATCAAAAAAAGACGCACAACAGACAATATTTGTAAATTTATTAACTTAATTCATGCAGTAGAAGGAAATAAAGCACCGGCAGTAGCAGTTGCTTTAGACGCAGAGAAGGCCTTCGACAGAGTAGAATGGAATTACTTGTTCAAAGTATTGCAAAAATTCAGTTTACCGGAGAAGTATATTAATTGGATTAAAGCATTATATAAGGGACCGTTAGCGAAAGTGACAGTAAATGGACATGTATCAAAGCAATTTAACTTAAGCAGGTCAACGCGGCAGGGATGCCCACTATCACCATTATTGTTTGCGCTAGCTATAGAACCACTAGCAGAATCGATAAGAAGAGATAATAATATAAAAGGAATAAAAATAAAAGACAGGGAATATAAAATCAGTCTGTTTGCGGATGATGTGATAGTGTTCTTAACAGAACCAGAACTATCAATAAAAGAACTATATAAGAAATTGAAGGAATATGGAGAAGTGTCGGGATACAAGATAAACGTAAATAAAAGTGAAGCAATGCCTATGAATAACGCGGATTTCTCAAAATTTAAGGAGGAATCCCCATTCAGATGGCAAACGCAGGCAATAAGATACCTAGGTGTGCAAATAAACAAAAATCTAGGCCAATTATATAAACTCAATTACAATCCACTAATGAAAAAACTACAGGACGATTTAGAGCATTGGAAAGAGCTACCACTAACACTGATAGGAAGGATAAACTGTATTAAAATGAACATTTTTCCAAGGATACTATACTTATTTCAGGCATTGCCAATACAACTGACAGAAAAATTCTTCAAAGAGTTAAAGAAAATAATAAGGAGATTTTTATGGAGAGGGGGGAAACCGAGGATAGCACTAGACAAATTAACAGAATGGTATAAACAAGGAGGCTTACAATTGCCAAACTTCAAAAATTATTATAGAGCCGCACAATTAAGGTACCTATCAGATTTTTATCAAACAAGGGAAAAACCAGACTGGACGAGACTAGAATTAGATAAAATAGGGGAAAAGATACCTGAACACATATTATATAAATGGGACGAAAAATTGGTACAACATAGAACTTCTCCAGTATTACACCATCTCCTCAATATATGGAAGAAGATACATGTAGAAAGAAATAAAATAAATTACCAAATACCAAAACTAATATTGACGCAAAATAAGCTACTCCCTTTTACAATAGACAACCTTGCCTTTAGAAAATGGGAAAAAAAAGGGATTAAAAGAATAGAAAATTGTTTTTCAGGAAGTAGATTCTTATCCTTTGAACAAATGAGAGATAAGTACAATATAACGGGAGATACAGCGCTGGCATATTACCAACTGAGATCCTACTTGAAAGATAAATTAGGAAGCAACTTGAGTTTACCAGAGGGAAGTAACCTTGAATATGTGATTACAGATACAATGTTAATCAAAAGATTTATAAAAAATATGTATATTAAACTGCAAGAAAAGGAAAATGAGGAAACAAATGGTAAAACTAAACAAAAATGGGAACAAGATTTAAATATAAAGATAAAAAAGGAAACATGGGAGAAGTTATGCTCTGGAACGATGAGAAATACAATAAATACGAGGCTGCGTATGATACAATATAATTGATTACACAGACTATACATTACACCGCAAAAGTTAAATAAATGGGACCCAACAGTATCTGATAGATGTTTTCGATGTAAAAAAGAAAGGGGAACAACAATTCATGCAATCTGGACATGTGAGAGAGTAGAAAAATTTTGGGATGATCTCAATCAGATATTAAATAAAATAACAGAAAACAATATACCAAAGAATCCAGAGATCTTTCTCCTAAGTAACATAAAAAACAAAGAATTTGGAATTGACTTGGAGGATGCACAAAAAAGATTTGTTAAGATAGCCCTAGCTGTAGCAAAAAAATGTATTATGTCAACCTGGAAATTGGAAGATAATTTGAAAATACAACAATGGTATATAGAAATGAATAAATGTATTCCATTAGAAAAAATAACATATAGTTTAAGAAATAATATTGAAATATTCGAACAAGTATGGGAGCCTTACATTAAATACAATAGCGAAAACCTACCGGGAACAAACATTACCTAAGTTGATGGAAGGAGAAGAGAAGAAAAAAATGGACTCAGTAGAATTTCTGGTGTATTTTTGTTGAATGACAACATTGTCTAACTGAATTAATGCAACCTAGATTGTATAACTAAAATGGATGAGAGGGGGGAGGGATGGGGGGGTGGCTTGGGAGGAGGGAGGGGGGAGGGAGAAAAAGTCACTGTAAATGTGTGGAAAAGAAAAAGTGTATATCATGGCTATTGTGATTTATGGTGTGAAAAATAAAAAATTAAAAAAAAAAAAAAAAAAAAAAAAAGAGTCCTTTTGGAATGGATGAGATGAAAATAGGTGTAGAGTCCACGGAACTTGCTCTGCCATCTGTACTACACCCTGTTAACTCCTTTTAATGTTAGTTTTGTGTTTCATTATCTCCTACACTACCTTTCAGAGCATCTCACTCTCTGTTAAGCCAGTCATCAACTTTGCACTGGAAAAAGGTAGTGTTCCACTGGCCCAGTAGAAATGGAGATAAGCCATTGAATTGTATCCCAGCTCCACTTGCCTGCCTTGATGTGTGTGAAAAGCACAATTGGGCCTTCACACCTCTTAAAATGGGCACAGCACAATGATGAGTGCCCAAAATGCATGTTGGATAGATGGTTGTTTATCATAGCTCATTCTGCTTTATCTTTTCCACCAGTTGATCTGTTTGTAATGTTCACTGTGACACAGCGCCTTGGTGGATACGAGGCGGTAAGTTTCCTGATTTCCACTGAGCTTCTATATATATGTATGTGCCTTTGTAACTGGTCTTGAGCAGTTTTTGACTCAGAATGTTGCATTATCGCAATTCTGGTGGGGGGGGGGGGGAGGTGGGTGGGTGGAACTACATAAACAAAATAAAAAACTAAATCCAAAAGAACAAATTCTGTCAGTTTTTTTTGGGGGGGGGGGTGGTGAAGAGGTTGTGTTGTGAAAAATTGTGAAACAAGTAATTTTCTAGAAATGCCACCCACCCCTAACGTGTATGATAAACACAATGCTCAGGTTAAAACCCTAACTTTGGAGAGTTCATGTTATCAATCCCTACCCTTGAGGCATCTTTCCTGAATAAATGAGAGATCTCTGCAGAGTTGAAAGAGGCTCAATTTTCTCTATCCCAGAGAGGAGTGAGTGAATCTTGGGGACTCTACCCAAGGAAGCAGTAGAGGCTGCTTGGTTGAATGTACAGTAAGATTTTGCATAGTTGGGGAGTTGAAGGCTATGGAGGAAAGGCAGCGAAGTGTAGTTGAGTCCACAGCCAGATCAGCCACTATATTGGTGAATGGCATGGTAGGCCAACTCTTGCTGCCCTTCCTAGTGCTCCTGTGTCCAATAACCAGCAAGTACATGAACATAGAACACTACAGCACAGTACAGGCCCTTTGCCCCTTGATGTTGTGCCAACCTTTATATTCCTACCAAAAAGAATTGAAACCCTCCCTACCTCGTAACCCTCTATTTTCCTTCTATCCATGAGCCCGGAGTCTTTGAAAGGCCCCCAATATTTTCGCCTCCACCACCAACCCTGACCAATCATTCCAGGCACCCACAACTCTCTGTGTATATATAAAAAAAGGTAGCTCTGATGTCTCCCCTAAACTTTCCTCCCTTCACTTTGTACACATGTTCTGTGGTGTTTGCTTCTCTTGCCTGGGAGCAAGATGTTGGATGTCCATGTTGTCTATGCCTCTCAGAATCTGGTGGCCCTCTGTTAAGTCCTCCTTTTATCCTTCTTTGCTCCAGAGAGAAAAGTTCCCAGCTCTGCCAACCTCATTTTATTTTTAAAAAATTAGACATACTACATGGTAACAGGCCATTTTGAATCATGTGTCCGCCCCGCCCAATTTACACCCAATTAAAGTACCACTGGTACTTTTTGAATGGTGAGAGGAAATCAGAGCCCCTGGGGAAAACCCACACAGTTATGGGGAGAACATACAAACTCCTTACAGACAGTGCGGGATTCGAACCCAGTTCTTGATCGCTGACGCTATAAAGGCGTTGTGCTAACTGCTACACCAACCATGTCACCCTTCATACAACTTATTTTCCAATGCAGGCAACATCCTGGTAAATCTCTGCACCCTCTCCAAAGCATCCACATCCTTCCTATAATGAGGTGACCAGAAATGAACACAATATTCTAAATGTGGTCTCCCCTGCCTGTCCTTCTGCACAAACCCACAACATGTTGCATCATCCTTTCCAGCTTCTGTCCAATTCTCCACACTCATATTCTAGTTCACATCCCCCTGCCAAACTAGTTTAAACCCTCCCCAACAGTTCCCGCAAACCTGTCCCCCAGGTTATTGGTCTCTCTCCAGATCAGGTGCAGCCCGTCCCCAGAAGATTTCCCAATGATCTTCAAATCCAAACTGCTGCCCTGTGCACTAACACTTCAGCCACGCATTCATCTGTCACAACTTCCTATTCCTACCCTCACTGATGCGTGACACAGGCAGCAATCCCAAGATGACTACCTTGGAGGTCCTGGTTTTCCTAACTCCATATATTCTCCAAGATCTCATCCCCATTTCTGTCTATGCCATTGGTACCCACGTGGACCATGGCATCTGGCTGCTCACCCTCCTCCTTGAGAAGGCTGTGGACCCAATCAGAGATGTCTCTGGGAGGCAACATACCAACTTGGAGTCTTGATCTCATTCACAGAGCCTCCTCTTTGTTCGCCTGTTGAAATCGCATGAAATTATTCTTTTCAATTCCCCTTGTCTCTTCTCAGTGATGTCTTTAAGCATGGAAACTGATTTTTTTCCCCCGTCTTCCAATTCGGGGTCTACAACCATAAAATCCTCCTTGCTCTTATACATTGTTTGCCATGTTACATCACTCATTGGAGCCACAAAGGAACAAGAGTTCTCTGAATTCCCTTCCTCCATTATAGCAAAGGAACAATTGTCAGCAGTCCACAATGCCCAGGTTATGTATTGAGCTGAACGAGTGGTTTACCTGATGGACTTCTACTAACAATACAGGAATATTGTGTCACAGTTCAAACATCTTGGTCTTCTTCCAAAATTTTGATTACTATATATACTCCTGTAATAATCTAGATTTTTGGATAAATTTTTTGGGTCAAATTTGGGGGGGGGGGTGGGTGTTGAATTTTACACTGATCATACTTTTGATCGTGGGAGGTATATGCCTGGAGCTCGAATGACCAGGTCCGGGTGTTGTCCGCATTTGGACTGTCGGAAGCTCAGGCAGGAAGTCAAGGTTGTCGGGGCATCGGGAGCTTGGGTGGAGAGCTCTGGTGGGTGGCCAGGGTAAAGGTCAGGGTGCCTGGAGCTCCGGTGGGCAGATGGGATGAGGGTCATGATCAGGGCATCAGGAGCTATCGTGGGTGATGGTGAGAGTCAATGGTCAGGGTGCCAGGAGCGCTGGTGAGTGGCCAGGGTAAGGGTCAGGATGCCTGTGGAGCTCAGGTGGGCAGGTGGGGTGAGGATCCATGATCAGGGCATCGGGAACTATCGTGGGTGGATGGCCAGGGTGAGGGTCCACGGTCAGGGTGTCAGAAGCTATTGTGGGTGGATGGCCAGGGTGAGTGTCTATGGTCAGGGTTTTGGGAGCTATCTTGGGTTGTTGGCCAAGGTGAGGGTCCATCGTCAGGGTGTTGGGAGCTATTTTGGGTAGTTGGCAAGGGTGCAGGTCCATGGTCAGGGTGTCGGGAACTCTGGTGGGTTGATGGCCGGGGCAAGGGTCCATGGTCAGGGTGTTGAGGGCCCTCATGGACAGGTGGGGTGAGGGTCCATGGTCAGGGTGTGGAGGGCCTTGGTGGATGGGCGGGGTGAGGTTCCATGGTCAGGGTGTTGGGAGCTATATTGGGTCGTTGGCCAGGGTGAGGGTCCATCGTCAGACTGCTGGGAGCTATTTTGGGTCGTTGGTCAGGGTGAAGGTCCATGGTCAGGGTGCCGGGAACTCTGGTGGGTGGATGGCCAGGGCGAGTGTCCATGGTCAGGGTGTTCAGGGCCCTGGTGGATGGGTGGGGTGAGGGTCCATGGTCAGGGTGTGGAAGCCCCTGGTGGATGGGCAGGGTGGGGGTCCATGGTCAAGGTGTGGAGGGCCCTGGAGAACGGGCAGTCAGGTCTAAAAATTTGGGGGTTAATTTTTAAACAGGTCATATAGAAAATATACTGTTTTGGGGCCAAAAAAGTGGGGGTTCGTCTCATATGGGATTGACTATTAAATTTAAATTTAGACATACAGCGCGGTAACAGGCCAATCGGCCCACAAGCCCATGCCACCCAATTTACATCCAATTAACCTACACCCCGGTACATTTTGAGCGGTGGGAGGAAACCTGAGCCCCCGGGAAAATCCCATGCAGACACGTAGAGAAGATACAAACTCCTTACAAATAACCCGGGATTTGAACTCCAGTCACAATCGTTGGCACTGTAAACGCATTGCGCTAACCGCTACACCAACCGTGCTGCCCCGAGTTTATATGGTAAAATACAGAATAACATCAAACTACAATTTGAAGGTTGAGTTATCCCTCATTTGCTGTCACATTTAGATTTGCTAAGAGTTTCCATTTCCTGATGCAGGTAACTGCCCGTCGTTTGTGGAAACAGATTTATGATGAGCTGGGTGGTAACCCAGGGAGCACCAGTGCTGCCACCTGTACCAGGAGACACTACGAGAGGTAGTGTATCTCGTTGGCAATCTACACTTAACTCCAACCAGCTGTAAAACCTCCAGTTCAACAATGGACAATGTCCAGTCATGATGTTTCTGAATGTTAAGGGGTTTTCATGGGGTTGATGGGGGGAGTTTTCAGTCATTGTATCTTTGAACTTGAGGAGGTGATGAAGCATCCAAATATTTCATAAGTGACTGAATATTGTAACCTGTTCCTCTTTTTTTTCCTTCCACATAAAGAGTAATCCTGTTCTGGTGTTTGAGGTGAAATGAGCTATAATATATTTCTTGTCACTTTATATCAGGTTAAAATTGGGTTCAGGCCAAGAAAAGAGCCAATTGCTTTTTGTAGGGAAATGCTGTTCCACAGTATCAAAATGCAGAAATAAATTGAAACAAGTTTACATCCAATAAAATCCCTCTTTATGAGCAATTGGATTCCTTGGCCGGATGTGTGCATTAGATTGTGAGTTAACAATCTGCTCTGATTTATTCTTCACCAACTTTCTCCCTTTTGCATTATTCCAGACGGGTCCTTTTTAAAAGAATGTTGAAAGCCTTATTTGTCATGTACTGGCTCATTCAGTCAAGTATTCAAGGATTTTTGCCTCACTTAGCCCTTTTGCTACGTGGTGATCCAAACTGGAAGTTGAATGTAGTAATCCACATATTCCCACTTCTTTTCACATCATGTCCCAATGTTGATACTGGGGAGTTCAATGAAAGGGCAGGCCAACCACTATGGCCTGTTGAATGCTCCAGACATGCAGAATTGGTAAAATGTAACCCTGCACTAATGTCTGATTGTCTGGGCATTAAACTTGGATTATCAGGGACTTTTCCTCATGTAGCAAATGATTTGAATAAATGTTGGTGAGATAGATAGATGATGATGGGACTGAATGTATCTCTCTCCCACCTTTCCCATGTAAAACAGCAAAATTATTCCAAATGAAATCATACTTCAGAGGAGGTTCCCAGTGCAAAGGAAGTGACTTTAATGGTCATGTTCTTTTGATCATTCTGCCAAATTCTTTCAGCTTGGTAAACCTTCAGGAGAAAGTATGGAAAGTGGTGATTGACGCTAGCCCTTGTTGGCGGTGAGGTAATAGCTGGTGCTGTTCCCCACAGACTGATCCTTCCATATGAACGCTACCTCAAAGGGGAGGAACACAAACCGCTGCCACCTGCCAAGCCACGCAAACATACGACCAGCACGTCTGAGGACTCTGAGAAGGATGTTAGAACTAAAAATGTGGAGCTGAGCACAAAAACACAGAAAGGACAGGACATAACTTGGTTTTTGAAGCAGGAGGTAAGGTTTACTTTCATATTGATTTACAGCTGGGTCTTGTGTACATTCTGATTAAAATGTGTGATGAACCTTGGTCCAGTTTGCATTGCTTTTACGCATTGTGCAATGCTCTCATTTTTTCTGAGCAGCTGGAGCAATTTGGTGGAAGAGTTTCAGGTTTTTTTTTGTGATACTATCTCCTCCCTCTCCACCAGAGCAAATCACAAGCATAAACATAGCAAAGAAAACAGGCCCTTCAGCCATTCTAGACTGTGCTGAACTATCACTGTGCCTAGTCCCACTGCCTTGTACCCTGTCCGTAACCCTCCATACCCCGCCCATCCACGTTCTTGTCCAACTATTTCTTAAATGTTAAAATTGAGCCCACGTGTACCACTTCAGCTGGCAGCACATTCCAAACTTCCACCATCTCTGTGTGAAGTTCCCCTTCACATTCTCCCTAAACTTTTCCTCTTTCACCCTTAATCCATGTCCTCTGGTTTGTATCTCACCTACCCTCATTTACTCTGTCTATCCCCCTCATAATTTTAAATACCTCTAAAATATCCTCTCATTCTTCTACACGCCAGGGAATAAAGTCCTAACCTGCTAAATCTTTCCCTGTAACCCAGTTCCAGAAGTATGGGCAACATCCTTATAAATCTTCTCTGCATTCTTTCTATCTTATTGATGTCTTTCCTGCAGTGACCAGAACTGCACACCATACTCCAAATTTGGCCTCACTGATGTCTTAAATAACTTTACCATAACATCCCAACTCTTATACTCAATACTTTGATTTATGAAGGCCAATGTGCCAAAAGCTCTCTTTGCAACCCTATCCATCTGTGACGCAACCTTCAGGGAATTATGCATCTGTATTCCCGATCCCTCTGTTCTACCTGTTCCCTACCATTCACTATGTGTCCTGTTAAAAATGCAACATTTCACACGTCTGCATTAAATTTCATCTGCCATTTTCCCAGGTGGTCCAGATCCCTCTGCAATCTCTGAAAGCCTTCCCCGCTGCCCACAACATCTCTAGTCTTTGTGTCATTTGCAAATTTGCTGATCTAATTTATCACGTTATCAACCAGATCATTGATATCAGATTTCAGATTTATTGTCATCAAATCACATACATCCCTGAGATTCTTTTATCTGAGGGTGAGGCAGAATGATCACTTATTGGTAGTGCAAAAAAAACTGTACACATCATACACATGTAAACAAATAAATAACTGTAAATGGATAACTGATATAAGCAAACTATGCAATACAGAGAGAATTAAAAAAATTAATAAAGTGCACAAGTAGAATCCTTAAATGAGTCCCTGATTGAGTTTGTTGTTGAGGAGTCTGATGGTGGAGGGGGAGCAGCTGTTCCTGAACCTGGTGGTGGGAGGCTTGTGGCACCGATACCTCTTTCCTGATGGCAGCAGCGAGAACAGAGCATGTGCTGGGTGGTGTGGATCCTTGACGATTGCTGCTGGTCTCCGATGGCCACGTTCACTGTTTTCAATGATGGGGAGGGGTTTGCCTGTGATGTCCTGGGCCATATCCACTACCTTTTGCAGGGCTTTACGCTCAGGGGTATTGGTGTTCCCATTCCAGACATGATGCAGCCAATCAGCACACTTTCCACCACTAACCTTGCCTCATAAGATATTTCCCAAACCAGGAAACATCCTGGTAAATCTTCTCTGCACCCTCTCCATAGTTTCTACATCCTTCCTATAATGAGGTGACCAGAACTGAACACAATACTCCCAAGTGTGGTCTCATCAGAGATTTGTAGAGTTGCAACATGACCTCTATACTCCTGAACTCAATCTCTATTATTGAAGCCCAGCATCCCATAGGGCTTCTTAATTGTGAGGCGACCTTGAGGGATATATGGATTTGAATCCCAAGGTCCCTCTGTTCATCCACACTCTTAAGTAACCGACCATTAACCCTATACCCAGCCTTATGGTTTGTCCTTCCAAAATGCAGCACCTCACACTTATCCAGATTGAAATTCACTTGCCACTTTTCTGCCCAACTCTGCATCCTGTCTATATTCTCTTGTGACTTTCAACAATCTTCAGCTCCATCCACAACTCCTCCAACCTTCATGTCATCAGCAAACTTACTGACCCATTCTTCTGCCTCTTCATCCAGGTCATTTATAAAAATTACAAAGAGCAGGGGTCCCAGAACAGATTCTTGAGGCACTCCGCTAGCCAGGCAGAATACTTCCATTACTACTCTCTGTTTTCTTCCTACAAGCCAATTTTTTTTTATCCACACAGCCAAGGGATTGAAATAGTGCATTTACAAGAATGTTTCAGGGACCTGTGGAGCTGAGATACAGGGAGAGGTTAAACAGGTTAGGACTTTATTCCCTGGAGCATTGTAGAATGAGGGGAGATTTGATAAAGGTGTACAAAATTATGGGTATAGATAGAGTAGATTCAAACAGGCTTTTCCACTGAGGTTAGGTGAGATTAAATAAAATTATTGCCATTGCAGAAACTGTGCTGCACTGAGGAATTGTGTTTAAGGAGAGATTCTGGAGATAGTGATGTCAGGGCAGTTAATTCTCCCCTCCTTTTCCAGGATCAATATCCAAAAGGTGAAAAATGCCAAGAGAATAGACAAAGAACTATCACTGCTGAATACTTGAGTACCCAGGGCAACTCGCAGGCCCTGAAGTTTAAAAGCCAAGTCAACCCTGCATCGATTGCAGAGGAATGTTCTGGAAGCAAAGCTTGCCCTCCCCCAGGACCAGACACAAGTGAGAAACTGGTGACTAAACCACTTCGACCACACGAGCACAAAGTAAGAAATCGGGAAAATCGCGACTGTCCAAATGCAGGAAAAAGACAGAAGTTACCCCATCACCCTCAGGACCTGGTCAGTGGCCCTAGTGTTAAGCAAAGTGTACGTGTAAGCGCAGACTGCAGTAAGCCCATATTTCCATCTGCAATGTTCCAGCACCTTCATTCTGGAATACTGAACTTCCAGTTGCCTGAAGGCATTTCACCTCTTGATGTTCTGAAAAGCCGGCTTGGCCTGGCCACATCTAAAGATCTATCCAGACCTGCTTTACACAAAACCCTCAAAGTGGGACAGCCACAGGACATCTTACTGGATGGTGAAAAGATTAGAGTGTTCAGCAAATCTTTAAGAGAGTCTGAAATACAGCATACAGCAGGACTACAGCGAAAAGTAGCTAAAGTTATTCCTTCGCCAACAAAGAGGCTTAGTTTTGGACAAGTGAATGGAATGCGAATGGTAAAAAGAGATGCATCAATACTGCCCTCACAAAATAATTTGCAATCTGTCAAAAGTGTTGTTGGTTCCAGGGAAAATCATGAATCAAACTCAACACCAATGGGACTCGTTGTCGGTATTGGGAGTGCAACATCACTGAGTCACTCAATGAAGAGGAGTTTGGTGGAGGAAGGTTTGAATTTGAGCAAGTCCAAGGACAGCAGCAATATTTATGATTGTAAAGGGCAACCGTATGAGATTTTACCGCAGAATTTATCTCACAAAAAGTTGCCACCAAAAGGTGAGCCTTCTATTCAATACAGGGAACAATCTTCTCCACTAAACCTCAGCAAGTCCAGTCGGAGTTCATCAGGGAAGAGAATGGCAGAGTTCATGGATACGTCAGTCTGTGTGTCTCAGAAGGGTGATCCTATTTGTCAGTTTCCCCAATCTCTGCAAAATCTTTGTGAGCACAAGAAAAATGAACAACCATTCAAGAAGCTGCGGCTGCATTCGTGCTGCCGAGAGATGGGTGGCCAGAGAAGAGAATCTGCTCTCTCGGATCCTAGCTCTGGCGTGGAGTCGTTCAGTTCGTCACCCATGGGCTGTGGTTCTGGAGTTGGAACTGATGTACCCACAGACTTGAGTCTTCCAAAATACCCCAAGACCCAGAAACAAAATTATACTTCAAGCAATAATGAGAACTCATGGGACATAGAGGCTCATTTGAACCCTGATGAAGTAGGTAAGCAGCCAACTAATCTGTCCAAGTCGTCTTCCTTTTTGGCTGTGTCAGAAGTGAGCACTACGTTGGGCAGTGGGCAGAGAGTACCAGCAAAGAGTAATCTTCATGGATCAATCGGAACATCTGTACATTTGGACCAAACAAAAAGCTGCCAGGAGGAAGTTGAAAGGAGACTGTTCCCAATAAGCAGCATGACACCAGCTGAGCAAAGCCTTGCTCTACCCCATTCAGAAGAGTCTAGAGAAGAGGGTGATGAACCAGTTGGAAAGAAGTCGTTTGTGTCCAACTTGGACAAGGTCATCCAAGAGAGAAAGCCCCAAAGGGACCATGAACCAAATCTGCCCAGTCATCGGGATTTGTCCTCTGAAGGTGAAGAGGAGAACAAGAAAGGAGAGATCTCCAGCTCCACTTGGCATGGAACCTCTCACCCAGAGATTCAGAATGGGGCGGAGAAATTTGGAGCCCACGTTCAACTGGTTGATTTGAATAAAAATGCTGCGGAGGATGGCAACTCTGATGTCGCGATGGTGCCAGTGTTGGCCTCTAGCCTTCCAGATTCCCCTGTTGTTTCTGGGTCCACACTGTGTCGCCAACCGCTGGCTTCTCACTCACGGCCAATGTACAGCCACATCCTACGGACCTCCGTGCTGCCTAACCTGCCTTATGAGGAGGTGGTAATGCACAGGCTGTCTTCTAGTCCCTCAACCCTCTCTCCCTCCCATCTATCCACTGTTTACCCAGAAAAGCAAATGTGATCAGCTTTGTCAGACACATATCTCTCACTCGACCCTCGGATCTTCCAGATTGCACCTGCACTCTATTCTTGCCTTTTGTGAGGTGAAACAATGTGTTAAGATTATTTTTTCACTTGGTTCTCCAAACTTATTTAAGCAACAAATCAGCAATCTGAGCAAGAGGATATTGAGCAAACCAGCTGTGAACTGGGGACTCTGAAGGATAAGCTGCAGGAAATGCTGATTTATTTTCTGTCCTCTCACTGTAGGGAGAGGAGTGAGGCAATCACAACTCGTCCAATGACTGCCCAGAAAGAGGAGTGATGTTGCATTGAAACTTGTGGGAGATTGAGGCTGGAAGATCAACTGATCTCTTCATCAATTGGTCCTTTCTCATCGAGATGGTTGGACTTTGAGCAGGAAAGTGTTTATTTAAACAAAGGAAAAAAAAATCAAAAGTTGAATAATGCTACTGTTGTTACAGATTTCTTACAGAGAAAAATGGGAGTTAACTCAGGGAGGATTTTGTACAATGAACTGCTCTTACTGGCTGATCGCAATAGAATAACCAACTTTGAGAATCTGTGACCTCAAGTATCATGGAGTTGAAAGTGTAGTTCGGTTGCAATTTACCACCACTGTGTTGGAGGGCTTGCCAATGTGTGAACAATGGAAAATTCTTCTGAAAGATGCTGTGAAATGACAAATATCACGGGCAAAGGTGCAGCTGAAGGATGTGAGATTTGGAGGCCCTCGTCCCCACTTTCAGTAAGTAGGATCTCCTCCGATCCTTGTGCATACTCTTAATTCGGTCCAAGTTGCAGAACATTGGGGGATGGACGTTCAGTTTGCATGTCTGCTATTGTACACAAATGACTACTAAATGCTGTAGAACTCCAATGAGGTCAACATGGATTGGCCAAAGAAGAAAACTTGACCTTATCTTAAAAACTGATCTTATCAGGGATACTCGTTCAATTCTACGTCCTCTGCCTTGTCTACCTTGTTGATTGTACGTACAGATATTTCTTCAAGGAAAACTGTGGTGTATAAATGACATTGAACCTTTTTCAGAAAATTTTCCATTCTCCAGTCTGTTGGAGAGTCTGGGAAACGTATATGAGTGTGATTTCTAACATTTGTAAGAAGAAATACAATTTCTGTTTATAAAGAGACCTCAGGATGCGATTCACAAGGCAAAAAATTCACTGGATTCAGTTTGAACAAAAGAGGAAGAAACCAGTGTGGGGTCCTGTCAGCATTAATATTTTTCCAGCTCAAGTTCCTCTAGTGGCATTTCGTCAAGCTATTGGAGCTTAAACTTTGAGCTTGGACTCAATATTGAACAATTAGACACCATTTAATACACCCTGAATTGGCCTTGTGCGTTGTCTATTTTGTCAGATTTCCTTCTTAAATCAATTCACTCAATTTAACTAACTTTTAATTTCAAACAGTAATTTCTAAATGTTTAATTTACAGTACTGAATTATTTTCTTCTTCTTCTTTGGCTTGGCTTCGCGGACGAAGATTTATGGAGGGGTAATGTCCACGTCAGCTGCAGGCTCGTTTGTGGCTGACAAGTCCGATGCGGGACAGGCAGACACGGTTGCAGCGGTTGCAAAGGAAAATTGGTTGGTTGGGGTTGGGTGTTGGGTTTTTCCTCCTTTGTCTTTTGTCAGTGAGGTGGGCTCTGCGGTCTTCTTCAAAGGAGGTTGCTACCCGCCGAACTGTGAGGCGCCAAGATGCACGGTTTGAGGCGATATCAGCCCACTGGCGGTGGTTAGGCAGTCCTTGTACCTCTTCTTTGGTGCACCTCTGTCACGGTGGCCAGTGGAGAGCTCGCCATATAACACGATCTTGGGAAGGCGATGGTCCTCCATTCTGGAGACATGACCTGGAGGTCCATCAAATTATTTTAAGATTAATTAATTCCTGCATGGTCTGGCAATGGAGGTACAGTATTGATTCCCTCAGGTACTTGCACCTGATGAGAACAAAACCATTCATCATTTTCTCCAATGCCAGAAAGCCTCACCTGCCAGCACTGAGGTATTTGCATCGCCCTGCAAGACTACTTCCTGGTAACGTTGGTGAACGAAAAGTAAAAATTTGATAGAATCTTTTATTCTTTTATATTTGCTATCAGCTGTTTAAAAATAATCAATGGCTGCTTTAAACACTGTGCTGGAAGATCATATTGAATTCTAATCTTTTCCAGACCAGATACATGCAGTTATTCTGGAGATCTGGGAAGGAAAGAGCAAACTGCTTACCAATGTCTCTGTCATTCTCTGGGATATCTCTAGTTACATGTACTGTATGCAGAGCTGAAAATGGTCAGCTATTTTGTGTGAACCTTGTTTGCCCAGTGCCCCTCTGGTAAACTTGAGGAAAAAAAGATAATAATATAAAATACTTATTTTCGTATGTACAAATGACACTAATATTTACTTTCATATTGTGTTAGCTGTCCATCCTTCTGTGGAGGTTATTCTTTCAAAGAACTGAAGTGTAAATCATTGCAAACATTCTGAAGGGTCCTTAAGGCATGTGACCAGTGCCCAACTTTAGCTGAGATTCTGAAAAAGAAAATAACCTTGAAATGGTCACTAACATTTTCATTATTTATTTTACAATCATTTTTCCCAAGTTCTGTTATAAAAAGTTAATTATTTGTTAAGTGGTTATAACTTTGTTGTCAGATTTTGGAAATGTTTTCTATTCAATATTTTTAACTTTAAGTTTTGTTTAAAGAAACTATTTTAATTGCTGTAATGATCCCTGAAATCCAACGATTTGCACTCCTTTGTCCTCCATTCTTTCAATACCAGTTAAAATTCAGAATAATATTAACAAAAAGGGTCTAGTGATTCAGACCCTTGCATGAAATGGGCATAGTTGGTTAAACTACACAACTGGGATCAGTTTTAAAGTTAATCTCTTGTTGTGCCTGACACCCACTGGAGTACCAACCAAACAGTCTAACATCTGCACTTCTGTGATGGAGTTTTCTCCATTCTGCGTTGTAACCATTTCCTTCACACATTTTTGCAAATTCCCAAATGTCCCTGACTTCCTGAGATAGGAAAAGATTTCACTCCAATATTCTCGGCTGGAAACCTTGTGTCCTTTGAACTCTCTCTGTCGCACAGAAAATTAATAAAATGAATGCATAAGTTGCAACAGGTGACTTAAAATGCATGTTTCATTCTCATGCGTGTCGGGAAATCTAGAGTTCCAAAATTTCTTTGAGCCTTGATCAGAGAGTGGCCACAAAGCCAACCCCTTAAACCATGAACCTTGTTCTTTTTCCTATTTAAATAGCTCTCTGTGCTTTGAGGGCTGACTTAAATTACTCCATCAGACAGGTCTCTGCATGACACCAACAAGTGATCAGTCAGCTTTGCAGCAACATGCTGGCCAGTGTTACATCAGGGTTACACAACAAAAATAAAGAGGTTGCAACTGTGGCAAAGAAAATGTGGTTGGAATTTACAGGGCCCTCCATAATGTTTGGGATGAAGACACTTTTTTCCTTTATTTGCCCCTGTGCTCCATAGTTTTAAATTTACATGTGATTAAAGTGCACGTTCCAGATTTTATTCAAGGTTATGTGTGTACATTTTGGTTTGACCATGTCGAAATTACAACACTTTTTATACATAGTCTCCCCATTTTTGGGCTCAACTCTGGTCCTTGTGTTGAAAAATGTCAACTACAGACTCCAAGATCAAAAGCTTTGAAACAAGCCCAGCTCTCTTATACCTGCACCAATACAAACACCTGAATCCTCACAAACACCCATGAAGCCAAATCTCCCAAACATTATGGTGCCCTCACGGGGGGGGGGGGGGGGGGGGGGGGGTTGGGGGGGCATTGGGAGAGGAAACTATGTATAAAAAGTGCAATAATTTTTTGACATGGTCCAACCAAAATGTACACAAATAACCTTGAATAAAATCAGGAATGTGTACTTTAATTACATGTAAATTGTTTGATTACAAATTTAAAATGGGCAAATAAAGGAAAAAAGTGTCTTTGTCCCAATTTGGGCACTGTATTCTACCCATACATCAAAATTATGTTACAGATTTGCTGTAGTGATGTCTAAAATAATGTAAACAGAATAATACAGTAAACCCCTGGCATTGGGATTGATAGATGCTGGATAAATGAATTTTCTGGTTGCTTGAGGTTAGATGATTGGTGAACTAACAGCGAGCTTCGACATGTTTACCTTTTTATTTTCCACCTGTTTCTTGAGGCTGCCAGTTGCTTAAATTCTGGATAACCGGGGTTTTACTGTTGTTCTGTATTGCTAGATGATAAAACAGTATTTCATTGCCCATGAAATGGAGGGTATTGGCACTCTCCCGTGAGAGTGAGAGAGAGCAACTTTGTAGTATTGGGGAGACCAGTACTCTTCGGCAGACGCAAGTCATCCAAGATAATTGCGTCTTTCTAACTCGGCATTCTCTCATGGCACATATTGTTCATGTGCAGTTATTTGAAGTATTTTGACATGTTGACCTTGTACTGGGAGTTAGTGAAGCTCCTGGGAACCCTTTACCTGTTAATAGAGGGATGTCATTCAGATTTTATGTTCTTTGGTGTTTTTCAATAGCCATAGTTAATAGAAACAAACTGTCTTAATTACAATGAAAATTTTGTGGCATATATCAAATGTGGCAATGGCTCATTTCTAAAAATTGATGTTAAAAATATTAACCTTTGTGTAAGATTTGTGAACTAACCTTTGATTCACATAGGATTGAGGAATATTGTGGTATGTTCTTGCTCCATAAAGTGGATTGATAAGTGCTGGTTTCGTTAAATGCTGACAAATGCACTGTTTCTGAAATCTATATATTTCCCTTTTAATCAGTTTCCAAAGAAATGTACTGTATATAATGGGACCATGTATGGAGTGCAGTATCCTTTAGAGAATTGTCTTACTCTCCCTTAGGAACTGTGTGAAGCTTCAAAGTATTTTTGTATATTCTGGTAGTTTCCAAGATGTGTTGCTTATATTTTCACACTACATTATACAGATAAATTTTTTTATCAAAGTAGTTATGGTTAGATTACTAATTGATTTTTTTTGTATGATTATATTCCAGTATATTATAATCGTATTAAAACAACAGTTCGTAAAGATTTTTTTGTGGCTTTTCAATTAATTCTTGGCCCTTTCACAGAAGTTCACTGTAAACCTCTCCAACAACAATTTTGCTGACTGTGGAATTGACAGAAACCTTCGGTCAGTGTATCATGTTGTACATTGGTTTGGAGACTTGATTATGCAAGAATGGATGTGTCTAATAGAATTTGGGAAAAATCATTTGTGCTTGACTTTTATTTGTACATAGCATGTAAAACAGAGATTGGGCATATTTTGAACTATTTCCAAATCAGAATGGTGAGTAACAGGGTAGCCTGAAGGAATGGCCCTTGCTATTCTTCTCAGTGGTAGATGCAGCAAGTTTGGAAGATGCTGTTGCAGAGCCTGGATGAATAATGGCAGTGTGCGTTGTGGATGGGACCGACCACAGTCATTGTGTGCTGGTGTGGAGGGAATGAATGTTCAGGGAGATGGGTAGGGTGCCAATCAAGTGTGCTGTGTTGAGCATCTTAAGTGGTGTTGGTGCTGCATTCATTTGGTGGATATCAACTGGAGAGTGGAATAGTTCTTCTGTTTCTGCCACCTAACTTCACACCTTCCACCCGCTCAACTCTCAGGTGGATCTGGCAATGGGTTTGTAACCCTTTTGGACATTCCTGTACTGATTTTTGGTGTCCAGCATAGAATGTCAATGGAGAGGGAAGACAATTGTGTGGGCAGCCTGGATGTGGTGTACATTGTACAGGTCCTAAATGGATGAAAAGCACAGCTTTTATCAGTGCTGCTTTTACCAAGGGTCCAGTTGTAAACTCAGATCAAGCTCACTCATTTAGATATTTTTCTTAAATTTTGGGATAAATTTAAATGAAAGGCCACATGTAATACTCAAACACTTCCCCAAGGATTTGACCTGTTCCATCACTGGTGAGGAGCGCTTGGACATCAGTGAACCTGAACTCTGCAGATCCACTGCAGGGGCTGAATGGTTTGTTTTCCTCCTCCTCTGAGTTCAAATCTTGCACAATGTTGAGACCAAGACTGTGGGCAGCATTGAGGAAAAACAATATTGATGGAGGTCGCCTTTGTTTGGCTAAGTTGTTAAAACTAGAACTTGACGGGTGGGTGTGAATGATAGTTTTGAATTACAAGAAAGAGTAAGGGAACTCATTATTTTTCTGGTCAATATTTATCCAATAATATAGTTATCTGGCGATTTTCCCATGGGATCTTGCAGCCTGCAGATGAACTGTTGCTTTGTTAAATTCCAAATGTGGTCGCACTTCAAAAGGCACCTACTGAACAGCAGAGTGCTTTGGGACATCCCAAAGTCATGAAATAACACTAAGCATGCAGGTTCTTTCAATAACTTTTCATTTCTAACCCCTCATTAATCCCCTGAAAACATTGCTATGACCAGGAGCTCTGTGTATGGGGAATATCAATTACAATCCCCTGCAGACTTCTCAAGGGCCGTTCTTTCAGAGAGCTTAGAGTTAGGTCTGTCCTTTTAATGAGAAGATGCCTGGATATTCAATACCACTTTGAGTGACTGTGTAGCAAACTATGTTTCATTATATGGGATTGTGGGTCTTTTTTTAAACCAGTGTTTGGTGATGTGGGGGAGAGGGGTGCTTATTCTATATTCTTTCTGTAAAATTTGCCATAATTTGATGCTTCATTATTGTACATTGTCTTTCCCAACATCTACCTACAGGATGCTTGTTTCAGTTACTGATTGGAGAGAACAAAGCTGTGGGCTTTCTTTAGAGAGAGAGTTGAAAAAGATCTTTGGATTTCAATTAAACAAATGTATTAGAAACCAATTTCTGTCCATGCATTTGGAATATGGTCACATTTTTATTTCCTTCTACTGAAAAGTTAAATATCCCAAAACTACTATGGGATCTCTCCTGGGCTATTTTGGTGCTCAACTGTTTTGCACAGAGCTTGTTACAGTTGATAATTGAGAGAAAAATATACTCTCATTATAAGATTGCTATGAGGTACAGTGTGGCCTTTGGAGATAGGCTTATAGTAAAGGCTGTTATTCCATCTGACCCCTTGCTACTTTATATTTTTATTCTTTAGGGCCACACATTACCTCCAAATATCCTGAAGGATTCAAATGACAATCTTAAAGGGCTAGGCCAAATTTCAGCTAATTGTATCATTACTGACTCTATTCTCTTATTGGGAGATATTGGCATCACACAAGCAGAGGAGACCTGAGTTCGATTCTGATACAATTTGTGTGGACCTTGCATGCTCTCCTTGTGATTGTGTGGGTTTCCTCCCGGTGCCATTGTTTCCTTTCACATCCAGTGCACTGGGGATGGTAGGTTAATTAGCCATTATATGTGCACCCGGTGCACATCAACAATGAAGACCTCAACAATAAAGACGGTGTTTACATCCGGTACCGCACGGATGGCAGTCTCTTCAATCTGAGGCGCCTGCAAGCTCACACTAAGACACAAGAGCAACTTGTCCGTGAACTACTCTTTGCAGACGATGCCGCTTTAGTTGCCCATTCAGAGCCAGCTCTCCAGCACATGATGTCCTGTTTTGCGGAAACTGCCAAAATGTTTGGCCTAGAAGTCAGCCTGAAGAAAACTGAGGTCCTCCATCAGCCAGCTCCCCACCATGACCACCAGCCCACCCCCCCCCCCCCCACATCTCCATCGGGCACACTTAACTCAAAACGGTCAACCAGTTTACCTACCTCAGCTGCACCATTTCATCTGATGCAAGGATCGACAAAGAGTTAGACAATAGACTTGCCAAGGCAAATGGTGCCTTTGGAAGACTACACAAAAGAGTCTGGAAAAACAACCACCTGAAGAAACACGAAGATCAGCGTGTACAGAGCCATTGTCATACCCACACTCCTGTTCGGCTCCGAATCCTACGGCTCCTAAAACTCTTCCATCAGCGCTGTCTCCGCTCCATCCTCAACATTCATTGGAATGACTTCATCACCAACATCGAAGTACTCGAGCTGGCAGAGTCCGTAAGCATCGAATCCATGCTGCTGAAGACCCAACTGCACTGGGTGGGTCACGTCTCCAGAATGGAGGACCATCGCCTTCCCCAGATCGTGTTCTATGGTGAGCTGGCCACCAAGACAGAGGTGCACCAAAAAAGAGGTACAAGGACTGCTTAAAGAAATATCTTGGTGCCTGCCACATTGACCACTGCCAGTGGGCTGATATCGCCTCCAACCGTGCATCTTGGCGCCTCACAGTTTGGCGGGCAGCAACCTCCTTTGAAGAAGACCGCAGAGCCCACCTCACTGACAAAAGACAAAGGAGGAAAAACCCAACACCAACCAACCAATTTTCCCTTGCAACCGCTGCAACCGTGCCTGCCTGTCCCGCATCGGACTTGTCAGTCACCAAGGAGCCTGCAGCAGACGTGGACATACCCCTCCAAAAAATTTTGTCCGTGAAGCCAAGCCAAAGAAGAAGAATATGTGCACCTGGTGGATATGATTATGGAGTTGATGGGCACATAGAAGAGAACTGGTCATAGAGAAATATGGTGATAGGACACTCAGGATTGTTCCGAGAATGGGCTCTGACATTAAGCCTTTTCACACTGGCATACTGAATGATTTGCTTTTCCACTGGACCCTTAACCAGTAAATTGGCCGTCAATTCCTAGGACAAGGTGCCAGTGGAAGGTGCCTAGGACAAGGGCTATTGTAAGAAAATATGAGTAAATGTTCACAGGCTTCTAAATTTTTTTGACATAGAACACAGTAACAGGCCCTTCCAGCCCACGAGGCTGTGCCATCCAAATACCTACATATCGAAGGGTGGGAAGAGACCAGAGCACTCTGAGGAAACCCACGCAGACACTGAGACAATGTGCAAACTCCTTACAGGCAGCGCCAGATTCGAACCCTGGTCGCTTGCGTTGTGCTAACTACTACATTAGCTTTGCTGGTTTGAAGAAGCTTGGGGTCATTCACCTGTCAGATAGTTATCCTTCACACCACTAAAAAAAAAGCTCTCGAGTTATGACCACATTTGTATGAGATTGAGATTGTGATGTGTTTTGACAGTCAAAATTTGCTTTCAACATGAACTTGAGCTGTGGCCTAAAAAGTTGTTGCACACTTGAAATGTTCTTGTATATCTTCCTTGGTGGAGAAAATTGTTAACCAAATTTGTTTGATCTGTATAAACTGTGCAAGAGGAGCCCTGACTTTTGTGATTTCGTATCTTGAAGGAGCCGTATGCAGCTGATTGAACCATGATAATTATGCAACCTGGGGAACTATGTCAGCAGCTTTGATACTTGGGCTGATGTAACATTATTGTAGGGAAAAGTTTGTGGAATTGCAATCAATGCCACAATTGAGCCTGTTTGACTTGTGGTGGGATGAGCATAAACTTTTCAACTCCCACACCATTTGTTTGACCAGCAAGCTTTAATCATGGGGCCCAGTTACACAAGGGGCTAACATTAATTTCAACCAGTTATTGGTGATTAAAGCCAGCCTGCATCAACTATATGGGAGATGCTCTGTATGGAATTCACTGCCTGGATCCCTGAGCAGATCATGTATAGCAGAGGATAACAGGATTTGTCAGATAGGAAGTAGAGAATGTTTCCCCACCCATAGCTGCCCCCCTCCCCTCCAGGGGCACTGGAGGTCCTCCAGACAGATAGTTGTGGTATTGGGCGGATATCAATGTGAGCAGGGCATGGCTGCTGTAGGATGTTTCAACAACTGTGTATGCTTCTAAAGCCCAACTGAACACCACCATCTTCATTCACAACATTCCTTGTGCTGCAAGATACTCATCACTCAGCCACCTCTATCCAACTGGGTTCGTACATAATATTAATGTGCCCCACTACATGCTCACAGCCACATTCCCCAGCTTCCACGTTCTGCCATTTGTTTGTGTGCCAGGCACATCATGCAGATACATATCATGTCACACACCCTGCCCAGCTGTACCTCTTGGAAGTGGTACATGACATCTGGGAGAAGGTGCAGCTCCAACACCAGCTCTGAACTCCTTTGGTCCCACTGGCCAACAGCAGAGTCTAGGCCATTAAATACTGCACTTCTTGTCCCATCTCCCCCATGCCTCGAGCCTTTCTGATCTACCAGGTCGCCTCCCATTTCCTCTCCTATGACTGTAACCTTGGTCTTATCCTTGCTTCTTTCTACACAAGCTATCACTGATGGTAAGACATTGGCACAGCAGCAAGACCAGTCTGAAGAGGGCCCTCAATAACTTGATCAGACAATGGCAACCACTGGGATAGCTCGTGCCAACAGGTAGTATTTATTTACTGAGTTATGCATACTTTTCTCCCTTGTGGCATATTGTAATTTACGCTACTGTAACTCGTGTAACTTACCCACCTGTGTGGGAACAGCAAGAATTTTGGTTAATCTGTACACTGTACTTGTGTATATGACCATAAACTCATCATGCCATATCATTGTGGTGGGGGGGGGGGGGGGGTATCTACGCTCAGTGAAGTTCCTGCAGAAGTAGCCAACATGCTGCCTTCATGTGACCAAATCACACCAGCTCTACTGTCAAGTACATAGATAGGGGGGCCCAGAGAATTGGGAAGCACTGCCCTGCATGACTGGTACATGTATCATAGGCGCTATTTTGGTAGCTAAGATGCTTTGTAGGTCCCTAAAATGACCTAAAAGTGACCTGTTATCCCTACTTGTTCACAAATTCGAAGCATCCCGTGTGAATACTTGCTGCTTAGGGCTTTTTGCCCATCCGAAGTCAAACCTTCCCTCTTCAATCTAATTACTCTTTTGTATAGTCATTCTTGTTTTCACCTCTCATGGGAGCAGAACCACACAGTAAATCTACTCCAAACGTTTTTTCTTTAATCTCTTAATTTCTGGTTGATCTCAATGGGATGTTCGCTTCATCAAGCTACAGAAAATATATTATAGTATGAATCTCTTTATCCAGAGGACTGAATACTGAAAAGGTCCATTCACTGAACTTTTTTTTTCAGTGGCAACATAACTTCACAAGTTTAAAAAAATTTATAACCCAACTTGCCTATTTGGGGCTCTGACACTCTGTAGGCACAGGTTTGGTAGCAAAAGAGCTCAGAACCAGCCAGGAAGATTGACTCTGGATATTGGCTCAGAGAAGCAGTCTGGAATCTCAAACATTTGGAGGAAGTTGGACACCAATTGTCCTTGTTTCAGGTAACTCCCTCCCCTCTCTTTCTATTTCTTCTTTACCTTCCATTGCACTTGGTTTATAAACTGTATGCTGCTGTCTCCCAGCCACAAGTGGTCAGAAGAATCCTTTGTCCCAAAGTCATCAAGGAGAGCAGGATCTTTTTGGTTAGAGGAGAAAATATTAAGTGTTAAACTCCCACAGGATCCGATGCTATTTTTGTTGGGTATCATTAAAGTGGTGAGATCTAAGGTACGATTAACAAGGTATCAAATTGAATTTTTACAATTGGCTTTAGCTGTTTCTGGGAAGTGTGTACTGACTTGGAAATCAGATACAGATTCAGGGAGGAGAGGTGGTGCGCTGTATTATGCTCATGTATTCCACGAGAAAATCACAATTTATCTAATAAATAGCATTTTTCTTGAAAATATGGAGCCCATATTTACAATCTGTTGGTTTGAAGGTGTGGGGCACTCTTGAAAGCCCATCCTGCTAGTAACCCTGAACTCTTTTCATTGTTTGGACTGAGAATCATAATTCCATTTGGCACTCTCCATTTCTTTTTTTTCCCTTTTTTTTCTTCAATATTTAGATTAGGTTGGTTAGGTGGTTGGGAGGATTCAGGATTTTTTTTAACATGTATACTTTATTTTATAAATATATATATATATTGAATATGCAAGGATGGATGTGGTTTAAAATTCTTTAAATGTTTAAAAGAAGAAGAGTGGGAACTTCGTGCTCTCAGGGAGGTGTCGGGGACTGATGATGGTGGTGGGGAGGTGGCGGGGACCAGCAGAGGGAAGGGGTAGGAGACAAACAGAGGGGAGATGTTGGCGACCGGAGACGGGAGTGGGGAGGTGTCAGAGACTGGCGGTGAGGAGGGGTAGGAGACAGGCAGAGGGGAGATGTCAGGGACCGGTGTCTGTGGTGGGGCGGTGTAGGAGACCGGCGGAGGGGAGGTGTCGGGGACTGGTGACGGTGGTGGGGAGGTGTAGGGAACCGGCAGAGGGGTGGTGTAGGAGACTGGTAGAGGGGAGATGTCGGGGACCAGTGATGGTGGTGGGGAGGTCGAGGAGACCAGTGGCAGCAGTACAAAGGTTTCGTGGTCTGGAAACGGCTGATGCTACTGTGCTGTTTTGGGGTTCTTTCAGTTCTGTTCCGATAAGCGAAAAAACCCAATAACTGAATAATGTTTGGTCCCAAGCGTTTCGGATACGGGGAAACGTAGTGTAATATTGTTGGTAATATTCAATTAAAATATTTCTACTGCTAGTTGGATTATGGAGTCAAGTGATTTGAGTTCAATACTGACTTTGTGCTGTCTATGTGGAGTTTGGAAGTTATCTCATGTCAACTTGGTTTTCCTCCCTTGAAGTCAAAGAAAGTAGTTGAAACTTGGGGTGGGTTGGCAATGTGGGGAGAATTTAAAATGTGGAAATAAGTGCCACGTGTATGGCATCAAGGGCCTTTTTCCATATTGAATGACCACTAAACCCTGAAATCTGGTCAGCAGATTCCAAGACCTGGGACTCAACACCCCTCTATGTAATTGGATCCTGGATTTCCTCACCTCCACATCACAAATAGTGCAGATTGGAAAGAACATCCCCTCCACAATCTCCATCAGCACCGCAGGGATGCATACTGCACCTTTTTGTTTCTTTGGCTTGGCTTCGCGGATGAAGATTTATGGAGGGGTATGTCCACTCTGCTGCAGGCTCCTTGGTGACTGACAAGTCCGATGCGGGACAGGCAGGCATGGTTGCAGTGGTTGCAAGGGAAAATTGGTTGGTTGGGGTTGGGTGTTGGGTTTTTCCTCCTTTGTCTTTTGTCAGTGAGGTGGGCTCTGCGGTCTTCTTCAAAGGAGGTTGCTGCCTGCCAAACTGTGAGGCGCCAAGATGCACGGTTGGAGGCGATATCAGCCCACTGGCGGTGGTCAATGTGGCAGGCACCAAGAGATTTCTTTAAGCAGTCCTTGTACCTCTTTGGTGCACCTCTGTCTCGGTGGCCAGTGGAGAGCTCGCCATATAACACGATCTTGGGAAGGCAATGGTCCTCCATTCTGGAGACGTGACCCACCCAGCACAGTTGGGTCTTAAGCAGCATGGATTAGATGCTTGTGGACTCTGCCAGCTTGAGTACTTCGATGTTGGTGATGAAGTCATTCCAATGAATGTTGAGGATGGAGCGGAGACAGCGCTGATGGAAGTGTTCTAGGAGCCATAGATGATACCGGTAGAGGACCTATGATTCGGAGCCGAACAAGAGTGTGGGTATGACAATGGCTCTGTACACGCTGATCTTTGTGTGTTTCTTCAGGTGGTTGTTTTTCCAGACTCTTTTGTGTAGTCTTCCAAAGGCGCCATTTGCCTTGGTGAGTCTGTTGTCTATCTCTTTGTTGATCCTTGCATCAGATGAAATGGTACAGCCGAGGTAGGTAAACTGGTTGACCGTTTTGAGTTAAGTGTGCCCGATGGAGATGTTGGGGGGGGGGGGGATGCTGGTAGTCATGGTGGGGAGCTGGCTGATGGAGGACCTCAGTTTTCTTCAGGCTGACTTCCAAGCCAAACATTTTGGCAGTTTCCGCAAAACAGGACGTAATGCGCTGGAGAGCTGTCTTTGAATGGGCAACTAAAGCGGCATCATCTGCAAAGAGTAGTTCACGGACAAGTTTCTCTTGTGTCTTGGTGTGAGCTTGCAGGCGCCTCAGATTGAAGAGACTGCCATTCGTGCGGTACCGGATGTAAACAGCGTCTTCATTGTTGAGGTCTTTCATGGCTTGTTTCAGCATCATGCTGAAGAAGATAGTAAAGAGGGTTGGTGCGAGGATGCAGCCTTGCTTCACGCCGTTGTCAATGGAGAAGGGTTCAGAGAGCTCATTGCTGTATCTGACCCGACCTTGTTGGTTTTCGTGCAGTTGGATAACCATATTGAGAAATTTGGGGGGGCATCCGAGGCGCTCTAGTATTTGCCAAAGCCCTTTCCTGCTCATGGTGTCAAAGGCTTTAGTGAGGTCAACAAAGGTGATGTAGAGTCCTTTGTTTTGTTCTCTGCACTTTTCTTGGAACTGTCTGAGGGCAAAGACCATGTCAGTAGTTCCTCTGTTTGTGTGAAAGCCACACTGTGATTCTGGGAGGACATTTTTGGTGACACTAGGTTATTAAGGAGAATCCGAGCGAAGATTTTGCCTGCAATGGAGAGCAGCGTGATTCCCCTGTTGTTTGATTGGAACTCTGCGCAGTCTGATTTCTCTCCTTTGTTTTTGTACAGGGTGATGATGATGGCATCACGAAGGTCCTGAGGCAGCTTTCCTTGGTCCCAGCAGAGCATGAAAAACTCATGCAGTTTGGTATGCAGAGCTTTGCCGCCAGCCTTCCAGACCTCTGGGGGGGATTCCATCCATACCTGCTGCTTTGCCATTTTTCAGTTGTTCAATTGCCTTATATGTCTCTTCCTGGGTAAGGATCTCATCCAGCTCTAGACTCAAGGGTTGTTGAGGGAGCTGGAGCAGGGCGGATTCTTGGACTGAGCGGTTGGCACTGAAAAAGGATTGGAAGTGTTCTGACCATCGATTAGGATGGAGATCTTGTTGCTGAGGAGGACTTTGCCATCTAAGCTGCGCAGAGGGTTTTGGATTTGGGGTGAGGGGCCGTACACAGCCTTTAGTGTCTCATAAAAACCCCTGAAGTCGCCAATGTCAGCGCAAAGCTGGGTTCGTTTGGCAAGGCTAGTCCACCACTCAGTTTGGATCTCCCAGAGTTTGCGCTGAAGATGGCTGCATGCAAGACGGAAGGCTCGTTTTTTTCTCTGGCCAGGAAGGCTGGTGGGCAGATCGCTTCTTTGCCAGCAGCTCCTGGATTTCCTGGTTGTTTTCGTTAAACCAGTCCTTGTTTTTCCTGGAGGAGAAGCCCAGTACCTCTTCAGTGGATTGCAGTATGGCTGTTTTCAGCTGATCCCAGAGGGTTTCAGGAGACGTGTCCGTGAGGCAGTTTGCATCCTCGAGCTTTGCTTGGAGGTTGGAGGTTTGCCTGGAAGTTTCCTCTCACTACATCTGACTGCAAGTTTCCAACACTGAACCTCTTTCTGGGGGCTCCACTGTTCTTAAACTTTGGCTTGAAGTGAAGGTTGAGCTTGCAGCGAACAAGCCGGTGGTCAGTATGGCATTCCGTGCTGGGCATGACCCTGGTGAGGAGCACATCTCGTTTGTCTTTTCTTCACACCAGAACGTAGTCCAGGAGGTGCCAGTGTTTGGATCTGGGATGCATCCAGGTAGTCTTCAGGCTGTCTCTCTGCTGGAAAAGGGTGTTGGTAATGACAAGCCGCTGTTCTGCGCAGAGTTCCAACAGGAGGCACCCGTTGTCATTGCACTTGCCGACACCATGCTTCCCAAGGATTCCTGGCCAGGTTTCTGAGTTTTTGCCGACGCGAGCATTGAAGTCGCCAAGGATGACAACCTTGTCGGCTGTAGGGGTGCGTTGGATAAGGTTGCGCAGATCAGTGTAGAACTTCTACACTGCGTGTAACATTGCGTGGGCTGGAAAAAAAGGAGCGATGGATCAGCATACAGGAGAGAGATTGAAAATGGTTGAATTGCACACTATCAACAATGTCATCAAAACCAACGCTGATTGTGGAATTTAGGAAGGGAAAACCAGAGGTGTATGATCCAGTGATCATTAGGGGATCAGAGGGTAAATTCCTGGGAGTCACCATCAGAAGACATTTCCTGGACCCAACACACCAATGGCATTGTGAAGAAAACACATCAGCTATCTTAATTGCGCTGCTCTATAATAATTCTTAAAGTTTGGTAGCTGTATGCCCCCTTGTTTGTATCATTCTGTTAATTTAACTTGCACTATCCTCGGTTTCCCCCCCTTTCCATAAGAATATCCTTATTATTTTCTTTCGCTCATTGAAGAATTTCTCTGTTAAGGGAATTGGTAACGATTGAAATAGGTATTGTATTCATTTTAATGCAATTTACCTTTCCTATCAGTGTTAGTGGTAAATCTTTCCAATGTTCTAAGTCCTCTTGTAATTTCTTCATTAATGGCTGATAATTTAATTTGTATAGATGGCCTAGATTATTATCTAGTCTAATAACTAGGTATCGAATTGCTTGTGTTTGCTATTTAAATGGTGATTCTTTCTTAAACTTTGTGAAATCCACATTGTTCATTGGCATCACTTCACTTTTATTTGCATTGATGTTGTACCCCGATATTTCTCCATATTCCTTCAATTTCTTATGTAATTCTTTTATGGATAATTCTGGTTCTGTTAAGTATACTATGATGTCATCGGCAAATAGACTGATTTTATATTCCTTCTCTTTTATTTTTATCCCTTTATTTTATTTTCTGTTCTTATCAGTTCTGCCAAGGGTTCTATAGCTAAAGTGAACAGTGAGGGAGATAGTGGACATCCCTGCCTAGTTGACCTGCTTAATTTAAATTGGTTTGATATATATCCATTTGCTGTCTCCTTCGCCAATGGTCCCTTATATAATGCTTTAATCCAATTAATATATTTCTCTGGTAGGTTGAACCTCTGTAGTACTTTGAATAAGTAATTCCACTCTACCCTGTCAAAGGCTTTCTCTGCGTCTAAAGCAACTGCCACTGTTGGCATCTTATTTCCTTGTACTGCATGTATTAAGTTAATGAACACAGATATTGTCCATTGTTTTTCTTTTCTTAATAAATCCAGTTTGATCTAGTTTTACTATTTTTGGTACACAGTCGGCCAATCTGTTTGCTAATAGTTTTGCTATTATCTTATAATCTGAGTTAAATAGAGATATTGGTCTATATGATGCTGGTGTTAGTGGATCTTTCCCTGTCTTTGGTATTACTGTAATTATTGCTGTTTTACATGAATCTGGCATGTTTTGTGTTTCTACAATCTGTTTCATTACTTCCAGGAGAGGAGGAATTAATAAGTCTTTAAATGTTTTATAGAATTCTATTGGGAGTCCGTCCTCTCCAGGCATTTTATTGTTTGATAGCTTTTTTAATATATCCTGCATTTCCTCTATTTCAAATGGTTTTATCAATTTGTTTTGCTCCTCTTATTGCAATTTTGTTAGTTCAATTTTAGCTAGAAACTCATCTATTTTGTCTTATTTCCTTCATTCTCAATTCGGTATAATTGCTCGTAGAATTAAGGGAAAAACCAGATTGGACCAGGTTAGAGCTCGATAAAATCGGGGAGAAGGTACCAGGACATATACTTTATAAGTGGGTTGAAAAACTGGTGCAACAAAGAAGTTCACCAGTACTGCACCATCTGCTCAACATTTGGAAGAAGATTCACGTAGAAAGGAAAAAAACAAATTACCATCTATTAGAATTATTATTGACGCAAAATCAACTAATCCCTTTCATAATAGATAACCTTTCCTTCAGAGAATGGGAGAGAAAAGGGATCAAAAGAATAGAAAAATGTTTTTCGGAAAATATTATCTTTTGAACAAATGAAGGACAAATATGGTATAACTCACGGTTCAAAGTTTGCATACCACCAACTGAAAACCTACTTAAAGGACAAATTGGGAAGCAGGCTGAGGATAACAGAAGGAAGCAGCTTTGAATATGTGATTACAGACACAATGATAATTAAAAGATTTATAACAAACATGTACGTCAAGCTGCAAGAGAAAGAGAATGATGAAATAAGCTGTAAACCCAAACAAAAGTGGGAACAAGGTCTAAACATAAAGATAAAAAGTGAAAAATGGGAAAAGCTATGCTCTGGAACTATTCTTTCTTTGGCTTGGCTTCGCGGACGAAGATTTATGGAGGGGGTAAAAAGTCCACGTCAGCTGCAGGCTCGTTTGTGGCTGACAAGTCCGATGCGGGACAGGCAGACACGATTGCAGCGGTTGCAAGGGAAAATTGGTTGGTTGGGGTTGGGTGTTGGGTTTTTCCTCCTTTGCCTTTTGTCAGTGAGGTGGGCTCTGCGGTCTTCTTCAAAGGAGGTTGCTGCCCGCCAAACTGTGAGGCGCCAAGATGCACGGTTTGTGGCGTTATCAGCCCACTGGCGGTGGTCAATGTGGCAGGCACCAAGAGATTTCTTTAGGCAGTCCTTGTACCTTTTCTTTGGTGCACCTCTGTCACGGTGGCCAGTGGAGAGCTCGCCATATAACACGATCTTGGGAAGGCGATGGTCCTCCATTCTGGAGACGTGACCCATCCAGCGCAGCTGGATCTTCAGCAGCGTGGACTCGATGCTGTCGACCTCTGCCATCTCGAGTACTTCGACGTTAGGGGTGTAAGCGCTCCAATGGATGTTGAGGATGGAGCGGAGACAACGCTGGTGGAAGCGTTCTAGGAGCCGTAGGTGGTGCCGGTAGAGGACCCATGATTCGGAGCCGAACAGGAGTGTGGGTATGACAACGGCTCTGTATACGCTTATCTTTGTGAGGTTTTTCAGTTGGTTGTTTTTCCAGACTCTTTTGTGTAGTCTTCCAAAGGTGCTATTTGCCTTGGCGAGTCTGTTGTCTATCTTATTGTCGATCCTTGCATCTGATGAAATGGTGCAGCCGAGATAGGTAAACTGGTTGACCGTTTTGAGTTTTGTGTGCCCGATGGAGATGTGGGGGGGCTGGTAGTCATGGTGGGGAGCTGGCTGATGGAGGACCTCAGTTTTCTTCAGGTTGACTTCCAGGCCAAACATTTTGGCAGTTTCCGCAAAGCAGGACGTCAAGCGCTGAAGAGCTGGCTCTGACTGGGCAACTAAAGCGGCATCATCTGCAAAGAGTAGTTCACGGACAAGTTTCTCTTGTGTCTTGGTGTGAGCTTGCAGGCGCCTCAGATTGAAGAGACTGCCATCCGTGCGGTACCGGATGTAAACAGCGTCTTCATTGTTGGGGTCTTTCATGGCTTGGTTCAGCATCATGCTGAAGAAGATTGAAAAGAGGGTTGGTGCGAGAACACAGCCTTGCTTCACGCCATTGTTAATGGAGAAGGGTTCAGAGAGCTCATTGCTGTATATGACCCGACCTTGTTGGTTTTCGTGCAGTTGGATAATCATGTTGAGGAACTTTGGGGGACATCCGATGCGCTCTAGTATTTGCCAAAGCCCCCAAAGTTCCTCTGGAACTATTCTTTCTTTGGCTTGGCTTCGCGGACGAAGATTTATGGAGGGGGTAAAAAGTCCACGTCAGCTGCAGGCTCGTTTGTGGCTGACAAGTCCGATGTGGGACAGGCAGACACGATTACAGCGGTTGCAAGGGAAAATTGGTTGGTTGGGTTGGTTACACAAACTATATATCACACCCCAAAAATTAAATAAATGGGACCCAACAGTATCGGATAGATGTTTTCATTGTAAGAAGGAAACAGGAACAACAGTACATGCAATTTGGGCATGTAAGAAAGTGGAAAAATTTTGGGAATATCTAAATTAGGTATTAAATAAAATCACAAA
The DNA here is from genome assembly GCF_036971445.1 of Narcine bancroftii. Taxonomy (NCBI): domain Eukaryota; kingdom Metazoa; phylum Chordata; class Chondrichthyes; order Torpediniformes; family Narcinidae; genus Narcine; species Narcine bancroftii. The sequence continues at coordinate 59,432,147 of NC_091477.1, forward strand.
AAGCAACACACCAAAAAATCCAGAGATCTTTCTTCTAAGTAATATAAGAAGTAAAGAACTAGGCCTCAAATTGGATGAAGCACAAAAAAGATTTATTATGATAGCCTTAGCTGTAGCAAAACAATGTATAGTGTCAATCTGGAAATCAGAAGAGAACCTGAGAGTATAGCAATGGTACATAGAAATGAATAAATGTATTCCATTGGAAAAAATAACATAATTTAAAAAATAAAGTCACAGTATTCGAACAAATTTGGGAACCGTACATGGAACACAACAGAAAGGTCCTACCACAGACCTCCACCCCCCTAAAATGATAGAATGAGAAGAAGATGAAATGAACTGACCCAGTGTGTAAAAGTAGATGACACAATTTTCTTATTTTTATTGTGTGATGACATTTTTTAATGGGTTTATTGTATTGTATATGTTGAATGTTTAGTGGGTAGGGAGGGGGATTGGAAGGAGGGAGGGAAGGGAGGGGTGAAAAATGACACTGTGTATATTCAAGAGGGAAATGTTTGTGTGTATTTTGGTTAATATGGTTCATAGTGTGAAAAATAAAAAAAAATTTAAGAAAAGAAAACACCTCTACTTCCTCAGAAGTTTGCAGCGGTTTGGTATGACATCAAAAATCTTGGCAAACCTCTACAGATATGTGCTGACTGGCTGCTACGTGGCCTGTTATAGGGGCACCAATACCTCTGAGTGGAAAGCCCATTACATCACAGGCAAACTCTCCCTCCCATCAAGAAAATCAATGTGGAACTCTACAGTTGGAGAATGATTTCTTTTTTTAATTTGGACCCCCGGCACAGTAACAGACCCTTCCAGTGCACAAGCCCATGCTGCCCAATTAACCTATAGCCCCCATACGTTTTGAGGGGTGGGAGGAAACCGTGGAAGTTTGAACCTGGGCCGTTGGCTATGTAATAGCATTGCGTTGGGGGGCGTGGCAAGATGGCGTAGAGCCTAGACGTGTAATCTTGACCTCTCTGGCCAGACTTTTAAGAACCCGTTTTTAACTCTCTTTTTAAGTTTAAACTTTTAAAAAAATTAGTTTAAAGTATCAAGGAACTGTTATGGCCATGGCAAAATGGTAAAAAGATTAAACCTCAAGTGCAGAAAAAACTACATTTTCGGAGTGTTGAAGATTTTGGCCCTAAAACGCCTGCTACAGCTTCAGCTTTATTTTTTCCATGTCTAAGCCACAAAGATTGCCTGTGGGAGCTGAAAAAAAAATGACTACTACTCACCAGGAGAAGGATATTGCTGAAATTACTCATTCTCAGGAGGAAAGTGCGTGTTCCCAAGAAGTGGATCCTGATTCTGGCAGCCTGCCAACTTTAACAGAGGCAGCTTGCAGGAAACGAGGACAAAGACATAGTCCACCATTGTCTCCTAAAGAAAAATCTGGTTGTTCTAGAAATGAAAGAAATGGGAGAAATGGGAATGGAAAGAGTCTAACTTCTCCTGAAATGGGGTCACCGAGTTTGGAATCTCTTGGATGAATAGAAGAACTTTCTTATTCTTACTTTATTTTTATGTCATTATGATTTCTTATTGTTATTCTTTGTTTGGTTGGGGAGGGAGAGATTTGCTCTGTGTTCTATTAGTCATCAGCCACTGGTGGGTGATCCACACCCAAGTTTGGTTTAGGGATTACTACCTTTTGGTAGTTTTATTTTTTTTTAAACTTTATCTTTTTTCTATTCTTTTTTCATTTTTATTTTATTTAGTCTGTAATTTGTGGTTTCTTTTTCTCCTATTGGAGGGCCTATTTATGTTGTTTTGAGTTTTTATATATAGATATTATTAGTTCTTAGTAATATTAGTAGATATGTCAAAGTTGATATTTGCTACTTTTAATGTTCAAGGTTTTAACACTCCGATTAAGTATTTTGGTGTATATTAAGAAAATGAAAATTGATGTTGCTTTTTTACAAGAAACACATCTGAATGTCAAGGAAAGTATGAAATTGAAGAGGGATTGGGTAGAGCATATATATTCTTCTTCATTTAACTCTAGAACTAAAGGTGTAGCAATTTTGATACATAAGAATTTATCTTTTGAATTACAATCAATGGAGGAAAAGGCAGGATGTATTCTTAAATTGTAAGATTTTTAGTGAATTGTGGACTTTACTTAATATTTATGCCCCAAATGAAGATGATGAAACATTTATCTCTGATGCATTTTTATATCTGGATCAAGCTAATGAGAATGTTTTAGTTGGTGGTGATTTTAATTATGTTTTTGAACCTTTATTAGATAAGTCCCCGAAGAAAGTTAAGAAATCTAAAATGGCAGTTCAGGTTCAAGCGTTGATGAAAGATCTCAACTTAGTGGATATTTGGAGAAGTCTTAATCTGACAGAGAAGGATTTCTCCTTTTATTCAGCTAGACATGAATCGTTTTCAAGGATTGACTTTTTTTTGGTATCGGCACATTTACAAGGGAAAATACAACAAGCAGAATCTTAAAGCAGGGTGATTTCGGATCATTCTTTCTCATTGTGAGAAAGTTCAAATGGCTTATTGTTGGAGGTTTAATATAATGTTGTTAAAAAATACAGAATTTATTGATCTTTTGAAAGAACAAATTAATTTCTTTTTGAAAAATAATTCTAATTCTGTTCACAGTAAATTTGTAGTATGGGATGCTATGAAAGCTTATTTGAGAGGACAAATAATTAGTTATACTTCTAAAATAAAAAAAGAATCAATTAAATCAGTCTTGAGTTAGAGACACGGATTAGTGAGTTAGAAAAGGAGTTTCAGGGAGACACTACAGAAGATCAGAAAATAGAATTGTCTAGGTTGAAACTGGAATATAATACTTTGCAATCTTATCAATTTGAGTGTATGATTAACAGGACTAAACAATTATATTATGAATGGGGAGAGAAAGCACATAAGGTATTGGCATGGTAATTAAAGAAGGAACAGGTTTCGAGGACTATTAATGCTGTTAGATGGAATTCGCTTTTTACGTATAAACCTCGTGATGAATTTTGTTCATTTTATAAAAAGTTATATACATCTGATGGAAAACAAGAAAACGGATCGATTGATCTTTTTTTATCACAGTTGAACTTACCGACATTAGAGGATGTAGATACACAGGAGTTGGAAGCACCATTTACTGACTCGGAAATTAAAATGGCTATGTTGGAAATGCTGAATGGTAAATCGCCTGGTGATGATGGATTTTTGGTTGAATTTTATAAAAAAATTTTTACGATGACCTCTCTACAGTGTTTGGAGATGCACTATGTCAGGTTGGAGAACATTATGAATTGCCTGAGTCTTGTTCTAGTGCTTTAATTACAGTAATTCCAAAGAAAGATAGAGATCCTTTGAAAGTATCTTCATATCAACCGATTTTGTTGTTGAATGTAGATTATAAAATTATAGCTAAAATTTTAGCGAATAGATTGGCTAAATTTTTACCTAAGCTGATTCATATGGATCAAACAGGTTTCATGAAGAATAGATATGCCTCAGATAATATTTTACATGTGATTAGTTTGATTAATAGATTTCGACAATCTTTAGACCATCCGATAGTGATATCTTTAAATGCTGAAAAAGCGTTTGATAGAGTTGAGTGGAATTTTCTGTTCAAAATTTTGGAGAAATTTAAGTTTGGTCCTTTTTTTAATGGTTAGATTAAGGCTTTATATAGTAAACCGGTAGCTAGAGTACTGACGAATGGTTTGATTTTGGAACCATTTAAACTGACCCGATCTACTCGTCAAGGTTGTCCTTTATCACCAGCTTTGTTTGCATTAGTGATCGAACCTTTGGCACAGTTGATAAGACAGAATACACAAATAGAGGGTATGAAAGTTTTAGATGAGGAATATAAAATTAATTTATTTGCTGATGATGTATTGGTGTCTCTAACAAATCCAGCTCAATCACTTTTGCATTTGAAGGAGTGTTTGATGCAATATGGACGTCTTTCTGGATATAAAGTTAATTGGGAAAAAAGCGAAATATTACTGGTGAGTGAAGGAGATTATTCATCTTATAAAAACATTCTTAATTTGAAATGGACAGATCGAATTAAGTATTTGGGTATAATCGTGGATGTCAATTATCAATCTTTATATAAATTAAATTATGTTCCATTAATAAAAAAAATTAAAACTGATTTGATTAAATGGAAAGATTTACCTATTAATTTATTGGGTAGAATAAATACAATTAAGATGAATATTTAAATATACAATATTTATTTCAATCTATTCCGTATTTACTTGAAAAAATTTTTCTCAAGATTTGAATAAAATGGTTAGGGAGTTTTTATGGAGTGGTAAATTTTCAAGAGTAGCCTTGAATAAATTAACTTGGAAATATGACCAAGAGGGACTACGTTTACCACATTTTTGAAATTATTATGAAGCAGCCCAACTTAAATTTATTAGTTCATGGATGGATTTGGAACAGCCCCCTAGTTTGGCCAAAATTGAGATGGCAAATATTTTTGAATTTGAAATACATCAATTTTTGTTTAGATGGAATGTAAATTTGCTACAGCAACATAATGTGCCTATATTAAAACATTTAATGAAGTTATGGTCAAAGAAAAAGAAAATGATAGGTTCTAGTGGTGAATTGTTGGCCTTGACTCCGTTGTATAATAATCAACTTATTTCTTTCTCAATACATAATTGAAGTTTATTACATTGGAGATTTAAAGGTGTGGAAAATTTGGGAGATTGTTTTAAAGAAGGTAAATTTTTATCTTTTGATCAGATGAGGGACAGTTATGGTATTGATAAGAATTCTTTGTTTCTTTATTATCAAATTCAATCTTTGGTAAAGCATGTGTTTGGTAGAGATATGATTTTACCTGAAATGACTAAAATTGAGACTTTTCTTATGAAAGTACCAGAGAAGGGTTATATTTCAGTTATATATCAAATATTACAGGATGGTATGGATAAAAAGGGTTAGGATAAATCTAAAGGTAAATGGGAAGCGGAAATTGGTTTTATTTTTTCCGAGGATGATTGATCAGATATTTGTTATGATAGTGTAACTAGACTGATAAATGCACATTATGCAATGATTAATTATAATTTTTTACATCAATTATTCTTAACACCTGAAAAGCTAAAAAAATATGGTTTTCATGAATCAGATTTGTGTTTTAGATGTGGTAACGTTGTTGGAACTTTTTTTTCATGCGGTTTGGTCATGTATATACATATATATAACAAGTGCAATTGTTTCTGGAATACCTGTATAAGATTAAAATACCTTTAGATCTGACAGTATTTTTATTGGGAAGTTTGCAACCTCTGGGATTAGATAAATTTCAACTTGCTTTTGTATATTTAGCATTGTCTGTAGCGAAAAAATGTATTGCTAGTACGTGGAAAGATACGAATATGATTGATATTAATAGATGGCATAATGAGATGAAGAGGGGAGAAGGAGACAGATTCACATCGCATCTAAGGGGGCCATGGACTGAAATCCTTAAGGGGAGCCAAGGTGTATTAAACCTTTTTGGAGGAGTCATTTTTAAAAAAAATTTAGACATACAGCAGGTCATTTCAGCCCAATGCTGCCCAATTATACCCAATTGACCTACAACCCTGATATGTTTTAAAGGGTGGGAGGAAACCAGAGTCCCCGGGGAAAACCTGAAGACAGCGTGGGATTTGAATCCCAGTCCCGGTCTCTGGAACTAATGAACTAACTGCTACGCTAACCATGCCACCCAAGGAAGGAAAGGACTTGGTTACTGGACTTTGCTGGATAGCTGCCAAGCAATGTGAGTTTTTTTCAAGGTTTGGGGCATTTGGAGATAGCCTAGAGTCACCAAGATAAATGCTGAAAATTAACAGTTTTCAGAGATTTCCTTGCTTTGACATGATTGTGTTTGACAGATGTGGAACCAGCTTTGGGCACGTCATTTTCCTCTAGTTACATTACCTTCAATTTGAGGACATAAGTGTGCAGGCTAGAATATTTCTCGCATCCCAAGGAGCTCACAGTTTTTGTTACAGGTCCTTCTGCTGGCTTTTGTTGAAGAAGGTGTGTATTGTTCAGTATTTTCCATCAAATTTAAACCCACTTGTGAGCTAGCTCTTGTGTATGAAGTGATTTCCTTTTATAATCTTTAATTTTTGTTATTTTCATAAACAATTTTGCCCATAAGTTCCTCGGTCAAAAGAAAATGTTGACGGTATTCAGTGGATGCGAGTAAGATGTTTCCCTTGGCGGGTGAATTGAGAACAAGGGATCATAGTCTGAAAATTAGAGGTTATCCATATAAAACAGAGATTAGGAATAACTTCTTTAGCTAGAGGATCGTGGATCTGTGGAAATCGCTGCCACTTACAGCGGTGGAAGCCAGATCACTAGTGAGGGCATCAAGGAATATGGGGAAAAGGCCGGAAACTGGAACTAGTGTAGATTTATGGAACAGACTCAATGGGCCTGTTGGCCTGCTTCTGTTCCTTTATCTTGTGATCTTGTAATATCAAATGTATAACACCCTTCTCAGACCATGTGTTTGAATAAATTTTCAAACGGAAGCCTGAGGCCAAGCAAGCTGAAACAACATTTAGAGGCCTGACATGAAGAGAAGAAAGATAAACCCTTGGATTAATTCAAAACTCTTCAAGATAATTTTGCGAGAAGGCTAACACTCAAACAGATGATCACTGAAACGTCACAGAAATTAGAAAAGGGTCTTCTTGCATCATAGAAGATGTGAATTAATTCATGAAATTGGAAATGCTCGTAATGTCGCTGTCATTTATTTTGCCTATGGTGACCGTAATAATATCTGATGTAATGAACTTAAATTGTCAAAGAAACTATTCAGGCAATTCCTCTGAGTAATTTCACTGTTTCTAGAAGAATTGCTGAGATGGCAAGAGGCATTGAAGAACATGGATTACAATCTATGAAATTCTCTTTACAATTAGTTTAATCCTCTCTGCAAGAGAACAACAACCTTATGGCTTATGCCCGATTCTGGAATGGAAGCAAGCTGATGTTATTTGCCAGCAGGTACTGAGAGACTGCCTATTTTTGAAGTAAATGAGAGCAGTGGCCCATTCAAGAACTTAGTTGCCTGTGCAACTGATGGGACCACTTCAGAGGATACACAGGGTTCATCGCAAGTCTGAAAAATGTTACACCTTCAGTCTTTATTGTTCATTGGATAATTCATAGGGGGTACTTAGTGGCTTAAACCTTAGGAGGATGTTTAAACACTTTGCTTTCTATTGTCATAAAGACTGTAATAGTTAAAGGTCATCATTTGTTCTGAAATCAAGTCTTCTCCTGGATTATACAATCATGTCCCCTTCAAGACCCTCTACTCTGACAGCTGTGTGAAGGAGATGATGAACATTTCTGCTGCTCTATACCCAGGTGAGGTGGCTGCCCAAAGGAAATTGTCTTTGTCATTTTGTTGCCCTTTGGGACATGATTGTTTCCTTTCTTATAACAAACATATGACCCCCACCCCCCCCCCCCCCCCCCTGGAAGGCAATATGGCTCTTTTCTTACAAATGCAAGTAGATTGGGAAAACCAGGTTGGGACTGGATCTCAAGAGAGAGACTTTGTAGAAAGCCCAGGAGGTGGCTTTTTAGAGCAGCTTGTTGATGAGCCCACAAGGGGGTCAGCTCTACTGGACTGGGTGTTGTGTAATGTGTGAGGTGATTAGAGAGCTTAGAGTAAAGAAACCACAATATGAGATTTAACAAGGAGAAGCTAAAGTCAGATGTGTTGGTATTTCAGTAGAGTAAAGGGAATTACAGCAGCACGGGAGAGGAATTGGTCAAAATAGATTAGAAGGAGGTATGAGTAGGGAAGATGACAGAGCAAGAATGGATGGAGTTTTTGCAAGAAATGGGGAAGGTGCAGGATAATTACAGACCAAAAAATAGGAAATATTCACATGGAAAATATCACAAATGTGGCTGAGAAGTCAACGTGAAAGCAAAATGTGAAAGAAAAGTGAGGGCATACAAGGAAAGAAAATTTAGTGGGAGGAGAGAGGATTGGGAAGATTTTCAAAACTTCCAGAAAGTGAAATTCATAAGGATAGAAAAGATGAAGCATGTCAGAGGATACAAAAAGATTCTTCAAGTATAGAAAGAATAAAAGAGAGGCGAGAGTAGGTAGAGAACCATGAGAAAATGACATTGGAGAAATAATAATGGGAGATGGCAGACGAACTAAAGGAGGATTTTGCATCGGTCTTCACCATGAAAAGCACCAGCCGTGTGCCAGATGGTGAACGGTATCAGAGAAGGAAGTGAGTGCAGTTACAAACTTAAAGGAGAAACTGCTTAGAAAGCTGAATGGTCCAAGGGTACATGTCTCCAAGACCAGATAAATTGCTCTCTTGAGTCCTGACAGAGGTAGTGGGAGTGATTGTCAAGCCATTGGTATTGGTCTTTCAGGAATTAATCAAAAAATTGCAAATGTCACCCACCTATTCAAGAATAGAGGGAGGCAGCAGAAATGAAATTATATGCCAGTTTGTCTGATGTCAGTGGTTGAGAAGATGTTGGAGTTGATTGTAATGGAAGGGGTTACGGAGTACATGGAGGAAAAGGGAATATAGGGAGTTAAAATGGAAGTTGAAAAGCAGGATGTCAAGGGTGGTAATCTCACGATTGCTGCCTATGCCACATGCCAGTAACAGTAGGAACAGAAAGTTCCTGTTAGCATTAGCAATGGAACTGTCTCTCTCCCTTCCCCCCTCTCTTTCCTTCCCCCTCTCTCACCTGCCCCCTCCTCCCCCACTCATCCCCCTCTCTCCTTCCCCCTCCTCCCCCTCTCCCCCTCTCCCTCCCCCTCTCACCTTCCCCCTCTCCTTCCCCCTCTCCTTCCCCCTCTCCTTCCCCCTCTCCTTCCCCCTCTCTCCTTCCCCCTCTCTCCTTCCCCCTCCCTCCCCTCTCTATCCATCCCCCCTTTATCCTTCCCCGTCTCTCCTTCTTCCCCCCCCTCTCTATCCATCCCCCCTTTATCCTTCCCCCTCTCTCCTTCTTCCCCCCACTCCTTCCCCCTCTCCCTCCCCCCTCTCCTCCCCTCTCTCATCTCTCATCCCTCCTCCTTCCCCCTCTCTCCTTCCCCTCTCACCTTCCCCCTCTCCTTCCCCCTCTCCTTCCCCCTCTCCTTCCCCCTCTCCTTCCCCCTCTCCTTCCCCCTCTCTTTCCCCCTCTCCTTCCCCCTCTCCTTCCCCCTCTCTTTCCCCCTCTCTCCTTCCCCCTCTCTCCTTCCCCCCTCTCCTTCCCCCTCTCTCCTTCCCCCTCTCTCCTTCCCCCTCTCTCCTTCCCCCTCTCTCCTTCCCCTCTCCCTCCCCTCTCTCTCCATCCCCCCTTTATCCTTCCCCCTCTCTCCTTTCCCCCACTCCTTCCCCCTCTCCCTCCCTCTCTCCCTCCCCCTCTCTCCTCCCCTCTCTCATCTCTCATCCCCCCTCCTCCCCCTCTCTCCTTCCCCTCTCTCCTTCTCCCTCTCCTTCCCCCTCTCCTCCCTCTCCTTCCCCCTCTCCTTCCCCATCTCCTTCACCCTCTCTCCTTCCCCTCTTCCTCCCCTCTCTCCATCCCCCCTTTATCCTTCCCCCCACTCCTTCCCCCTCTCCCTCCCCCTCTCTCCTCCCCTCTCTCATCTCTCATCCCTCCTCCTTCCCCCCTCTCCTTCCCCTCTCCTTCCCCCTCTCCTTCCCCCTCTCTCCTTCCCCCTCTCTCCTTCCCCCTCTCTCCTTCCCCCTCTCTCCTTCCCCCTCTCTCCTTCCCCTCTCCCTCCCCTCTCTCTCCATCCCCCCTTTATCCTTCCCCCTCTCTCCTTCCCCCCACTCCTTCCCCCTCTCCCTCCCCCTCTCTCTCCTCCCCTCTCTCATCTCTCATCCCCCCTCCTTCCCCCTCTCTCCATCCCCCTTTATCCTTCCCCCTCTCTCCTTCCCCCCTCTCTCCTTCCCCCTCTCTCCTTCCCCTCTCCTTCCCCCTCTCCTTCCCCCTCTCCTTCCCCCTCTCCTTCTCCCTCTCCTTCCCCTCTCCCTCCTCTCTCTCTCCATCCCCCCTTTATCCTTCCCCCTCTCTCCTTCCCCCCTCTCTCCTTCCCCCCTCCCTCCTTCCCCCTCTCTCTTCTCCCCCCCACTTTCCCCTCTCTCCCCCCCCCTCACTTCTCCCCCCTCTCTCTCCTCTCTCCTCTCTCTCAATGCCTCCTGTAACCCCAGCAGAAGTCTATCAACTTCATCTGGATCCTCATAGCAAAGATGGGGTGATCACAGTGACCAACTGGTACCACAACATGGAGGTGACCAGTTGGTTTATCACCAGGACCCTGCCCCGATAGGAATGTGCTCTGAGCAGAACCAGACCAGCGTCCCACCTGGGCAATGACTTTCATCTCCAACTCCTGCAATTTGCTGGCAGGTGTCCTCAGTGGGACATGCGTGTGGCTTCACGTAAAAGATCTCATCTCCTCCAGCAGGGAATCCACCCTCCATGGACTTACCAAAAGGCCTGAAGGTTTCCCCCAGTTGATTCAAGCGGAGGAAGTAGCCAAGAAAACCATTTGGCAGTGTTGCAACCTCCGTGGGTCAATGGGGTCTGTGACCATCAGGAGCATGTTGTTGGCGTAGGCCAAGAGGACCACCCACATGTCCAGCTCACACAGAATCAAACCCCTCAGTCTTCTCTGAAGGAGACATAGGAATGGCTCTACACAGATGGTAGACAGCAGGCTGGACATGGGGCAGCCTTGTCGCACTCCTTTCCCAAAACTAAAGGGAGCCATAAAAGATCCATTGATCTTGCCCAGGCACTCTGTACAACAGTTGAACCCTACCCACAAAATGGAGTCTGAGTCTGAAAGTTCGTAAGGTACTGAACATGTAGTAATGCCACACCCTGTCAAACGCCTTCACCTGGTCAAGGGAGAGAAAGGCAGCTGACAGGTCAGTCCTCTGGATCAGGTGGAACAAGGCTTGGACCAGATGGAAGGTGCCCTGGATGGATCAGCCTGGGACCATGTAGGACTGATTGGGGTGGATCATTTGGGCCAGCACTGGACTTAAGCAGTTGGCCATTGCCCAGGCAAACACCTTGTAGTCAGTACAGAGAGGAGAAATCAGACACCAGTTCTTCAATGGAATGAGATCACCCTTCTTCGGCAGCATGACCACAACAGCCCTGAGGCATGAGAGGGGCAGCTCCCCCATCGCCAGTCTCTTCCCTAAAACTTGTGTATAGTCCTTCCCCAAGACAACTCAACTCCCTGAGGAACTCCACTGTGAGCCCATCCAGTCTTGGAGACTTGCCCTCTGGAGCTGGTTAAGGGCCCTAGTAAGCTCCTGCAATTTCAGGGAAGCATCCAAATGCTCAGTGACTTTTGGGTGGATCTGAGTTAGGTCCTCCCACAAGTCATCGCATGCCTCCTTACTGGTCGGATCCAGTGAGAACAGGATTCCATAGTCGGATTTTCTCCGGGTCTGAGAGATAAACCGTCATCAGCAAACAACTCCACGAGCTGCCGACAGACACCCCGCCACTTCTCCAGGGAGTGGAAGAAGGGTAAGCCATGGTTCAAATTCTGGAGCATCTGGGCCCATGACCTCATGTACACACTTTGACATCTTTCAGGGCTCCCTTCTCCTCCTGATACAAGGACCATAGGAGCAAGTTCTCATCAGATCTGTTGAGATGAGACTCCAGGTTAAGACGAGACTCCAGATCGAGCAACAGTCCCTTAAGTCTCACAATCTCAGAATTCTGGATCTTCATTGAACCTCTGGTGTACCTTTGGCAGAAAGATCGGATGTGGGCCTTACCCACATCCCACCAGAACCTCAAGGAGTGAAAACTCCCTTGTTTCCTTCTCCAAGTGGCACCTAGACCTCTTTCCTGATTGCAGCAGCGAGAACAGAGCGTGTGGGTCTTTGATGATTGCTGTTGCTCTCCAACAGCAATGTTCCCTGTAGATATACTCAATCATGTTAACAAAGTAAAACAGCACGCCATCCAGGTGCATGGTGAGATGAAGCAGGCGTCCCAGCACCTTTCGAATCTCCGGCTGGAAGTTAGAGGCCAATAAAATGGAATTGGTGCTGAGGTGACTCCTATATAACCATCTCCTTGCCTCTCCAAGTTTCAAGTCTGTTCATCTGCTGGGATAGTGTGAGTTCCTACAGGAAGCTCACTGCATGCTTCCCTTCTCTGAGAATGGAGATGTTCTGGATCCTGCGAAGAGCTCCTCTGCTGCTGTTACCAATCAGACTTGCTACTGTTATTAACATAGCAAGAGAAGGTTATTTGGTACTTGTGCCCAACTTATCCCCTTGGGAAATGACAGGTCTGCTCTGCACCTTCTGTGCTGAATCAGGGGACCTAGAAAATCCTTCATCCTATGCCGCTCATTCCCACGAATGGCCCCCTTCCCTTTCTTTTCCAGAATGTCCCACAGCAAAACCATGACTCCATCAGAATCCAGCCAGTGGACTGTCAAACTTGTTAAAGAAACCCTGAATTTCCTTTTCTGTAACACATGGAGTCACATCACGGTGGACATGAGTGTCCGTCATCTTACTTTCGATAGAGGGCAGCTCTTCTCCAGCACTGAATGTTGAATCCCCATCCTCCTCCGACACCTGCTACTGGTGACCAGCTCACTTGCTGGTCTTGGAGCAGCAGGTGCTTTAAACTCATCTGCTGGCTTCATTTCTGTCACTGTCTCACCCCCAGTGGTATAGGGGCCCTCTCCCAGCCCATTCTGTGAGAATGGACCTATTGGGGGCTGCCCAGCAGAGATCTGCCATAGATATCAGCCCCAATGACAGCTCCAATGTCTCCAGCTCCAGGGATTCCCTCAGGATGCTAGCTCATTCCCACATTATTATGATCGACCGGGGTTGGGAGGGACAACTCCTGGGAATCCCCAGGGTCTGGCCTCAAGCCAGTATCTTCCCACTTCCCCCTTCCCCCTGACAAGCACAGGTCTGTCTTCATCACAGCCCCAGGTCTCTCCAACAAAGGGTGTTCCTGCACTAAGGCACAAGGCCTCAACAGGGGAGAAAGGCTGAGTGGTACACCTCCCCAACCAAAACCTTCCCCTCATGCTGTCCCAGTTCCCCAAGGCCAACCCCCCAGTTCAAAAAAGGGATGTCACCGACGTTTTAGTGTGGGGGCACACGTAGGCTCAGAGACTTCCATGACAGGTAACCTCTGCCTCTGTCTCCTCATTCGCCTGCCCACTCCCCTCCATTATTGTTACACCCTCAGGGCAGACTGTTTCTCCCACCCTGGGCTCCGGGGCTAGTACAGGAGTTGAATCATCTGGGGGGGGGGGGTCTTTCTTCCAGGTGTTTTGATTTTTTAAAATCTTCTTCCGCTTTGGGGATATGATTATGCTGAACACAAAGATTTCTGATTTGCTCCATCACGTGGGATGTTGGAGAAACATTACATTTACTTCTATTGAATTCAGCATGTTTAATCTTATAAATGATGCCGACACATTGAGTTACTTCAACTGACCTAAAAATGTTTTGCTGCTGATTTTCATTTGTACTTAGCATCTGATGCCTCTTGTGTTAGTGTCCAACAATAGTCGGCCAGCATTGATTGATTCCAGTTGCCCTGATATTGCTTTTCCACGGTTGCAATGACCTGGTGAAACCTTTCATTGAGTTCGTCCCTGACTGCACCAAGATCAGCAGGGAAGAAGTCCATGTGTGGATGCAGAAAATGAATTTTCAATGACATGTCGCATGTCGTGGTTTTGTCTGCTTGAAGGAGACTTAAAATGTGACAGGAAATCACAAAAATAGGATATATTAAAAATGGTACGAGATCCAACAGTGATTTTCGTGATCAGCAGCCCAAAATTCATAAAATACATCCAAAAATGTTCAGGAAGAAAGGTCTTCGTTGCCCAATGTTATTTACATGTAGCTTTTAAAATTATATGGCTTTTTATTTTTGCAAAGTCAATTGAAGAAGCCAAAAGAAGGACACGTACTGCAAATAAAGGTTTAAGTAGTGACCCACTTTGACGCTTCTTCCCCTGCATCCAGGGGGTCCTGTCATTTTAAAATTAGGCATATCCCATTATTTTTGCAGCTGGCATTATGTTATTCAGCTTTCTGGGCAATTCTTCAATAGCGTGCATGGGTAATTAAGTAGGCTCTTATTATGCCCCAATCCTTAGTTTTGTAAATGTTAACTTCCCTGAAACATAAAAATTTGCATTGTCCTCTGTATTAACTTTAGTCAAAAATCTAATGCAGTTTAGTTCTTTGAAGTAAAAATCTCCAGTGCCTTGGAGTGGAAAGATGTTAAAATCTCAGAGATCAAAGTTTTTATCGTGGCTTGACTTAATTTTTGGCTCTTAACCCAGGTCAGAGCTAATGACAAATGTGGAGGAGAGGACAAGCTAAGAAGTAATATTACTAAATGAATATTAGATTTGATTAGAACACAAGAGGTGGCACTGAAGGAGAAATGGTGGGACAATATGGTTAGCCACTGCTTCAATATCCATTATCTTAATGATCTTGTTTGGATCAATGCAATTAGAATAAAGCCTGTGAACTGGCAAAGGAAAATATGAAAGCTACTCAGCTGAGAATGAAGTTCTGGAACGATCATAAGGCAAAAGTGAGGAGTTTCAACCCCGGTGTCAGGTGTTAGTATTGTTCCCTACCCAATCGAATCCCCTTATGGCTAAGTTTCCAGACGGTTCAGTCTAAAATTAGTGATTAAAACACCCAATCGCAGATGGGAGAGTCAAGGCTCGAAGGGTCGAATGACCTACTCCTGCTCCTATCTTCTATGTAAATATGAACAAGCCTTATTTCAAGTAGATGCCGCCTAGTGAGATGAAACCCTCGACAGAGGTGATAGTGATTAACCAGGAAGGAACAGATAGATCTAGTTTCAAAGAAGGCCATGGGGCACAGGAAATGATAAGTCCATGACTGGAGATTTCTATAGTTTTACCAGACCTGGAAGCAAAATAGGTTAATCTAGAAATTTTAGAAAGGGAAGAAATGAAACAATTACTTCTATTAAATAGATCGAAGACAGGGTTCAGAGGCATTTGATAACATTGTTAAGGTGCAGTGCCCTAGACAGAATTTCTGTTTATGGAAAGACCATGGCATTCAGTACAAAGAGATATTCCCAAGGTATAAATTTCCCATGCCACTATAAATTGTGCTCATTCTTTCATTGCCGCTATTGCATTCTCATACTCGCTAATATTCCCATGCTTGCTATAAATTTCCGGCTCGACTCCTACACCTGCTATAAATTGTGTACATTCTTTCAACATGTAAAAACATTCTCGTATAGCATGAACAAGCATATAATGTACGGGGGGGTGGGGGGTACCTCATTTGTAAAATGTGCATATTACTGTGAGTTAAATGCATAAAAATATGGTAATCATTCTTTAAACTTAGAGACATAAACCAAATAAGTCCAAATGTATATTCTGATTAATCCATTGTTCCTTCATTACAAGCAACCAATAAGATTGTTTGGTGATCTTATTTACAGTTTTATTCACCCCAAGGTGACCTCTGAAGGAGCTGAAATGAGCCAAAGTCATGATTTCTGCAGGCTCTAGGTACCACACCTCCTGCACCACTGCCCAGTCTTCACTGGCAGGAATATCAGGTGATCTCCATTTTCTCATTTTCTCCATCCCTGAGAGAGGCTTATCCCTTACCTCTGCAAGTTCTGGAACCTCCTTTTGTCAGATGATCAGTTCTTGTCTAGACAATGACAGTTCCGGACCCTTCACACTACTAGCAGGACTGGGATTGGCTAACAATGATTTCTCAGTTTGAACCAGGTCCATCATACTCAAACCCTGTTCTAAACCACCACCAATTGCGCTTCTGTCAATACTCTTTTCCACTGCCTATCTAGGCTCAACATCTTTTTAGACGTCACCCTAGTTATCACACAGGCGGGGTAAATATCCAAGTCCTTCTCGGATCCCTCACTGACTGGCTTAGCTAGCAATTGTACACCAGGAACAACCTTACCTTCTGCCAAATCATTACTCAGTAACAGTGAAACTCTGTCCACTGGCAGGTTTGCTCTGGCTCCTATGATAAACCAGTCCATTGACTAAGTCTGATCTTAGCACTATTCAGTGTAATCACCCCCGATACCTCAAATTAAGTTTATCTCACCCGTGTCAATTTCCTCACCAAAATCTAAGATGCTTTCCAGTATTAAGTAAATTTGGCTTTGGATTTAATTTTGTAAATTGGATTAAGGCACGTTATAAAAGTCCTAAAGCTAAAGTAATAACAAACAGATATCACAATCATTTAACTTGACTAGACCAAGTAACAGATGTCCCTTATCTCCAGCCTTGTTCACTTTGGCTATAGAATCTCTTGTATGGACCAGCAGTTAAAAGGTTTTTATAGTAAATCAAACTGAGCATAAGATTATCTTATTTACAGATGATGTGTTGGTATATTTAATTCAACCACAATTATCACTACCTAGAATTTATGAATAATTGATAGATTATGGAAGAGTTTCTGGTTATAAAATAAAGTGGGATAAAAGTGAGGTAATGGAATTAATACAGGGATAAAAGTGAGGTAATGGAATTAATACAGGGTGATTATTCGCTATGTTAAAAAGATATTCAAGTTGACTGATGTTGCGATTAAGTATTTAGGAATGCATATAGATAATAATTTGAAAAATTTATGGGGGGGTGCTATTTGATGGCATGTGGAGAAATACCTTCCCCTGGCAGAACTATTAAAAACCTGTTTTTAAAGTTTTTAAATTTTTTCAGAAAATATTGAAGATGTTGCTGATATATTCTGGAAGCAATTATGAGGAAAAAAAGCACAAGCAATTAAAACAATGACTTCCAAACAGCTATCAAGTACAGAAGAACTTGGGCCTACCTTCGAAATGGAGCCTCTGGAGTCGATTCTTCCTCATCCAAGATCGCAACTGAAGTCCCTGGGTAAGATCTATTTTCACTCTCACGCTGACTTCATACAGCATTATATCGTGTGGCATGGACTGAGGGAGGACCTGACTTCTCTTGGCCCAGCAATCCTGAGCTTATGGGAGGGGGGATCCGAACCCACAGTTGGGCTGAAATGCCTTCAGCATCAACGGAGGAAGAAGAAGGAGATACTGGAGGACTAGAAGAAGAAGAAGCTTATCCAGGTATGGAGGAGGAAGAAACCGTCATATACAAGGTTAGGCCCATAGTTAAACAGGTTTCAACAAAGTTTAAATCTGACCCTCGTTACTCAGATCCACCATCAGAAGTTGATATATCTAAACAGATTAAAAATTGGCAACTTAGATGGGCCAAGGTTTTTCATCTATGAAAGAACAACTTATTGATATGAAGGGGGAGATATCATCTATTAAGTTGGATGTGACAAAGTGTGTGAAAATGGTGGATAAGATAACTTTAAGAAGATTGAGGAAGATTTTCATGACTGTAAGGATGATGTGGAACAATTTAAAGAAAAGATGGAGGATTCATTTACTGGTTGGGAAATTCAGAGAAATGACTTATTGAAGAAAATTGATGCATTAGAGAATCAAAGTCGAAGGAATAATGTTAGAATTGTTGGTGTCCTGGAAGATTTTGAAGGTTCAATTTTTTCAGAAGTGTATTCCTGAAGTTTTGGGGAAAGAATATTTCCAAATGGTTTGGAATTAGATGGAACTCATAGATTGATAAGAAGGAAACCTCCTCCACGTTCTATCCTGATTGAGTGTTTGCGTTATCAAGATAGAGAATTGATCTAAGAGTTGCTGTTCAAAATGGGAGGCCCCTTGGTGGTTAAGAACCATTATGCTGATTTGAGCCAAGCTGTTATTAAATGTCATAAAGAATTTAATTCAGCTAAAGCGGTTTTGTTGAAGAAAGGATATAACTTTGCTTTTTGATAGCTTGCTGTACTGAAAGTTTTTTATGGAAACTTTCAATCCTACTTTTTTCAGTGATGATGCTGAAGCTCTTACATTTGCTAATTCTTTACCAGATAATAAACAGGTGGAAAGTCAAGAAATCTTTTTCTAACAGACTGTTCTAGTTCAGAAGAGGAAGAATGGAGGGCAAGAGAAGAAATCTCAGCAGTTGATTGACATTGACATTGATGATGATCAAATTAATAGAGATCTGGAGGAAGCATGTTTACTATTATTTTTTGCTCTGTTTGGGGGAGGTGGTTTGGCTGCTGATCCTTCCAAAGTCATTGGCCACCTTGTGGCATTGGTCATTCCCGTATAATTGAGGGGGGTAATACATAGTACAGTATTTGTGGGGGGGGGGGTGGTTATATATATATATATATATATATATAGGGTTTCTTTTTCTTTTTCTTTTAAGGAGATAATTTTTGTATGGTTGCCTTGGGGAGGTGCTTCACCATGTGTGGTAAGGTGGTTTTTGAAATGATTTGGAATGATGGCTAATTAAAAATTTAATGCTAAAGGGCTTAATAATCCAATTAAGAGAAAAAGAGTGGGCGTATATTAAAAAATTGAAGGTTGATGTAGCTTTTTTGCAAGAGACTCATTTGACTGAGAAGGAACATCAGAAATTGAAAAGAGATAGGGTTGGATAAGTTATAGCGTCTTTGTATAATTCAAAAGCAAGAGGATTAGCTATTTTGATTAATAAAAAATTATATTTTAAATTGGAATCAGTTATTGAGTCAGTTGGTCAGCTTTTCATTGTAAAAGTTTTTCTGAGTCTTGGACTTTAATGAATATTTATGCTCCTATTATAGAAGATGAGAAATTTATGTTAGATTCTTTTCTTAATTTAAATCAAGCACACAAAAAAATTATGGTAGGAGGTGATTTTAAATGTTGTTTGGATCCATTATTAGATAAATCTCCAAAATCAGTAGTTAGGACTAAAATGGCTAAAACATTGATAGTGTTAATGAAAGATATGAATTTAGAAGATATATGGAGGTTAAATCCTAAAGAGAAAGATTTTTCTTTTTATTCATTTCGACATGATTCTTGTTCTAGAATAGATTTATTTTTAGTGTCAGCACAATTGCAAGGTTGTGTATTGAAGGCTGAATATAAGAGTAGGATTTGTCTGATCTTTCTTTGTTATTAATAACATGTACCGGCTCAGAGAGAATTGAGAATGTTTATCATTGGAGATTTAATTCTTTGTTTTTGAAAAATATTGAATTTTGTAATTTTATAAGGGATCAAATACAGCTTTTTTAAAAAAATAAATGTGAATTCAGTTGATGGTAAATGTATTTTATGGGATGCTTTAAAAGCATATTTGAGGGGACAAATTATTAGTTATTCTGCTAAAATTAAGAAACAACATGTAGCTAAACTAAGTAAATTGGAGAAGGAGATAGAGATTTTAGAAAAAGATTTACAGCGAAATTCTATGGAGATTAAGAAAATACATTTAGTTATTATGAATTTACAATATGGTTCATTACAAACTTATAAATTTGAGAAACTATTACAGAGAACCAGACAAAGGTATATTGAATTAGGGGAAAGCACTCATAAAGTATTAGCTTGGCAGTTAGAAAAAGAACAAGCTTCTAGAACAATAAATGCTATTAGATAGATTTGATTCAATGATTACATATAAAGCTCAGGAGATTAATGATGTGTTTATAAAAAATTATGAAAAATTGTATACTTCTGAAGTAGTGGAGGATGAGGTTAAAATTGATAAATTTTTTTAAAAGTAT
The DNA here is from genome assembly GCF_036971445.1 of Narcine bancroftii. Lineage (NCBI taxonomy): Eukaryota > Metazoa > Chordata > Chondrichthyes > Torpediniformes > Narcinidae > Narcine > Narcine bancroftii. The sequence continues at coordinate 59,451,880 of NC_091477.1, forward strand.
AATCTTTTTTGAGTGGTAAGGATATTAAGGATTTGGATGCTTTTACTACTAAATAAGTAATAGATGCACTTTGATCCGTACCAAATGGGTAGTCTCCAGGGGTTGATGGTTTTACTTCTGAATTTTATAAAGAATTTCTGGATTTATTAATTGCATTATTGATGGAAGTACTGAACCAGGTAACAGAGATTCATTCTTTTCCAGATTCTTTTTCTAAAGCAATTATAACAGTTATCCTTAAGAAAGATACGGATCCATTGAAAGCAGGGTCTTATAGACCTATTTCTTTATTAAATGTTGATTATAAAATTGTAGCCAAGTTTCTAGCTAAAAGGCTAGTTAAATATTAAACAGATTTAATTCATGTAGACCAGGCAGGTTTTATTAAAAATAATTATTCAGCAGATAATATTGAGAAGTTGATTTCTTTAATTAATGTTTCTTGGGAGGAACCTAACCTACCAATGGTTTGGCCTTGGATGCAGAAAAGGCCTTTGATGGAGTAGAGTTAAGCATTTTATTTAAAGTTTTGGAGAAATTTAAATTTGACCCTTTTGTAATGGTTACTGACAGAAATGCTCCATTATTGAAGCATTTGATTAATATTTGGAATAAGGTTAAGTTAGAAAATGGTGGAAGTCTTTTGTCCTTAAAAACACCATTAAAGATGATCCTTTTTTAAATATTTGGTATACTAAAGAAATTTCTGAAATAAGAGATTGTTATGAGAGTGGTAGATTGATATCATTTGATCAGTTAAGAATAAAATATGATATTCCACTTCTTTGTTATTTTCAATTAAGAGCTATTTAAGAGAGAAACTAGGATCTGATATGGTTTTAAAAGGTCCTACAGATTTAGAGTAGTTGATTGTTGATGGAATTGTTAAGATTTATCTCAATAGCATATATGAAATCACAAGAGAAAGCTCCTAAATTAGGTTTATTTAAGTCAAGAGAAAGATGAGACCAAGATTTAAATATATCGATAGATCAACAAATTTGGCAAAATTTATGTAAAGAGGTTATGTCTAATACAATTAATGTAAGATATAGATTTTTTTTGGAAAATTTTACTTAAGAAGTTTACAAAACAAAAAAATACAAAATAATCTAAAAACTACCCCTCCCCCACCTATCCCACCCTGTACAACCCTCCCCCCATCGGAGCTTATTTTTAAGAAAAAACACAATAACAGGCTGTTGTATAGTGTGCCATCCATTTACATCTTTCATCACATATAATACTTTTTTTTCTCTTTGGCTTGGCTTCGCGGACGAAGATTTATGGAGGGGGTAAAAAGTCCACGTCAGCTGCAGGCTCGTTTGTGGCTGACAAGTCCGATGCGGGACAGGCAGACACGATTGCAGCGGTTGCAAGGGAAAATTGGTTGGTTGGGGTTAGGTGTTGGGTTTTTCCTCCTTTGCCTTTTGTCAGTGAGGTGGGCTCTGCGGTCTTCTTCAAAGGAGGTTGCTGCCCGCCAAACTGTGAGGCGCCAAGATGCACGGTTTGAGGCGTTATCAGCCCACTGGCGGTGGTCAATGTGGCAGGCACCAAGAGATTTCTTTAGGCAGTCCTTGTACCTTTTCTTTGGTGCACCTCTGTCACGGTGGCCAGTGGAGAGCTCGCCATATAACACGATCTTGGGAAGGCGATGGTCCTCCATTCTGGAGACGTGACCCATCCAGCGCAGCTGGATCTTCAGCAGCGTGGACTCGATGCTGTCGACCTCTGCCATCTCGAGTACTTCGACGTTAGGGGTGTAAGCGCTCCAATGGATGTTAAGGATGGAGCTCCAATGGATGTTGAGGATGTAATACTTTTACTTAACATCTAAATCCATACATTTCAAATACAAACTCCACATTTTAACAAAAAAATAATTATTCTGCAAGTTATATGTTATCTTCTCCAAATAAGCACATGATTGAATTTCATTATGTCATCTTTGTATACTCAATTCAACATCATTTTTTCAAGTTACAGCTACACATTTTCTAGCCACCGCCAATCCTAGACGTAGAAATGCGATTTGAGGTTTCTCCAAATGTAGATTTGCCATAATTGTATTCATATGTCCCAATAAGCATACCCATGGATCAACATATATTGAATAAATTTTGAATAAATCTTGCAAAAATTTAATTACTTTTCCCCAAAAAGTCTTAATCTTTGTACATTCCCATGCTGAATGTAAAAAAAAGTATTTATCTGATCACCACATCGAAAACACAAATTTGAATCACTGAATCTGTATTTTTTCAATTTTTGGGGAGTTAAGTATAACTGATGCAAAAATTAACTAAACTATATCAAACATTAATTAATTTCGTAACACTATTAAAGCATATATCTGACCACTCCTCCACAGAAATAGGAATAGATAGGACCTTCTCCCATTTATCCTTTAATTTAAATATATCTACTTTTTTCATCTTTTCCTGTAATAACAGGTACATTTCTGAAATGAATCCCTTTTTACCCTTATCAATAATTAATCTATCAAATTTCGTTTGACCAGGTAGTATTAACTCTCTACCAAAGCTTTCCAATAATAAATCTCATACTTGATAAAAAGCAATTATATTCTGTAATATACCAAAATTCTCTCTAAGTCTATTAAACTCGAGAAATAAATCTACTTCAAAACAAACCTCCAGTAATATCAGTTCTTTTGATTCCCAATTTTTCAAATAAGGATTACTCATGGAAAATGAAATTATCTGATTCTGATACAGTGGTGTCATAACTTAAATGTTACTTTTCAATCCTATAAGCTGGTTCCATTTATACAATGCCCACAATACTATTTCAATACTGGCAGTTTATATTGCTGTAAGAGCAATGGATTCCATTTGTATATAAAATGATGCATTGATCTCTCCTAATTTGATCCATCTTCACCTTTGCCCACAATGAAGGTTGATCAATATCAAACAATCTATTAATAAACTTTAATTGTGCTGCTTGATAATAATTTTGAAAATCTGGTAATTGAAGACCTCCCAAGTCATACTGCCATGTCAACTTTTGCATAGAGACTCTAGACAACTTACCTTTCCATAAAAACAAACAAACGACTTTTTTTAATTCTTTAAAAAACTTTCCCGGGATAGCACATGGAATAGATTCAAACAAATATTGAATACGAGGATATATATTCATTTTAATACAATTTACCCATCCAATCAGTGTAAATGGTAACTCCTTCCATCTATTTAAATCAAATTTAATCTTATTTAATAACGGCATGTAATTTAAACTGTATAAATTTTGATATTCCTTATCCACTATTACACCTAAATACTTAATTTTATTGGATCATTTGAACTTTGTAAGTTGTTTACAATCTAAATAATCTCCATCCGATATTGGTAGTATCTAATTTTTATCCCAATTTACTTTATAGCCTGAGAACACCCATACCATTTCAACAAATTTTGTAGTGGTTCTAAACAATTCTTAGGATAAGACAAATATATCAATACATTGTCTGCAAACAGATTAATTTTATACCCTTCTTCACCAATTGTAATTCCCTTAATATTAGTTTCTTGCCTAATTGCTTGGGCCAAAGGTTCTATCACTAATGCAAATAAGGCTGGTGACAACGGACAGCCTTGTCTAGTTGATGTAAATAAATTAAATACCTGCAAAATCTGTCCATTCGTCATCACCCAAGCAGAAGGATTAGTATATAATGCCTTAACCCAACCAAGAAAGAGTGGTCCAAATTTATATCTTTCTAACATTTTAAATAAAAAATTCCACTCCACATGGTCAAAAGTCCTTTCCACATCTAGCGCTAGTATCATTGATTGAGTTGCTGTCTTGAAGCATTAATTATTGTAATTAGCTTAGTAATATTATCAACTGAATACCTATTCTTGATAAATCCTGCTTGATCCACATGTACTAATTTCAGTAAGAAATTAGCCAATCTGTTTGCTAAAACCTTTGCTACAATTTTGTAATCTACATTCAATAAAGATATTGGTCTGTATGAAGCTACTTTTAATGGATCTCTGTCTTTCTTTGGTATAACTGTTATAAATGCCCTTGAAAACGACTCCGGAAATAAATCTGTTTCAGTGGCTTGTTTAAGTACATCGGTAGATACCGGAAATAACAAATCATGAAATTCTTTATGAAATTCCATTTTAAATCCATCTTCTCCAGGCGATTTTCCACTGGGCATAGACTGTAACACCTCCTTAAATTCTAAATCAGTAAATGAACCATCCAACATCTTAATATCCTCTTCCTCTAATAAAGGTAAATTTAAATTCACCATAAAGGATTCAATCTGCTCCATACCAAGGTCCCTCAGATGTATATAAATCCCGATAAAATGTACGAAATTCATCATTAATATCCTGTGGTTTATGTCATCTCTTAATTTCTGCTAACTGCATTAATCATTCTAGAAACTTGTTTAGTTTTCAACTGCCAAGCTAAAACCTTATGTGCTCTCTTACCCAACTCATAGTAATGCTGTTTCAATCATTGAATCATTTTTTCATAATTATAAGTTTGCATTGTGTTATAGCAAAGCTTCAATTTAGACAACTGTATTTTATTGTCTTCTGTTGAATTTTTCTGAAATGTCTTCTCTAATACTGCGATTTCTTTTTCTAAATCCTGAATTTTTACTGATAAATCGACCCCATAAATATGCTTTTAAAGAATCCCATAACATTAACTTACTTTGAACTGAACCTTCATTTGCTTCTAAAAAAAACCTAATTTGATCCCTTACAAACTTAATAAATTCAGGTTTTTTTAACAACATTCAATTAAATCTCCAATGATAGCTAACTTCTGCCATCTCTGCAACACTATATGAAATTAACAATGATTAATGATCTGCCAGAATTCTACTCTGATACTCAGCCTGTCCAATTCAACCCTACAAATGTGCTGATACCAGAAAAAAAATCTATTCTTGAAAATGAATCATGACGTGCAGAATAAAACAAAAAATCCTTTTCGGTTGGATCCATCCATCTCCATTTTTCCACTAAATTTAAATCCACCATCAATTCAGTTATTCTTTTTGCAATTTTGTTTTTTTTTCACAATTTTTGGAGATTTATCCAACAATGGATCCAAACAACAATTAAAGCCCCCTCCTATCATAATAATTGTAATTGATTAAAATACAAAAATGCATCAGTAACAAATTCTATGTCATCTTCATTCGGTGCATACAAATTCATCAAAGTCCAAGCCTCTGAAAATAGTTTACAATTAACCTTCAAAACCCTACCTGAATTAGCAGAAAAAAGATTCTAACATAAAAAGGCACCTTTTTATGAATCAAAATTGCTACTCCTTGAGCCTTGGAGTTAAAGGAAGACGTTATCACATGTCCAACCCAGTCTTGTTTCAGCTTCAAATGTTATTTCTCTGTCAGATGATTCTCTTGTAAAAATGCAATCTCCACCTTCATCTTCTTGATATAATCCAACACACATTTCCTTTTGATCGGATAATTAATCCCTTTAACATTAAATGTCGCAAAATTCAATTTACTCATTATTCCCTTCCGAATGGCACCCAACACAACAAACCCTTACACAAGATATAAGCTCCTTTAAAAAAAAAAACCCTTAAACTACCAATATAGAAAATTACATATAAAAAAGGAAAAAAAGGTACAATAAAAACCCCCCAAACAAACAAAAGACAAAAACAAACACACTATTATCTGGGTGTGGTTAAAACCACAAGTGGTAGACAACTTTGAAAGATGCAGAGTAATCCACACCCCCCCACCCCAGCCAATAGTCCAATAATTATTTTTTTTTTCCATAGTCAGACATTCATTCCAAAGCCCCCATGGCACCAACAACTTGACCATTATCTCCAGTCTCAGTCAATTTCTGCTCCTCCACATCCTTCCTTCTGTTTCCATTCCCATTCTTCTTTGGGGATCCCTGCGATTTTGGTTGTTTTTTCAACTCAGAACTATGTGAATTATTTGGCAAATAATTAGCAAATGTCAGAGCATCTCTCTCATCCTCAAAAAAACTGAGCCTGAAAATGACCATAAAACACTTGCAATACAGATGGGTATCGAAAAGCAAATCTGTAACCCTTCTTCCATAACACCGTCTTTGCTGGATTAAATTCTTTACATCTCCTTACAACATCCTAACTCAAATCAGCATAAAAAACACTCTATTACCCTGGACCACCAAAGGTCCCTAGTTTTGGTGAGCTTTCTGCACTGCCAAACGTGCAAATCTCACGATCTTGATACCGTAAACATTGAATAAGAACCGCTCGTGGAGGTTGATCTGGGAAAGGTTTTCACTGTATCGCTCTGTGCCCTCTATCCAATTCTAATCCTTCTGGAAACGCATCTATTCTCAACATCTCAGGTATCCATTTCTGAAAAAACTTCACCGGATCCATTCCTTCTATATCCTCCGCAGTCCTACTATCTTAACATTATTACGCCGGCTCTGATTCTCCAATGAATCAGTTTTATTCAAAGATTCTCACTTTTGCACATCCCAGCCCATGATACAATCTTCCACACAATCCATCCTATCCATATATCTTTCCATCTTATCATTGTAGTCACAAAACACCTGCTTAATTTTTTTAAATTTGTCTTGCACCGTATCCACTGCTTGCAGACATTTAGTTACATCTTTTTTAATTGCAGACACTTCTTCATAAATATTTCGCTCTCAATTCAGTCAGTTGGGTCTTGTTATCCATAAATCTCTACGTAACCTGTGCTGCCATATTGTCCATCCTACGCATAAAATCTTCAGACAAAGAAACTGTAGTATCTCCTTCCACAGTTAGAGTTTTAAAAGTCTGGAGAGGAGGAGATTTCAACATCTGAGGCCTACCTTCTATAATTCTTGCAGCCTGCAGTATTGCTGCTTCTTCTTCCTCAGTAGTTATGGGCAGTTCCTCCTTCCTCTTCTTCTATGTCCACCCCCATTATCTTGGCCTGTGCCACTTGACTATGTGGTCTAAGCCCCCCCCACCCCCAAACCAGGCCTAAATCTTCGGCCCAGTGGAGGGCAGCCATTCCCGCAGCCTGAGCCCGGTCGGTAGCAGTCCGCATGCGCAGTGAGCCGTGCATGCCCAGTTCAGTCAGGGCCCGGAGGCACAGGGCTCCTGACCCTGCGACAGCAGTTGTCATGCTACCGGCCACATCAACACTCTCACGATTGCATTGGCAGACAGGGAGCTCACCTCCGCGCTCCCCAACCTCCTCAGGTGCGTGTCCTCCACTCCAAGACAGGGCTCACCTTACCGACGCCATCTTGCATTGTTAAATGCAAAGAGGGTGCCAGTGTAACAGAGGTCTTAGCCTGGATGGTCCTCTGTGTCTCCGGGGCTTCCAAAATCAAGACTCATGGATCCTTCTGGAATGTAGGCCTCAACTCTTCGGCATTTTCAGTTCTTTTAAAATATGCTTTCTTCCCAGGTTGAGTTTTTAATTTCTTCATTATTGCTGTACTTGACTCTTGAACTTGTTCAAAAAAAGTTTTGAATGTTTTAACTGTCTTTAATTTTTGGGCATTAATTATTCAGCTGGGGAGAGGTGGTTCCACACGTCCACTTCCTACGCTATCTTGCCACACCCCCCAAGATGTAGATTACTTAATTATAATTTTTTACATCAGTTATATATGATATACCTCAGAAATTGAATAGATGGAAATCAGATATATTGGAACAATGCTTCAGATGTGGTGAAGATATCAGAATTTTTATTTATTCCACATGATCTTGTTCAAAAATTTTTGGATTTATATTAGTGAGTTTTTATGACAGGTTACAAGTGTTTTTCTATTGAATCCTGATGGGGAATTTTGAAAATATAACTCCTAAATTACATTTATCAGATTTTCAGTTGAAATTTGTTAAATTATCTCTGGAAATAGCAGGAAATGTATCGCTGTCACTTCGAAATCAGATGTTTCATTAACATTAGGAAGATGGCAAACAGAGATTCAAAGTTGTATTCCATTAGAAAAAATTATGTATAATTTGAGACGTAAATGTTCTATATTTTTACAGACTTGGAGCCCATATCTTTGAACGTTTCCTAAGGCAATCCAATTCAATATATATTCATATTCATTATGTGTTTTAGCAATATAGTTTCCTTTTTGTAGTTTAATTTTTTAGTGAGGGTAGAAGGGGTTGGGGATTAGGAGGAGGGTTTAGTTTGGGTTGAGATGGGGTTCTTTTGTAGTTTTCTTTCTTTTTTATATAAATCAGCATGCATTTAATCAATAACATTGTAATAATGTGATGATTTTTTTTTGTTTGTAATATATGTGTTGATTTTAAATAAAATATTTCTTTACTGGCACTGGCTCCAACCCTTCTCTGACTGGCTCTGAACATTATGTCACAAAAGGTTTAAATATTTCCTTCACCCATCCATAAGTTTGGATCCTTCCCAGTTGTTAGATCTCCTTTCACTCTGAATGCATTCATTTGAGGCCATCTCTCTTTCCTTCTTTCTCTTCAACACAGGACAACTGGTGATCACATGACCAGTCATTTTGCAGTAGTAACAAAGAGAAACAGAAAGCTTTTCTCTTACTACTCTCAAGTTTACTTGCTATCTTTGACATCCATCTAAACTTATGGGTTAAGTGTGACAGATTATAGATGTGTTTTGGGGAGATAAATTGGAGCAGGCTTTTTAGTGTCGATCACATACAAACACTTTAAAACAGATCTTATTTAAAATACTGGAGCTCTGCTCATGCTAGACAGGCAAAGAGCCTTTGCAGAAGCTTTGGAGAGTGTCCAAGAGACTTCACTAATGGATTGTTGTTTACAAAAAGGCAACAGATAAAAGAATTTGTCGGATCCACAGGCTGTCTGGAGTGGTATTTGGTATTCTAACAGGGTCATGTGGTTTTGCAAGCGGAGAGAGTAAAACAGGCTTTTTCTCAGAGAGGGAGAGAGATCAGTTCTGCAGTTTTACAGTCAGGAGCATTTGGAAGTTGGGTTGTGAGTGCTTTGTTCAACCTGGTCAAAGCCCTTGTGGTTCATGCAAGAGGAGAGGACTTTCTGCCTAATGTTTCACTTGAAATAAGAGAAACAAAAAGGAACTCTATGGTGACCTGAAAGAAAGGTTATCATCTGGAAAACCCTGAGGGGGCAAGTTTGTTTGGCAAGACACTGAAATGGCTGATTAAGAAGGAACAACTAATCTCTCTCTGAAAACCACCAAGAACCTTCCTGAGTGGTAACCATTTACCTTTCAAGCACCAAAGCCTGGTAAACTTTGTAAATGTTAAATTCCTAACACAGTATAAGAATTGCCTGCAACCAGTGAACTTGGAGGAAAGAGAAATGAGATTGGACTGTAAATCGAAGAACTTTTCTGAACTTACACACACATTACGTACACATATGCTTAGAATTAGAAGGGGGGTTAAATTGGGTTAGTTAAGTCAATTATGGTAAGTTAAAGAATTATTCTGTTTTTATTTTTAAAGATAATTAAAAGCAACTTTTGTTTAAGTAATCATTTGTCTTGGTGAATATCTATTGCTGCTGGATTTAGGTCCTCTGAGCTTGTAACATAAGTCCTACTCATTTGCTCTCTTAGTAGCTTCCTGCCAAGTTGTTTACAGTATATTAATCTAAACATAACATGATTAAATAAACCCCTCCCTCAATCACTCCGCTAATACCCTCTCTCCTCCCTTACCCACCTTCAAAGAAAAGAAAAAGATCATCAGTAAATACGGTCACATTCAAACTTTTTAGCTGCAGAAGTGGAGACATTCACCGAAGCGACCAAGGGATCAAATTTTAACACCAATAGCTTTCAGATATGGGTTACAGACTTTAACAAAGAAAAAATATTTATCTCTCAAATTATACGTTATCTTTTCTAAAGGAATACAGGCTTTCATTTTGATATGCCATCTTTTCATATTTAAAACTAAATCAGATTTCCATGTAATAGCTAAATATTTTTTAGAAACAGCCAAAGCAAGACATAAAAATTCATTTTGATACACAGTCAATCTCAATCCTAAAGTGATTGATTTAATATCCCCTAATAAAAATGTCAATTGATCAAATGATAAAATCACTTTTAATATCTGGTCTAAAAACAATTTAATTTGTAACCAAAAACGTTAACCTTAGAACAAGTCCAAATTGAATGAAAAAAAGTACCTATTTCTTGACCACACCTAAATCACAAATCTGAAGAACCAAGTTCAATTTTTTTCATTTTCTGAAATACAATTGATGTAAAAACTTATATTGCACCAACCTGTATCGTATATTTATGACCTTAGTCATACTATCTTTTTTATATTTTATTTAAGATTAATCAGCATAAACATGACAATAATTACTACATGTATCATATGATTAATCATTTTTATATATAAAAAACCTCCCCAACCTCCCAACTATTCCCTCCCTCCTCCCTACCCCAACTACAAAGAAAGAAAAGGGAGATCATTATTTAATCTTAAAGTTATAACTAAGAAGCTTCTTGGCTGCAAGAGTGAAGACGTCCACTGGGGCAGATTGAGACCTCATATTTTAATATCGACCGCTTTCAAGTAAGGGCTCCAAACTTTAATAAAAAAGGAATATTTATCTATCAAATTATATGTCATCTTTTCTAAAGAAATACAGACTTTCATTTCATTGTGCGATCTTTCCATCCCTAAACTTAAATCAGATTTCGATGTAATAGCTAAGCATTTTTGAGACCATTATTGATAAACACAAAAACTCAATTTGATACATATTTAGCTTCAATTTTAAAGCCATTGATTTAATAACTCCTAACAAAAATAACATTGGATCAAGAGGTAAATTTATTTTTTAAAATCTGCTCTAAAAATGATTTAATTTGCAACCAGAAACTTTTAACCTTTAACTTTTAACTTTTAACAAGTCCAATTTGAATCAAAAATAGTACCTACTCTTGACCACATCCAAAACTAAGGAACCGAGCTGAAATATTATTAATTTAAATGGAGTTAGATATAATTGATGTAAAAAATTATACTGAACTAATCTATATTGTACATTTCTGTTGTAGGAGGAAGATGTGGAAAACGCCTCTCCTGGCAGAATTAATTAATGCTCAAATTTTATAAATTATTTATTAACTTTAATTACTTAAAAATCTGCTTCTAAAAGTTCCTAGAAGATGGCTATGAAAAAAACCTAAAACTCAAATATAAGAGAAAAACAACTACAACCGAATTAACACTATTAGAAGAACCAAGGCCTACCTTGAAGACTCAGCCTCCAATCCTGGTTCCTATTCAGCCCAGGACAACAAAGGCCTCCTGGGTAAGAAATCAAGCACCAGTTCTGCCCTCCCAGGGAACTGCAGAGGACAGCGCTGGAGCTCGTAAAAAGCTCTCTGACCCAGCTCCAGAGTCAATGCACATGTACGGGACCTCACACATGCGCGACAGTGCAATTGCCATCAGGGAAGTGGAGGACCTGACTACATCAGTGGCTGGACATCTGAGGGCTAACCTCAGATCAGAATTCCAACCACTGACAACATCTACAGATGAAGAAGAGGAAGAAATAGAAGTAGAAGAAGAAAGTTATGTTCAACAATCACAAGGAGAAGAGACTGAAGATGATGCTGTGAACCAAGAATTTCAAGGTAAAAGGGGGGCATATTATGTCACCCCTACTCCCTTTAACCCTCAAATATTTGAATTTTTTTGGACAAATTTTAACTAATAAGTCAAAAAATGGATGCTAGATTTGATGAAGTTAAAGCAGATTTTACTAATCAGCTGGACGCAATTAAAGAAGAAATAACTGCAATAAAAGAAGATGTGACAAAGTGTAACAAATCAGTGGATAAACTTAAAGAAAGTTCAGAAAATTGAAGACAAGTTTCATGACTGCCGTATGGATGTGGAACAATGTAAAGATACAGACAATAAAATTGAAGATAATTTTACAGTTTGGGAAGTTGTGAAGAAAAATCTGACACAGAAAATTGACATGTTAGAGAATCAAAGTTGAGGAGAAAATGTGAAAATTGTTGATCTGCCAGAAGATATTGAGGGTAATGAACCTGTTAAGTTTTTCCAGAAATGGATCCCTGAAATTCTGAGAGTGGAAAATTTTCCAAATGGTTTAGAGCTTGACAGGGCACATAGAGAGTTAAAGAAAACAATGTATCCAGGACAACCACCACGCTCTGTCTTGATTAAATGTTTACGCTATCAGGACAGAGAATAATTTTAAGAAGGGCAGTCCAGAAATTGAGAGAACAATGAGGTCCTCTAACAATTAAAAAAAAATAGTGTTCTTCTATGCCGATTTGAGTAACCAAATTGCCAAGAGAAGGAAAGAATTTAATCCAGCCAAATCAGTTCTGTGCAACAAAGGTTACAAATTTGCATATCGCTATCTTGTTTTTTGTTAATTTCAGCCCATTTGCAAGGAAGGTTTGAAAATGTACAATATAAACGTAGAATTAATCTGACCATTCTCCATTATTGATGTCATGTTCAAATTTGTAAATAAATGATTCTAATTGCTGAAATGGAAAAAAGAAACACAGAAAAAACTATCAGAGAGAGATATAATAAAATTGGAAAATAAAAGGATGCAGTATAACTCAATTCAGTCTTATAGGAACATAGGAACATAGGAAGTAGGAACAGGAGTAGGCCAAAAATAGTCCATCGAGCCTGCTCCGCCATTCAATACGATCATGGCTGATCTAATTTATGACCTAACTCCACCTACCTGCCTTCTCCCCATATCCCCTAATTCCATTATAGAACATAAAGATTGATCGATAGAACTAAACAAAAGTATTATGAGTTGGGAGAGAGGGCACATAAAGTATGAGCCTGGCAGTTAAAAGCAGAACAAGCATTGAGGACTATTATTGCAGTTAAAAGAATTCTATTCTGCTCTTTGGCTTGGCTTCGCAGACGAAGATTTATGGAGGGGTAATGTCCACGTCAGCTGCAAGCTCGTTTGTGGCTGACAAGTCCGATGCGGGACAGGCAGACACGGTTGCAGCGGTTGGAAGGGAAAATTGGTTGGTTGGGGTTGGGTGTTGGGTTTTTCCTCCTTTGTCTTTTGTCAGTGAGGTGGGCTCTGCAGTCTTCTTCAAAGGAGGTTGCTGCCCGCCGAACTGTGAGGCGCCAAGATGCACAGTTTGAGACGATATCAGCGGTGGTCAATGTGGCAGGCACCAAGAGATTTCTTTAGGCAGTCCTTGTACCTCTTCTTTGGTACACCTCTGACACGATGGCCAGTGGAGAGCTCGCCATATAACACGATCTTGGGGAGGCGATGGTTCTCCATTCTGGAGACGTGACCTACCCAGCGCAGTTGGATCTTCAACAGCGTGGATTCGATGCAGTCGGCCTCAGCCATCTCGAGTACTTCGATGTTGGTGATGAAGTCACTCCAATGAATGTTGAGGATGGAGCGGAGAAAACGCTGGTGGAAGTGTTCTAGGAGCCGTAGGTGATGCCGGTAGAGGACCCATGGTTCGGAGCCGAACAGGAGTGTGTGTATGACAGCGGCTCTGTATACGCTAATCTTTGTGAGGTTTTTCAGTTGGTTGTTTTTCCAGACTCTGTGTAGTCTTCCAAAGGCGCTATTTGCCTTGGCGAGTCTGTTGTCTATCTCGTGGTCAATCCTTGCATCCGATGAAATGGTGCAGCCAAGATAGGTAAACTGGTTGACCGTTTTGAGTTTTGTGTGCCCGATGGAGATGTGGGGGGGCTGGTAGTCATGGTGGGGAGCTGGCTGATGGAGGACCTCAGTTTTCTTCAGGCTGACTTCCAGGCCAAACATTTTGGCAGTTTCCGCAAAACAGGACGTCAAGCACTGAAGAGCTGGCTCTGAATGGGCAAAACTCTGCATGCCAAACTGCATGAGTTTTTCAAGCTCTGCTGGGACAAAGGAAAGCTGCCTCAGGACCTTCGTGATGCCATCATCATCACCCTGTACAAAAACAAAGGAGAGAAATCAAACTGCTCAAACTACAGGGGAATCATGCTGCTCTCCATTGCAAGCAAAATCTTCGCTAGGATTCTCCTAAATAGAATATACCTAGTGTCGCCGAGAATATTCTCCTAGAATCACAGTGTGGCTTTTGCGCAAACAGAGGAACTACTGACATGGTCTTTGCCCCCAGACAGCTCCAAGAAAAGTGCAGAGAACAAAACAAAGGACTCTACATCACCATTGTTGACCTCACCAAAGCCTTTGACACCGTGAGTAGAAAAGGGCTTTGGCAAATACTAGAGTGCCTCAGATGCCCCCAAAGTTCCTCAACATGGTTATCCAACTGCATGAAAACCAACAAGGTCGGGTCAGATACCCTTCTCCGTTAATAATGGCATGAAGCAAGGCTGCATTCTCGCACCAACCCTCTTTTCAATCTTCTTCAGCATGATGCTGAAACAGCCATGAAAGACCTCAACAATGAAGACACTGTTTACATCCAGTACCGCACGGATGGCAGCCTCTTCAATCTGAGGCACCTGCAAGCTCACACCAAGACACAAGAGCAACTTGTCCGTGAACTACTCTTTGCAGACGATGCTGCTTTAAAAGAATTCTAAGATTACTTATAAACCACAAGACATAAATGATTCTTTTAAAGAGTATTATACAAAACTGTATTCATCAGAGACAATAAATAATGTAGATAAAACTGAAGATTTTTAAAATCTAAGTTGCAATTACCAACTTTGAAAAGCCAAGCCCATAATAACTTAGATTCTTCATTTACTTTCAAAGAAGTTATCAATGCATTGAATTAATTGCAGAAAGGAAGATGGATTTACTTCAGAATTTTATAAAATATTCAAGGACCTGCTAATGCCTTTACTAATAGAAGTATTAAAGCAAGCTATATTAACAAGTTCTTTACCTGAATTTTTTTCTAATGCAGTCATAACAATGTTATCTAATAAAGATAGGGATTTATTAAAGCCAGAATCCATTTAAACCTATATCATTGTTAAATGTTGACTATAAAATTATAGCGAAGGTTTTGGCAAACAGAATAAATGATTATTTACTCAGTTTGGTTCATTCGGAACAATCTGGATTTATTAAGAATAGATATTCGGCCAATAATGTTGATTAGTTTAATACACAGTGCCCAAAAACCGTCAGAGTTTTCATTGGTTCTATCTTTAAATGCAGAGAAAAGTCATACTATCTTTACACAAATTTCTCAAAGCACTTTCATCTATCTTTCTATCCAAATCGAATTCCCATTTCATTCATGATTTATGGACATTTAATTTGGGCATTTTATTTTGTAATAATTTATACATCTCAGAAATAAATTTACTTGAATCTTCCTTAGTAAGTAACAATTATAGAGAAGATTGCCTAGGTAATTTTAAACTATGAACTAATTCTTCCGATAAAAAATGTTTTAACCTGATAATATCAAAAAAAGTTTTTGAAGGGATTTGAAAATTCTCTTTCATATGATTAAAAGACAAAAATCTCCCTGCTTCAAAGCAATCTTTCAATTTTCAAAAACTGATTATCTACAGTAAAAGGGAAAAGTTTATTCTGATATAAAGGCATTTTCACTGAAATCTTCCCTTTCCCACCTATCTGATAATTAATTTTATTCCATATTTCAATTAAATATTTTAAAATTGGAGGGTCTATACTAATTTAAAAATTTGAATTCATTTCTAAATAAATTCATCCATAAACTTCTCATCAATTTTATCCAACTCTATTTTAGCCCAAATAGAATATTTAGTCATATCAAACATTGCATTAATAAATTTCAATTGCACTGCTTTATAATAATTCTGAAAATGAGGAAGTTGTGGACCACCCAATTCAAATTTCCAAGTCAATTTCTCCAGAGGCACCCTATTAATTTCCCCTTTCCATAAAGATTACCTTACAACTAAATTAAGATCATTAAAAAAATTTTGAGGCTTGGAAAGATATTCATTTTAATTCAATTTACTCTCCTCATTAAAGTAATTGGTAAATCATTCCATCTATTTAAATCTTCTTTAATTTTATTAAATAATGGAATATAATTTAACCTATATAAATTTTCTAAATTTCTATCAATTCTAATACCATCTTAAAGTATTTAATCGGTTATTTGTAAATCTAAACAGAGCTACATCTTTACAATGATTATAATTTCCTTCTACCATGTTAACTTCACTTCTGTCCTAATTAATTTTATAGCCCGATATTGATCCATAAACTTGGAATTTCTTTTATATTACAAAGCTAAAGAGTTTTCCAGATCTGTTATATAAATTAACACATCGTCCGTAAAAAGGCTAATTTTATATTCCCCTTTATTCACTTTAATCCCATTAATATCAACATCTTGTCTTATCAATTGTGCCAATAGTTCAATTGCCAAGACAAACAATGCAGGAAACAAAGGACACCCTTGTCTTGACGACCACATTAAAGGAAAAGATGAAGAAATTTGTCCATTAGTAACTACCTTAGCCATAGGACTTCTATATAAAGCCCTAATCCAATTAATAAATTTTTACCCAAATTGAAATTTTTGCAAAACTTTAAACAAATAATTCCATTCTAATCTATCAAAAGCCTTTCCTGCATTTAAAGACAAAACTAATGCTAGATCCAATTGTTTTTGAGAACTATATATTTATTTCACTATATTATCAGTAGAATATCTATTCTTAATAAATCCAGATTGATCTAAATGGACTAACTCAGGTAAATATTCATTTACTCTATTTGCCAAAACTTTAGTTAAATCAACATTTAAGATTCCGGCTTTAATAAATCTTTATCTTTCTTAGGTATAACTGTTATCACAGCATTTGAAAAAGATTCAGGTAAACAGTAGCTTGTTTTAATACTTCTATTTATAAAGGCATCAATAAATCTTTAAATTTTTTATAAAATTCAAACGTAAATCCATCCTCTCCAGAAGATTTCCCATTTTGCATAGAATTCAAAGCATTAATAACTTCTCTCAACATAAGCGGGGAGTCTAAATCTTTCTAAGCTTGCCGATTCAAAGATGGTATCTTCATTATTCAATGATTGAGATGAGTACAATTTAGTATAATATTCTCAAAAAGAATCATATATATCTTGAGGTTTATATGTAATTTTAAATTTTTTTTAACAGCGGTAATAACTCTCGATGCTAGCTCCATTTTCAATTGCCAAGCCAACATCTTATGCTCCCGTTCTCCCAACGCATGGTATTTTTGTTTAATTCTATCAATCAATTTTTCCGTCCTATAAGTCTGAATTGAATTATAATGCAATTTTTTATTCTCCAATTCTAAATTATTTTTCTCCGATGGATATTTTGGTAAAAATGTTTCCAAAGTCATAATTACTTTCTCTAATTTATCTATTTCCTGAAGATAATTCTTCCTAAACTTTAGTCAAAAAACTTATTATCTGACCTCTCAAATAAGCCTTTAATGCATCCCATATAACAAATTTATTATCAACTGAAGTAACATTATTATCTAGATATATCTGTATTTGATTAGGTATAAAGTCACAAAACTCTACATTTCTTAACAATGATGAATTGAACCTCCATCTATAAACCATTTCAGTTCTATTAAAATTTAAACATGACATCACCAATGGTGAATGATCTGATAGAATTCTAGGTTTATATTGGCATACTCAACTCTTCCTTGTAGATGAGCCGAAATAAAGAAAAAAATCAATTCTAGAATAGGAATCAAACTGGTAAGAATAAAATGAATAATCTCTCTCTCTAGGATTCAATTTTCTCTAAATATCTACCAAATTTAATTCTTCCATCAATATCAATAATTTTTTTAGCCATCTTTGTCTTAACCAGACATTTTGTAGATCTATCTAAAATTGGATCTAAACAACAATTAAAATCTCCACTAATTAGTACATTTCCAATTATTTGTACTAGATTAAGACAAGCATCTGAAATAAATTTATCATCATCAACATTAGGAGCATAAATATTCATAAATACCCAAGATTCTGAATAAATCTGACAATTCAGTAATACAAATCTTCCAGAAGGGTAGATTTAAATGATAATTTTTAATTAATTAAAATAACTACACCTTGAGCTTTAGAATTGAAAGATGAGGCTATAACCTGTCCTACCCATTCCCTTTTCAAATTTTGATGCTCTTTCTCTGTCAAGTAAGTTACCTGTAGAAAAGTAATATCCACTTTTGATTTCTTAATATGGGCCAAAACTCTCTTCCTTTTAACTGGGTTATTGAGCCCATTCACATTAAGTGTTACATAATTCAAATTTGTTTTGTCATAATCTAATTTTAAAAAAATCTGAAACTCCCCTCTCCACTCTGGGACATCTCAGTTCCACAGCCAAACTTAGAAACATAACATCTCCAAGATAGAAAGAAAGAAACCCCAAAATAATAATAAAAAAGAAGAAAAAAATCCCAAAAGCACTGGTTAGGTCAGTGCTGACTCCTTTAATAATGAGAAGTGGCTCTCGCCACTGGTGGCACGAGGCCTCGGAAGAGGAAAGCAGAAAAAAAGAGAATCCACCCCCCCAACAGAATATCAAAAGTAAACTTTAATCCGTCAAGTATGGTAAGGTCTCTGTTAACTTGATCCTCATCAATTGCAACTTGAACTTCAGTTGGTTTCCCCCCAGATGAAATCTCTCCTTTCAATTTTTCTTGACACCCCTCATAATGAGATACAGAAGAATATCTTCCATTCTGTTAATGTTAGGCAACAATTAGCGAATTCCAGAGCTTCAAATTCACAGCAAAAAATTGAGATTGGTATTGTCCTTAAAAAAAACTTGAAGGATTGCTGGATAATGAAAAGCAAATTTATAACTCTTATTCCACAAATCTGACTTAGCTGGGTTAAATTCTTTTCTTCTCTTAACAACTTCGTTACTCAAATTGGCATAAAAAATACTCTATTATTCTGGATTATCAAAGGCCCTCATTGTTCCCTTGCTCTTTGAACTGCCATTCTTAAAATCATTTCTCTATCTTGATAACCTAGGCATTTAATCAAGATAGAACATGGCAGTTGCCCTGGATATGATTTAGAGCTCTATGTGCTCTATTGAGCTCCAAACTATTTGGTACATTTTCTGGTCCCAATATTTCAGGAGCCAATTTTGAAAAAAATTCACTGGGTGAAAATCTTCAGGCAATCCAACAATTTTCACATTATCTCTTCTGCTCTGATTCTCCAACATGTCAACTTTTTGCAATAAACCTTTCTTCTTAACTTCCCACATCTTAAAGGAATCTTCTATGTTGTTAACTGTGTCCATGAAAATCTTCTTCAAATTTCTGAACTTTAATTTTAATTTTATCAACAGATTTATTACATCTTATCACATCTGTTTTCAATACAGTTATTTCTTTTTAATGACTCCCAATTGATTTGTAAAATCAGCTTTAACTGCAGCAAAATTAGCATCCATTTTCTGACTAATTAAATCCACTTTTTCAAAGATTTTATCAAAAATCTATGGGTCAATTCCACTTTACCTTGAATCTATTGATCTTCTGCTTCTTCTTCTGTTTCTTTTCCTTGTGACCATTGTACAAAACCCTCTCCTTCAAGTTCTTACTCTTCCTCTTCTGGTGATGTGGTCAAGGTCTGAAACTGCAATCGGGCTTTCTGTTTGGCCCCTGTATGACCTGCAATCACTGCTGAAGTCGGGTCTTCAGGCTCCGTTCTGGTCGCTTCCGTAACGCACATGTGCACTGGCTCTGCAGTTTTCTCCGTGGCTTTCCTCCATGCTCCAGTGACATCCTCCCTAGTTCCCTGAGAGGGCAGCGCTGGAGCCTGGATTTTTATCCAGGAAGTCTTCATCGATTGTAGTGGGAGAGGAACTAAAATCGGAGGCTGAATCTTCAAGGTAGGCCCTGGATCTTCCATCAATGTTACTTCAGTTGTAATCTATTTTTTTTAAAGTTTGAGGTTTAGGTTTCTTTGCAGCCATCTTCTGAGACCTCTAAGTTTATTTAAAGACAATTAAATTTATAAAGTTTTTTAAAAAACGGACATTAATTAATTCTGCCAGGAGAGGCGTTTTCCACGTCTTCCTCCTACGGCATCATGCCACGCCCCCCCCCCCCCCTCCCCAAGTTCCTGATCTTTTGTCGGTAGGCTTCTGGGACTACTTCATAGGCCTTAAAGATGGTCTCTTTTACCACATCATAATTTGCAGCTTGTACAATTCTCAGGACAGAGTACGCCTGTTGAGCTTTTCCCCTAATCACACTCTGCAGCATAAGGGACCACTGACAGTTCAAATTTATAGCCACCTTTACAAAATGCTGCAAATACTTGTCTTTTCCAGCTTCATCAAATGGTTGAATGCACCTAATTTCTCTGCTCGCTGTAAACCCTCCATCAAGACCTGGAGGTGGGCCTTGTGGCGTTACTTTTCTCCATTCCTTCTCCAATTTTAGCTTTTCTAACTCATATCACCTCACTCTCTCCTCTGCTTCCATTTCTAATCTCTTTTGTCTCTCAGTTACTCCTGCTCTATTTCTAATTTCTTAACTTTCATTTCCATATCCAGTCTCTTCAGTTCCAACTGTATTTGCCCAGAAGTTTGATACTTGAGAAAATTTTTTAATACATCTTCTTCAAATTATCCTTTTGCTATGTAATACTTTGCAATCTCTCTTCCAACCTCCCCCTTTTTCATTGGTGGTTTTACTGAAGCAATTTCCAATTTTTGAGCAATAGCCACCAATTCATGCTTTCTAGCCCTCTACAACTCTATATATTTCTTCACATCCATTGTTACTGACACATAAGCCTCTTAATGAGCTTGCTATAGGAATGTAACCAATCGATCCAAATTTACTTGATTACTAAACTTTTCCAATACACAAATAAGCTTCCCAAATTTGGTTCACTATCTCGGACACGAGAGCTCAATTTATATTACACCTTACCAGCAGCAATTGAGAGATGCATAAACACATGGGTTAAGTTTAACACAACATTTATTAATAAATAAATGGGCTCAATAAACTTAACACCCAAACATGAGTCTCATTAACCACAGACATTTACAACGTGCATGTGGAACAAAACCCAGACCATTACAGTCCAGACTCAAAACGCCGCAAAAGGAAACTCCCAAAACAAAACCTCAAGTCAGTCACGTCTAGTCCATCAGTCAAAAAGGAACAGCTGGCAGAGTCTGGTCTCCAGGCTTGGGATTCTTCATTTAGTTGCACACTGGTCTTCTAGTTAGAAGTGGAGCCAGATGGCCATGATCACTGTAGATGTACTATCGCTGTAGACTTACGACTTTCTGAATTTTGAATGTGGCAATGGCCACATTGATTTCTTCATATGGGAATTTTCACCCAGTGACCTCCTAATCACTACATGAGGTTCACGCCTCCGAAGCCCACCTTAGGGTTAACAAGTGACCTTTTGTCTCACAGATCTTTCCCTCTAAACACCCTATCTTGGCTTCCTGCCACACGGAGTCCTCCTCTTGGAAGGGAACTGGGAAGCCCAGGTCAGTCACAACACGCTCTGGGTATCAGAGTGGCACAAGCTGCTCTCAGGACAACAGTGCTGGCACCCGCGGACAAAGTAACTCAGTCTCCTTCTCTCACTGAAACTACTGGGTGAACCCACTGACAGTCTGACTGACTGCCCTCCAACCAGCAACCCGTTCAAAAATTCAGTGCGCTGGGCTCTCCAACTGTCCAGTGTGTGCCTTCAGCACCCCTTATTGGTGGAGAGAGGTTGACAGCAGCAGACACACTCTCCGTGAGTCCATCGGCTTCCAGCATGTGGTTTTCATGCTTCTGACAGCTGTTAGCTTTTCCAGCGCTGTTTTGGCACTTCCTACACAGATATCAGTTTTCCCAGTGCTACATCAGCGCTTCACAGCAGCGTGCAATCCTTTCTTTCACATGTAGGTTCAGTCCATAAAACTTTATAGCGCCAGCAATTGGGACTTGGGTTTGAATCCTATGATGCCTGTAAGGACTTTGTACATTTTTCCAGTGTATTCCTGGGTTTTCCCCAGGGGCTCTGGTTTCCTCCCACCATTAGAAATGTACTGGGGGTGTATATATTCGGCGGCATAGACTCATGGGCCGAAATGGCTTGTTACTGTGCTGCATGTCTAAATTTAAAATAATTTAAAAATATATATTTTAAAAATTTATCAGTAATTTAGATCGACTGGGATTGGAATCATGCATTTCAAACATTTACAATAGTTCTTGAACAATATTCCATAATTTTCAGAACCTACAAACATTTTACAGACACCACAGGACTCAAACCCACGTCCGGTCCAGATCGCTGGCACTTTAAATGTGTTCCTGATCGGCTCTATCAACAACTGCAAAGCCATAGCATGAGGAATGATGGGCTTTATTATACTTTAGACGTAGTTGGCCTAATTCCAAGTGCTCAACTGAAGACAGGGAGAGGGAGGTCGACCTTTATTCCAGGGTCACAAGGGTAGAGTTACCAGGGAGTGAGTCACCAGTGGGGACGGGCCAGCTATCCATCGGCAGTTACATATTTGTATCACCACATTCATCCCCTCTTTTAAAACAAAAATTCCGCTGGGTTAAAAGTCCTAGAGGCTCAGCCAGTCGGATGGTCTCCTTTGCCTCTGTGACCACCGGTGGTTTAATTGTTGGCTCTATTGTCGGTCGTGTGCCCTGAGGCTGGGGAGGGAGGGCTGACTCTGTTGGAGGTGGGGCTTGGTTGTATGTGGGGGTAGTCGGGGTGGTCGGAGCAGCTGGTGCAGGATCCCTGACCTGGGGGTGGGTCGCTGACCTGCAGAGTCCCTGACAGGGGCAGTATGGGTGTAGATAGGACCTAGGTTGAAGGGGGTGGGGAGTGGACAAGGGTCTTCGGCATGCGCTCACGGCTATCCGGGTACACCATGTGGCATGAAGGATTTGCACCTCTTGGACCAACGGGTTGGATGTGACCCCTCCCATGTTTCTGCAGCAGGACGGGTCCCAGGGATGAGAGCCAGTGTGGCAGTGTGGTTCCGGGCGCTGACTTCCTGCGGAAGGAAAACATACATTCATTTGTGATTGAGTTCATAGCGGTGCATAGCAGGGATCAGATGGCATGGAGTGCTTCAGGCAGGACTTCCTGCCAATGAGACACTGCCAGGCCTTTGGATTTAAGAGCCAGGAGGACAGCTTTCCAAACTGGGGCGTTTTCTCTCTCCACCTGTCTGTTCCCCGGGAGTTGTAACTAGTCATCCTACTAATGGCAATGCCTCTAGTCAACAGGTGCTGCTGCAGTTCGTCGCTCATAAAAGAGGACCCCCGATCACTGTGGATGTAATTCAGGTACCCAAAGAGGGTAAATATGCTGCGGAGTGCCTTTATGATGGTGGCTGAAGTCATGTCAGGACAGGGGACGGCAAAAAGGGAACCTGGAGTACTCATCAATGATGTTCAGGAAATATACATTCCTTTTGGACGAGGGCAGGGCCCCTTGAAATTGATACTGTCATTTAAAGGGACGTGGTCTTTATGAGGTGCAACTTGTCAGGCTCATTTTTGATCTTACCCTGCAATTTGGTATTGACTATGAATGCAATGGCTCATTAGCCCGTTATCAGGGTAAACCTCTTCTCAGCCAGGCCTCAATGATGGCCTGTGCCTCCTTCTTGATGGAGGAGTGATGTGTCTCAGAACTATGAAGGGTACAGGATAAAAAGGGTACTGGCCTACTTGCCTTGCTGAGAGGTGCAGCCAGCGCGAAGTCGGTGGCATCGCTTTCCACCTGGAATGGAATGGATTCGTCCACGGCATGCACCGTGGCTTTGGCTATGTCCCCCTTGATCTGGGTGAAGGCTGACTGGGCTCCTGCCATTTAGGGGCAGTTGTGGATCTTACCAGGGGTAGGCTTTATCGGCATAAATGGGCATCCATTAGGCTTAGTAGGAAAAGAACCCCAGGCACCTTTTTACCGCTTTGAGGTTGTGTGAGATCAGGAGTTCCATAAGGGGACGCATGTGGTCTGGGTCAGGGGCAATGAGGCCATGTGCCATGATGCATCCGAGTAGAATTGTTTCTCTTAGGAAATACTGTGGTCATAAAATCTAAAATGAAGCTGTCCAAGTATCAATTAGAATTTCTTAAAATTGCACTGGCGGTGGCCAGGAAATGTATCGTGGTTACCTGGAAGTCTGATCCCCCTCTGGACATAGCCCGACGGAATGTGGAAATGCACAGTTGTGTTCACCTGGAGAACATTACTTATAACTTAAGGAAGTGCAACATGTTTTGCAGGTATGACAGCCAGATTTGCACAATGCAGAGTTGACATTTAGGGACACCTATTTTGTTCCTGAGTTCTATGACTTGATTCTTTCCCGTACTAGAGATCTAGGTAAGAAAATGAAACAGATCTTATGAACTGGATACCGGATTCCAGCTGTTTCTTCTTTTTTCTTGCTTCTCTGCTTTTCCTTTTTTGTATATATATTATCTTTTGTTCTTTTCTCTACTTTGGGGCTTTGTTTGAAGGTGGGAAGGGGAGTGGCATTGTTTGAAGATATGGTCAACTTGTATCATTTGATTTTTCATTTCAATTTATGTACTTAATTAATGGTTGTTTCTTGATGCATGCTGTTCACAAAATGAAAATAAAGTATTCCAAAAAAAGGGTGATCATCTCAGGATGGCTGCCTGTGCCAAGCACTAGAGAGGCTAGGAATAGGGACATGTGCTGGATAAATGCATGGATAAAGAGTTGGTGCAGGGGGCAGGGGTTCACATTTGTGGATCATTGGGATCTCTTCTGGGGAAGGTCCGACCTCTACAAAAGGGACAGGCTGCACCTGAACTGGAGGGGGACCAATATCCTGGCGGGCAGGTTTGCTGGATCTGTTGGGGAGGGTTTAAACTAGTTTGGCAGGGGTGGGGGGGGGGGAAGGATGGGAATCAGAAAGAGTGTGCACAGATTTGGGTAGAAGGACAACTATATTTGAAGGGAGAGAGGAACCAGATTGTTAAAATGAATGAAGGAGAAGGTGTGGTAAAAGTAGATGGGAATCAAAGGAGTGAATGTGGGGGACATTCACAAGAGTATATATTTCGATGCAAGGAGCACGGTGAGTCAGGTGGACGAGCTTAGAGCAAGCATTGACATATGGAAATATAGTAATGTAGCCATCAGTGAGGAGCATGTTTGGCAGCTAAATATTTCAAGATTCCATTGATAGAACGGGGTGGTGGGGGGGAGATAAAAGGTGGAGGAGACGCATTACTTGTTAGAGAAAACATTACAGCAGTGCTGGGCAGGATAGAGTGGAGGGGTCGTCCAATGAAGCTATTTGGGTGGAAGTGAGGAATGGGAAAGGCATGAAAACACTAATGAGGGTGTATTATAGACCCACTCATGGTCAGAGGGAATTAGAGGAGCAAATTTGTAAGGAGATATCATATATGTGTAGAAATAAAAGGCAGTGATTGTAGGAGATTTTAACTTTCCACACATTGACTGGGACGCCCATCCTGTAAGAGGGCTGGATGGGTTGGAGTTTGTCAAATGTGTTCAGGAAAGTTTTCTAAATCAATACACAGAAGAACTGACTAGAGAGGGGGCTGTATTGGATCTCCTATTAGGGAATGAGATAGGTCAGGTAGAGGTTTGTGTTGGGGACACTTTGTGTCCAATGATCATAATACTATTAATATTAGGTTAATTATGGAGAAGGAAGGGCTGGGCCTAAAGTTGAGATTCTTGATTGGAACTAGGATAATTTTGAGGAGATGTGAAAGGATTTAGAAGGTGTGGATTGGGAGCATTTATTTTCTGGGAAGAATGTAACAGAATAATGGAGGATATTCCAAGGGGAAATGTTGAGAGGACAGAGTCGGGATGTCCCTATGAGGATTAAAGGAAAGGTTAGAAAATATAGCGAACTTGGTTTTTAAGGGATATTGGGAATTTGGTTTGGAGGAAGAGGGATGTGGACAACAGGGAATAAATGAGGTGTTTGAGGAATATAAAGAGTAAATAAATCTTCAGAAAGAAATTAGAAAGGCTAAAAGGAGATATGAGGCTGCTTTGGCAGGCAAGGTAAAAATAAATCCAAAACATTTCTACATGTAAAAGTAAAAGAATAAATAGTGAGGGATAAAATTGTGAGGAGGAAGAAGAGATGGAGGAAATTTTAAATGTTTTTTTCTTCAGTATTCACTAAGGAAAGGAATATTGAGTCAAGTGAGGTAAGGAAATCTGTTAGCGAGCTCATGGATAATATGCAGAGGTAGTATTGGCTATTTTAAAGAGAATAAAGGTGAATAAATCTCTGGGTCCTGACAAGATATTCCATAGGACCCTGAGGGAGGATTTGTACAAGTAGTGGGGGCACTGACAGAAATATTTAAAATGTCATTAGCCATGGAGAAGATGCCGGAGGATTGCTCTGCTGAGGATTGCTCATGTAGTTCCGCAGTTTATAAAGACTCCAAAAGTAAACTGGGGAATTTTAGGTTTGCAAGTCTGACATCAATGGTGGGTAAATTAATGAAGAGAATTCTTAGAGATGGAATGTACAATTATTTGGACAGACAGGGATTGATTTGGAGTAGTTGTACATGGTAGATCATGTTTAACAAATCTTATAGAATTTTTTGAAGAGGTTACGAAGGTTGATGAAGGGATGTTGTCTATATGGACATTAGTAAGGGCTTTGACAAGGTTCTGCATATGAGGTTAGTTAGGAAGATTCAGTCATTGGTATTAATGTTGAAGTAGGAAATTGATGTCAAGAGAGAAGTTGTAGAATGCATATAAGATTTATTTTTGAAGCAGCTTGTTGATCATCCTACTACGCTGTATTGGAATGGGTATTATATAATGCACCAGAGGTGATTATGGAGTAAAGGAACCTTGAGGGGGCAGTGATCACAATATGATTGTGTTCAATTTGAGATTTAACAAGAAGAAACTGAAGTCAGAAGTGTCGATATTTCAGTGGAGTAAATGGAATTACAGCGGCATGAGAAAGGAACTGGCCGAAGTGGATTGGAAGGGGTCACGAGTAGGGAAGATGGCAGAGCAGCAACGGATAGAGTTTCTCAGAGGAATTAGGAATGTGCAGGACAGATGCATACCAGAAAAAAAATGAATGGAAAAATGTCACAACTGTGCCTGACTAAGGGACAGTAAACTAATTTCTCCAGAAATGCTGGAGAAACTCAGCAGGCCTTGCAGCATCCATAGGAGGTAAAAATATATAAACAACATTTTGGGTCTGAGTCCTTCAAGGTAAAGGTGAGAGTGAAGTGTGCAGTGGTGAGCCCATGCCCTTTCACAGCACTTGGTTTGGTGTACAACATATAATTTAGTTAATCCTCAACTGCCACACTTCCTCCAAGCTACTTTGAGGTGCATCTTAGTTGATTTTCTCAATTATTTAGGACAATGGCTTGGTAATATCATGGAATACCCATCCAGAGATAGCGTGCTAGCAGACAATCAGCTGAATGTATCCTTAGTCAAATATGATGCAAAGAAAAGGTTTAAAATATGTAGGTGATCTATTAAATTGTAGAAATTTGTCCACAAACCTTGTTATACAAGTTGTAAGGCCAAGTGTTTTGAAGTTTTGTTTCAAAACATTTAAAGTCCTGGATTCTGACTGCAAGATCTGTAAAAAAAATAAATAAAATGAGAAAACAAATTCCCACTACTTCTAAAATCACCACTGCAGTGTAACAGGACAGACCAAGCAACTTATCCGATCAAAAGTTGGCAGATGCTGAAAATCCAGGATTCTGGATACAGTGCTCGCTGCACGACATGATAGCTCAATTGGATGGTAACTTTTAGTATATCTTAAGCAGAGTCAGGCTGTGGAGACCTGGCCTTATCAACTTCGTAATCTTACTTTTTCTGTGCCAATTAGACACAGTTGTACAGGAGTTCTCCGAGTGGCCAATGATGCAGTTCAGGTTGGCAACTTGGCAGCTTGTCCAAGTGGTGGAAAGTTAGGCAGGGATGTAAAGGTATGGATGTTCTTTGTGTCTCGAGTAAATTCTGCTGCAGTTCATAGTTACTGTCACCATCTGAGTCAGACTGTTGTTCCACCATTGTCACAGTCTTCCTTTTACAAATGTTAATGCAACAGGGGGGAATAAAATCTCAATAACTTGTAAAAATCTGCATTTAATATTTTTTCATTTTACTCTTTCCCAGTTCTGAGAAAGGGGATTTAAAGCTGAAATGGTAACTCAGTTTTTCTTTGAACCAATGCTGCCTGACCTGAGTATTTCCAACATTTCAGAATCTGAATCAGAATTTAATATGTTTTCCCTCTCTTCACATTGATCTGAAATCACCATGTGCTTGCCGTTTGACTGCTGCCACAAGGATGCAGCTAGTTCCTGTGGGGCAGAAGGCCACATTATCTGACAACAGCGTGTGGAGAACTGTGGGTGTCTGTATTTATGTTTTCATATTTTGATTTGACATACAAAGGGCCAGGAACCTTGGTGGTGGCCTGAACTTCAGAGATATTGCTGCCAATCTAGGCCCTACTGTGGCGTTCTTAGTACAACTACATCCTACAAAGTTAAGTGTTTTCTCTGAGTGCTGATCATTCAGGTTGGAAGTTAAACTGGAGGTGAGGGTTTGTGGTGAACTGCTGAACTGTATTGTATTCCTGATTTCCTGGCTCCGCCCCACCCTGTGACTGTACCTGCGGCCCCTCCCTTTTTTGATCTTGTATAAAGCCTCCATCACCCTGACCCTTCCCCAGAAAGCCCATGTCATGACACAGGATGAGGTCCTTGCCCATTGGGAATAAAAGCCTGTAAATCAGTGACTCAATCTCAGCCTCTCGAGTTATTTACTATGTGTCAGGGTTGAAGCTTTTCAGTTGGGGATGGTTGCTCCAGCTGGATATCATTTAATGCCCAGAGAACATGAAATAATATCATAAGCACATCACTTGAGTTAGGACTCATCAGATTGTGCAACCAATTTCCGTGGTCTCTGAACTTACACATCTAATGGCTGCCATTTCAAGTACATCTCTGTACCTGTTTCACAGATTTCTGGTCCATCAAAGAATACACGTTTTTAGAAGGAATCTTCTTTCCCTCAACACTTTTTTTCTACTGGCACTTGTAAATCAACTGCATCTGCCTCCCATCTGTCCATCATCCTTGGTTCAAATCCCCTTCTGGCCCCCTGTCCAACCCTTCACATCTTGGCCTCATTATATTTTCCATCTGACCTTGTCTTGAAGAAGGATTTCAACCCAAAATGATGACCAATCATTCCCTCCCACTGATGCTGAGTTTCTCCAGCAGAGTGATTTTGTTGAATGCCACTTTACTTGGCAAGCTGTTTCACTCACTCCATGTATGCAGGATGAGGAAGAGTGAGAAGTTTTCACAGACACATTTGTAATCTGCACATTCCCACCTTCGAACCTTCAGCTTTATCAGCAAGTATTTAGCTGATGGACCTGGGAGAAAGAACTAGAACAAAGCTATTGGAATTGAACAAAGCAAAATTTATATTTAGATAGACAGCATGATAACAGGCCATTTGGGCCACAAGTCCTTGCCATCCAATTTACACCAATTAACCTTTACCCCTGGTATGTTTCAAATGGTGGGAGGAAACAGGAGCCCCTGGGGAAATCCATGCATCCACGGGGAGAATGTACAAACTCCTTACAGACAGCATAGGATTTGAACCCCAATCCTGATTGCTGGCTCAGTAAAGGCATTGCACTAACCACTACGTCAATCGTGCTGCCTTATTTAGTCATGGACTGGGATAGAAATATATTCTTTGTTGCAAGTAACAATTATATTTCTGAGCAAGCATTTAACTCTGCTTCAAAATTTTGGTTCCAGATCACATGTTTAGTGCATGTGGAGTTTCTACCCCTCTGGGGTTTATCTCCTAATTTATTATTGACATTTCAAGCAATTGTATTTAAATGTAGACATTCAGCAACGCAGCAGACCCTTCCAGCCCATGAGCCCATGCTGCCCAGTCAACCTTTACCCCTTGTCAAGTTTTGGAGTGTGAGATGAAGCTGTTCTGATAGGCTGGATTCGAACCCGGTCACTGGTGCTGTAATTTTTTCTTTGGCTTGGCTTCGCGGACGAAGATTTATGGAGGGGGTAAAAAGTCCACGTCAGCTGCAGACTCGTTTGTGGCTGACAAGTCCGATGCGGGACAGGCAGACACGATTGCAGCGGTTGCAGGGGAAAATTGGTTGGTTGGGGATGGGTGTTGGGTTTTTCCTCCTTTGCCTTTTGTCAGTGAGGTAGGCTCTGCGGTCTTCTTCAAAGGAGGTTGCTGCCCGCCAAACTGTGAGGCGCCAAGATGCACGGTTTGAGGCAATATCAGCCCACTGGCGGTGGTCAATGTGGCAGGCACCAAGAGATTTCTTTAGGCAGTCCTTGTACCTTTTCTTTGGTGCACCTCTGTCACGGTGGCCAGTGGAGAGCTCGCCATATAACACGATCTTGGGAAGGCGATGGTTCTCTATTCTGGAGACGTGACCCATCCAGCGCAGCTGGATCTTCAGCAACGTGGACTCGATGCTGTCGACCTCTGCCATCTCGAGTACTTCGACGTTAGGGATGTAAGCGCTCCAATGGATGTTGAGGATGGAGCGGAGACAACGCTGGTGGAAGCGTTCTAGGAGCCGTAGGTGGTGCCGGTAGAGGACCCATGATTCGGAGCCGAACAGGAGTGTGGGTATGACAACGGCTCTGTATACGCTTATCTTTGTGAGGTTTTTCAGTTGGTTGTTTTTCCAGACTCTTTTGTGTAGTCTTCCAAAGGCGCTATTTGCCTTGGCGAGTCTGTTGTCTATCTCATTGTCGATCCGTTGTGTTAACCACTAAGCTAACAAAAGGCATGAATATTTTTTTTGTATGAGATAAATTGTACCTTGTAAAACTAACAATTAGTGAAACCACTTATTATGACTTTATTTTAAATAAATTAAACAGTATTGGAAAAATTAAAATATAAGATGATGAGCATCCATTATGTTCACTCTTTTCTAATAATCTTCTATCCAGTGTATCTAATTCCCCTTAAATCTGCTTTCTCAACAGACAGCCCCCTCAGATCATGGAAAATGAGCTGATTTTTCTTGCTCCCCAACCTTCCCACCAGTGGAAAGAGTTTACTCTTTATTCTGCCATTATTTGAGAATAAGCCAATCACAACAATCATTGAAGCACTTTTTTTTAAACCTTCGGTTCCAAATCCATAGATCTCTCAAGGATGGTAGGGTGATTAAGAAGCCTTATGGTATAGTGGCCTTCATTAGTCGGGTGATTGAATTCAGAGGTAATGTTACACACTTATAAAACTTTGGTTTTTTCAGCATTTGGAATATTGTGTTCAGTTTTGGTCGCCTCATTACAGAAAAAATGTGGAAGGTATGAAGAGGGCGCTGAAGAGATTTACCAGGATGTTGCATCAATTGGAGAATGTGTCTTATGAGGCAAGGTTAACAGAATCTTTTGGAGCATAGAAGAATGAGCGGTGACTTAATAAAGGTCAACAAGATTTTGAGAGGCATAGAGAGAGCAGACAGCCTGCACCTTTTTCCCAGGGCAACACCAGAGGACATCAGTTTAAGGTGAGGGGTGGAAAGTTTAGGGGAGATGTCAGGGTAAGATTTTTTTTCAACCCAGAGTAGAAGATGCCTGAAATGCATTGCCAGGGGTGACGATGGAGGCTGGTACAATAGCGACATTTAAAAGATTCTTAGACAGACTCATAGTTGCAAGAAAAACAGACGCTTTTGGGTGTTAGGTAGGGAAGGTTTAGATTGTTGAGGTCAGCACAACATCATGGGCTGAAGGGCCTGCAATGGGCTCTAATGTTAAGTGTTTATCTGCAAATCAGGTCAAGTGAGAATGTGGTAAGTTATGAGGAAACAGAAATCCATGAGCAGGAAAGGAGGTCAGGTGGTGCAGTCTGTACAAATGAGGACTGGTTTGAAAAACTGGATTTTCAGAAACTGTTTATTTTCATACAACAGCAATTAGCATTTCACAAAATTTGTGCTTTTGAAAATGGTACTGGAAAAGCAATTGGTGATAGTTAACACTGCTAGTCACATAATATCAGCTTCAGCAGACTAAACCTAGCAGCTGTAAGTGGAATTAATATACAATAAGGTTAATTTAGAAAATAATACATTCAAATTATTACAAATAAAAATAGTAAATACAGGCTAAAATTAAAACTTAGCAATCTTTTTGTCAATTTCATTAACTTGAAGCATAATTGTCATAGTGGAAAGCATCAGAGGAGCAGTTCAGTCTGCAGGGGAATGGTCCGGGTCTGTGTCAGTATCATTGTCGCAATAGGTAATATCAATTTCTGAAAATAAAGGGAGAAACAGTGAGATGTCGGCATGGTTACACTGCAGTTGTGCAGGCAGCTTATTTACAACGTGCTCAAAGTCAGAATCAAATTTATTGTCATGAACATGTTGCAAAATTTGTCATTTTGTGGCTGCATCACTGGTGCACATATTGCTCTAAATTACAGTTAAAAAATAAATAAACTAATTCAAAAAGAAGAGAAAGTGAGGCAGTGTATGTGGTTCATTGTCTGTTCAGGAATCTGATGGTAGAGGGGAAGAAGCTGTCCTTGTGGTGCTGGGTATTTGTCTTCCGCTCCTGTACCTTTTCCCCAATGTTAGCAGAGTGAAGAGGGCATGACCAGGGTGATGGGGTCCTTGAAGATAGAGGCTACTTTCTTAAGACACTGCCTCTTGTACATGTCCTCAGTGGAGTGGAGACTGATGCCCATGATGGCACTGACTGGGTTCACAACTCTCTGTCATCTTTTCCTGCCCTGTTCATTGGCATCTCCATACCAGTGATAAAACTGGTCAGAATACTCTCTATGGTGCACCAGTCGAAATTTGCAAGAGACCTTGGTGGCATAGCGAATCCCCTCAAACTCCTCATGAACTATGAAGAGCCTTCATCATGATTGGATCATCATGGAGGCCCCTTGACAGATCCTCAGAGATGATTACACCAAGGAATTGGATGTTCTTAATCCTTTCCACTGCTGACCCCTTGATGAGGGCTAGTTCCTAATTCTCCCCCCACCCTGCCGAAGTCCATTAGTTTTGATAATGTTGAGTGCACCATTGTTGTTGTGACACTACTCAACTAGCTGATTATCTCCTTCCTATACGCTTCTCATTGGTGTCTGTGATTCTGTCGACTATCGTGGGAAAAATGATTTAGGATGTGTATTATCGTGACGTTCACCTCAAGATGCAGATTTCAACTGCAATTCTAAGGTGCACTGATCAAAACTCATTTTTATCAAGATTTTTTGACTTTGACCATGTTTGAAAGGACTACCTGAGGAGAGATAAAGTCACTGAAAGATGCACAGATGAGCAGGCAAATCCAGAAAGGAGGCAATTGGAAATGACCACAGGAATCCGGTTATGAAGAGAATTTTCGGAATGTAAAGAGTGGAAAATCAAGTTAAAATTATTTAGAACTACCATAGCTAACAATTGGGGTCCAAATTTGGAGCACTGTCATTCCAGGCTGGAATTTACTGGATAATTCTAGAAAAAGTATGGAATTCCAGTAAATGAACAGACAAGTTGTTGTGATAAATGAATCAAAAATCACACCAGTGCGTATCTGAATGGGGATTTGGTCTGTTTTTCTGGAGTGGTGGTTAGCTAAGAGATTCAATTTGACTTCTAAATTCTTTATAAACTCATTGGCAGGGAGGTTTGCTCGTACCTGACAAGGGAATGTTGCAAAATGTGATGCCTCACACTGTGTATTCTGCACATTTCATAGTTAACGTCAGGGCAACAAAACTGGCAAGGAAAAGCTGACTAATAGTAGCAATAGTTAGGATTTTTAAGGTGTATTTTTTTAATTTTTCACACTATGAACCATATTAGCATTAACCATAAACATTTCCCTCTTGAATATAAACACAGTGTCATTTTCTCCCCTTTTTCCCCACTCCCTTCCCCCCCTCCTTCCCACCCCCCTTCCCTACCCACTAAATGTTCAACATATATGATTCATTAAACCCATTAAACAATGTCATCACACAATGAAAATAAACAAGAAAATTGTGTCATCTACTTTTACACATTGGGTCAGTTCATTTCGT
The DNA here is from genome assembly GCF_036971445.1 of Narcine bancroftii. Classification (NCBI taxonomy): domain Eukaryota; kingdom Metazoa; phylum Chordata; class Chondrichthyes; order Torpediniformes; family Narcinidae; genus Narcine; species Narcine bancroftii. The sequence goes on from NC_091477.1 coordinate 59,486,053, forward strand.
CTTCTTCTCATTCTGCCATTTTAGGGGGTGGAGGTCTGTGGTAGGACCTCTCTGTTGTGTGTTCCATGTACGGTTCCCAAATTTGTTCGATTACTGTGACGTTATTTCTTAGATTATATGTTATTTTTTTCCAATGGAATACATTTATTCATTTCTATGTACCATTGCTGTACTCTCAGGCTCTCTTCTGATTTCTGTAGCAAAAAAATTATACATTTTTTTGCTACAGCTAAGGCTATCATAATAAATCTTTTTTGTGCTTCATCCAAATAGTTCTTTATTTCTTATATTATTTAGAAGAAAGATCTTTGGATTTTTTGGTGTGTTGCTTTTTGTGATTTTATTTAATACCTGATTTAGATCTTCCCAAAACTTTTCCACTTTCTCACATGCCCAAATTGCATGTACTGTTGTTCCCGTTTCCTTCTTTCAGCGAAAACATCTATTTGATACTGTTGGGTCCCATTTATTTAACTTTTGGGCCGTGGTGTACAGCCTGTGTAACCAATTATATTGTATCATGCGTAACCTCGTGTTTATTGTATTTCTCATAGTTCCGGAGCATAGCTTTTCCCATTTTTCATTTTTTATCTTTATGTTTAGATTTTGTTCCCATTTTTGTTTGGGTTTATAGCTTATTTCATCATTCTCTTTCTCTTGCAGCTTGATGTACATGTTTGCTATAAATCTTTTAATTATCATTGTGTCTGTAATCACATATTCAAAGCTGCTTCCTTCTGGTAACCTCAGCCTGCTTCCCAATTTGTCCTTCACGTAGGTTTTCAGTTGGTGGTATGCAAACATTGTACCATGAGTTATACCATATTTGTACTTCATTTCTTCAAGAGATAATAAATTATTTCCCAAAAAAACAATTTTCTATTCTTTTGATCCCTTTTCACTCCCATTCTCTAAAGGAAAGGTTATCTATTGTGAAGGGGATTAGTTGATTTTGCATCAATAATAATTTTGGTAGTTGGTAATTTGTTTTTTTTCCTTTCTACGTGAATCTTCTTCCAAATGTTGAGCAAATGGTGCAGTACTGGTGAACTTCTATGTTGCACCAGCTTTTAATCCCACTTAAATGTTCTGGTATCTTCTCCCCTATTTTATCTAGCTCTAATCTGATCCAATCTGGTTTTTCCCTTGTTTGATAAAAATCTGATAGATATCTTAATTGTGCTGCTCTATAATAATTCTTAAAGTTTGGTAGCTGTAAGCCCCCTTGTTTATACCATTCTGTTAATTTATCTAGTGCTATCCTCTGTTTCCCCCCTTTCCATAAGAATTTCCTTATTATTTTCTTTAGCTCATTGAAGAATTTCTCTGTTAAGGAAAGGTGTATTTTATGTAATAAAATTCTCCAATGAACTAGGACTTCAATAAAACAAAATTTGACATATAACTCCATGAAGAGATATTATTGATTCAGCTGTGGAGAGCAGTTATGATGACTGTTTATCATGCCCTGAATTATTTTTTTTATCCGTCCGAAATACAGATATATAGAACATAGAATTTCAGGACCATCACTGGAGAGGACGAGCTCTGGACTTGGAAGAACTGTGTGTGTTGGGAACTAGCTTTGGTGAGTGTGTTTAAAAAGGGAGCAGAGCCAATTTAAGGGTTAAATGGTGGAAGGGACTACTACTGATAAGGAGCAGTGACAAATGAAACTAAGGGTAGTTCAAGTGGAGCATCCAGTGTGTGAGTGGGACTTTGGCTCATGAGGCTTCGGCATGCAGAAGCTGAGAAAGAGATTTTTTTCCAGGAGGGTAAGGATAGGCGGCGGCGGCCTCGATCCGGGCAGGAGCAAGGGGGAGACGGCGGCCCCGGCCTCGGTCGAGTGAGGCAGGCGGAGGCCCCGATCCGGGCAGAGAGTGGGAGGCGGCGGCCCCAGTCCAGGCACAGGGTGAGCTGCGGCGGCCTCGGCCCCGGTCCGGGCAGTATGGACCGACCTAGGAGGGGAGGCAGGCCCCTCCAGCCCGGGTAAGAAACCTGAATAGGAGAAGGCCACTCCGATATAAAACCTATGACCCAAGGACCTCGCTGCCACGTCCCAGCTTGCTCGGCCATGGCACACGAACCATGGGTGTAAAGGGTGGGGCCAGTACTGCGCGCACTGCACTCCACCAAAAAGCTCCTTTGCGCAGGCCCGAGGACAGGTCCACATCCTCCCCCTCCATGTCCTCCCCCTCCATGTCCTCCCCCTCCACGTCCTCCCCCTCAAAAGATGCTCACAAACTCAAGCTAGCATGCTGGAACATCAGAACCATGCTAGACAAGGCTGACAGCCACCGACCTGAACGTCGGTCTGCCCTCATTGCACATGAACTCCTCAGACTTGACATCGACATAGCCGCTCTCAGTGAAGTCCGCCTGGCAGATGTAGGCAGCCTCCAAGAACGCGGCGCGGGCTACACACTCTACTGATCTGGCAAGCCTTCGGATGAACGACGCCTATCTGGTGTAGGCTTCATGGTCAAGAGCTTCATTGCCTCCAAACTCGAAAACCTTCCGACAGGCCTCTCGGACCGAATCATGTCCATGCGACTCCCCCTTCAAAACAAGCGTCGCATCACCCTCATCAGTGTCTATGCTCCAACCCTCCAGGCGGAACCAGCAGAAAAGGACAAGTTCTACACCAACCTGCGCAACCTCATCCAATGCACCCCTACAGCTGACAAGGTTGTAATCATGGGCGACTTCAACGCTCGTGTCGGCAAAGACTCAGAAACCTGGCCAGGAATCTTGGGCAAGCATGGCGTCGGCAAGTGCAACGACAACGGGCGCCTCCTGTTGGAGCTCTGCGCAGAACAGCGGCTTGTCATTACAAACACCCTTTTTCAGCAGAGGGACAGTCTTAAGACCACCTGGATGCATCCCCGATCCAAACACTGGCACCTCCTGGACTACATCCTGGTGCGAGAAAGTGACAAACGAGATGTGCTCCACACCAGGTTCATGCCTAGCACGGAATGCCACACTGACCACCGGCTGGTTCGCTGCAAGCTCAACCTTCACTTCAAGCCAAAGCCCAGGAACAGTAAAGACCCCAGAAAGAGGTTCAATGTTGGAAACCTGCAGTCAGACGAAGCGAGAGGAAACTTCCAGGCAAACCTCAAAGCAAAGCTCGACGATGCAACCCGCCTCACGGACCCGTCCCCTGAAACCCTCTGGGATCAGTTGAAGACTACCATACTGCAATCCACTGAAGAGGTACTGGGGTTCTCCTCCAGGAAAAACAAGGACTGGTTTGACGAAAACAGCCAGGAAATCCAGGAGCTGCTGGCAAAGAAGCGAGCTGCCCACCAGGCTCACCTTACAAAGCCGTCCTGTCCAGAGAAGAAACAAGCCTTCCGTCGCGCATGCAGCCATCTTCAGCGCAAACTCCGGGAGATCCAAAATGAGTGGTGGACTAGCCTCGCCAAACGAACCCAGCTCAGCGCGGACATTGGCGACTTCAGGGGTTTCTACGAGGCTCTAAAGGCTGTGTACGGCCCCTCACCCCAAGTCCAAAGCCCGCTGCGCAGCTCAGACGGCAAAGTCCTCCTCAGCGACAAGATCTCCATCCTCAACCGATGGTCAGAACACTTCCAATCTCTTTTCAGTGCCCTGCTCCAGCTCCCTCAACAGCCCCTAAGGCTAGAGCTGGATGAGGTCCTCACCCTGGATGATACATATAAGGCAATCGAACAACTGAAAAGTGGCAGAGTACCAGGTATGGATGGAATCCCCCCAGAGGTCTGGAAGGCTGGCGGCAAAACTCTGTATGCCAAACTGCATGAGTTTTTCAAGCTTTGTTGGGACCAAGGTAAACTGCCTCAGGATCTTCGTGATGCCACCATCATCACCCTGTACAAAAACAAAGGCGAGAAATCAGACTGCTCAAACTACAGGGGAATCACGCTGCTCTCCATTGCAGGCAAAATCTTCGCTAGGATTCTACTAAATAGAATAATACCTAGTGTCGCCGAAAATATTCTCCCAGAATCACAGTGCGGCTTTTGCGCAAACAGAGGAACTACTGACATGGTCTTTGCCCTCAGACAGCTCCAAGAAAAGTGCAGAGAACAAAACAAAGGACTCTACATCACCTTTGTTGACCTCACCAAAGCCTTCGACACCGTGAGCAGGAAAGGGCTTTGGCAAATACTAGAGCGCATCGGATGTCCCCCAAAGTTCCTCAACATGATTATCCAACTGCACGAAAACCAACAAGGTCGGGTCAGATACAGCAATGAGCTCTCTGAACCCTTCTCCATTAACAATGGCGTGAAGCAAGGCTGTGTTCTCGCACCAACCCTTTTTTCAATCTTCTTCAGCATGATGCTGAACCAAGCCATGAAAGACCCCAACAATGAAGACGCTGTTTACATCCGGTACCGCACGGATGGCAGTCTCTTCAATCTGAGGCGCCTGCAAGCTCACACCAAGACACAAGAGAAACTTGTCCGTGAACTACTCTTTGCAGACGATGCCGCTTTAGTTGCCCATTCAGAGCCAGCTCTTCAGCGCTTGACGTCCTGCTTTGCGGAAACTGCCAAAATGTTTGGCCTGAAGAAAACTGAGGTCCTCCATCAGTCAGCTCCCCACCATGACTACCAGCCCCCCACATCTCCATCGGGCACACAAAACTCAAAACGGTCAACCAGTTTACCTATCTCGGCTGCACCATTTCATCAGATGCAAGGATCGACAATGAGATAGACAACAGACTCGCCAAGGCAAATAGCGCCTTTGGAAGACTACACAAAAGAGTATGGAAAAACAACCAACTGAAAAACCTCACAAAGATAAGCGTATACAGAGCCGTTGTCATACCCACACTCCTGTTCGGCTCCGAATCATGGGTCCTCTACCGGCACCACCTACGGCTCCTAGAACGCTTCCACCAGCGTTGTCTCCGCTCCATCCTCAACATCCATTGGAGCGCTTTCATCCCTAACGTCGAAGTACTCGAGATGGCAGAGGTCGACAGCATCGAGTCCACGCTGCTGAAGATCCAGCTGCGCTGGGTGGGTCACGTCTACAGAATGGAGGACCATCGCCATCCCAAGATCGTGTTATATGGCGAGCTCTCCACTGGCCACCGTGACAGAGGTGCACCAAAGAAAAGGTACAAGGACTGCCTAAAGAAATCTCTTGGTGCCTGCCACATTGACCACCGCCAGTGGGCTGATATCGCCTCAAACCATGCATCTTGGCGCCTCACAGTTTGGCGGGCAGCAACCTCCTTTGAAGACTGCAGAGCCCACCTCACTGACAAAAGGCAAAGGAGGAAAAACCCAACACCCAACCCCAACCAACCAATTTTCCCCTGCAGCCGCTGCAACCGTGTCTGCCTGTCCCGCATCGGACTTGTCAGCCACAAACGAGCCTGCAGCTGACGTAGACTTTTACCCCCTCCATAAATCTTCGTCCGCGAAGCCAAGCCAAAGAAAGAGATAATGGAGGCAGCAGCTAGGGAAGTGGAACACTCTGATTGCAGCATGTGGGAAGTCTGGACAATTGTCCCTGGGTGCAGGAGGTGCATCCATCTGCAGCTCCTGGGAGACTGGGATAGGGAACAGGAGCTGGATGAACATTGGATCATTCAGGAGGTATAGGCAGTCATAGAGAGGAGCTTCAGGGAGACATTCACCCTAAAGGTCAGTAGGTAGGAAGCTGGGTGACTGTTAGGAGAGGGAAGGGGAAGAGGCAAACAGAGCAGAGAACCCCTGTGGGCATTCCCCTCATCAACGAGTATATCAATTTAGATAGTGTTGGGGGAATGATCTACCTGGCACAGAGACTGGCCCCTCAGCTCAGAAGGGAAGAGGAGAGATGAGGAGAGCTATGGTGATTGGGGATTTGTTAGTTTGACGAGTGGATAGGAGGTTCTGTGAATGAGATTGCTTCATAATAATTTTGAAAATGAGGTAACTGAAGTCCACCTAATGCATATTTCCATGTAAGTTTGTGCAAAGCTATTCGTGCTAATTTTCCTTTCCATATAAACCCCTGTACCTCTCTATTCAGATCCTGAAAAAAAACCCTTTGAAAGTAAACATAGTATTGACTGAAACAAATATTGGATTCGAGGAAAAATATTCATTTTAATGCAATTTACTTGACCAATTAATGTTAATGGAAGATCATTCAATTTAATCAAATCCATTTTAATCCTTTTTAATAAAGGAACATAATTTAATTTATATGTAAAGATTGATAATCTGCATTTACTATTACTCCTAAATATTTAATTCTATCTGACCATTTTAATTCTATAATATTTTGATATTCTGACCCATTGTTGTTCGTTATATACATTAATGATCTAGATGATGGGGTGGTGAATTGGATTAGTAAATATGCAGACGATACTAAGATAGGTGGAATAGTGGATAATGAAGAAGGTTTTCAAGGATTGCAGAGGGATTTGGGCTGCTTAGAAAAGTGGGCTGAAAAATGGCAGATGGAATTTAATGCTGATAAGTGTGAGGTGCTTCATTTTGGTAAGAAGAATCAGAACAGGACATACGTGGTAAATGGGAGAGCATTGATGAATACAGAAGAGCAGAAAGATTTAGGAGTAACGGTACATCGTTCCCTGAAGGTAGAAACTCACGTGAATAGGGTGGTGAAGAAGGCTTTTAGTATGCTGGCCTTTATCAATCATTGCATGGAATATAGGAGTTGGGAGGTGATGTTGAGATTGTATAAGACGTTGGTGCGGCCTAATTTGGAGTTCTGTGTGCAGTTCTGATCGCCTAATTAGAGGAAGGATATAAACAGAGTGGAGAGAGTGCAGAGAAGGTTGACCAGAATGTTACCTGGGTTTAAGCATCTAGAGTATAGGGAGAGATTGGACAGATTAGGTCTTTATTCTTTGGAGCATAGAAGGTTGAGAGGGGATTTGATAGAAGTATTTAAGATTATGAAAGGGATAGACAGAGTAGATGTGGATAGACTATTTCCGTTAAGAGGAGGAAAGATTAAAACAAGAGGACATGAGTTAAGAATTAAGGGGCAGAGGTTTAGAGGTAACATGAGGGGGAACTTCTTTACTCAGAGAGTGGTAGACGTGTGGAATGAGCTTCCGGGAGAAATAGTGGTGGCGGAGTCAATTGTATTATTTAAGAAAAGGTTGGACAGGTATATGGATGAGAAGAAGATGGAGGGTTAGGGCATTGTGCAGGGAGGTGGGACTAGAGAGGGGTGTTTGGTTCGGTGCAGACTAGAAGGGCCTAATGGCCTGTTTCTGTGCTGTAAATTGTTATGTTATGTTATGAATAATCTCCTTCCGCAACTGGCAATATTTCACTCTTATCTCAGTTTACTTTATAGCCAGAAAACTCTCCAAATTTCAACAAACAATCTTGAAAATATTTCAAAGACTGCTCCAGTTCTGTCAAATACACCAACACATCATCTGCAAACAAATTAATCATATTCATCATCCGCAATTCTCATCCCTTTAACCTTATCATTCTGTCATATTGTCTTAGCTAACAGTTCGATAGCCAATGCAAACAAGGCTGGTGATAATGGACAATCTTGCCGGGTCAATTGTGTCAATTTAAATGGTAAAGAAGTTTGACCATTTGTCACCACCCTAGCAATTGGATTTGTATATAGAGCCTTAACCCAACCAATAAAATAAGGGCTAAAATTAAACTTCTCTAACATCTTAAATAAAAAATTCCACTCAACCCTATCAAAAGCTTTTTCCACATCCAGTGCATCCAGTGCATCCACATCCAGTGCATCCACTGAAAGTACATTTAAGTGAAATATCAGGTCATTGAATTACTAACACTTGGATAGTTTCTCTTCCAAATTTATTCCAAATCCAATACAACACAATCAGGGCAAAATATATTCTCTGAATATTACATTATGGAGAAAAAACATGAAATTGTCAAATTTTAACTGTGAATTATTTTAATAAGGGTTGGGGTTGCTGTCTATATCCATTGACCAATGTTATCAATCTAAGGATGTTATCAGATGTGTTTCTATTCTTAATAAAGCCTGTTTGATCTATATGTATCAACTGAGGTAAATATTTATCAAGTCTATTTGCTATAATTTTGCTATAATTTTATAATCTACATTTAATAAAGAAATAGGTCTATATGAAGATACTTTCTACCTTTCTTTGGAATCACAGTAATTATAGCACTCGAACAAGATTCCGCTAACAACTGATTCTCAGTTATTTGCTACAATACCTCTCCAAATACAGAGGATAAATATTCATAAAATACTTTATAAAATTCAACTGAAAATCCATCATCCCCTGGCGACTTTCCATTCAGCATCTCAAAAACTGTAAATGGAGCTTCCAATTACTTAACCTCCTCCTCCCCTAAAACAGATAATTTTAATTTGGATAATTAAGATTCAATAGAACCAATGTCCTGCTTTCCCTCAGAAGTATATAATTTTTGGTAAAATGAATAAAACTGATCATTAATTTCCTGAGGTTTATAGGTAACTATAGAATTCTTTTTAACATCATTAATAATTCACCATATCTGTTCCATTTTTAATTGCCATGCAAATACCTTATGAGCTCTCTCACCCAGTTCATAATAACGTTGCTTAGATCAGTGAATTAAATGCTCATACTGGTAAGTTTGTAATGTATTATAATGTAATTTCAGCTTCATTAAAGCACATTTTTTAATCTTCTGTAACATCTTTCTGAAATTCCTTCTCCAACTCAGTAATTTGCTTCTCCAATGTTAAACTTTCCACCACATATTGTTTTTTAACTTTCGTAGTGTAACTAATAATTTGCCCTTGTAAATATACTTTCAAAGCGTCCCACAATACAAAATTACTACTTACTGAATTAGTATTCTCAGTCAGGAATAAAGCAATCTGTTCCTTAACACAAGTAATAAACTCTGGTTTCTTCAGTAGCATTGTATTAAACCTCCATCTATAAGACAATTGCACCACTTCTGGACTTGCACAGGAGAAAAACAACATAGAGTGATCCGCTATAACCCGACTTTTATATTCAGCCTGTAGTACTCTACCTTGAAAATGTGCTGATACCAAAAAAAAATCTATTCTAGAAAATGAATCATGTCTAGATGAATGAAAAGAAAATTCTTTCTCTATAGGATTTACTCTCCTCCAAATATCCACCAAATTCAAATCTTTCATCAGATCTCCTATTTGTATTGCCGTTTTTGATTTCCTTGTACTTTTTGGAGATCTATCCAATAAAGGATCTAAATCACAGTTAAAGTCTCCCCCAACCAATATATTATTATTGGCCTGATTTAACAACAAAAAAGCCTCCAACATGAACCGTTCCTCGTCTACATTAGGTGCTTAAATATTTAACAAGGTCCACGATTCAGCAAAAATTTTACAATTCACCATCAAAGCCCTCTCTGCATTTCCTTCAAATAATTCCAATTCAAATGGTAATTTCTTATGAATTAAAATCGCTACACCCTTCACTTTAGAATTAAAAGAAGAAGAGAGCACATGACCAACCCACTCTCTCTTCAATTTCAAATGTTCTTTTTCAGTCAAATGTATCTCTTGCAAAAAAACAGTATCAACTTTCATTTTCTTTATGTAAGCCAATACTCATTTACGCTTAATGGGATTATTCAATCCCTGAACATTAAAAGTTGCAAAATTCAAATTAGACATTTCATTAGTAATAAACTTAACACTACTATAAAATTGCTCCCCTTTCCAATTCCTTTAATATTCTGAACCCTCCCCTATATAAAAATTCCACAAAGTCAAAAAAAAGAGAAAATATACTACCCCAAACAAACTACTAAAAAGTAGTAGTTCCCTAAAAATCTGAGTGTGGTAAAAACCCACTAGTGGCAGATGAGTATAAGGTCTCAGTGCCATCCACCCCCCCAGTCAGACTTTCACAAAGTACATAATCAAATATATTCAACCCAATTATTCCAGTCCCAATGATTGTTCCGGGTTTCCAATGTCAAGAAGACTTTGCATCAATTCAACTTTCTTTCCATGTTTCCCATTCTTCCCATTCCCATTACCATTTACCCTCCTTTTAGGCGACGATAATGGCGACCGTCCACTTCCTCGCAGATCTGGCAACGAATTAGCAAAAATTAATGCATCATGGTCATTTTCAAAAAATTGAGATTGAAAATTCCCATAAAAAACTTTCAATACAGCCGGGTAACGAAAAGCAAATTTATAACCGTTTTGCCACAATACTTCTTTAGATTAATTAAATTCTCGGTGCCTTCTAATAATTTCTTAACTCAGATCAGCATAAAAAAGCACTCTGTTATTTTGAACCATCATTGGAGTTTAATTTTGCCGTGCTTTCTGCACTGCAACTCGTAGTATCATTTCTCTATCCTGATATTTTAAACAACGAATCAAAACTGCTCGCTGTGGTTGACCTGGAAATGTTTTTTTCCTCAATGCTCTTTGTGCCCGGTCTAGCTCCAGACCATCCGGAAAAAAATTTGTTTTTTACCTCAGGGATCCATTTCTTAAAAAACTTTACCAAATCTGAACCTTCCATATCTTCTGTGAGACCTACAATTTTTACATTATTTCTTTGACCTTGATTCTCTAATGAATCAATCTTCTTCAATAATTCCTTCTTCTGAATCCCTCAATCCACTTTTTCCATTTTTTCTCTATTACAATCTAGTTGATACTTACATTCAAAAAAAGCTTCTTCAATTAAAAAAAATTATCCTGTACAGTATCCACTGTTTTTATACATCTACTAACAATCATATCTTTCTTCATAGAAGTCATCTCTTCACACATATTATTCATTTTAGTTTTCATTTCCATAAATCCTTGATTTCTCTGAATGGACATCTGCATTGACATGTTTTCCATTTGATGAGCAATCCCTTCCAATATTGTAAACACAGAATCCAGTCCAGGTTCCATCACTTCCCCTTGAGGCCTACCTTCTCTGGTCCCAATCCCCATATATTCTTCTTGTGTTGATTCCAATAATGCTGTGCTTTCTTCCTCTTCTGGTTCTTCTTCCCGTGCAGCTGTGGGTCTGGATACCCGTCGACAGTGTGCCGACCTCGTCAGCCCGCTGAATTTCGGGCTCCCCCACAGCCCACACCTTTTCTAATAATTCTCAGACTCGCGACGCACCGTGCATGCCCGGAAGAGTCACCGACCGAGCAGGTGCGTCTTCTGACGCTACACTGTATGCCCCTAGACCATCAAGCATGACTGCAGGCTTGTGGGTCTGTCCCTGCTCGGCCAATCGGCCCGCATGCCCGGGCTCACTGGGGCGCAAGTCAGGGCTGGTTGAGCTCGTCACAGAACTGGCGCCATCTTGCAGTTGCGCGGTCGGCGCCGGTGGAATACGCAGCCGAGCAGGGATTCTTTGAGGCTTGGGAACTCCAGTCGATGACTCTGTGGCTTCACCTTGGTAGGTAGGCCTCAATTCTTCAATACTTTAATAAGGTAATTTCTTTTGTAACTGAGACTTTGATTTCTTCACATTTGTAGTCATTGCAATCTTCCACTATTCCAAAGTCTGCAAATTCTATTTTTAACCACTTTTACAGGTTTTAAAATTGGGTATTTATGTCTAACTGGGGAAAGGTCTTCCCTCTACGCCATCTTGCCACGTCCCCTCGTTCTGTGAATGAGATTGACGCTCCTGGATGGTATGTTGCCTCCCAGGTGCCAGGGTCAGGGGTGTCTCTAAGCAAGTTCATAGCATTCCAGAGGGGAGAGGGTGAGCAGCCAGATGTCATGGTCCACGTGGGACCAATGACATAGATAGGAATAGGGATGAGGTCCTGAGGAGAGAATATAGGGAGTTAGGTAAGAAGTTAAAAAGCAGGACCTCAAGGGTGGTCATCTCAGGATTGCTGCCTGTGCCACATGCCAGAGAGGGCAGGAACTGGAAAAGGGTTGGTGTAAGGAGCAGGGGTTCAGATTTGGGGATCATTGGGATCTCTTCTGGAGGAGGACTGACCTGTACATAAAGGACAGGCTGCACCTGAACTGGAGCGGGACCTGGGACAAGACATAAAAGTAATCAGTTAGAGGGTTTAAAATGTGTCTACAAAGCTAGGAGAATTAGGAATAAAGGGGATGAACTTAGAGCATGTGGAGCTACGATGTTGTGGCCATTACTGAAACTTGGCTGGAGGAAGGGCAGGATTGGCTGGCACAGGTACCAGAGTTTAAGTATTTTAAAAGGAATAGGATTGGAAGTAAAAGAGGGAGGGACGGCCGGGGGTTGGGGGTGCATAGCATTACTGGTCAGGGATAGGATCACAAAAGAGAGGATGCTGGTGAGGGAGTGTCTCTTGAGATGGTGTGGGTGGAAGTCAGAAATAGGAAGGGAGAAATCACTGTACTAGGAGTTGTCTACAGGCCCCCAAACAGCCTTTGGGACAGTTAGCATAGTGGTTAGTGCAACACCTTTACAGCACCAGCAATCGGGACCGGGGGCTCAAATCCCACACTCTCTGTAAGGAGTTTGTATGTTCTCCCTGTGTATGCGTGGATTTTCTCACAGGGCTCCAGTTTCCTCCCATCATTTGAAGCATACCGGGGGTGTAGATTAATTGAGTGTAAATTGGGTGGCATGGACTTGTGTGCCAAAATGGCCTGTTATCATGCTGTATGTCTAAATAAGCAGGCAGAATGGTGTGGGAAATACAGGGTTGTTGTTATGGGAGACATCAACTTCACTAATATTGACTGGTACTTCCCAACTGTTAAAAGGATAGATGGGGCTGAATTTTTCAGGCGTGTTCAAGAGGACTTCATGATACAGTATGTGGACCAGCCAAGTAGAGGAGAGGCCACAGTGGATCTAATACTGGGTAATGAACCTGTTCAGGTGGTGGACCTCTGGTGGGTGAGCAGTTTGGTGAGAGTGACCACAACTCCCTGAGCTTTAGGATAGCTACAGATAAAAGCAGATAAAATGGGATGAGCTTTAGGATAGCTACAGTAAGATAAAATGGGATGAGACAGGAAATAGGGAGAGTAAATTTGTTTACAGACGTTTCTGGGTGAAAGCACAGAAGTAATGTGAAGGAAGATTAGGGACCATGTGCCGGATTCAGGATAGGTTTGTCCCATGGGACAGGGAAAAGGGAACTGTGGTTGACAGGTGAAACAGCTGGTCAAGAGGAAAAAGGAAGCAGACATTAGATTTCGGAACCAAGAAATATGTGGTAGCCAGGAAGGAGCTTGGGAATGGACTTAAGAGAGCTTGAAGGGGGCATGAGAATTCCTTGGCATGTAGGATTAAGGAGAACCCCAAGGCGTTCTATGCGTATGTGAAGAACAGAAGGATAATGAGAATGATGGTGGAGCTCCTAAAGGATAAAGGAGGCAACATGTGCCTGGAGGTGGAGGAGGTTGGGGAGGTCCTAAATAAATACTTGGCTTCAAAATTCACAAGAGAAAAAGGACCTGGATCAGGATGAGTTCAGATAGGACAGGCTTGTGTGCTGAACATAGTTGAAATTAAGGAAGAAGAAGTGCTGGATCTTAAAAAGCATCCAGATTGATAAGTGTACGGGACCAGACTTGATTTACCCCAGGCTGCTGTGGGAAGTGAGGGAAGATCTAGCTGGGGCAGTAGCTATGATCTTTGAGTTCTCTTTGGACACAGGGCAGGTGCTGGAGGATTGGAGATTGAAAAATATAGTTCCCTTGTTTAAAAAAGGTAATAGGAAGAATCCTAGGAATTATAGATTGGTAAGTCTTACATCAGAGGTGCGCAAACAATGGAGAGGATTTCTTAAGGACAGGACCTATGAGCATTTGGAGAAGTGCAGTCTACTCAAGGGTAGTCAGCATGGCTTTAGGAAGGGAAGGTCGTGCCTCACAAGTCCAAATGAGATTTTTGAGGAGTTAACAAAAGAAATTGATGAGGATAGGGTGATAGATATAGCCTACATGGATTTGAGAAAGGCTTTTGACAAAGTCCCCCATGAGAGATTCATCCAGAAAGTCATGAGTCACGGGATCATTGGAACTTTGTCTCTGTGAATCAAAAAAAAAACAGGCAGGTAGAAAACCGAGAGTAGTAGTGGAAGGAAAGTTTTTTTGCCTGGAGGTCGGTGACTAGGGGAGTGCCACAAGGATCTGTTCTTAGACCCCTGCTCTTTGTGATTTTTATAAATGACCTGGATGAAGAGGCAGAAGGATGGGTCAGTAAGTTTGAAGATGACACAAAGTTTGGAGGAGTTGTGGATGGAGCTGAAGGTTGTCGAAGGTTACAAGAGAATATAGACAGGATGCAGATTTGGGCAGGAAGTGGCAGATGGAGTTCAATCTGGATAAGTGTGTGGTATTGAATTTTGGAAGGTCAAACCAGAAGGCTGAGTACAAGGTTAATGGTCAGTTACTTTAGATCACACATGTCAAACTCTGGCCCGCGGATATAATTATATTTGGCCCGCAAGATCATATTAAATATATATTAGAGTTGGCCCGCTGGCCGCCGCGCAAGTATAGCACATGCACAGCAGCAAGCACCGCCATAGTAGTTTTTAGCACTTCCACAGCAGGCACAGCAGTACACCGATATAGTTAACGGGAAAGTTAATTAGATATTCACAGCGGCGCCGATACAACAGACCCGCCACCTAGCTACAACGGACCCGCTGCCTAGCTACAACGGACCCGCCGCCTAGCTCCATGTGGCTGGACATGGTGGGTCACCTCTGCGTCTCCTTGAGCTTCATCTGTGGGCGGGTGCTGCTGGGCATCGAACTTTCCGCTGGAGTGGAGGTCGCGGACGAGTTCCACCCCTCTCACGGTATTCCCGGTGAGATGGCGAGACCAGTGGGGATTCCTTGGGTTGTTGGCGGCGGTTGCGGCAGGCGGAGGCGGGGGCAGAGGAGGGAGAGGGTGCAGGGGAGGGGATGCCGCTCGGGTTTGCTGGCTGGGCTGGGGAGGGCTCCCTGCAGACCTCCGCTCCCTGGCATGCTTCTCGGCATGATCCCTGGCATGATCCATGGCATGATCCTTGGCTTAAAGGCTAGAGAGAAATATTATTTATTGAATATTTTATTTCTTATTTGTTAATGCTTCTTATGGAAAGAGTTTAACCAAAACTATTATTAAACATTTATTTTAATAAGAAAAAGTTTAACATTACATATGTTGAGAGAAAACATGCAGATGTTGTTGAAAATTTTCAATAAATATTTAGTTCGGCCCTCGACTTAGTCCAAGTTTTTAATTTTGGCCCTTGGTGAATTTGAGTTTGACACCCCTGCTTTAGAGTGTGGATGAACAGAGGGACCTTGGGGTTCAAATCCCATACATCCCTCAAGGTTGCCCCACTGGTTGATTGGATAGTTAAGAAGGCCTATGAGATGCTGGGCTTCATTAGTAGGGGATTGAGCTCATGAATAGAGAGGCCATGTTGCAGCCCTACAAATCTCTGGTGAGACCACACTTGGAGTATTGTGTTCAGTTCTGGCTACCTCATTATCAGAAGGATATGGAAACTATGGAGAGGGTGCAGAGGAGATTTACCAGGATGTTGCCTGGATTGGGAAATAAGTCTTTTGAGGCAAAGTTAGCAGAGCTGAGACTTTTCTGTTTGGAGTGTAGAAGTATGAGAGGAGATTTGATAGAGGTCTTCAAGATTATGAAAGGTATAGATAGGGTAGACAGCCAGCACCTGTTTCCCAGGGGAAGATCAGCAAACACCAGAGGATGTATGTACAAAGTTAAGGGAGGGAAGTTTAGGGGAGACATTAGAGGTGTTTTTTTGATGTAGAAAGTAGTGGATGCCTGGGGGCTGAAACAGTAGAGGCATTTAAGAGACTTGTAGGAACCAAAATATGTAATATGTTTATTTACCTTGTTCGTTCGGCATCCCGGGATTGATGTGATGAATGTGGCCATCTTTGTTCTTGTGCATATGGCTGAGTGCCGTGGGAACAAGCGCAGTGCATTTGTGTATTGGAGTGTGATGTGTTTGAGTATTGGAGTGCTGGATGGAATGTTTGCGGTGTGTTCGCGTATTGGAGTGCCGGCTGTAACATGCACGGTATGTTCATGTATTGGACTGCCAGACGGAGAATGCACAGTGCGTTCGTGTATTGGGGTGTCGTCTTGACCATGCACAGTGCATTTGTGTATCGGAGTGCCAGCTGGACCATGTACGTTGTGTTCGTGTATTGGAGTGCCGGTTGGACCATGCACAGCGTGTTCATGTACTGCAGTGCCGGTTGGACCATGTACGGTGTGTTTGTGTATTGGAGTGCCGGTTGGACCATGCACAGTATGAATTGGGAGCTTCAGGAAATATTATACAACATGGCAGTATAAGGTGAGTGAAATGCTCATATTTTTCATTGACCATCTTCATGGATGTTACTTGGACCTTTAATTCAGATATTATCATAAATGGCCCAGCTACTCTCCAAGTGGCTATTTATTGGCTTGAAATTGCTACAAAAATTTATTGTTTGGAACAGAAAATAGATTAGAAATGTTTTGAATTGATATTGAAAATAATATGGTGTCCATCTTGGAAATCCCTCAAGTTTGGGGCAGTTTGTAATCACATTCATCAGCCATTTTTATTGGCTAGAGAGGGATTTAGAACTTCTAATCTAATAGCAAATTGTTCTGGAGGCACGTTGGTGAAGCTGTATTTTGAAAAATAGTGATATTATAAATGGATGCTGCGGTGGAAACCCATTAATAGTAGCACGTTACAGCCATCAGAAGCGGTAGGTTTACATTTGTGGTCTCCTGTGTATTTATGACAAGTTTGAACACAGTTTGGATTTTGCTGCTTCTAGTCCATTGGGGACTATTGATTTGGCTTGTGTGGTGTGTGCCCGATGGACGTGGGAACAAGAGGAGTAAAAATGGCCGCAGCTGCTGTTAAGGAGCAACATATTGAAGACAGGAAGATAGCAGACCTCAAAGAAGAACTGAGGCATCAAAAGAAAAAGTCATGTTAAAAAAGTTCTGATTGAGAGACTGAAGCAGGCGAAGGAAGAAAAGATGACTTCGGTTGATGGGAATGAATACATTGCAAAATCATTGCCGAGGACAACGACTAAATTTGAAGAGAGCAACATGGAAATGGTCGAAGGCCTGTCACCAAAATATGATGAAGAGGATAAAGAGGATGATGATGCAAAGGGTGTGCAATTAGAACCGGAGAAAGGGTCTTCTGGCATGCATCTGGCATGCAGGAAGAAAATCAAGCAAGTGACAGTGCGTCAAATGTTGAAAGCAGGAGAAGTTCTTCTATTTCAAGTTTCTCGTACTACAAGTTCTGCATCGACAGTATAAAGACCGAACTGAAAAGGCCGCTCTTCTTGTGTGACAAAAATCATTTAAGGATAAAAATATTTTAGAAGAACATGAGGAGCAGCTAAGGAGGAAGGAGATGAGGAGAGGAACAGATAAGAAGGGAGATAAAAAGGAGAAGCATTGCTGCTAATATGGCCAAAATGGAGATATGAGAAGGCTCAGCGGTGTCTGGTGTTTGGAATAAATTATCTCAAGTGTATGATAGTAAGAAATCATATTTTGAAAAAGAGGCACAGGAAAGGAAACCACTTAATAAGGCAGATATCATAGTTACCACGGGTACAAGATATGCATATGCATGGACCAATCCTCCCAGAGCATGGTGCTATCAATCCACATGTACCAGTGACATCTTCCGCAGACAGAGCTGGGTCTTGGGTCCAGTCAAACGCTGCAGCTTACTTGGCATTCCAGTCAAGCATCAGAAATATGGGTGATCCTGCACATGTGAGGTTTCCAGATGCATTTCCTACTATAAGAGGCAGTGAACAGAGCAATGAACAATCATCCATGAGAAGAAACAATGAAATTGTTGCATCTTTGATCCAGCTACAGTCTCTCTCTTTGCCCAAGAAGGAGATTCAAGCTTTTAATGGAGACCCAATACTTCAGTACCAATCGTTCATGAGATCCTTTAGACACAATATTGAAAACAAGTGCCAAGACCCTGAAGAATGTTTTTATTGTTTGGAAATGTTCACAGAAGGACGACCAAAGGAACTTGAAAAGAGTTGTCAACATATGTCCTTGGATAACAGATTTGTCAGAGCCAAGACTTTATTAGAGCAACATTTTGGCAACAAGCATAGAATCGCTTCAGCTTATATGGATAAAGCTCTTTCACGGTCATCATTAAAACCAAATGATGCAAAAACTCTACAAGCATATGCTCCCTTTTTAAGAAGATATCAACAATATTCAGGAGCTTGATGTGCCTGGTAATATGTGAATCATTATCTTGGATAAATGATCCTACTGGCTGTGGGATAGATGGAAAGCTTTGGGCTGTGATTTCCAGGAAAAAAATCGATCAAAGGACTTGGTGGATTTTCTTGAAGGGCAGGTGTACATAGATCAGATCCAATGTATAGAAATACAAGAGACACTTCAATGGGGAACAAAGATGCAAGGAGGACCAACTCATAGCCTAGTCCGGAATTGAAAAGGAGAATATTTCCTACTACTGTGTCAGTTACAAATATAGAAACAGATAAAATAACAAAGAAAAAGGAGATTTTGTCTACTGAGACGAGTTGTTTGTTTTGTAAAGGTGGGCATTGGGCATGCTTTGGAACTGTGTTCATGTTTGGAAAAGAAGGAGCATAATGAGAAGATAGCTTTCTTAAAGGAAAATGGAAAATGTTTTGGCTGATGTGTCCTTTACACATCAGTGAAAACTGCAAGAAGTGACTTAGCTGTAACATATGCATATTGAAGCATCTGAAAATACTGCAAATCCATCAAAGGAACAAGAAATTTGGAAAAAAGCAAACAGGAATTAAGGAAATGTCAGAAAACAGTGTTACAGCCTCGATTCAGACAAGTGGCCTTATTGGGGACGGTGAGGATAACTGCAAACTCTCAATGGAGCCTGTACAAGTCAAGACTAAGGACGGGGAGGCAATAGTACATACTTAGGCATTTCTCAACCCAAGCAGCACTGCATATTTTTGCATGGTGGGTCTAATGAATAAACCTGATCTTCAAGGAAAGAAGACAATGTTGAAAACCATGGGACAAGAAAAGATCATGGAAACCAGCATTGTTTCAGGTTTAGAAGTTGCTGGAGTGTGTAGGAAAGATTTTTGTGATCTTCCAATTTTATACACTCAGAAGAGTGTGCATGAAGGAAACATCCCACATAATAATAATAATATCCATCAGTTGTCTTACCTGTGAAAAGTTTTCGCAAAGCCAGAAAAATGAAGAAAATTATAACTGCTGAAGAAATGAATACAGTTATTGAGGAAAGGGATTCAACATGATCAAGATGCAAAAGGTTAGAGGAAGAGATTAATTTTTGAAAGGCTACAAGTCATTGGTTAATAACACCGTTGAGCTGACTACAGAAAACGATTAAGAATGTACCTTGAAGACCCAGCTAATAATGATGCAGAAGGAAAGAGATATTGCATTTCAGCAATGTAATGAGCAAGATGAAGAAATTCAATCACTGCTGCAGGGCTGACAACAGAAGTACCAAGTTATTAATTTCTTGGAAGATAGTGAAAGAAGTACTTTCTTATTGAAAGAATTGAATGCAGAGGGAGAATCTAATAAAAGGCTTCAAAATAAACTGTCAGAAACTGAGACTGAATTGGAAGCTGCAAAATTCGATCTGGAATTGCAGGAAAAGGCATTAGAAGCCAGAGTGGTTGAAAGGGCTGCAGTTCTAGTTTAAGAGATTAGGGTTAGGGTTAGGGTTAAGCAGTCAACTTCTTCACAGGTTTGTACTGTGGATGAGTTTGAAGAGATAATGTCATTTGAATCTTTCTTTATCTAGGATCAACTGCGGAAAGGAAGAAATAGATGAGCAAATCTTTTGCAGGGAAGGTTAAAGAGACTAATTTATTAAAATCGAGGGGATCAGATAAATCATCAAAATCTGGCTCTAAGAGTTCAAATTCTTCCGATAAGAAGCAGACTGCTGAAGAAATGAAAAAAGCCAAATGACATGCTGAAGATGTGCCTCATGTTCAACTGAAAAGGAAAATTGTGTCTCAGACAGGTTTACTGGTCGAAGATTCTGGAGAAAAAGGAACTTTGATAAGAACAAACTGACTTTGTTGTTTTTGTCTACTATGCAGACTTTATTAATCTAGAGTGGAGGTAAAAATCACTCTTTTTCAAGTCTACGTGCTTGTAATCTTGGCTTATGAAGAAAGATCTATATATTTTTGAATGTTATATGTTTGATTGTTTTTTGTAATTGATTGTGTAATTATTATTTAAGACATTACATTTCATTATAATAATTAAGGACTGGTATTATAGCAATCAAATGTGTAATTTGTTTACTTAACTTGTTTGGTCAGCATCTGGGGGTCGATTGGTGGTGCACTCATGTATTGAAGTGCCAGCAAGTAGTGTATGGCGTGAATCAGGACTTCAGGAAATATTATACAATGTGGTGGCATAGATGAGCGTGAGTAAAACACTCATCATTTTCATTCACCATTTTCACGGACATTACATGGTATTTACGGAGCTTTAATACACATGTTATTGTATAGCGGTGCTTTGGCAGGACTACAATTCCCAGAAGGCATTGAACCATCTATGTGATGTCAACGCGTCAAAGCCTGTCGGGTGTGCGATTCTGGCTTTTAAAAGGTTGCGTGCATTCTAAACAGTAATTCCGTTTGATTCGCTGAAAAAACATCTTGTGTGGTTATTTCGTCATGTCCACTGTGATTTCAGTGGCCACAATTGGTGAACCCGACAAGCCCAAAAACACATTTTTGGACAAACATGGACTCTGCAGCCGTTGCTATGAAACTGCAACCTTTCTGGACAGCTGAGCCTGAACTGTGGTTTCAACAAGCTGAAGCACAATTTCACCTTCGCAAAATCAAGTTGGACACCACTTGTAATTACCATCTCGTCAGTGCCCTGGACCAGGCCGTCGCTAAGAGGGTCGACGACTTCCTACAAGATCCACCATGTTCCACCAAGTATGACGTGTTAAAACCACTTTTATTCCATGTATATGATATGTGAGACCGCACCCCTTCATAACTAATGGATGAAATGCTGTTCCTGGCAGCTGGCAAAACACCCAATATATTATTCGAGCAGCTCTTTTTAGAGTGAATGCTAGATGATATCAGGCTCTCATTATCCAAGTGTTCGTTTGAAGACCCAAGGGCTGTAGCGGCAGAGGCAGACATTCTATGGCACAGCGAGGAAAGACAAGTCTGCACAATCAACCACTCCTATATTGACCCCGTGTCGCACTCTAGTGCTCTTAACACATCACTCCCTACAACCAGGCACCGTCCCGAGAAAAGCAAGCAGCCTGTGGATACCTCGTCTTGGTGTTATTACCACAGTCGATGGGGAGTAAATACCTGCAAGTGCCTTCCACCCTCTCCGTTTGTGGGAAATGCCCAGGCCAACCGCCAGTAATGACTGCGGCGGTTGGTGAGAAACCTGCAACCCCACTGTATAAATGGGACCAGTTGTTCCAGTGAAAATTTCTGGAGGACATGGGTTCAGAAGTTAGTGTCTTTCCACCCACTGGTTTTGACACACACCATCCTACCCCAGACCCGCATCTACGAGCAGTTAACAGTTCCAAATGTATCGTGATTGATTGCACACAGAGACAAGCGAGGAGTACAAACACACTTTTAATTGCTTACAATCAACGGCCAGTAGATACAGTAGTCCTCAGGTAAATGTGAGGTAAGGCGGGAAAACTCATTGACAGTGAATTCCTGTTCACTACATGTACCACTTCCTTCAGAAGAGAACTTGCAGGTGAAAAACAGAGACCATTCATTCAACAAAAACTAATAGTTTACAAATATTTACAAGTCTGTCAGGGGGTCTAGTTATTCTAGTTGAGCACCTCAGTACTGGAGGACTTTGGGGTTCCTGAACTTCCTGGACCCCCTGTGGTACAGGGTCAGTGGGTCTTGACGGCTTTGGCTCTGGTCGTGGAGTGGATTGACCCACTTCCCGAGCAGTGTTGTCCAGATCCCTAGGTGGGGTACTTGGTGGTTCCTGGCTTGTTTGAGGCATCAGATCCTCAGTACTGGTGGGTGTCAGATCTCTGATCGAGCCATCAGGTTATGTCACGTAGGCATGCATTGGGTTAGTGTGCAGCAGGGGGTCTGTCTTGCTCCTCCTCATGTACATTCTCAAGAAGACTGATTCTGGTGCCATTAGCCAAGCCAGGAGAGTGGTCCTGGTCATGGATTTCCTCTGGAAAGTGAACATGCGCTTGTGAGGAGTTGCCATGAAGAGGAGCGATCTTATAGTGTGGAGCACCATGGGTAGAACTTCTTGCCAGTGTGAGTCTGGAAGGCCTTTGGACTGGAGAGCCAATTTCACAGTCTTCCATACAGTCACGTTCTCTTTTTCAACGTCCATTCCCCTGGAATTATAGCTAGTCGTTCTGCTTGAGGCAATGTGTCTTAAGAGCAGACACTAGCGTAGTTCTTTGATCGTAAATGATGAACCCAGATTGCTATTGATATAGCTGGCACACTTAAACAGGGTGATAATAGAGTGCAAGGCCCTGATGACCATGGTGGTGGTCATGTCTTGGCAGGGGATGACGAACAGAAAACGTGAATATTCGTCGATGACATTGAGAAAGTACACGTTTCCATTGGTGGAAGGGAGGGGACCTTTGAAATCGACACTGAGTCTTTCGAAGGGGCGGGATGCACATTGTCGGGGCAATAAAAATGCGGCTTGCACTCCGCACAGACCTGGCAGGACCTGGTCATATCCCTGATATCCGCAGTGGAGTAGGGCAGATTGTGTGCCTTGACGAAATGAGCCATGTGAGTGATGCCTGAGTGGCAAAGTTCATCGTGCAGTGACCGCAACTGACCGGTATGTGCAGAGGCACAGCGTCCTCTTGACAGGGCATCTGGAGGCTCATTGAGAGTACCTGGTCTGCATTCTATGTTGTGATTATAGGTGGAGATTTTGATCCTTCACCAGGCAATTTTATCATTCTTTATTTGACCCTTTTTTGATTATTAAACGTAAATGCCACCAATCGCTGGTCGGTGAGCAGTGTAAATTTTCTGCCGGCCAGGTAATGCCTCCAGTGCCTGATGGGCTCTTTCTCCACAAATGGGTTCTGAAGCTCCTGGCTTTGTAGGATGTGGGAGAAAAAGGCAATTGGTTGTCTGCCTGGTTAAAGGTAGCAGCTAGAGCTACGTCAGAGGTATCAATTTCCATCTGGAAGGGTGCGTT
Organism: Narcine bancroftii; assembly: GCF_036971445.1. Lineage (NCBI taxonomy): Eukaryota > Metazoa > Chordata > Chondrichthyes > Torpediniformes > Narcinidae > Narcine > Narcine bancroftii. The sequence continues at coordinate 59,509,300 of NC_091477.1, forward strand.
CTCATCCACCTCATGCATGGTGGCTTTTGCAATGTAGCTCCGAATGTAGTCGAAAGCCGCCTGGGCTTCGGTCAACAATGGGAAAGAAGTGGACTTTAAGAGGGGGTGGACCTTATCCACGTAGAGAGGAACCCATTGGGCTTAGTAAGAAAAGAAGCCCAGGCACCTCCTTAAAGCTTTCAAGGTCTTTGGGATCAGGAGGTCTAATAAGGGGCACATTCGATTGGGGTCAGGACTAATGATGACATTCTCCACCACATAGCCCAGAATTGCCAGACGTTTCATCTGAAACATGCACTTACTGGAGTTGTACATAAGATTCAGGGCCTTGGCCGTGTGGAGAAACGTCTATAGGTTTGCGTTGTGGGCTTCCAGAGAGTGTCCACAAATGGTGACATTGTCGAGAAAAGGGAAGGAGGCCTTCAACTCATACTTGTACAAATCTGTCTCTGGAAGACCAATACACCATTAGTGATACCAAAAGGGACCCTCTTGAACTGATAAAGCCGTCCGTCTGCCTCAAATGCTGTGTAGGGCGGTCCTCGGAATGGATGGACTGATGGTATGGAGCTTTCAGGTCAGTCGTCGAATAGACCTGATATTGCACAATTTTGTTTACCATTTTTGAAATTCGAGGGAGAGTATGAAGTGATTAATTGTTTGGCTAGAGTCAATCACTTGCCTGGACTTTTATGACTGCCACCTGGGCTTTCCATGGGCTGTTGCTGGGCTCAATGATATTTTCTTTGAGCAGCTGCTGTGTCTTGGCTCTAATAAATTCCTGATCCCCCGAACTGTATCGCTTGCTCTTTGTAGCTATTAGTTTGCAATCGGGAGTCAAGTTTGGACACATGGGCTGGGTGGGTGGGAGTGGGAATGAATATTTAGGATGGAGAGACCGCATGTGGCATTCAGCCTTTGGGACCCTCCATTCTGTGCCATGATTGGAGGAAGTGGGCCAGAGTACTCCATGGTCACGCTTTTAAGGTGACACAGGAAGTCCAGGCCCAGCAACACAGGAGCACACAAATCCTTCAGTACATACAATCAGAACTTACAAAATTCTAACCCCCTTTTACAGTTTGATGTACTATACAATACACCAGGATTATCACAGAGTATGTGTGCAAAGCTAGGTAAATACGATAGTCCGTCGGATCTACTTTAAATTGTACCACAGAGCAGTCGCAGAGTTTATAAAGCTCTCAGTGGAGCAAGCGTCTACAAAGCGTCAGTCAAATGTCTGTTTACCCTCACCTCCATCATCAAACTATTCAATTGGTGAGCTATTGCCTGATCTAGGATGACTGATGCCAGTGCTCTGGAAATCCCGTTGCTCCCGATACCGAGGTCACAAGATCACAAAATAAAGGAACAGAAGCAGGTCACTAGGCTCATCGAGTCTCTTCCGTGACTCTACACTAAGCTGAACCATACCCACCCCTAGTTCCAATTTCCAGCCTTTTCCCGATATCTCTTGATACCCCTACCAATTAGATACTTATCAATTTCCTGTTTAAATTCTCCCAGTGAGCTGGCCTCCACCACTGGATGCGGCAGTGAGTTCCACGAATCCACACCCCTCTGACTAAAGTCCTTGTTTCTCATCTCTAATTTTAAGACTGTGACCCCTTTGTCCTTGGGAAACATCTACATCCACTCTGTCATAACTTTTCAAAATGTCTCCATGAGATCCCCTCTCATTCTTCTATACTTGAGTGAATACAATCCAAGAGCTCCCAAACATTCCTCGTACATTAGCCCTCGCATTCCGGGAATCATCATAGTAAACTTCCTCTGCACCCTCTCCAATGACATCACATCCTTTCTCAGAAAGGGGGCCTAAAAATGCACACAGTTCTCCAAATGAGGATGCACCAATGCCCCACACAGCCTCACCAACACCTGTTTACTCTTATACACTATTCCTCCTGAAATAAATGCCAACATAGCATTCGCTTTCTTCACTTCCAATCCCACCTGGTCATTAACTTTCATAGGTTTCCCTGCATGAGCTCACCCAGGTCCCTTTGCACTTCCAAGGTTTGAAATTTATCCCCATCCAAATAATCCCCTGCCTCTTTATTTCCACTGCCAAAATGTAGAACCATACATTTCTCAATGTTGAATCTCATCTGTCAGATTTTTGCACAGTCTCCTAATCTGTCTATATCTTTCTGCAACTTTACGATTTCTTCAACACTTCCTGCTCTACCACCTATTTTGGTGTCATCCGCAAATTTGGCCACAAAACCATTCATTCCAAAATCAAAATCATTAATAAAATTGTAAACAAGACTGACCCCTCTGGAACACCACTTGTTACAGACAGCGGTCCTGAATGGGATCCCTTAATTTCAACCCTTTGCTTCCTGCCTATCAGCCAGTTTTCTATCCTGTCTAATATCATCCCTGCCCTCATCTTATTTATCAGCCTAACATGCGGCACCTTATCAAAACCCTTTTGAAAATCCAAATACACAACATCCATGGCCTCCCTTTTATCTATCCTACTTGAGATTTCTTCAAAACACTCTAATAGGTTGGTCAGGCAGGATCTACCCTTGAAAAAAACAGGTTGATTTGGACCTATCATGTCATACATGTCCAGGTATTTCATAACCTCATCCTTAATGAAGACTCTAATATCTTCCCAACTACCAACGTCAGACTAATAGGCCTATATAGTGTCCTTTTTTTGACTCTTTCCTCTTGGCCAGAGGGCAGACAAGATGGCCACCGCTGCTTCCTGCAATGCCTTACTTTCTGGTGGCGGGTCTTGCCATGAGGCGCAGCAAGATGCTGGTGGCGAACAGCACACAGAGGCTTGGGCTGGCACTTCGGGATTCAGGTACGGTCGAGTGATGATTCAGGAGTTGCACATGCGGTCGCCCTCTTTGGGTTCCCCTAAGCCCTGTAGACCTTCACCCAGTGCCCTTGCATACTGCATCCTGAGCAAATGGAGTCCTTTAAGGGGCATCAGGCGCCGGGATGCTGTGCCTGTCCACAGAAGTAGCATCCCCAGTCGTGCGTGGCCGCAGCAGTTGGTGCTGGGGCTGCAGGGGTAGCTGGCGCCCTATTGACCTGGTCTTCTGAAAAGACACCACTTTTTCCCGTGAGGTCATCAGCTCCTAGTTGGGCCTATTCGAGTGCTTTCACCAGCTTTAGGGTACTAGCCAAGTCTTTCTTCCCCAACTCCAGCAGTCTCTGCCTCACCTACCTGCCACAAGGGCATCCTGGATTTGTTCCTCCTCTCTCACTCGGGCTGTGATCGCTTCGTAGTGGCATTTTCTAGTCAGGGCCCAAAGTTCAAGGACATAATCATCCAGTCACTCACATGGACAATGCCGACATCGAGAGAGTTGGTGCCTCGCCAGAACGTTGTGGGCCTTCAAACCCTCTATGGCAGACTTGTCAATAGCACAGTCTCTGATGAGAGCGAACCCTTTGGGGCCGACCCAAGAGAGAGAAGTGCTGATCTCTGGAGACCATCCGAGTTGAAGTTGTCTTGTGTGGCCATCAGGTAGGACTGGAAGCACTCCAGCCAGTAGGCAAATTCCTCTAGGGCTTATGGGGACAGAGGCTCGACCTGGAGCATGCCTCGTTTCAACAGGGCTTCCATCCTGCTTCAAAGTAAGCTATTAAAATTATAACATGACTGATTGTACTCAGAGACAAATGAGGAGCACAAACACACTTTTAATAGCTTACAATCAATGGCCAGTAGACACAATAGTCCTGAGGTAAGGTGGGAAAAACAGGATTTATATTGGGATAGGTGAGGGTGGAGCCAAGGGAGGAGCCAGTCATCTGAGCAATACACAGACAGTGAATTCTAATTCACTGCACAAAAATTCCAACCTTTGGCACCAGGAAGATGAAGTTTGAGAATCATCTCTACACTTGGCCATTTATTATAGCAGCCATATCCCAACTTGGTGCAAATTTTCTTTGGGCTCATTCATTCCTTATCGACATAAGAGGGCATCGGCTGATAGATGGAACTGTTTGTCAGACTATTCCTCTGCCAGACACCTGTACCCCTGCTCTACACCTTCAAACATTAAATAAACGAATGGATGAACTCTTCAGGCTGTTGTAAGATTTCCCTGAGGTTACTACTCTACAATTTTCTGCCTCCACAGCAAAGCCCGGGGTTACTCACCACATTCGTACAAAGGGCCCTCCTATCCATGCTAAAGCACATTGCTTGCTGCCAGAGAAACTGCATTTAGCAAAGGATGAATTTGCCAGGATGGAGGAACTAGGCATAATTCGTAGGTCCGACTGTCCCTGGGCATCTCCATTAATTATGGTTCCAAAACACAATGGAGGTTGGCAACCTGGTGGAGATTACAGGTGGGTTAAAGGCACCACCATCCCAGATTATTATCTGATACCTCATATTCAAGATTTCTTGGCTAATTTGCATGGAACAAAAATCTTTTCAAAAATAGACAGTGTGTGGCTATCACCAAGTACCAGTGGAGCCAGAAGACATTCCAAAAACACCAATAATTACCCCGTTTGGGTTGTTCGAATTTTTACAAATCCCATTCGGACTAAAGAATGCTGCTCAATCATTTCAACGGGTGATGGATGCTTCAGGACGTGGTATGACCAATGTCTTCATTTACCTCAATGACATTGTGGCCAGTGGGACCAAGGAAGAACATTTGGAACACTTTTTATTTGTCTTCAAGAACTTGGACTGACCATCAATCCAGATAAATGCATTTTTGTAAAGAACGATTGATTTCTTGGGGCATAGAATTACTCAGGAAGGTATGACTCCGCTGCCATCCAAGGTTGAGGCCATTACAAAATACTCAAGATTTGCTACAGTTAAAATCCTGCAGAAATTCTTGGGAATGGTAAATTTTTACCGTTGGTTTCTTCCAGGAGCAATGCAGATCATGAAGCCTCTTATCGATTTACTCTCCGGAAACTATCCATTGGACTGAAGAGGGAAACAATGCCTTCTTGAAGATGAAAGATTTGCTGATTCATGCCACAATGCTCAGCTACCCAGTTTTAAATGTAGTCACTGCCCTTTCTACAGATGCTCCCAGTATGGCCATAGGAGATGCACTTCATCAATATGTCAACGGGCAATGGAAATCATTAGCGTTCTTCAGCCGCCATCTTCGTGAAGCAAAGAAAAAATACAGAGCTTTTGAATAAGGAGCTTTTGGCCATTTACTTGTCTATTCAACACTTCCACTATTTTTTTTGGAGGGCAAAGATTTTACTATATACACCACCCACAAGCCCTTAACATTTGTCTTTTCCAAGGTCACAGAGCCCTGGTCAGCATGACAACAATGGCAATTATCATTCATTTCACAATTCTCCACAAAAATACTACATATTTGTGGAATATGTAGTAACTGATGCACTGTCACACTCTGCTCAAGGTTTCATCTGCAGATCAAGGTATTGACTACACAGCTTTGACAACGGCCCAAGAACATGACCATGAGACGAATGCTTATCAGATTACAATCACGAACCTGCAATTGAAGGATGTCCAGTTTGGAATTCATGGCAAACTACTCCTCTATGATATATCAACGGGACACCCACACCCAGTAGTTCTGGTATTATGGAAACGTAGAGTATTCAACTCTGTGCATGGTCTCTCACATCCATCGATTAGATCGATTGTTCATATGGTTTCTGACAAGTTCGTGTGGCACAGTCTTAAAAAAGTCATTACACAAATGGCAAGGTCCTGCATTGCCTGCCAGAAAGCAAAGGTTCAGCAGCACTAAGACACCACTGCAGTCCTTCCCAGCAGTTACTCAGCATTTTGCTCATGACCATGTGGACACTGTTGGTCCGCTTCCTGATTCAAGAGGATACCGTTACCTTTTTACAGTAATAGGTTTACGCGGTGGCCCAAGGCCGTGCCTATGGTAGATGCTACTACAGACACTTGTGCTCGGGTGTTTCTCAGTTCCTGGGTGTCTTGTTTTGGTTTACCGGCGCATGTTACTGCAAATAGACAACCACAACTTACTTCCTTGATGTGGACAGCCTTGTCACAATTACTCGGTACAATGATTCATCATACAAACGCCTATCATTCCCAGGCCAATGGAGTGGTGGAAAGGTTTTATCAACATCTCAACACAGCCTTGATGGCTTGGTTAGAGGGCCTGAATTGACCTGATGTGCTTCCCTGGGTATTACTGGGCATTAGAACAACTCCAAAGGAGGACTTCCAAGCTTCATTTGCGGAGGTTGTGTACAGCGCACTGTTGGTGGTCCCAGGGGAGTTCATCTCCTAACATTTCAGTTCCAGCGATGATCCTAAGGAACTGCTGACCAGGCTAAGGGAGTGTTCTATGTTGTATAGAAATGCCTTTGATAGCATTTCAAACATGGGAGTTCTAGAAAGAATGGTAGACATTTGGGAGGCAATGACACATTCAAGGAGTTGAGGACAAAGCTTGGTATGAGGCAGCACAATCAAACATTTTGGCCTAAATTATGAAACTGCAGGGAGGTGTGATGGGAGGTGGGAAGGAAGGAGGGGAGTCAGTTCAACAAAGTGTGGTTGGGGAAAGTATGGGAAAAGGCAGAAGGAAAGGGGAAGGTCAGGGCCCAGACATAGAGCAATAAAGATGCCAAGTTATAGAGGGAACATCTGAATAACGAGTCCTAATTCTTGGTCTTAAGTTTAATTTTGGAGGAGGAGATGTCTGGATTTGGTCTTGAGTGGCTGTCATTATCACTGTTCTTTGTAAGACAGTCAATTAGAGAGAGGAGGAGAAAAAAGCTAACAATCTCAGAGATCCCGATGATTCCACATTGAATTTGAACAGGAAATGATTGAGAAGGGAAAACGCAATGATAATCAAAGTGCTTTTTGATTTTTCAAAACATGAAAACCAATGATGTTAACAGGAAATAATTAACTTCTCACCTGGTATTTTACTACTGGGTTCCTCTACATGTGATTGGAATTTAATACATTCATCTTGCGGACGATTAAAAAAATCTTCAACAGCCTATATGAAATAAATTTAAAAATCATTAATTTTGCAGGAAGCAGCAAGATGTACTAACTGATATCTAAAATTAGTCAGGCACAAGGCAGCAGTGCTTCATTTGACAACCAATAAAATGACAGCGTTTTCATTTATTTTGTACCATTGTGATTTGATGCCTGAAAGAGAGAGAAAATTGAGCCCAGTTGCCCATGTGACCCAGCAAAGCAACCCTGCCTTCAATTCTCTTACTCCACTTCCAAATTAAAATCAATAGAAACAGTACCTTCTGACTAGACACAGTACATTCTGACTAGATGCAGTACTATCTGATTAGATGAAGTGGCTTCTGACCTGACGCAGTGTCTTTTGAATAGTTGCAGAGCCTGCTGATTAGATGCAGTACCTTCTGACTAGATGCAGAACCTTCTGACTAGACGCAGTACCTTCTGACTAGACGCAGTACCTTCTGACTAGACACAGTACCTTCTGACTAGGCACAGTGCCTTCTAACTAGACACAGTTCATTCTGTCTAGACACAGTGCCTTCTGAATAGACGCAGTGTCTGCTGACAATCACAGTGTCTTCTGACAAGAAGCAGTACCTTCTGACTAGACGCAGTGCCTTCTAACTAGACACAGTTCATTCTGACTAGAGGCAGTACCATCTGAGTAGACGCCATGCATACTGACTAGATCCAGTCCCTTCTGATTAGAAGTAGTGCCTTCTGATTAGACGCTGTACATTATGACAAGACAAAGTACCTTCTGTTAAGACCCAGTGCCTTGTGACTAGATGCAGTGCCTTCTGATTAGACGCAGTATATTATGACAAGACGAAGTACCATCTGTTAAGTCGCAGTGCCTACTGACTAGGTGTAGTGACTTCAGTCTAGATGATGTATCTTCTGTCTAGACACCATGTCTTCTGACTGGACAGAGTGCCTTCTGACAAGAGCAAGTACATTCTGACTGGACACAGTTCATTCTGACTAGACACAGAGCTTTCTGACTAAATGCAGCACATTCTGACTAGACGCAGTACCTTCTGACTAGACGCAGAGCCTTCTGACTAGATGCAGTACCATCTGACAAGAAGCAAGACCTGGCAAGATGGAGTACCTTCTGACTAGATGCAATACCATTTGATAAGATGCAGTGCTTTCTGACTAAACACATGTCTTTTGACTAGTTGCAGTGCCTTGAGACTAGGCGCCATGCCTTCTGACTTCTGACAAGAAGCAATACATTCTGCTAGACACGGTACCTTCTGACTAGATGCAGTCCCTTCTGACTAGACCTGCGTCTTTCTGAGTAGACACAGTACCTTCTTGCAAGACGCAGACCCTTATGACTAGATGCAGTGTCTTCTGATTAGAAGCAGTGCTTTCTGATTGGTCGAAGTGCCTTCTGACTAGTTCCAGAGCCTTCTGACTACATGCAGTGCTTTCTGACTAGACACATTGCCTTATGACTAGACACAGTGCCTACTAACTAGACGCAGTGTCTTCAAACTAGGTGCAGTGCCTTCTGACTAGATGCAGTGCAGTCTTACTCAATGCAGTACCTTCTGATTAGAAGCAGTGCTTTCTGACTAGTCGGAGTGCCTTTTGAAAAGGTGCATTGCCTTCTGACTAGTTGCAGAGCCTTCTGACAAGACAACAATAAAAAGAAACAATCCCTTTATCACCCCCACTCCCCACCACTTCCCAGTTAAACTATCCCATCCCTCCCAACCCTCCTCGGAGCTAAGAAAAAAATTATTTTGGTTATTTAATGGTAACTGGAGTGCCAACCCTTTACATATCATTTACTTACCATCCATACCTATATATTTTAAATATAAACTCCACATCTTAACAAAAAAGGATAATTATTTTGCAAATTATAAGTTATTTTTTCCAAATACAAACATGATTGCAATTCACTATGCCATTTTTTATATTCAACTCTACATCATTTTTCCACATAGTGCTGTACATTTTTTGCTACAGCTGACCCTAATCGCTAATTGTGGTTTATGCATCCGTAACCCTGTCATTAATGTATTCATATATTCGAATAAACACATCATCAGGCCCAATTGCAAATCCATTTTAAATAAATCTTTCAAAAACTTTATAACTTTTTCCCAAAAAGGTTTAACTTTTCTACATACCCAAACCGAATACAAGAAAGTACCTATCTGTTCCCCACATCTAAAACACAAATCTGACAAACTAAAACCATATTTCTTCAACTTTTCAGGAGTTAAATACAATTGATATAAAAAAATTATAATTAACCATATTATATCTCACATTAAGTAATTTCGTAACACTATCAACACACAAAGTTGACCATTCTTTCCAAGATAAAATAATAGCCAAATCCTTCTCCCACTTATCCTTCAGTTTATATACATTAATCTTATCCATCTTTTCTTGCAGTAACATATACATTTCCGAAATAAATCCCTTTGTTCCTTTATCAGCAATTAACATCTCAAATTTTGTTTGATCCGGTAACACTAATTCTCGCCCAAATTTTCTAATAATAAATCTCAAACCTGATAATAAGCAAAAAAATTTTTATGAAAAACCAAACATCTCTTGAAATCTATTAAAAGAAAAATTTGCCTGCTTCAAAACAGTCCTCCACCAATTTTACACTTTTCATTTCCCAATCTTTCAAATAAGGATTATTTTAAGAGAAAGGAATTATTTTATTCTGATATAATAGTGATTTAGCTGAAATTTTACTTTTAGATCCTATCATCTGATTCCACTTATACCAAATATCCATTAAATGTCTCAGTACTGGCAGTTTGTACTTTTGCAATAAAAATGGATTCCGTTTATAAATAAATTGGTGTATTTTATTTTCAGAAATCTGATCCAATTCAATCTTTTCTGACATAGGTGGTTAGTCGATATTAAACAACCTATTAATAAATTTTAATTGCGCTGCCTCATAATAATTTTGAAAATGTGGTAATTGAAGTCCACCTAATTCATATTTCCATGTTAATTTTTGCATAGAGACTCTTAACAATTTATCTTTCCACAAAAACAAACAAATTACTTTATTTAATTTCCCTTAAAATTTTCATAAATACTACACTTGGAATAGACTGAAAAAGATATTATATACGAGGATATATAGTCATTTTAATACAATTAACATCCAATCAAAGTTAATGGCAAATCTTTCCATCTATGTAAATCAGCATTAATCTATTTAACAACAGTATATAATTTAAGTTATATAAATTTTGATATTCTTGTCCACTATAACCCCTATATATGTTGCAAATCTAAATTTAGTAAATTGTCTACAATCTGTAAAATCTGATATTGGTAGTATCTCACTTTTGTCCAAATTGACTTTATAACTTAAAATCATCCCATATCAATTCAATGTTAAGGGAATTAAAATAGGTGAACAAGTGTATAAAATTAATTTCTTTGCAGATGATGTGTTGATATATTTATCTCATCCTAAAGATTCTTTAGAACCATTAGACACAGTGTATTCTGACAAGATGCGTTACGTTCTGACTAATCGCAGTTTCTTCTGACCAGACACAGTACCTTCTGACTAAGAGCAGTACCTTCTTACTAGACGCAGTGCCTTCTGACTTGAAATAGTAACTTCTGACCAGAAGCAGCATCTTCTGCATAGAGGCAGTAAATTTTGAGTACTTTTGGACTAGATGCAGTACTTTCTGAATAGACGCAGTGCCATCTGACTAGACACAATATCTTCTGAATAGAGGCAGTACATTCTGACAAGTCACACTACCATTTGACAAGATGCAGTACTTTCTGACTAGACACATTACCTTCTGACTAGAGGTAGAGTCTTCTTACAAGACTCAGTGCCTTGTGACTGGATGCAGTACCTTCGGACTAGAGACAGATCCTTCTGACTACATGCAGTCTTCTTCTTTGGCTTGGCTTCGCGGATGAAGATTTATGGAGGGGGTAAAAGTCCACGTCAGCTGCAGGCTCGATTGTGGCTGACAAGTCTGATGCGGGACAGGCAGACACGGTTGCAGCGATTGCAGGGGAAAATTGGTTGGTTGGGGTTGGGTGTTGGGTTTTTCCTCCTTTGTCTTTTGTCAGTGAGGTGGGCTCTGCAGTCTTCTTCAAAGGAGGTTGCTGCCCGCCGAACTGTGAGGCGCCAAGATGCACGGTTTGAGGTGATATCAGCTCACTGGCGGTGGTCAATGTGGCAGGCACCAAGAGATTTCTTTAGGCAGTCCTTGTACCTCTTCTTTGGTGCACCTCTGTCACGGTGGCCAGTGGAGAGCTCGCCATATAACACGATCTTGGGAAGGCGATGGTCCTCCATTCTGGAGACGTGACACATCCAGCGCAGCTGGATCTTCATCAGCGTGGACTCGATGCTGTCGACCTCTGCCATCTCGAGTACTTCGATGTTAGGGATGAAGTCGCTCCAATGAATTTTGAGGATGGAGCGGAGACAACGCTGGTGGAAGCGTTCTAGGAGCCGTAGGTGATGCCGGTAGAGGACCCATGATTCGGAGCCGAACAGGAGTGTGGGTATGACAACGGCTCTGTATACGCTAATCTTTGTGAGGTTTTTCAGTTGGTCGTTTTTCCAGACTCTTTTGTGTAGTCTTCCAAAGGTGCTATTTGCCTTGGAGAGTCTGTTGTCTATCTCGTTGTCGATCCTTGCATCTAATTAAATGATGCAGCCGAGATAGGTAAACTGGTTGACCGTTTTGAGTTTTGTGTGCCCAATGGAGATGTGGGGGGTAGTCATGGTGGGGAGCTGGCTGATGGAGGACCTCCGTTTTCTTCAGGCTGACTTCCAGGCCAAACATTTTGGCAGTTTCCGCAAAACGGGACGTCAAGCGCTGAAGAGCTGGCTCTGAATGGGCAACTAAAGTGGCATCGTCAGCAAAGAGTAGTTCACGGACAAGTTTCTCTTGTGTCTTGGTGTGAGCTTGCAGGCGCCTCAGATTGAAGAGACTGCCATCCGTGCGGTACCGGATGTAAACAGCGTCTTCATTGTTGAGGTCTTTCATGGCTTGCAGTAACATCTGGCAAAATGCACTATCATGTGGCAAGATGCAGTATCCTCTGACTAGAAGCAGTACCTAATGACTAGACCCTGTGTCTTCTGTCTAGATGCTGTAATCTCTGACAAGACGCAGTACTTTCAGACTCAATGTAGTGCCTATTGACTAGAAGCAGTGTTTTCTGACTAGAAAATGAGTTTTCTGACTAGACGCAGTGCATTCTGGCTAGACGCTATACCTTCTAACTAGACGCAGTTCCTTCTGACTAGACCCAGTGCCTTCTGACTTGATTCAGTGCCATATGACTAGAATCGGTACCTTCTGAACAGAGGCAATAACGTCTGACTAGATGCAATGCCTTCTGACCTGAGGCAGCGCTTTCTGACCTGACGCAGTGCCTGCTGACTAGGCGCAATTATTATGACAAGATACAATACCTTATGACTAGAAGCCGTACCTTCTTAATAGGCTCAGTGCCTTCTGACTAGATGCAGTGGCTTCTGACTTTAAACAGTAACTTCTGACCAGACGCAGTGCCTTCTGACCATATGTAGATCCGTCTGACTAGACGCAGTGCTGTCTGACTAAACGCAGCATCTTCTGTCTAAATGCAGTTCCTTTTGACTAGACGCAGCACCGTCAGACTAATGCAGTGTTATCTGACAAGGTGTAGACATTATGACTAGATGCAGTCCTTTTGATTAAATGCAGTGCCGTATGACAAGACACAGTGCCTTCTGACTAGATACAGTGCCTTCTGACTAGATGCCGTACCTTCTAACAAGATGCAGAGTTTTCTGACTTGAAACAGTAACTTCTGACCAGACGTAATACCTTCTGAACAGATGCAGTTCCGTCTGACTAGACGCAGTGCCGTCTGACTAAACGTAGTATCTTTTAACTAAAAGCAGTACCTTCTGACTAGAAATAGTGCCTTCTGACTTGAAACAGTAACTTCTTACAAGATGTAGTACATTTTGACAAGACACAGCACCGTCAGACTAATGCAGTATTATCTGACAAGGTGTAGACATTATGACTAGATGCAGTACCTTCTGACTAAACACAGTACTGTATGACAAGATGCAGTACCTTCTGACTACACACAGTGCCTTCTGACTAGACACAGTGCCTTTTGACTAGACACAGTGCCTTTTGACTAGACACAGTGCCTTCTGACTAGACACAGTACCTTCTGACTAGACACAATGCCTTCTGACTAGACGCCATGCCTTCTAACAAGATGCAGTGTCATCTGACTTGAAACAGTAACTTTTGACCAGACATAGTACATTCTGACTTGAAATAGTAACTTCTGTCTAAACACAATACCTTCTGACTAGAAACAGTGCCTTCTGACTTGAAACAGTGCCTTCTCACTTGAAACAGTGCCTTCTCACTTGAAACAGTGCCTTCTGACCAGACACAGTACTTTCTGACTTGAAACAGTAACTTCTGTCCAGTCACAGAACTTTCTGACTAGAAACAGTGCCTTATGACATGAAACAGTAACTTCTTATCAGGCGTAGTACATTCTGACAAGACGCAGTACCTTCTGACTAGACGCAGAGCCTGCTGATTAGACGCAGTGCCTTCTGAATAGACACAGTGCCTTCTAACTTGAAACAGTAACTTGTGACCAGACGCAATACCTTCTGAACAGATGCAGTTCCGTCTGACTAGATGCAGTGCCGTCTGACTAAACGAAATACCTTCTGACTAGACACAGTGCCTTCTGACTAGACACAGTGCCTTCTGACTAGACACAGTGCCTTCTGAATTAAAACAGTAACCTCTGACCAGACTCAATGCCTTCTGACCAGACTCAGTGCCTTCTGACCAGATGCAGATCCGTCTGACTAGACACAGTACCTTCTGACTAGACACAGTGCCTTCTGACTTGAAACAGTAACTTCGGAACTGACACAGTACATTCTGATTGAAAGAGTAACTTCTGTCCAGATGCAGTACTTTCTAACTAGACGCAGTGCCTTGCAACTAGACGCATTGCATTCTGAATTGAAACAGTAACTTTCTGACCAGACGCAATAATTCCTTACTAGATTCTGTAACTTCTGACTAGACACAGTGCCTTCTGACTTGAAATAGTAACTTCTGACCAGACTCAGTGCCTTCTGACAAGATGCAGATCCATCTGACTTGATGCAGTGCCATCTGACTAAACACAGTGCAGTCTGAATAAATGCAGTACCTTCTGACTTGAAACAGTAACTTCTGACCTGACACTATACATTCTGATTGAAACAGTAACTTCTGTCCAGACGCAGTACCTTCTGACTAGATGCAGTGCCTTCTGACTTGAAACAGTATCTTCTGACTAGATACAGTACCTTCTGACAAGATACAGTACCTATTGACTAAAGGCTGTGCTTTCTCAAATATGGAGTAACTTCTGACAAGACGCAGCACCTTCTGACTAGGTGCAGTAGATTCTGATTAGATGCAGTACCTTCTGACAAGATGCAGCACCTTCTGATTAGAAGCAGTAAATTCTGACTAGCTGCAGTTTCTTCTGACTAGACGCAGTGGATTCTGAATTGAAACAGTAAGTTTCTGACTAGATGCATTACCTTCTGACTAGATGCAGTACCTTCTGATTAGACACAGTGCCTTCTGACTAGACGCAGTATCTTTTGACATGAAACAGTAATTTCTGACCCAACACAGCGCATTCTGATTGAAACAGTAACATCTGACCAGACGCAGTACCTTCTGACTAGACGCAGTGCCTTCTGACTTGAAACAGTAACTTCTGACCAGACGCAGTACATTATGACGAGACGCAGTACCTTCTGACTAGACACAGAGCCTGACAACTAGACACAATGTCTTCTGACCAGACTCAGTACCCTCCGACTAGATGCAGAGCCTTGTGATTAGATGCAATACCTTCTGACAAGAAGCAATATTTTCTGACATTACACAGAACCTTATAACAAGACGCAGTACCTTCTGACTGGACCCAGTGTAATCTGACTAGATGCAGTACCTTCTGACAAGATGCAGTACCTTTTGACAAGACGCAGTACTATTTAACATAATGCAGTACCTTCTGACTAGATGCAGTGCCTTCTGACAAGATGCAGTACCTTCCGACTAGATGCAGTACTTTCTGTCAAGTCGCACTTTGTTCTGACCAGACACTGTACCTTCTGACCAGACGCGGTGCCTTCTGACCAGACGCGGTGCCTTCTGACCAGACGCGGTGCCTTCTGACCAGACGCGGTGCCTTCTGACCAGACGAGGTGCCTTCTGACCAGACGAGGTGCCTTCTGACCAGACGCAGTGCCTTCTGACCAGACGCAGTGCCTTCTGACAAGATGCAGTGCCTTCTCACAAGACGCAGTGCCTTATGACTAGATACCGTGGCTTCTGAGTAGATGCAGTGTCTACTGACTACATGCAGTGCCTTCTGGCTAGACGCAGTGCATTATGGCTAGACATAGTGCCTACTGACCAGAAGCAGTGTCTTCTGTCTAGATGCAGTTCCTTTTGACTAGACACAGCACTGTCTGACTCTTCTCTTTGGCTTGGCTTCGCGGACAAAGATTAATGGAGGGGTAATGTCCACGTCAGCTGCGGGCTCGTTTATGGCTGACAAGTCCGATGCGGCACAGGCAGACACAGTTGCAGCGGTTACAAGGGAAAATTGGTTGGTTGGGGTTGGGTGTTGGGTTTTTCCTCCTTTGTCTTTTGTCAGTGAGGTGGGCTCTGCGGTCTTCTTCAAAGGAGGTTGCTGCCCGCCGAACTGTGAGGCGCCAAGATGCACGGTTTGAGGTGATATCAGCCCACTGGTGGTGGTCAATGTGGCAGGCACCAAGAGATTTCTTTAGGCAGTCCTTGTACCTCTTCTTTGGTGCACCTCTGTCTCGGTGGCCAGTGGAGAGTTCGCCATATAACACGATCTTGGGAAGGCGATGGTCCTCCATTCTGGAGACGTGACCTACCCAGCGCAGTTGGATCTTCAGCAGCGTGGATTCGATGCTGTCGGCCTCTGCCATCTTGAGTACTTCGATGTTGGTGATGAAGTCACTCCAATGAATGTTGAGGATGGAGCGGAGACAATGCTGGTGGAAGCGTTCTAGGAGCCATAGGTGATTCCGGTAGAGGATCCATGATTCGGAGCCGAACAGGATTGTGGGTATGACAACGGCTCTGTATACGCTAATCTTTGTGAGGTTTTTCAGTTGGGTGTTTTTCCAGACTCTTTTGTGTAGTCTTCCAAAGGCACAATTTGCCTTGGCGAGTCGGTTGTCTATCTCGTTGTCAATCCTTGCATCCGATGAAATGGTGCAGCCGAGATAGGTAAACTGGTTGACCGTTTTGATTTTTATGTGCCCAATGGAGATGTGGGGGGGCTGGTAGTCATGGTGGGGAGCTGGCTGATAGAGGACCTCAGTTTTCTTCAGGCTGACTTCCAGGCCAAACATTTTGGCAGTTTCCGCAAAACAGGACGACAAGCGCTGAAGAGCTGGCTCTGAATGAGCAACTAAAGCGGCATCGTCTGCAGAGAGTAGTGTACAGCCCCTCACCCCAAGTCCAAAGCCCGCTGCGCAGCTCATACGGCAAAGTACTCCTCAGCGACAAGATCTCCATCCTCAACCGATGGTCAGAACACTTCCAATCTCTTTTCAGTGCCAACCGCTCAGTCCAAGAATCTGCCCTGCTCCAGTTCCCTCAACAGCCCTTAAGGCTAGAGCTGGATGAAGTCCTCACCCGGGAAGAGACATATAAGGCAATTGAACAACTGAAAAGTGGCAAAGCAGCAGGTGTGGATGGAATGCCCCCAGAGGTCTGGAAGGCTGGCGGCAAAACTCTGCATGTTAAACGGCATGAGTTTTTCAAGCTCTGCTGGGACCAAGGAAAGCTGCCTCAGGACCTTCGTGATGCCATCATCATCACCCTGTACAAAGACAAAGGCGAGAAATCAGACTGCTCAAACTACAGGGGAATCACGCTGCTCTCCATTGCAGGCAAAATCTTCACTAGGATTCTCCTAAATAGAATAATACCTGGTGTCGCCGAAAATGTTCTCCCAGAATCACAGTGCGGCTTTCGCGCAAACAGAGGAACTACTCACATGATCTTTGCCCTCAGACAGCTCCAAGAAAAGAGCAGAGAACAAAACAAAGGACTCTACATCACCTTTGTTGACCTCACCAAAGCCTTCGACACCATAGTAAGAAAGGGCTTTGGCAAATACTAGAGCACCTCGGATGCCCCCCAAAGTTCCTCAACATGGTTATCCAACTGCACGAAAACCAACAAGGTTGGGTCAGATACAGCAATGAGCTCTCTGAACCCTTATCCATTGACAATGGCATGAAGCAAGGCTGCGTTCTCGCACCAACCCTCTTTTCAATCTTCTTCAGCATGATGCTGAAACAAGCCATGAAATGAAGACACTGTTTACATCCGGTACCGCACGGATGGCAGTCTCTTCAATCTGAGGCGCCTGCAAGCAATGTCTGACTAACACAGTGTTATCTGACTAGATGCAGTGTTTTCTGATAAGACGCAGTGTCTTTTGACATGATGCAGGGCTATCTACAAGACCCAGTACCATCTGACTAGACGCAGACCCTGCTGACTAGACACAACGTCTTCTGACCAGATGCAGTGCCCTCTGACAAGGCGCAATACCTTCTGACAAGACATAGTACCATCTGACAAGATGCAGTACTTTCTGACAAGACTCAGTGACTTCTGACTAAACACAGTGCCTTCTGACAAGACGCAGTACCTTATGACTAGATACTGTGCCTTTTGAGTAGTTGCAGTGTCTACTGACTATATGCAGTGCCTTCTGGCTAGGCGCAGTGCATTATGGCTAGATGTAATGCCCACTGACAAGAAGAAGTGTCTTCTGTCTAGATGCAGTTCCTTTTGACTAGACAGCACCGTCTGACTTCTTCTTTCTTTGGCTTGGCTTCGCGGACGAAGATTTATGGAGGGGGTAAAAAGTCCACGTCAGCTGCAGGCTCGTTTGTGGCTGACAAGTCCGATGCGGGACAGGCAGACACGATTGCAGCGGTTGCAGGGGAAAATTGGTTGGTTGGGGTTGGGTGTTGGGTTTTTCCTCCTTTGCCTTTTGTCAGTGAGGTGGGCTCTGCGGTCTTCTTCAAAGGAGGTTGCTGCCTGCCAAACCATACTGCAATCCACTGAAGAGGTACTGGGCTTCTCCTCCAGGAAAAACAAGGACTGGTTTGACGAAAACAGCCAGGAAATCCAGGAGCTGCTGGCAAAGAATCGAGCTGCCCACCAGGCTCACCTTACAAAGCCGTCCTGTCCAGAGAAGAAACAAGCCTTCCGTCGCGCATGCAGCCATCTTCAGCGCAAACTTCGGGAGATCCAAAATGAGTGGTGGACTAGCCTCGCCAAACGAACCCAGCTCAGCGCGGACATTGGCGACTTCAGGGGTTTCTACGAGGCTCTAAAGGCTGTGTACGGCCCCTCACCCCAAGTCCAAAGCCCGCTGCGCAGCTCAGACGGCAAAGTCCTCCTCAGCGACAAGATCTCCATCCTCAACCGATGGTCAGAACACTTCCAATCTCTTTTCAGTGCCAACCGCTCAGTCCAAGATTCCGCCCTGCTCCAGCTCCCTCAACAGCCCCTAAGGCTAGAGCTGGATGAGGTTCCCGTCTGACTAATGCAGTGTTATCTGACAAGGTGTAGACATTGAGACTAGATGCAGTACCTTCTGACTATACGCAGAGTCTGCTGACTAGACAGTGTCTTCTGACCAGATGCAGTTCCGTCTGACTAAACGCAGTGCCTTCTGACTAAACGCAGTGCCTTCTGACTAAACGCAGTGCCTTCTGACTAAACGCAGTGCCTTCTGACTAAACGCAGTGCCTTCTGACTAAACGCAGTGCCTTCTGACTAAACGCAGTGCCTTCTGACTAAACGAAGTGCCGTCTGACTAAACACAATACCTTCTCACTAGACGCAGTACCTTTTGACTAGACACAGTGCCTCCTGACTTGAAACAGTAACTTCTGACCTGACACAGTATATTCTGATTGAAACAGTAACTTTTTTCCAGATGCAGTGCCTTCTGACTTGAAACAGTAACTTCTGATCAGGCTCAGTACATTCTGACTAGACAACGTACTTTCATACTAGACGCAGAGCCTGCTGACTAGACACAGTGTCTTCTGACCAGATGCAGTACCCTCTGACAAGGCACAATATCTTCTGACAAGACATAGTACCATCTGACAAGATGCAGTACCCTCTGACAAGACCCAGTGCCTTCTGACTGGATGGAGTGCCTTATGATTAGACGAAGTTCCTACTGACAAGAAGCAATGCCTTCTGACTAGACGCAGTATCTTCTGACTAGACGCAGTACCTTCTGACAAGATGCAGTACCTTCCGACTAGACCCAGTACTTTCTGTCAAGTCACAGTTTCTTCTGACCAGACGCAGTACCTTCTGACCAGATGCAGTACCTTCTGATAACATGTAGTACCTTCCGACCAGATACAGTACCTTTTGACAAAATGCAGACCCTTCTGAATAGACCCTGTGCCTTCTGACTAGACCCTGTGCCTTCTGACTAGACCCTGTGCCTTCTGACTAGACCCTGTGCCTTCTGACTAGACCCTGTGCCTTCTGACTAGACCCTGTGCCTTCTGACTAGACACAGAACCTTCTGATCAGACACAGTACCTTCTGACCAGACGTAGTGCCTTCTGACAAGACGCCGTACCTTATGACTAGATACCATGCCTTCTGAGTAGATGCAGTGCCTTCAGGCTAGAAGCAGTGTATTATGGCTAGAACTAGTGCCTAGTGCAACTAACTGCCGCTTTAGTTGCCCATTCAGAGCCAGCTCTTCAGCGCTTGACGTCCTGTTTTGCGGAAACTGCCAAAATGTTTGGCCTGGAAGTCAGCCTGAAGAAAACTGAGGTCCACCATCAGCCAGCTCCCCACCATGACTACCAGCCCCCCCACATCTCCATCGGGCACACAAAACTCAAAACGGTCAACCAGTTTACCTATCTCGGCTGCACCATTTCATCAGATGCAAGGATTGACAACGAGATAGACAACAGACTCGCCAAGGCAAATAGCGCCTTTGGAAGACTACACAAAAGAGTCTGGAAAAACAACCAACTGAAAAACCTCACAAAGATAAGCATATACAGAGCCGTTGTCATACCCACACTCCTGTTCGGCTCCGAATCATGGGTCCTCTACCGGCATCACCTACGGCTCCTAGAACGCTTCCACCAGCGTTGTCTCCGCTCCATCCTCAACATTCATTGGAGCGCTTTCATCCCTAACGTCGAAGTACTGGAGATGGCAGAGGTCGACAGCATCGAGTCCACGCTGCTGAAGATCCAGCTGCGCTGGGTGGGTCACGTCTCCAGAATGGAGGACCATCGCCTTCCCAAGATCGTGTTATATGGCGAGCTCTCCACTGGCCACCGTGACAGAGGTGCACCAAAGAAAAGGTACAAGGACTGCCTAAAGAAATCTCTTGGTGCCTGCCACATTGACCACCGCCAGTGGGCTGATATCGCCTCAAACCGTGCATCTTGGCGCCTCACAGTTTGGCGGGCAGCAACCTCCTTTGAAGAAGACCGCAGAGCCCACCTCACTGACAAAAGACAAAGGAGGAAAAACCCAACACCCAACCCCAACCAACCAATTTTCCCCTGCAACCGCTGCAACCGTGTCTGCCTGTCCCGCATCGGACTTGTCAGCCACCAACGAGCCTGCAGCTGACGTGGACATTTACCCCCTCCATAAATCTTCGTCTGCGAAGCCAAGCCAAAGAAGAAGAAGTGCCTAGTGACAAGAAGCAAGGTCTTCTGTCTAGGTGCAGTTCCTTTTGACTAGACACAGCACCCTTTGACTAATATAGTGTTATCTGACAAGGTGTCGACATTGTGACTAGATGCAGTACCTTCTGACTAGACACAGTGTCTTCTGTCTAGACACAGTGCCTTCTGACTAGACACAGTGCCTTCTTACAAGACGCAGTACTTTCTGTCAAGTTGCACTTTCTTCTGACCAGACGGAGTACCTTCTGACTAGATGCAATACCTTCTGACCAGATGCAGTACCTTCTGACAACATGCAGACCCTTCTGAATAGACCGTCTTTTCTGACTAGACCCTGTGTCTTCTGACTAGACACAGTACCTTCTGACCAGATTCAGTACCTTTTTACAACATACAGATCCTTCAGAATAGACCCTGTGTCTTCTGACTAGACCCTGTGTCTTCTGACAAGACGCAGTACTTTCTGACCAGACGTAGTGCCTTCTGACCAGACACAGTACCTTCAAACCCGATGCAGTACTTTATGACTAGATACCGTACCTTCTGAGTGGATGCAGTGTCTACTGACTACATGCAGTACCTTCTGACTAGACACAGTGCCTTCTGACAAGATGCAGTACCTTCCAACTAGAGGCAGTACTTTCTGTCAAGTCGCAATTTCTTCTGACAAGACGCAGTACCTTCTGAATAGATGCAGTACCTTCTGACCATGTGCAGTACCTTCTGACAACATGCAGACCCTTCTGAATAGACTCTGTGTCTTCTGACTAGACCCTGTGTCTTCTGACTAGATGCAGTGTCTTCTGACAAGATGCAGTACCTTCTGAATAGATGCAGTACCTTCTGAATAGATGCAGTACCTTCTGAATAGATGCAGTACCTTCTGTCAAGTCGCAGTTTCTTCTGACAAGACGCAAAACCTTCTGACCAGATGCAGTACTTTATGACTAGATACTGTGCCTTCTGAGTGGATACAGTGTCTACTGGCTACATGCAGTGGCTTCTGGTTAGACCCAGTGCACTATGGCTAGACGTAGTGCATACTGACAAGAAGCAGTGTCTTCTGTCTAGATGCAGTTCCTTTTGACTAGACAGCACCGTCTGACTAATGCAGTGTTATCTGACAAGGTGTAGACATTGAGACTAGATGCAGTACCTTCTGACTAGGCGCAGAGCCTGCTGACTAGACACAGTGTCTTCTTACAAGATGCAGTACTTTCTGTCAAGTTGCACTTTCTTCTGACCAGACGGAGTACCTTCTGACTAGATGCAATAGCTTCTGACCAGATGCAGTACCTTCTGACAACATGCAGACCCTTCTGAATAGACCGTCTTTTCTGACTAGACCCTGTGTCTTCTGACTAGACGCAGTACCTTCTGACCAGATTTAGTACCTTTTTACAACATACAGATCCTTAAGAATAGACCCTGTGTCTTCTGACTAGCCCTGTGTCTTCTGACAAGACGTAGTGCCTTCTGACAAGACGCAGTACCTTCAAACCCGATGCAGTACTTTATGACTAGATACCGTACCTTCTGAGTGGATGCAGTGTCTACTGACAAGATGCAGTACCTTCCGACTAGAGGCAGTACTTTCTGTCAAGTCGCAGTTTCTTCTGACAAGACGCAGTACTTTCTGACCAGACGTAGTGCCTTCTGACAAGACGCAGTACCTTCAAACCCGATGCAGTACTTTATGACTAGATACCGTACCTTCTGAGTGGATGCAGTGTCTACTGACAAGATGCAGTACCTTCCGACTAGAGGCAGTACTTTCTGTCAAGTCGCAGTTTCTTCTGACAAGACGCAGTACCTTCTGAATAGATGCAGTACCTTCTGACCATATGCAGTACCTTCTGACAACATGCAGACCCTTCTGAATAGACTCTGTGTCTTCTGACTAGACCCTGTGTCTTCTGACAAGATGCAGTACCTTCTGAATAGATGCAGTACCTTCTGTCAAGTCGCAGTTTCTTCTGACAAGACGCAGTACTTTCTGACAAGACGCAATACCTTCTGACCAGATGCAGTACTTTATGACTAGATACTGTGCCTTCTGAGTGGATACAGTGTCTACTGGCTACATGCAGTGGCTTCTGGCTAGACCCAGTGCACTATGGCTTGACGTAGTGCATACTGACAAGAAGCAGTGTCTTCTGTCTAGATGCATTTCGTTTTGACTAGACACAGTGCCTTCTGACTAGACGCAGTGTCTTCTGACAAGACGCAGGACTATCTTACAAGACCCAGTACCATCTGACTAGATGCAGACCCTGCTGATTAGACACAGTGTCTTCTGACCAAATGCAGTACCCTCTGACAAGGCGCAATACCTTCTGACAAGACATAGTACCATTTGACATGATGCAGTACCCTCTGACAAGACCCAGTGCCTTCTGACTAGACGCAGTACCTTTGGACCAGACCCAGATCCTTCTGACTAGACGCAGAGCCCTCTGATAAGATGCAGTACCTATTGACTAGAGGCTGTGCTTTCTGACATGACGCAGCAACCTCTCACTAGACCCTGTGCCTTCAGACTAGACGCAGCACCATCTGACCAGATGCAGTAACTTCTGACTAGACGCAGTACCTTCTGACAAGAAAAATACCTTCTTACCAGATGCAGTAACGTATGACGAGATACCGTGCCTTCTGAGTAGACACAGTGTCTACTGACTACATGCAATGCCTTCTGGCTAAATGCAGTGCATTATGGTTAGACGTAGTGCATACTGACAAGAAGCTGTACCTTCTGTCTAGATGCAGTTCCTTCTGACTAGACTCAGCACTGTCTGACTAAACACAGTATTTTCTGACAAGGTGTAGACATTCTGACTATATGCAGTACCTTCTGACTAGATGCAGTGTCTTCTGATTAGATACAGTACCATCGGACTTGATGCATTTCCTTATGACAAGATGCAGTACCTTCTGACTAGATGCAGTACCTTCTGACTAGACGCAGTGTCTTGAAACCATATTTTCTACCTAGACACAGGGCCTTCTGGCCAGACGCAGCATCTTCTGAATACAGGCAGTAATTTCTGACTAGACACAGTACTTTAGGACTAGACGCAGTACTTTCAGACTAGATGCAGTGCCTTCTGACTAGAAGCAATATCTTCTGAATAAAAGCAGTACCTCTGACTAGAGGAAGAGCCTTCTGACTAGACGCAATGCCTTCTGATTAGACGCAGCACCTTCTGACTAGATGCAGCACCTTTTGACTAGATGCAGCACCTTCTGACTAGACGCAGCACCTTCTGACTAGACGCAGCACCTTCTGACTAGACGCAGCGCCTTCTGACTAGATGCAGTGCCTTCTGACTAGATGCAGCGCCTTCTGACTAGACGCAGTACCTTCTGATAAGATGCAGTACCTATTGACTAGAGGCTGTGCTTTCTGACATGACGCAGCACCCTCTGACTAGACCCAGTGCCTTCTGATTAGATGCAATCCATTCTGACTAGAAGCACTGCCTTCTGACTAGAAGCAGTGTCTTATGACTAGGTGCGATATCTTCTGACAAGATGCAAAATCTACAGACAAGACGCAGTACAACCTGGCAAGATACAATACCATCTGACTAGATGCAGTACCTTCGGACTAGACACAGATCCTTGTGATTAGATGCAATACCTTCTGACAAGAAGCAATACCTTCTGACATTACACAGTACCTTATGACAAGATGCAGTAACTTCTGACTAGATCCAGTGTATTCTGACTAGATGCAGTACCTTCAGACAAGACGCAGTACCTTCTGACAAGATGCAATACCATTTGACATAATGCAGTAACTTCTGACTAGACACAGTGCCTTCTGACTAGACCCTGTACCTTCTGACAAGAAGCAATACCTTCTGACATTACACAGTACCTTATGACAAGATGCAGTAACTTCTGACTAGATCCAGTGTATTCTGACTAGATGCAGCACCTTCAGACAAGATGCAGTACCTTCTGACAAGATGCAATACCATTTGACATAATGCAGTAACTTCTGACTAGACACAGTGCCTTCTGACTAGACCCTGTACCTTCTGACAAGATGCAGTACCTTCTGACAAGACGCAGTACCATTTGACATAATGCAGTACCTTCTGACCAAACACAGTACCTTCTGACTGGGCGCAGTGCCTTCTGACAAGATGCAATATCTTCTGACAAGATGCAAAATCTACAGAAAAGACGCAGTACCACCTGGCAAGATACAATACTGTCTGACTAGATGCAGTACCTTCGGACTAGACGAAGAGCCTTGTGATTGGATGCAATACCTTCTGACAAGAAGCAATACCTTCTGACATTACACAGTACCTTATAACAAGACGCAGTAACTTCTGACTAGGCCCAGTGTATTCTGACTAGATGCGGTACCTTCTGACAAGATGCAGTACCATTTGACATAATGCAGTAACTTCTGACTAGACGCAATGCCTTCTGACTAGACCCAGAACCTTCTGACAAGATGCAGTACCTTCTGACTAGACTCAGTGCCTTCTGACTAGATGCAATATCTTCTGACAAGAAGCAAAATCTTCAGACAAGACGCAGTACCACCTGGCAAGATACAATACTGTCTGACTAGATGCAATACCTTCGGACTAGACGCAGAGCCTTGTGATTAGATGCAATACCTTCTGACAAGAAGCAATACGTTCTGACATTACACAATACCTTATGCCAAGACACAGTTACTTCTGACTAGACTCAGTGCCTTCTGACTAGATGCAATATCTTCTGACAAGAAGCAAAATCTACAGACATGACGCAGTACCATTTGGCATAATGCAGTACCTTCTGACCAAACACAGTACCTTCTGACTAGACCCAGTGTCTTCTGACTAGATGCAGTAACTTCTGACAAGACGCAGTACCTTCTGACAACATGCAGTACCTTCTGACAAGATGCAGTACCATTGACATAATGCAGTATCTTCTGACCAAACACAGTACCTTCTGACTAGACCCAGTGTCTTCTGACTAGATGCAGTAACTTCTGACAAGACGGAGTACCTTCTGACAAGATGCAGTACCTTCTGACAAGATGCAGTACCATTGACATAATGAAGTACCTTCTGACCAAACACAGTGCCCTCCGACTAGACACAGTACCTTCTGTCAAGTCGCAGTACCTTCTGACCAGATGCAGTACTTCTAACAACATGCAGACCCTTCTGAATAGACCCTGTGCCTTCTGACTAGATGCAGTACCTTCTGATTAGATGCAGTGCTTTCTGACAAGATGCAGTACCTTCTGACCAGATGAAGTACCTTCTGACCATATGATGTACCTTCTGACCAGATGCAGTACCTTATGACTAGATACCATGCCTTCTGAGTAGACGCAGAGTCTACTGACTACATGCAGTGCCTTCTGGCTAGATGCAGTGCATTATTGTTAGATATAGTGCCTAAGTCTCCAGAATGGAGGACCATCGCCTTCCCAAGATCATGTTATATGGCGAGCTCTCCACTGGCCACCGTGACAGAGGTGCACTAAAGAAGAGGTACAAGGACTGCCTAAAGAAATCTCTTGGTGCTTGCCAAATTGACCATCGCCAGTGGGCTGATATCGCCTCAAACCGTGCATCTTGGCACCTCACAGTTCGGCGGGCAGCAACCTCCTTTGAAGAAGACCACAGAGCCCACCTCACTGACAAAAGACAAAGGAGGAAAAACCCATCACCCAACCCCAACCAACCAATTTTCCCTTGCAACCACTGCAACCGTGTTTGCCTGTCCCGCATCGGACTTGTCAGCCACAAACGAGCCTGCAGCTGACGTGGACATTACCCCTCCATAAATCTTCGTCCGCGAAGCCAAGCCAAAGAAGAAGTGCCTACTGACAAGAAGCAGTGTCTTCTGTCTAGATGCAGTTTATTCTGACAAGATAACGCAGTGTTATCTGACAAGGTGTAGACATTCTGACTAGATGCAGTACCTTCTGACTAGACGCAGTGCTGCATGACTAACGCAGTGTGTTCTGACTAGATGGAGTACCTTCTGAATAGACACAGTATCTTCTGACTTGACGCAGTGCCTTTTGACTCGACGCAGTGCCTCTGGATACAATCCCTGGAGGAGGGTTTTGATTCATTATGCCTGTAATGGCTTTTAAAATGCCATTTTAAAAAATTTTTGCTGAAGCTGGATGTTGAGACTCCAAGAATGTTTGCAGAGACAATGGAACTGCTTTGGAAAGAACTTCAAAAGGAGGTGTAAATTGGAACAGAGTCCAGTCTCAAGTGCTGATAAATCTTTCAAAGATTAAGTTTGGAGACTTGGGAGAGGTTTTTACAAGCAGAGAGAGGAAATAAAACTAATGGGATTCTTGTGTGTGTGTGTGTGTGTGTGTGTGTGTGTGTGTGTGTGTGTGTGTGTGTGTGTGTGTGTGTGTGTGTGTGTGTGTGTGAGAGAGAGAGAGAGAGAGAGAGAAATCAGTTCGACAGTAGCAGTTGAGGCTGTAACAGGACAAGCTGGCAGGCTTGTTGAAAGATCCCATTTTGAAGACAGGTTGTGAGTTCTGAGTTCAGCCTGTTCAAAAACCTTGCAAGTCCTTACAAGAGGAAATGGCTGGCAAGAGTGTTTCTCCTGACAAGGTGTAGACATTCTGACTAGATGCAGTACCTTCTGTCAAGTCGCAGTTTCTTCTGACCAGACGCAGTACCTTCTGACCAGATGCAGTATTTCTAACAACATGCAGACCCTTCTGAATAGACCCTGTGCCTTCTGACTAGAAATAAGGGAAATAAAAGGAACTCTGTGGTGACCTGGAAGAAGTTATCATTTGGAAAACCCCCAATGGGGCAAGTTTCTTTGGTAAGAGACAAGTGACTGATTGGAGGAAATGAGTTTGTGTGTGTCCAACAAGCAACAAATCTCTCTCTGAAACAAACAAGAACCTTCCTGAGCAGTAACCATTTAACATTAAACACCAGAGCCTGGTGAAGATCATTAATGTTGAATTCTGTGCACAGTATAAGAATTGTCCTACACCGGTGAACTTGGAGGTGAAAAGTAAATGATTGGACTGTGAAACAAAGAACTTACCTGAATACATATATATTACATACACGTGCACTTAGAATCAGAAGGGGGTTAGATTAAGTTAAGTTAATAGTAATAAGTTTAAGATTGATCTTATTATGTTTAAAGAAAGTTAAAAACAACTTTTGTTTAAGTAACCATTATCTTGGAGAATTTCTATTGCTGCTGGGATTTGGAGTGTTCTGGGCCTGTAACAGTATGCACAAATCTCAGTGAAAAAAGTTCACAATCTTGAGGCAGAAGAGACAATTTATTCTCACTAAAACTCATGGTTTATTGATGAATGTCAATACTTTTATGGTTGTAGGATGATGCAAAATCACCACGAAGTGGTATGTTTGCAGTGTAGTGACATCAATGCTACCAGTTCAGTGGTATTTCCAGCACCCAATTGTATTCTGCTTCAATAATTTGTCTGAACTTTAGAATAATGTGTCCTACTCTACAATATTTTTCTATTTCCACACCTACAACACATTTAATCTGACTGATTGGTAGCATTAAATCAACTGCCCCCTAAACTCACATTCCGCCTGAAGTAGTCCCTATGCTATAAGTGCTCTGTGATTAGTGAGGAATTGTTTAAGGTGGTATGTGGTGGGGGGGGGGGGGGGTGGTGGAAAGGGAAGGTTGAGAATCACTGCTCTCGACTCAATTTTACTGAAATATTTTGCTTGAGAAAAATTGCACATTTCCTATGGAGTTCTGAAACTGTGCAGATAACAAATCAATGAGGTACGATTAAAATAATGGTTTTCAAACCTTTTTCTTTCCACTCACACACCACCTTAAACAATCCCTTACTAATCACAGAGCACTTAAGGCATAGGGATTGCTTAAGATGGTATGTGAGTTTAGGTGAGCAGTTTGAAAACCACTGCGCTAAATCATTCAGTTGTACATGCTCGGCTCCCATAGACTGTGAGCCACTTTAAAGCCTGATTTCCAATACACCCCAAACCGATTAAAAATCAAAAGGATAAAGTTGGTTGCTCAAGACCCAATGTAATTGGTCCTGCAGTGCTATTAACTATTATTAGAAAACTATTTTCCTGCAGTGTGAAGATATGTCCTAATGTGTCATATCAAAAACTAACAGTATGGCACATTATGATTTGTATCATGGAGACAGAATAAAGTAAACACATAAAACTCTCCAAATTTGCTGGAGCATAAACTAAAATAAAAATCTTTCCTGCTTTCAAACAAAACAGTGGATGACATTGCAACTATCCTTTTTGATTGGGTAGCACTGCAGCACAGAAATTAGAGCAATGGTGTTTCAGCAGCAAGATCTTGGTTTGAACCCAGTACTGTCTCTAAGGGTTTTATGCTCTCCCTGTGACCATGTTGGTTTTCTCTGGGTGCTCTGGTTTCTTCCCACATTCCAAAGATATACAGAGTTAGTAGGTTAATAGGTCACATGGGTGCATTTGGGCAACATGGCCTTGTGAGCCGGAAGGGCCTGCTGCTGTGCTGTACAGTAAAGCAATTAGCACCACTGGCCCGGATTTGAATCCAGCATTGTCTGTAAGGAGTTTGTACGTTCTCCCTATATCAGCATAGGTTTCCTTACACCCTTCAAAACACATGGGGAGTTGTTGGTTAATTGGTGTAATTGGGTGGCACGGGCTCATTTAAATTTAAAATAAAATTAAAATGAAAAATTAAAGAACCTTCGATCCCAGCTTACCTCTGCATCTTGTGGTTTGGGCAGTTCCTGCATTCCAAAACAAAAGTCCTCACTCATCTGTTGTGAACCTGTAAGCTCTATGAGGCTTGGAATGTTCTCCCACTGCTGGGCATCAAGGCAGTCTGGAGGTGGTGCTGGTAACCCTTCAAAACACAGCAAGTTGTCTTCCTCTTTTCCTCCATTGTCCTGTGCCTGCTGCTGTGGTCCAAGCTCTGTCGGCTCCAATTCTGGACACTGTCCTGTTGATTCCCGGAAGTTAACAAGTCGTTGGCTATTTGCATCAGTGTCTGCATGTGTTTCATCCAATTGGTGCCTTTTCATATTGAAGATCAGTTCCATTTCATCAGTAGTGGTGTACATCAATGGCTTCTCTGCTATCTCACTGTATGATTCAGATGGTACCTGGTCTATTCCATTGGCTTCCAAAAGGTCCAGTAAATTGTCATTCACTTGTGGAAAATTGTCATGCGTTTGCAGCTTCCCAATGTTCATGAGGCTTTGTTCCTCAGTACTTGTAAAACTACCCAGCTCAATGTGCACCGACTCTTCAGTGTGCACAAAGCTGGGTGCCTCCGGCCATACAGGGATTGGAGTGTCCATTTCTACAAGACTCGGTTTGTCAGTATAGTTTGACACATTCTGTGTTGGCAGTAGTTCTTCACATCGAATGGGCGGCTTTTCTGGAAAGCACAATGCAGACTTGTCTTGATTGAACACAATTGAAAGAATAAGGAGATAACATTCCATTAATTTACATTTTCATTATAACGTCATTGACCCTTTGGGTACATGTCCCCTTATCTATTTTTTGTTGCCATGACTTCTTTTCAAAAGACCAGTTTAAAAATCCTCCTCTTAATTAAACTGTATCTTCCTCACCACCTTTCTTCCAACTTCAAAAAGGGCTCAAACTAGCCGCTGTATCTCCAGAATTATATACTAACTTCTGTTCAGAGCTATTAATCACAAAATACAGTCATAGATGTAGGCCACCTGACCCATGTCTACATCAGCATTTGGAGCTATTGAACTGGTTTCATCCTCCTGATCTTTTAACTTATCCCTGAAAATGTTGCTGTTAATTTTTTTTCCTATTCTCCTTTTAAATTTGCAACTGAATTTTTTTCTATCACCTAGAGCATTTCTGATCATGTCAACTTGAGTATAGATTCTCTTGGTGTTCATTCAAGTTCTTTTGTCATTTGGCAGTAGTTACTCACTGGAGTGGTAAACTTGGAGCAGAAAAACAAATCCATCTACACAAATCCTATTTTTCTGCATTAGGACTGTATGCCTGGCTCATTTTAAGTGTCCTTCTAAACTTGCTAATTGCTTCTGACCATTCCAGAAATCAATCGCTTTCAATCAGATCACTTTAGAACTCCGTCCTCTTGATTTTTGTATCACGCTGTCTTTGCTATCAAACCCCTATTTTTTGATTATGTCTATTTAATTATATTTTTCTGCTTTAAATTAGAATAACCTCAGTTTCTCACGTCTCTTCTTACAAATGAATTTTCTCATCCTGAAGTCATTGCAGTAAAAATCCCTCCATATGCTTGGCAAAACTAAAGCTGAGTGCCAATGCATGATTAGAGGTTTGTTAATATTCCTGATTTTGCATTTAGTTGTGCCATTATGCACTCCTCCAAATGGAGATCTTTACACTTCCTTACATTTACAACTGTAAATCACCTACCCACTGGCAAAGTCACACAAAGCTTGCTTCATTTGCATTCGTACCATTGCCATCTGTTTAGCAGTCTTCATTGAGGTAAAATGCTGCCACTTTCCCTGTAAAAAGCTGTGCACCCCCTCTAAACCTATGAGAGCAACTTCTTCTGTGTGGACAGAGTCAATTTCGACCATGGTAGTCACTGAGCTGCTAACCTTCCTAATCATAGGCCTATGCTGCTACTGGAGATTAATTTCTGCAGTTTTTGTGAGAATAATCAGAATGTGCGATACATGACAACATCCCAGTTTGAACAACAATGACAACAACCTTTAAGATGCACCTGTGAATTATTTTGCATGTCGGTTTTCTTCATCAGCATTATCAATGCAGAATGACTACATAAAACAATAATTAAAATTGATAAACTAAAATTGACACCCATGGAACAATTTTAATAACTGCATTAATAAGCTATGAGAAGGACTTTTAGGGAAATGGCCTACAAAGATGTCAATGCTCAGGGCAATGCCATTTATTAAGAAGCAGAGCTAAGAGTCATCTTTAGCTGTAAAGGAATTTACTGCAATTAGACCACAGAATGTTTGTCAAAAGGAGAAATCCCCATTATCAAATGATGCCAAGAACACCAATTTCTTTCTTATTGGTTTGTTTGATGGATCACATCATGCATGAATCCAAAATTTACTCCACACTTTGATGATTAAACCATTTTAAAAAAAATAATGTAACCATCCTACAACTATACCTCCATCCAGAATTAAATTTGGAAACTGTTCCTCTGCACCCTCTTCATTCTCCTCATATATTGGTGCAGCAACAATACTTGGATCGGGGGAACTGAAGGATGTTACATCTTCCAGTCTGGTTGATTCATATTGGATTGGGTGGTCTGCAGAGGGTCAAAAAGAAGAATCAAACATATTAACTGCCAAATCTCACATTTAAAAATGAAAAACTATGAAACATACTTCAATATTTTTAAAATCTATCCACTGCTTTATCAATTATGCAGAAAAAAAGTGATTTAGACTTTTAATAATGCAACTGCAGAGAATCTGTAGGGGTCACTGATCATGCGATCATCAGAAAACAACCAATTCACTCAATAAGGGAATTTTCATGGTAGAGTATTTTGCAACCAATAACTTAAGTTGTAGAATTCAAAAGGACTTTTTAGACTAGCTGTGACTAAATAAAGAAATGCTCTTTCCAAATATTTTAGCAGCATAGTTTTCAGCCACTATTTATTTATTTGCATGCCATGGAGGATTTAATTTTGAAGGAACCATCAGACTTTTTCTTTGAGCTTACCAGAGGTTTTTTTCCCCAATGTGGGGGGGGGGGGGGCAATAATTAAGGACTGATTTTCCTCATTCTTTTATTTTAATACAATGCTGCCTTAAATGGATTGATTATAAAGATGAAATGAATGAACTTTCAGCCCATGACGGAAAATAACACAGGGCAAACACAGCCTTGACTAAGGATTGGCAAAAAGCTCTTTTTGTCTGTTCAAATATTGGAGAATTGATGAATGAACACCTTTCTTTGCACGGTCAGAATGCAAATTCAACTTGAAATACAGAAATGTAAGTATGAATTACACACAAGGATGATAGTCAAGTGAATCTTATTAGAAAGTCACAGGCTATTTAGGTATTGGATTTGCTTTTGAGACACAAAGGCTTACCTTTGCAGGTACTCAAGGGAGATAAGAATGTGGAACTTCTTTTCGGAAAGTCAGTGAGTTGGACCTTACCTTGTAATGCACGGACAGAAGATGGAACTGCCTTTCTGGCACACACAAAAGATGAAATTCACTTTGAGGCAAACAACAAAATTAGGAAGGTGGCAGTAGCATGCAGAAAAAGATGGAATTGGTTTTCAGGTACACGTATGATAGAAGAAAGAAAGAAACTGCTATTTAGAGACAGGCAGAAATATGAAACTTTTTTGAGGCAGGTCTGTGGAAATGAGGCACTAATATGTACAAAAAACAAATTCACTGAGGCAGTTGAGTTTGTTGGTAAGGATGTAACAAGCTTCAAATCAGCCACATGTATTTCGACAGGACTTTCCGGGAGCTAGTGGAAAATTCTCAGCAACAGTCGTATATAGAAGATAAAACAGATCAAATCCATTGGGGATTCAAACCCAGCATTATTTATTTTTAGAAATTTCTAACTTACCAGCCATTAATACTCCACAAATGAACACTTTCCAGATTCAGGGACAAATTGAAGGTATACATATTTACCCACTATATTTACAGAGATGTTCTTTTCAATTATTTTAACCATGATCAATATCAAAGAGGTTGCATGTCAATGGAAGCTTCCAAGTGTGTATTAATTTGGATAAGACATTTAATTCCTCCCAAATAGATTTAGAATGTCAGACATGAGCAATGAACAAAGGCTCTGAATTATATTTTTGGGGCTCACTCCCATCTCATCCCTGGCATATTTAAAGTTAGCATTTAATATAATTTGTCCCTCAATATTCTCCTTGCTCAACAATATCATCAAAGTTGCATACATTATTAAAAAATGGTGGTTTGATTTGTGAGAAGTTTGTGCTGATAAATGATGAGAACAGAGCCACACAGTATCATGAGAATCCATGATTAACCACATGAACAAGCCAGCTACATTTCTACATCTGTTCTGGTGATCGTCCACAGGCACTAAGTTGGAAACTGGGAATCATGGAAATTCTTTCATGAAACATTTTTGGTTAATTACTCATGAAAAATTTGAATCACCAGACATGATTCAGAACTGTAGGTGAAAGCTTTGTCCAAAGAGTCCTTTCCTCTGGACATTTTTAACTCTGCCAAACACAGGATTTTACTGGGAAGATCAAAATTCAATACCCACTTCTGATATTCCAGAGAAACTGCAGGTGAGGTCCCATCTTCTTTGACACATTCTTGCATTGAGCATACGCTATGCCCACAGTATAGATGGACAAGGTTCCCAAAATTCTTTTTTTTTAAATATTTCATTTATTGAAACCATGATACATAAATTCAAAAATCATATGTGATTAATAGATAAAACTTTGAAAAAAACATACATGGTATATTATACAAACTAACCCCCTACAACCCCCCACCCTCCTAACCAACCCACTCAACCCCACTTCCCACTAACCTATCTCCCAAAGAAAGGGAAAGAAAGAAAAGGAGATTAACCGTAATAACAAATTTCATTAATTAATTACCATGGATTACAGAAACACCACCACTGTGGATCCGGGAGATTCAAAAACTCAAAACCCATATAATCCTAATAAGGGCTCCAAGTTTTACAATAAAAAAGATAATCATCACATGAGTTATAAGTTATTTTCTCCAACGGAATACAAGACCTCAACTCCATCTGCCATCTCTGTATACTCAAATCAGTCTCATTTTTCCAAGTATTGCTAAACATTTTCTAGCAACAGCTAATGCCAATCTCAAAAATGCAATTTGAAATCTATTTAATTTTAATTCTAAACACAACCTCTTCATATTACCCAACAAAAATACTAAAGGATCTAATGAAAGTTTCACTTTCAAAATAACTTCTAAAAATTCTTAAGTCTATTCCAAAAAGGTTTTACTGTTTCACATGACCAGGTAGAATGTAAAAAAGAACCAACTTCCTTATGACATCAAAAACATAGATCTGAAGAAATTAAATTATATCTCCTTAATTTTTCCAGAGTTAAATATAATTGATGAATAAAATTGTATTCAACTAACTGATACCTTACATTTATAATTTTAATTATACTACTCTTACATAAATTCATCCAATCATCTTGATGAATAAGTATTCTGAAATCCTTTTTCCATTTCAACCTTGTTTTATGTAAATCCATTTTAGTGATTTTATTCTGTAATAAAGCATACATCTCAGATATAAATCCTTTCTTACACCCTCTGTAAGTAAAATTTCAAACTTAAGACTGTCTTGGTAACCGTAAAGTATGTCCAAAATCTTTCAATGATAAAGCTTTAATTTGTTAACAAGAAAAAAGAGTATTTGAAGGAATGTCATATTTCTCTTTCATTCTTTGAAAATAAATAAAATAGCCCATTTCATAACAATCCTGCACAAATTTAATACCCTTATGATCCCATAACATCAAAAGTTGATTATTAAGCATAAAGGGAAAAAAGCTTATTTTGATACAAAGGAGTTTTGTATGAAATCTTCCCTTGTGTACCTTTAACTTCATTTATTTTATACCATAGTTCAATTAAATGTTTTAAAATAGGTAAATTATAATTACTCAATAACTTAGGATTCCATCTATAAACTAATCCATCCTCTTATCACCAATTTGAGATAATTCAGTCTTAGCACATATCAATGACTTTTTCAAATCAAATATTCTATTAATAAATTTCAACTGTGCTGCATCATAATAATTTTGAAAATGTAGGAGTTGTAAACCTCCTAATTCATATTTTCAAGTTAAGTTTTGTAAAGATACCCATGCCATTTTATCCAACCATAAAAATTTTCTCACCATGGAATTCAAATCCTTAAAATTTTCTTTGGGAATCTTATAAGGAATAGATTGAAATAAATACTAAATCCTAGAAAAAATATTAATTTTAATACAATTAATGTAATCAGTCAATCTTTCCATTGATTCAAATCATCTTTAATTTTAGAAAATAATGGTACACAATTTAATTCTGATAAATGCCTATCATTTCTTTCTTTGGCTTGGCTTCGCGGACGAAGATTTATGGAGGGGGTAAAAGTCCACGTCAGCTGCAGGCTCGTTTGTGGCTGACAAGTCCGATGTGGGACAGGCAGACACGGTTGCAGCGGCTGCAGGGGAAAATTGGTTGGTTGGGGTTGGGTGTTGGGTTTTTCCTCCTTTGCCTTTTGTCAGTGAGGTGGGCTCTGCGGTCTTCTTCAAAGGAGGTTGCTGCCCGCCAAACTGTGAGGCGCCAAGATGCACGGTTTGAGGCGATATCAGCCCACTGGCGGTGGTCAATGTGGCAGGCACCAAGAGATTTCTTTAGTCAGTCCTTGTACCTTTTCTTTGGTGCACCTCTGTCACGGTGGCCAGTGGAGAGCTCGCCATATAACACGATCTTGGGAAGGCGATGGTCCTCCATTCTGGAGACGTGACCCATCCAGCGCAGCTGGATCTTCAGCAGCGTGGACTCGATGCTGTCGACCTCTGCCATCTCGAGTACTTCGACGTTAGGGATGAAAGCGCTCCAATGGATGTTGAGGATGGAGCGGAGACAACGCTGGTGGAAGCGTTCTAGGAGCCGTAGGTGATGCCGGTAGAGGACCCATGATTCGGAGCCGAACAGGAGTGTGGATATGACAACGGCTCTGTATACGCTTATCTTTGTGAGGTTTTTCAGTTGGTTGTTTTTCCAGACTCTTTTGTGTAGTCTTCCAAAGGCGCTATTTGCCTTGGCGAGTCTGTTGTCTATCTCATTGTCGATCCTTGCATCTGATGAAATGGTGCAGCCGAGATAGGTAAACTGGTTGACCGTTTTGAGTTTTGTGTGCCCGATGGAGATGTGGGGGGGCTGGTAGTCATGGTGGGGAGCTGGCTGATGGAGGACCTCAGTTTTCTTCAGGCTGACTTCCAGGCCAAACATTTTGGCAGTTTCCGCAAAGCAGGACGTCAAGCGCTGAAGAGCTGGCTCTGAATGGGCAACTAAAGCGGCATCATCTGCAAAGAGTAGTTCACGGACAAGTTTCTCTTGTGTCTTGGTGTGAGCTTGCAGGCGCCTCAGATTGAAGAGACTACCATCCGTGCGGTACCGGATGTAAACAGCGTCTTCATTGTTGGGGTCTTTCATGGCTTGGTTCAGCATCATGCTGAAGAAGATTGAAAAGAAGGTTGGTGCGAGAACACAGCCTTGCTTCACGCCATTGTTAATGGAGAAGGGTTCAGAGAGCTCATTGCTGTATCTGATCCGACCTTGTTGGTTTTCGTGCAGTTGGATAATCATGTTGAGGAACTTTGGGGGACATCCGATGCGCTCTAGTATTTGCCAAAGCCCTTTCTTGCTCACGGTGTCGAAGGCTTTGGTGAGGTCAACAAAGGTCCTTTGTTTTGTTCTCTGCACTTTTCTTGGAGCTGTCTGAGGGCAAAGACCATGTCAGTAGTTCCTCTGTTTGCGCAAAAGCCGCACTGTGATTCTGGGAGAATATTCTCGGCGACACTAGGTATTATTCTATTTAGTAGAATCCTAGCGAAGATTTTGCCTGCAATGGAGAGCAGCGTGATTCCCCTGTAGTTTGAGCAGTCTGATTTCTCGCCTTTGTTTTTGTACAGGGTGATGATGGTGGCATCACGAAGATCCTGAGGCAGTTTTCCTTGGTCCCAACAAAGCTTGAAAAACTCATGCAGACCTCTGGGGGGATTCCATCCATACCTGCTGCTTTGCCACTTTTCAGTTGTTCGATTGCCTTATATGTCTCATCCAGGGTGAGGACCTCATCCAGCTCTAGCCTTAGGGGCTGTTGAGGGAGCTGGAGCAGGGCGGAATCTTGGACTGAGCGGTTGACACTGAAAAGAGATTGGAAGTGTTCTGACCATCGGTTGAGGATGGAGATCTTGTCGCTGAGGAGGACTTTGCCGTCTGAGCTGCGCAGCGGGCTTTGGACTTGGGGTGAGGGGCCGTACACAGCCTTTAGAGCCTCGTAGAAACCCCTGAAGTCGCCAATGTCCGCGCTGAGCTGGGTTCGTTTGGCGAGGCTAGTCCACCACTCATTTTGGATCTCCCGGAGTTTGCGCTGAAGATGGCTGCATGCGCGACGGAAGGCTTGTTTCTTCTCTGGACAGGACGGCTTTTTAAGGTGAGCCTGGTGGGCAGCTCGCTTCTTTGCCAGCAGCTCCTGGATTTCCTGGCTGTTTTCGTCAAACCAGTCCTTGTTTTTCCTGGAGGAGAAGCCCAGTACCTCTTCAGTGGATTGCAGTATGGTAGTCTTCAACTGATCCCAGAGGGTTTCAGGGGACGGGTCCGTGAGGCGGGTTGCATCGTCGAGCTTTGCTTTGAGGTTTGCCTGGAAGTTTCCTCTCGCTTCGTCTGACTGCAGGTTTCCAACATTGAACCTCTTTCTGGGGGCTTTACTGTTCCTGGGCTTTGGCTTGAAGTGAAGGTTGAGCTTGCAGCGAACCAGCCGGTGGTCAGTGTGGCATTCCGCGCTAGGCATGACCCTGGTGTGGAGCACATCTCGTTTGTCACTTTCTCGCACCAGGATGTAGTCCAGGAGGTGCCAGTGTTTGGATCGGGGATGCATCCAGGTGGTCTTAAGGCTGTCCCTCTGCTGAAAAAGGGTGTTTGTAATGACAAGCCGCTGTTCTGCGCAGAGCTCCAACAGGAGGCGCCCATTGTCGTTGTACTTGCCGACGCCATGCTTGCCCAGGATTCCTGGCCAGGTTTCTGAGTCTTTGCCGACACGAGCGTTGAAGTCGCCCAGGATGACAACCTTGTCGGCTGTAGGGGTGCGTTGGATGAGGTTGCGCAGGTCAGTGTAGAACTTGTCCTTTTCTGCTGGTTCCGCCTGGAGGGTTGGAGCATAGACACTGATGAGGGTGATGCGACGCTTGTTTTGAAGGGGGAGTCGCATGGACATGATTCGGTCCGAGAGGCCTGTCGGAAGGTTTTCGAGTTTGGAGGCAATGAAGCTCTTGACCATGAAGCCTACACCAGATAGGCGTAGTTCATCCGAAGGCTTGCCAGACCAGTAGAGTGTGTAGCCCGCGCTGCGTTCTTGGAGGCTGCCTACATCTGCCAGGCGGACTTCACTGAGAGCGGCTATGTCGATGTCAAGTCTGAGGAGTTCATGTGCGATGAGGGCAGACCGACGTTCAGGTCGGTGGCTGTCAGCCTTGTCTAGCATGGTTCTGATGTTCCAGCATGCTAGCTTGAGTTTGTGAGCATCTTTTGAGGGGGAGGACGTGGAGGGGGAGGACGTGGAGGGGGAGGACGTGGAGGGGGAGGACGTGGAGGGGGAGGACGTGGAGGGGGAGGACGTGGAGGGGGAGGACGTGGAGGGGGAGGACGTGGAGGGGGAGGACGTGGAGGGGGAGGACGTGGAGGGGGAGGTCGTGGACCTGTCCTCGGGCCTGCGCAAAGGAGCTTTTAGGTGGAGTGCAGTGTGCGCAGTACTGGCCCCACCCTTTACACCCATGGTTCGTGTGCCGTGGCCAAGCAAGCTGGGACGTGGCAGCGAGGTCCTTGGGTCGTAGGTTTTATATCGGAGTGGCCTTCTCCTATGCAGGTTTCTTACCCGGGCTGGAGGGGCCAGCCTCCCCTCCTAGGTCGGTCCATACTGCCCGGACCGGGGCCGGGGCCGCCGCCTCCCCCTTGCTCCTGCCCGGATCGGGGCCGCCGCCGCCGCCTACCCTTTGCCCGGACCGGGGCCGGGGCCGCTGCTGCTCTCCCTGTGCCCGGACTGGGGCTGCCGCCTCCCACTCCCTGCCCGGACCGGGGCCTCCGCCTGCCTCACTCGACCGAGGCCGGGGCCGCCGTCTCCCCCTTGCTCCTGCCCGGATCGGGGCCGCCGCCGCCTACCCTTCGCCCGGACCGGGGCCCGGAACGATAGTAATGCCTATCATTACTATCTACCTTAACACCTAAATACTTAATTTGATCTGACCATCTAAATTTAACAATATACTTACAAAGAGAATAATCCATTGCTGCTAATGGCATAATCTCGCTTTCAAAGAATTCTGAGATTATGTTAAATATATCAAAACATCATCTGCAAACAGATTAATTTTAAGTTCATCAGCTTTCACTTTAAATCCTTAAATATTACCATTTTGCCTAATAATCTGAACCAAAGGCCCAATAACTATCATAAAAAGAGCTGGAGACAAAGGGCATCCTTGACTCGATGATCTATTCAACATAAAAGGTAGAGATAACTGTCCATTGCCACAACTCTATCAATAGGATTTTTACATAAAGCTTTAATCCAACCAATAAATATTGGGCCAAATTTAAATTTCTCCAAAACATTAAATATAAAAAAAAACTCCACTCAACCCTATCAAAAGCCTTCTCTGCATCCAATTAAATCTGGTAAATATAAATCTGGCCAATCTATTAGCTAGAACCTTATAGTCAATATTCAACAACAAAATTGATCTATAAGACCCATCTTTCAATGGGTCTCGATCTTTCTTAAGAATAACTGTAATAATTGCCTGAGAAAAAGAATCCAGAAAAGAATAAAACTCAGTCATCTGTCTCAATGCTTCTATCAATATGGAATTAATAAGTCTTGATTATTTTTATAAAATTCAGAATTAAAGTCATCATCACCTGGAGACCTCATTTGGCATAGACCAAACTGCATCAAGTAAAAGGATCATCCAAATCTTTAATATCCACACCACTCAAAGAAGGTAAATTAGGGTTAATAAAAACTTATCAATTTTAGCTTCATCTCCCTCTACTTCAGATGTATATAATTTTGCATAAAATTCCCTAAACACATCATTAATCTCTTGAGGTTTATATGTAATCACTTAATGTTTCCTAATAGCATTTATTGTTTTTGAAACTTGTTCCTTTTTTAATTGCCAAGCTAAAATCTTATAAGCTCTTTCCCCTAATTAAAAATATCTTTGTCTCTGTAGTAACTTCTCAAACTTATGTTTATTATGAAATATACCGTAATTTCAGATTAATCAAATGTATTTTTTAACCTCCATTGAATTATGCTGTAAATCTTTTTCTAAAATCAATATCTATGTATTCTGGAATAAGAATCATGTTGAAATGAATAAAATGAAATATCTCTCTTTAGGATTCAATTTCCTCCAAATATCAACTAAATTCATATATTTCATTAACATCATTAATTGTCTTGCCATCTTTCTCCTAATTACTGTCTTTTGGAGATTTATCTAACAATGGGTCTAAACAACAATTAAAATTACCTCCAACTATAACTTTTTTCATATGCTTGATTCAAATTAAAAATAAAGAATCCAACATAAATTTCTCATCTTCTATATTACGAGCATAAATATTCAACAAAGTCCATGATTCAGAAAAAATATTACAATTAACAACTAAAAGTCTACCAACTGACTCAATAACTGATTCCAATTTAAAAGATTACTTTTTATTAATCCAAATGGCTACACTTCTTGCTTTGGAATTAAATGAAGAAGGTATAACCTGACCAACCCAGACTCTTTTCAACTTCTGATTTTCCTTCTCCATTAAATGTGTTTCTTTCAGAAAAGCAACATCAACCTTCAACTTTTTTATATATGCCAATACTCTTTTCTCTTAATTGGATAATTGAGCCCATTAACATTAAAAGTAGCAGAATTTAAATTCTTCTTCTTTGGCTTGGCTTCGCGGACGAAGATTTATGGAGGGGGTAAAAAAGTCCACGTCAGCTGCAGGCTCGTTTGTGGCTGACCAGTCCGATGCGGGACAGGCAGACACGATTGCAGCGGTTGCAAGGGAAAATTGGTTGGTTGGGGTTGGGTGTTGGGTTTTTCCTCCTTTGCCTTTTGTCAGTGAGGTGGGCTCTGCGGTCTTCTTCAAAGGAGGCTGCTGCCCGCCAAACTGTGAGGTGCCAAGATGCACGGTTTGAGGCGTTATCAGCCCACTGGCGGTGGTCAATGTGGCAGGCACCAAGAGATTTCTTTAGTCAGTCCTTGTACCTTTTCTTTGGTGCACCTCTGTCACGGTGGCCAGTGGAGAGCTCGCCATATAATACGATCTTCGGAAGGCGATGGTCCTCCATTCTGGAGACGTGACCCATCCAGCGCAGCTGGATCTTCAGCAGCGTGGACTCGATGCTGTCGACCTCTGCCATCTCG
This sequence comes from Narcine bancroftii, assembly GCF_036971445.1. Classification (NCBI taxonomy): domain Eukaryota; kingdom Metazoa; phylum Chordata; class Chondrichthyes; order Torpediniformes; family Narcinidae; genus Narcine; species Narcine bancroftii. Next base: position 59,551,424 of record NC_091477.1, read on the forward strand.
AGTACCTCGACGTTAGGGGTGTGAGCGCTCCAATGGATGTTGAGGATGGAGCGGAGACAACGCTGGTGGAAGCGTTCTAGGAGCCGTAGGTGGTGCCGGTAGAGGACCCATGATTCGGAGCCGAACAGGAGTGTGGGTATGACAACGGCTCTGTATACGCTTATCTTTGTGAGGTTTTTCAGTTCGTTGTTTTTCCAGACTCTTTTGTGTAGTCTTCCAAAGGCGCTATTTGCCTTGGCGAGTCTGTTGTCTATCTCATTGTCGATCCTTGCATCTGATGAAATGGTGCAGCCGAGATAGGTAAACTGGTTGACCGTTTTGAGTTTTGTGTGCCCGATGGAGATGTGGGGGGGCTGGTAGTCATGGTGGGGAGCTGGCTGATGGAGGACCTCAGTTTTCTTCAGGCTGACTTCCAGGCCAAACATTTTGGCAGTTTCCGCAAAGCAGGACATCAAGCGCTGAAGAGCTGGCTCTGAATGGGCAACTAAAGCGGCATCATCTGCAAAGAGTAGTTCACGGACAAGTTTCTCTTGTGTCTTGGTGTGAGCTTGCAGGCGCCTCAGATTGAAGAGACTACCATCCGTGCGGTACCGGATGTAAACAGCGTCTTCATTGTTGGGGTCTTTCATGGCTTGGTTCAGCATCATGCTGAAGAAGATTGAAAAGAAGGTTGGTGCGAGAACACAGCCTTGCTTCACGCCATTGTTAATGGAGAAGGGTTCAGAGAGCTCATTGCTGTATCTGATCCGACCTTGTTGGTTTTCGTGCAGTTGGATAATCATGTTGAGGAACTTTGGGGGACATCCGATGCGCTCTAGTATTTGCCAAAGCCCTTTCTTGCTCACGGTGTCGAAGGCTTTGGTGAGGTCAACAAAGGTCCTTTGTTTTGTTCTCTGCACTTTTCTTGGAGCTGTCTGAGGGCAAAGACCATGTCAGTAGTTCCTCTGTTTGCGCAAAAGCCGCACTGTGATTCTGGGAGAATATTCTCGGCGACACTAGGTATTATTCTATTTAGTAGAATCCTAGCGAAGATTTTGCCTGCAATGGAGAGCAGCGTGATTCCCCTGTAGTTTGAGCAGTCTGATTTCTCGCCTTTGTTTTTGTACAGGGTGATGATGGTGGCATCACGAAGATCCTGAGGCAGTTTTCCTTGGTCCCAACAAAGCTTGAAAAACTCATGCAGACCTCTGGGGGGATTCCATCCATACCTGCTGCTTTGCCACTTTTCAGTTGTTCGATTGCCTTATATGTCTCATCCAGGGTGAGGACCTCATCCAGCTCTAGCCTTAGGGGCTGTTGAGGGAGCTGGAGCAGGGCGGAATCTTGGACTGAGCGGTTGACACTGAAAAGAGATTGGAAGTGTTCTGACCATCGGTTGAGGATGGAGATCTTGTCGCTGAGGAGGACTTTGCCGTCTGAGCTGCGCAGCGGGCTTTGGACTTGGGGTGAGGGGCCGTACACAGCCTTTAGAGCCTCGTAGAAACCCCTGAAGTCGCCAATGTCCGCGCTGAGCTGGGTTCGTTTGGCGAGGCTAGTCCACCACTCATTTTGGATCTCCCGGAGTTTGCGCTGAAGATGGCTGCATGCGCGACGGAAGGCTTGTTTCTTCTCTGGACAGGACGGCTTTTTAAGGTGAGCCTGGTGGGCAGCTCGCTTCTTTGCCAGCAGCTCCTGGATTTCCTGGCTGTTTTCGTCAAACCAGTCCTTGTTTTTCCTGGAGGAGAAGCCCAGTACCTCTTCAGTGGATTGCAGTATGGTAGTCTTCAACTGATCCCAGAGGGTTTCAGGGGACGGGTCCGTGAGGCGGGTTGCATCGTCGAGCTTTGCTTTGAGGTTTGCCTGGAAGTTTCCTCTCGCTTCGTCTGACTGCAGGTTTCCAACATTGAACCTCTTTCTGGGGGCTTTACTGTTCCTGGGCTTTGGCTTGAAGTGAAGGTTGAGCTTGCAGCGAACCAGCCGGTGGTCAGTGTGGCATTCCGCGCTAGGCATGACCCTGGTGTGGAGCACATCTCGTTTGTCACTTTCTCGCACCAGGATGTAGTCCAGGAGGTGCCAGTGTTTGGATCGGGGATGCATCCAGGTGGTCTTAAGGCTGTCCCTCTGCTGAAAAAGGGTGTTTGTAATGACAAGCCGCTGTTCTGCGCAGAGCTCCAACAGGAGGCGCCCATTGTCGTTGTACTTGCCGACGCCATGCTTGCCCAGGATTCCTGGCCAGGTTTCTGAGTCTTTGCCGACACGAGCGTTGAAGTCGCCCAGGATGACAACCTTGTCGGCTGTAGGGGTGCGTTGGATGAGGTTGCGCAGGTCAGTGTAGAACTTGTCCTTTTCTGCTGGTTCCGCCTGGAGGGTTGGAGCATAGACACTGATGAGGGTGATGCGACGCTTGTTTTGAAGGGGGAGTCGCATGGACATGATTCGGTCCGAGAGGCCTGTCGGAAGGTTTTCGAGTTTGGAGGCAATGAAGCTCTTGACCATGAAGCCTACACCAGATAGGCGTAGTTCATCCGAAGGCTTGCCAGACCAGTAGAGTGTGTAGCCCGCGCTGCGTTCTTGGAGGCTGCCTACATCTGCCAGGCGGACTTCACTGAGAGCGGCTATGTCGATGTCAAGTCTGAGGAGTTCATGTGCGATGAGGGCAGACCGACGTTCAGGTCGGTGGCTGTCAGCCTTGTCTAGCATGGTTCTGATGTTCCAGCATGCTAGCTTGAGTTTGTGAGCATCTTTTGAGGGGGAGGACGTGGAGGGGGAGGACGTGGAGGGGGAGGACGTGGAGGGGGAGGACGTGGAGGGGGAGGACGTGGAGGGGGAGGACGTGGAGGGGGAGGACGTGGAGGGGGAGGACGTGGAGGGGGAGGACGTGGAGGGGGAGGACGTGGAGGGGGAGGACGTGGAGGGGGAGGACGTGGAGGGGGAGGTCGTGGACCTGTCCTCGGGCCTGCGCAAAGGAGCTTTTAGGTGGAGTGCAGTGTGCGCAGTACTGGCCCCACCCTTTACACCCATGGTTCGTGTGCCGTGGCCAAGCAAGCTGGGACGTGGCAGCGAGGTCCTTGGGTCGTAGGTTTTATATCGGAGTGGCCTTCTCCTATGCAGGTTTCTTACCCGGGCTGGAGGGGCCAGCCTCCCCTCCTAGGTCGGTCCATACTGCCCGGACCGGGGCCGGGGCCGCCGCCTCCCCCTTGCTCCTGCCCGGATCGGGGCCGCCGCCGCCGCCTACCCTTTGCCCGGACCGGGGCCGGGGCCGCTGCTGCTCTCCCTGTGCCCGGACTGGGGCTGCCGCCTCCCACTCCCTGCCCGGACCGGGGCCTCCGCCTGCCTCACTCGACCGAGGCCGGGGCCGCCGTCTCCCCCTTGCTCCTGCCCGGATCGGGGCCGCCGCCGCCTACCCTTCGCCCGGACCGGGGCCCGGAACGATAGTAATGCCTATCATTACTATCTACCTTAACACCTAAATACTTAATTTGATCTGACCATCTAAATTTAACAATATACTTACAAAGAGAATAATCCATTGCTGCTAATGGCATAATCTCGCTTTCAAAGAATTCTGAGATTATGTTAAATATATCAAAACATCATCTGCAAACAGATTAATTTTAAGTTCATCAGCTTTCACTTTAAATCCTTAAATATTACCATTTTGCCTAATAATCTGAACCAAAGGCCCAATAACTATCATAAAAAGAGCTGGAGACAAAGGGCATCCTTGTCTCGATGATCTATTCAACATAAAAGGTAGAGATAACTGTCCATTGCCACAACTCTATCAATAGGATTTTTACATAAAGCTTTAATCCAACCAATAAATATTGGGCCAAATTTAAATTTCTCCAAAACATTAAATATAAAAAAAAACTCCACTCAACCCTATCAAAAGCCTTCTCTGCATCCAATTAAATCTGGTAAATATAAATCTGGCCAATCTATTAGCTAGAACCTTATAGTCAATATTCAACAACAAAATTGATCTATAAGACCCATCTTTCAATGGGTCTCGATCTTTCTTAAGAATAACTAATAATTGCCTGAGAAAAAGAATCCAGAAAAGAATAAAACTCAGTCATCTGTCTCAATGCTTCTATCAATATGGAATTAATAAGTCTTGATTATTTTTATAAAATTCAGAATTAAAGTCATCATCACCTGGAGACCTCATTTGGCATAGACCAAACTGCATCAAGTAAAAGGATCATCCAAATCTTTAATATCCACACCACTCAAAGAAGGTAAATTAGGGTTAATAAAAACTTATCAATTTTAGCTTCATCTCCCTCTACTTCAGATGTATATAATTTTGCATAAAATTCCCTAAACACATCATTAATCTCTTGAGGTTTATATGTAATCACTTAATGTTTCCTAATAGCATTTATTGTTTTTGAAACTTGTTCCTTTTTTAATTGCCAAGCTAAAATCTTATAAGCTCTTTCCCCTAATTAAAAATATCTTTGTCTCTGTAGTAACTTCTCAAACTTATGTTTATTATGAAATATACCGTAATTTCAGATTAATCAAATGTATTTTTTAACCTCCATTGAATTATGCTGTAAATCTTTTTCTAAAATCAATATCTATGTATTCTGGAATAAGAATCATGTTGAAATGAATAAAATGAAATATCTCTCTTTAGGATTCAATTTCCTCCAAATATCAACTAAATTCATATATTTCATTAACATCATTAATTGTCTTGCCATCTTTCTCCTAATTACTGTCTTTTGGAGATTTATCTAACAATGGGTCTAAACAACAATTAAAATTACCTCCAACTATAACTTTTTTCATATGCTTGATTCAAATTAAAAATAAAGAATCCAACATAAATTTCTCATCTTCTATATTACGAGCATAAATATTCAACAAAGTCCATGATTCAGAAAAAATATTACAATTAACAACTAAAAGTCTACCAACTGACTCAATAACTGATTCCAATTTAAAAGATTACTTTTTATTAATCCAAATGGCTACACTTCTTGCTTTGGAATTAAATGAAGAAGGTATAACCTGACCAACCCAGACTCTTTTCAACTTCTGATTTTCCTTCTCCATTAAATGTGTTTCTTTCAGAAAAGCAACATCAACCTTCAACTTTTTTATATATGCCAATACTCTTTTCTCTTAATTGGATAATTGAGCCCATTAACATTAAAAGTAGCAGAATTTAAATTCTTCTTCTTTGGCTTGGCTTCGCGGACGAAGATTTATGGAGGGGGTAAAAAAGTCCACGTCAGCTGCAGGCTCGTTTGTGGCTGACCAGTCCGATGCGGGACAGGCAGACACGATTGCAGCGGTTGCAAGGGAAAATTGGTTGGTTGGGGTTGGGTGTTGGGTTTTTCCTCCTTTGCCTTTTGTCAGTGAGGTGGGCTCTGCGGTCTTCTTCAAAGGAGGCTGCTGCCCGCCAAACTGTGAGGCGCCAAGATGCACGGTTTGAGGCGTTATCAGCCCACTGGCGGTGGTCAATGTGGCAGGCACCAAGAGATTTCTTTAGTCAGTCCTTGTACCTTTTCTTTGGTGCACCTCTGTCACGGTGGCCAGTGGAGAGCTCGCCATATAATACGATCTTGGGAAGGCGATGGTCCTCCATTCTGGAGACGTGACCCATCCAGCGCAGCTGGATCTTCAGCAGCGTGGACTCGATGCTGTCGACCTCTGCCATCTCGAGTACCTCGACGTTAGGGGTGTGAGCGCTCCAATGGATGTTGAGGATGGAGCGGAGACAACGCTGGTGGAAGCGTTCTAGGAGCCGTAGGTGGTGCCGGTAGAGGACCCATGATTCGGAGCCGAACAGGAGTGTGGGTATGACAACGGCTCTGTATACGCTTATCTTTGTGAGGTTTTTCAGTTCGTTGTTTTTCCAGACTCTTTTGTGTAGTCTTCCAAAGGCGCTATTTGCCTTGGCGAGTCTGTTGTCTATCTCATTGTCGATCCTTGCATCTGATGAAATGGTGCAGCCGAGATAGGTAAACTGGTTGACCGTTTTGAGTTTTGTGTGCCCGATGGAGATGTGGGGGGGCTGGTAGTCATGGTGGGGAGCTGGCTGATGGAGGACCTCAGTTTTCTTCAGGCTGACTTCCAGGCCAAACATTTTGGCAGTTTCCGCAAAGCAGGACATCAAGCGCTGAAGAGCTGGCTCTGAATGGGCAACTAAAGCGGCATCATCTGCAAAGAGTAGTTCACGGACAAGTTTCTCTTGTGTCTTGGTGTGAGCTTGCAGGCGCCTCAGATTGAAGAGACTGCCATCCGTGCGGTACCGGATGTAAACAGCGTCTTCATTGTTGGGGTCTTTCATGGCTTGGTTCAGCATCATGCTGAAGAAGATTGAAAAGAGGGTTGGTGCGAGAACACAGCCTTGCTTCACGCCATTGTTAATGGAGAAGGGTTCAGAGAGCTCATTGCTGTATCTGACCCGACCTTGTTGGTTTTCGTGCAGTTGGATAATCATGTTGAGGAACTTTGGGGGACATCCGATGCGCTCTAGTATTTGCCAAAGCCCTTTCCTGCTCACGGTGTCGAAGGCTTTGGTGAGGTCAACAAAGGTGATGTAGAGTCCTTTGTTTTGTTCTCTGCACTTTTCTTGGAGCTGTCTGAGGGCAAAGACCATGTCAGTGGTTCCTCTGTTTGCGCGAAAGCCGCACTGTGAACATTAAAAGTAGCAGAATTTAAATTAGTTATCTCTAAAACCACCTTACCACACATGGTGGGACTCCTCTCCATGGCAAGTACACACAAAAAACAAAAAAAATCTCAAGAGAAAAAAAGAAAAACCCCAGACATAAAACCCCCCAAAAAGAAAGAAAAATACTGTACTATAGTATTACCTCCCTTAATTGTATGGGAGTGAACAATGCCACAAGTGGACAATGACTTCAGAAGGAGCAGTAAGCCAAACCACTCCTCCTGAACAGAACAAAAAAAAATCAATAAATCATTTCAAGTATGATAAGCTTCTTCCAAGTCTCTATTAACTTGATCATCATCGATGTCAATTTCAAAAAAACTCTTGAGATCCCCTCTCTTGTATACCATTCTTCATCCCCTTCTGAGCTGGTGCAGACTGTTGAAAAACAGTTTCTTGACTTTTCTTCTGTTTGTTATCAGGTAAAGATTAAGAAAATGTAAGAATTTCTCCATCATCAGTAAAAAACTGACATTGAAAGTCTCCATAAAAAACTTTAAGAATGGCAGGATATCGAAAGCCTTTCTTTCATAAAAAAACATGGACAGAATTAAACTCCTTACTATGCCTAATGACAACTTGACTTACTTCTCGCATTCTGCACTGCAACACTTAAAATCAATTTTCTATCCTGATAACACAAACATCTAATCAGAATAGAACATGGAGCTTGACCAGGAAGAGTTTTTCTTCTTATCACTCTATGAGCTCCATCCAATTCCAAGCCATTCATTCCCCAAAACTTCAGGAATACACTTCTGAAAAATTTGAACGAGAACAGGACCCTCAAAATTTTCCGGGTAACCAAAAATCTTAACATTTTTCCTCCGAATTTGATTCTTCAAAGCATCAATCTTCTTCAATAAATCATTCCTCTGAATTTCCCAACCAGTAAATGAATCCTCCATCTGTCCAATCTTTTATTTACATTGATCCACAGCATCTTTACAATCATGAAAATCTTCAATTTTCTTAAACTTATCTTGTACTTTATTCACCAGGTTCACACACTTTGCCACATCCGAATTAATTAACAACATCTCTTCTTTCATACCACTAAATAGTAGAAAACCCTTGACTCATTTGATTTGCCAAATTTTCCATTTGCTTAGACAAAATATCCAATTGATTTGTCGATTCAGAATAATGAGGATCAGATTTAAATTTCATTGGAACTTGCTTAGATACAAGCCTATCCTTATAAATTACTGTCTCTTCCTCTTCTGTACCTGGATAAATGTCTTCCTGCTCCAGGCCCTCACCTATGTTACCTTTCTATTCCACTGGTGAAATCAATGGCATTTCTACTTGTGCCTGAGTTCTGAAACCCCCCCTCCCGACAGTCCCGACAGTCCCAGCCTCACTAGATCACGGGAGTTCAGGTCCACCTGATGCATGGGCCAAAGTAAATGTATCATGCACATGCACAATTTATCTTCATAATCCAGAGGATGATGTCTTTGGGCTCCAGCACCATATTCTGTGACGCTGCATGGAGTTGGCGCGGGAGTCAAGTGAGTATTGCTCAGGGACTGCCGTTATGGTCTTGATGAGCTGAAATCAACTCTCCAACCTCCATCTCAAAGGTAGGCCCAAGTTCTTCAGTACTTTAAAGTTGTTTTTGAGTCTTTTTTTAAGTTTGTGCCTTAGTTTTCCTCACTATTCCCTTGTAAAGAATATTAATTATATATCAATATTGTTTAAAAAAAATTTTAAAGCTCTGATAGTCAGGTTTTAATAGTTCTGTTGGAAGAGGTCTCTTCCCACATCTTCCACATATGCTGTGTGGCCACATTTAAAAAATTCGTGACTAATGACAGCAAAGCAACATTTGGAATGGTGTACAGATATGCAACCTGCAACAATGATGTCTCCAGACCCTGGTAACATGCAGCAATGATGTCCCCACACCCCGGCAACCTGCAGAAGTGATGTCTCAACACCCTGGTAACGCACAGCAATAATGTTCCCAAATCCCGGTAACCTGCAGCAGTGGTGTCCCAACCCACCCTGTTAACCTGTAGCATTTGATGTCCCCACACCCCGGTAACCTGTAGCAGTGATGTCCACACTCACCCCGGTAAACTGCATTAGTGATGTCCCCACACCAGAGTAACCTGCAGCAATGATGCACCGATACCCCGGTAACCTGCAGCAGTGGTGTCCCCTCACATTGGTAACCTGCAGCATTGATGTCCCCACACTCCAGAAACTCCAGTATCCTATAACAGTGATGACCCCACACCACAGTTAACTTGCAGCAGTGATGTCCCCACACCCCGGTAACCCTGGTAAACTGCAACAGTGATTACCCCACACCCTGGTAACCTGCAGCAGTGATGTTCCCACTCCCGGCTAACCCCAGTAACCTGCAGCAGTGATGTTCCCACAGCTGGGTAACCCCAGTAACCTGCAGCAGTGGTGTCCCCACACACTGGGAACCTGCAGCAGTGATATCCCCACAGCCCAGTAACCCCGGTAACCTGCAGCAGTGATGGCCCCACACACCCTGGTAACCTGCAGTAATGATGTCTCCACACCAGAGTAATCTGCAGCAATGATGTCTGGACACCCTGGTAACCTGCAGCAGTGGTATCCCCACATAACAGAATCCAGTATGTCCTCACACTCCGGTAACCTGCAAAAGTGATGTCCCACCCACCTCGGTAAACTGCAGCAGTGATGTCCCTACACCAGAGTAACCTGCAGCAATGATGTCCTGACACCTTGGTAACCTGCAACAGTGATGACCCCACACCCCAGTAGCCTACAGCAGTAATATCCCCACACAGCGGTAACTCTGATAACCAACAACAGTAATTACCCCACACCCTGGTATCTTGCAGGAGTGATGACCCCACATGCTGGTAACCATGGTAACCTGCAACGGTGATGACAGCACACCCTAGTAACCTGCAGCAGTGTTGTCCCCACACCCTGGTAACCTGCAGCAGTAATGTCCCCACATCCGGGTAACCCCGGTGACCTGCAGCAGTGATGTCCCCACCCACACCAGTAACCTGCAGCAATGAAATCCCCACATCCCGATAAACTACAGCAGAGATGTCTCCACAACCTGGTAACCTGCAGCAGTGATGGCCCCATCCACTGCAGTAACCTGCAGAAGTGATGTCCCCACACCCGAGTAACACCGGTAACCTGCAGCAATGATGAACCCACAACCTGGTAAATGCAGCATTTAGTTTCCCACCCACCCTGGTAAACTGTATCAGTGATATCCCCACACCAGAGTAACCTGCCACAGTGGTGTACCCACACCCTGGTAACCTGCAGCAGTGATGTCCCCACTCCCCAGTTAAATGCAGCAATGACACCCACTCACTCTGGAATCCTCCAGCAGTTTTGTCCACACACCCTGCTAACCCAGATAACCTGCAGCCGTGATGAACAAACCCACCCCAGTAACCTGCAGCAATGATGCATCCACACCCAGGTAACCTGCACCAATGATGTTCCCACATCCAGATAATCTGTAGAAATGTTGTCCCTACACCCTGGTAACCTGCAGCAGTGATGTCCCTAAACCCTGGTAACCTGCAGCAGTGATGTCCTCACCCAACCCGGTAACCTGAAGCAAGGGTGTCCCCACATACCGGTAACCAGCAGTAGGTATGTTCTCACACTCCGGTAATCAGCAACAGTGATGTCCCACCCACTTCTGTAAACTGCAGCAGTGATGTCCCGACACCAGAGTAACAAGCAGCAAAGATGTCCACACCCACCACGGAAACCTGCAGCAGTGATGACCCCACACCCCGGTAACCATGGTAACCCACAACACTGTTGACACCACACACTGGTAACCTTCAACAGTGATATCCCCACATCCCATTAACTCCGGTAACTTGCAAAAATGATGACCCAACACCCCGGTGACCTTCAGCAGTGATGTCCCCACACTCTGGTAACTTGCAACAGTGATATCCCCACATCCCAGTAAGTCCGTTAAATTGCAACAGGGATGATCCCACACCCTGGTAACCTGCAATAATGGTGAAACCACACCCCGGTAACTTGCAGCAGTGGTGTCCCCACCCACTGGTAATCTGCAGCAGTGGTGTCATGGTGTCATTTCACCCGAGGAATCTGCAACAGTGATGACCCCACACCCTGGTAACCTGCAGCAGTGATGTTCCCAACTCCACACACCCCAACAACCTGCAGCAGTGTTGTCCCCATACCCCGGTAACCTGCAGCAGTGAAGTCCACACCCACTACAGTAACACTGCAAAAGTGATGTTCCCACTCCCCGTTAACCAGCAGTAGTATTGAGCTCACAACCCGGAACCTGCAGCAGTGATCTCTACGCCCACTCTGGTCACCTGCAGCAATGATGTCCCCACAATGCGCTAACCTGCAGAAGTGAAGTCCCCACACCCGGGTAACCCTGGTAACCTGCAGCAATGATGGCACCACAATCTGGGAACCTGCAGCATTTAGGTCCACACCCACCATGGTATCCTGCAACAGTGATGTTCCCACACCCTGGCAATCTGCAGCAATGATGTCCTCACCCATCCTGGTAACCTGAAGCAATGATGTCCCCACCCATCCTGGTAACCTGAAGCAATTATGTCCCCACACTCTGGTAACCTGCATCAATGATGTCCCCACACCCCGATTAAATGCAGCAATGATGTCACCCACTCACTCTGATAACCTCCAGCAGTTTTGTCCCCACACCCTGCTAACCCAGATAACCTGCAGCAATCAATGATGTCCCCACAACCCAGTAACCTGCAGCTGTGATGACCCCACCCACCCCAGTAACCTGCAGCAATGATGCCCCCACACCCAGGTAAATTGCACCAATGATGTCCCCACACCCAGATAATCTGTAGAAATGTTGTCCCTACACCCTGGTAACTTGCAGCAGTGATGTCCCTAAACCCCGGTAACTTGCAGCAGTGATCTCCCCACACCCATGTAACCATGGTAACCTGCAACACTGATGACACCACACACTGGAAACGTGAATCAATGGTGTCACCATACCCCGGTAACCTGCAGCAGAAATGTCCACACCCACCTTGGTAACCTGCAGCAAGGGTGTCCCCACATACTGGTAACCAGCAGCAGGTAAGTTCCCACACTCTGGTAACCGGTAACAGTGATGTCCCCCTCACCTCGGTAAACTGCAGCAGTGATGTCCCCACACCAGAGTAACCTGTACCAATAATGTCCACACCCACCACGGTAACCTGCAGCAGTGTTGTACCCACACCCAGGTAACCTGCAGCATTGGTGTCCCCACTCCCTATTAACCTGCAGCAGTGGTGTCCCCACACACTGGTAATCTGCTGCAATAATATCCCCACACTGTGGTAACCCTGGTAACCGGCAACAGTGATGACCCCACACCCGGTAACCAGCAACAGTGATGACACAACACCCTGGGTAACCTGCAGCAGTGTTGTCCCCACACCCTGTTAACCTGCAGCAGAGATGTCCCCACACCCATGTAACCATGGTAACCTGCAACACTGATGACACCACACACTGGAAACCTGCAGCAGTGATTCCTACATACCGGTAACTTGCAGCATTGATGTCCCCACACCCGGGTAATCTGCAGTAGTGTTGTACCCAAACCCAGTAAACGCTGTCCACAGACACCCTGTTGACCTGCAGCAGTGTTGTCCCCAGCCAATCACGATAACCTGCAGCAATGATATCCCCCACTCACCTTGGTAACATGCATCAATGATGTCCCCACACACCAGTTAAATGCAGCAATGATGACACCAACTCACTCTGGTATCCTCCAGCAGTTTTGTCCCCACACCCTGCTAACCGAGATAACCTGCACCAGTGATGTCCCCACACCCCAGTAACCTGCAGCAATGATGCCCCCACACCCAGGTAACCTGCACTAATGATGTCTCCACACCCAGATAATCTGCGGAAGTGTTGTCCCTACACCCTGGTAACCTGCAGCAGTGATGTCCTCACCCAACCCAGTAACCTGAAGCAATGGTGTCCCCACACCCCGGTAACCTGCAGCAGTAATGTCCATACCCATCCTGATGACCTGTAGCAAGGGTGTTGTTCCCACATCCCTTTAACCTGCAACAGTGATATCCCCACATCCCGGTAACTCCGTTAACTTGCAACAGTGATGACCCCACACCCCAATAACTTACAGCAGTGGTGTCCCCACACACTAGTAACCTGCAGCAGTAATGTCACTTCACCCTGGTAACCTGCAGCAATAATATCCCCACACTGCTGTAACTCTGGGAACTATCAACAGTATTGGCCCCACTCCCCGGTAGCCATGGTAACTTGCAACAGTGAATTACACCACACCCTGGTAACCTGCAGCCATGATGTCCACACACCTTAGTAACCTGTAGCAGTGATGTCCCCATACCCCGATAACCCTACTAACCTGCAACAGTGATGACCAAACACCCCAGTAACTTGCAGCAGTGGTGTTCCCATACCACGGTTATCTGAAACAGTGATGACCCCACACTCTGGTAAACTGCAGCAGTGATATCACCACATCCCGGTAACTCCAGTAACTTGCAAAAGTGATGACCCCACATCCCGGTAACCTGCAGCAATAGTATCCCCACACCACCATAACTCCCCACACCCCGGTAGCCATGGTAACTTGCAACAGTGATTACACCACACCCAAGTAACCTGCAGCCATGATGTCCACACACCTCAGTAACCTGCAGCAATGATGTCCACACCCACCTCGGTAACCTGCAGGAGTGTTGTACCCACACCCAGATAACTTGCAGCAGTGATGTCCCCCACTCACCCTGGTGACCTGCATCAATGATGTCCCCACACCCCGCTTAAATGCACCAATGATGACACCCACTCACTCTGGTAGCCTCCAGCAGTTTTGTCCCCATACCCAGCTAACCCAGTAACCTGCAGCTGTGATGACAACACCCACCCCAGTAACCTGCAGCAATGATGCCCCCACACCCAGGTAACCTGCACCAATGATGTCCCCACACCCAGATAATCTGTAGAAGTGTTCTCCCTACACCCTGGTAACCTGCAGCAGTGATGTCTTCTCTCAACCCAGTAACCTGAAGCAATGGCGTCCCCAAACCCCAGTAACCTGCAGCAGTAATGTACACACCTACCCTGGTAACCTGCACCAAGGGTGTCCCCATGTACCGGTAACCGGCAACAGTGATGTCCCACCCAATTCGGTAAAGTGAAGCAGTGATGTCTCCACACCAGAGTAACCTGCAGCAATGATGTCCACACATACCACGGTAACCTGCAGCAGTGTTGTACCCACACCCAGGTAAAATGCAGCAGTGGTGTTCCCACACACTGGTAATGTTCAGCAGTGGTGTCAATTCACCCCAGGAATCTGCAACAGTGATGAGCCCACACCCCAGTAACCTGTTACAATAATATCCCCAAACCACGGTACCTCTCGTAACCGGCAACAGTGATGACACCGGTAACCATGTTAACCTGCAACAGTGATGACACCACACCCTGGTAACCTGCAGCAGTGTTGTCCTCATACCCCGGTAACCTGCAGCAGTGAAGTCCACACCCAACCCAGTAACCCTGGTAACCTGCAACAGTGATGTTCCCACTCCCCGGTAACCTGCAGTAGTATTGACACCACATCCCGGAACCTGCAGCGGTGATATCCACATCCACTCCAGTCACCTGCAGCAATGATGTCCCCACAATGTGCTAATGTGCAGAAGTGATGTCCCCACATCCGGTAACCCCGATAACCTGCAGCATTTATGTCTACACCCACCCTGGTATCCTGCAACAGTGATGTTCCCACCCAGCTTTGTAACCTGTAGCAATTATGTCCCCATACCCTGTAACCTGCAGCAGAGATGTCCTCACCCACCCTGATAACCTGCAGCAGTATTGTCCCCACGCCCCTGTAACCTGCAGCAGTGATGTCCACATGCACTCTGGTAACCTGCTGCAGTGTTGTCCACAGCCACCCCAGTAACCCTGTTAACCTGCAACAGTGATGTTCCCACTCCCCGGTAACCTGCAACAGTGTTGACCCCACACCCCGGAACCTGCAGCAGTGATGTCCACAACCACTCTGGTCACCTGCAGCAATTATGTCCCCACAATGCGCTAACCTGCAGATGTGATGTCCCCACACCCGGGTAACCCCGGTAACCTGCAGCAATGATGGCCCCACAATCTGGGAATCTGCAGCATTTACGTCCACACCCACCCTGGTAACCTGCAGCAGTGATGTCCCCATCCAGCCTGGTAAATCTGCAGCAATTATGTCCCCACACCCTGGTAACCTGCAGAGGTGATGTCCTCACACCCGGGTAACTCCCTGTAACCTGCAGCAAAGATGGCCCCACTCCCCGGTGACCTGCAGCAATAATGTCCCCACCCACCCCGATAACCTGCAGCAGTATTGTCCCCACGCCCCTGTAACCTGCAGCAGTGATGTCCACATGCACTCTGGTAACCTGCTGCAGTGTTGTCCACAGCCACCCCAGTAACCCTGTTAACCTGCAACAGTGATGTTCCCACTCCCCGGTAACCTGCAACAGTGTTGACCCCACACCCCGGAACCTGCAGCAGTGATGTCCACAACCACTCTGGTCACCTGCAGCAATTATGTCCCCACAATGCGCTAACCTGCAGATGTGATGTCCCCACACCCGGGTAACCCCGGTAACCTGCAGCAATGATGGCCCCACAATCTGGGAATCTGCAGCATTTACGTCCACACCCACCCTGGTAACCTGCAGCAATTGTGTCCCCACACCCTGGTAACCTGCAGAGGTGATGTCCTCACACCCGGGTAACTCCCTGTAACCTGCAGCAAAGATGGCCCCACTCCCCGGTGACCTGCAGCAATAATGTCCCCACCCACCCCACTAACCTGCAGCAGTGTTTTCCTCATATCCTGGTAATCTGCAGTAGTAATGTCCACACCCACCCCAGTAACCCTGGTAACCTGCAACAGTGATGTTCCCACTCCCCGATAATCTGCAGCAGTGATGATCCCACACTCCCAAAACCTGGAGCAATGATGTCCCCACATAACAATAACCTGCAACAGTGATGACACTACACCCCGGTAACCTTAGGCAATGATGGCTCCACATCCCGGTAACCTGCAGCAGTGGTGTCACAACCCACCCTGGTAACCTGCAGCAATGATTTCCCCACACCCCAGTAACCTGCTGCAGGTATGACGCACACTCCAGTAACCTGGAGCAGTGATGTCCCACCCACCTCAGTAAACTGTAGAAGTGATATCCCCACACCAGAGAAACCAGCAGCAATGATGTTCCGACAGCCCGGTAATCTGCAGCAGGTCCACACTCCGGTAACCCTGATAACCTGCAACAGTGTTGACCCCACACCCCGGAACCTGCAGCAGTGATGTCCACAACCACTCTGGTCACCTGCAGCAATTATGTCCCCACAATGCGCTAACCTGCAGATGTGATGTCCCCACACCCGGGTAACCCCGGTAACCTGCAGCAATGATGGCCCCACAATCTGGGAATCTGCAGCATTTACGTCCACACCCACCCTGGTAACCTGCAGCAATTGTGTCCCCACACCCTGGTAACCTGCAGAGGTGATGTCCTCACACCCGGGTAACTCCCTGTAACCTGCAGCAAAGATGGCCCCACTCCCCGGTGACCTGCAGCAATAATGTCCCCACCCACCCCACTAACCTGCAGCAGTGTTTTCCTCATATCCTGGTAATCTGCAGTAGTAATGTCCACACCCACCCCAGTAACCCTGGTAACCTGCAACAGTGATGTTCCCACTCCCCGATAATCTGCAGCAGTGATGATCCCACACTCCCAAAACCTGGAGCAATGATGTCCCCACATAACAATAACCTGCAACAGTGATGACACTACACCCCGGTAACCTTAGGCAATGATGGCTCCACATCCCGGTAACCTGCAGCAGTGGTGTCACAACCCACCCTGGTAACCTGCAGCAATGATTTCCCCACACCCCAGTAACCTGCTGCAGGTATGACGCACACTCCAGTAACCTGGAGCAGTGATGTCCCACCCACCTCAGTAAACTGTAGAAGTGATATCCCCACACCAGAGAAACCAGCAGCAATGATGTTCCGACAGCCCGGTAATCTGCAGCAGGTCCACACTCCGGTAACCCTGATAACCTGCAACAGTGTTGACCCCACACCCTGGTAACTTGCAGCAGTGGTGACCCCACACCCTGGTAACCATGGTAACCTGCAACAGTGCTGAAACCACACCCTGGTAACCTGCAGCAGTAATCTCCCCACAACCGGATAACCCCGGTAACCCGCAACAGTGATGTCCCCACACCTCAGTAACCTGTAGCAGTGATGTCCACACCCACCACGGTAACCTGCAGGAGTGTTGTACCTACACCCAGGTAACTTGCAGCAGTGATGTCCACAGACACCCTGTTGACCTACAGCAGTGATGTCCCCACCCACCCCCGGTAACCTGCAGCATTGGTGACTCCATACTCAGGTAACCTGCAGCAATGATGTCCCCACACCTCGGTTAAATGCAGCAATGATGACACCCACTCACTCCAGCAGATTTGTCCCCACATCCTGGTAACCCAGGTAACCTGCAGCAATGAAATCCCCAAACCCCAGTAACCTGCAGCAATAATGCCCACACCCACCTCGGTAACCTTCAGCAATGTTGTCCACACACCTCGGTAACCTGTAGCAGTGATATCACCACCAACCCCGGTAACCTGCAGCAGTGATGTCCACACCCACCTCGTTTACCTGCAGCAGTAGTGTCCCCTCACCCCGGTAACCTGCAGCAGTGTTGTCCACACCCACCCTGGTAACCTGCAGCCATGTTGTCCCCACATCCCAGTAACCTGTACCAATGATGTCCCCACACCCCGGTAACTTGCAACAGTGGTTTCCCCACCCACCCTGGTAAACAGCAGCAGTGATATCCCCAAATCCAGGTATCCTGGGTTTGTGACATAGTTTTGTTCAGAACGAATGTATTACAACTCAAACCCACAGCCGCAGAAAACAATGTACCTGTAAGTACTGATTTACTTACAACGGGAAATACAGATCATGGGGGATTCAATGAGCTCATCAGGGGCCATTTAAACACAACAGGAGGTGGGAACTGCGAATGCACACACTATTTCAAGACGTCAGTTATGAGCAGACAACCCATAGGCTACCTAAAGAGATCAGTCCTCGTCACAGTGGACTGAGTCAAAGTATTAAGGCTTTTGCTCAACAGGTAAGAGGCGAGGGATAGTAAGAAAGGGGCACCCTATTTGAGGAACCTAAAGGATTCATTAGATCGGCACTGGTAAGGGCAAGTTTCAGATATCATATATTTGTTCCTCTGGTTATAAACAGTGAGAATGGAATCTAAGGCAGGGAAATGTTCCTCTTCCAGAATGTGGGTCATCAGGGAAGTCAGTCGTATGAACACATAATGCTGGAGAAACCTAAATGGTCAAATAGTGTCATGGTCAAAATACATAACCGACATTTCGTGTTTGAACCCTTCAACAAGGTATGGGAGAATGTTGGCAGGTATCCGAACAAAAGGATGGGTCAGGGGGTAGGCAAGACGTGATAAGTGGAGAAGGATGGAGGGGACAGCAGCGATCGGGGGAAGGAGGGATGGTTGGGTTGGTGGAGGAGGAAGGGAATGGGGAGAACTGTAAAAACTGTAAAGGGGGAGGGGAAAAAGATGAGGTTAGCAGAAAGCAGAAAGTCAATGTTAATGCCACCTGGCAGGGATATTAGAGAAGGCCAACAACAGACAGGTGAGTGTGGCAGTGTGTGGCTACTGGGGGTGCTCTGTCGTAGCAGAAGGAGCGGAGTGCTGAGCAAAGCATACTTCATATTTGTGACTAGTCTCTCCAATGTAGAGAAGCCACCAATATCCATGATGACTTCATCTGCGAAAAGTTCATCCAGCTGCAACTCGTGATATGCTGAGTTAAAGAATTGGTGCTGGTGTTGGATGAATCCCAGATAATTTGGGAGGTAGAGGGGATGATAGAAAGGAGTTACGGGGACACTATCACACCTAGAAAGCAGGAGGAGATAGATGAGTGGCAGCCAGGCAGTCAGGAGAGGGAAAGGGGACAGGCAGTGCAGGGCACCTCTATGGCCGTTCCCCTCAATAACAAGTATACCATTTTGAATACTGTTGGGGAGGAACAACCTACCAGGGACAAGCCATAGTGGTCAGGTCTCTGGCATGGGATCTTGTCCTGTGGCTAAGAAGGGAAGGGAGGAGAAGAAGCGAGCTGCAGTGAGATTCCAAAGTTAGGGGACAGAGAAGAGGAAGAGATTGAGTATACCAAATTATATGTTGCCTCCCTGGTGCCAGGGTCCAAGATATCTCAAGTTGAGTTTACAGTATTCTCAGTTCCACTTGGAAATGTTCTCTCTTCAAATCACTGCCCTCCATAGTTGGACCCAATTTGGCCATCAAGAAAGATCTTAATTGAAAGAAGCAAAACAGTATCCTATTTGATAAATCATATTTAATTCTAAACTGCTGAAATTACATGAGTTTCCCCCGTTCATAACAGTCCTTGATACATGTGATCCCACTTCGGCACCAGGTGTCCAGGATCTTGTTATCAATAGTCAATGGTATTAAATTATTCTGAGTCGGGCGGGGGGGGGGGGGAGGTTTTGAGACAACCCCACTTTCTGGCCAATACATTGATAAATTTTGTTCCACACATGTAGTGTATGTTTTAGCAAGGGGTTGTCCTTCTTGCCAGATAACAATTTGGCATCCCATTTATAAATAAATTCACCTGCTTGTGACAGAGTGTATAGATATGTTTTTGGGAGATAAAATAGGAAAGGTTTGTTAGAGTAGGTCACATGCAAACACTTTAAAACAGATCTTATTTGAAATACTGGAGCTCTGCCCCATGCTAGACATATCTGCTCCACAGCTTTTGCAAGAGCTTTGAAGAGTGGATTGTTGTTTACTAAAGGCAACAGATGAAAGATTTTGTGTGAAGTTTTGATCACCAAACTACAGGAAAGATATCAATAAGATTGACAAGAGAAAAGATTTACTAGGATGTTGTCCGGACTTCAGGAACTGAGTTACAGGGAAAGATTAAACAGGCTTATTCCCTGGAGCATAGAGAATGAGAGGAGATTTGACAGAGGTATTTAAAATTCTGAGAGGGATAGAGAGAGTAAATGTTGACAGGCTTTTTCCACTGAGGGTAGGTGAGATACAAACCAGAGGACATGGGTTAAGTGTGAAAGAGGAAAAATTGAGGGGGAATTTCTTCACATAGAGAGTAGAGGGAGTGTGGGAATGTGTGCTCAATTTTAACTTTTAAGAATTTGGACAGTTACATGAATTGGAGGGGTATTGAGGGTAATGGTCAAGGTGTATGTCAGTGGGACTATGGAGACCCACAGACTGAAAGGCCTAGTTCTGTGCTGTTTTGTTCTGTGATTCTAGGTCAGATAAGATATCGTGAACCCAGGCACCAGGCAGGCAATGCAGCTTTCCGGATGCTCTATCAGAGAACTTTGCCTATTTCCTTAACTATACTATCTCTGATTACCACTACATTTCTCTTTCCCCACTCTTGAATAGCTTCCTGAACCGCGATGCTCATCCTTTCTACAGCCCCCATTCTTATCCACACAAGAAGTAAGAATCTTGGACTTGTGAGACAAGATGAAGGGTAACCAAAGAAATTGATGAATGGAGAGTGGTAGGTGAGGTCTATATGGAGTTTAGTAAGGCATTTGAAAAGGTACCTCATGGGATCCTCATTGAGAAAGTCATGAGGCACGGGAGGCATGGAACCTTGTCTGTGTGGATTCAGAATTGGCTCTCCTGTAAAAAGCAGAGAGTAGCAATGGGCAAAAAAATATTCTAACTGTGGTTTGTGTCGTGAAGTTCCTCAGGGCTCTGTTCTGGGACCCCTGCTCTTTGTGATTTTTATAAAAGAACTGGACAAGAAGTCAGTAAGATTGAGGATGATACAAATGTTGGAGGTGTTGTTGATAGTGTTGAAGGCCATCGTAGGATGCAGAGTTGGGTGTAAAAATGGCATTTGGAGTTCAATCCGGATAAATGTGATGTTATGCATTTTGGAAGGACAAAACTGCAGGTTAAGTACATCGTTAATGGTCAGATATTTAACAATATGGAAAAACAGAGGGACGTTAGGGTCCAAATCCATAGATCTCTCAAGGTTGCCATGCAGGTGGATATGATAGTTAAGAAGGACAATGGGATGCTGGGCTTCATTGGTCAGAGGATTGAGTTCAGGAACCATGAAGTGATCTTGAAGCTCTATATATCTCTGGTGAGACCACATTTAGAATGTTCCATTCAGTTCCGGTCACCTCATTACAGGAAGGGTGTGGAAGCTATGGAGAGAGGGCAGAGGAGATTTACCAGTGTGTTGCCTGGTTTGGAAAATATGTCTTATTAGGCAAGATTAGCAGAGCAGGGACTTTTATCCTCGGATTGAAGAAGGATGACAGTTGACTTAACAGAGTTCTAAATGACAAGGAGAGGCATTGATTAGATGTGTGTGTGTGTGTCTGTGTGAGTGTGTGTGTGGCAAAGTGTGTGTGAGAGTGTGTTAGTGTGTGGGTGTCTGTGTGTGTGTGTCTGTGAGTGTGCATGTAGGGGAGTGCGTGTAAATGTGTGTGTGTGGGGGGTAGTGTGTGTGTGTCTGTGCGCGAGAGAGAGAGTGTGTGTGTGAGTGTGTGAGGGGGAGTGTGTTTGAGTCTGTGTGGGGGGAGTGTGTGAGTGTGTGTGTGTGTGCATGAGAGAGTGTACATGTCTGTGTGTGTGAGTGTGTCTGTGTGTGTGTGTGGGTGTGGGAGTGTGTGTGTGTGAGTGTGTGTGCGTGTGTGTGTGTGAGTGTGTTTGTTGGTGGGCTGCGAGTTTGTGTGGGGGAGTGATTGGGAGGGAAGTGTGGGAGTGCGTGTGTATGAGAGAGTGCGTGTGAGTGTGGATGTGAGTCTGTGTGAGTGTGTGGGGGGAGTGTGTGAGTGTGTGTGGGGGAGTGTGAGAGTGTGTGTGATTGTGTGAAGGTATGTCTGTGTGTGTGTGTGTGAGAGTGTGTGTGGGGGGAATGTGTAAGTTAGTGCCTGTGTGTGAGTCTGTGTGTGTGAGACTGTGTGAGTCTGTATGTATTACTGTATGTGTGTCTGTATGATTGTGTGCATGTCTCTTTGTCTGTGTGTGAGTGAGTGAGTGAGTGTGTGTGTGTGTGTGTGTGAGTGAGTGTGTGTGAGTGTGTGGGTGTCTGTGTGTGTGTCTGTGTGAGTTTGCATGTGTGTTTGTGTGTGTGGGGGAATGTGTGTGTGTGTGTCTGTGTGTGTGAGAGTGTGTGTTAGTGTATGTGTGTGTGAGTGTGTGTCTGTGAGTGTGTGTTTGTGTCTGTGTGAGTGTGTATGGGGGAGTGTTTGTGTGGGAATGTGTATGTCTGTGTGAGTGTGTGTGTGGAGGAGTGTGTGTTCATCTGGGAGTGTGTGAATCTAGGAGTGAGTGTGTGTGTGTGTGAATGTGTGTGTGGGTGTGGGGGGTGAGAGTTTGTGTGGGGGAGTGTGTGGGGGTGTGTGGGAGTTTGTGTGGGGGAATGTATGTGGGGGGAGTGTGGGAATATGTGTGCGTATGAGAGAGTGTGTATGTGAGTGTGTGCGTGTGAGTGTGTGTGTGTGTGTGTTTCTGTGTGTTTGTCTCTGTCTGTGTTAGTGTGTGTGTCTATTTGAGAGTGTGTGAGTGTGTGTGATTGTGTGAAGGTATGTCTGTGTCTGTGTGTATGTGAGAGTGTGTGTGGGGGGAGTATGTGAGTGCGTTCCTGTGTGTGACTGTGTGTGTGAGACTGTGTGAGTGTGTGTTACTATGTGTACATGTCTCTGTGTGAATTTGTGTGTGTGTGTCTGTATGTGAGTGTGTGTGTGAGAGAGGTTGTGTGAGTGTGTGTGTGGATGAATGTGTACATATGTGTTTCTGTGGACGAGTGTGTGTGTGTATGTGAGTGTGTGTGTGAGTATGTGTGAGTATGTGTCTGTGTGTATGTGTGTGGGAGAGTGTGTGAGTGTGTGTTTCTGTGTGAGTGTGTCTGTGGGGGAGTGTGTATGTGGGGGAGTGTGTTTGTGTGTGTGTGGGGGGAGAGTGTGTGTGTCTGTGAGTGTGTGTGTGGGGGGGAGTGTGTCTCTGTGTGTGTGGGGGGGAGTGTGTGTATGAGAGAGTGTGTGTGTCTGTGTGTGTGTGCATGTCGGGGAGTGTGTGTGAGTGTGTGTGTGTGCGGGGTGAGAGTTTGTGTGGGGGAGTGTGTGGGGTGTGTGTGTGAGTTTGTGTGGGAGAGTGAGTGTGGGAATGTGTGTGTATGAGAATGTGTGTGTGTGTGGGATTGTGTCTGTGTGAGTGTTTGTGGGGCGAGTGTGGGAATGTGTGTGTATGAGAGTGTGTGTGTCTATTTGAGAGTGTGTGGGGGAGTGTGTGAGTGTGTGTGATTGTGTGAAGGTATGTCTGTGTCTGTGTGTATGTGAGAGTGTGTGTGGGGAAGGAGTGTGTGAGTCCATGCCTGTGTGTGTTACTATGTGTATGTGTCTCTGTGTGAATGTGTGTGTGTCTCTCTCTGTGTGTATGTGAGTGTGTGTGTGTGTGTGTGTGTGTGTGTGTGTGTGTGTGTGTGTGTGTGTGTGTGAGAGAGAGAGGCTGTGTGAATGTGTCTGTGGATGAATGTGTACATATGTGTTTGTGTGTTTCTGTGGACGAGTGTGTGTGAGTGTGTATGTGTGAGTATGTGTCTGTATGTATGTGTGTAGGAGTATGTGTGAGAGTGTGTTTCTGTGTTTCTGTGTGAGTGTGTCTGTGGGTGAGTGTGTATGTGAGGGTGTGTGTGTCTGTGTGAGTGTGTGGGTGTGTCTGTGTGTGTATCTGTGTGTATGTGTCTGTATGAGTGTATTTGTGGTGGGAGTGTGTGTGTATGAGAGAGTGTGCGTGTCTGAGTGAGTGTGTGTGTGTCTGTGTGAGTTCATGTAGGGGAGTGTGTGTGATTGTGTGTGGGGGGTAGTGTGTGTGTGTGTCTGTGTGTGAGAGAGTGTGTGTGTGAATGTGTGTGTGAGTGTCTGAGGGGGAGTGTGTTTGAGTGTGTGTATGTGTATGAGAGAGTGTACATGTCTGTGTGTGTGTGTGTCTGTGTATGTGTGTGTGTAGGGGAGAGTGTGTGTGTGTCTGTGTGAGAGTTTGTGTGGGGGAGTGTGTGTTTGTCTGGGAGTATGTGTTTCTGGTTGTGAGTGTGTGTGTGTGTGTGTGAGTGTGAGAGTGTGTTTGTTGGGGGGCTGTGAGTTTGTGTGGGGGAGTGTGTGGGAGGGGAGTGTGGAAGTGTGTGTGTATGAGTGTGCGTGTCTTTGTGAGTGTGTGTGTGTGTCTGAGTGTGCATGTAGGGGAGTGTGTGTGTGTCTGTGTGTGATTGAGAGAGTGTGTGCGTGAGTGTGTGTCTGTGAGAGTGTGTTTGTGTCTGTGTGAGTGTGAGTGGGGGAGTGTTTGTGTGGGAGTGTGTATGTCTGTGTTGGTGTGTGTGT
Organism: Narcine bancroftii; assembly: GCF_036971445.1. Taxonomy (NCBI): domain Eukaryota; kingdom Metazoa; phylum Chordata; class Chondrichthyes; order Torpediniformes; family Narcinidae; genus Narcine; species Narcine bancroftii. Next base: position 59,575,675 of record NC_091477.1, read on the forward strand.
GGAGGAGTGTGTGTTCATCTGGGATTGTGTGTATCTGGCATGTGAGAGTGTGTGTGTGAGGGGGGAGTGTGTTTGAGTGTGTGTGTGGGAGTGTGTGAGCGTGTGTGTTTGTGTGTGTGTGTGTTTGTTGGGGGGCTGTGAGTTTGTGTGGGGGAGTGTGTGGGAGGGGAGTGTGGGAATGTATGAAAGAGTGTGTATGTCAGTGTGTGTGTGTTTGTTTGTCTGAGTGTGCCTGTAGGGGAGTGTGTGTGTGGGGGTGCAGTGTGTGTGAGAGAGAGAGCGTGTGTGAATGTGTGTATGAGTGTGTGAGGGGGAGTGTGTTTGATAGTGTGTGGGGGAGTGTGTGAGTGTGTGTGTATGGGAGAGTGTACATGTCAGTGTGTGTATATGTGTATGTGTGTGTGTGGGAGAGTGTGTGAGAGTCCATGTGAGTGTGTGTGGGGGAGTGTATGTGTCTGTGTGTGAGTGTCTGAGTATGTGGGGGGGAGTGTGTGTGTGGGAGTGTGTGTGTGTGTGTCTGTTTGAGTGTGTGTGTGGGTGAATGTGTGTGTGAGAGAGTGTGCGTGAGTGTGAATATGTGTGCATGTGAGAGTGTGTATGTGTCTGTGTGAGTGTCTGTTTGAGTGTGTATGTGGGGGAGTGTGTGCGTGGTGTGTGTGTGTGCGCGTAGGTGGAGTGTTTGTGTGAGTGTTTGTTGGGGAATGTGTGTATGTGTGTGAGTGTGTGGGTGTCTGTGTGTGTGTATGTCTGTGTGAGTGTGCATCTGGGGGAGTGTGTGTGGGGGAGTGTGTGTGTCTGTGTGTGACTGAGAGAGTGTGTGAGTGTGTGTGTGGAGGGTGAGAGTTTGTGTGGGGGAGTGTGTGGGAGGAGTGTGGGACAGTGTGTGTGTATGAGAGAGTGTTTGTGTGAATGTGGGTTTGAGTCTGCGTGAGTGTGTGTGGGGGAGTGTGTGTGTAGGTGTTTCTGTGTGTTTGTCTGTGTCTGTGGGTGATAGTGTCTGTTTGAGTGTGTGTGTCTATTTGAGAGTGTGGGGTGAGTGCGTGAGTGTTGTTGATTGTGTGAAGGTATGTCTGTTTCTGTGTGTATGTGAGAGTGTGTGTGTGTGTGTGTGTGTGTGTGTGTGTGTGTGTGTGAGTCTCTGTGAGTGTGTGAGTATGTATGTATCTGTGTGAGTGTGTGTGACTGTGTGTGTATGTGAGTGGGTGCGTGTGATACCTCTGTATGTGTGTGTGTGTGTCTGTGCATTTGTGCGTGTGAGTGGATGGGTGTGGGTGTGTGTGTGTCTGTGGGAGTGTTTGTGGGGGAATGTGTGTGTGTGTGTGTGTGTGTGTGTGTGTATATGTCTGTGTGTGTATGTCTGTGTGAGTGTGCATGTAGGGGAGTGTGAGTGTCTCTGTGTGTGTATGTGAGTGAGTGTATGTGTGAGGCTGTGTGAGTGTGTGTGTGTGTGTGTGTGGATGAATGTGCATGTGTGAGTCTGTGTGCATGTGTCTGGGGGAGTGTATATGTGTCTGTGTGAGTGTGTGTGGGGGAGTGTATGTGTCTGTGTGTGTGAGTGTCTGTGCAAGTGTATGTGGTGGACTGTGTGTGTGTGTGGGAGTGCGTGTGTATGTCTGTGTGAGTGTGTGTGTGGAGGAGTGTATGTGTGTGTGAGTGATAGTATGTGTGTATTTGAGAGGGTGTGTGAGTGTTTGAGTGTGTGTGGGCAGAGTGTGTGTGTGTGGGAGTGTGTGTGTCTGTGTGAGTGTGCATGTGGGTGAGTGTGTGTGTGAGAGAGAGTGTGTGAGTGTGAATATGTGTGTATGTGAGAGTGTGTATGTGTCTGTGTGAGTGTCTATTTGAGTGTGTATGTGGGGGAGTGTGTGTGTGTGTGCAGAGGGGGAGTGTTTATGTGAGTGTTTGTTGGGGAATGTGTTTGTGTGTGTGAGTGTGTGGGTATCTGTGTGTGTGTGTGTGTATGTATGTGTGAGTGAGCATCTGGGGAAGTGTGTGTGGGGGGAGTGTGTATGTGTGCCTGTGTGTGAGATAGAGAGTGTGTGTGAGTGTTTGTGTGGGCGGGTGAGAGTTTGTGTGGGGCAGTGTGTGTGGGGGGAGTGTGGGATAATGTGTGTGTATGAGAGAGTGTGTGTGTGAGTTTGGGTTTGAGTCTGCATGAGTGTGTGTGGGGGTGTGTGTGTGTGAGTGTGTGTGCTTGTTTCTGTGTGTGTTGTCTGTGTCTGTGGGTGAGACTGTGTCTGTTTGAGTGTGTGTGTCTATTTGAGAGTGTGGGGGGAGTGCGTGAGTGTGTTTGAGTGTGTGAAGGTATGTCTGTGTCTGTGTGTATGTGAGAGTGTGTGTGTGGGGTTGAGTGTGTGAGTGCGTGCCTGTGTGTGAGTGTGTGTGTGAGACTGTGAGTGTGTGTGTTACTATGTGTATGTGTCTCTTTGTGAATGTGTGTGTGTGTCTCTGAGTGTGTGTGTGTGAGAGGCTGTGTGAAATGTGTGTGTGGATGAATGTGTATGTGTGTGTTTGTGTGTTTCTGTGGGCAATTGTGTTTGTGTGTGAGTGTGTGTGAGAGTGTGGGTGAGTATGTGTCTGTGTGTACGTTTGTGGGAGTGTGTGTGTGTGTTTCTGTGTGAATGTATCTGTGGGGGAGTGTTAATATGAGGGTGTGTGTGTGTGGGGTGAGTGTGTATGAGAGAGTGTGCATGCCTGTGTGAGTGTGTGCGTGTCTGTGTAAGTGTGTGTGTGTCTGTGTGAGTGTGCTTGTATGGGAGTGTGTGTGAGTGTGTGTTTGTGGGGTTAGTGTGTGTGTCTGTGAGTGAGGGAGAGTGTGTGTGTGTGAATATGTGTGTGAGGCAGAGTGTGTTTGAGTGTGTGTGGGGGAGTGTGTTTGAGTGTGTGTGGGGGAGTGTGTGAGCGTGTGTGTGTGTATGAGAGAGTGTACAGGTCTGTGTAAGTGTGTATGTGTCTGTGTGAGTCTGTGTGTCTGTGTGAGTGTGCATGTAGGGGAGTGTGTGTGTGTGTGTGTGTGTGTGTGAGTAGTGTGCGTGTCTGTGTGTGAGGGAGAATGTGTGTGTGTTAATGTGTGTGTGAGGTGGAGTGTGTGTGGGAGAGTGTGTGAGCATGTGTGTGTGTATGAGAGAATGTACGTATCTGTGTGTGTGTCTGTGTGTGTGTGTGGGAGTGTGTGTCTCTGTGAGAGTTTTTGTGGGGGAGTGTGTGTTTGTCTGGGAGTGTGTGTATCTGGGTGTGAGTGTTTGTGTGTGAGTGTGTTTGTTGGGGGGGCTTTGAGATTGTGTGAGGGAGTGTGTGGGAGGGAAATGTGGGAGTGTGTGTGTATGAGAGAGTGTGTGTGAGTATGCGTGTGAGTCTGTGTGGGGGAGTGTGTGTGAGTGTGTGGGTGTCTGTGTGAATGTGTGTGTTTGTTTGAGTGTGTGTGGGGGAGTGTGTGTGTGTGTGCGAAAGGTATGTGTGTGAGTGTGTATGTGGGGGAGTGAGTGTGTGTGTGTCTGTGAGTTTGTGTGAATGTGTGTGATTGTGTGAAGCTGTGTCTGTGTGTATGTGAGAGTGTGTGTGTGGGGGAGTGTGTATGTCTGTGTGAGTGTGTGTGGGTGTGTGTATCTGTGAGTGAGTGTGAGTGTGTGAATGCATAAATGTGTGGTGGAAAGTGTGTGTGTCTGTGTGGGTGTGGCTGTGTGTGTGTGATTGTGTGAAGATGTGTCTGTGTGTGTATGTGAGAGTGTTTGTGTGTCTGTGTGTTTGGGAGTGTGTGTGTGCCTGTGTGTGAGTGTGCATGTGCACCTGTGTTTGTTTGTCTTTATCAGTGTGTATTTGTGTGTGTGTGTGTGTGTGTGTGTGTGTGTGAAAGAGTCTGTATGTGTGGGTGGACTCTGTGAGTGTGTGTGAGGGGGATTGTGTCTGTGAGTGTGTTTGTGAGGAGGATTGTGTGAGTGTGTATGAGTGGAGTGTGAGTCTATGAGTGTGAGACTGTGTGTGGGTGTGTGTGGGTGAGTGAGTATGTGAGTGTGGTATTGTGTGTGTGGGGGGAGTGTGTTGTTTTTATGGGTGTGTGAGATTGTGTGAATGTGTGAAGATGTGTGTGTATGTGAAAGTGAGTGTGTGTGTCCATGTGTGGGTGTCTGTGTGTGTGAGTGTGAGTTGTGTGTGGGAGTGTGTGTGATTGTGTAAAGGTATGTCTGTGTTTGTGTATATGAGTGTGTGTGAATGTGAGAGAGTGTGTGTGTATCTGTGTGAGTGTGTGTGGTGGAGTGTGTGTGTCTGTGTGTGTGTGCATGCCAGGAGTGTGTGTGTGTTTGTGAGAGAGTGTGTGAGTATGTGTGTATGTGAATGGGTGTGTGTGTCTGTGTCAGTGTCTGTTTGAGTGTGCGTGTGGAGGAGTGTGTGTGCCTGTGTGTGTGTGCGGGATGTGTTTGTCTGTGTGAGTGTGGATGTGGTTGAGTGTGTGTGTCTGTGTGAGTGTGCATGTGGGGATGTGTGTGTGAGTATGTGTGTGTGTGGTTGAGTATGTATGGGTGTGTGTGTATGAGTGTGGTATTGTGTGTGGGGGGAGTGTGTTGTGTGTATGGGTGTGTGAGAGTGTGTGAGTGTGTTTGTGTGAGGGAGTGTGTATGTGAAAGTTTCTGTGTGTGTGTCTGTGTGTGGGGGAGTGTGTGGGTGTCTGTGTGTGAGTGTGAGTTTGTGTGTGGGAGTGTGTGTGAGTGTGTGTGTCTGTGTGAGGGTGCATGTGTGTGTGATTGTGTGAAGTTGTGTCTGTGTTTGTGTGTATTGGGTAGTATGTGTTTGTGTAAGTGTGTGAAGGTGTGTCTGTATGAGAGAGTGTGTGTGGGGGTGGACTGTGTGAGAGTGTGTGTGTGGGAGTGTGAGTGTTATGGGAGTGTGTTGTGTGTGTCTGTGTGTGACTCTGTGTGTGTGTTTCTGTGTGTGTATGAGGGGGATTGTGTCTGTGTGTGTGTGTATGTGTCTATGTGTGTGTGTGAGTGTATAGGTGTATGGGTGTGTGTGGTTGTGTGTGTGAGTGTGTCTGTGTGTGTTTGTTTGTGTGTGTGCAGTTTGTATGTGAGTGTGTGTGTGTGTGGAAGTATGTGTATTTGTGTGTGTGTTTGTGTCTGTGTGTGTGTGGGAGTGTGTGTGTGTGTCTGTGTGGGGAGTGTGTTAGTGTGGGGGGAGTTTGTGTGTATGTGAGAGTGTGTGTCTTTGTGGGAGTGTGTGTGTGTGTCTATGTGTGAGTGAGTGTGTCTGTGTGGGGAGTGTGTGAGTGTGTGGGTGTGTGTGTGTTTGTGTGGGGGGGAGTGTGTGTGTGGGGGAGTGTGTGTGAGTCTGTGTCTGTGTATGGGTGGAAGTGTGTGTGTGGGTGGGAGTGTGTGTCTGTGTGAGGGGGGAGTGTGTGAGTCTGTGTATGGGTGGAAGTGTGTGTGTGTGTGTGTGTGTGTGTGTGTGTGTGTGTGGGAATCGGAGTGTGTGCTGATGGAGGTGGACAATAGGGACATTTATGAGACCCTAAGGCACATGGAATGAAAGAGAAAAAGGGTTATGAGGTTGGGAGGGTTTAGTTTTTTGGTAGGTATATATATGTCAGCACAACCGGCTGGGCTGAAGTGCCTGCACTGTGCTGTTATGTTCTCTGTTCTAAGGAGCTAGTTCACTGCTGAGACTTACTGCAATAAAAAAAATATGAGCATAGCATGCAGAAAAGTAATTTTTAAAAGTCAAACTCATACATGTGACGGAAATCTGACCCAATAAAGAGGAGGGCTGAAGCAAAATCAACACCTTCTCCTTTGGCCTGTCTTTCATTTTGAACACCCACCCAGGCCATTGTTGCTTTAGTTTTCTTTCTCTTCCTCACAATCCCACACAAGTAATGCTTTTTTTAAAAAGTGCAAAAACCTTGTCTGTGTGGTTATTTCAATAGCTTTTCCAATTAATTAATTTTTGCTCCACCTTACTGATGCTTTTAGGACTTGCCCAGGACCAGTACTGAGCACGTCGACAGCTGCAAGGGTTATAGACTCCGCTGACACCAGGCAACCATGCAGCATTTCAGAGCTCCCAGTACCCAAGAGGGCGACAAAAACAGGCCTCAATGACAACTGCCCTGTGGCGCTGACCTACACTATTATGAAAAACTTTGAGAATCTGGTGATGGAACACATCAAAGCCCACCTCTCAGAAACGCTGGTGCCATATCAATTCACCTACAGAAGAAACCATCCCACAGACGATGCTATAGCCTCATCACTTCACTCTGTCTTGGCCCACCTAGAGAACGATGCCTCAATACTGTTCATTGTCTTCAGCTCGGCATTTAATATGATCATTCCCCAGAGGCTGGTGGAAAAGCTGTCCTTCCTGGGACTCAACACCCCTCTGTGGAATTAGACCCTGGAGTTCCTCAGTAGCAGAATGTTGAGCACTGTCACGCTGAGCACTGGTGCACCTCAGCTCACTACTGACCCATTGCTGCATCGACAGATCCAGCTCCAACAGTGTCAATAAGTTTGCAGATGACACCAGAGTTGTGGGCCCCATCAGCAACAACTATTAGTCACACTACATGGAAGAGGTGGAAAATCTTGTGAAATGGTGCGTGAGTAACAAGCTGAGTCTCAAATTGACAAGACAAAGGAATGACCACCATCCACTCTCTGTAGTAGAGAGAGAGTGGAGAGAACCAAGTTCCTTGGAGTTCGCTAACCTAGTGACCTATCAGGGACACTTAACATCTCCTCACTTGTCAGGAAGGTACAACAACAACTGCACATCCTGAGAAGAATGAATCGGGCAAGGCTACCGGTCATCATTATGTCAACCTTCTACAGGAGCTCTATCGAGAGTGTCCTGACTGGCTGAATCACAGTGTGGTACGGTTGGTGCAGAGAAATGGATTGGAGGTCAATGCACAGAACCAGTACTGTGTCAGAGAAGATCACTGGAGTCTCCCTCCCCCCCCCACTTCTCCCCCCACCCCCCACCCCCACACTGATGTGATCTACTGGGATCATTGCCTGAAGAAGGCATGTAAAATCATTGAGGACCCCTTCCACCATACACATATTATCTTTCAGCTGTTCCCGATGGGAAGAGCACCACCAGGCAGAGGAATAGCTTCTTCCCATGGGCAGAGTGAATGCTGAACCACCAAAGGAACCACTCACACCAATCATCTGAGACTCTCATTTGTACAAAACAATATTTATTTTTTTATTTTGATAGATTTACTACTTGTCCTGCATATGTATTATTTGTATGTGTGTTATGTCTGGGTGTGTGTCTGCATGTTTTGCACCGAGGACTGTTTTGTCAGGTTATATTTGTACATTCAGTAACAATAAACTTGACGACTTGATCTATTCATTTCCCAGTGGTTTAATTCTGCAAATGACTGCCATGTTTAGGCTCTGGCCTTTCCTCTTCATGCTAGGAATTCTGGGTGTTACTCACGGTCCTTAACACAAGTTAAAAGTATGATAGAATGCCCTCCACTTGCTTGGATGAGCACATCTCCAATAACCATAGAACAATAGAACATTTACAATACAAAATCAGGCCCCTTGGCCCTTTAAGTCTGTGCCGAAATATTTTTTTGCCTAGTTCCTCTCTCCTACACCCAGTCCTTAGCCCTCCATACTTCTCCCATCCATGAATCTCACCAACCCTCAGTGGGAAAAGCCTACCAACATCTGCTCTGTCTATCCACCTCATAATTTTAAATACTACTATCAAATCTTCCCTCATTCTTCTATGCTCCAGGGAATAAAGTCCTAACCTGTTGAATATTTTCCTGTAACTCAGTTCTTGAAGTCTGGGCAATATCCTTATAAATCTTCTCTGCACTTTTTCTATCTTACTGATATCCTTCCTGAAGTTAGGTGACCAAAACTGCACTCAATACTCCAAATTCTGCCTCACCAATATCTTATACAACTTCACCATAACATCCCAACTCCTATACTCAATACTTTGATTTATGAAGGCCAAGATGCCAAAAATGTCTTTACAACCCTACCTGTGATGCCACTTTCAGAGAATTATGTATCTGTATTCCCAGATCCCTGTTCTACTGCACTCCTCAGGGCCCTACCATTTACCATGTACGTCCTTTCTTGGTTTGACCTTCCAGAATGCAACACCTCACACTTGTCTGCATTAAATTCCATCTGCCATTTTTCAGCCCATTTTTCCAGCTGATCCAGATCCCTCTGCAAGATTTGAAAACTTTCTTCGTTGTCCACAACACCTCCAATATTAGAGACATCTGAAAACTTGCTGATCCAATTTACCACATTATCATCCAGATCATTGATATAGGTGACAAACAACAATGGTCCCAGCAACAATCCCTGAGGCACACCATTAGTCACAGGCCTCCAGTCTGAGAATCAATAATCTACCTCTACTCTCTGGCTTCCTCCATCAAGCCATTGTTGAATCCAGTTCACTACTTCACCATGAACATCAAGCATCTGAACCTTCCTGACTAATGTACCATGTGGGACCTGGTCAGAGGCCTTATAAATCTATGTAGACAACATCCACAGCCTTTCCTTCATCACCTTTCCTGGTAACTTCCTCGAAAAACTCTATAAGTTTGGTTAAACATGATCTACCATGCACAAAGCCATGTTGACTATCCTTAATCAGTTTCTGGCTACCTTAATAATTGTAAATCTGTAATTTTAGAACACCCTCCAATAATTCATTTACTACTGATGTCAGGCTTACCAGCCTATGATTTCCAGGGTTACTTTTGGATCCTTTTTTGAACAAAGTGAGCTATTCTCCAATCCTCCGGCACCTCACCCAGGGCTCATGACATTTTATATATTTCTTCCAGACTCCTGCAATTTCTTCACTAGTCACCCTCAAGGTCTGAAGGAATATCTTGTCAGGCCCTGGGGATTTATCCATCCTTATTTGCTCGAAGACAGCAAACAACACCTCCTCCTCTTTAATCTGTATAGGTTCCATGACCACATTACTTGTTTTTCGTTATTTTCCACAACTCTGTGCCCATTTCCTGAGTGAATGTTGATGCAAAAAAAATTAAGACCTCCCCCATCTCTTTTGGCTCCATACAAAGCCGACCACTATGATCTTCAAGGGGACCAATTTTGTCCCTTACTATCCTTTTGCTCTTAATACATCTATAGAAACCCTTACGACTTCCCTTCACATTGTTGGTCAAAGCCACCTCATGTCTTTATTAGCCTTCGTGGTTTCTTTCTTGAGTTTTTCTTGGATTTTTTTATACTCCTCAAGTACCTGATTTGCTCCATGTTGCCTAACCTGCTATAACCTCTCTATTCTCCCGTACCAGATCCACAATATCCCTCAAAACCCAAGGTTCCCTATACCTGCTAACTTTGCTTTTAATCCTGACAGGAACATACAGACTTTGCACTCTCAAAAATTTTGCATCGACCTCATACATCCTTGCCTGAAGACAACTTATCCCAATCACACATTCTAGATCCTTTCTCATTTCCTCAAAATTGGCCTTTCTCCAATTTAAAATTTCAACCTGAGGCCCAGATCTATCTTTCTCCATAACTAACTTGAAACTAATGCCATTATGATCACTGGATCCAAAATGTTTCCCTACACATACTTCTGTCATCTGTCTTGTATCATTTCCTAAAAGGAGATCCAGTATTGCACTCTCTCTAGTTGGTACCTCTATATATTAATTTAGAAAACTTTCCTTAACACCTTTGATAAATTCCAAGCCATCCAGTCCTTTTACAGTATGGGAGTCCCAGTCAATATGTGGAAAGTTAAAATCTTCTACTATCACAACCTTACGTTTCCTGCATCTCCTCTCTCTCTCTCTCTCTCTCTCTCTCTCTCTCTCTCTCTCTCTCTCTCTCTCTTTCCAGATTTGCTCCTCCAATTTTCTCACTGACTACTAACCTGTCTATAATACAACCCCATGAGTGTGGTCAAACCTTTCCCGTTTCCTCAGCTCCACCCATATAGCCTCAGTAAATGAGTCCTCTGGTCTGTCCTGCCTGAGCATAGCTGAGATTTTTTCACTGATGAGCAATGCCACTCCTCCCCCTTTCATCCCCACCCCACCCCCATTCTATCGCACCTAAAGCAATGGAAACCTTGGAACATTGAGGTGCCAGTCCTGCCCCTCCTGCAACCAAGTTTCACGAATGGCCACAATGTCATAATTCACATGCCAATCCATGCTCTAACCTCATCTGCCTTTCCTACAACACTCCTTGCATTAAAATAGATGCACCTGAGAACCTGGTGCCAAATAACCCTTTGACTTCTGACATTACATTCAATCTTCACCATCTTTTTTCTTCTCTTCTTCCCTTTCTTCTCAGGTACCAATTCCCATCCCCCTGAAAATCTAGTCTAAACCCTGCAGAGCAGCATTAATCCCCATCCAGGTGCAAACCAGCCCACTGGAACAGATTCCACCCAGCTAAATAAAGATGACAAATATAATTTTAGGCTAAGGCAAGGCTTTTCCTTTGCTTGTAAATTTATAATCAATTGTACTAGAATAGGAAACATGTCAGGTTCCAGATGCACTGCCTGAAAACCTATCATTTCCAAAGTTTGGTCTTCAGCTTATGGCAACCTTCTGTAGACTGTGTAAAGAATAAAACTAAATTGAAAGAATTTGAAATGATTAACTTTTACAAAGCCAGAAACCTTCCTATTTCCTTTGTTCTATAGATGAGTAGGTCATGCAGGATAAGATGTTTTCCAAACTTAAAAACTACTATAACAAAGGTTCCTGATCAGTGCCTTACACAAGGACTGTTATGTGTGTGTGGATCAGTTGCCAGCAAAGCACTAATTCATCAAAATTCTTATTTTAGACAATGAAATCTAACAGTTTGTGACAAGACAAGCAAAGACAAGGCAAGCGAGCACATAGATCAACTTTCACGACCCCTCAACTTCAAAAGCACTTTATAACTACTTAAGTACATTTTAAATTGCCAAAACAGAATAATAACCCAAAAGTAACAATGGCAGCATTGGCAAAAAAAAAGATCTCATTGTTCAGATGAGAAGAATATTATCATAAAAACAAGCAGAATGGGAAACAGGAGTAAAAAAATCTATGGTGTTTGATTGTTGCTTTTTGATTGATAAATTGCAGATTTGTCATGAAGTTGCCAATGCCAAATTGTAGAGTGAAACACAAAAGTCTGCAGATGCTGTGATTGTAGAGAAAACAGAAATGCTGAGGAGCTCAACCAGTGTCAGAGTGGCCGTAGGAGGTAACGAATGCTTTGGGCCTGAGTAAAGTATAGGCTGACACCTGAATTAAAGGGCTCTGGCCCCTTCGCCAGCCTTTTAATGTCTGCTTATTTACTCACACCTTGAGGAAGGGTTCAGGCCCAAAACATTGGTGATATTATCTTCACTTTCTATGGACACTGTGAGAAGTTCATCCAGCATTTCTGTGCTTTCTTCACCATGTCAAATTGTACTCCATTTTCTCCTAATTCTCATTACAATACATCTAAGTTGAAGTGGGTTCCAATGGGCATCTATAAGCAAGCCATGGTGCTCAAGAAGAGAAATAGCGAGTGCAAATCGCAGTTAGAGGGAGGCCTCATCAGCAGAGAGCTGTTTGGAAAGAGGGCTTAATGAATGAAAGCGGACATTTAAGGGGGCTTGGGCAGATTGAATGCACACCCAATTCCGACTGAACCACAGTCTTTTATATTCTGTTTGGATCCGAATGATAAATGTAGTTCCAGACTGCAGGAGAAAATACCGTTTCCATCTACCTGATGATCATCTGTCATATTTGAAAGCAAAATAACATTTATCTAAATCTTGCAACATCCTCAAACCAATTGGACCAGAGTCTGCGCTGGCAGCGTCATTTTCCTTCTTCTGCATCTGCAGTTTTGGGATCGTGAAGTAGCTTTCTGCAGCAGGAGGATAGTATGGACAGGTTGGCTTTTATTTCCCACTGATCAATTAGCCCTTTTTTTTGTAGTAGAGTACTCTGTATTTTCCAAAGGCCCCAAGCCAGGGAGATCAGGATTAGATTTAGAACTGCATTTTCTAAATGCAGAGCTGATTAGTATTTTACATGAAATTGTGCAGTTATGAAAACCCATAAGTGTCTCCATGCTTTAAGAAGTGTTTGCTTCTATTCCAAGAAACATTATACTCTACATTTAATTCAAAAGTATACATACATGCAGGGAAAGACTGGAAGGGGCTATGGTTAGCAGCAATTCGAGGACAGGGGGATCTTGGAGGGGACCATGATCGCTCAGGTGGACTGTTCTGATTCTTAAGGAAAGGGCTGTTCACTCGACCTGTAGGGAGAATGTGTCACACCAGTCAGTAACACACAAAAGCAAAAAAGCTCAGAGATTTAAGGGGGAAGCAAAAGGGATTGATGAAGTGGATGAGACAACTAATACAGTGCAACCCATGTATTGTCATACCATTCTAATTATCTCTTTGAACGACAGAACATAGAACGCTACAGCACAGTACAGGCCCTTCGACCCTTGATGTTGCACACATAAACCCTCCCTACCCCATAACCTATTTTTCTTTCATCCATGTGTCTGTCTAAGAGTCTCTTAAATGCCCCCAATGTTTCAGCCTCCACCACCATCCCCGGCAATTAACCTGCAGAATTAATTTTCAAGTAAGGTAATTGAAAACTTGGCAAAATGCTAATGTGAACTATGCTGTTAAATTCACTAATTTGAGTGAAATATTAAATCTGTGAAACTCGGACCTACTGGAGAAGAGGTTTTCTTTGGATGTAGTTGTACAGCACAGTATGAGGCCCCTCCGTCCCACAAGCCTGTACTCCTCATTTTGCCATTGTTATTTTCATCAAAATGCTTCCAAACCACTGTAGTTTGAGAAATTTCACTTTTAACCAATAACTTCCCCTTCCTTTCATATTGTGTCTTGCTTACCAATTTTTCATCATTCCCATTTTCAGGTGTCAAGTTCTCAAATAATCTCTCCTTTCCTCACCTACTGCCCCTTTCACTGGCTCCGTCCTTGAAATTCCTCCACACCCCAGCTTTGTTTTCATCCAATTTCTTTCACAAGATTTTGCCTTTTCCTTTCCATGATTCGTTGATGAAGCTGATTCATTTGCTGAACTATTGTACTCTGGGTATGATAATAACACGGCTCCACTGTACCAGAAATTATCAAATCCCTACAGTTAACTGGTGAATACCTACTCACACATTCAATAAATTATTCCATTTTAAAGAAGTTGCAACACAACTTTGAATTGTTTGGACTGCACTTGAAAGAAAACAAGATTTTCAAAATCCTTTCACAAATAAATTTAAAGAAAAGTCCCTTCAGTAGGATTCAGGGAAAGATGCTGACTTATACTTCAGTCCTTCCTGCATCGTATGATCAGAGAAGCAGACAGGCCACAGGTTTACAACACATACCACTTGGTAATAAGATTAGTTCATGTGCACACTCTAAAGTGGATTTAATTTTATATGCTGTCACCAAAAGTAACTAATTCAACCTGCAGAAATTGACACAAACATTCAACATATATGCAGTCTGCTATTATCTGAATTTATATTAATCTGGTTGGTCAAAAATAAGCACAAAACCTATCTCTAAGAGAGGATTCATTCCTGGCCTCTGATAAGCTTTGGAAACCTAGACTACCTCCTGGAGGTACCTCAAGATAGAACCATACAACCAAACTCATCTCTAAGTTCAAAAGAAGGCGAGATGAACCATCTGAGAAAGGTAGTTTTGCAATCTCTCACAAGGGAAGAGGTCACCTGCTGGACAGAGAAAAAAATTCAAGGATTTGATTCAATTGTCCTTGAAAGATCACATCCCCACTCATTCCTGGGTATATCTGGCCCATAACTGCTTCAAGTAGTGCTAGAGCATTCAGAATGGCATTGGGAACCTTACACACACACACACACACACACACACACACACACACACACACACACACACACACACACACACACACACACACACACACACACACACACACACACACAGAAAGAAACAATGACAAAAGTGGAGCACCTCACAAACTATACATTGACCACCCAGTCAGACACTATACCTGCCTCATCAGTCACCTCAAAGTCACAAAAGCTAACTGGGTGCAAATCCTGAGAAGTGCCTTGGAAGAAAAGAATGATCAAAGACTTGAGGATTGAGTTTTGATGCACAAGGCATTTAATTAGTCGGAATAAGCAATCACAACTAAAATGATTAGATTGAAGCTATGGAATGAACAGATGACTAAATTTCATAAAGCAAGAAAACATGATGGAATTGTTGAAACTGATCCTAAATCTAAACTAATTGGGGCAGTTACTGGTTTCCCTATAAAATTCAAATACTCATTATAAGCTCTTGATAAAAGAAATAAACCTGTCTAAAATGTAAAACACTTGTTCAACATTCACTGTTAACATAGATAGTTGTAGTCCATATGTAACCAACATATGATAGGAGCAAGGTTAAACCAGATTCTAATCATAGATAGATAAGTGAGGTAGTGGAGCACCATGTATTGTTAAGCCCTGTACATCAGCAAGAAAATCATATATTTCAGAGTGGAGTACTGGGGAGCAGGATCCAGACTGATTGTTGGGGATGTAACATTATACACTGTGGCTTTACGAAGGTGATGCTCATACAAATGACAGAATCAGTGAGTCAAGGGACAGTCAAGACAAGGAAAAGCCAAGACAAGGAACAGTCAAGACATGGAACAGTCAAAACAAGGAAGAGTCAAGACAGGAAGGGTCAAGACATGGAAGAGTCAAGAAAAGGAACAGTCAAGACAAGGTATGGTCTAAACAAGGAACAGCCAAGACAAGGAATGGTCTAAACAAGGTATGGTCAAGACAAGGAATGGTTAAAACAAGATTGTGAAGTAGTACTGAGGATGGGCATCAGAAGTATCCTTTCTGATTTCAATATTTGTCTACTGTTAAAAAATCCTCCAGATACATCTCCTTACACACATCATCCAAAGATTTAACCTGCTTCAAAGAGAACTTGAATGGCGTTAACTGTTGTACACATGAACATTTTTAAACATCAGACTCCTTCCATGTTCATTTGTGGATATAACACCAAGAAACCAAACTGCTCAGTGGAAAAGCACAGAAGGATAGGTTGGAACATTTAATGACATCATTAAGTAATTGCTAACCCCTTGCCTGCTCTGGGCATCTTGTACTCTCATGGTGCTATAAAAAGGCAGTAGGGTCATGTGAAGTGGTTTAAATAAGAGATATAAATGCTGACATAAAGAACAGCAGCTGCAACAAGTTTCTGCTCCAACCATAGACTTTGGCATTAGGAAGATATACAGTGGAGCCCTGTTGACATGTTCAGTCTGGTCACCTCATTATAGGAAGGATGTGGAAGCTCTGGAGAGGGTGCAGAGGAGATTTACCAGGATGTTGCTTGGATTGGAAAACAAGTATTATGAGGCAAGGTTGGCAGAGCTGGGACTTTTCTCTTTGGAGTGTAGAAGGATTAAAGGAGACTTGATAGAGGGCAGGATCAGCAAACACCAGAGGACATATGTATAAAGTGAAGGGAGGGAAGTTTAGGATGGAATCAAAGGTAAATTTATTTGTCACAGAGAGTTGTGGGTGCTTGGAATGCCTTGCCAGGGATGGTGGTGGAGGCTATAACACTGGGGCCATTTAAGAGACACTGAGACAGGCAAATGAATGGAAAAAAAACAGGGTTATGAAGTAGGAAGGGTTTAGTCTTTTTTTTGATAGGAATAAATATTGTATTAGAAAGCACAACATTGAGGGCCGAAGGGCCTGTAATATGCTGTAATGTTTTATGCTGATATCTCCACCACACGTCTAACTCACTTCACCCCCCACCCCACGTCTAACCCACTTCATCCCCATCCCACGACAAGCTTGCTTTTTGCCCCACACTACGCCTATCCTGCTTCACTCCCCAACCCCACGTCTAATTCACTGTACAACCCACCTCATGTCTAATTCACCGAACATCTCCTCCCCGTGTCTAATTCACTGAACATCCCCACCCCATGTCTAATTCACTGAACATCCACTCCCTGTGTCTAATTCACTGAACATCCCCTCCCCATGTCTAATTCACTGAACATTCCACCCCACCCTTATGTCAATAAACATCCCCACCCCACCCCATCTAATTCACTGAACATCCTCTCCATCTAATTCACTGAACAATCCCCCCATCTAATTCACTGAACATTCCCTCCCCACATCTAATTCACTGAACATTCCACTCCACCCCTATTTTAATAAACATCCCCACCTCACCCCGTCAAATTCACTGAACATCCCCTCCCCGTCTAATTCATTGAACATCCTCACCCCATGTCTAATTCACTGAACATCCACTCCCTGTGTCTAATTCACTGAACATCCCCTCCCTACGTCTAATTCACTGAACATCCCCTCCCCTGTCTTACTCACTGTACACTCCCCACATCTAATTCACTGAACATCCCCACCCCACGCCGTCTAATTCACTGAACATTCCCTCCCCACGTCTAATTCACTGAACATTCCACCCCACCCCATTTCAATAAACATCCCCACCCCACCCCGTCTAATTCACTGAAGATTCCCTCCCCACCCTGTCTTATTCATCGAACATCCCCTCCCCACCCCGTCTAATTCACTGAACATCCCCGCCCCACATCTAGCCTGATCATCCCATCCCTGCGTCTAATTCACTGAACATCCCCTCCCCATCCCATCTAATTAATTGAAGATCCCCTCCCTACCCCATCTTATTCACTGAACATCCCCTCCCATCCCCTCCTCATGTGTAATTGACTTCACTCTTCATCTCCTCGCCATGTCAATTAATTCACTTCAGATCTTCACCTCCTGTCTCATTCACCTTACGACTGCATTATTCTTGTTTCACTTTACGTCTGCATTATTCTTGTTTCACTTCAGGCCCTCTCCCCTTGCTGGAATTCTGATATGAGATGTCTTTCCCTTATCTAATTCTAACTCTCCACCTGACACAATCACATCTCTCTGCACAATGCAAGTCCATGTCATTGAACATGATTAGTCCCAATCCAAGGATTAGTTCTTTTCTTTTCCTCCCAACCATTTGAGTTGAACAATAATATCATCATTTGGATGCCATGATCATTTCCAGCCCAACAGTACTGTGACTTTAACCAATCAGGTAC
The DNA here is from genome assembly GCF_036971445.1 of Narcine bancroftii. Classification (NCBI taxonomy): domain Eukaryota; kingdom Metazoa; phylum Chordata; class Chondrichthyes; order Torpediniformes; family Narcinidae; genus Narcine; species Narcine bancroftii. The sequence goes on from NC_091477.1 coordinate 59,592,878, forward strand.
AAAGTCAAAATCACTATTTACACATAATTAATATTTGCCATATTGTTTTGTTCAAATCTTGATGACGATCAACTGGCTGTTATCATTTCAGCAGGCGTCTAAACAGATTGCAACATGAACACCATTTTCCCTTCACTGATCTTGGAATAGACTTGATGATGGGCTGAACAGAATCTTTCACTCTCCCATTTTGATGAAAGGAATTTTCATGGAGAATGAAAGATCGAGGTGATATTGAAGGCAATGGATAGGTGGCAATGGGAAAAAAAGGATTTTTTTCCTACCTGGTCTTTGGCCTGAAAAATGTACAGACTCAAAACTTGTTGTCATTGCTCTTTCTCGCTGCTTGAAGAATTCCCTCGGATTTCCATCACGCAGTGCAATAAGGGCAGCAGCTTCCTGTTGGGGAAGAAGGGAAATGGGGTTGATCTACTCCTATCTTCAAATTCTTCTGGTATTTTCAATGGTGTCATTGCAAAGCTTCAGCCAACAACTGTTCACAATGTGTGCCTTACTGGGATCTGAGAAGGTATTTTGGGGTTTCCAAAAAACTTCAATGGAAGAGCTGGGAGAAAAAAAATCAGACAGAGATTTAAAGTGATAGGTGTGTGGAAGTTTTACATCACATTTGCAGAATTAATGGAGATGACCTGGAAATTAGTCAGTGGGACTCTATTTTGCATCCCTTCTGTAAAGGTGGCTCCATGGAGACAGAACCCCAAAATGGAAGAGGCACAAATAACTGGTTCACCTTTTGGAGATGTTTGTAATTTGAACTTAGAACATACACCACAGTATGTGGTGCTGGCCTAATAACCTCGACAAACAGAAGGAAAGCTCAAAAGTCTGGAGATGCCGTGGTTGAAGTAAAAAATAACAAAGCTGAAGAAACTCAACAGGTCAAACAGTGTCTTTTATACAGCATGGATAAAGATACATAAACACCATTTCCATTTCTTCAGGTCCTCCCCTCTTTATCCAATTCACTGCTGCCTGCATCAGTGCTGCTCCCAGTTCCTGTCCCAAATGAGAACGTTTCAGCAACCATGCAGCTCATTTCTATCTTGCTCTCACCTTCATGAGATCCCTCTCAGAGTCCATCCCTCCCTTCCCCAAGCTCTCAACTACTTTCAAGCAATAGGTTCACAACCAGCATCCAAGCTGTGCTCTGCTAGATTACATTTCTTCCAGCATGGCTTTGTGCAAGGATTCCATTCCATTCTGGCTCCATCTGTGCTCTTGATGCAACTTCGATGCCCACACTTTTAGCATGGCTTTCTCTTTCATCTCCAATGGACACCCCACCACAATAGCTGTCAGCTTTCTGAACCGTTACTCTTACTCTCAAATCTACTAATTCGAGGATAAAGTTCCCTTCTTCCTCACTTTCCATCCAACCAACTTCCACATCTAATCGATCATTTTGATATTCCTCCATCACTCCTTCCACTCCTCCCCTCTTCAGGATTCAGAGGATTGCCTCACTTTCCCTCTCCACCAATATGTCCTTTCCTGCCCTATATCATCTTGGCCTCACCCCCGTGACATCGATCCTCCACCTCCTATGTTACTGCGGCAACGCTCAAATTAAGCGCATTATTCACTCGATGCTGAACAAACATTTCAGACAAACCTTCATTTGTCAGATAATTTTAAGTATATCTTCACACTCCTTCCCACCACCTTTCACTCTTGCCTATTCTGTCATGGTCTCTCTTACCCTCCACCCTAACACACAACTTCCCTTTTAGTCTTTCCTTCCCTCCCCTACTTTTTCTACATCTGAAATCTTGTTAGCATAATGCTGTTACAACGGCAGCTACTGTAACCCAGGTTTGAATCCTGCGTTGTCCGTAAGGAGTTTGTGCGTTCTCCCCCAGTCTGCGTGGGTTTCCTCCGCGTGCTCTGGTTTCCTCCCACCATTTAGTTGGGTGTGCTTGGATGCCATGGACTGGTGGGCTCAAAGGGCCTGTGTGTCTACATTTAAATTTTAAACAACGAGTAGCTGTCAAAACGTGCAGCTTTGAAATCGTCAATTTTATTCACCAGCTGCTAATAAGAGGTTTAAGTTCTCTACCTTTCATTAAATGCCATCAGGCTATTTCTACTGAGATTGGGTGAGGAATGGGTTAAGGGTAGAAGGGGGAATGTTTAAAGGGAACATTAGAAGGAACTTTTTCACACAGAGAGTGGTGAGCTGCAGGGGGACAGTGCTAATTTTTAGTACCAGAGCCCACCAGAAACGGTGGCGAGGAGGTGCCAGAGCAGTCCCCTGGGGTCCCAGAGCAGCCCCCTGAGGTCCCAGAGCAGCGCTTCAGTGAGCACCGGCACTGTGAGCTGCCAACTGAAGAGGTAAATATGGGCTCAATTTCAGGAAAGATTTAGGAAAAGTTTGGACAGGTACATGGATGGGAGGGGTAATAGAGGGCTATGGTCCAGATACAGGTCAATGGAATTAGGCAGAATAATAGTTGTGCACAGAGTAGATAGGCCAAAGGGCCTGTTTCTGTACTGTAGTGTTCGAACATTTTGGACAAGCTGTATGCTCAAGGAGAGATGGTTAATTAAAAACTTGCACCAGTTAAAATAAGAGGCCAACAGAATACTCACTGCTGCTTTCTCAGCTGAATCACTGATCTTGGATCCTCTGTTCTCTTCATCCTTGTCCATTCCCTCCTGATGCCCTTCCTAATTCAAAATGAACAGGTTTAGAAGCATCATCTTAATGTGGCTGCAAAATGTCATAGTATAGCAATTCTCCGGCCAATTCTGTGGCCACGTTAAATCTGGATGAACACGCGCAGGTGCAACAGGCCATAATTATCACAATTATTAAATGCAAAACAAAATTGTTAACATCTATACAATTAAGCATATTAGATCGGTGCAGGATTACAGTGGAGACCATTAGACTGATGTGTGGACTCATTCCAACCACCTGCATTTCTGTAGGTAAAGTTTCAGCAAGGCTTGAGGCATGTTAGGAAAATGCTGAACTGAGGATCAACACAAGTTGGTGAGAAATGGCTGATGAACGAGTTGGGAGGTGGCCAGCAAAGCTTTGCATGGTCTAGGTTTATGAGAAATAGAACGTAGAAAACATTAGTGACCCAGAGGTGACTGCAGGGGTTTGTGGCCAAACACAATATGTGATCAACCAGCTTCAGTGGGAAAAAGAGAATGGCCAACAGTTGGAGCTGAGTAAAAACACAGAATTGTTGGAGGAACTCAGCAGGTCTTGCAGCATCCATAGGAGGTAAAGATATGTAACCTTTATTTGGGCCTGAGCCCTTCTTCAATGTATATCTAAAATTTAGATAGGCTTCTTAATAAAGAGGCTGGAGAGAGAAGAAAGGGGAGAGGGAGTGGTACAGACCAACAAACAAAGGGTTATATTGGGATATGGATGGGACACAGGAGAGAAAAAAGATGAGAAATGACTGGGAACATAGTGCATGGAACAAAGAACACTACAGCACAGTACAGGCCCTTCAGTCCTCGATATGGTGCTGACCCATAGATTCCTTAAAAAAAGTACTAAACCCTCCCTACCCTATTTTTGTTCCATCCATGTGCCTGTCTAAGAGTCTCTTAAATGCCACTAATGCTCCAGCCTTCACCACCATCCCTGGCAAAGCTTTCCAGGCACCCACAACTCTCTGCATTAAAAAAAAACTTACCCCTGATATCTCCCCTAAACTTCACTCCATATAAACCATATAACCATATAACCATATAACCACTTCGGCCCTACTAGTCCATGCCGTAGCAAATCCCCACCCTCCTAGTCCCACTGACCAGCACCCGGACCATACCCCTCTAATCCCCTCCTATCCATGTAACGATCCAGTCTTTCCTTAAATGTCACCAATGATCCCGCCTTGACCATGTCTGCCGGAAGCTCATTCCACATCCCCACCACCCTCTGCGTAAAGAAATTTCCCTTCATGTTCCCCTTATAATTTTCCCCCTCAATCTTAAACCATGTCCTCTAGTTTGAATCTCCCCCTTTCTTAATTGAAAAAGCCTATCCACATTTACTCTGTCTGTCCCTTTTAAAATCTTAAACACCTCTATCAAGTCCCCCCTCAATCTTCTATGCTCCAGAGAAAAAGGCCCTAGTCTGCACAACCTTTCCCTGTAACTCAGACCCTGAAATCCTGTCAACATTCTCGTGAACCTTCTCTGCACTCTCTCTATTTTGTTTATATCTTTCCTATAATTTGGTGACCAAAACTGTACACAGTACTCCAAATTTGGCCTCACCAATGCCTTGTACAATTTAATCATAACCTCCCTACTCTTGAATTCAATACTCCGATTTATGAAGGCCAACATTCCAAATGCCTTCTTCACCACACCATCTACCTGAGTATCAGCCTTGAGGGTACTATTTACCATAACTCCTAAATCCCTTTGTTGCTCTGCACTCCTCAATTGTCTACCATTCAATGTATATGACCTATTTACATTTGCCTTTCCAAAATGCAGCACCTCACATTTATCTGTATTAAATTCCATCAGCCATTTCTCAGCCCACACCTCCAGCCTTCCTAAATCACCTTTTAATCTACGGTAATCTACCTCACTGTCCACAACACCACCAATCTTTGTGTCATCCGCAAACTTGCTTATCCAATTTTCTACCCCTACATCCAGATCGTTTATATAACAAATAATAGTGGACCCAGGACAGAACACTGAGGAACTCCACTAGTCACCGGCCTCCAATTGGACAAACAATTTTCTAGCACTACTCTCTGACACCTTCCATCCAACCACTGCTGAATCCATTTCACTACCTCCTTATTTATACCTAATACCTCCACCTTTTTTCCTAACCTCCTGTGGGGAACTTTGTCAAAAGCTTTACTAAAGTCCAAATAGACAATATCCACAGCTTTCCCTTCATCAACCTTTTTTGTAACCCCCTCAAAGAACTCAATCAGGTTTGTCAAGCATGATCTACCCCTGACAAAACCATGCTGATTACTCCCTATCAATCCTTGTACCTTCAAAAATTTGTAAATAGCATCCCTCAGAACACTTTCCATCAACTTGCCCACCACAGACGTCAGACTTACAGGCCTATAATTCCCAGGTTTGCATTTGGACCCTTTCTTAAACAGAGGAACCACATGCGCCATCCTCCAATCCTTTGGTACCATACCCGTGGCCAGTGACATCCTAAATATCTCTGTTAATGGCCCCACTAACTGTCCACTAGCCTTCCTGAGTGTCCTAGGGAATATTTTGTCCGGTCCGGGAGATTTATCCACCTTTATCTTTTTTAACACAGCCATCACTACCTCCTCGGTTATCCTTATATGTTTCATGACCTCCCCACTATTTTTCTTTACTTCAACTGGTTCAACATTTTTTTCCCTAGTGAATACCGAGGCAAAGAAATCATTCAAAATTTCCCCCATTTCCTCAGACTTCTCACTCAGCCTACCCTCGCTATCTACAAGGGGTCCAATTTTATCTCTCACTAATCTTATATCTCTCACTAATCTTTTACTCCCTTCACTTTGTACACTTGTCCTCAGGTGTTTTCTATTCCTGACATGGGAAACAGGTGCTGGCTGTCCACCCTATCTATGCTTCTCATAATCTTGTAGACCTCTATTAAGTCTCCTCTTATCCTTCTACTCTCCAAGAGAAAAGTCCCAGCTCTGCTAACCTTGCCTCATAAGACATGTTTTCCAATCCAGGCAACATCCTGGTAAATCTCCTTGCACCCTCTCCAGAGCATCCACATCCTTCCACAACTGAACACAATTCTCTAAGTGTGGTCTCACCAGAGATTTGTAGAGTTTCAACATCACCTCTCTACTCCTGAATTCAGTCCCCCTATTAATGAAGTGCAGCATCCCATAGGCCTTCTTAACTATCCTATCAACTTATGCGGTGACCTTGAGGGATGTATGGATTTGGACCCCAAGGTCTCTCTGTTCATCCACATTCTTAAGTAACCCTGTACTCAGCCTTCTGGTTAGTCCTTACAAAATGTATCACCTCACACTTGAACTCCATCTGCCACATCCCGGCCAAATCTGCATCCTATCTATATCCTCTTGTAACCTTCAACAACCTTCAGTTCCATCCACAACTTATTCAACCTTGGTAACATCCACAAACTTACTGACCTATCCTTCTGCCTCTTTATCCAGGTCATTTATAAAAATCACAAGAGCATGGGTCCCAGAACAGGTGCTTGCGGCACTCCACTAGTCACCGACCTCCAGGGAGAAAACCTTCCTTCCACTACTACTCTCCGCTTTATTCCTACAAGCCAGTTTTTTATCCACACAGCCAAGGTTCCACTAATCCCGTGCCTCTTGACTTTCAGAATGAGGCTCTCATGGGGGACCTTGTTAAATCCATGTTGACCACACCTACCACCCTTCCCTCATCAATTTCTTTTGTTACCACCTCAAAAAACTCATTTTGGTTAGTGAGGCCATGCTGACTATCCTTGAGTAGACTGTACTTCCTATCCTTAAGAATCTTCTCCATTAGTTTACACATCATTGACATAATAGACACTGGTCTATAATTCCCAGGATTCTCCCTATTACCTTTTTTAAACAAGGGGACTGCATTTGCCATTCTCCACTCCTCTGGCACCCTCCCCCCACCATGGCAAAAAAGGACTCAAAGACTATAGCTACTGCCCCAGCTATTTATTTCCTCATGCAGTTGGCGTAGCAGTTAACACAGCACCTTTACAGTGCCAGCAAATGGGACCAGACTGGGGTTTAAATCCAACTCTGTCTGTAATGAGTTTGTAGTTCTCCCCGTGTCTGCACTGGTTTTCTCCGAGGGCTCCGGTTTTCTCCCAACATTCAGAAAGTGTAAGTTAATGGGGTGTAAATTGGGCGGCAAGGACTCAGGGGCCAAAATGGCCTGTAACCTTGCTTTCTGTCTAAATTTGAATTTAAATAATTTTTTAAAAAATTCCCACAACAACCTGGGGTATATTACATCTGGCCCCGGGGACTTATCAATCTGGATGTTTTTAGGAAGATGGGGGTAGTTATTTTGGGTTGTGTAGAAGCAGAGCTGAGGGTGGGGAAGGAGACAGATCAAAAATAGAAAGAGAGAAACAGAGCTAGAATAAAGGAGACATAAGGAGAGATGGGCTAACAGAAATCAGAGAAGTCAATGTCAATGCCATCTAGTTGGAGAATCCCAGGACAGAATAAGAAGGTTTGTTCCTCCAATTTGTGGCCGTGTGGGGGGGGGGGGGTCTCAGTCTGGACCATTGCTGCGGAAAGAGTCGGGGTGCTCAATGAAGCAAACTCCCAGTCTGCATGTAAAAGAGACCACAATGGGAGCACTGGATACAGAAATAACCCCTGCAGATTCACAAGTGAAGTTCTGCTTCACTTGGAAGGACTGTTTGGGGGCCTGAATGATGGTGAGGGAGGAGGTGTGGGCACAAATGGAGCAACTCTTGTGGTCTCAGGGGTCTGTGCCAAGGGAAGTGATTGGAGGGAATCACAGAGGGAGTGGTCCCTGCAGAAGGTGAAGAGGGGAGGAGAAGGGAAGAGATGCCTAGTGGTGGGATCAGGCAGTAAGTGGCGGAGGAGAATGTGTTGGATGTGGAGGTTGGTGGGGTGGTAGGCAAAGTCGAGGGGAATTGTGTCCTTGTTGCCCATGGGGGTGGAGGGGGCCAGGGAAGATGTGCTGGTAATGGAGGATATGAGGAAGCCACATTGTTTGAAGAAGGAGGACATCTCTGATGATCTGGCATGGAAACTCTCAATGTGTGAGCAGATATGATATAAGTGAGAAAATAAATAGGTGTAAAGACGGATATTCTTCTCCTTTACTTACCTTCATAAAAGCTCAGAGGACAGATTCAGCATGTGAACTTCGACCCATCCTCAGGGTACACTCAGAGGTGGAGCGCAGCTGCTCCACATCCTCCATAAAGGCAATGCTCCAGCAAGCACCTGTAAAGGGGAGAGCTGACGATGTCATGATGACGCCATCAGCCCACAACCCAGGAGCCACCACCCAGGGCTCCCATGGTGATTGGTGCTAGGGATGGCTCAGGGTAGCCTCCATGTTGCTGATTATGGAGGGGCCGAGGGCCATCCCACTGCAGAGCTCGGCCTGAGTTCTAGAGCTGATCACATTTTATTAAAATACCTAAGAGCGCATTAAATGCCACAAATGGCAGAAAATCAAATTGATACAAAAGTGAAATGACTTCACATAGCTCAAGCTGACACGCGGAGATGCAGGGCAGAAGAGCTGGAAGATGGAACCTCAGGTTTTATAACTAGAACCTCCTTTTGTTTTAATGCAGGATCAATGGCTGTCCTTGTTACCCATAAAGCCCATGCAGCTGAAACTGCTTTGTGTTTCACTAGTGCTGGCACTGACAGAGGGGGTTCCATCTGTGTGGGGGATTATGGGTAACGAAGATGACCATTGCGCAGGGTGTATGAATGACATCATGGTGATGGGCGATGCTACTGCACCAGTCACCCCGCCTCCTTCAGCTCTGGAGGACAATTCTCAACGTTGCTCTCCATAAAAGCAGCCTTATAGGCATTCTCCATAAAAGGTAAGTCCACCTAATTTTTGGCCTCGTGGAGCTACTTCAAAGCAGCATCACTCCATAAAAAGGGCTATAGACAAATGAAATTGAGAGAATGGAATGGAATCCTTGCAGGGGACAGGGTGTGAAGAGGTGTAGATTTTGTGGGAGCCCCATTCATTCCCTTGCCAACATGTCTGGCCATGGTCTCAGGCACTGCCAAACTGAGACCACCTGCAAATTGGAGGAACAACACCTCTTATTCTGTCTAGACATCCAACTGAAGGCATTGACATTGACTTTTCCAGTTTCCGTTAGTCCAATCCCTCCCCCCATCTTTCCCCGTGTCTTCGTGTCTTCTTTACTGTACCTCTCTCTCTCTCTTCCCTTTTTCCTCTCTCTCCTTTCCCCCAGTTTTGCTTCCACAGAATCCAAAGCCTCCCCCAGTCAATTCTCACCTTTCCTCTCTCCTGTGTCTCATCTATATCCAATTAACTCCTTTTGTCAGTTGGTCTGCAGTCCTCCCCCTGCCCATTCTTCCCTCCCCAACCTTTTTATTCAGGTGCCTGCCTGCTTTTTACTTGTACCTTGAATAAGGGTTCAGGCCCAATACATAGCTTAGATATCTTTATCTCTTGTGGACACAGTGAGACTGGCTGAGTCCCTCCAGCATTTCAGTGTCTTTACTACAATCGCAGTGTCTGCAGACTTTTGTGTTTCACAACTTTTTGAGCTGAAAGTCTTTATCAGGACTGAGGAAACTTTGGAATAATCATACTTGGTGGTAACAAACCCATGGATGAGGATTTCTTTAGCAGATGAGACAGGGCCAGGAAGAATCGGGTGATGTTGTGGAGGTAGCAGTCAGAGATTTTATGTTTAACAAGTGATACAAAATCTGAAGGTCAACAACATCAAATAAGATACAAAGTTTCACATTTTACTGCAAGTTTCCATATGCTGTGAGGTAAAAAGTGAGTAGATGAGGAGATATCTGTTGGGATGTCACTTGAGGTGACTTGAATCCTCTGGTTGATTCATAACTGCCTCCTCAGTTCAAGTTAATTGGGCATAGTCAATGTATCCTTGCATCAGTATCAACAAGCTCAACTTAATTGTGGACTTATCAAAAGGGATCAGAAGGATTAACAGGTCAGTGCGTGTCACTTGCTGTCACCATGTTCCTATCTTTGTACTAATTTCACAGTTGTACGTGATCGTTGGGGGTGAGCGGTGGGAAGGATATTGGCTGTGATTGTGAGTGTCCATCCTGCTGGCTGTGGTCAGTATGGAGCTAGACACTGTGGGATCTTTCCTCATTCGCTCATCCCTCTCCTTTGCCTTCAGCAGAGTGAATAGTTTTGCTGCATTCAGTAACTAACAATACCATAATATGAACTGGAAACCTCACTGACCCTGTTGTTGTTCTGAATCAACGCATCTTTGATTTCATTGTCGTCCAGGCTTTGCAATTTTTTCCTAAAATTAGAAAACACATTTATAAAAATAATCATTTGAACACATAGCATAAAATGGCAGCAAGGCTACATAGAGCTGCTTCCCAACACCATTACATAAACCTTTGCTGAACAAAATTTAGACATACAGCACAGTAACAGGCCCTTTCAGCCCACAAGCTTGTGCTACCCAATTACACCCAATTAACCTATACATTCCAGGTATGTTTCAAATGGTGGAGGAAACTGTAGCCCCCAGAAAAAACCCACACAGACATGGGCAGAATGTACAATCTCCTTACAGACAGCGTAGGGTTCAAACCCCAGTCCCGATCGCTGGCACTGTAATGGTGTTGTGCTAACTGCTACACTAACCATGTCACCCAAATTTTGTTGGTTGCCAAAGGACACATACCAGGCTGTGAGCTGCTGGAGTCTGGCTCGTGGGTACCAGGTATCAGGACTGGGACTCGAAAGGGTGCTGAGGGTAATAAGGGATGCTGAGGGGCCCTGACAGCTTCATTATCGTCGCACAGTGTACCTTTGCACCACTAATTAGTGGTAATTCTGCCTTGCCGGCAGGAACAAGGAATCTTAGGGTTGTATGTGATGTCATGTGTGTACTCTGACAATAAATCTGAAATCATATTCGCTGAAAGCTTCCTGACTGAAGTCTGGGTTCGGGAGCTCGGGTTCACTGCTGGAACTGGATTGTGAGGCTGCAGAGGTTGTGCGAGCACAGGAGGTGAATCCATGTCTGTAAAGGGACTCTCTTGCTTCTCTCCCTTATTACTGGAGACACCCAGCTATTAGTGGTGTCTCTTTGTGTCTTTTGAGCAGTTGATGTATTTTGTCTATCAGTGAATGACAATAAATGAATCTTAAATTGGTAACCACCATGTTTCCTTTGTTTTTTTAATTTTTTTTTATTTTTCACACATATCAATCAAAATACATACATACATTTCCCTCTTAAATATACACAGTGACATTTTCTCCACTTTTTCCCCCTACCTTCCCTCCCCCCTTCCCACCCCCTCCAAACCCATTAAACGTTCAACATATACAATACAATAAAACCATTAAACAATGTCATCACACAATGAAAATAAACAAGAAAATTGTGCCATCTACTTTTACACACTGGATCAAGTCATTTTGTCTTCTTATCATTTTTGGGGGTGGAGGTCTGCGGTAGACCCTCTCTGTTATGTTCCATGCATAGTTCCCAAATTTGTTCAAATAATGTGACTTTATTTTTTAAATTATATGTCATTTTTTCCAATGGAATACATTTATTCATTTCTATGTACCATTGCTGTACTCTCAGGCTCTCTTCTGATTTCCAAGTTGACATTATACATTTTTTTGCTACAGCTAAGGCTATCATAATAAATCTTTTTTACGCTTCATCCAGTTTGAGGCCTAATTCTTTACTTCTTAGAAGAAAGATCTCTGGATTTTTTGGTATGTTGCTTTTTGTGATTTTATTTAATACCTGATTTAGATCTTCCCAAAATTTTTTCACTTTCTCACATGCCCAAATTGCATGTACTGTTGTTCCCATTTCCTTCTTACAGTGAAAACATCCATCTGATAATGTTGGATCCCATTTTTTCAAACTTTTGGGGCATGATATATAACCTGTGTAACCAATTATACTGTATCATGCGTAACCTTGTGTTTATTATATTCTTCATAGTTCCAGAGCATAACTTTTCCCATGTTTCATTTTTTATCTTTATGTTTAAATCTTTTTCCCACTTTTGTTTGGGTTTATAGCTTATTCCATCATTGTTTCTGTATCACATATTCAAAGCTGCTTCGTTTTGGTAATCTCAGTCTGCTTCCCAATTTATCTATCAAGTAGGCTTTCAGTTGATGGTATGCAAACATTGTACCATGAGTTATTCCATATTTGTACCTCATTTGTTCAAATATTAATAAATTATTTTCCAAAAAACAATTTTCTATTCTTTTAATTCTTTTCTCTCCCATTCTCTAAAGGAAAGGTTATCTATTGTAAAAGGGATTAGTTGATTTTGCGTTAATAATAATTTTGGTATGGTCACGTGATGGAGTAGTGGCCGGTAGGGGAACTCCAGCCCTCTCCAGAAAAGTTAAAAAAAGATAGAGAAAAAGCAAAGGCACAAACTTAAAAACCAAAACAAAGTGAAAGTAAAAGTGTGAAGAAAATGGCAGCGAAGAAAGAAAAACCAAAAACAACGGGAAGAAAAGAAGGAAAGACGTCGGAAGAAGAAGGTGAAGGCCTTACCTGTCTGAAGAGGCCCGCCGCGGAGAGAGAGGCCCGCTCCCACAGGTCAGTGGAGGTCCCGGGCTCGGGACTACAAAAATGGCTCGCAGAGCCGAGTAAAAGTGCGCAACCGCGCATGCGCGAAGAGTCGCGCATGCGTGATGCGCATGAAAAAAAACACACTGACGGGAGGGGGGAACAGCTGCGGAGTTGATCTCCACAGCTGAGAGAGACACCTGCAGCACAGCAGCAGGTGTAGAACACAGACAATAACAACAACAAGAAAGAAGAGGGTAAAAAGAAAACAAGGAAACAACAGATGGTCAACCCAGAGGAAGAAGAAGAAGAAGAACAGAAAGAAGTGGAAGAAGAAGAGAAAAGCAAGACAATGGATGTAGCTTTTTTTAAAGAATATATGGAATCAGTGAAAGAATGGCAATTACAAGAATTTGATGAGATAAAAATAAGAATTAAGAATGCAGAAGAGAGAATGAATAAAATGGAAGCGCCAACAGTAGCAGTTGCTTTAGACGCAGAGAAGGCCTTTGACAGAGTAGAATGGAATTATTTATTCAAAGTATTGCAAAAATTCAGTTTACCAGAGAAGTATATTAATTGGATTAAAGCATTATATAAGGGACCATTGGCGAAAGTGACAGTAAATGGATATATATCAAAGCAATTTAACTTAAGCAGGTCAACACGGCAGGGATGCCCACTATCACCTTTATTGTTCGCGTTAGCTATAGAACCACTAGCAGAATTGATAAGAACAGAAAATAATATAAAAGGGATAAAAATAAAAGACAAGGAATATAAAATCAGTTTATTTGCGGATGATGTTATAGTATACTTAACAGAACCAGAACTATCAATAAAAGAATTATATAAGAAATTGAAGGAATATGGAGAAGTGTCGGGTTACAAGATTAACGTAAATAAAAGTGAAGCAATGCCTATGAATAATGCAGATTTCTCAAAATTTAAGAAGGAATCACCATTCAGATGGCAAATGCAAGCAATAAGATACCTAGGTATACAAATAAATAAAAATCTCGGCCAACTATATAAACTCAATTATTATCCACTAATGAAAAAATTACAGGACGATTTAGAGCATTGGAAAGATTTAACACTAACACTAATAGGAAGGATAAACTGTATTAAAATGAACATTTTCCCAAGGATATTATACCTATTTCAGGCATTGCCAATACACTTGACAGAGAAATTCTTCAAGGAGTTAAAGAAAATAATAAGGAAATTTTTATGGAAAGGGGGGAAACCGAGGATAGCACTAGATAAATTAACAGAATGGTATAAACAAGGAGGCTTACAACTGCCAAACTTTAAAAATTATTATAGAGCCGCACAATTAAGATACCTATCAGATTTTTATCAAACAAGGGAAAAGCCAGATTGGACTAGATTAGAATTAGATAAAATACGGGATAAGATACCTGAACACATATTATATAAATGGGATGAAAAATTGGTACAACATAGAAGTTCTCCAGTATTAAATCATCTACTCAATATTTGGAAGAAGGTTCATGTAGAAAGAAATAAAACAAATTATCAATTACCAAAACTAATATTGACGCAAAATAAGTTACTCCCTTTTACAATAGATAACATTTCCTTTAGAGAATGGGAGAAAAAAAGGATCAAAAGAATAGAAAATTGTTATTCAGGAAATAGATTATTATCCTTTGAACAAATGAAAGATAAATACAACTCAAGATACAGTGCTGGCATATTACCAATTGAGATCCTACTTGAAGGACAAATTAGGAAGCAGTCTGAGTTTACCAGAGGGAAGTAACTTTGAATATGTGATTACAGATACAATGATAATCAAAAGATTTATAACAAATATGTATATTAAACTACAAGAAAAGGAGAATGAGGAAATAAATGGTAAAACTAAACAAAAATGGGAACAAGATTTAAATATAAAGATAAAAAAAGAAACATGGGAGAAGTTATGTTCTGGAACGATGAGAAATACAATAAATATGAGGTTACGTATGATACAATATAATTGGATACACAGGCTATACATTACACCTCAAAAGTTAAATAAATGGGACCCAACAGTATCTGATAGATGTTTTTGATGTAAAAAAGAAATGGGAACAACAATTCATGCAATCTGGACATGTGAGAAAGTAGAAAAATTTTGGAAAGATCTAAACCAAATATTAAATAAAATTACAGAAAACAATATACCAAAGAATCCAGAGATCTTCCTCCTAAGTAATATAAAAAGCAAAGAATTTGGAATTGATTTGAAGGATGCACAAAAAAGATTTGTTAAGATAGCTCTAGCCGTAGCAAACATACATTTTCCTTTTCAAATATATACAGTGCTGTTTTCTCCCCCCCTCCCTCTTCCCATCCCACCCTCCCTACCTCCCCTCCCATTCATTTGAAGTTCAGAATCTAAGATACATTAAACCCGTCAAACAATGTTGTCACTCAATAAAAATAAACAAGAAATTCCACTGAGTCAGTTCTTTTCATTCTCTTCTCCTTCTGTCATTTTAGGTGGTAGATGTCCCCGGTAGGTTTTCTCTATTATGTTTCATGTATGGCTCCCATATTTGTTCAAATATTGTAATATTATTTCTTAAATTATATGTTATTTTTTCTAATGGAATACATGTATTCATTTCTATATACCATTGTTGTATTCTCAAGTTATCTTCTAATTTCCAGGCTGACAAAATACATTTTTTTGCTACAGCTAGGGCTATCCTAACAAATCTTTTTTGTGCCCCATCCAAATCAAGTCCAAATTCTTTGTTTTTTATGTTACTTAGGAGGAAGATCTCTGGGTTTTTTGGTATATTGCTTTTTGTGATTTTATTTAATATCTGGTTTAGATCTTCCCATAATTTTTTCACTTTCTCACATGTCCAGATTGCATGGATTGTTGTTCCCATTTCCTTTTTACAGCAAAAACATCTGTCAGATACTGTTGGGTCCCATTTATTTAACTTTTGAGGTGTAATATATAGCCTGTGTATCCAGTTATATTGTATCATACGTAACCTCGTATTTATTGTATTTCTCATAGTTCCTGAGCATAACTTCTCCCATGTTTCCTTCTTTATCTTTATGTTTAGATCTTGTTCCCATTTTTGTTTAGTTTTACCATTTGTTTCCTCATTCTCCTTTTCTTGTAGTTTAATATACATGTTTGTTATAATTTTTTGATTATCATTGTGTCTGTAATCACATATTCAAAATTACTTCCCTCTGGTAACCTAAGACTGCTTCCCAATTTGTCCTTCAAGTAGGATTTCAGTTGGTAGTATGCCAACACTGTATCGTGAGTTATATTATATTTATCCTTCATTTGTTCAAAGGATAATAATTTATTTCCCGAAAAGCAATTTTCTATTCTTTTGATCCTTTTTTCTCCCATTCTCTAAAGGAAAGGTTATCTATTGTAAAAGGGATTAGCTGATTTAGCATCAGTATTAGTTTTGGTAGTTGCTAATTTGTTTTATTCCTTTCTACATGAATCTTCTTTCAAATATTGAGCAGATGATGTAATACTGGAGAATTCCTACGTTCTACCAATTTTTCATCCCATTTATATAATATATGTTCGGTTATCTTCTCCCCTATTTTATCTAGTTCTAATCTAGTCCAATCTGGCTTTTCCCTTGTTTGATAAAAATCTGATGGGTATCTTAATTTTGCGGCTCTATAATAATTTTTAAAGTTTGGCAGTTGTAAGCCTCCTTGTTTATACCATTCTGTTAATTTATCTAGTGCTATCCTCGGTTTCCCCCCTTTCCATAAAAATTTCCTTATTATTTTCTTTACTCCTTGAAGAATTTCTCTGTCAAGTGTATTGGCAATGCCTGAAATAGGTATAATATCCTTGGGAAAATGTTCATTTTAATACAGTTTATCCTTCCTATTAGTGTTAGTGGTAATTCTTTCCAATGCTCTAAGTCGTCTTGTAATTTTTTCATTAGTGGATAATAATTGAGTTTATATAGATCGCCGAGGTTTTTATTTATTTGTATACCTAGGTATCTTATTGCTTGCTTTTGCCATCTGAATGGTGATTCTTTCTTAAATTTTGAGAAACCCACATTATTCATTGGCATTGCTTCACTTTTATTTGCATTAATCTTGTACCCCGACACTTCTCCATATTCCTTCAATTTCTTATGTAATTCTTTTATTGATATTTCTGGTTCTGTTAAGTATACTATAACGTCATCTGCAAATAAACTGATTTTATATTCCTTGTCTTTTATTTTTATCCCTTTTATTTTATTTTCTGTTCTTATCAGTTCTGCTAGTGGTTCTATGGCTAACGCGAACAATAAGGGCGATAGTGGGCATCCCTGCCTTGTGGATCTGCTTAAGTTAAATTGTTTTGATATATATCCGTTTACTGTCACTTTTGCCAATGGCCCCTTATATAATGCTTTAATCCAATTAATATATTTCTCTGGTACGCTGAATTTTTGTAGTACTTTGAATAAATAATTCCATTCTACTCTGTCAAAGGCCTTCTCTGCGTCTAAAGCAACCGCTACTGTTGGAGCTTTATTTCCTTCTACTGCATGAAGTAAGTTAATAAATTTACAAATATTGTCTGTTGTTCGACTTTTTTTAATAAATCCAGTTTGGTCTAGATTTACTACTTTTGGTACATAGTCGGCTAATCTGTTTGCTAATAGTTTAGCTATAATCTTATAATCTGTGTTAAGTAAAGATATTGGTCGATATGACGCTGGTGCGAGAGGATCTTTCCCTGTCTTTGGTATTACTGTAATTACTGCTGTTTTGCATGAATCTGGTAAGCTTTGTGTTTTATCAATCTGGTTGATTACTTCCAGGAGGGGAGGAATTAATAAATCTTTAAATGTTTTATAGAATTCTATTGGGAATCCATCCTCTCCTGGTGTTTTATTATTCAGTAGTTTTTTTATTATCTCTTGTATTTCTACTATTTCAAATGGTTCTGTTAATTTATTTTGTTCCTCTGTTTGTAATTTCGGTAGTTCAATTTTAGTTAAAAATTTATCTATTTTGTCCTCTTTCCCTTCATTTTCAGTTTGGTATAATTGTACAATTCTCTGAAGTTTTCATTAATCTCTGTTGGATTATATGTGATTTGTTTGTATTTTTTCCTTGATGCCAATACCATTCTCTTAGTTTGTTCTGTCTTAAGCTGCCATGCTAGAATTTTGTGCGGTTTTTTCTCCTAGTTCATAATATTTCTGTCTTGTCTTCATTATATTCTTCTCCACCTTATATGTTTGTAGTGTTTCATATTTTATTATTTTATCTGCCAATTCTCTTCTTTTAGTTGTGTCTTCCTTCATTGCTAATTCTTTTTCTATATTTGCTATTTCCCTTTCCAACTGCTCTGTTTCCTGATTGTAGTCCTTCTTCATCTTGGTTACATAACTTATTATTTGCCCTCTGATGAACGCTTTCATTGCGTCCCATAGTATAAACTTATCTTTCACTGATTCCGTATTTATTTCAAAGTACATTTTAATTTGTCTTTCAATGAATTCTCTAAAATCCTGCCTTTTAAGTAGCATGGAGTTTAATCTCCATCTATACATTCTTGGAGGGATGTCCTCTAACTCTATTGTCAATATCAGGGGTGAGTGTTCTGATAATATTCTAGCTTTATATTCTGTTTTCCTAACTCTGTCTTGCATGCGAGCTGATACAGGAATAGGTCTATTCTTGAGTATATTTTATGTCTACCCGAATAATATGAATATTCCTTTTCCTTTGGGTGTTGTTTCTTCCATATATCCAAAAGTTGCATTTCTTGCATCGATTTAATTATAAAATTGGTTACTTTGATCTTTCTGTTAGTTTTTTTCCCAGTTTTATCCATGTTTGAATCCAAATTAAGATTGAAATCCCCTCCTATTAGTATGTTCCCTTGCGTGTCTGCTATCTTTAAAAAAATATCTTTCATAAATTTTTGATCTTCTTCGTTAGGTGAATATACATTGAGTAAATTCCAAAACTCCGAATATATCTGACATTTTATCATTACATTTCTTCCTGCTGGATCTATTATTTCCTCTTCTATTTTAATTGGTACATTTTTACTGATTAATATAGCTACTCCTCTAGCTTTTGAATTATATGACGCTGCTGTTACATGACCTATCCAATCTCTCTTTAATTTCTTGTGCTCCATTTCAGTTAAGTGTGTTTCTTGCACGAATGCTATATCAATTTTTTCTTTTTTCAGTAAATTTAGCAGTTTCTTTCTTTTGATTTGGTTATGTATTCTGTTAATATTTAAAGTCATATAGTTCAACATAGCCATTTCATACTTTGTTTATCTTTCCTTTCCGTTTCCTCATCATCACCCTTCCTTCTTATCCATTTCTGCTTTCTTGTTTTGAACACTTTATAAGACATTTCTAAAACATTAAACATTTCCCTTATTCTCCTATCTAAAATTTCTTTAACCCCACTATCCCCTCCCCTTCCTGAGTTGCCCTTTATCTCTTGTCGGGCAACCACATCTCCCCTCTCCATTTGGATTTGCGAATTCACTCGCAAGCGTCAACTGATTTCGCAGTGACCGTAACTCCTCCCCACCCAGCCCCCCCAGAAAAGATTTTAATTTTCATATACAACAAAGGTCACTCTCTTAATTTGCTCCTTACTTCCTCTCTTCCCTTTCGTTCCCTTATTAATTCTTATCTATCCTCTATATATTTTCTTTTAAATACACATACACTTATGTACACACATATACACACACACACACACACACACACACACACACACACACACACACACACACACACACACACACACACACACACACATATACACCCACATACACACATACAAATAGTTCGTGGTCATTTTTGCTCTCGTTACATGTCTTCATCTCTCTGTCTGTTTTGTAGTTGTACTGCATATTTTCGTGCTTCCTCCGGATCCGAGAATAGTCTGTTTTGCTGCCCTGGAATAACTATTTTAAGTACCGCTGGGTACTTTAGCATAAATTTATATCCTTTTTTCCATAGGATCGCTTTTGCTGTATTAAACTCCTTCCTCTTCTTCAGGAGTTCAAAACTTATATCTGGATAGAAAAAAAATTTTTGACCTTTGTATTCCAGTGGCTTTTTGTCTTCTCTTATTTTCTTCATTGCTTTCTCCAATATATTTTCTCTTGTTGTATATCTTAGGAATTTTACTAAAATGGATCTTGGTTTTTGTTGTGGTTGTGGTTTAGGGGCTAATGTTCTATGTGCCCTTTCTATTTCCATTTCTTCCTGTAATTCTGGTCTTCCTAGGACCCTGGGGATCTAATCTTTTATAAATTCTCTCATATTTTTGCCTTCTTCATCTTCCTTAAGGCCCACTATCTTTATATTATTTCTTCTATTATAATTTTCCATTATATCTATCTTCTGAGCTAACAGCTCTTGTGACTCTTTCTTTTTTATCAGATTCTTCTAATTTCTTTTTTAAGTCCTCTACTTCCATTTCTACGGCTGTTTCTTGTTCTTCCATCTTGTCCACTCGTTTTCCTATATCTGACATGACCATCTCTAATCTATTCATTTTTTTCTTCTGTACTTTTTATTCTCCTTTTTATTTCACTAAATTCTTGTGATTGCCATTCTTTTACTGATTCCATATATTCTTTAAAAAAATATATATCCATTGTCTTGCCCTTCCCTTCTTCTTCCATTTCTCTGTATTCTTCCTCTTCTTCTTCCTCTGGGTTGGTCATCTGTTGTTTCTTTGATTTCTTTTTACTCTCTTCTTTCTTGTTCTCGTTACTTTCTATGTTCTCTTCTTGTTGTTGTGCTGTGGCTGTCATTCTCAGCTGTGGAGATCGACTCCTCAGCTGGTCCACCCTCCCATCAGTGTTTTTTTTGTCTTGCGCATGTGCGGTTGCGCACTTTTGCTTGGCTCCGCGAGCCATTTTTGTAGTCCCGAGCTCGGGACTTCGACTGACCTGAGGGAGCGGGCTTCTCTCTCCACAGCGGGCCTCCTCAGACAGGTAAGGCCTTCCCCTTCTTCTTCCGATGTCTTTTCTTCTTCTCTTCTTCCCGTTGCTTTCAACTTTTCTTTCTTCGTTGCCATTTTCTTCCCACCTTTACTTTCACTTTATTTTAATTTTCGTGTTTGTGCCTTTGCGTTTTCTCTGTTCTTTTTAAACTTTTCCGGAGAGGGCTGGAGTTCCCCGACCGGCCACTACTCCATCACGTGACTCCTCCACATAAGGTGGTAGTTGTGGGAAATTTCAACTTTCTGAACTTTAACTAGGATACCCATACAGTAAGAGGGCTGGAAGGGGTAGAGTTTGTTCAGTGTGTTCATGAAAGTTTTCTAAATTGATATGTAGAAGAACCGACTCAAGGGGGCAATGTTGGATCTCCTATTAGGGAATGAGATAGGCCAGGTGACAGAGGTTTGTGCTGGGGAACACTTTGGGTCTAGTGATCACAATACTATTAGTTTTAGGCTAGTAATGGAAAAGAATAGAGGTGGGCCAAAGGTTGAGATTCTTGATAGGAAGAAAGCAAATTTCGAGGGAATGAGAAAAGATTTGGAGGGTGCAGATTGGGATAAGATATTTTTAAGGAAGGATGTAACAGATAAATGGAGGATATTCCAAGGTGAAATTCTGAGAGCACAGAGTCGGTATGTCCCCATGAGAATTAAAGGAAAGGTTAGAAATTGTTGGAAGCTTTAGTTTTCAAAAGATATGGGGAACTTGGTTTAGAGGAAGAGGGATATGTAGAATAGGAATGAACAGCAGGGAATGGATGAATTGCTTGAGGAATACAAGGAGTGTAAAACAAATCTTAAGAAAGATATTAGAAAGGCTAAAAGGACATATAAAGCTGCTTTGGCAGGAAAAGTAAAAATAAATCCAAAGGGTTTCTATAGGTATATTAAAAGAATAGTGAGGGATAAAATTGAACCCCTTGAAGGTGGAGGGGTGGGGGGGGGGGGTTGGGAGGCTCCGTGAGAAGCCAGAGGAGATGTGTGAAATTTTAAATAATTATTTTTCTTCAGTATTCACTAAGGAAAAGAATATTGAGACCAATGAAGTGAAGAAATATGGTCGGGTGGTCATGGATAATATAAGGATTAATGACGAGGTAGTGTTGGCTATATTAAAAAAGGTGGATAAATCTCCAGATCCTGAAAAAATATTCCCTAGTGCCCTGAGGGAGGTTAGTGAACAAATAGTCCATGGAAGATGCCAGAGAGTGGTGGTGAAAATTGTTTGTTGAATTGGAGGCCAGTGACAAGTGGAGTGCCTCAGGAATCGGTACTGGGTACACTGCTGTTTGTCATATATATTAATGATCTAGATGATAGGGTGACAGAATGGATTAGTAAGTATGCAGATGATACAAAGGTTGGTGATGTTGTGGACAGTGAGGAAGATTATCAAATCTTACAGAGGATAGTTGCAAGAGTGGGCTGAAAGATGGCAGATAGTGTTTAATACAGATAAATGTGAGGTGCTACATCTTGGTAGGACTAATCAAAATAGGACATACATGCTAAATGGTAGACAATTGAGGAGTGTAGTGGAACAAAGGGATTTAGGAGTCAGGGTACATAATTCTCTGAAAGTTGAATCACATGTGGATAGGGTGGTGAAGAAGGCATTTAATATGTTGGTTTTCATAAATCAGACTATAGAACACAGGAGTTGGGATGTTATGTTGAAATTGTATAAAGCATTGGTGAGGCCAAATTTGGAATATTGTGTACAGTTTTGGTCGGCGAATTACAGGAAGGATATAAACAGTGTAGAGAGAGAGTGCAGAGGAGGTTTACGAGAATGTTGCCAGGGTTTCAGGGTTTGGGTTACAGGGAAAGGTTGAGCAGACTAGGACTTTATTCCCTGGAGCGCAGAAGATTGAGGGGTGATTTGATAGAGGTATTCAAAATTATAAGGGGAAAGATAGAGTCAATGTGGATAGGTTTTTTTCACTTGAGTGTGGGGGAGATTCAAACAAGAAGGCATGGATTGAGAATAAAAGTGGAAAAGATTAAGAGAAACATTAGAGGGAATTTCTTCACACAGAGGGTGGTGGGGGTGTGGAATGAATTTCCGGCAGTGGTGGTAGAATGAGATCGATGTTAATATTTAAGGAAAGCTTGGATAGGGATATTGACAGGAGAGGTGTGGAGGGTTACAGGTCAAATGTGGGTCAGTGGGACTAGGTGGGAGATGATGTGTGACATGAACTAGTAGAGCTGAACTGGCCTGTTTCTGTGCTGTATGGTTATATGGTCATTATTATTATTACTACCACTCTCTTTCTTCTCTCATTCAGCCAATTTCAAATCCAATTTACAACCTCTCCAAGGATAACTAGTGTCTGAACTTTCTGAGCTAACCCCCCATGAGAGATCATGTCAAAGGCGTTATTAAAGGCGGCGTGGCAAGATGGCGTAAGGATCAGACGTGCCTTCCAGTCCTCTCCTGACTCTATCTTATTGTTTTGTCTAGAAATGCCCATTAAAATTCTTTAAAAGTTTAGATAATTTCAGTGCTGTTAATTCAACTTATGATGGTACAATTGGCGGAAAAGAGCAAAAACAAAACGACAACAGATCATCAAAAAACTACATTTTCCAAAAGTTCAAGTTTTGGAGCCTACCTACAGGAAAGACACCGGGACTCAGCGTGAAATGGATCCCAGGAGAGAGGTACAGTGTTCGGATGTAGAGGTCTATGTTACATTGGTAGAGCCCCCTAAAGAGGGCGCCAAACAGCCTTTAGAACAAAGAGTTACTCAAAGGCATTTGTCATCTGTAGAGATGGCGCTGCAAACTGCATCTCTTGAGATAAAAGAACCTATACAACTTGATGTACTGGGAGAACTTAATACATTATGGACTGGGGAAAACCCCGGCCAGCGTCCTCCAGTTATTGCTGGAGAGGCTGTGGCTGGGGTATCCACACGCAGTCATACTACAAGGAAGGCAACCAGAATGGTTATGCAGAAGAAGCAGGAATCTGTTGAGCCAAAATCTCTTCCAATTGAAAAGATTTTTGTGAATCTTGAATCTAAATTATCTTATACAATGCAGGGATTATCCAAGATTATGACTGAACTTGGTACTAGGTTTAATACTCTGGTGAAAATACATTCTCAACAGATGGCTGAGTTTGGAGCTTTTAAGCTTGAAGTGAGAGATCAATTTAATTCGTGTGAAGAAGATATAGATGAAATACGGGATCAAGTTTTTGATGTGACCAAAATGGTCAAAGACTCAAAATAAAAATTTGGTGAAAAAGATTGATTATTTGGGAAACCAATCCAGACGGAACAATATAAAGATTATTGGTTTGCCGGAAGGTATCGAGGGACCAGACCCAAGAAAATTTTTTACTGAATGGATTCCGCAGGTGCTGGGTCAAGAACATTTCCCGGAAGGTATAATACTGGAACGTGCTCACAGAGCCTTGCGTAGAAGACCTATTTCAGGTCAAAGTCCAAGACCTGTTTTGGTTCGTTGCTTGAATTATTATGACAGAGAAATAATTTTACGAGTGGCTATTAGAAATGCACAACAGAGAAAATCACCCTTGATGATTCAAAATAATTGAGTTTTCTTCTATGCGGATTTGAGTCAAGAAGTTATGTTCCAACGACGCGAATTCAATCCTGCTAAAGAGTTGTTGTGGAAGAAAGGTTACAAGGCAACCTTTAGATATCCAGCTGTTTTGAAGGTTTTTCAAGATGGTTACCAACCAAAGTTCTTTGATTGTCCAATGGAAGCTATAGCATTTGCTCAAGAGCTGCCAATTACTCAGTTTCAACAGAGACATAATCCGCCGTGATCTCTAAGGAGACAAGAGATGGAAGAAAAGAGCCGTGCTCCAAGAAGGAATGGTTGTAATGGTGACTCGGCAGTTGGAGCTGATTAAAAGAAGAGTTGTCCTTTTTTTTCTAATGTTTTTTTTAAAAAAAAGGGATATTAAATAATGATGATGTTAGTTTAAGATGAAGTGAGAGTTGGGGGAGAGAACTGGATAGGCACTATTTCCTGGAAGTCATCTGCTACGTGTGAGTTATCTCAAACCCATTTTTTTTGGGAGTTACCGCATTGCGCGGTTTAGACAGGAGGGGGTATTTTTAACCTCCTACCCGGTTTTTTTTCCTTTTTTTTTGTATTATTAGATTAAAGAGTGAAGGGGTTTTTTTTGTTTAAATATTAAAAAAGCATAAGAAAGTATTTGATTGTTTAAAAAACTAAAAATTGATGTGGTTTTTTTTGTAAAGTTAATTCAGTAGATAAGGAATATCTGAAATTTAAATGTGAATGTGATGGATAAGTTTTTTTAAATATTTTTTCTTTAACTTTAAGGTGAAAGGAGTGGTAATTCTGGTGTATATTGTTTTGCTATTTTAGTTATAATGGAAGGGAATAATGGTGAAAGTTATAAATTGAATTGTACAATTCTTAATGAGGCTTGAATTTTGTTTGTGGTTTATATCTCCATTTGTTGAAGATATAGATTTCGTTGTAGATGTGTTTTTATTATTTGGATATCTGAATTTTAACGTAATGATTGGGGATATTTAAATGTGGTATTGGAGCTTTTATTGGATAACTATTCAAGAGTAAAAGGGAAAAATGGTGGAAGGGTACTAAAATTGAATTGTACAATGCTTAATGAGGTTTGAATTTTGTTTTAAGATGGTGGTTTATGTGACTAATATGATGATAGATGTGAAGTTAGTTGATATTTGGTGAAGGTTTATCTCTATAGAGAAAGTTTTTTTTCATCTTTTTTTCATGCTACAATTTTTTTTAAGAATTGATTATTGTTTAAGAATTTTTGATAATGTTACTAACTTTACTAATTTTTTATATTAAGTTTGAGTTAAATATATGTTTCATCTTAACTCCGTTTGTTAAATATATTCATTTAAGTTTGATTTAAATATGTTTTTTAAGTCTGATATCTTAGTATTAATTACTTTTCTTTTTGTTAGTATTTTAATCGGTTATGTTTTTGTTTTTTTTGTAAGTGAGTTTTTTTCTCACATTTATTATTAACTTTATTAATTCTTCACTCTTTATTTTGGGGGGAAAGGGGGGGTTGGACTAATTTGAGTTGGGTTATTAATGTGTAATAATTATTGGGGAGGGTATAGTTTATTTAGATTACTGATACTGTATTGTAATTTTATTATTTTATTCTTAATTTTTTTAAATGTAATCCTATATGTTATTCATGTTATAAAATCTTAAAGTTTAAAAAAAAAGGCATTATTAAAGTCCATGTAGACAACATCCACAGCCTTTCTTCATCAAAATCTTGGTAACCTCTTCAAAAAACTCTAAAATTTGTTAACTGGGACCTACCAAGCATAAAGTCAGGATGACTAGCTTTAATCATCTTGCTTTTCGCATATGGCCTTCATAAATCAAAGTATTGAGTACAGGAGTTGGGATCTTATGGCAACATTGTATAAAACATTGCAAGGCCAAATTCGAACAAATTTGAAGTTTTGGTCACCTAACTACAGGAAAGATATTGTTTCAAACAGGCGTCAATTATACCAGTGCCCAAGAAGAGTGCAGCAACCTGCCTTAACAACTATCGACCAGTAGCACTTACATCAACAGTAATGAAGTGTTTTGAGCATATCAACTCCTATCTGAGCGGTGACATGGATCTGTTAGGTGAGATACAAACCAGAGGACATGGGTTAAGGGTGAAAGGGGAAAGGTTTAGGGTGAACATTAGAGGGAATTTCTTCCTACAGAGAGTGGTGGGAGAGTGGAACAAGCTTCCAGCTGAACTGATGAATGCGGGCACAATATTCACATTTAAGAAAAATTTGGATGAGAGGAGTATGGGATGGCTCTACACTGGGTGCAGGCCAGTGGGACTGAGCAGAATAATAGTTTGGCAGAATTTAGAAGGGCCAAAAGGCCTGTTTTCTTTGCTGTAATATTCTATGGATCTCAGTCCAGAATCCAGTTTCAGAGAGGAGTTCCACCACTTTCTGGGGAATCACTGTATTCAACACCAAACTGAAGTAGATGAACAACAGCTTGGAATATAAGGCATCATTCTCCAGGTAGCTCAGGACAGAGTGGAGGGACAAGGATATAGTATTATCAGTGGAACATTTTTTCCCAATAGGTGAATTGAAATGGGTTTAGCTTCTCTGGGAGGTGCTCTTTGATGCTTTCCATCACCAGACACTTGAACCATTTCAGCCACTGGGTGGTAGTCACTGAGGCCTGTTCCTGTTGCCCTCTTAGGTACCAGAATGTTGGTGACTGCCTTGAAATCCACAGGTTTGATGGACAGTGTTATAAGGCTTTCCGTCAGTAAATTGGGCAATACACAAAAGGGTTGGAGAATGTGAGCAGGATACACAGCATCTGGAGGAAACCAAGATTTCGGGTCTGAGCCCTTCATCAAGGCATGAGCAAAAAGCTGAATAAAAAGATGAAGGGATGGGAAGAGAGGAGGTGGGAGGAAGAGGCAGGTGGAGTGAACAGGCCAGCAGGCAGAAAGTTATGGGTGGATAAAGTGGGATGGGGTGGCTCTTGGAATGGACAGTGAAGGAAAGTGAGTGTGGAGCAGGAGGGAAAGAGACAGAGGGACAGGGAAAGAGAGAGGCTCAGCTGAAGTTTAAACTGAAATTAGAGAAGTCAATGTCCATGCCGTCTGGTTGGTGAGTGTCCAGATGGAATATTCGATGTTCCTCCAAAAAGGACCTTGATCACAGTGACGTTGAAATTGAACAGGCCTGTGTGCTGGACAATATGGAGATTAAGGAAGTGGAAGTGTTGGATTTTCTTAAAAACATCAAGATTGAAAAGTCCCCAGGGTTGGACATGATATACCTCAGGCTGCTGTGGGAAGTGAGAGAAGAGATAGCTGGGGCAGAAGCTTTGATCCTTTTTGGCCACAGGGAAGGTGCTGGAGAATTTGAGAATTGCAAATATAGTCCATTTTTTAAGAAGAATACTGGGAATTATAGATCATCAGTGATGTGTAAACTTATGGAGGGGATTTTTAAGGATAGGGTCTATGAGCAATTAGAGATATACAGTCTACTCAAGGATAGTCAGCATGGCTTTGTGAAGGGAAGGCCATGCCTCACAAGTCTAATTGAGGCTTTTGAGGTGATAAAAAAAGAAATTGATGAGGGTAGGGTGGTAGATGTGGTCCACATGGATTTGAACAAGGCTTTTCACAAGGTCCCCCACAAGAGACTCATCCAGAAAGTCATGAGGCATGGGATCAGTGGAACTTTGGCTGTGTGAATAAAAAAATGGGCTAGTAGTGGGAGGAAAGTATTCTGCCTGGAGGTCGGTGACTAGTGGAGTGCCACAAGGATCTGTTCTTAGACCCCTGCTCTTTGTGATTTTTTATAAATGACCTGGATGAAGAGGCAGAGGATAGGTCAGTAAGTTTGAGGATGACATGAAGGTTGGATGAGTTGTGAATGGAGTAGAAGGTTGTCGAAAGTTACAAGAGGATATAGTCAAGGTGCAGAGTCAGGCAGAAACATGGCAGATGATGTATTTTTGAATGACTAACCAGAAGACTCCGTACAGGGTTAATGGTTGGTTACTTAAGAGTGTGGATGAACAGAGGGACCTTGGAGTGCAAATCCATACATCCCTTAAAGCACAGGTTGATAGGATAGTTAAAAAGGCCTATGGGATGCTGGACTTCATTAATAGGGGGATTTAGTTCAGGTGTAGAGAGGTCACGTTGCAACTCTACAAATATCTGGTGAGACCACACATGGAGTATTGTGTTCAGTTCTGGTCACCTCATTATAAGAAGGATGTGGAAACTATGGAGAAGGTGTAAAGGAGATTTACCAGGATGTTGCCTGGATTAGGAAACAAGATTTATGAGGCAAGGTTAACAAAGCTGGGACTTCTCGCTTTGGAGCGTAGAAGGATGAGAGGAGACTCAATAAAGGTCTACAAGATTATGAGAGGCATAGATAGGGTGGACAGGATCAGCAACTGTTTCCCAGGGTAGGATCAGCAAACACCAATGGACAAAGTTAAGGGGAGACATCAGGAGTACGTTTTTTACACAGAGGGTTGTGGGTGCCTGGAATGCCTTCCCGGGGATGGTGGTGGAGGCTGGAACATTTGGAGCATTTAAGAAACATTTAGATAGACACATGGATGAAAATAAAATAGAGGGTTATGGGGTAGGGAGGGTTTAGTATTTTTTTGGAAATAATATATGGTTCAGCACAACACTGAGGGCCGAAGGGTCTGTAATGTGCTAAAGTGTTCTACCTATGTTCTAATATGTGGGTAGCTTCAGTATGACAGTGCATGAGACCATGAACAGGCATGTCAGTGTGGGAATGGTGTGAGGAATTAAAAGGTTGGTCATTGGGAGGTCCATCTCTCTATCATTCTAACCTCTCTCCTTTTCCAATATTGAATGATTCTGTTAATATTCAAAATAGGTGCTAAATGCTTCCTAGCTTCTCAATATGATAAAATATCTGTTTAAACAGCACAAACTAAATCAGCTCCTCATCAAAATATAAATTAATTCAGAATACTTTAAAACTCAAAAGTGCCACGTGACATATATGGCTTTGGACTGCGCAGCAAGTCATCAATTTCAACCAGAAGAGGAAGCAGCCGGGTTTGGAAAAATCTATCGGATTTCTGGTATTTAGCCTTTGGAAGGTTTGAAAAGATGTAGATCCACGAACATACAGGAAGATGAAAATGTGAAGGCCAAAAACAGAGATTATCAGTTACACTATGGGGAAAACCTTCCCTCAAATTGCACTGGCCACCTGCCTGATGGTTCAGTTGAACACTCTGTTGAACCAAAATTAAGTTGAATACTGTCTGGTACATAAACGACATAGATACTGTCCAGTACATACACAATGGTTACAAAAACCCAGCACAGAATGCATGCATCCAACTGCATGCCACCTTGTTGAAAGTATAAATGCATGTAAAGCAAATGCTGAATATTGCAGCCTTGGCAGGCCATCAATGACCACTGGATGTACTGCTTTGGCACCAATTCTGCCAGTTTAGAATTCCACTCTCTGAACCCACACAATCGAATAAATTAAATAACATCAGGAACTCAGCACCAAAGGAACAAAAAATGTTCACAAAGATAGTTGCTGGTTGATTGGCTGGTGCTTCGAAAAATCAAGCAACAATTAACAAGGAGAAAGGAGCAGCAGAAAAAGGGGAGGAAAAGAAGAGAGGAGACGAGTGAAGAGACCAAGGCAGATACTTTCCATGTGGGCTGCTCACAGGAAATGAATTTAAGTGTAAAATTATTATCCTCAAACCCAATTCTTCATTCATGTTTCTGTTATTAATTGAAAATAAACATGCCAACTAAATTTACAAATTTTAACTTGTCAGAATGAACGATCATGAACCAGTCGAGAATGTAGTGTTTTGCAGCAACAATCACAGTGCAGAAATTCATATTATAACCATTTGACAACATTAAATATTAAAAAATAATAATAGTGCCCGAAAAGTAAGGCAGTGTCTTTGGTTCATTGTTCATTCAGGAATCTGATGGCGGAGGGGATGAAGTTGTCCTTGTGCTGCTGAGTGCTCATCTTTAGGCTCCTGTACCTTTCTCCTGATGGTAACAGAATGAAGAGGGCATGGCCTGGGTGGTGGGGGTCTTTGAGGATAGAGGCTGTTTTTTTTAAGACACCGCCTCATGTAGATGTCCTTGATGGAGTGAAATCTGGTGCCTGTGATGTCGCAGGCTGAGTTAACAGCCTTTATTCTTGTCCTGAGAGTTGGCGCCTCTATACCAGGCAGTGAAGCAACAAGCCAGAATGATCTTCATGGTAGTTCTGTAGATGTTTACGAGAGTCTTCATGACATACCAAACCTCCTTAAACACCTTACAAAGTATAGCCGCTGGTGAGCCTTCTTTGTGAACAGGACAGATCCTCGGCGATGCTGACATCCAGGAATTTGCAGTTCTTGACCCTCTCACTACTGAGCCCTCGATGCGGTCTGGGCAGTGTTCCCCTGACTTTCTCCTGAAATCCACAAACATCTCCTTGGTTTTGTTAACATTGAGCTCAAGGTTGTTGTTGTGGTACTACTCAATGAGCCGATCCATCTCCCTCCTGTTCCCTTCCTCATTACCGTTTGTGATTCTGCTGACAACTGTTGTGTCATCGGCAAACTTGTAGATAGCATTGGAAATGTGCCTGGCCACACAGTCTTGGGTGTAAGAATGAGTAGAGCAGTGGGCTAAGCACATATCCTTGGGGTGTCCACTGTGTTGATAATAAGTGAGGAGGAGACTTTGTTTCCAATTCGTACTGATTGTGGTCTCCTGATGAGAAAGTCAAGGATTCTGTTGCAGAGGGGGGTACAGATACCCAGATTTTGTAGCTTCTTGACTAGCATTGAGGGAATAGTGGTATTGAAGGCCAAGCTGTAGTTGATGAAGTGCAGCCATGTGTATAAATTGCTATTTTTGAGGTGATCCAGAGCTGAGTGGAGAGCCAGCGATATTGCATCTGCTGTGGAGCGATTGTGACAATAGGTGAATTGCAGTGGATCCAGATCTTTGCTTGTTAATTCTGGCCATGACCACCCTCTCAAAGCATTTCATCACAGTAGAAGTTAATGCTGATGGTCAGTAGTCATTAAGGCAGCTCACGCTTCTCTTCTTGGGTACCGGGATGATTGATGCCCTTTTGAAGCAGGTGGGAACCTCTGACTGCAGTAATGAGAAATTAAAAATGTCTGTGAACAGTGGCTAGTTGGCTAGCACAGATTTTCAGTATTCTGGCAGTTATGCCATCAGGGTCTGATGCCTTGTGAGGATTCACGTACATTCACAAAAAGATTATATTCCCTCAGTACTGTGTGTGTGTGTGTGTGTAACTCTACCTCCCCAACCTCTCTTATATCCTTAATCAGTGTGGTATGACAAGTGAGGTGGTGATTATTTTCAGGTAGGGGGTTCAACATGATCTTACGAGGATGATCTTGAGTTTGATCTTTAGAGAACTGGTCATTTGTCACATTATTCAAGCCCTCATCTCTGCATCAGCTTAAATTTCCATAGAACTATATAACAATTACAACACAGAAACGGAGATAAAACAGGATTCTTTGGACACCGTGATTAAGTGAAAAAACACACAAATGGTGGAGAAACTCAGCAGGTCAAACTTTGCTACATAAAGGCACTGTTTGACCTGCTGAACTTCTCCAGCATTTGTGTGTTTTTTTCACAACATAGAAACAGGTCAGTTTGGCCCTAAACATCTTCTCCCACCTCGTCCCAACCCATAACCTTCCATACCTCTCTCATCCATACACCTATCCAAGTTTTCCTTAAATATTAAAATAGAGCCCAAATCTACCACTTTGGCTGGAATCACATTCCACACTCCCACCACCCTCTAAGTGAAGAAATCCCTTCTAATTTTTTTCCTAAACTTTTTCCTCTTCAATCTCAATTCATTTCCTCTTGTTTGAATCTCTCCCACTCTCAATGGAAAAAGCCTGTCCACGTTGACTCTCTCTGTCCCCCTCATAATTTTAAATACATCCATCAAATCTCACCTCAGACACTCGAGAGAATAAAGTCCTAGCCTGTTTAACCTTTCCCTATAACTCCAACACTGAAACCAAGGCAACATTCTCGTAAATCTTCTCTGCACTCTCTCTATTTTGTTGATATCCTTCCTATAATTCGGCAACCAAAATTGCACACAATATTACAAACTTGGCCTCACCAATACCTTATACAACTTTAACATGATATCCCAATTCCTGTACTCGATACTCTGATTTATGAAGACCAATACACCAAAAGCTTTCTTCACACAGTGTGACTCAATTTTCAGGGAATTATGTACCAGAATTCCTAAGTCCGTTTTATTCTATTGCACTCCTCAATTGTCTATGATGACCTTTACTGATTAGTCCTACCAAAATGTAGAACATCACATTTATCAATTAAACACTATCTGCCATCTTTCACCCCACTCTTCTAACTGCCCTACATCCCACTGCAAGCTTCAAAAATCTTCCTTGGGGTACGCTGCACTGTCTGTCCTCCCCCCCCCCCCCCCCCCCCCCCCACTTTCTTCACAGTCACCCAGTTAGCTGACTCCTGTCTGTTTGGGGTGACTATCTCCCTATAACTCCAATCTATAACTGCTTCTGCCTCCCTCATGATCTGAAGCTCATCCAGCTGCAACTCCAGTTCCCTAACACAGTCTCTCAGGAGTTGCTTCTGGATGCATCTTTTTGCTCGACCATCAGGAATATTTGTGGTGTCCCTGACCTCCCACATCCTGCAATCAAAACACAGGATTACCCCAGTTACTTCCATAACCTACTCTTAAATTAAATTAGATTAATAAAATAAACTTATCAACCTTACCTCACTTGCTTAGACTCTGCTTGCTGAAGCCTCCTGAGCCAAGCCTGAAGTCCCCATTCCTTCACCGGGCCACTCACTCACTGGCTGCTTGTCCAACTACCTCTCTAATTAATTGTCCTTGTCAATTGTCTCAAGAACTCCACTGTGATGTTTCTTTCATTACAATGAAGAAACTTTAGTTGTTTTTAAAACAACCTAGATTTATTAACTAAACAAACAACACTAAGGACAGAACATACATATGAAATACGTCATGTAGAGACATCCATCTTAAATCTACCCAAGATGCAACATTCCCCAGATACTACACACTCTGTCTCCGATTCCTTCTGGCGGTAGCACTCTATCACTACAACCCCTTTCCTTGAGCTGTTTATCAAACATGATAGATTAATACAGTATTTGTTTCAATTTAAAGTTCAACACAAATGTAACATGAACATCAGCAGCACAAACTTTAAGTGTGCACTTCTTTTTCTTTTATAGATTCAGTCTGTCAGGTGCTTTGACAGCTCATGTGGATCTTCTGTGTCTTAACTGACGTAGGAGCTTGTGTCAGTTCTGCTGGTCCACTACTGTCTAGCACAGGTGGGATTTCCTCTGTTGCTGTGCAGGCTGAATACTCTGCATTTATCTGTCCCTGCAGTATCTCTGGCATTTTTAGCAGGCTCTTTTGATTCCTCCTCAGTATTTGACCCTCCTCTGTTCTGACCGTGTAGGATCTGGGATTTACATCCTCCAGATCAGTGGCCTTTTTGTCCCAAGTGTTGGAATCTCTGAGTCTCACTGTGTCATGTTGTGCCAGTGGCCCTAAGCTTCTCGCTGACTTGTCATAGTTTGCTTTCTGTCTTCCATGCAGACACTTTTGTTTCCATTCGACATCTTGGTTCTTGTTTGGGTCTGCAAGAGTGGTGTGTCATCTACGTCCCATCAGAAGCTCAGTGGGTGCCATGCCATGTTCAAGTGGTGAAGCTCAGTAACTCAATGAGCTAGATATAGATCTGAGCCATTGTCAGGTGCTTTATTGAGCAACTGTTTAACTATGTGAGCTCTTTTCTCTGCTTTGCTGTTTGACTGAGGATGCAGAGGTCTTGAAGACACATGTTGGAAATCATATTCTTCTGCAAACTTCTAGCATTCTCTACAGCTGTAGCATTGTCCATTGTCACTGTAGACGATTTGAAGAATTATATGTCTTGCAAATATCAATTTCATATATTTGATCACACAAGCAGCACGATCTCCAGATAATTTGATAGATAATCACTAACCAGCAAGTAATTATTTCTATCCATGTGGAACAGGCCCAACTTTCTGCCATGGTTCTGCTAGGAAGTCAGTTATGATCATGGGTTCCCTTGACTGCTTTGTGTGAGTTTCAACTAGGTCTCACAGCTTGAAATCATCCTGTCGATGTCAGCATTTATCCCTGGCCAATAAACATCAGTTCTAGCCCTTCTCTTGGATTTTTCCATTCCAACATGCCCCTCATGCACCCTTTCAGCATCTCTTGTCTCAGTGATTGAGGAATGATCATTCTGCTCTGTCTGAGTAGAAGCCCATTGACAACACTCAGCTCAACTCTGATGTTGTAGTATGGCTGACATTCACCTCTAGGCCATTCATCATTCAGATTCTTGATGACCATCCATAGAACAGTATCATTTTCTGTTTCAACTGCAATCTGCTTGGATTTCATGTCAGATATAGGAAGGGATTCAGTGATCAGGTTCATTTGGAGATTCACATCTGTTTCTGTGGAAACTTCACTCTGCGTCGTTGCCCTGGATGATGCATCAGCTAACACAACTAGTTTCCCTGGTGTTTCAAAGACACAAGGTTGTAGCTTCATCATCAGTCTTTGGATTCTCAGCAACATTTCACTTAGTTTTTCTTGATTATCACTACTAATGGCTTGAGCTCTGTTTCTGCCTTGAAAGTTGGTCGACTTTCTCGAGTTTATAGACCAGACACAAACACTCTTTCAGATATTGTCATTGTCCTTGATGCATATGCAGCCACAGCCTGAAGTAGTACAGCACCTATTCCATCTTTTGAAGCAGCCATAAATATTTTTGTCTTTCTGGATGCGTTAAAGAAATCGAAAGCACTGGTTCTGTAGTTAGAATGGTCTTCAGTCATCCCCATTCTTCCTTGTGGTTTTCTCTCCTCTTGAATCCACATTTGTTCTGTAACATCTTCCTTAGGTACATTATTTTGGAAGACAGGTTTGGTATGAATTTACCAATGAAATTGATCAATCCCTGCACTCTCAATACGCCTCTTTTGTCAGTGGGCCTGGGCATCTCTCAAATTGCTTTCACCTTGCTCTTGTCTGGATCCATACCTGCCTGACAGTTTCTCTCCCAGAAAGGTGATTTCCTTCACTCCAAACTGACATTTTTCTCTGTTTAACTTTAATCCGTGCTCTTGGATGTGCTGTAGCTCTTTGATGAGTCTCTCATTGTGTTTTTTGTGTGGATCCCCATAGGATCTTGTCATCCATATACACACGTACCCCATTTATGTCTTCTATGATGTGCTCCATTGTCCTATGGAACACTTCTGGAGCTGAGGAAATTCCAAAAGGCCTCCTCAGACAGGAGTATCAGCCAAACAGTATATTAAATGTACAGTATTTTGTCCTATTATCATGCAGTTTTATTTGCCAGAAGCCTTGGGATGCATCCAATTTTGTGGAAAAACTTTGCCCCAACCATCTCACTTGTAACTTCATCCCTGGTTGGAATCTGATAATGTTCCCTCTTTATATTGGCATTCAAGTCTTTTAGGTCCATGCACACGCATAGGTCACCATTCTGCTTTTTGACACACACCATTGAATTCACCCCTTCTGTGGGCTCCTCCCCTTTCTTTATGACCCCTAGTGCCGTCACTCAGTCGAGTTCCTGCTCGAGCTTTTCTTTTAGTGGTGCTGGAACCCACCTCAGGGCATGCACTACTGGCTGTGTCTCCTCCTTTAACTGTATCTTATAGGTGAATGGTCGATCTCCAAACCCCTTGAAGATGTCAGGAAATTGATCCAATATTTCCGCTATGCTATTCCATGCATTGGCACTGTTAATATGGTACACCCTCTTGACTAGGTTTAAATTTTCACATGCTTTTTCACCAAGCAGTGATTCATGTCCATCTGGGATTACTGTGAACCTGAGGTGGTGCTCTTTATCTTTAACCTTCACCTTGAGTTTACATGTACCTTTAGTGTTGATGCTCTGACCATTGCAGGCTTTGAGTAGTACAGGATTTGCATAGATGTATGGCTTTATCTTCATTGCCCTCATGTCATGCTCAAGGATCAAATGGACCTTTACCCCTGTGTCTTACTTGAAAGGAATATTTGTTCCATTTGTATGCAATGACACAATCCCTTTATCCTGCATCACCATGCTCATGAAAATTGTATCAGGGAGAGCAATGTTTCTATAGCGACTTCTACAGTGTGTACACTTCTGTGATTTTCCCTTTGTGAAAACATTGTTTTGCATAGAGATTCTGTTCTTCACACTTGTAACAGACTTTCCCATAGGCTGGGCATTGCTTTGGCACATGTTTAATGCTGCATTATTTACATTTGAATGTCTTTTTGTTGGTTCCAGTATCTAATTATTTGTTTGTGTCCAGACACTGTGGCTATGACTATGTCTTCATTTTCACTGGCTTTTACACTAATGAACTTTTTTGTAGCTCCAGAGCTAATTCACTGGTGTGGTACATCTTCACAGCTCCAGCTAAGATAAGCTCCCTCTCTCGCAGCAACGTCTCTCTTACTTTCTTATCAATAATTCCGAACACAATTTGATCAGGGATCATTGAATCTTTCATCGATCCAAAATTGCATGTTCTTGTTTTAAATTTTAAGTCAGTTAAAAAGTTATCTCTCCCTGACCCTGTATGTATGAGCAAAACACATAGTGCTCGAAGGTTTCATTTTTCTTTGGTGAACAGTGTTCATCAAACATCTTAATAACCTTGTCAAATTTGCTATGGTCTTCTGTCTTGGCAAAAAGAAATGAATTGAAAACCCCTAGAACTTGAGATCCTGCCACGGTAAGTAGCAGTGCAATGTTCTGTGAATCTTGGTTTGCTATCAATTCTAATCACTTGCAGGTACAGTATACAACTTTGTTTAAACAACCTCCATTCATGGTCGACATTTCCAGTCCATTTTACAGCATTAGGAGTTTTTAAACTCTCCGTACTTTCAATGCTAATATCGACTGTTACTCATTATTAACACTTTGTGTTTCCTTTTTTTCTTTCACTCCTGTGCACAGCAGAAGTTGGGGTTGTTTCTTTCACTACTGCTACCATGTGATGTTTCTCTTATAACAATAAACTTAGTTTTTTTAAAAAAAACTAGATTTATTAACTAAGCAAACAGCACTAAGGACAGAACATACACTTGGCAGACCTCATGAGGTGGTATGCATCTTGAATCTACACAAGATGCAACAGCATTCCCAAGATGCTACACACTCTGTCTCTGGCTTCTCCTGGTGGTAGCACTCTAATTTTTTCCCGCTCTCTTCACCGACATCACACACCTGCACAAGTCAGTTCCCTTTTTCAGTAATAAAAATTAAATTCCCTTCATGAGATTAACTTTCTCTCCAAACGACAGCCCTCCATTCAGTTCAAATCAAAGAACCGTAGAACATACAGCAGAAAAAAGTCCACTTAGCCCTTCTAGTCTCTCTACTTCCTGACCTGCTCCCATTCCATCACCCTCCAGACCTCTCCCATCCATATATCTATCCAATTTATTATTCTTAAAACACACGATTGCGGCCCACACCCAATACAACAGATGACAGCTCATTCTACACCCCCCCTCTCTGTGAAGAACTTTCCCTGTAATGTTCCCCTCTAAACCTTTCCCCTTTCAGCTTAAAGCTGACCTCTCACATTTATCTCCCCCAATCTAAGTGGAAAAAGTCTATTCACATCCACTCTGTCCATACCCCTCACAATCTTGTAAACCTCAATCAAATCTCCCCTCATTCTTCTACGCTCCAAGGAATAAAGTCCCAACCTGTTTAATCTTGCCCTGTAATTCAATTCCTGAAGAGCCAGCAACATCCTAGTAAATCTTCTTGGCCCTCTCTCAATCATATTGATATTCCATAGAAAAGTATGCCAGAGATAGGAGAGTCTAAAATGGATTTCCAGGCTAATACCTGTAACAACTATGCACTGAACACTGAAGGAATCGGGCAGCACCTGAGAGATTGGAACCCATCATTTCCCATATGGAATTGGTGGGAACTCGATGATGACAGAAAGGATGTGGATGCTATTGAGAAGGAGCAGAGGAGATTGACAAGGTCACTGTCTGGATTGGAGAGCAAGTATTATGAGAATAGCTTGAATGAACTTGTTTTATTCTTCTTGAAGTGAGAGAAAATTAGGAATGACCTGATAGTAGAGTATTCGATGATTAGATGGATTGATCATGTGGACGGCCAGAGGCTTTTTCCCCCCCAAGGGTAACAGAGGGGGCAGAATTTTAAGGTGCTTGGGAGTAAGTAGAGGGCAGATGTAAGAATCAAGTCTTTAATAGAGATCGGTGGTTGAACGGAATGCACCACTGGCAACAGAGATGGACGCAAATATAATAGGAGCTATTAAGAGATCTTTAGATAGGTATGTGGAATCGAGAAAAATTGAGGGTTATGCAGTATGGAAATTCTAAGCAGTTATTAGGTCAGCACAATACTGTGGGCTGAACAAACATTTTTATGCTCAGATCCCAGCAACTTCAGATTGCATTATCTTGTGATGAATGACCACAGCTTGGTCAGGCAGCAAGAGTGGCAAAGATTGGGGGAAGGGAAGAATTAAACAGGCTCAGGTTTCAAGAAGTCACTACCTCTCCCCCAGAGAGCTGCCTCAGGAGTTCTGGGAATGGGTGGGGGCCAGACTACCATCACAGTTAGAACAATGGTCACCACAGCCAGGAGAGCAGCAGTCTGAGTTTCCATTAGTGAGAAGGTGTTGCTGCTTCAACATGGCAGCAGTCCCAAAATCAGTCAGAGATCCTGCCAATGCTTTAAAGGAAATGGCAGACTCCGAGCCAAACTTTACACCAAGCTGCTGCCAGACACTACCACATGACCTAACATGAGGAGAGCATTCATTGAAGGCATGGAATTAATTATTCCAGTTCCATTGTGACGATCCAATTTAGTCTCTTCATTCGGCCTTCTTTGATATGGAAATATGGAAACCAGAGCACTTTGTGTTTGAATCACAAATGACCATTGACCATTGAAATACATGTGTACAGAGCCATTGTCATACCCACGCTTCTGTTCGGCTCCGAATCAATGGGTCCTCTACCAGCAACACCTACGGCTCCTAGAACGCTTCCATCAGTGCTGTCTCCGCTCCATCCTCAACAATAATTGGAATGACTTCATCACCAACATCAAAGTACTGCTTAAAGGTCCTGAATTTAAATAAAGGGAATTATGATGGTATGAGACGGGAGTTGAGTAAGAATGATTGGGTGGTGTTTATGGGGAGTTGACTGTGGATAGACAATGGAAAGCATTCACAGATCTAATGGAGAAATTGCAAAAATAATTTATACCGGTTTGCCATAAAAATAAACCAAAAAAGGTGACTCAACCGTGGATAACAAGGGAAATTAGAGACAGCATTAGGTCCAAAGAGAGAGCATATCAATAGGCCAAAAAAAGTACCACAACTGAAGACTGGGAGCAGTTCAAGATGCACCAAAGGAGGACAAAGGGATTAATCAAGAGAGCAAAAATAAATTACGAAAGTAAGCTTGCGGCAAATATAAAAACTGACTGCAAAAGCTTTTATAAATATGTCAAGATGAAAAGATTGGTGAAATCCAGAGTAGGTCCTTTGCAGTCGGAATCAGGGGAATATATAATGGGGAATAAGGAAATGGCAGACCAATTAAATTCTTACTTTAGTTCTGTTTTCACAAGAGAGGATACAAATAACCTCCCAAGGATGTTGGAAAACATAGAGACTAATGCAAGGGAGGAACTGAAAGAAATCAGTATCTCTAAGGACATGGTCTTGGGGAAATTGATGGGATTGAAGGCAGATAAATCCCAAGGGCCTGATAATCTACATCCTAGGGTACTTAAGGAAGTGGCCATTCAGATAGCAGATGCTTTAAGAATTATTTTCCAGAACTCGATAGACTCAGGATCAGTACCCATGGATTGGAGGGTAGCTAATGTTACCCCACTATTTAAAAAGGGGGGTAGAGAAAAAGCGGAGAATTATAGGCCAGTGAGCCTTACATCAGTAGTGGGCAAAATGATGGAATCCATTATTAAGGATGTAGTAGCGGAGCATATGACTAGCAGAGAAGGGATCGGACAGAGTCAACATGGATTTACAAAAGGTAAATGGTGCTTGACAAATCTATTGGAATTCTTTGAGATGGTGACAGGTAAAATAGATGGGGGAGAGCCAGTGGATGTGGTGTACATGGACTTCCAAAAGGCCTTCGATAAGGTCCCGCATAAACGACTGTCTTACAAAATCAAGGCTCATGGGATTGGGGGCAAAGTATTGATGTGGATTGAGAACTGGCTGGCAGGTAGAAGACAGAGAGTTGGGATAAATGGCTCGTTTTCTGAGTGGCAGGTGGTGACCAGTGGGGTGCCACAGGGATCTGTACTGGGACCCCAGCTGTTCACAATTTACATTAATGATCTGGATGAGGGGATTGGATGTAATATCTCCAAATTTGCAGACGACACTAAGCTAGGAGGGGTTGTGTGCACGGAAAAGGGGTCAGGAAGCTCCAGTGTGATTTGGATAAATTGAGGGACTGGGCAGATACATGGCAAATGCACTACAATGTGGATAAATGTGAGGTTATCCATTGTGGTAATACAAACTGGAGGGCAGATTACCATTTGAATGGCAATAGATTAAGAGATGGGGAAGTGCAGAGAGACCTAGGGGTACTTGTACATCAGTCTCTGAAGGCGAGCATGCAGGTACAGCAGGCGGTTAAAAAGGCAAATGGTATGTTGGCCTTCATATCAAGAGGGTTTGAGTATAGGAACAAGGATACCTTACTGCAGCTGTACAGGGCCTTGGTGAGACCACACCTCGAGTACTGTGTGCAGTTTTAGTCACCTTATCTAAGGAAGGATGTTCTTGCAATGGAGGAGTGCAGAGGCGATTCACCAGGCTGATACCTGGAATGGAAGGAATGACTTATGAGGAAAGATTGCGCAAATTGGGATTGTACTCACTGGAGTTTAGAAGATTGAGAGGGGATCTCATAGAGACATATAAAATTCTGGCAGGACTGGACAGAATGGATGCAGATGGGATGTTTCCAATGATGGGAAAATCCAGAACCTGGGGCCATGGTTTGAGGATAATAGGCAAACCATTTAGGACCGAGATGAGGAGGAATTTCTTTACCCAGAGGGTGGTGAATCTGTGGAATTCATTGCCACAGAGGGCAGTAGAGGCAGGTTCATTAAATATATTTAAGAGGAAATTAGATCTATTTCTTCAGTATAAGGGTATTAAAGGTTACGGAGAGAAGGTGGGGACAGGGTACTGAACTTTAAGATCAGCCATGATCTCGTTGAATGGCGGAGCAGGCTCGAAGGGTCGAATTACCTACTCCTGCCTCTATCTTCTATGTTTCTATGTTTACTCGAGCTGGCAGGGTCTGCAAGCATCGAATCCATGCTGCTGAAGACCCAACTGTGCTGGGTAGGTCACGTCTCCAGAATGGAGGACCATCGCCTTCCCAAGATAGTGTGCTATGGCGAGCTCTCCACTGGCCACCGAGACAGAGGTGTACCAAAGAAGAGGTACAAGGACTGCTTAAAGAAATCTCTTGGTGCCCACCAGTGGGCTGATATCGCCTCCAACCGTGCATCTTGGCGCCTCACAGTTTGGCGGGCAGCAACCTCCTTTGAAGAAGACTGCAGAGCCCACCTCACTGACAAAAGACAAAGGAGGAAAAACCCAACACCCAACCCCAACCAACCAATTTTCCCTTGCAACCGCTGCAACCGTGTCTGCCTGTGCCGCATCGGACTTGTCAGTCACCAACAAGCCTGCAGCAGACGTGGTCATGCCCCTCCATAAATCTTCATCCGCGATGCCAAGCCAAAGAAGAAGAAAAGAAGAACATGTAATTGTGTTCAACCTGAGAAGCATTTTCTTCAGGGATTTCTGCAGCAGAATTAGTATGTTTTCTCACTGACACTAGCACTATCAATGTTGCAATGAATTTCTGGCTGGTTCAACACCACTAGTACATCCTGCCACCACTGCTGTCTTGTGATATTTGTAGAGTTTCTACAACATCGAAATAGGCCTTTGGAAGATGCCTTTCCATACTCCTGATGGAGCTCATGGCATTTGCCTACATTTGGCCCACATACCTGTGTAAATGTCTTTCAAATTTTACAATTGTCCCCTTTTCTCTCACTCCCAGATACTTCGCACCCTTTGTGTGAAGAAGATGTCCCTCAGGTCCTTTTTAAATCTTTATCTTCTCAACATAAATTTAGTCCCTGTAGCATTAGATCCCACCTATGAGGTGGCCAGACTGTGTCTGGTGACCTTGTGTTTGTCCTTTATCATATTTATAAACTCCTACAAGGACCCCACTGAGCCTCCAATGTACGATGGAGATGAGTCCCAGCTTATCCAGCCTAGCCTTATAACTCAAGCCCATCAATCGTCATAACATATTTGTAAATCTTTCCTGCACCTTTTCAGCTTAATAATATCTGGATGTGACCAGAACTTTGCACAATGAGCCAAGGGCAGATTCACTGACATTCTAGGCAGTTGTAACACAAGATTCTCGTCAAGTACTCAATGCCCAGACCAAAGAAAGTGAGCATGCCGAGCACAGTCTCCATCAGCTTGTCCACGTCGCCATTGCATTGCCACTGAATTTCTAAGCTTGTAGATGGAATCATTAGATCAGGTTGCAGTGTGCATTTATCAACAGTGTGTTTTAGGTGTTCCCAGGCTGTCTGATCAGGTGGAGTCCTTTACTATCTGAAAGCAAAGGGGGACAAGACCGATAGAAATGAAGAAGCACGTGCAAGCCATCTTCAGGTGTCAGTCAAATGAAATTGGGTGAAGAGTAAAGTAAGTTATGAGAACACCATCAATGAATATAGTCTCAGCTTTGGTCATTCTAAAAAATGCCAGAGCCATCGCTTCCATGGGGATTATTGCATTTTCTCTGCTTTGGTTCTTCTGCCTCTAGTTGTGTTTCACCCTGTTTTGTAAGGAAGTGTGTCAGTGCGCATTGCCTGTTGCAGTGGATTGTTATGGCTGCCATGGTTGATGTGGCAGCATTTTATAGCTTTGAGAAGTGGATGAAGCACAGAGCAATGGTATAATCCAATTTTTAAAAATTTAGACATGCAGTAAGGTAACAGTCCTTCCGGCCTCAAGTCTGTGCTGCCCAATTACACCCAATAAACCTCCAAAACTCCCATGTTTATTGGGGTGGGAGAGAACTGAAGGACCCAGAGGAAGCCCATGCATATACAGGGAGAACGTATGATCTCCTTACAGACATTGCCAGACTTAAACCCTGGTCGCTGATGCTGTAATAGGGATAATGCCTGATTGTAAAGAATTATCAGCTGAGAAATAACAGGAGTATGGAAAGGCATCTTCCTCTATTATCACTTCTGAAATATGAAGCAGATTTGACACAACTCGACCACTCACAAATGCCTCGCAACACACAGCCAATTAATCAGGGTTGGATCCCTGTTGTTGAAACCCATTGCTGTTTGCTCCTTGTCACTTTTAATTGTGGGTCTGAAGCATTACTGACACCCGCAGATATAGAGTGAACCAAGTCACGTCACCTTATTTATCATTCATACCATGTTCACGCGGTAGGACGGGATAATGTTTCTCCAGGACCACAGAACATATTTTCCATAGATCTAAGTTAGGAAAGCAGTTAACACATTAAAATATTAAGGTATTAATACATTCACACTGAAAAACCACAGTGCGCAATGCACACTGTGCCCAGGAACCTTGATGCCTTGGGGGAAAAAGCTGGTTCCCACTCTGGACACAAGAGCCTCAGGTGTTACAGCATCTCCTACCAGATGGCTGAAGGGAGAACAGTTTACATGCAGGATATGTGGAGTCTTTCACAATGTTTATTGCCTTTCGCCTGCATCGAGTGTTGTACGTGTCCTTCACGCTAGGAAGAGATTCCCTGATGGTCTTTTCCACTGGCTTCACTATCCTCTGCAGGGTCTTGGTGGTACAGCTTCCAAACCAGGCAGTGATGTGGTTGCACAGGATGCTCTCAATACATTCTCTGTAGAATGTAGTGAGGATGGAGGGTGGGAGGTGGACTTGACTCAGCCTTCACAAGAAATAGACATCAACATTACTTAAACCAAAATTCCTCAGCCTGCAATCAAATTGTGCTATTGTAGAGGTGCTTTGGCTGCACTACAACTCGTCATCAGCACGTGTTGAGCATATGATTCTAATTTTTAATAGGTTGCACAAGTGATAAAGAATAAATCCATTTGATTCACTCTAGAAATGC
This sequence comes from Narcine bancroftii, assembly GCF_036971445.1. Classification (NCBI taxonomy): domain Eukaryota; kingdom Metazoa; phylum Chordata; class Chondrichthyes; order Torpediniformes; family Narcinidae; genus Narcine; species Narcine bancroftii. The sequence continues at coordinate 59,637,182 of NC_091477.1, forward strand.
CTTGTGTGGTTATTTCATCGTGTCCATTGGCCAGTGGATTCCAGTGGCCACAATTGGTGATGCCGACAAGTCCAAAACCATATTTTTGGACAAATCTGGATTCTGCAGCCATTGCTGTAAAACTGCCACTTTTCTGGCCAGCTGAGCCTGAACTGTGGTTCCAACAGGCTGAAACACGATTTCACCTTCACAAAGTCAAATTGGACACCACTCGTTATTACCATCTCATCAGTGCCCTGAACCAGGCTGTCGCTAAGAAGTCATTGACTTCCTACAAGATTCACCACGTACCATCAAGTATGACGTGTTAAAAGCACTTTTAGTCCATGCATATGGTATGTGAGACTGCACCCCTTCAGAACTAATGGATGAAATGCTGTTCCTGGCAGCTGGCGAAACATCTAATATATTATCCGAGCAGCTCTTTTTAGAGTGAATGCCAGATGATATCAGGCTCTCGTTATCCGTGTTTGTTTGAAGACCCAAGGGCTGTAGCAGCAGAGGCAGACATTCTATGGCACAGTGAGGAAAGACAAGTCTGCACAATCAACCACTCCTATATTGACCCTGTGTCACACTCTAGTGCTCTTAACACATCACTCCCTACAACCAAGCACCGCCCCGAGACAAGCAAGCAGCCTGCAGACACTTTGTCTTGGTATCATTACCACAGTCGATGGCTTCCACCCTCCCCGTTTGTGGGAAACACCCAGGCCAACCGTCAGTAATGGTTGCAGCAGTTGGCGAGAAATCTGCAACCCTACTATATAAATGGGATCAACTGTCCCAGTGAAAATATCCAATGGACATGGGTTCAGAAGTTAGTGCATTTCCACACACCATCCTACCCCGGACATGTATCTATGAGCAGTTAACAGTTCAAACATTCTGACCTTTGGAACCAGGAAGATGAATGTCAAGTTAGAGAATCATCTCTGCACTTGGCCATTCATTATAGCCGTTCATCTGCTTGATGCAGATTTTCTTTGGGCTCATTCATTCTTTGTCAGCTTTAGAGGGCTTCAGCTGATTGATGGAACTATTTGTCAGACCATTCCTCTAGCAGATGCCTATACCCCTGTTCTGCCTTAGGTAAACCACTACATGAATTTCCCTGAGATTAATACTCTACAATTTTCTGCCTCCACTGCAAAGCACGGTGTTAATCACTGCATTTGTACTAAGAGCCGTCCTATCCATGCTAAAGCATGTAGTTCACCTCAAGAGAAGCTGCGTTTAGCGAAGGACAAGTTTGCCAAGATGTTGGAACTAGGCATAATTCATAGGTCTGACAGCCCCTGGCCTTCCCCATTACATATGGTCCCAAAACACAATGGAGATTGGAGATTACAGACGGCTTAATGGCACCACCATCCTGGATCATTATCCAATACCTCATATTCACGATTTCATGGCTAATCTGCATGGAGCGAAGATCTTCTCCAAAATAGATGGTGTCTGGCTATCACCAAGTACCAGTAGAACCGGAAGACATTCCAAAAACAATAATAATTACCCCTTTTGGGTTGTTTGAATTTTTATGAATTTCATTTAAAGAATGCTGTTCAATCATTTCAACGGGTGATGGATGCGTCAGGACGTGGTATGGCCAATGTCTTCATTTACCTTGACCACATTTTAGTGGCAACTGGGACTAAGGAAGAACATTTGGAACATCTTCATACACTTTTAATTTGTCTTCAAGAATTTGGACTGACCATCAATCCAGATAAATGCATTTTTTGACAAGAAACAATTGATTTTTTTGGGGCATAGAATTACTCAGGAAGGTGTGACTTCACTGCCATCCAAAGTTGAGGCTATACCAAATACTCAAGACCTGCTACAGTTAAAATCCTGCAGAAATTCTTGGGAATGGTAAATTTTTACCATTGGTTTCTTCCAGGAGCAGCTCAGATCATGAAGCCGCTTTTCAATTTACTATCCAGAAACATCCATTGGACTGAAGAGGGAAACAATACCTTCTTGCTGAATTATGCCTTATGCACGCTACCCAGTTTTAAATGCAGCCACCGCCCTTTCTACAGATGCTCCCAGTATGGCCGGAGGAAGTGCGAGCAATGGAAACTGTTAGCGTTCTTCAGCCGCCATCTTCGTGAAGCAGAGAAGAAATTCAGAGCTTTTGATAAGGAGCTTTGGCCATTTACTTGTCTATTGGACACTTCGTTATTTTTTGAAGGGCAGAGATTTTACTATATACACCAACGACAAGTCCTTAACATTTGTGTTTTCCAATGGTCAGCGCAACAACAATAGCAATTATCATTCATTTCAGAATTCTCCACAAAAATTCTACATATTTCCGGAAAAGACAATGTAGTAGCTGATGCACTTTCCTGCCCTGCTCCACTCGAGGTTTTATCTGAAGATCAAAATATTGACTACACAGCTTTGGCCACGGCCCAAGAACATGACCATAAGATGAATGCTTATTGGACTGCAATCATGAACCTGCAGTTGAAGGATGTCCCATGTGGAGGCAATGGCAAACTATCCCTCTGTGATATATCAACAGGACACCCATGCCTGGTAGTTCCTGCATCATGGAAATGTAAAGTATTTGACTCTGTGCATGGTCTCTCACATCCATCGATTAGATCGACCTTTTGCATGGTTTCAGACAGATTAGTGAGTGGCATGGTCTTAAAATAGACGTTACACAAATGGCGAGGTCCTGCATTGCCTGCAGAAAGTAAAGGTTCAGCAGCAATAAGACACCACTGCAGTTCTTCCCAGCTGTTACTCGGCATTTTGCTCATGACCATGTGGAGATTGTTGGTCTGCTTCCTGATTCAAGAACATACCGTTACCTTTTTACAGTAATAGATTTACATGGTGGCCCGAGGCCATGCCTATGGTAGATGCTACTGCAGACACTTGCGCTCGGGTGTTCCTCAGTTCCTGGGTGTCTTGTTTTGGTTTACCGGTACATGTTACTGCGAATAGACAACCACAATTTACTTCCTCGAAGTGGACAGCCTTGTATCACTTACTCGGTACAACAATTCACCATACAAATGCCTAACACCAGGTCAATGGAATGGTGGAAAGATTTCATCGACATCTCGTCAGCCTTGATGGCTCGGTTAGAGGGCCTGAACTGGGCTGATGAGCTACCCTGGACATTACTGGGCATTAGAACAACTCCAAAGGAGGGCCTTCAAGCTTCATCTGCAGAGCTCGTGTACGGTGCACTATTGGTAGACCCAGGGGAGTTCGACCCCTACCATTCCAACTCCAGCAATGATCCTAAGGAACTGCTGACCAGGCTAAGGGAGTCCATAGGAAAATTGACCTCTATATCAGCATCATCACATGGAGAACACTCTTCTTTGTGTCTGAAGACCTCAAAAACTGCAAATGTCTTCATCCGTAGGAGAACAGTGGGTCCACCTTTCTAGACGCCTTATGAAGGACCTTATAGGATACTCAGACAAACTAAGTTGACCTGTATTTTGGACATTAGAGGGAAGCCACAGTCTTTCACTATTGACAGGCTTAAACCAGCTCATGTGAACAAGTCTTCCCCACTGCAGCAGCCAACAATCTGTTGCAGAGGTCGACCACCTATAAGACAGACAAACCTTTCTACCGGTTTAGGGTGGGGGTGGTGGTGGGGGAATGTAGTGACACTATGGCAGCTCTAGAATTCCCAAAGACATCGAACTGGCCATGTGACTTCAGCGCGGGTTAAGCATGTGATTCTGGCTTTTAAAAGGTTGTTCAGGTGATGAAGAATAAATTTAATTTGATTCACTCTAGAAACGCCTGTAGTGGTTATTTCATCATGCCCACTGCAATTCCAGTGGCCACACTCTTACTGTTTCTGGGCTGCACTACCAGTAGCCTGTTAAAAATGAGAGTGTCATTCTTAAATAGCTTTACTGTGCAAAGATAATCAACTCTGGGACTCAGTCACCAAGCGTTTAGCAACTCATGTCATTGTCCTCCACACCGCTTTCCTTTCTGCACGTGGCCGGAACATGCATCCCAAATGCCAATCATACCTTTCCTCTTCTATCTGTTTCTCTCGTTCTCGGTATCTTTGCTCTCTATCTTCTTGTTCTTTCTTCTCTTGTTCCATTCTCTCTCTCTCAAATTTTTCTCTTTCTTCAATCACTTTCTTGCGCTCCTCTTCTTTCCTCAGCTCCTCCTCCCGCTAGAGAGAAGAGAATAGTAAAATCGTGAGATTAGAAATGCCCCCCAGCAGTAGTTCTAGAGGAAAGAGAACATCATTGCATGGTACGATACTGCAAAGTATTGGACTGAAAGTCAATATAGAGCATTATCAAAACAGCCGAGAGGATCTCTGGGGTCTCCCTTTACTCTATTGCTGGAGGTGTTGCATAGATAGGGCACAAAGAATTGTAGTAGATCTTCCCATCCTTGACCCACTACCATCAAGAAGGAAGTACAGGAGCATTAAAACCAGGACTGCCAGGCTGGGAAATAGCTTCTTCCCGCAAGTGTGAAATCGACAAAGTGTATCGTGTAACTGAGCAAGTCATTGGTGAAGCCATATGCCTCAAGGATCATTTGAGCTTGCTGTACAGGTAATTCTCAGATTCTGCAAGGATTCCCTTTCCGAGAACCATCTATGAGACCATTTCTCTCAGGAAAAAATTCAGCTTCTACCTTTTGTATCACTTTGTACACACTTGATATAATTCTTTCATTTCATCAAATGATTACCCTAATATGACCCATATTGAAACTACACAGTATCCAGCCATTAATATCACAAAATATTATTAATAATGCTATATTTTGAAAAATGCTTTAAAAATATGGTCATATTTGCAGGAATTCAGATTTTGTTAAGTCTTGTCATCTGAAACCCCGGGAACCCTGGGTTTGACATTTTCCAAAAATAAAAAGGGAGTCAGACTGAATTGGGCTAAAAGAGTTGGGGGCCCATAAAGCAGACATGAGAAAATGTGGCTACATTGCAAGTTTTCCAATGAGGGCTGGGTGAAATATCCTGGATTCTGCTGCCTTCAGGTAAATTATAAGGGATCAACCTAACTGTTAGATGGGTTAAAAACATTGCTCAATATTGTAAGTGTTGAGAATGAATCCAGCTCCACAAAGAATAAATTGGATTAGACATGGACTTTGTGAGAAAATTCAATGGTTTGAGACTCAGTTGTCTCTCTTACTGGAAATCTGTGATTAGTGGCGCGACTCAGATCCATGTTGTTTGTCAGCAATATCAATGATCTGAATTATAATGTGGTAAAAATGGATTAACAGATTTGTGTATTGTGTGCAGTTTTGGAAATCGAACTACAATAAAGATATCAATAAGATTGAAAGAGTGGAGAGAACATTTAAAAGGACGAGGAACTATGTTACAGATAACTTTAAACAGGTTAGGACAATTTCTTCAAGCAAATTTAAATTCCTGGGATTTACCATCGGAGGATCTTTCCTGGACTCAACATGCTAATGTCATCGTGAAGAAAGCACATCAGTAGCCCTACTTCATCAGGTGTTTGCGGAAGTTTGGTATGACATCAGAAACCCTGACAAACTTCTACGCATGCGTTATGGACAGAATGCTGACTGACTGCATCACGGTGTGGTACGGGGACACCATCACCACTGAGTGTAAAGCCCTGCAAAAGATAGTGGACTCAGCCCAGAATATCACAGGGAAATCTCTCCCCCACCATCAAGAAAATCTACATGGAGCACTGCTGTTGGACATGTTCTGTCCTCGCTACTGCCATCAGGTAAGAGGTATGTGTGCCATGAAACTCATCCCATCAGGTTCAGGAAGAGTTGCTGCCCCTTCTCCAGATTCCTAAACAGACTCAGACTCGCTTCAGGTCACTCACTTTGCACATTATTTATCCCAGAATATTTTTTCTGCCTTTGCAGAATGGTTTATATTCCTTTCTTTGATTACATTTCTCTCTTTTTTGTATGCATCTTTTACTCGAGTACAGTTTCCACTACTGTTAAGTGGATATTTTGTCTGATCCGCAGAAAAGGCATCTCGGGGTTGCATCTCGAAAGTGCACTAACAATAAACTTGAACATTGAACTTTGAATGAAGGGAGTACAACTCCAATTACCCAAAATTGGATGCTCCAAAATCCTAATTTATATGAAATTTTTGGAGCAGAATTATTTATCCAGTAAATCATGAGGTTTTCAGAAAATAATTTTGCCTCCCGAAAATATCGGATAAATTAAGATTTTTGAAACAATAAAAAATCTTTATTTATCCAAATTGTTTCGGCACCGAACTCACTTTACAGATAGAAAAAAAATTTAAATCCAGTGAGCTCATGCTCACTGTCTGAGTTGCCATTTTGATTCCAACAGAGGACTTGAGGGTTTTGCAAAAGCAAAGAGTTCTGCAGAGAGCACTGTGATGGTGAGTAGAATTTCAAATGTTTGGTGATTTTATCTTACAGTATCTTCTTCAGGTTGTTTTTTTGTTGAGAATTAAATGTTATTTTAATGCTTAAAAGCCTTCCCTTGTTGTTTGTTGTTGTTTAAACACAGTTACCAGTGATTTGCTGTTGCTACTGGACGGTTTTTAAAAATAATAATTTATCCAAGACCATTTTGAATAATTGGGAGTTATACTGTATATAAAATTTTGAGTGTATATATGTAGTAAATGCAGGAAGGCTTTTCTCACTGAGGTTAGATAAGACAAGAGGAGGAGATGTGATGTTTAAAGGGGACACGAAGGAGAACTTCCCGCAGAGACTAATAAGAGTGTAGAACAGGCTGCCAGCTGAAGTGGTGGATGTGGGCTCAATTTTTACATTTAAGAAGGATTTGGATAGGAACATTACTTGGAGGGCTATGGATTGGCTGCAGCTCAATGGGCTGTGGTCCAGATACAGGTCAATGGGACTAGTTAGGCCAATGGGCCTTTTTCTAGGTTGTAGAGTTGTATGTTTTATGACTTGGTCAACAAACATTACTCTTTATAAAAAAAAGAGCCATTTCCATCTAGAAAGCTTACATTTTTTTAAATTTAGACATGCAGCAGGGTAACAGGCCCAAGAGACTATGCTGTCCAATTACACCCAATTAACCTACAACCCTCTAACGTTTTGAAGGTTGGGAGGAAACCAGAGCACCTGGAGGAAACTCACGCCGACATGGAAAGGACGTACAAATTCCTGATGGATAGCGTCGAATTCCAGCCCCTGTCGCTGGCGCTGTAACCACTACTCTTAACTGTGCTGCCCAAAAAGATTATTGAGAAGTCTTGTATGTTACTTCTGCAAGAATTTTCTTGATGATACAATATTATGTTGCAGAAATATAACAAAGAATCTGAGTTTTTCTTTGCTAAAATAAAACTTCTTCCAGTTGGTAATACCGGATGATTCTGGTGAGTTGTACCTTTGCTTGTGCCCAAAATAATTCTCGGTTGATTCGTTTCATTTCAATCGCAGCATTGGTCTTTTGGTATGTTGTCCCCTGCAACAAGGAAACATTCATCTTCAGCATTAATAGATGAAGATTGCTGAAAGACAAACTGCTTAACAGAACAACTGGAACTTTAAATATTACAATACTGTATAATTAATCATTTTATCCTTTCTACAAATATCCACAAGACTAAGATCATAACACATAGGAGCAAAATAGGCCATTCAGCCCATCAAGTCTGTCCTGCTATTTAATCAGGAGCAGATCCATTTCCCTATTCAGCCCCACTCCACAGCCTTCTCCCCATAACTTTTAATGCCCTGGATAATCAAGGAACTATCAATCTCTGCTTTAAATAAACCCAATGACCTGGTCTCCACAACTGCCTGTGGCAACAAATTCCACAGATTTACCATTCACTGGCCAAATAAATTTCTTTACATCTCGGTTCTAAGCAGATGCCTTCATTCCTGAAGTTGAACCTGATTGTCCTGCATTTTCACACCATTGCTACCTCAACTGTCTATGCCTTTGAACATCCAAATACAGACTATTTCAATGAGATCCCCCTCAATCTCCCAAGTTACAATGACTACAGTCCAAGGACTGTCAAATGCTTCTCATATGATAACCCTTTCAATCCCAGATTCATCTTAGTTGATCTCTCTTGAACCCTCTCCAACATCAGCACATCCTTTATTAAATGGGGAGCCCAAAACTGCTCACAATACTCCATGAGGTCTCATCAGTTCACTATAAAGCCTCAACATCCCATCCTTGTTCATACATTCCATTCCTCCTGAAATGAATACCAACATTACATTTGTCTTCTTCACCATCGTCTCATTGATCTTCAATCTATCTTGCATGGAGACTCCCAGATCCCTTTGCATTTTGTATTTTGTCACCATTTTAAAAAGTCTGCCTGTTAATTTTTTCCACCAATGTGCATGACCGTACACTTTCCAACATTGTATTTCATTTCCACTTCTCTGCTCATTCTCCTAATCTGTCTTAGTCCGTCTTCAGCTGCCCTCCTCCAGCTCCCTTTGTATCATCTGCAAACATGGCCACAAACTCATTCATTCCATCATCCAAATCATTAATATACAACATAAAAAGAACTGACCCCAACACCGACCCCTGTGGAACACCACTAGCAACTGGCAGCCATTCAGAATGCAATCCTTGTATTCCATATCTCTGCTTCCTGCCAATCAGCCAATGCTATACCCTCACTGGTACATTTCCACTGGGCTCTTATCTTGTGTGACACCTTGTCAGAGACCTTCTGAAAACACAAATACACAACATCCACTGAATCTCCCTTATCCAGCTTGCTTGTCACTTCCTCAAACAATTTCAATAGCTTTATCAAGCAGGATTTTCCCTGAGGAAACCATGCCAGCTTTAGCCTATCCTGTCATGTACCTCCAAATACTCCATAACCTCATCCTTTACAATCAACTCCAACATCTTCCCAACCACTGATGTCTGGCTGACCAGTCTGTAATTTGTATTTTCCTGCCTCCTTCCATTCTTGCATTTTTCCAAACCTCTGGGACCATACCAGAATCTATCGATTCCTGAAAGATCATTACCAATGCCTTCACAAGCTCTGCCACTACCTCTTTCAGGACCCAAGGGTGCAATCCATCTGGTCCAGGAGACTTATTCACCCTTAAGCCATTTGTTTGTCTGAACACCTTCTCCCTTGGAACAGTTGAAAAGAATTGACTCAGTGGAATTTCTTGTTTGTTTTTATTGAATGACAACATTGTTTGACTGGTTTGGTGTATCTTGGATTCTGTGCTTTGAATGGATGGGGGGGGGAGGTGGGGAGGGTGGGATGGGAGGAGGGAGGGGGGGAGAAGGTGACACTGTGTATGTTTGGGGGGGAGATGTGTGTATCTTGGTCGATGTGGTTTATGGTGTGAAGGGTGGAAAATTTAAAAAAAAGAGAACAGTAACTGCCCTCACTCCCCTTCGACATCTTCTATACTTCTAGTCTTCCACACTGAAAAATTATGCAAAATATCCATTTAATTACTCTGCTGCTTCCTTGTCTTCCATTATTATTTCTCCAGTATCATTTTTTCATTGTCCTCTCATGGTTCTCTATCTACTCTCACCTCTCTTTTAAACTTTATGAACTTGAACAAGCTTTTTGATTTCTCTTGGATATTATTTGCTAGTCTACCTTCATACTCCATCTTCCCACTAATTTTAGCTTTGTCTGCCCTCTTTTTCTTTTACATTGTCTTTGGCTTCTCTTATCAGCCAGCCACAGTTGTGATCTTTTTCCATTCAATTATTTCCTCTTCTGTGGTATGTATTTATGCCACACCTTCCCCATTTCTTGCTGTTCTGCCCTCTTCCCAACGACTGCCCCTTCCAATCCACTTTGGCCAGTTCCTCTCTCGTACCACTAGAATTCCCTTTACTCCACTGAAATGCTGACACATCTGACTTTAGTTTCTCCTTGTTAAATCTCAAATTGAACTCAGTCATATTGTGATCACTGTCACCTCATGGTTCATTTACTCTGAACTCTCTTCGGGAGCATTGCACAACACCCAGACCAGTCCCAAGTCAGCTCATCAATAAGCCTCTAGAAAAGCCATCTTGTAGGCATTCAACAAAATCTCTCTAGATTCAGTCCCAACCTGTTTTTTTTCCCCAATCTATTTGCATGTTAAAATCCCCATGACAACCATAACATTGCCCTCCGACACACATTTTCTACTTGCTGTTGTAATTGATTGTCCACATCCTGGCTACTGGCTGGAGGCCTGTAAATAACAGTACCTTTTTACCATTGCAATTTCTTAACTCAACTCACAATGATCCTACATCTTCTGATCTTATGTCATTTCTTTTTAACAATTAAATGTTGTTACTTACCAACAGAGCTATGCCTCCCCGCTGCTTACCTATCATTTTGATACCCTGTGTATCCTTAGACATTCAGCTCCCAACAACATCCATCCTTTAGCCACGACATCATAGTTACCAATGTGTAGTTGTACTACAAAGTCATCCACTTTATTGTTGATGCCTTGTATTTGTTTTTTTTGACCCTGTTGCATTGTAATGCATCCCCATGACTGCAATTTTGGCATATCTGCCTGTTCTTCTACACAAACTGGCCCTATTTGTGCACCAACTGCCCTTTACTCTGCTTCTTCACTTTGGTTCCCACCCCCCTGCCAAACTAGTTTAAACTGCACCCCCTCCCTCAACAGCAAACCAGATATTGCATCCCCTTGAGTTCAGGACATTAACGTTGGAGAACAAATTGGGTCTAGTGATCATAACTCTGTTAGTTTTTGGGTAGTTTTAGGGGAGAGCAAGGAGGGGCCTAAAGCTGAGGTTCTGGATTGGGGATATTTTCAGGTAAGGATGTAAATGAAAAATGGAGGATATTCAGAAAATAAATTTTGAGGGTACAGAGTAGATATGTCCCAGTGAGGATCAAAGGAAAGGCTGGAAGTCATAGGGAGACTTGATTTTCGAGGAATATTGAAAATTCGGTTAGGAGAAAAAGGGAGGTGTACAAGAGGTATAAACAGCAGGAAGCTGAGAGTTTGAAAGAGGACTACAAGGAGTGTAGAAAAAATCTTAAGAAAGAAATTAGAAAGGCCAAAAAGAGGCACGAAGAGGCTTTGGCAGGCAGAGTAAGAATAAATACAAAGGGTTTCTATAGGTACATTAAAAGTAAAAGATTAGTGAGGGATAAAATTGGACCCCTTGTAGATAGCGAGGGTAGGCTGAGTGAGAAGTCAGAGGAAATGGGGGAAATTTTGAATGATTTCTTTCCCTCGGTATTCACTAGGGAAAAAAATATTGAACCAGTTGAAGTAAAGAAAAATAGTGGGGAGGTCATGAAGCATACAACGATAGCCGAGGAGGTAGTGATGGCTGTGTTGAAAAAGATAAAGGTGGATAAATATCCGGGACTGGACAAAATATTCCCAAGGACACTCAGGGAGGCTTGTGGACAGGCTTGGGGCCATTAACAGAGATATTTAGGATGTCACTGGTCATGGGGGTAGTGCCAAAGGTTCCGCTGTTTAAGAAAGGGTCCAAATGTAAACCTGGGAATCATAGGCCTGTGAGTCTGACGTCTGTGGTGGGTAAGTTGATGGAAAGTGTTCTGAGGGATGGTATTTACAAATATTTGGAGGTACAGGGATTGATAGGGGGTAATCAGCATGGTTTTGTCAGGGGTAGATCATGCTTGACAAACCTGATTGAGTTTTTCGAGGAGGTTACAAAAAAGGTTGATGAAGGGAAAGCTGTGAATGTTGTCTATTTAGACTTTAGTAAATCTTTTGACAAAGTTCCCCACAGGAGGTTAGGAAAAATGATGGAGGCATTAGGTATAAATAAGGAGGTAGTGAAATGGATTCAGCAATGGTTGGATGGGAGGTGTCAGAGAGTAGTGGTAGAAAATTGTTTGTCCAATTGGAGGCCGGTGACTAGTGGAGTTTTTCAGGGATCGGTCCTGCATCCACTATTGTTTGTTATATATATCAACGATCTGGAAGTAGGGGTGGAGAATTGGATAAGCAAGTTTGCGGATGATACAAAGATTGGTGGTGTTGTGGACAGTGAGGAAGATTACTGTAGATTGAAAGGTGATTTAGGAAGGCTGGAGGTGTGGGCTGAGAAATGGCTGATGGAATTTAATACAGATACTTACATTTTGGAAAGGCAAATCTAAATAGGTCATATGCATTAAATGTGCAGAGCAACAAAGGGATTTAGGAGTTATGGTAAATAGTACCCTCAAGGCTGATACTCAGGTAGATGGTGTGGTGAAGAAGGCATTTGGAATGTTGGCCTTCATAAATCGGAGTATTGAATTCAAGAGTAGGGAGGTTATGATTAAATTGTACAAGGCATTGATGAGGCCAAATTTGGAGTACTGTGTACAGTTTTGGTCACCAAATTATAGGAAAGATATAAACAAAATAGAGAGAGTGCAGAGAAGGTTCACGAGAATGTTGACAGGATTTCAAGGTTTGAGTTACAGGGAAAGGTTGTGCAGACTAGGGCTTTTTTCTCTGGAGCGTAGAAGATTGAGGGGGGACTTGATAGAGGTGTTTAAGATTTTAAAAGGGACAGACAGAGTAAATGTGGATAGGCTTTTTCAATTAAGAGTGGGGGAGATTCAAACTAGAGGGCATGGTTTAAGATTGAATGGGGAAAATTATAAGGGGAACATGAGGGGAAATTTCTTTACTCAAAGGTGGTGGGGATGTGGAATGAGCTTCCAGCAGACATGGTTGAGGCGGGATCATTGGTTACATTTAAGGATAGACTGGATAGTTACATGGAGAGGAGAGGACTGGAGGGGTATGGACCGGGTGCTGGTCAGTGGGACTAGGAGGGTGGGAATTTGTTACGACATGGACTAGTAGGGCCGAACTGGCCTGTTCTGTGCTGTAAGTGGTTATATGGTTATATAGGTGTAACCCATCCCATGTGTACAGTTTATCCCTCCCCCAGAAAAAGGTTCTAATGATCCAAGAACTTGAAATCCTGCCCCATGCACCATCTCCTCAGCCATACATTTGTCTCCACCATCTTCCTGTTCTGATCTTCCTTACCTTGTGGCAGTGGGAGTAATCCAGAGGCCCTGCTCCTCACTCCCTAAATGTACTTTGCAGGATCTCTACCCCACTCCTCCCTATGTCATTGGTACCAATTGGTACCTCTGGCTGCTCACCCTCCATCTAAGAATATTTTGCACTGCTCTGAGACATCCTTAATCAGAGTACCTTGGAGGCCCCACATTATCCTGGAGTCTGTTTTGCAGCCGCAGAATCTCTTATCTGTTCCCTATTGATTGACTATTGAGTCCCCTGTGATCATCACCCTTCCTTTCTGAGGCTCAGAGCCAACTATTTTGCTATTGGACTGGCTGCTGCCGCTGCCTTGTCCAGATAGGTCATCCCCTACACCTTCCCCCCTCATCACCCCCAGTAGGTCATCCCCTATACCTTCCCCCCCTCATCACCCCCAGTAGGTCATCCCCTATACCTTCCCCCCTCATCACCCCCAGTAGTATCCAACAGGTTACTTGTTCCTGAGGGAAATGGCCACAAGGTTGCCCTACTCTACTTGCCTGTTCGCTTTCCCTCTCCTGACCTACCTTCCTCCTAGGTGCGGTTCCGGCTCCAATTCCCGAACTTGGTTTGTAAGGAGCTGCAGTTGGATGCACATCTTGCAGATTAATAAAGGAGGAAGGTAATGCTAAATGTTGTTGACACCTCTTAACTATACTTTGGTCAACTTCCAGCTATCAATGAAATCAGGTTTCAGGAATCTTAATTCGATGTATTGTTGAAAAACTTGAGACTGATAAATGAAACACCACAACATTAAGACTGTCCGTTCACCCAGTCCCATATTGTCCGTAGGCATTACATTCACTTTACAATTCAGCTCTAATACCACACACATCGGGAGATGCTTACTCTTTGCATAAAACACCACTCTGAAGCACAGCTAGTTTCCACATTGATTATTTCATCTTCCAACACCTATTGGTTAAACATACCAAAGCTACAAATAAAATTGGTTATTTTGATCTCCAGTTCTACTACCTTTCAGTGTACACCATGAACTTCTTGGGTTTGAAGATGGCTGATTTATTTAACATTCAAGCATATAACTTTCATGAACTGGAATGCAGCTGACCAATATCCTTGACAATCCTCTGTCTGTCTCCAGCATCCTGCACCTTAATTATTTGCAGGTAGCCTGTTATTTACTTACCACTGGGCCAAGCAGATCGTCTTCCTCTTTAAGGTGAAGTCGTCGCAACACTGGGCTTGGAACATGCATTGTGCCATTTGTCAGCTTCTGCCGGATAGCAGTTGAATCCACGTCCTCAGGACTGCTCGCATTAACAATTACATTTGCCCCCTGTTTCCATTAGAATGAAAATTAGGATAAAACAATGCGCAAATGGGCTCAAATCAAGCACAATCTTTCTAAAAAAAAACTGAAAAAACACTCCCTCTTCTCCAATTATTCCCACCTCTTGAAAGAACCTACTTTTACCTGAGAATTTTCTTCAAGAACAGGGAAAGAGATTGTTGGGGCTTTGGCGATGATCTTTGCATCCTTCCTGGCCACAGAGGAAGTACTGGAGGATTGAAGAATATAGCCCCCGAGTTTAAAAAAAAGGGAGAATCTTGGGAATTATAGGCTAGGGAGTCTATAAGTGGTGGGAAAAATACTGTAGACATAGGGACAGGATTTATGAGCATTTGTAGAAGTACAGTCTCCTCAGCGATAGTCAATATGGCTTTGTGAGGGGCAGGTCATCCCTCACGAGCCTACCTCAACTTTGAGGAAATAGCAAAAGAAATTAATGAAGATAGGGCAGTAGACGTGTTGTATATAGATTTTATTAAGGCATTTGACAAGAATGCATAGCAGACTCATTTAAAAACCATGAGGTATTGAATCCACAGAACCTTGGCTCTAATGATTTAGAATCAGCTTGCTTTCAGAAAGCAGAGGGCTATAGTCGATGGAGTGTATTCTGACTGGAGGTAAGTGACTGGTGGAGTTCCGTAGGGATCTGTTATGTGACTCCTGCTCTTTGTGATGTTTACAGTTGTCCTGGACGAAGATGTGTAGGGGTGGGTCAGTATAGGTTGGAGGTGTTGTGTATAGTCTAGAATGCTATTGTAGCAAAGAACAGGATATAGACAGGAGGCAAAGTTGGGCAGAAAGTGGCAGATGGAGTTCCATCCAGGGAAGTGTGAAATGATGCATTTTGGAAGGTCAAACCTGATGGTGGAGTGTGTGTTTGAAGGCAGGATGGTAGAACAGATAGACCATGGGATCCAAATCCATTGATCTACCAAGGTTGCTGCGCAGGTTGATAGGGTAGTTAAGAAAGCTTATATTCATTAGTTGGTGATTCATTTCAAGAGTCTCTTTGTATCCTCCTGACACCTTATTTTCCTACCTGGCACACTCTTCCTATCTATTTATGCGGTTTGTGCATCATCAACAAAGCTACCATTTAATTGGCTTCCCTAAATGTCTGTAGGAATGTAATCTTGAGTTGCCTTTTTGAGTGACTGTGGTCCTTCTGTGGAAGATGCCACCAGAGTCCTGTTGGATGGAGTTTTAAACCCAGTGAAGATGAGGAGCCAGCAATTTCTCTCCAAATCAGAATAGTGCAAGACTTGGAGAGAATCTGCAGGAAGTGGTGTGCCAATGCACCTGCTGCCCTTGTCCTGATTGGTGGTGCAGATCCAAGGTCTTATGCAACTTCCAGTTCCCTGGATTCAACTGCATCATTGTCAGCATGGCCATCAATCTCTATATTACCTTAATGTAACATACTGAAGGTCTTAACGTCCTCAGTTTCTTTCTCAATAACAGACCCATCCAGCCCTTCTCCACCACCATTCTCCTCTGCCTCACAGAATTTGATCTCACCCTAAGTTACTCCTTATTTGACTCACATCACTTCTTCCAGGTCAAAGGGTCCTTCCCTTTGACCCTTCCATGGGTCCCCCACATGTCTTTTTGATGGTAATATGAACCAATCATTGCTACAAGCAAGGTTCCTCAACTTTTCCTCCACATTGATGTAGTCTCATGCACTCATGATGAACTGATCAACTTTATCCACTTTGCTGCTAATTTTCACTCTGATCTCAAATTCATTTGGCCCATCTCTGGTAACGCACTCCTCATTCTTGATCTCTGTCTGCATGTCAGAAGAAAAAGTCTCCACGGATACTGGCATATTCTAAAAATCTACCAACTCCCACCTCAATTACATCATTTTACACTCCTGCCTCCTGTAAGGATTCTATTTCTTTCTCTCAGTTCTACTGTCTATTACATCTACTCTTAGGAGGAGGTCTACAATTCCAGAAAATTTGCATTATCCTCCTTCAAAAACTACTTGCCTTCTACCTCCATAAACTTAGTCCTTATTCCCATCTCCTCTATTTCCCACACATCAGTGCTGGCCCGCGCTGCCCCAAGACACATCAAGGACAGGATTCCCCTGGTCGTTACCTACCACCCAGCCAACCCCCACATCTAAAATATATTCCTCCACAATTTAACCATATAACCAATTACATGACAGAAACAGGCCAGTTTGACCCCACTAGTCCCATTGATCTACATTTGGCCCATAACCCTCCACACCTCTCTTGTCTATATATCTATCCAACCTTTCCTTGAATATTAACATCAATCTCACTTCTACCACCACTGCCAGATATTCATTCCATTCCCCACCACCCTCTGTGTGAAGAAATTCCCCCTCAAGTTTCCCCTAACATTTTCCCCTTTTACTCTCAATCCATGCCTTCTTGTTTGAATCTCCTCCACTCTCAGTGGAAAAAGCCTGTCCACATTGACCATCTTTACCCCCTTATAATTTTGAATACCTCTATCAAATCACCCCTCAACCTTCTCATGCTCCAGGGAATAAAATCCCATCCTGTTCAACCTTTCCCTGTAACTCAAACCCCGAAACCCCAGCAACATTCTCGTAAACCTCCTCTGCACTCTCTCTATATTGTTTATATCCTTCCTGTAATTCAGCGACCAAAACTGGACACAATATTCCAAATTTGGCCTCTAAAATGCCTTATACAATTTCAACATAACATCCCAACTCCTGTACTCAATGCTCTGATTTCTGAAAGCCAACATACTAAATGCCTTCTTCACCACCCTATCCATGTGCTTCAACTTTCAGAAAATTATGTACCATGACTCTTAAATCCCTTTGTTTCACTGCACTCAATTGTCTAACATTTGATGTGTATGTCCTATTTCGATTCATCCTACCAAAATGTGGCATCTCACATTGATCAGTATTAAACTCTATTTGCCATCTTTCACCCCACTCTTCTAACTGTCCTATCACTCTGTAAGCTTTGATAATCTTCTTCACTGTCCACAACACCACCCTTTGTATCATCTGCAAATTTACTAATCTAATTTGCCACCCTATCATGTATATATGACAAACTGCAGTGGACCCAATGCCGATCCCTGAGGCACTCCACTCGTCACCGACCTCCAAATCGACAAACATATATCCACTGTTATCTCTGGCATCTCCCATCCAACTATTGCTGAATCTGATTCACTACTTCATCATTAATACCTAATGCTTCCATCTTCCTTACTAACCACTTATGGGGAACCTTATCAAAAGCCTTAAAGTTCAAATAGACAATGTTCACTGCCTTAACCTCAACCCTTTTAGTAACCTCCTCGTAAAACTCTACAAGACTTGTTAGACATGAGCTACCATAAACCACGCTGACTACTCCGAATCAATCCTTGTTTTTCAAATAGTTGTATATCTCCAAGAACACTTTCAGGCTTATAATTACCAGGTTTACTTTTGGATTTTCTTTTGAACAGCAGAACAATATGAGCCACCCTCCAGTCCTCTGGCACTTCCCACATGGCAAGTGACATTTTAAATATTTCTGTTAATGTCCCCACTATTTGTTCACTAACCTTCTTCAGGATCCTAGGGAATATTTTGTCAGGACCTGGAGATTTATCCACCTTGATCTTTTTCAATATAGCCAACACTAGCTCCTCATTAATCCTTATATTATCCATGACCTCCCGACAATTTTTCTTCACTTCATTGGTCTCAATATTTTCCTTAAGTGAATACTAAAGAAAAAAGGTTTAAAATTTCACCTATCTCCTCTGGCTTCTCACGGAGACTACCACCACACCCCCCCCCCACCCCCCCACCTTCAAGGGGTTCAATTTTATCCCTCACTATTCTTTTACTTTTAATGTACCTATAGAAACCCTTTGGATTTATTTTTACTTTTCCTGCTTTAGCAGCTTCATATCTCCTTTTAGCCTTTCTAATTTCCTTAAGATTTAAAAAAAACACTTTATATTCCTCAAGCAGTTCATCCATTCCCTGATGTTTATATCTTTTGTACACATCCCTCTTCCTCCGAAACAAGTTCCCAATATCTTTTGAAGAGCAAGGGTCCCTACAGTTTCTACTCTTTCCTTTAATCCTCATGGGACAGACCAACTCTGCGCTCTCAGAACTTCTCGTTTGAACATCCTCCATTTATCTGCTACATTCTTCTCTGAAAATATCTTATCCCAATCCATACCCTCCAAATCTTCTCATCCCCTCAAAATTTGCTTTCTTTCAATCAAGAATCTCAACGTTTGGCCCATCACTATTCTTTTCCATTACTACTCTAAAACTAATAGTATTGTGATCACTAGGCCCAGTGTTCTCCAGCACAAACCTCTGTCACCTGACCTATCTCGCTCCCTAATAGGAGATCCAATACTGCCTCCTCTTGAGTCAGTTCTTCTACATATGGATTTAGAAAACTTTCCTGAATACACTTAAAAATCTTTACCTCATCCAACTCTCTTACTGTGTGAGCGTCTCTGTTAATGTTCGTAAAGTTGACATCTCCCATAACTACCACCTTATGTTTATTACACAAATACGCAATTGCCTTACAAATTTGGTCCTCCAATTCCTTCAGCCGATTTGATGGTCTATAATACACTCCCAATAATGTATTCATGCCTCTGCCATTCCTCAATTCTACCAAAATAGCCTTGTTGGATGATCCCACCAAACCATCCTGCCACAGCACTGCTGTAATGTTCTCTCTAATAAGCAATGCAACTCCTCCACCTTTTATCCCCATCCCTGTTCTGTCATGCCTAAAAGAACAGAATCCTGGAATATTTAACTGCCAAACATGCCCTTCCTGCAGCCAAGTTTCACTGATAGCCACAATATTTCCATGTGACCATCCATGCCTTAAGCTCATCCTCCGTATTTACAATGCTCCTTGCATTAAAATATATGCATTTGAGAGACTGTCCTCCACATGAACTCCTTTTGTTACCAATTACCTTTACTTTCTTCCCTCCATTTATTTTTTACGTTCTGTTCCCTCCATTCCTTCCAATTTAGATGTTGTTCCTCCCTACTCTCACTCTGATTACCACCCCGCACCACCCCAACCGCCAAACTAGTTTAAACCCTCCCCAACAGCTCTAGCCAACCTGCCTGCCAAGATAATGGTTCCTCTCCAGTTGAAGTGCAGCCCGCCCTTTTGTACAGGTCAGACTTGCCCCAGAAGAGATCCCAATGATACAGAAATCTAAACCCCTGCCCCAGCTCCTGAGCCACACGTTCACTTCCCACAACTTCCTATTTCTACCCTCACTAGTGCTTGGCACAGGCAGCAATCCCGAGATTGCCACCCTGGAGGTCCTGCTTTTCAAATTCTTCCCTAACTCTATGTAATCTCTTTTCAGGATCTCATCCCAACTTCTAACTAGGTTATTGGTCCCCATGTGGACCACAACTTCTGGCTACTCTCCTTCCCCCTCCAGAATGGTGTGGACCTTATCAGAGAAATCCCGCACCCTGGCACCTGGGAGGCAACGCCCGCACCCTGGCACCTGGGAGGCAACGCCCGCACCCTGGCACCTGGGAGGCAACGCCCGCACCCTGGCACCTGGGAGGCAACACACTAACCAGGACCCCCAATCTCATACAGCAAACCTCCTATCTGCTCCCCTAACCAGCAAGTCCCCAACTGCAAGATCCCTACTCTTTTCCCCCCCTTCCCTTATGAGCCAAGAGTCCAACCCCTGAGCCAGAGACCCAACCTCCAGGACTTATCCCCTGGAGATCATCCCCCCCAACAGTATCCAAAGCAGTATATTTGTTGTTGAGGGGAATGGCCACAGGGGTTCTCTGCACTGCCTGTCTCCCCCTTTTCCCTTTCCTTACAGTCACCCAGTTCCCTGACTCCTGATTGTTAGGAGTTATAGGGAGGCAGTCAACCCTACCCATCACTGCCTCCCTTATGATCCACAGTTCATCCAGCTGCCACTCTCGTTCCCTAACCTGGTCTTCCAGGAGTTGAAACTGGATGCACCTTTTGCAGGTGTCATCATCTGGAACATCTGTGCTGTCCCTGACCTCCCACATCCAGCAATCAGAGCTCTCAACTGCCCTCACTGCCTCCATCACCCACTCTTAAATTTAGAGTAATTAAGATAAACTTTTTTTTAAAAATTACCAAACTTCACCTCACTGCTCAGGAAAGGTACCTCTCCTTCCCAAGCCACTCACCAAAGCCTTGCTTTTATTG
The DNA here is from genome assembly GCF_036971445.1 of Narcine bancroftii. Taxonomy (NCBI): domain Eukaryota; kingdom Metazoa; phylum Chordata; class Chondrichthyes; order Torpediniformes; family Narcinidae; genus Narcine; species Narcine bancroftii. The sequence goes on from NC_091477.1 coordinate 59,657,794, forward strand.
ACCCTTTACCAATTAACCTAATTACTTTCTCCCACAAATCAAACTCCCACCTGTCTGTCTTTTTATAGGTACTGACAAAGCACTGGCTCCTCTACACATCTAAATAAATAAATAAAGGTTTCAACCACAGTTACTCACAGTTACTGCCGCAACCCTCTTGACTCCTCACCAATTTCTGCCACCTAAAATGTGATCCCACTACCAAATGTATCTTTCCCTCCACCCTCCCTGTTTTCCATTAGGACAGCTCCCTCTGTGACTCCATGATCTACTCATCACTTCCCATCAACCGTTTTCTTTGGTACCTACCCTTGTAACCTCAAGGAATGCCACACCTCCCCTCCCCCTCCCCATCATTCAGGGCACCAAATAATCCTCCCAAGTGAAGCAATACTTCACCTGTAAATCTTTTGAGGTCACCTACTGCATCCATTGGAGGGTCCTCCTCTACATTATAGAGACTGGACACAGACTGGGACATCTTCATTGAACAGCTTCTCATTGTATGTGTAATTCCACACACCATTCCCACACCAACGGGGCTCTCCAGTAGTGCCAAACCAAGGCCACCCACCAATTGGATGAACATCGTCTAGATTCTGTCTTGGCAGTATCCAACCAGAAGCCATTCTGGTTGACTTCTCCAATTTTCAGTAACCCTCCCGCTGCTGAGTCTCTCTGTGTCCATTCCTCCAGCTCCCCACCCCTTCCTTTCCATCCCCCTCATTCATCACTCCTCAGCATTTTTCTCTTCTACCCTCCTACCTGTATCCACCTATCACCTCTTACCTGTGCTCCTCGCCCTGCTCATACCTCTCTCCTCTCATCCCCTCCCCCCCACCTGCCTGTTTTTACTTATACGCAAGCTTGAAACATTGCTTCCTATGGATTCCCTTTGCTTCCTATGGATGCTGCGTGACTTGCTGAGATCCTTCAGCATATTTGTGTATTGTAACCTTATATTGTGAGATGAGAAGACACCATCTCAAAATCACAGACTGAAATTTAGGGTTGAAATTAAATTGGGGGAATTTCTTTGTTCAAAGCACCTTAGGAATTTGCCATAAATGTTTGTATTTTTCAATCAGTGAATGATAGAGACTGGACACAGACTGGGAGATCTTCATTGAACAGCTTTGCACTGTATGCTGTAATTCCACACACCATTCCCAAACCATCGCCTCATGCTTGGAGAGTAATCGTTGAAGAGACATGGAGTGATTGAGGCTGGTTCCAAAGCTATATTTAAGAGAGAGTTAGATTTAGTACTTGTGACTAGGGGGATCAGGGGGAATGGAGAGAGAGTTGAAACAGGGTACTGAGTGGATGATCAGCCATGATCAAAATGAATTGCGGTGTTGGCTTGAAGGGCCAAATGGCCCAGTCCTACACCTATATTCTATGTTTCTATGTTTCTATGAGCCAGAATATGCTGAGACAGTGATACCGCAATGTGTACTCCTGCCACACGAGTCCAGCGACCCAGGTTTGATTCCAAATTCCAGTGCCGTTTCTATGAATTGTACTTCTCTCAGCAACTTTCTCCCCGATGCTCTGTCCTCTGCCTAGGATCTGCTGTGGGGTCATTGTTTTTCTTGTAAATCACTGTTAGTGTGGTTGGGTGCAAAGAAAATTGAGGGAGCTGGTTGACACGAGAGAGAATAATTGGGAAACTGAACAGAGGGAAATATTCTGAGCCAGTGTAGATTAAAAGGAAAAATAAGAAAAAGAGGAATCTTACCAATGATTTAAATGAATAATAATTCTTGATGGAATAGTTAAATCACCCACTGCTGCTTCCTTTTGCATACACAAGCAGCTATTCTTCATGTATGCAGCTTGACAGCAAATATCAGTGGGATATTTCACATGAAACATCCTGCAGCTAAATTGGAACCCCTGCAGTTCCACAGTGGGTGGTCAGAATAAAACCACCAATGAGATTAACTCTTATCCAGTTCCACACATCCCACTCTTCTCTTTGGCTTGGCTTCACGGACGAAGATTTATGGAGGGGGTAAAAAGTCCACGTCAGCTGCAGGCTCGTTTGTGGCTGACAAGTCCGATGCGGGACAGGCAGACACGGTTGCAGCGGTTGCAGGGGAAAATTGGTTGGTTGGGGTTGGGTGTTGGGTTTTTCCTCCTTTGCCTTTTGTCAAATTAGCAAAAGCCCAAAGACTTCCTGGCTCCTTCAAGGGAAATAGTTTTCTCAACACTCCAAGTTTCCAAACCTTTTAATTCTTAATTTGTAGTTTCACTGCCGTAACAATGGCAATTCTATCTAGCAGTTGCTCAATGATCCAAGTGACTGAAGCAGTTGTATATTTGGACTTGCCCTCACTTTTACTGTTCAGTTTATGACTGCAGCAGATGGAGATTTAACTAGAAGACACGGTACAGTTGATGACTTCATCTTACTCAGAACATTCCCATCGTGGATAATGTAAAAGGGCCTCTCTTCATCAGTTGAATAATTGTGAGGAAAGTGTCTTTCTCTGATCTAATTATTAAATTATTGCCAATGACCAAATTAAACCCAGGACATAAAACCACAAGAATATAAAAGGAGCAGGTGTCAGTCAGCCATCTGGCCTGTTGAGCTTGTTCTGTCATTCAATGAGATCATGAGCAATCTGGCTGTGGATTCAACTCCAGTTATCCATCTTTTCCCCAAAACCTTTCATTCCCCTATTCTGAAAGAATCAGTGTCTTAAATATATTGAATGAGGGGGACTTGACTGCTTGTGTGGGCAGAGAATTCCATAGATTTACTACCTTCTAGGAGAAGCAGTTCTCTCTCATTTGTCTTAAATCTTCTCCACCGATGTCCCCTAGATCTGGTCAAGGAAAGTTTATTTAGACAATGAAGCATAGAAGCACACTTGCCTGGAAGAAGTCTGCAATTGTGGGCACATGACTAGCACAGGTGCATTTTCGATGATCATCCACATCTTCACCCACCTAAGGAAAAAAATTAACACATGAAAGCCCCACCAATACAGAGGTTAAACTAAAATACGTAGTTTCAGTTATATCAGTTACATAAAATAAATCTGTTAGCTTACTGTTACATCAAATAACTGGCCACATTGAATGAATCGATCCTCGGGATGTTAGTGAGTGAATTGGGCGGGGATGCTGGTGGAATGAGGACATGTCATTGTTTAATGGGTCATTCTCAACCATTCTTTGAACTCTGCCCAAACTTTATGGGCCCACTTCTCTGTGAAGCAGTCAACTTTTGGTTCCTTCCATACTTCTCCATAACCAACCACATAAAAACCATTTAAAATATTTATGCTTCACAAGGAGAAAAGCAAACAAGGCTTTTACTTAAATGTGCTGTGGCCACCAGGAAGACTGTAGGGCCCCCGTTGCGAATGGGGGTTTTAGAGGATGCTGAGACAGGCAGCATGGATCTGGAGTTTAGTTAGAGGTAATCAGTCTCAAGATCACTGCAGCAACATAGAACACTGCAGCATATGACAGGGCCTTTGGTCACAATGTTGTGCTGACCTAAAAAAGAAGAAACCATCTCTACCTCATAGTCATCTACTTTTCTTTCATCCATGTCCCTGAGAGTTTCTTAAATGCCTCTATTGTACCAGCCTCCACCACCATCCCTGGCCAGACATTCCAGGCCTCCACAACTCTCTGTGTAAAAACTTACCCCTGACCTCCCGCTCACTTTGTATATATGTCCTCGAGTGTTTGCAGCTCCCACACTGGGAAAGAGGCACTCGCTATCTATCTTTGTATCTGTGCCTCGTAATTTTGTAGACCTCTATTAAGTCTCCTCTCATACTTCTTCTCTCCAAAGAGAAAAGTCCCAGCTCTGCTAACCTTGCCTCATGAGACACATTTTTCAATCCAGGAAACATCCTGGTAAATCTCCTCTGCACCCTCTCCATAGCTTCCACATCCTTTCTGTAATGAGGTGGCCAGAACTGAACATAATGTTCTCTCTCTAGAAATTTATAGACCTGTAACATCTCCTCACGAATCCTGAGCTCAAACCCCCTATTAATGAAGCCCAGCATCCCATTGGCCTTCTCAACTATCCTAGCGACCTGTATGGCAACCTTGAGAGATATATCGATTTGGACTTCAAGGTCCCTCTGTTCTTTCACACAGTTAAGTATCCTACAATTAACTATATTCTCTGCCTTCAAGTTTGTTCTTCCAAATTGCATCACCTCACACTTATCTGGATTAAACTTCATCTGCCACTTTTTTGCACAATTCTGACTATATCCTGAGGTAACCAACCACAACCTTCAACTCTATCCACAACTTCTCCAACCTTCATATCAACCACAAACTTACTGACCCATCTCTTTGCATTTTTGTCCAAGTCAATTATAAAAATCATAAAGAGCAAGGGTCTCAGAACAGATCCTTGCTGAACTCCATTAGCCATTGACCTCCAGGCAAAATTCTTTCTGAACACTACTACTCTAGTGCTTTCAATAGGCAAGCCAATTCTGCTTCCACACAGCCAAGGTTCTATTGATATGTGCCTCATTACTTTCTGAATGAGTCTCATGGGGAACCTTGTCAAATGCCTTGCTAAAATCCATGTAGACCACATCTAACTCCCTACCCTCATCAATTTCTTTTGTAATCTCATCAAAAAACTCAATTAGGCCTTCCCCTCACAAAGCCATGCTGATTATCACTGAGAAGACTGAACTTCTCTAAATGATGGTATATCCTGTTCTTAACAATCCTTTCCAATAGTTTGCCAAGCACTGGTGTAAATTACACTGATCTTCAATTCTCAGGATTCTTCCTGTTACTTTATTTAAACAAGTGAACCACATTTTCCATTCTCCAATCTTCCATGTGGCCAAGGAGGATGCAAAGATCATTGCCCGAGCCCCAACGATCTCTCCTTCCTTCAGCTATGTGGGGTACATCACATTCAGTCCCAGAGACCTATCAATCCTGATGTTTTTAAGACAATCCAATGCTTCCCTCTTTCTTAATCTCCACATTGTCCAGCACACAAGCCTGTCCTCTTCTCACCCAGCCTTGACCAAGGTCCTGTTCTCTGGTGAATCTTGAAGCAAAGTATTCCCCAACCTCCACTGTCTCTAGGCACGTTGGCTCCTTTATCTTTTAGAAGCTTCACCTTCATTCTCGTCATCCTTCTGTACTTCACAGACACATAGAATGCTTTAGGGTTTTCCTTAACCCTACTTGCCAAGGCCTGCTCATGCCCCCTTCTAGCTCTCCTAAGTGCTTTCTTAAGTTCCTTCCTGGTTACCATCTCATGAGCCCTTCCTGTTTTTTTGTTTCGATATCTAATGCATTCCTCCTTCTTCCTCTTAACCTCTGTTTTGTTAACCCAGGTTCCATTTTCCTATCATCCTTTCCCTGAATCAGTGGGACAAAGCTATACAAGTAGTCCCTAAACATCCTCTACATTACTTCTGTGCCTTCTCCTGTGAACATCTGATCCCAAATTACTCTCCCCAATTCCTGCCTCACCCCTTTATATGTAACCCTTCCCCAATTAAACAGCTCAGGGAGTTGTGGTCACTATCACCAAAATGTTCCCTACCAGAAAGGTCCACCACCTGACTAGGTTCGCTACCCAGGACTAGATCCAGTGTGGCCTCTCCTCTCATTGACTGGTCCACATACTGTGTCAGGAATCCTTCTTAGACACACTTGAAAAATTTTGGTCCATTTATCCTTTTTGCAGTAAAGAGGTGCCAGTCAATATTAAGGACGTTGAAGTCTCCCATAAGAACAACCCTGTTAATTCTGCTCTGTTCCAAAATCTTCATGCTTATCTGTTCCTCAGTGTCCTGAGGACTATTTGGAGGCCTATATACTACTCCCCATACAGTGATTGCTCCCTTCCTATTTCTACTTCTACCCACACCGACTCAGTAGATAGACCATCTGCAGTGTCCTCCCTTTCTGCAGCTGTGATACTATCTCTGCCCAGTATTGCTGTTCCCCACCCCCTCATTCAATCCTTTTAAAACATTTAAATCCAAGTACCTGGATTAGCCAATCCTGCCCTTCCACCAGCCAAGTCTCTGTACCAGCCACAACATCATAATTCAAAGCTCTTTGCTCCAGGCTCTAAGATCCAAGCTCTCGATTCATCCCCTTTATTCCTACTTCTCCCTGCATTGAAATAGACACATTTCAAACCCTCCAACTGACTACATTTCTGCTTCCTCCCTGCCTGTTCCTCCTCACAAACCCACAACACGTTGCATCATCTTTTCCACCATCTGCTCTATTCTCTGCTCTCACTTTCTGGTTCTCACCACACCCGCCGCCCCCCCCCCCCCCCCCACCCCTGCCAAACTCCTTGTCACTACCAGTATGAACACTTACTCAGTATAATTTGGGACATTCATGTTTGGTGATTTGCATCCATTAAAAACCATGCAACTGACATGAGGAATACATACCCAATTTATCAGGACGTATTTGGGCAGGCCAGAGCCAGAGTCCTTGATGCTGCAGAATCCATACATCACACTTTGATTGTCAAACTTTGTGGCGATTTCCTGTAGACCACCCGCTGAACAATGAGAAAGAAAAACTTGTGAGAGACATAATAAATGCTGTTTATGTTGAAACTGCAAAATTACCATGGTTGTTCCACAGATCTGCATTCTGCTTTTAAATAACACAGCCAACAAATAGCCACATCTGGGGAATTAACCTATCACTCTCCAAATTACATGACTAATTGATGGGGTTTGTCAGAATAAAACCAGGACCAGAAACTGAATGCACAGCTCAATTCTCTAGTAAATAAAAAAAGTCAACAGGAAGGAAGATACTTTAGCTGATGAAAGATAAGAGGCTTCATCCATCAATTGCTCAGCGACCTGGGTTCAAATCCAGTGCTGTCTTTAAGGAGTTTGTACATTCTTCCCGTATCTGTATGGGCTTCCTCTGGGTCCATCAGATTCCTCCCACCCTTCAAAACGTATGAAGGTTGTAGGTAAACTGGGGTACTGTATTACGCTCATGGGCCGGAAAGGCTGCATGCCTAAATTCAATTAAAATTGGATTTAATAGTCACACTAGGAATCTGTAAGATGTGTTGAATTCTTCATTGTCACATGCACCAAGATAATGGTTTGTATCTCTGTTTTTTGTGCTTTCCAGCCAAGTCAACCCATATTAAAGTTCAAAAGTACTATAAAATTAATCAAAATTGCAGTGCATAGAATTGAAGAGAATAAATTCAGTTAAAATCACCATATGGATGCTACCATTTTACTTATGAAAGGCCTGTCATGATTGAGGCTTTTTAAACACGTGCCAAGACAGCCAATTGTTTAATATCTCTCTTTTTCAGGATTGAACAGTTGATCATCACTTCTCCCCATCATGAAAAAACACCAGACAAACATTCTTTATGCCACCACTAAAATTCATCTGCTGTTTGTGAGAGATTTACCTCTTTGGCTGACATGACAAATATTCTGTTTTGGATTTACTGTGTGCTTTACATTTTTAATACTTGATTTCTTCTCTCAATCTCAATTCAGAGATGGGAACATCACAGCCAAGGATATGAAAATAAGCATTAGCATTTCTTTTCTTCATCTCCAATTAACGGAAACAGGAAAAATAAGATTCTAATTTTTTTTTAAATTGGAACAAATGATCAAAATAAGTTCCACTTTCTTTTCCAAAGTTTCTTTTTGTTAATGGAACAAGGATATTGTTGACAAGACTGTCAAATTTTACCCATCCAATACACCTATGTGCTGGAGAAACTCTGTAGGTCTCAAAGGATCCATAAAACATAAAGGGTAATCAATGTTTTTGGCCTGGGCCCTTCATTAGGAATCTAGATCTTATGCATCCTGCATTACCTATTGAGTTTCTCAAGCACATTTATGTATTGTATGTGACCCCAGAATTTGCAGATTTTCTTGTTTAACCACATACTTTACTCATCCTACTCTGCCCTCGAAAAAACTTTATTATGAGCCAAAAGAGCTCTTCTAAGTGAAAGTAGTCGCCAGGTGCTATTGGGCATGTAGTTCCAGGATTTAGTTCCAATGACAATGAAAGATGGGCAATATATTTTCAATTCGAAATACTTGGAGAATAACAATTCCCTATTTTCCTTCTTGGTGATAAAGGTTGCAGGTTTTGGAGTTATCAACAGAGCAGCATTGCTGAGAAATTTCTGTACATTTGTAGATAGTCTACAGTCCAACCACAATCTTCTAGTGGTGGAAAGAACACCATCTATCTGTCCAAATGCTTTGTGGAACCTCATCATTCCACCTGCCTCCGTAACTTCCTCTGACATCTCTTTCCAGATAAGGACTACCCTCTGAATGGGCATTTTCTTTGGATGTACAGCATGGTAACAGGGCATTCTGGCCACAGGTCCATGCCTCCCCACCCCCCCAAAAAATAATGCAAATTAATCTACGATCTCTCTGTATATTTTTGAAGGGTGAGAGGAAACCAGATCATCCAGAAGAAATCCAGAGACACAGGGTGAACATATAAGCTCCTCACAGACAGCCGCTGGATTTGAACTCAGATCACAGGCGCTCTCATGCCCTAACCAGTACTCTCCGATTCCTCCAAAATCTCTCACTTTCTCCTATACCCTCTAGTCTTGAAGCATCCACCCTGCGAGCATTCACTTTGTCCTTTCCACTCCTGGTTTTAGAAATTAGCCTATCCAATCTCTCTCTTCCACTCCAGCCCCAGCAACATCCTGATGAATCTCCTCTACTCCCCTCCCAACTTAGTGATATTCATTCTATAGCTGGACAACCAGAACTGTGTATACACTCATTCACGTGGTCTTGTACAATTAAATCACAAGGTCCCAACTTTTGTACTCAATACCTCATCCAATAAAGGTAAGTGTGCCAAACACCTTCTTTATTTTTGAGAAACTTTCCAGGTCTTACTGCTCTAAAACATTCTGCCATTTACTCTTTTTACATTGACTCGTTTGACTTAAAGTGTCAGAGTTACATTCCATTTGCCACTTCTTTCCCTTCCTTCCCAACTGATCTAAGTGTTGTTGTAAACTTAGATATCCTCCCTCAAAGTCCACCACATCCAATTTTTGCAAATTGACTCATCATGTTAACTACACTGCCATCCAAATTGTTAATATAGATAACAAACAGTGAACCCAACATCGACCCCTGCAGCACACACATGGTCACAGCCCTCCAATAAGATAATTAACCCTCATTAATACTCTTGGTCACCTCTTCAATAAACTCTGTCAGAGATATGAGACAGGATATAGGATGCACAGAGCCATGCTGACTATCCCTTCCTGTCCAAATGCTGGTGAGTCCTGCACTTTCGAATCCTCGACAGTAACTTTCCCACTACCGATATCACACTCTCCAGCCTGTAGTTCCCTGGAATATTTAAAGAGTGGATCAAGGATGCAAAATCTGCTCTTGTGCCTAGAGTATTGATGTGCCTTTACCATTTAATCTGCTGACACTTCAAGAGCTTTGACGATACAGGACATGTGATGGTATTGCTGTTGAATTTCACTGGGAGATTGTTATCATCTCTCTCACTGAGTACATTTCATTAGCTGATATTTCACTAGAATGAACATCTTCTGGCATTTATCAGGCAGTACCTCATTGCTGGTGAGGTCGTCATTCATGCAGACAACAAACAATGACGTCCAGAACATACATCACAATTTGGTCTGCTGAATATGCTGGCAGTAGACAGTCTAAATGGTATCAATTTGCAATTCACCCTCACTTGTTCAGCCAGTGTGAGATAAAAGAGCTTGGTATTTCAGGAAGGTAATTTATTCATGCTGGAAAACACCTCTGGGTAACAATACCAAAAATATTAGATCACAGTCTCAGATATCCACACAGTATAACAAGTTTGCAGTACAATTTCAACCCACTCAGGACACAGACGTATATTTAAAACATTTTTAAACAATCTGTCGAAAGCCATTTACATCTCAACCAGTCATGAGAAATAACCTGTAGTGTGCCAAATAAAGGGAATTACTTTGAGGCATAGAAGAGACATAGCTGCCGAACATCCTTTTAAAAGGACAACCATTGCCTTCCAAAGTGACATAGATCTGACATAAATCCTCCTGACTCTGTCATCCAAAACTGTTTTCTCACCATGTTCGAGCAATCAAGGCTGGGGTGACAACAGGAGGAGGCTGGTAGGGTGCACTCGAAATAAAAGCTGAAGTCAGTGTGAACTGCTGTTTGACAGCCTGATCCTTCAGAACAGATGGTGTACGTCAGACTGGAGTATATTACTCTACAACTCAGTCCAAATTCACATAAATATCTCAAAATGTTACAATTTTTTTCATGTGATTGGTGTGCAGGACAACAAAATGTCTCCAGGTGATCCAGGGAATGGTATTCAACACAAATTAATTGCTGTCAAAGGAAAAGAGATATTTAAAGGGTAAACTTTGAGGGTAAACTTTGAAGCAGCAATCCATGACAGAGCTTTGGGGATGAATTCCAACTTCCCTTGAAGACCACACTCATAGCTGCTATTGGGCAGGAAGCCAGCGTTGGGGTATCAAATTCCCTTGTAGGGCTGGAGTAAGTTGCAGAGACAAGGAGGGTCAAAGCCATGATTTAATTTGGAAAAGTGGGTGAAAGGTCCAGTCTGATGTCAATGGAGTTGGTAGGTGCAGAAGAACTCTGGAGTAAAAAATGTTCAATTGGAAGTGGACTAATATGTCAGAGGTTGGGAAATAGATGAGTGAGGGTTACAGAAGACAGGGACACTATTGCCCATGGAGGCAGAGCTGGCTCTGCCCAGGAGCAGTCAGTCTCTCTCCACCTCCTCTCTATATACCCACAGTTCCTTCCATCAAGCACGTATACACTTTCCTCCTGAAATTGACAGTAATTACACAGCATATTTATACACTGAATTCAAAATCGTGATCACTCATTACAACACAAAAAGATTCTCCCTCATGTTGCCAACTTCTTCTGCTAGGATTTGGCTATCATCCACTTGAAGCAGTTCCTTTCATTTATTCAGTGTGGATCCTTGATGATTTTGATCACTAGCAAGAACACAAGGACAAGGAGCAGGAATCAGCCATCCAGTTCATCAAGCCTTCTCTGCCATTCAATAAGAATGTGGCTGATCTGGCCATGGTCTCAGTTCCATTTGGCTGCAAGATCTCCACGTCTTAATTCCCCATCTCTTCAAAAATCAATCAGTATCTTAAAAGCAGCCTCTATTGCTTCCTCGGGCAGAGAATTCCACAGTTTCACTATATTTTGGGAGAAACAGTTCCTCCTTGTTCCCTAGAATCTTGTGACTATATCACCTGCCAGTGTATACAACCTCTCAGCTTCTATCTTATCTGTTCCTTTCATAAGTTTCTAGGCCTCCATAAGATCTCCCTCTCATCCTTCTAAACTCCAGCAAGTATAGTCTCATTTATAGAACTAACCTGGGAAACTTCCTCTGCACCAACTTCACAGTCAGCATATCTTTTCTCATGTAAAGAAAACAGAACTGCACACAGTACTCCAGGTGTGGCCTGCACAGTTGCAGCAAAAACTCCCTGACCTTTAGCAGACAAGGTTAGGAGTAGACAAAATGGTAGTGTTTAATTTGGGAATGGCGAATTACAATAGGATTAGTCTCTTTTCTGGAGGGATTGGGTGGGGAAGAATAACAGTCACTGCGAAATCAGTTGACGCTTGCGAACGGGTTCACAAATCCAAATGAAGAAGTTGCCTGACAAGGGACAAAGGGCAATTCAGAGAAGGGAGGGACTATTGGGGTTAAAGGAATTTTAGATATGGGAATAGTGGAAATATTATATGTTTTAGAAATGTTGTCTTACAATGTGTTTAAAAAAAGAAAACAGAAATGGATAAGAAGGGAAGGTAGTGATGAGGAAACGGAAAGGAAAGATAAACAAAGTATGAAATAGCCATGTTGAACTATATGACTTTAAATATTAACGGAATACATAACCAAATCAAAAGGAAGAAGCTGTTAAATTTACTGAAGAAAGAAAAAATTGATATAGCGTTCGTGCAAGAAACACATTTAACTGAAGTGGAACACAAGAAATTAAAGAGAGATTGGATAGGACATGTAACAGCAGCATCATATAATTCAAAAGCCAGAGGAGTAGCTATATTAATCAATAAAAATGTACCAATCAAAATAGAAGAGGAAATAATAGATCCAGCAGGGAGGTATGTAATGATAAAATGTCAGATATATTCAGAATTTTGGAATTTACTCAATGTAGTGAAGAAGATCAAAAATTTATGCAAGATATCTTTTTGAAAATCGCAGATACGCAAGGGAATATACTAATAGGAGGGGATTTTAACTTTAATTTGGACACAAACATGGATAAAACTGGAAAAAAAGACTAAAGAAAGAATAAAGTAATCAAATTTATAATTAAATCGATGCAGGAAATGCAACTTTTGGATATATGGAGGAAACAACACCCAAAGGAAAAGGAATATTCATATTATTTGAGTAGACATAAAACATACTCAAGGATAGACCTATTCCTGTTATCAGACCATATTCAAGGAAGAGTTAAGAAAACGGAATATCACTCACCCCTGTTATTGGCAATAGAGTTAGAGGACATCCCACCAAGAATGTACAGATGGAGATTAAACTCCATGCTACTTAAAAGACAGGATTTTAGAGAATTCATTGAGCGACAAATTAAAATGTACTTTGAAATAAATACGGAATCAGTGAAAAATAAATTTATACTATGGGATGCAATGAAAGCATTCATCAGAGGACAGATAATAAGTTATGTAACTAAGATGAAGAAGGACTACAATCGAGAAATAGAACAGCTGGAAAGGGAAATAACAAATACAGAAAAAGAATTAGCAATAAAGAAAGATACAACTAAAAGAAGAGAATTGACAGATAAGAAAATAAAATATGAAACACTACAAACATATAAGGTGGAGAAGAACATAATGAAGACAAAACAGAAATATTATGAGCTAGGAGAAAAAACGCACAAAATACTAGCGTGGCAGCTTAAGACAGAACAAACTAAAAGAACGGTATTGGCATCAAGGAAAAAGGACAAACAAATTACATATAACCCAACGGAGATCAACGAAAACTTCAGGGAATTCTACGAACAATTATATCAAACTGAAAACTAAGGGAAAGAAGACAAAATAGATGAATTTCTAACTAAAATTGAACTACTGAAATTACAAACAAAGGAGCAAAATAAATTAATAAAACCATTTGAAATAGAAGAAATACAGGAGATATTAAAAAAACTACCGAACAATAAAACACCGGGAGAGGAAGGACTCCCAACAGAATTCTATAAAACATTCAAAGACATATTAATTCCTCCTCTCCTGGAAGTAATGAACCAGATTGAAAAAACACAAAACATACCAGATTCATGCAAAACAGCAATAATTACAGTAATACCAAAGACGGGGAAAGATCCACTAACACCAGTATCGTATAGACCAATATCTCTACTTAACACAGATTATAAGATAATAGTTAAACTATTAGCAAACAGATTGGCCGAATGTGTACCAAAAATAGTAAAACTAGACCAAACTGGATTGATTAAAAAAAGACGAACAACGGACAATATCTGTAAATTCATTAACTTAATCCATGCAGTACAAGGAAACAAAACTCCAACAGTAGCGGTTGCTTTAGTCGCAGAGAAAGCCTTTGACAGAGTAGAATAGAATTATTTATTCAAAGTACTACAAAAATTCAACCTACCAGAGAAATATATTAATTGGATTAAAGCATTATATAAGGGACCATTGGCAAAAGTGACAATAAATGGATATATATCAAACCAATTTAAATTAAGCAGATCCACAAGGCAGGGATGTCCACTATCTCCCTCACTGTTTGCGTTAGCTATAGAACCACTAGCAGAACTGATAAGAACAGAAAATAAAATACGAGGGATAAAAATAAAAGAGGAATATAAAATCAGTCTATTTGCAGATGACGTTATAATACACTTAACAGAACCAGAAATATCAATAAAAGAATTACATCAGAAATTGAAGGAATGGGGGGCGTGGCAAGATGGCGTAAGGATCAGACGTGCCTTCCAGTCCTCTCCTGACTCTATCTTATTGCTTTGTCTAGAAATGCCCATTAAAATTCTTTAAAAGTTTAGATAATTTCAGTGCTGTTAATTTAACTTATGATGGTACAATTGGTGGAAAAGAGCAAAAAAAAATGACAACAGATCATCAAAAAACTACATTTTCCAAAAGTTCAAGTTTTGGAGCCTACCTACAGGAAAGACACTGGGACTCAGCGTGAAATGGATCCCAGGAGAGAGGTACAGTGTTCGGATGTAGAGCTCTATGTTACATTGGTAGAGCCCCCTAAAGAGGGCGCCAAACAGCCTTTAGAACAAAGAGTTGATCAAAGGAATTTGCCAACTGTAGAGATGGCGCTGCAAACTGCATCTCTTGAGATAAAAGAACCTATACAACTTGATGTACTGGGAGAACTTAATACATTATGGACTGGGGAAAACCCCGGCCAGCGTCCTCCAGTTATTGCTGGAGAGGCTGTGGCTGGGGTATCCACATGCAGTCATACTACAAGGAAGGCAACCAGAATGGTTATGCAGAAGAAGCAGGAATCTGTTGAGCCAAAATCTCTTCCAATTGAAAAGATTTTTGTGAATCTTGAATCTAAATTATCTTATACAATGCAGGGATTATCCAAGATTATGACTGAACTTGGTACTAGGTTTAATACACTGGTGAAAATACATTCTCAACAGATGGCTGAGTTTGGAGCTTTTAAGCTTGAAGTGAGAGATAAATTTAATTCGTGTGAAGAAGATATAGACGAAATACGGGATCAAGTTTTTGATGTGACCAAAATGGTCGAAGACTCAAAATAAAAATTTGGTGAAAAAGATTGATTATTTGGAAAACCAATCCAGATGGAACAATATAAAGATTATTGGTTTGCCGGAAGGTATCGAGGGACCAGACCCAAGAAAATTTTTTACTGAATGGATTCCGCAGGTGCTGGGTCAAGAACATTTCCCGGAAGGTATAATACTGGAACGTGCTCACAGAGCCTTGCGTAGAAGACCTATTTCAGGTCAAAGTCCAAGACCTGTTTTGGTTCGTTGCTTGAATTATTACGACAGAGAAATAATTTTACGAGTGGCTATTAGAAATGCACAACAGAGAAAATCACCCTTGATGATTCAAAATAATCGAGTTTTCTTCTATGCGGATTTGAGTCAAGAAGTTATGTTCCAACGACGCGAATTCATTCCTGCTAAAGAGTTGTTGTGGAAGAAAGGTTACAAGGCAACCTTTAGATATCCAGCTGTTTTGAAGGTTTTTCAAGATGGTTACCAACCAAAGTTCTTTGATTCTCCTTTTTTTTTGTATTATTAGATTAAAGAGTGAAGGGGTTTTTTTTTGTTTAAATATAAAAAAAAGCATAAGAAAGTATTTGATTGTTTAAAAAACTAAAAATTGATGTGGTTTTTTTTGTAAAGTTTATTCAGTAGATAAGGAATATCTGAAATTTAAATGTGAATGGAATGGATAAGTTTTTTTTTATTGTTTCTTTAACTTTAAAGTGAAAGGAGTGGTAATTCTGGTGTATATTATTTTGCTATTTTAGTTATAGAACGAAGGGAATAATGGTGAAAGTTAAAAATTGAATTGTACAATTCTTAATGAGGTTTGAATTTTGTTTGTGGTTTATGCTCCATTTGTTGAAGATATAGATTTCATTGTAGATGTGTTTTTATTATTTGGATATCTGAATTTTAAGGTAATGATTGGGGATATTTAAATGTGGTATTGGAGCTTTTATTGGATAACTATTCAAGAGTAAAAGGGAAAAATGGTGGAAGAATACTAAAATTGAATTGTACAATGCTTAATGAGGTTTGAATTTTGTTTTAAGATGGTGGTTTATGTGACTTATATGATGATAGATGTGAAGTTAGTTGATATTTGGTGAAGGTTTATCTCTATAGAGAAAGTTTTTTTTCATTTTTTTTTCATGCTACAATTTTTTTTAAGAATTGATTATTGTTTAAGAATTTTTGATAGATAATGTTACTAACTTTACTAATTTTTTATATTAAGTTTGAGTTAAATATATGTTTCATCTTAACTCCATTTGTTAAATATATGCATTTAAGTTTGATTTAAATATGTTTTTTAAGTCTGATTACTTTTCTTTTTGTTAGTATTTTAATCGGTTATGTTTTTGTTTTTTTTTGTAAGTGGGTTTTTTTCTCACATATATTATTACTTTATTAATTCTTCACTCTTTATTTTGGGGGGGGAAAGGGGGGTTGGACTAATTTGAGTTGGGTTATTAATGTGTAATAATTATTGGGGAGGATATAGTTTATTTAGATTACTGATACTGTATTGTAATTTTATTATTTTATTCTTAATTTTTTTTAATGTAATCCTATATGTTATTCATGTTATAAAATCTTAAATAAAGTTTAAAAAAAAAGAAATTGAAGGAATATGGAGAAGTATTGGGTACAAGATCAATGCAAATAAAAGTGAGGCAATGCCAATGAATAATGCGGATTTCACAAAGTTTAAGGAAGAATCACCATTTAGATGGCAAACACAAGCAATTCCATACCTAGGTATACAACTAAATAATAATCTCGGCCATTTATGTAAACTAAATTATCAGCCATTAATGAAAAAATTACAAGACGACTTAGAGCACTGGAAAGACTTACCACTAACACTGATAGGAAGGATAAACTGTATTAAAATGAACATCTTCCCAAGGATACAATACCTATTTCAATCATTACCAATTCACCTAATAGAGAAATTCTTCAAGGAGCTAAAAAAAAAAGGAAATTCTTATGGAAAGGGGGGAAACCGAGGATAGCACTAGATAAATTAACAGAATGGTACAAACAAGGAGGCTTACAACTACCAAACTTTAAAAATTATTATAGAGCAGCACAATTAAGCTACCTATCAGATTTTTATCAAACAAGGGAAAAACCAGATTGGACCAGATTAGACCTAGATAAAATAGGGGAGAAGATACCTGAGCATATACTCTATAAGTGAGATGAAAAATTGGTGCAACGTAGGAATTCACCAGTATTACACCATCTCCTCAACATTTGGAAGAAGATTCACGAAGAAAGGAATAAAATAAATTATCAACTACCAAAATTAATACTGACACAAAATCAACTAATCCCTTTCACAATAAATAACCTTTCTTTCAGAGAATGGAAGAGAAAAGGGATCAAAAGAATAGAAAATTGTTTTTCGGGAAATAAATGAACAAATGAAGGACAAATATAATATAACTCATGATACAAGGTTTGCATACCACCAACTGAAAACCTACTTGAAGGACAAATTGGGAAACAGTCTGAGGTTACCAGAAGGAAGCAATTTTGAATATGTGATTACAGACACAATGATAATTTAAAAATTTATAACAAACACATACATCAAACTGCAAGAAAAGGAGAACGAGGAAACAAACTGTAAACCTAAACAAAAATGGGAACAAGATCTAAACATATAGATAAAGAATGAAACATGGGAAAAGCTATGCTCCGGACCATGAGAAATACAATATACACAAGGTTACGCATGATACAATATAATTGGTTACACAGGCTATACATCACTCCCCAAAAGTTAAATAAATGGGACCCAACAATATCAGACAGATGTTTTCGCTGTAAAAAGGAAACGGGAACAACAATTCATGCAATTTGGACATGTGAGAAAGTGGAAATATTTTGGGAAGATCTAAACGAGATATTAAATAAAATCACAAAAAACAATATACCAAAAAACCCAGAGATCTTCCTTCTAAGTAATATAAGAAATAAAGAATTTGGACTCAATTTGGATGGAGCACAAAAAAGATTTATTATGATAGCCCTAGCTGTAGCAAAAAAATGTATTATGTCAACCTGGAAATTAGAAGACAACTTGAGAATACAACAATGGTACATAGAAATAAATAAATGCATTCCATTAGAAAAAATAACATATAATTTAATAAATAACATCACAATATTCGAACAAATATGGGAACCATACATGAAATACAATAGAGAAATCCTACCATAAACCTCCACCACCTAAAATGACAGTAACAACATTGTTTAACGGATTTAATGTATCTTATAGATTGAACTTTGAATAAATGGGAAGGGGGAGAGGGAGGGAGGGAAGGGAGGGGGGAAAAAGGGGAGAAAATGACACTATATATTCAAGAGAAAAAAATGTCTGTATGTATTTTGGTCAATATGGTTTATTGTGTAAAAAATAAAAAAATTAAAAAAAAACTATAGGATTAGTCTGGAACTGGAGAGGGTAAATTTGGAACAGATGTAATGTGGAAGCTGCTAGGAACCACTTGCATGGGGTTCTAGATAGGTTTATCCCACCGAGACAGGGAAACAATGGTGGGAAAATTAAATCAAGGTTGACCAAAAATGGTGAGAAGCTAGCTAGGTAAGAGGAAGAAGGAAACATGCAGAAGGTTAGACAGCAAAAAGCAGAAAGGGCTCATGAGAATTACATGGTTGTGAGACAAGAACTTAAAAAAGATCTTTGGCGAGCCTGAAAGGGGATGAGAAAGCCTAGGCAAGCAGGATTAAGGAAAACATAATTTCCAAGCAAGAGCTGTGAGAACAGCCTTTCTAGTCTGTGCCCAATTATTATCCTGCCTACTCCCACTGACATACAGCTGGATCAGATCCATCAATGTACCTGTCCAAACTTTTCTTTAATATCAAAAGTGTCTGCATTAACCAATTCAGCTGGCAGCTCATTCCACATTCCCAGCACTCTCTGCATTAAAAGGTTCCACAGGTATTCCCTTTAAACTTTTCCCCTTTCACCCTTAACCTATGTATTCCAGCTTTCATCTCTCAAATCCTCAGTGGAAAAATCTTTTAGAGCATGGATCAATGTGTGGGATCAGAATGTTGTAACCATTACAGAAACTTTGGCTGATACAAGGACTGATTGTTTATCTATTTGTTTATTCAAATCTACTTCCCATTTTTGTCTAGATTTGCCCTATTTTTCGAGCTTTTTTTTGTAGTAACCTATTCAGCATTGAAATAAATATGTTTATATTTCCATTATGTAACAATAATTCTAATTTTGTCTCTACTGGTAATAATGACTTTTGACCATAATTTTCACATAAAAATTTCATAACTTGATAACAAAATCTAGTATTTTCAGATATTTGGAACTTCTTCAAAAACATCATAAATCTTCTTAATTCTCTCACTGCCAAATCTTTAAAAATTTATTTTCCATGGAAAATTGAATCAATTTATTCTGAAATAATGGTGTTTATCTTGACAATCATACTCCTTCCTCAATTTCTTTACCAAGCTTATTCCAAAGCTCAATTACGTGCTTAATATAAGAGTCTTTCCATTCATTGTTAACAACATTAAATTCCATTTATAAATAAAATCTTGTGGGTTTGTTTCCCCTATTATATGGTCTATATATACCCAAGCTGGAATTTTATTTAAACACAACTGGGCAGCTTTATAATAATTCATAAAATTAGGGAATTGCAAACCTTCTAAATCATAATTCCAAATTAATTTATCCAAAGAAACCCTTGCCATTTTTCTTTTCCATAAAAATTTCCTAACACAAGCATTGAATTCTTTAAAAAGAATTATCGAGGAATTGGAATAGGAATCGATTCTAGGAAAAACATTCATCTTTACACAATTTACACCTCCTACTAAAGTAATGGGTAATGAATTCCATCTTTCCAAATCTTCCTTTATTCTTTTTAATAATGGGAGTAATTTAATTTAAATAAATGTACTAATTCAGCTTCCACCTGAATACCTAAATATTTAATTCACACATTTGGCCACTTAAAATCAATTACCTTCTTACAATTTGTATAATCCCCTTTTACTAAGGGCATCATTTCACTTTTTTCCCCAATTAATTTTATAACCAGATACTTCTCCATATTCTGTTAATCTAAATTTAAGTTGTCACAACAAATTTAACAGATAGGTTAAATAAATCAAAATATTATCTGTAAACAAACTTATTTTCTGATCTTCCTGATTCAATTTAATGTTCTTTATTTTTGTATCCTGTCTTATTAATTCAGCAAAGGGTTCAGTTGCTAAAACTAATAAAGCAGGAGACAGTGGACAACCTTGTCACCCTGATCTAGTCAATCGAAAAGTTGTTGAAATTTTACCACTAGTCACTACTTGTGCATTAGGGTTCTTATATTTTATTTTAATCCAATCAATACATATTGACCCTAACAAAATATCTCTTAAGACTTTAAAAAGATCCCTTTCTAATCTATCAAAGCTTTTTCTGCATCTAAAGCCACTGCAACACTTCAATCATCTCTTTTTTGAACTTAAAGTATTAAACTAATCAACTTTTTCACATTATCTGCAGATTTATCAAATCCAATTTGATCCATATGTATTCATTTTGGTAAATATTTTAACAATCTATTTGTTAATACTTTAGCTAATATCTTATTAATAATGAAATCAGTCAATATAAAGCTAGTTTCAATAGATCTCTGACTTTCTTAGGTATTACTATAATAACTGCTGTTAAAAAAAGAATCTGGAAGAGAATGTGTTTCCAATGCTTGATTTAATACCTTCATAAATGGAGGTATCAAAAGATCCTTTGTTTTATAAAACTCTATAGCAGTGGTTCTCAAACTTTTTCTTTCCACTCTCATACCACTTTAAGTATTCCCTATGCCATTGGTGCTCTGTGATCAGTAAGGCATTGCTTAAGGTGATATGTGGGTGGAAAGAAAAAAGTTTGAAAACCACAGTTTTAATCATACCTAATTGACTCATTATGTGCACTGTTTCATAACTCCAAAGGAAATGGGCCCATGACAATTTTTCTCAAGCAAAAGAAAATGGTTGAGAACTACTGCTTTATAGAAAACCCATCTTCCCCCTGTGACTTATTATTTTGTAATGAATTCATTAATGACCTCCTTCACTGTAAAAGGAGGATTTAAATCTTTTTGCTCTTGAGCATTAAAACTAGGTAATATTTATTCTTATATCTAACCATCCCAGTATGCTTTTTTTTTTAAACTGCATTAATTATTCTGTATGTTCTTCTTTTAATTGCCAGGTTAAAACTTTGTGATCCCTTTCTCCAAATTCATATTTCTGTTTTGTTTTTTGAATTAAATTTTCAGTTCTATATATGTGAATAATATTAAATTGAAGATTTATATTTATTAATTGTCTCTTCTTTTCTTCAGAAGATTTCTTTTGGAACTCTTTTTTTCCAATTCGCCTATAACTTGTTCCAACTGATTAATCCCTTTCAAATAATCTTTCTTAATTTTAGCTGAATAACTAATAATCTGTCCTCTTAAATAAGCTTTAAGTGCTTCCCATGTAACAAATGTATTCTCTATTGAATTAGAATTTATATCCAAAAATATTGAATGTTTTCTTATAAATCACAAAAGTTCATTCTTTTTAACTACATAGTATTAAACCTGCATCTATATGATGAAGGTTCTTTATCAGGCATTGTACATTCAGTTAAAATTGGAGAATGATCTAATAAAATTCTAGATTTATATTCAACAAAATTAATGCTTCCCTATAACTGCAGAAGTTAGAAAAAAATCTATTCTTGAATAAAAACCATGTCTATGGGAATAAAATAATAATCTCTCTCCTTAGCATTTAATTTACACTTTGTTAAGTTCATCAAACTCAATGTAATTTTAGCCATTTTAGTTTTTGTTGTCAATTTAGTTTATTTATCCAATATAGGATCAAAACCACCCCCTATTAATAGTTTTTGTGTGACCCTGACAAATGCAAAAAAGTCTCACATATAAAATTCTCATCATCTACATTTGGAGCCTAGATATTCGTGTGTCTCCATTTTGCAGAATAAATTTAACAATTAACTAAGACATATCTTCCCACAGGATTTGTTATTACATTTTTAATTTTCACCAGTCATGTTTTCTTAATTAATATTATTATTGCTCTTGCTTTGGAATTAAAGGATGAAGATACCACTTGACCAACCAATTCTCTTTTTAATTTCAAATGTTATTTTTCAGTCAAATAAATTTCTTGTAAAAAATACTATATCAGTTTTCATCTTCATTGAACCATAATGTTTTTTTCTTTTAATTGGACTATGAAGCCCATTAACATTAAAACTATGAAAATGTAAAGTTTAATTACTATCCATTATTTAAATCTAAATCTCTTCCAGTCCCACCCTCCCAGGTCTCCATCATTCAACACAAGTAACTACTGTGAATATCTCTGTCCCAAAGAAAAAAATATAGAAAAATAAAGAAAAAATAAATAAACAGATTGACATAACCGCCCCCCCCCCCACAAAATCTGAATAAAAAATAAACAGCACTACTGCCCTCCACCATACAGGATGTGGCTCCCGCCACAATATGGCGCATGACAGATAAGGCAATCAAGGTATCAAACATCCACTTCCCCCACCCCAGTTAAGAAAATATTAATTAAATTCAAAATAGCCTTTCTGCAGCCACTTCCAGGTCAGTGTTTACTTGGTCATCATCAATTATGACTGTTTGACTTTGTTCCTCCAGATCTGTCTGCAACTCCTGTTGACAGCTTGAAACGTGTAATGATACAGCCCTCTTAGCTGTAAGCTGGATCTCTATCACCTCCCTTTGCACTTCTCCTGCTCCCCAATGATCTTCTTTAATTGAAGGAAGACATTCTGCAGAAACTCTTGCTTCTTCCACTGCCGCAAAAAAATTTAGATTGGTTGTTATCTAGAAACATCTTTAATATAGTTGGGTATCTGGGGGGCATGTCATGTGATGATGTAAAGTTAGTAATAAAATTCCGACTCTCCCCGAAAAAGTTGAGGTTAGCACAAAATTCAGGGGAGCAAAGGGAATGTTTGCTGGCTGCCACATGGTGCGGTTGTAGATGAGGGAAATTAAAAAGGGTGCCTTGATAATGTGGGCCTTTTTGGGGTTTTCTTGTTTCTTAGGTTTTCTATTTTCTACACATATATTTGTATAATAGACCCAATAAACTATAATGCCTTTGTTATGTTAGAGGGGATTTGGAAGATGCAGGCTGGATGAAGGGAAGTAATTTGATTAAAAATTATTGAGAAGATTAACTTTTAATGTCAATGGGATACAAAATCAAATAAAACATTTAAAAAAATTGGGTAGCAAAAGTAGTGGCAGCTTCATTCAATTGCAATAATGATCAATAAGATCCAGCAGGTAGGTAGGTTTTGGTAGAATGTCAAATATACTCAGAAAATTGGACCTTGTTGAATTTATATGCTCAAAATGTAGAAGATAATAAATTTATGCAAAATGTTTTTATGAAACTGTCAAATGCCAACAGTAAGATTTTGATGGGAGGAGATTTTAATTTTAAATGGACAGATCAGGAAAATACACAGGAGATAGTAAAATGTCTAAGGAAGTAAAAGAATTAATGGTAGATATGGGATTGATAGTGTTACAGAGTTTTGTGTTGTGTATTGGCCTATGTGCTGTGTGGTTTTAGTTATGTTAAAAAGTGACAGTTTGCTTGAGAGAGCCAAGGTGAAGGTGGACTGCTGAGAGAATGGGAGATGGACTGAGCATGTGCAGAAAATGATCTAAAAATTTCTGGACTTGGATGATAAACCACCACTGGGGATGCTGTGGAGTGGAAGAAGGCCCAGAGCATGAGTCATGGTCTGGAGGACAGTTTAGAATGTTGGAATTTCAAAAAGGATGAACATTCCGAAGGCAGCCAGAAGGATCTGGATCAAGCCATTGTTCCTCTCTCTGCAAGCAACACAAAAAGACAACTTTGAATTTTGTGCTCTCTCTCTCTCTCTCAAAGATCTTTTAGCTTCAGTTTACCAAACAAACTGAATTTTGTTTATGATCTTTGCTTCAGTTGAGATCGAAGTGTGTTTTGTGCTAAGTTTTTCTGTAGGCTGGTTGAAAATATAACTTAGACTTGAATTACATATGTTATATTTAGGCTGGGGAATTTATTAGTTTTACACTGTTATAGAAATTTGCATAGTAACCAGTGGGCATTGTTATAAAAGGCGGGATTTTTGAATTAAAGTTTGAAGGTGAATTTTTGTTAATAAAGTAATTGTTCATCTTTACCCATGTGTGATATACCTTCTTTGTGGTTGCTGGTTTGATCTTGTACCAATAGATATTTGGAGAAAAATACATATGAATGATAGAGATTATTCATTTTCATCCTTTCGCCATAGGACATATTTTCAAATTGACATGTTTTTATTGACAGCTCAAGTTCAACCCAGAATTCAATAGGTGGAATATCTGGCTCATACTATCTCAAACAATTCTCCTTTATTATTGTCAATAGTATGTGAAGAAGAAAAAAATATTGGATATGGGTGGAGATTGTATAAGGTATTGTTGAAAAAGAAAGATTTTTATGATTTTGTAAGAAAACAAAGTTTTTTATGGAAAATAATAAAGATTCGGTAAAGAATAAATTTGCCTTAAAGGCATATTTAAGAAGACAAATAATTAATTATACAGTAAAGTTTAAAAAAAGACTATTTAAAAGAAGTAGATCAATTAAAAAAGAAATAACTGATATAGAGAGAACAATACAAATTAGTCCAAATGAGGAAAAGAGGAAATTAATGAAAACAAAAAAGGTCAAGCTGAATATGATACAAACATACACAGATGAAAGAGATATTATGCAAAGGTATTATGTACTGGGAGAAAGAGCTCATAAGGTGTAGGCATGGCAGTTAAAGAAAGTACAGGTATCTAGGACTATAATAGTAATGAAGGACAAAAATGGTCAGATGGTTTATATCGAAGGAAATAAATGTAAGTTTTAGAGAGTTTTATGATAAATTATATAATTCTGAGTTTAAACAAGGAAATTAAAATGGAGCAATATTTGGAATAAATTCAAATACTAAATTTATGTGAAGAGGAGAGGAAAGAATTATCTAATTCCTTTGCAGAAGATGAGAAATTATGTTTTGAAAACATTACAAAATAATAAAGCACCAGGAGAAGATGTTTCCCCTGTGGAATTTTATAATGAATTTAAGGAACTGTTAGTGCCAATTTCTAAAGGGAGATTAGATCAAATGAGAGAAGTAAATAATGTACTAGATTCTTTCAATATGGCATCGATAATGGTAATATCAAAATAAGGGAAAGACCAGTGTACAAGCAGCTTCATATAGACCAATATCTTTGTTAAATGTAGACTATAAAATTGTATCCAAATTGTGGGCCAATCATTTGGTTAAGATTCTTCCAAAATTAATCAATATGGACCAGACGGGGTTTATTACAAAAAGAAAGACGCCTGATAATATAGTGCGATTTTTAAGTTTGATATATTAGCTCAAAAAAGGAAATTTCCAGCAGTAGTGGTTACTTTAGATGCAGAAAAAGTGTTTGATAGATTTGAATGGAATTTTTTTTATTTAAGGTGTTATATAAGTTTGGATTTCATGAGATATTTATAAAAGGAATAAAGCTATTGTATAATGAACCAAAGGCAAAAGTAGTAGTAAATGGTCAAATGTCAAGCTTGATTAGATTAGAATGGTCTTCTAGGCAGGGTTACCCACTTTCACCATTTCTATTTGCATTGGCAATAGGACTGTTAGTTGAAATGATTCAAAGAGATGAAGAAATTACTGGCTTTGATATAGGAGCTAAAGTTAATAAAATTAGTCTTTTTGCAGATGTTGTTATAGCATATTTGACTAAACCAGGAATTTAATTGAATAGATTAACTGAAAGATTAATAGAATATGGGTTAGTATCAGAATATAAGGTTAAAGTAGATAAAAGTAAAATGATATCAATGGTTAATGCGAACACTACATAATGTAAAAAGTTAGTAAATTTTAAAGGCAAAATGAGAGAGTTAAATATTTGGGGATAATAGTAAGTAAACAATTTAATAATTTGTATAAATTGAATTATTTACCACTTTTAAAAAGATTAGAGAATGATTTTAAAAGATGGGTGAATTAATAGGACAGGTGAATTGTGTTAAAATGAATACTTTTCCAAGAATCAATACTTACTTCAAACATTATCAATTCAGATGCCTGAAATGTTTTGTGGATTATTAAATAAAAGTATTAGAGAGTTTTTATGGAGAGGAAAATCAGCAAATGGAAAAGTTAACATAGAAAAAAGATCAAGGAGGTTTGACATTACCAAATTTTAAAAATTATTATACGGCAGCTCAATTGAGATTTTTGTCTTCTTGGTATCAAAGAGGGGAAATGTACCGGGGGTAGATATTGAGTTGAATAATATAGGTGAAGAAAGTCCAGACCAAATATTGTATAAATGGAACTATGAAATGTTTAAAGGTAGAAAAGAAGTACCAATTTTAAAACATCTGTTTCGAATATGGAAAGGGATACGTGTGGAAAGAGGGATAAATAATCAGTTGGCTCATTTGACTTTAAGACAAAATCAACTTCTTCCATTTACAATGAATTCTTTATTTGACATTTGGTATGAAAAAGGTATACAGAAAATATGAAATTGTTTTAGAGATTCAATTCTCATGACATTTGATCAATCAAAGGATAAATATGGGATATCGCAAAATACATTATTTGTATATTATCAATTAAGATCATATTTGAAGAAGAAAATAGGAATAGATTTGAGACTTCCGGAGCATAGTCAATTTGAATATGTTATAACAGATACTTTTATTATTCAAAGATATAGAACCACTATGTTTAATAAATTACAAGAAACAAAGGAGAAAAAAGATCTGTATAAAACTAAATTGAAATGGGAACAGAATTTAAATATACAAATTCAAGAACAAATATGGATGAAACTGTGTAGAGACTGTGTAACTAATACAATTAATGTTAGATATCAAATGGTTCAATATAATTTTTTACATCAAATGTATTATACACTGTATTAGTTGAATAAATTTAACCCAAATTTTTCTATTCATTGTAAAAAAGAGGTTGGTAAATTTTTGCATTCAGTATGGTTGTGTGAAAAGGTAAAAAGATTTTTGGAAAGAATTATGTACTGTGCTAGCGAAGATATTAAAAGTAAAGGTTAAATTAGATCCAATAACCTTTTTGTTGGGTAATATATATGATAAAGATATCAAGTTGGGGTTAGAGTTAGACAAATATAAAAAGAGTTTTTTCTGTTTAGGTAAGACATGGAAAATGGAAAGTAATGTAAAAATAGAAAAATGGTTTAATTAAATAAAACATTGTCTCCCATTAGAAAAAATTACTTATGAGAGACAATATGATATGATAAATTTTGTCAAATATGGGAGCCTTGTATGAGATTTATGGATATAGATTAATCCAGACCTTCTAATCCAACTACCCCTTGAAAATATAGTATTTATATAATGGTTTTATAAACGTAATTATGTGTTTCTATGAATGTGTTCTTCCTTTCTTCTTTTTTCTATCTTTTTCTTTTTCTATCTGTAGGGGTTTAGGAAGGTGGGAGGAAGGGGAGGGAAATTGAAAATTGTTTAGTATCTATTGTGTAATGATATAGCAAGCTAATAGATACAATTTTTAAAAAAATTGTGTCTGAATGTAAATTTATAACCTTTCTTCCAAAGAATCACTTTTAATGGATGGAACTATTTTCTTCTATCCAACACCCCCTTTCTCAAATCCATATAAAAGAACATTTTATTCCCATCATAGATCCCATATTTTGTCCTGCCTTTTGGACCGCTACTCAAATTTTTTTCTTTATTTGATAACGTTAGCATTTCACTAACACAGCCCTGAATTGGCAGTGGCTTCCTCCTTAAGGCTCTATGAGCTCTCTCCAATTCAATTCCATTGGGAAAATTTTCTTCTCCCAGAACTCTAGGAAACCATGTTTGAAAAATTCCCTGAGGTGCCGGCTGCTACACAATTACAAATCTATAGTCTTTCTTCATACAAAAGGGAGCTTAATGATAAATAGAATGCAAAAATGACAGACAGCTTTAATCAAAGATCGGGGGTTGATGTAGGTGGTTGTTCTTTCTATCCTTCCCCCCACCCCCATGTATCTGCTTTTACACTTTTCCCAGATCTGCTGCAAAGCTCATTGACCTGAAGCATAACCATTCTCTCTCTCTCTCTCTCTCTCTCTCTCTCTCTCTCTCTCTCTCTCTCTTGCATGACATCTTGAGATTTTCAGCATTTTGTTTTCATTCTTCTAAGAAGTTTGAGGGCTTCAGTAAAATCACCTCTCCTTTTTTCTAAACTTAAGAGACTACAAGACCCAGTTTGGTTAATTTCTTAACATATGACAAATCTTAGTTCCCAGAGATCGATTTGATTAAATTCTACTACGCTTTGTCAAAAGTACATCCTTCCGCAGGTAGGGAAATCTAATAATATTCCAGTTGCAATCTCATCAGCACACGCTGAAACTGGTTTAAAATTATACTTTAACCTCTACTCTTGTATTCAAATACTTCTGTAAAGTGGACAATATATTACTAGACTTCTGAACCGATGCAGTGATTAGCAATGATTCATATGCAAGGACACTTGTGTCCTCTAGATGAGCACTTGAATCAAAAATCAGGAGAAGACTATGGGCCAAGTGCTAGCAGATAGTATTGTATGGATAGATACTTTATGTTCAATATGCCCATGATGGGCCAAAGCGCGGGTATGTCTCCATATGAAAATGTGATGGGCAATGTAAATTCACTCCAAAGTAATTAGCTCGATCAAAATGCTCATTAACTTCCAATGTTTCATAATATGGAAATACTGAAGAATCAATTCATTGTCCATTAATGGATATTTGACTTTTTGTGTTAATTAGCCCAACTGATAACAAAATGTTCTTGTATCAGTTAAAAACTTTAAAAATAACAACCAAACATCAGGATGAGTATTTGATTTGTGGCCAGAGCAATCTCATTCTACTGATAATAAGAGTTAAAGCAAACACATGTTTAGAATGAGGTGCCATCTTTAAGCTGATCAGAATGAAGCAATAACAAAGCCCCTCCTAGAACCAGTTGCTCACTGCACAGAAGTTTAAATTTAAATTGAAAATTTAGACATACAGCACGAAAACAGGCCCTTTCAGCCCACGAGCTCGTGCCACCCAATTGACCTTAAACCCCCAGTATGTTTTGAAGAGTTGGGATGAAACTGGAGCCCCTGGGGTAAACCCATGCAGATCCCAGGGAGAGCATATAAATTCATTACAGACAGTGCAAGATTCGAACCCTGGTCCCAATTGCTGGCCCTGTAACAGTGGTGCGCTAATGGCTACACTAACTATGCCACAGCTACTAAGATGGGATTTAATGAACAATTGAGGGGGGAAAATGGCCGGGCCATGGTGAGGTCGTGAGGTGAAGTGGCCTCCTTCTTTTCTATAATAATTCTTTTGTTGTGATTCAAATTAACATTGTTGAAATGTCCCTATTTTCCCCAATTAATTTGCCATGGAAATACACAACAGTGTTGGAGAAAGGCAATAGGCCACACAGCATTTAAAGAAAGTAATGAGTAACCAATGTTTTGGGCCTGGGCAGAAGGTGCCTCAATAAAAGGTGGAGGGGAGAAGGAGTATTTGCTGGTGTCCAATTAAAATTAACTTGCAGGGTCACACAGCATTGAAAGAAAGTAATGAGTAACCAATGTTTTGGGCCTGGGCAGAAGGTGCCTCAATAAAAGGTGGAGGGGAGAAGGAGTATTTGCTGGTGTCCAATTAAAATTAACTTGCAGGGTCACCAAATAATTAACCCAAACTTTAGCAATGTGTAATAAATCCAGCAGCCTGATGCTATTCCCATGACATAGACAGGAAATGTGTTCTGTTTAACAATATATATGTCATGTTGCAGATCCAATGTGACCAGCTTGAAAACAAAATTGGGACTCGGTGAAAAGATAATAAAATCATCCTAATCATGTCTGGGTTTGGTGTCCAATTTGCAACAAAAAGGTCTTCAGCTGGGGAATGACGACTGAAAAGAAGCAGACATGGAGTCCCTTCCAAAAACGTCCAATTCAATGTCTGGATGAAAAATATCAATTACCAGCAGAAAAAAGGATGCAAGTCTTGAAAGTTAACAATGAAGAGAAATACATCCCAACCTGTTCAAAACAAAGGAGTGGTCAATAAAGAGGAAACAAATGAGAAAGATGTTTTGACAATTTTTAAGTGTGACCCAGAAGTGCAGATTGTGTGAGATTATACACTTGTCAAGTTCCATTCTTATTCAATGAAAAGCAGTTGACCTTAAACATTAAATCTCTACATCCCTCCAAAGGTTCAGTCGAGCATTTTTACTGCCTCTGTTATTATTCAATACTGATCTATTCAGTCATTCTGAAAAAAATATCACCAGTAATGGTTTCCCTTCCTGAATCCACACAGGCATCACTGGAATCCCCACAGGGGTTAATGTTGGTCCACCTATTATTTCTCATCAGTATGGCCAAAAATATTGCATCAGTTTATACTGTGCTCTGATCCCTCCATGGTGCCTAAATTGTCAAATTGCCTGATATTCAGTACTGGGGTTGAGCAGAGAGTTCCTCCTTTCCAATAATAGGCATATCCATCATAAACGTTGCCAGCCCCATTCCTTTCTGTGAACGTGAACCAAACTGTTCACATTCTTTATATCATGCTCAACTTCAAACATGTTTCAGAACATGTATTTGAACCAAAAATATTGCCTTCTTTTTCAAGCTCTGTGGGATGACCTTGCCCTAGGCTGTCTGAAACTGAACCCTTCATTTATGCTCATGTATGTGAGTTCCTGTTCATCTGGAGCACTTTGGTCTTTTTGCAACACTGGATCACAGTGAAGCAAAGTAATTTTAAAGCACTCATCTTGTTTATAAATCTTTCTGATATTTTTGCCCTTCCTCATTCTGTAATTTCCTCCAGTCCTTTAAACCCAAGAAATCTACATTCTTTCAATTCTGCTCTCTCTGTCATTGCCAAAACACCAGTGCCTGGAATTCCCTTCCATTATCTCTCCTGCCTTAATTTACCTTTACTGATTAATTTGATTGGAAATATTGCCCTGGTTTGCCATGAAGCATTGAAGAGCGATATGAATGGATATTTCAAGAGTAAAGTCATCCCAAAGCTATCACATCTGTTTGTGATCATTCACACTTTTTCACATATTAACATTCTTACTTTTTTTTTTGCTACGAATCCCAGACACGACTAGGATGATTTTATTATCTTTTCACTGAGTCCCAATTTTGTTTTCCAAGTTCCTGGCCCTCACTTTCACTTCTCCATTGTGTAAGATCTTGGTCTTTTTCTGCTATTACTCATTTTCACATTTCCTCTCTCTCACTTTTCTGATTAAATAATGGATAGTTCAAGACTTCCACCAAGCTTCACTCTTAACATTTGGAAAAGTGGTCACAAACCTTGTGATCTCGCTTGTCAAGATATGGCTTGGACTCATCTCTGTTCGAAAAAAATAGTGCAATTTTCCAAGAGAATCAAGAAATGTATCACAGGAAATGTAACTTTCAGTGGATTGATTTTTAAAAATTATATAGTTTAGAACTTGTTGTTTACAAAGAAATTGTAATGTGGAAACAAATTATAAAAATATCTCTGTGTTTTGACTGAGCAGTAGTTTCAATCCTACATAATCACTTCTATTTTTTTTATTTCTGTTTTCAGTATCACTCTTACTCATTCTTAAATGACATTTTCTCTTCTGCTCGCCAACACTGATAATGGGCTCTGTAGCTATAGTTTCTTGACGTCTTCAACAGAGATAGCAAAGACAGAAAATTAAATTACTAATATCAAAATTTTGGGTAGAAACTGTGCTATAAAAAGTCTACAAATGAAAATAAAGCAGTTGGAATATATATAAAATCCAAACGTATCAGGGACAGATTGTCCAATTCCATTTGTTTTCCAATCTTGGCAACTGGGTGATACCAATTGGTCTGCATTGACACAATAAACTAGCTCCTGATAATCGCAAGATAACAGGTCGATGGATTGATCTCATTACCTTCAACGCTTGGTCAGCAAAGGTTTTGCACAACCTTGCTCCACCTTGACAGAGAAAATGTTTGAACCTGGCATGGCAAAAGATTCGATTTGTCACACGAGCTTTAGTGAATAAGATTACATATTTCAATAGGTTCAGATATTAAAAGGATGTTGGAGGTTAATGACCTTTATCATTATTTATCTGTCAATGCATCACATACACTTCCACAACTTGAATTAAAATCTTAGATCATTTAAAGGCTGTTATTGTCTGTTTTCTGCAGATCCCTGGGTAGAACTTCTGCAGTTTAAATCTTTAAAACCTTCTGTAGATTAGGCAGGCACAACATTCCTTACAAGAGTGTAATTTATCATGTCACTTCAGAGTATAATGCAATTTTATATACAAATGATGGCAATTTTACATCAAATCCAGCAGGTGTAACGTTAACTCGAGACATACATCTAGCCTTCCATGACTCACATACCTCCTGAATCTGCTAATTTCAGATTGTCAGTTTGATCTTCATAAGTGTACAGAGCCCTGTGGAGAAAAAAAGAATTCAGACCAGTTAATTGACGTTGACACATCAATACATGGAGTCCATTCCATCAAAGAATAATCATAAAAGCTAGTGTAAACTAAATTAAGTTTGATGATAGCAAGATTGGGAGGAAAGACAGGCAGTGGTGGAAACATTACTGTAGACAGTTGGAAGGATTGAAATGTGTTTATTTCAATACAAGAAGTAATTAGGAATAAAGGAGATGAACTTGGAGCATGGATTAATACGTGGAATTATGATGCTGTGGCTGGTGCAGAGACTTGGCTGACAGAAGGGCAGGATTGGCTGATGCAGGTACTGGGGTTTAGATGTTTTGAAAGCGATAGGAATGGAGGTAAAAGAGTTGGAGGAGGGGTGTAGCATGACTAATCAGGGATAGTTGTCCAGCTGTGGAAAGGGAGGGCATTGTGGATGGAGTGTCCAGTGAGGAACAGGAAGTGATTGATCATTGTTCTGAGAGTAGTCTGTTGGTCACTAAATAGCCCTCGGGACACTGAGGCGTAGATAAGTAGGTAGATTTTGGAAAGGTGCAAAAATAAGAGGGTTGTTGTTATGGGAGACTTCAACTTCCCAAATATTGACTGGCGCTTCCTTACTGAAAGAGGAATAGATTTGTCAGGTGTGTCCAAGAAGGATTCTTGACACAATACGTGAACAAGCGGCAAGAGGAGAGAAACTAGGTAATGAACCTGGTCAGGTGGCAGTCCTCTCCGTGGGGGAACATTTTGGTGACAGATCTGTGGACAAGGATAGGAGTAGACAACTGGAGAAAGGCTAATTATGAAGGATTAGGCAGGAAATGGGAACAATAAACTGGGAAGAGATGTTCTTGGGGAAAAACACAGAAGTAATGTAGAGGATGTTGAGGGACCACTTCCATGGGTTTCTGGATAGGTTTGTCCCACTGAGACAGGGAAAAGAAGGTAGGAAAAGGGAACCATGCTTGACAAGTAGTTAAGAGAAAAAAGGGATCATGCCTAAAATTTAGGAAGCAAAATCCAGGAAGGATTCATGAAAATTGCATGGTAGCCAGGAAGGAAATTAGGACAGCTCAAAGGGGGCATGAGAAGGTCTTGACAAGTTGAATTAAGGAAAGCCCTATGGCATTCTTTGCATATGTGTAAAACAAGAGGATGACTAGAGTAAATTTGGGGCCCTTTATAGAAAAAAGAATGAATGTGAGCCTGGAGGCAGAGGAAATAGGGGAGGTGCTAAATTAATACTTTTCTTTAGTGTTCACCAGAGAGAGGGACCTTGGATAATGTGATAAAATAGGCTTGTGTGCTGGAGCATATTGAGGTAATGAGAGAGGAAGTGATGAATCATCTTAAAAACATTTCGATTGATGTCACCAGGACTGGGCAAGATAAATTCCATCTAACTACAGGGAGCAAGAGAAGAGATTGCAGGGGCATTGGCAATGATCTTTGCATCGAGTCTTATGCCAGTGGTGGCAAATTATAGGACAGGATTCTTAGGGACAGCATTTACAAGCATTTGGAGAAGTATAGTTTTCTCAGGAAACGTCGACATAGCTTTGTGAAGGGCAGGTCATGCCTCAAGAGCCTAATTGAGCTTTTTGAGGAAGTGACAAAAGAAATTGATGAAGGTAGCATGGCATATATGGATTTTACTAAGGCATCTGACATTGTCTTCCATGGTAAAGTCATTAAGAAAGGCATGAGGATCACAGAACCCTCCTTGGCTATGTGGATCAAAATCGGCTTGCCTATAGAAAGCAGAGGGCAGTAGCAGATGGAATATATTCTGCCTGGCGGTCAATGACTAATGGAATTCCACAGGGATCTGTTCTGGGAACCCTGCTCCTTATGATTTTTATAAATGACCAGGTCAAAGAAGTGGAAAAATGCGTCAGTAAGTTTGCAGATGACACAAAGGTCGGAGGAGTTGTTACATACTCAAACAGTAGCTACAGAAATTAGGTCAGATAGTGTTATATTTAAAATAATATTTTTATTTTTTGTTAAGAACCAATAATATAACACCTTATCTAACTTATCTAAACTTAACCCCCAACTAATTGTGTGTGTGTGTGTGTGTGTGTGTGTGTGTGTGTGTGTGTGTGTGTGTGTGTGTGTGTGTGTGTGTGTGTGCGCGCGTGTGTAAATATCCCAAACCATACAGTTCAGGCCCAATTCTGCGACATCACGACAAAGTCCAGTCTCAGAAATCCAGGGTTAACATGAAAATTCTTAAATAAATTATTTGAAGTGTTTACGAAGGAGATGGGAGAGACCTGGCTAACAGACTGCTATAAACTCACAAAATCCTTGTTGATTTGCTTCACGGGAAATGTCCTTTCAGATGAGGAGTAGTCGAAACTCTCTCTTTCCTTTTTTAGGGGAAATGAAGTGAGTGGCTTCCAGAAAGATTCCAGATCCCTTTTGTGGGTCAGACAAAGTGTGACCTTCCTTTTCTTGTCACAAGTTGGTGCACTGTCCCCTTCAAAAGTGACCTTTCCTTTGGCCATGGTGGGGCACACATCCTCTTTGAGGCCACTACAGTGTAGTATTCTTCAAAGGGCTGCTGCTCCTGTGGTGCCTCCTTAAAATGTCCCCTGATCAAACAGTGTACTGCTTCTTTAATATGCTGGTCACATGCTCTCTTCACCTGTGTTCAGAATAGGGAATTTGAGTTCACGCTCTCCCCAGCCTGTCAGCCCACAGTCAATGTCCAAAGCTTGCAGGGCTTGGAGCTTGATTTGTTCTCTTAAAGCAACAGTCCCACCCAAATGAAAATGAACTGGGAGCATGTAATAGTGCTGTGAGACTGGTGGAGAAGCTGTAGTCATTGGTACTCAACAGAAACTGGATTCTGGATTTTCTAATGGAAAGACCACAGTCCATCCGGGTTCGCAGCAGAACAAGGAGGACTGTCACGCTGAGCACTGGAGCACCTCAGGGCTGTGTGCTCTGACCACTCCTGTTCACGCTTCTGACCCACAACTGCATCACCAGACCCAGCTCCAACAGACTCATCAAGTTTGTAGATGACACGACAGTAGTTGGACACATAAGCAAAAAAACCATGAGTCACACTACAGAAGAGGTAAAATATCTGTGATATGCTGTAGATTAACAACCTGAGTCTCAATGTGGACAAGACAAAGGAGATAATCATGGACTTCAGGAGGACCAGATATGAGAATAGCTTGGTGGTGGAGAGAGTGGAATGAACCTAGTTCCTTGGAGTCCACTTAAGCAGTTACCTATCCTGATCACACAGCATCTCCAATGTGTAAAAGCGACTGCTCTTCCTGAGAAGACTGAAAAGTGGGCAAGGCTATGGTCACCATCATGTCAGCCTTCTACAGTAGGTCTATCAAGAGCTTCCTGGCCGTCTGCATCAACGTTTGGTCAGTGGGTGTACAGAATTGGATCAGAGGTCAATTCACAGGAGCTTAAGAGTGGTAGAGAGGATCATTGGGGTCTCCCTCCCCCTAAATGATCTCATCTACTGGAATCATTGTTTGAAGAGAGCTTGCAAAATCAGTAGCATCTTTCAGCTACTCCCATCAGGGAAGGGATACAGAAGTATGAGAGTCAGCAACACCAAGCAAAGGAACAGCATCTTCCCACAAGCTGAATGACTGAATGTACTGCTCAGGCAAACTACTGTTTATTAAACAATATTTATTTATTTTTATATATGTATATATTATTTGCATATGTATCGTTTATCTGTAAGTGCGTAATGTCTAGATATATGTTTGCATGTTTTTGCTCCAAGGACTGGAGAGCTCTGTTTCGTCCGGTTATATTTGTACAATCTGATGATAATGAACTTGAACAAAGCATTTTGGAAGGTCAGACATGAAGGCAAAGTACATGGTTAAGTGCAAGATATTTAACAATGTGGAAAAACAGAGGTCCAAATCCATAGAGCTCTCAAGGTTGCCACACAGATTAATAAGATAGTTAAGAAAGCTTATAGTACACTGACTTTCACTCATCGGGGGACTGAGAACATGTTACAGCTCTATAAAACTCAGATTCGACCACACTTGGAATTTTGTGTTCAATTCTGGTCACGTCATTACAGGAAAGATGTGATAGTTTTGGAGAGAGTATGGAGAAGATTAATCAGGATGTTGTCTGGATTGGAGAACATCATATAAGTCAAGGCTAACAAAACTGGGCCTTTTCTCTTTGGAGTGAAGAAGTGAGTTAATAGAGGTCGACAAGATTATGAGAGGCAGAGATAAGGTGGACAGCAACCCTTTTCCCAGGAAGTCAGTAGCAAATACCAAAGGATATCTGTTTAAGATAAGCAGATGAAAGTTTAGGGGAGATGTCAGGCAGAGGCATTTTACACAGATAGTAGTGGGTGCCTAGAATGCATTACACATGTGGTGGTTGAAGCTGGTATAGTCGGGACATTGAAAATGCTCTTAAGAGATTCTTTAAGGTGGGATATGATTGGGAAGGGAAGGTTGAGAGTCACTGATCGAGACCCAATTGTTACTGAAATATTTTGCTTGA
The DNA here is from genome assembly GCF_036971445.1 of Narcine bancroftii. Taxonomy (NCBI): domain Eukaryota; kingdom Metazoa; phylum Chordata; class Chondrichthyes; order Torpediniformes; family Narcinidae; genus Narcine; species Narcine bancroftii. Next base: position 59,694,956 of record NC_091477.1, read on the forward strand.
GAAAAATTGTCATCAGCCCATTTCTTTGGAGTTCTGAAACCGTGCATATAACGAGTCAATTAGGTACTATTAAAACAGTGGTTTTCAAACTTTTTCTTCACATCCACATACCCCCTTAAGCAATCCCTTACTAATCATAAAGCAGCAAAGGCATAGGGATTACTTAAAGTGAGATGTGAGTGGAAAGAAAAAGGTTGAGAACCACTGGTTTAGATTGTTGAGTAGGTTTAGAGAGGTTGACACAACATCATGGGCTGAGGGGCCAATACTGTGCTGTAATGTTCTATGTTCTAAGTCCAATTTGTGAATGTTCTAACAGATTTTGACCAAGTTGTGTTTCAATGATAAAGGCCATGGATGCTGGTTAAGAACAAAATGTATTGTGTGAAACTCAGACTTTCAAACCAGTGAAAGGAAATTCTGAAGTGTCACTGTTTCATATTTGGATTTTTTAAATATTGATAAAAGAAAGGAACCAAAATATCTATTGATCTTTCTGATTGTACAATGAACAGGGATTCATCAATACATTTTTTAGATTTTCAGATTTATTGCCAGAGTACATACATGAAATCACATACAACCCTGAGATTCTTTTATCTGAGGGTGAGGCAGAATTACTACTTATTGGTAGTGCAAAAAAAGTACAAGGTATATACATGTAAACAAATAATAAATGTAAACAAACTGACTGTAATACAGAGAGAATAAAGAAAACCAATTAAGTGCACAAGTCAGAGTCCTTTAATGAGTCCTTGATTGAGTTTGTTATTGAGTACTCTGATGGTGGAGGGGTAGCAGCTCTTCCTGAACCTGGTGGTGTGAGTCTTGTGGCACCTGCACCTCTTTCTTGATGGCAGTAGCGAGGACAGAGCGTGTGCTGGGTGATGTGGATCCTTGATGATTGTTGCTCAATCATGGCCTGTGATATCCTGGGCTGTATCCACTACATTTAGCAGGGCTTTATGCTTAAGGGTATTGCTGTCCCCATGCCAGATCGTGATGCAGCAGGTCAACACACTTTCCCCCACACATCTGTAGAAATTTGCCAGGGTTTCTGGTATCATACCAAACCTCTGCAAACTCCTGTAGAAGCAGATGCGCTCACATGCTTTCTTCATGATGCCATTGGTGTATTCAGTCCAAAAAATATCCTCCAAGATAGTGACTCCCAAGAACCTAAATTGCTCACCCTCTCCATCTCTGATCCCCCAATGATCACTGGATTGTATACCTCTGGCTTTCCTTTCCTGAAGTCAACAATTGGCTTCTTGGTTTTGGTGACATTGAGTGTAGGGTTGTTGTTGGTGCACCAGCCAAATTTTCAATCTCCCTCCTGCATGCTGACTCATCCTGTCAGCAAATTTGTAGATGGTATTATTGTTGTACTGAGCCACACAGTTGTAGGTGTAAAGTGAGTAGAGCAGGGGGGTAAGAACACAGCCCTGCGGTGCTCTGGTACTGATAGAGATTGTGGAGGAGAAGATCTTATCAATCTTCACTGATTGTGGTCTGGAGGTGAGAAAATCTAGGATTCAATTACACAGCGGAGTGTTAACTCCCAGGTGTTGGAGTTTGCTGATCAGTTTTGAGGAGATGATGGTGTTAAATGCCCAATTGTAATTGATAAAGAGCATCCTGATGAATGCATCTTTACTGTCCAGGTGTTCCAGGGCTTTGTGTAGAGCCAGTGAGATAGCATCCGCTATCTGGAACTTATCCATGTCACCATTCAGACAGGAGCTGATATGCTTCAACTCCAGCCTTTCTAAACACTTCATCATTGTTGATGTGAATGCTACTGGTCGATAGTTATTAGGCCAGGTTACTGCACTCTTCTTGGGCACTGGTGTGATTGATGCCTGTTTGAAACCAGTGGGTACCACGCCTTGCTGGAGTGAAATATTGAAGATATCCTTGAATACCTTGATAAGTTGGTCAGTACAGATTTTTTTTAACTTGGCCAGGTACTCTGCCCAGGCCGGATGCTTTCCTCGGATTCACTCTCTTGAAGGCAGCACATACGTCATCCTCAGAAACAGACAGGATGGGATTATCGGGGGTGCACAGGGGTAGTTCTTCACTGTTACTGTCATCAAATCGTGCGTAGAAAGCGTTGAGTTCCTCTGAGCGTGAAGCTTTGTCATCTGCTACTTCACCGGATGTGGTTTTGTAACAGGCTATGGCATTTAGGCCCTGCCTCAACTTTATGTAATTCTACAGTCTTCATGAAATCAAACATTGCAAAATGCTTCATAAAACAAGCTGAGTACAACTGATATAGAAGGAAAAGATTGCATTGTTGAATTAATGATGATGCAGTTTCACCAAACTTTGGGTGGGAAATGGGATTGGTCATGGCCATATCTAAGTTGAGCTGAAATACCATATACGCCAGTGCATATGCAGTCCTTGAACTTTAAAAAGGACATTCCAAAACCAGGGGTCGACTTATACACCAAGTACAAAATCCGAGCCTTAAGAGCAAAGTCTTAGTAACCCCCGCAGGGTCCATCCACCCAGACTGACTGCCATTCGTTGTGTACAGGCTTTAATCAGGAGGTTTATTTTAAAATATGCTAATAAAATTTAAACCTTTACTGAGTAATTTGCTTTTAAAATGTCGTGAATTATTATATTAAATGTGCCTAGCAGCAGCACTCCACGGGTCAGCAGTTAAGTGCCTGACTTGGGGTCATCTTATACAGCAAGTATAGCTTAAAACCTACATTGTAGGTGGAAATTCAGGGGGTGTCTTATACAGAGTCATCAAGGTAAATCCTTGATAAAGGCCCATGAAGTAAATTAATATTAGAAAGAGTTTTCAGAGGGAAAATGAAGAGAGATGGACAATCTGCATTTAATTTATTTAAATTTCCTGAAAAACTCTTCTGAGAAGTTCCTTTTAATATCATTATCAATCTCTTGAACCATACTTACTTTTCAGTGATCACTTTCCAAAATATGACATTTTCATTGCATCAGCTGCCCAGGTATTATTGTGGTCCATTGAGAATTCTATCATTTCAATCTGTGCTTATTCTTATCACTTTCAATCCTGTTCCAAACCAGCTAATTATTCCATTTATTTTTAACATTCAATCAACTGGCAGGAACAAACACTTATAAGTCCACTCAGATATTCATTGTTCTGTGGAAAGGAAATAAGCTCCGTTATTCCTGTTTTGAGCTTGCTAATTTTATACTTCTGTCGTTATATTTTCCACCCAGAATACCAGTTATATAACCTGTTTATGTTTGCCTTTTACTGCACTCTCAGAATTTTAACAACCAGATAACATGGAGACACACATTCCTTTGGCATCGGGTGAAGTGCCAGAAGACTAGAGACTGGCTCATTCTATTTCAAAATGGTGGCAAGGACAAGCTAGACAATTATAGGTCAGTGAGCTTGATATCAGTTGGCAGAACATTTCTGGAGGGGATTCTGAGGGAGAGGATCTACCAGCATTTAAATAGGCTAAGGTTGATTTGAGAAGTCAACATGGCTTTGTTAGCTGAAAATAGTGTCTCTCAAATCTGATCGAACTTTTCAAGAGGACTGATGTGGACAGGACATTAGATAGTGTACATACAGTACAATATACTACAATATAGAGGTAGTGAACTGGATTCAACATTGACTATATGAGAGAAGCCAGAGAGTAGTGGTGGATGATTGCATTTTGGAAGGACAAACCAAAGAAGGACTTGCATGGTAAATGGTAGGGTCCAGAGGAATGCAGTAGGACAGAGGGATTTGGGAATACAGATACATAATTCCCTGAAAGTGGCATCACAGGTTGACAAGTTTGTAAAGAAGTCTTTTGGCATCTTGGCCTTAATAAATCAAAGTGGGGGTAGGAAGGGTGAGGAGGTCCAGCAAGGAGAGTTCAGGGAGTTAGGCGCTAGGTTGAAGGACAGGACCTCCAGGGTAATGATTTCAGGATTGCTACCTGGGTGGGCCACGTGCTAGTGAGATTAGAAATAGGAGGATGATGCAGCATAACAAGTGGCTAAAAACAGGAAGGAGGAGGTTGCTGCATAATTCGTCTCTCTTCCAGGGAAGAACGGTTCTGTACCGACGGGATGCAATGCATCTGAACTGGAGGGGAAAGGTTTGCTAGGGCTGCTCGGATGGGTCCCCTCTTTGCCTCTCTCCAAACATTACATTGTCTTTCTCAGGTAGTTCAGCTGTGCCCTGCTTCACATATTGGGCTCTTCCTAACAACGCTGCAACTTGTAGCTAGATCCACAGATGCAATAAAAATGAATGGAGGTAATTTTGTAGTTGAATTGGTCAGTGAAAATCCTATCTGGATATCCCAGAAATTGGCCCTGGAACTTGAGTAACGTCGGGTAGAACCTTGACATCATGCATTGTCAGTAGTGTGTGGTGGAATGTCTTCCAAGTCCAGATCCCAGAAATCACACGGCTAATTGTAAAGCTTGAACTTGTCAGAATAAATTAATTTTAATTCGCATTGCATTCCGCTGGATCCAAAACAGAATACTGGAAAAACAAACAGATGCTGCTTGTCCCAATCAATTATTCCAGCATTGTTCTCAATTCAAGCATTTACAGTCTCTTTCATCTTCTTGTTTTCAAGGTAAACCCTTTGACCGAAGTACAAAAATGGAGTCCACACTGCCACTGGTCAGCAGTTCTTTCAAGAGTGTTGAAAGTGACATGACGTGATAATTTAGACATTCAAAACCAAGTTATTAAGAGTCAGTGCAACAAAATTTACTAAGATTGCAGACATTCTCATTTATTATTGTACAGGAGGTCATTATTTGGTACATTGGGACCACGTCAACTCTCAGCAGAGCAATTCCAGTAATCTAATTTCCCCCTCCTTTATTCTTCATTACCTATTCTCTTACCACACTATCATCCTTATCTACATACCCACAGGGGTCATTTAAAACATACAATTAAAATATACCCATCTTTGAGATTTGGGAAGAAACCAGAGGACCCAGCAGAAGGCCACCCAGAGGAAGCCCACCCAGTGGAAGCCCACACAGCGGAAGCCCAGCCAGTGGAAGGCCACCCAGAGGAAGGCCACCCAGTGAAAGGCCACCCAGCGGAAGATCACCCAGCGGAAGGCCAGCCAGCGGAAGACCACCCAGCGGAAGGCCACCCAGTGGATATAGAAACTCCCCATGGACAGTACTTGGGGCAGGAACAATGCAGGTTCCTGGAGCTATTTGTGGTGTTAACTGCTGCATCACCAAACTACTCACATAACAACAGAAGAAGCACAATGAAAAGTCCATTTCAGACCATTTAAAATAAGTGAATACTGTCCGACATGGATTGGAGATTAATTTCTGAAATTTACCTAAGATCTGTAGTTATGCAGGTGATACTTTGGCCAATGTAAATCTACTTACTTAAGTGCCAATCTTATGAACTAAACCAGCAACAGATTGAAACAGAAACAACCAGATTATTTTGATGTTTGCTTAAACGTGTTTACTGCACACATGATGTTGGCATCTTGCTGGACAGAAATGTTCCATTCAGATCAGGTGTATGAAACAAGATCTGATCTTTAGTAATCTCCAGTACCAAGGAGAAGTACAGCCCAGCTTCACAATGGCTCATAATGATTCCACATCTGCTAAGACAGAGTGAAATGATACAAAACAGGAGAAATGTCAGCAATGAAATCTATTCTTGCAAGCTCTTTTTTTTAGACCCAGCATTCTTTGGAACAGGGGCACAAAAAAACCCCAATAGAAAATAAACAATAAATAGTTTCTTACACTGACAGCAATGCCAGCATATATTACATCCCATGTCAATCTCAATCCCCAGACTAAAAATGCAAACTCCAGTTGCTGATCTATTGACTATATTACTATATTCTGTGAAGCAAGAAAGTCTGCAGATACTGTGAATGTAGTTAATACACAGCAGAAGAAACTCAGCGGGTCCTACAGCATCCACAGGAGGCAAAGATATCAACCAACATTTCTGCCTGACCTCTTTGTCAAGGTAACTATATTTCTGGATTGCCTTTACCTCATCAAGCCCATCAAAGGCTTCCAAGTTCATTAGGAGAAGCAACCACCTGCCCTTTGACCACATGTAATTGAGGCACTACCTTGCTAATACCATAAAGGACAACTATTACCCTGGGCATGTGCTCTCCTTGACATCCAGCACTTCTTGGTTCAAGAACAGGTGTCTTCTAACAGCCATCTGGTTCTTGAAACTCCCCATAACACTCATACCATAACACTACTCCAATAACATAAACTTAAAGAATACACAGATTCCACCTGGATAGCCTTAAACGTACAGTAACTGCTTGAACATTGATTTTTCCAATTTTAGATCATCTGAATGTTTCAGCTCTTCTTTACCCATTCACTGACCATTTCTACCCATGGATGCTGTCTCACCTGCCATTCAACAGCTCAATGTTGGCTCAAGATTCCAGTATCTGCAGTCTTTGTGTTTTTGCCATAAAAGACCCATCTGTACGATTGCACAGCACATTTTTTTTTAAATACCAGCCAATCATGAATCACTTAAGTGAGTCAGAACTTTTCTGGCACAGGATTTTCAAATAAAGGAAAGCATGAAGATACGAGAAACATTGATGTTACATAGTGATGCAAGATTACATCATCAGAATTTTAAATACCAACATGGACATGCAGATCATAGCAGATCATTTTCATAACGGCAGTGGAAGGTAGGGCAAAGCAAGGCTGATGAGCCTTGTGGATATATCCTTAAAGATAAACTAAGAACTGAGAAATGAAAACCAGGCATAGTGCAGCCTTTAAATGTGAAACCATGTTTATGGGAATATCCCCAAATACAATCACTTTAATTAAGATCAAAACAAATTAATACTTCAAGTAAGAAACAAAAACATTGAAAACACAATGTGGGTCCAGCCGTGTAATGTCATGAAATGTGCAAACAATGGAGGGGTTTCTGAGTTGGGTCTCTTTCCATTTTATTGCTCCTTTCTATTTGTTTACAAGAATTCTTTTTAAATTATATCAATGTTTAATTATTAGGTCATAATTGTAGAATCACTCATGTACAAGAGCCACTATGAGATTTAGCATTGTGCCAGCTTAGATTCAAATGCCAAGACACTCAGCATTGAGAGTTGCAGATCATTCTTAAATTGCTAATGTATATAAGTTTATGAAACCCAATTCCAAGTATATAGTTCTATCATGTGGAACACTGCATTTGAATAAATACACAAAAGTGCTGGAGAAACTCCATAGAAAAATAGAATATTGCAGCACCAAAACAGGCCCTTCAGCCCTTCTAGTCTCTGCTGAACCATTTTTCTGCTGAGTCCCATTGACCTGCACGCAGTCCATAGCCCTCTCCCATCCTGTCAAATTCTTCTTAAATGTTAAAAATTTAGGTCGAATTCATCATTTCAGCTAGCAGCTTGTTCCACACTCCCACCACTCTCTGTGTGAAGAAGTTCTCCCTAAACCTTTCCTCTTTCACTCTTAACCCATATCCTCTGGTTTGTATCTTGCCTACCCTCAGTGGAAAAAAGCCTATCTACATGTACTCTGCCTATCCCTCTCATAATTTTAAATACCCTATCAAATCTCCCTTCATTCTTCTATGCACCAGGAAATAATGTTCTAACCTGTTTAACCTTTCCATGTAACTCAGTTCCTGAAGTCTGGCAACATTTAGTAAATTCTCTCTGCACTCTCTCTGTCTTATTGATATCTTTCCCGTAGTTAAGTGTCCAAAATTGCACACAATACTCCAAATTTTAGCATAACATCCCAACTGCCAAAAGTTCTCTTTACAACCCTATCTACCTGTGATGCCACTTTCAGGGAAATGTGTTTCCGTATTCCCAGATCCCTTTGTTCCTCCACACTCCTCAGTGCCCGACCATTCACTATGTATATCCTTTCTTGGTTTGTCGTTCCAAAATGCAATACCTCTATCAAATCTCCCTTCATTCTGCATTGAAATTCCATCTGCCATCATTCAGCCCATTTTTCCAGCTGATCCACATCCTTCTGCAAGCTTTGAAAATCTTCTTCACTGTCCACAACACCTCCAATCTTAGCATCATCTGCAAACTTGCTGATCTAATTTACCACATTATCATCCAGATCATTGATATGGATGACAAACATCAATTTTAGACATACAGCACTGTAACAGGCCATTTCGGCCAACATGTCCATGCCACTCAATTACACCCAATTAACCTACAACCCCTGGCACAATTTGAAGGGTGGGAGGAAGCCAGAGCCCCCATGCAGACATGGAGAGAACATACAAACTCCATACAGACAGGACGGTATTCGAACCTGGTCCCAATCCTTGGCGCTGTAAAGGTGTTGCATTAACTGCTACACCAACCGTTTCACCCATGGTCCAACCACCAATCCCCGAGGCACACCACCAGTCACAGGCCTCCAGTCTGAGAAGCAAGCATCTACCATTACTCTCTGGCTTCTCCCATCCAGCCATTGTCGAATCCAGTTCACTGCTTCACTATGACAGCGAGCACTTCCTCCTTATTAATCTTTTCGTTCCATGACCTCACTGCTTGTTTTTCTTACTTTTCATGACCCTGTGCCAGCTTCCTGAGTGAATACTGTTGAAAAAAAACCAGTTTTTCTTTCCCCATCTCTTTTGGCTCCATACAAAGCCAACCACTCTGATCTTCGAGGGTCCAATTTTGCCCTTTACAATTCTTTTGCTCTTGATATAATGTACCTGTACAAACCCTCAGAATTTTCTTTCACATTCTCTGTGAAAACAATCTTATGTCTTCCTTTCGCCTTTCTGATTTCCTTCTCAAGCATTTTCTTGCATTTTTCTACTCCTTATTTGCACCTTGTTGCCCATACCTGCTAAACACTCATTCTTTTGAACCAGATCCCCAATATCTCTCGAAAACCAAGGTTCCCTTTAATCCCATCAGGAACATAAAAACTCTCAAAAATTCATCTTTAAAAGTCTTCCTCTTACACATCCTTGCCTGAAAACAACTTATCCCAATCTACGCATTCTAGATCCTTTCTCATTTCATCAAAATTAGTCTTTCTCCAATTTAGAATCTCAACCCAAGGCCCAGACCAATCCTTCTCCAGAATTAACTTGAAACTAATGGTTTTATGGTCCCTGGACCCAAAATGTTCCCCTACACATACTTCTGTCACCCGTCCTGTCTCGATCCCTAATAGGATGTGGTGTACCTGGATTTTCAAAAGGCCTTCGATAAGGTCCCACACAAATGACTGGCATGCAAAATCAAGGCTCATGGGATTGGGGGCAAGGTATTGATGTGGATTGAGAACTGGCTGGCAGATAGAAGACAGAGAGTTGGGATAAACAGCTAATTTTCTGAGTGACCAGTGGGCTGCCAAAGGGATCTGTTCACAATTTACATTAATGATCTAGATGAGGGGATTGGATGTAATATCTCCAAATTTGCAAACAACACTAAGCTAGGAGGGGTTGAGTGCACTGAAGAGGGGCTCAGGAAGCTCCAGTGTGATTTGGATAAATTGGGGGACTGGGCAGACACATGGCAAATGCACTACAATGTGGATAAATGTGAGGTTATCCACTTTGGTAATACAAACCGGAGGGCAGATTACTATTTGAATGGCAATAGATTGGGAAATGGGGAAGTGCAGAGAGACCTAGGGGTTCTTGTGTACCAGTCACTGAAGGCGAGCATGCAGGTACAGCAGGCGATTAAAAAGGCAAATGGTATGTTGGCCTTCATATCAAGAGGGTTTGAGTATAGGAATAAGGATACCTTACTGCAGCTGTACAGAGCCTTGGTGAGACCACACCTGGAGCATTGTGTGCAATTTTGGTTGCCTTATCTGAGGAAGGATGTTCCTGCAATGGAGGGAGTGCAGAGGCGATTCACCTGGAATGGCAGGAATAACATGAGGAAAGATGCACAATATGGGATTGTACTCGCTGGAGTTTAGAAGATTGAGAGGGGATCTCATAGAGACATATAAAATTCTGGCAGGACTGGACAGAATGGATGCGGAAGGGATGTTTCCAATGTTGCGGGAGTCCAGAACCCGGGACCATGGTTCGAGGATAATAGGACCGAGATGAGGATGAATTTCTTTACCCAGAGGGTGTTGAATCTGTGGAATTCATTGCCACAGAGGGCAGTAGAGACAGGTTCATTGATTATATTTAAGAGGGAATTAGATATATTTATTCAGTACAAGGGAATTAGGGGTTACGGAGAGAAGGCGGGGACGGGGTACTGAACTTTAAGATCAGCCATGATCTCATTGAATGGCGGAGCAGGCTCAAAGGGCCGAATGACCTACTCCTGCTCCTATTTTCTATGTTTCTATGTAGGCGATCCAGTATTGCACATTTGCTTTTGGTACCTTTACATATTGATTTAGGAAATTCATTTTGTGTGTGACATTCTTTAATACAGTTTAAAGTGGTACATAGAATACACATGTCAAAAGTTTAACTATTTCACTTTTATTTTGATGTTGATCCACTGTTTCAAATGTAAAATTTATGAGGCCTCTCTGATTCATATGTTTTGGGAATGCCCAGAAATAAAAGATTTTTGGGAACAAATTTTCCATACTTTATCAGAGATTCTAAGGATTAAAGTGCAAGCTTATTTGGTTATTCTCAACAGGAAAATATTTCCTTGAACTTAATTCAAAAAAAGAATTGTAGCCTTCACTTCTTCGATATTCTGACGAGCAATTTTAATGAAGCGGAAAGACAGTTTACCACTAACTCAGATGCAATGATGTTATGTCTGTTTCATTTTGTATTCATATGAGTGAGTTCTTAGACAACACATGGATGAAGGAAAAGGTTCTTTACTTTAAAGTTGTTGTAAACAGCACCATGAGGCAGGCCATGAGCAATTTGCATACTGTGTGTCAACCCCCTGTTGGCAGCCAAGTCTAATCAAACAGTAACTATAATCAAGGCCTTGCTAGTGGTCATGAAACCACAATCACTATCATTACATCTCCCTTTCTTAAAACAAAAGTAGCTTACTTGTAACTAACATGTTTTCTTTGTATAACCCTGCAATTTTAACTTTAACAGCAGGAACTTACATTTTCATTATTATCAACATTTTAACATTTTGTAAACTTGTTTTGTGTGCTCACATTTACATACACTAAAACGAAGAGCAAATGAGATAGCATTACTTCATTCTATAACAGGAGTCTTGAAATTTGCTCAATGAGTCTCTTCGGAGGATTCACGTGTCTTGACGATCTCCTGATTGATTGTCTTTGAATCTTTGAAGACGATATCTTCTCAGATGTGTATCAGGTTGTTCAACAGTATCTGTCTTTCCATCCACTGTGGCTGCTCCCATTTGAAGATCTTCATGATTTTTTTGCAGAACAGCACCTTCATTTGTCTGAATGGTGTATGATCTTGGTTGGACTTCACTAAGGACAGTTCCCTTCTGAGTCCATAAGTTTGTTTGGACTTTTAGCCTTACTTAGTCACCAGTGTGGAGTTGCGGTAGGTTATTTGTTCATCTGTCAAAATAATACTTTTGCTTTTCTTTCTGTTGTTCTTTGAACGTTCTCACTTTCTTCCCCTCTTTTGTTTTTAGGAGGTTCTCCTGAATGGGTAGGTTTGACCCATAAGGAGTTGTGCTGGTGACATACCACACTCGAGCAGCATTATGTGGTATACTAGCATGGTTTGGTAGAAGTCTGTTCCACTGTCTTTTTCCTTGTTCATCAGTCTGTCTGTACTAATTTTTTCCACTAGACCATTGGACTGTGGAAAATGAGGACTTGAAGTGGTGTGTACAAAGTCCCACTCTTTGGCAAACTGTCAGAACTTTAAATTGCAAAACTGGGGTCCATTGTCTGTGAAGACCTCACTTGCCACACCATGTCTGGAGAATATGGCTTTCATACCTGTTATTACAGATTCTGCAGTGGTGTTGTTCAGTTTACACACCTCTGTATATAGGAAGTAATAGTCTGTGATTACAAGATAGTCCTTCCCTTGACATTCAAATAGGTCAGCGCCTACCTTCTGGTAAGGTCTGTATGGTGCTGGGTGTGGCTTTAGTGGTTCTGCAGGATTGCTTGCTTAATATTTGCAGCATATAGTTTGACACTTCATTTGCTATATCATTGCTGATTCCTGGCCAGTACATCACTTCTCGTGCTCTTTTCTTACACTTTTCAATTCTGAGATGTTCTCCTTGGATCCTTTTTAGCATCTCTTTTCTCAGACTCTTTGGGATAAGGATTTTGCTTCCTTTGTAGATGATGTCTTCAACCACTGATAGTTCTGCCCTGCAGTTCCAGTACTCTGAAACATCAGGTGACTAGTCCTGCTTCATGTTGGGCCATCCATCCAAGATGTTTTTTCTCAGTTGTCTCAGTTTGTCTCAGACTTTATGAGCTCCATTTTTGCATCTGATATGGGCAGTGCACTTGTGATCATGTCCACGAAGGCATTCACGTCTTCATCCATTTTAGTGTTTGTGGGCTCTCTTGTGTCAACAGCTCTAGACAACGTGTCTGCTGTGTACATTAGCTTACCAGGAGTGTACACCACATTCAGTGTATAGTGTTGCACCCTAATCATCATTTCTTGTATTCAAAATGGACATTCATTTAATGGCTTTTGAAACAATGCAATCAAGGGCTTATGGTCAGTCTCTACACTGATTGCTTGTCCTGACGCAAACTGATGAAATCTTTCCGAGGCGTTTGTGATGCTGAGCAATTCCTTTTCAATTTGAGCGTATCGCGTCTCCGCATCTGTCATTGAGTGTGATCCATACACAATGGGTTGCCAGTCATATTTTTACAGAAGAACTGCACTGAGCCCACTATGTGATGCATCTGATGAAATCTTGATGGGTCTCGCTGTGTCGTAAAACCTCAGAACTGGTTCCTCTGTGACCAGTTTCTTTAGTTCCCTCCATGACTTTTCATGCTCATGATTCCACTCCCATTCAATGTTCTTTTAATTTTCTCAATAGAGCCATCTTTTCTGAGAGTTTGGATATGAATTTACCCATATAGTTGACCATTCCATTAAACCTCTATATTCTTTTTGCATTGTGGCCTTGGCATGTTCCCAATGGTGGACACTTTTCTGAGATCTGGTCTGATGTCCTCACTGCTAATAATATCTCCTACAAATATTAGTTCTGTCACCCTGAGCTGGCACTTCTCTCTATTCAACTTCAGGTTTGCTTTCCTTGTTGCTTCCAGAACTTTCCTTAGTTTCTCATCATGCTCCATTCTCGTGGTTCCCCATACAATGATGCCATCCATTAAAGTATCAACTCCGTCCAGGTGCTCATAGACCATATGGATAGATTTGTCGAACGTGAACAGTAGCTCATGAGGAGTAGTATTGGTTGCAGTGCAGAGTAGCGACCGAATTGAGTGGAATGCGATGGGGAGGCCATCCTGCCAATGTGAGTCTGGAAGGCCTCTTTGCTTCAGGGCAAGTTTGACAGCCTTTCAGATCATGGTGTTCTCTTTTTCAACCTGTCCATTCACCCAAGGGTTGTAACTGGTAGTCCTGCTGGACGCAATGCCCCTCACCAGCAGGTACTGATGCAGCTCATCACTCATGAAGGCTGAGCCCCAGTCGCTATGAATATAGCCAGGATATCTGAACAAGGTGAAAATGGAGTCTAGGGACTTCATAACAGATGAGAGTGCTCATCGATGACTGAGAGAAAAAAGATGTTCCCATTCGTGGAGAGGGGAGGTCCCTTAAAGTCAATGCTCAGCCATTCAAAGGGCCTGTATGATTTGATCAGGTGCGCTTTTGTAGGGCGATAAAAGTGCGGCTTGCACTCTGCGCAGACCTGGCACGACCTGGTCATCTCCCTGATGTCTTCTACCGAGTAAGGCAAATTTCGGGACTTGGCAAAATGAGCCATGCTGGTGACCCCTGGATAGCAGGGCTCATTGTGAATGGTCCACAGTTGGCCGGTGTGTACAGAGGCATCTGGAGGGTCGTTAAGGGCCTCTGGCCGATAGGCATGTCAAAATTGTAGGTGGAGAGTTCGATCCTCCTCCTAGCAAATTTGTCATTCTTGATTTTGTCCCTCTAACATTGCTGAACATGAATGAGACTGATCGCTGGTCCATGAGGAGCATAAATCTTCTACCAGCCAGGTAGTGCCTCCAAGTGCCTTACGGTTCCAACAATGGCTTGAGCCAATGGGTTCAGGAGCTCGTGGCCTTGTAATGTCCATGAAAAAATTGTACCTTGCTCAAATCATATTTATCTGCTAACTGACTGAATAGCATTAAGTAATCTCCTGCAAATAGGTTTCCATATTTAAAACACCTGATCAATCAATGATGCAGACATTCTCTTATGGAAAATCAGAGTAAATATTTTTATATCTGGAAGTTGGTCTTTTTGATTGAGGACACCAAACACTGACATAATGAAGCACCTTGCACTCTCAAACCGTATGTTCTTTGACAATAAGAACAGTGGGGGTCACTGGTTTCCTTCTTAAAACGAAGCCAAGACTATACTTATTTCAAAGCAGGTTTCAGCCCAGTGGAAAATCAATTAATTCCATCCACAAATATTCTCTGGAATTCACCACTAAGATTAAAACAACATTTCTCCCACCAAATTGCACCTGAACAGTTTGCAAACTCTTCTCATCCTCATGGGCACTCATAAAATTGAAGCTGAAACCATCTCTGGAGGACATCTGTCATGTCAGCTGACTTGGACTGAGAGAGCAAACAATGACTATTCCAAAATTAAAACAATGTCCTGGTGCTGGCTTTGAGTTTTCATCACGGACAAAGTGGATAAATGCAGAGAAGCATTTGTGAGAAGAGAAAGAATTAATGGTTTGGGTCCACAAGCTGTGGTCAGAATTCCACAAGGATATTCTTATCAGCAGCACCAGGACATTGTTTTAATTTTGGAATAGTCAAATGGTTCAAGGCAGAAATGATGTGCACTAGTTTTATTTACGCATGTAGATGTGTTTTAACTTAATTAAAATTGTGCATGTGTGAAAAATAAAAATAATGCTCAACTGTCCAACAATACAAATGCCACTGAAGAAAGAATGCTGGAAGCAACCAGCATCTGTGGGAATAATAGGTATGGAAGTTCATGCTAATGAGAGGAAATCTTGGATGGGGTCAAGAACATAGACAGAGGAATTCAAACTTCAGAGCAAAACTACAAGGATGCTGAAACTTTCAGGCTTCCAAGATTCACACAATGGCAGCACAAAAGGGATTTACTGTTAAAGAGAATCAGGTTAAATCAGAGCAGAAAGTAACTGTGCACATCTCATTGTTTACTAACTGCAGCTTGAGCCCAGCCATCTCACCCACACTTGAGATGAAGACACTTGATCTAGGGTGGATACTTCCCATACAATGTGCATGAGTGTTCCTAAAATGGTGCTTGGTTCAGAGAGCAGGGCTGCAGGAAACATGCAATCAGATGAACAAAAGCCCATCTGGAAATCGTTAATGGCACCATGAGCTTTAATGAGGCCATTTAGGAAAATAATTGCTGAAAATATCAAAATATACACTAAATATGTTAAATTAATATTTATTCTGGTTATTCAGATGATCCTAAAGTGTGGGGTTGTGGCTGAGTTATTACAAAAAAAACCCACCATCCCTGACTAAAGCCTGTTTCTTATGCTTTGTGAAGATTGTGTGTGGCCCAAATGTGTGGGCAGAAGAGAATTCTCTTGAGAGAGTCAGATAGATTCATCTGATCATTTCCTGTCAATGGTTCTAAAGCAGGGGTGTCAAACTCAAATTCACGGAGGGCCAAAATTAAAAACTTGGACTAAGTCGAGGGCCGAACTAAATATTTATTAAAAATTTTCAACAACATCTGCATGTTTTCTCTTCTTTCAACATATGTCATGTTAAACTTTAGGATATAACTTTAGGAGGATAATGTTACAGGTCAGGAGTAGGTAGCTCAAGTTCACCCTTTGCTTGACCTGAGGGAAACATATTTGGTCCCTGTGGAGATGTAGTCAGCATTCACAGGCTGTGTCCATTTTGGCCTGCATCAGGACTCAGCATTTCCTGCTCACTCCTCAGGCTCTTGGCCTCTATTCACCCTCGACCCACCATCCCTCTACCTGACCAGTCCTTTACTCAACCTCTACTCACCCCTCACTCCACTCGCTCTGCCTCTACCCACCCCATCCTATACACGCCCCTCTACTGCCTCTCCCCTCAACCTGTTCCTCCCTCTACCCGTCTCTCACCCTCTAATCACCCCTCCCCTACTCGCCCTGCCCCTCCCCTTTTACCTCTTCCCTATCCACCCCTCCTTCTACTCATCCCTCCCTCTAACTGCCCCTCACACCACCATAACTTCCCCTGCCCATTACTCCTCACCTACACCCTCTGCCCACCCCTGCTTACCCACCCACTCAGGCCCAGCGCGCTGCCGATCAGCCTTTGCGGAAGAGTGGGGGCCGTGCGCAGCCTGCCATGTCCGTCGCGGCGACAGGAAATCACAGGCGCTCGCCAATCCGCCGCACCGCTCGACATGTGGGAGAAGTGACTGGTTGTGCAGGGAGCCTTCCAACTGGCTTGCCGGCTGATGACATCGACAGATTTCTTGTGTTACAATTTTGTTTTCCCCATTCTCAAAGTTTGCACGGTCAACCTGCAACACTCTTGCTCCCTCCGCGTCCCATGGATCTGATGCCCGGGTGTTGTTAGGATTCCCAGCAGAAGGTTTGTGGAACTTTACCATTCTGGATTCCTTTTTGAGAATATTCTGGCCATCTTTTAAGGGGGGTGGTTTTAGGGGGGAGGGGATAGTTAGGGGGTGGGGAAGGATGTGCAATGAAGGGGGAGGATGGTGGGGGTGACATTATCAAAAAACAGCATCGGCGCTCGCTGCAGGGCGGGCCACCTCTAATACATTTTTGAAATGATCTTGCGGGCCAAATATAATTATATCGCGGGCCAAATTTGGCCCGTGGGCCAGAGTTTGACATGTGTGTTCTAGAGCCTCTTGTTCAGTATTGATGAGGGAGATCAAGTATGTTTTTCTTAAAAAATCTGTAAGCCTCCATTTAATATTTTTGTTTCATTAAAGACCCCCAAAAGTATCAGGTATAGTGTTCAGAAAACTGTTAGCATCTAATTAATGTGTTTGTTTATTAAAGACCCCCCCCTCCCAAAAAATCTTCCGGGCTAATTCAAAGCAATGTGTGCTTCAGTGTCAAGAGCAAACTTTCAATGTTAACTCTCTCTCCCTCCGATTGCAGCAGCGACCACTCTCCCCACATTTGCGGACAAACTCCCCCCCCCCTCCACATTCGCAGCAGCAGCACTCCACCTTGGGGTTTCCCTGTGACCCATGCACGCAAGCACTGACATCACCTGAGTAACTGGGTCAGCCATTTCCCCTCTTCAAAATGCAGGAGCCGGATGCCTGGGTAAGTCTTACTGGGTTCCCTGACCATCTTTCAGGTAGACCAAGGATCCGGTTGGGTTCTGGCTGGGTTGACCTGGTTGGACCCTTTCAAATCGCCATGTACCTGGATCGCTAACCGTGCAAATTGCCTGGTGAACCCTATTTTACACCTTGCACCATTCTGATGTTGTCTGTAAGGAGGTTGCATATTTCCCCCATGTACTGATAAGTTAAGTGGCCTCAAAACTTAATGTTTCATAGGGATCAGAGCAAAAGATGCAACAGGAAGTTGATGAGCTTGAAGGAGAAGAGGCAGTTACAGGGAGGTTACAGGGAGCATTGCTCTGCTGGGAGCCATCATGGGTCTAATGACCTCCTTCAGTGCTGTATCAAGTCAACAGCAGTGACTGACTTTTTAATTATATTATAGCTTTCATTCAATAACAAGTCCTTCCATTAGATTATTCATGTAGTCTCCAGACTGCAGCTCTTTCCTTGCAACCCTGTTGTAGGCATTTCTCCAAGGAAGATAGCAAAACTCAAATAGTCTGAAAGAAATGTGAGTTCAAGATCTCTATTTAACATCAACTGCAAAAATGGAACACCATGACTGCAGGTTTTTCCACTGTTTATGCCAGCTTTGTGCCCTTATTCCCTTCCCCATATTGCATCATGTTTATTATTATTGCTGAAGCAGATCCTGAGAATTGGCCCCCTACATAACCTTGGCCATCTGCTATTGAAGGCTAACTAACATCCACAGCATGTCAATGCAGCAGTCCATTGTCCACATGGTTTTAAGACAGCCACCATCAACCTGGTACCAAAGAGGACTACAGTAATAGACCTCAATGATTACCAGTCCGTGGCACTGACCTCCACCATTATGAACACATCAAAATGCACCTCACAGAGACACTGGACTGATTTCAATTGGCCTACAGATGGAACCATTCTGATCTACCTGGAGAACGATATCTCATATGCCAGGCTGCTGTTCAAAATTGATTCCCCAAAGGCTAGTGGAGAAGTTGTCATCTCTGGGACTCCACAGCTCTCTCTGTAACTGAATTCTGAACTTCCTCACAGGAAGACCACAGTCTGCTTGGGTCGGCAGCAGAATGTTGAGCCACCATTGTTCAGAACACTGGCTTATCTCAGGGCCATATGCTCAGCCTACTTCTGTCCACTCTACTGACCTATGAATGCATTGCCAGATACAGCTCCAACAGAATCATCAAGTTTGCAGACAGTAGTTGGCCTCATTAGCAACGTCGAGTGGCTCGACAGAGGAAAATCTTGTGAAATGATACGAGAATTACAACCTGGATCTCAAGGTGAACAAGATAAAGGAGATCATTGTGGACTTCAGGAGGACCAAGAACGGCCATCTTCCACTACACATCAACAACTCTGTAGTAGAGAGAGTGGAGAGTACCAATTTCCTTGGAGCCCTTAAGTTGTGACCTAACCTGGACACATCATCTCCTCACCTGCTAAGAAGGCGCAACAGAGACTGTACTTCCTGAGAAGAGTGAGGTGGGCAAGGCACCGGCCACCATCCTGTCAACTCTCTACGTCCTGGCTGACTGGCTGCATTGCAGTGTGACACGGTTGCTGCATAGCACTGGATCGGAGGTCAATCCACAGGATCATCAGGGCCTGCCTCCCCCCATCAATGTGATCTACTGCAATAATTGTCTGAGAGGGCTCACAAAACCATTGAGGACTCCAACCACACAGCATCTCCCAGCTAATGCCATCAGGAAGGAGAAACAGTGGATCAGAGCCAGATCCACCAGGCTGAGAAACAGCTTCTTCCTATGGGGAGTGAGAATCCTGCATTGATGAACTGCTCACACAATCCTTCTGAGGATCTATTATTTATTTAACAGTATTTATTTATTTTCTATGTACTGCATATAAATTGCTTGTTAATATGTGCGTTACGTCTGTTTACGTGTTTGAATATTTTTACACCGAGGACTGAAGAACGCTGTTTCGTCCAGTTGTATGAATTGTATGATAATAATAAACTTGAACTTGAAAATGTATTAGTTAGCCTTCATCAGCTTCATTCACTGGTAACAGTCAAACAAGGACCTTTCGGAATCAGAATCAGAATTTATTGTCATGAACAGTCACAAAATTTATTGTTTTGTGGCAGCATCAGATTGCAAACATTTCTATAAACAACATTTCAAAATAAATAAAATAGCACAAGAAAATGAAAAAGACAAAGTGAGACAGTGTCTTTGGTTCACTGATCATTCAGGAATCTGATGGCAGCAGAGAAGAAGCTGTCCTTGTGCTGCTGAGTGCTCATCCTTCGGCTCCTGTACCTTTTCCCCAATGGTAGCAGTGTGAAGAGGACATGGCCTGGGTGGTGGTGGTGATGGGGATCTTTGAGGATATAGGCTGATTTTTATGACAGCGCCTCATGCTGATGTCCTTGATGGAGTGAAGTCTGGTGCCTGCGATGTCGCAGGCCGAGTTAACAACCCTCTGGAGTTTATTCCTGTCCTGAGAGTTAGTGCCTCCATACCAGGCAGTGATGCAACCAGCCAGAATGCTCTCCACAGTCCACCTGTAGAAGTTTTAAAGCGTCTTTGGTGACCTATCAAATCTCCTCAAACTCCTCACAAAGTATAGCAGCTGGCGAGCCATCTTCGTGGTTGCATCAACACAGAGGCTCCAGGATAGATCCTCAGAGATGTTAACACCCAGGAATTTGAAGTTCTTGACCCTCTCCAGTGCTGATCCCTCGTTGAGGACTGGTTCTTGTTCTCCTGATTTCCTCCTGAAGTCTACAATCATCTCCTTGGTTTTGTAAGGTTGTTGTGGTGACACCACTCATCTTGCTGAAATATCTCTCCCTATACACTTCCTCGTTGCCATCTATGATTCTGCTGACAACCGTGGTGTCATTAGCCAATTTGCAGTTGGCAAATTTGGGTATGCAGCAGATGTAACAAATATGGTATTGTGGATTAAGACAACTGAACAACTAAAAGGTACCTTCCCTGTGTAACTGATGGGCTAATAGGATGAGTACTTCTCCACCACCATCCCTTCTGAATAACCCCTAACCCACCACATTAACAGTTTTTTATTCATTTACTTTCCCCGCAATCACTTTCTCATCAACCTGGACTCTCCTGTCCCTTCCTCTGCTCTCAATGGTTAGCAGCCAGGTGCCAAAGCTATCTGGTAATCCCAAATCCAGCCTCTCAGATATGGCAAGTAATTCATTCCAAAACTGTCTCCCCCTCCCTTCTGCATGCTAAAACATATCACGGGTTGCAAATTGTGCGATTAGATGCATTGACATCTGCGGTCACTCTATCAGGCTTGTTTGGGGTATCACTCAATCTCAGTGCAGACAGTGCAGGTCGCATCCTATCCAGGCATCCAAAAGCAATAGGCAAATTTCCCTGTTCCATTTCCAAAGCCCTTAACTGCAAAAACATCCAAAATTTTCGATGAGAAAAAAATCCAAGTATGAAGCAAATAGGCAAATCTCTCACTTTTACGAAGCTAATTATATTTCTTTAAAAGAGGAGATTGTTATTAGTTAAATTGCAGTAAGAATCAACATCATTTAATAATGGAATGAGATCTTTTTAAAAGTCCCACAATAGCAGCAAATAGTTCCAGTCGTGGCATTATTTGGAGCTTCAAATCACCTCCGAGGAAAGGGTCTGAGTGGTGACACAGTATTTATGGATCCTATCATGCGGTTGGATTTTGAGTTTAACTGATTGCATTAAACTTGATGGTGTCATAAGAAATTTTATAAAATAACAAAAGTAACCTCCAATGAAAGAAATTTACCTCCTCTCCATGGAAGGCTAAACAGTTTCACAATGCTAGAATTCATGAGGCAATTATAGGTTTGATAAGAACAATCTCTCTGGAATCAAATCAGTCTAACTTTTCATTTTAGAGTTTCAGGAACAGCTTTTGTCAAGACTATTAATCTGATATTAATATCACTCTCCAGCAGAGTATAGCAGTACAGGAGATAATACCTCGCAACCACCCACACTGCTTCTACATGACTAAAAATAACTTGTTAACAGCCTCTTTCCATCATGCAAACTTCTGCTGCTTGTCACTGAAAACCATATAACAAATGCTGATAATGCAGTATCAGCCCTTAATCATTCACTGAATTCAATTGTCCATGCCTACATAGCACAATTAAATTAACTGTTCGAGACCATAACTATGATATTTAGAAAGCCTTTGAATTCTGCAGGATACATGCTTTCTGTAGATCCCTAATATCAAATGAAGACATCATATAGTAGCAGACAAACACCATATAAAGTAACAAAGGCTATGGACGGGTTCTTGAGAGTTCCTCAGAGTGCCTCTTTGGAGTTCTCCATAAAAATGATTGGAGTCCTTAGATGAGCTCGTTATGTAACAGACTCCTTAAAGAAATAACACCCTTAAAGTAACTATTATGGTTCACTTAAAAAGAACATGAGATCCAAATTAATACACAGACGCAGGGTGACTATCTTGTTAAAGTTGAGTTAAAGTTTCCTCATAAAAACACGCTGAAATGTTGAAGGAACTCAGTCTTTCAGCATCCCTAGAATATGACAAAGATATATTGCTGAAGTTTTAGGTCTGATCCTTTCTACAAGGAATAAGCAAAATGAGCCAAGGCTGGGGAGGAGTTCAGACCAACAAAAGGTGTTAATTGGATGTAAGAGGAGAGTTAAGAATTTATTATTTATGTGTGAAAGGAGGCAGGGAAAAGGGAGAGACAGAATTGGAGGAAGATGTCAAAGGAAGAATTTGGGGGAAGGTTTAACGAAAGCCGGAGAAGTCGCTATTAATGTCATCTGGTTGGAGGGTGCCCAGGTGGAAGACGAGGTGTTATTTCTCCAATTTGAAGGTGGTCTCAGTTTAGCCGTGCATGAGACCATGGACAGATAGGTCAACAAGGGAAGAAGAATTGAAATAGGTGGCCATAGGGAGATCTACGCTACTGTGGTGGCATGTCCGAGGTGCTCAACAAGATAATCTCCCAGTCTGTGCCCAGTCTCTCCGATGTAGAGGAGACCACAGTGGGAGCACCGAGGATTTCCATGCCAGATAATCAGAGATGTCCTTCTTCAAACAACGATGCTTTCCCTCTACCACATTCACCTCAGCACTCACCCCCATACCCTCCATTACCCACACATCTGCCCACACCTCACAAGGACTGAATTCCTCTTGTCCTCCCCCAGCACCTCATCAGCCACCCCATCCAACACATCCTGCCACTAGACATATATCACTCTCTTATTCATATATCGGCTCCCACAGAGATTGCTCCCTCCGTGACTTCCTTGTCCACTCCTAACTCCCCATCAATTGTCATTCTGGTACCTATCCCTGTGACCATAGAAGATGCTCCATTTATGCCCACACCTCTTCCCTCAGCACCATTCGGGGCCCCAAACAGCCCTTCCAAGTGATGCAATATTTCACTTGTGAATCTGCAGGGGTCGTGTACTGTATCCTATGCTCCCGTTGTGGTCTCCTCTACATCGAGGAGACTGGGTGCAGACTGGGTAGTGAGATTACAGTTAGGAGGAAAGGTAATAGACAGGCAGAGTGGGATATTATCAAGTCTATGGTATACTGAGGGGGAGCTAGGGAGAACAATCAGATGCCGAGGTCCATGTGGGGACCAATGACGTGGGGAAGAAGAGTGTGCACGTCATGCAGGGTGAGTTTAGGGAGTGAGGTTAAAGGACAGGACCTCCAGGATAGCAATCTCAGGATTGCTACCAGTGCCACGTGCAGATGAGGCAAGAAATAGAAATATTATGCAGCTAAACACGTGGCTGAAAACATAGAGCAGGAGGGTGGGCTTTCGATTTGTAGATAATTGGGCAACATTCCAGGGAAGGTGGGAACTGTTCCGGTGGGACAGTTTACATCTTAACTGGAAAAGGATAAATATTCGTGCAGGTAGAATAACAAGGGAAATTAGAGACAGCATTAGGTCCAAAGAGAGAGCATATCAATTGGCCAAAAAAAGTACCAAATCCTAAGACTGGGAACAGTTCAAGATGCAGCAAAGGAGGACAAAGGGATTAATCAAGAGGGCAAAAATAAATTACGAAAGTAAGCTTGCGGCAAACATAAAAACCAAATGCAAAAGCTTTTATAGATATGTCAAGAGGAAAAGATTGGTGAAATTCAGAGTAGGTCCCTTGCAGTCAGAATCAGGGGAATATATAATGGGGAATAAAGAAATGGCAGACTAATTAAATTCTTACTTTAGTTCTGTTTTCACAAGAGAGGATACAAATAACCTCCCAAGGATGTTGGGAAACATAGAGACTAATGCAAGGGAGGAGCTGAAAGAAATCAGTATCTCTAAAGACATGGTCTTGGGGAAATTGAAGGGATTGAAGGCCGGTAAATCCAAAGGGCCTAGTGGACATTCAGATAGCAGATGCTTTAAGAATTATTTTCCAGAACTCGATAGACTCAGGATCAGTACCCATGGATTGGAGGGTAGCTAATGTTACCCCACTATTTAAAAAGGGGGGGGTAGAGAAAAAGCAGGGAAGTATAGGCCAGTGAGCCTTACATCAGTAGTGGGCAAAATGATGGAATCCATTATTAAGGATGTAATAGCGGAGCATATGACTAGCAGAGAAGGGATCAGACAGAGTCAACATGGATTTACAAAAGGTAAATCATGCTTGACAAATCTATTGGAATTCTTTGAGATGGTGACAGGTAAAATAGATGGGGGAGAGCCAGTGGATGTGGTGTACCTGGATTTCCAAAAGGCCTTCGATAAGGAATGCAAAATCAAGGCTCATGGGATTGGGGGCAAAGTATTGATGTGGATTGAGAACTGGCTGGCAGATAGAAGACAGAGAGTTGGGATAAGCAGCTCATTTTCTGAGAGGCAGGTGGTGACCAGTGGGGTGCCACAGGGATCTGTACTGGGACCCCAGCTGTTCACAATTTACATTAATGATCTAGATGAGGGGATTGGATGTAATATCTCCAAATTTGCAGAGAGATTGTGTACACTGAAGAAGGGGTCAGGAAGCTCCAGTGTGATTTGGATAAATTGAGGGACTGGGCAAATGCACTACAATGTGGATAAATGTGAGGTTATCCACTTTGGTAATACAAACCGGAGGGCAGATTACTATTTGAATGGCAATAGATTGGGAGACGGGGAAGTGCAGAGAGACCTAAGGGTTCTTGTGCACCAGTCACTGAAGGCGAGCATGCAGGTACAGCAGGCGGTTAAAAAGGCAAATGGTATGTTGGCCTTTATATCAAGAGGGTTTGAGTACAGGAATAAGGATACCTTACTGCAGCTGTACAGAGCCTTGGTGAGACCACATCTGGTGTATTATGTGCAGTTTTGGTCGCCTTATCTGAGGAAGGATGTTCTTGCAATGGAGGGAGTGCAGAGGCGATTCACCAGGCAGGAATAACTTATGAGGAAAGATTGCGCCATTTGGGATTGTACTTGCTGGAGTTTAGAAGATTGAGAGGGGATCTCATAGAGACATATAAAATTCTGGCAGGACTGGACAGAATGGATGCGGAAGGGATATTTCCAATGGTGGGGGAGTCCAGAACCCGGGGCCATGGTTCGAGGATAATAGGCAAACCATTTAGGACCATGTAAAGGAGGAATTTCTTTACCCAGAGGGTGGTGAATCTGTGGAATTCATTGCCACAGAGGGCCGTAGATGCAGGTTCATTGAATATATTTAAGAGGGAATTAGATATTTTTCTTCAGTATAAGGGAATTAGGGGTTACGTAGAGAAGGCGGGGACGTGGTACTTAACTTTAAGATCAGCCATGATCTCATTGAATGGTGGAGCAGGCTCGAAGGGCCGAATGACCTACTCCTACTCCTATCTTCTATGTTTCTGTTTCTATGCTTGCTAGAGTGGTTCCGGTGGATTTAAACCAGATGTGAAGGGGGAAGGGAACCAGAGGGAAGGAATAGATGTTAGAGAAAAGGATGATATTGAAGTTGTATGCACCATTAGTCATTAATGGAGAGCAAGAGAAGGAAAATTTCTTCAATGTGTTTATTTCATTGCTAGGAGCATCGTGGGAAAAGTAGATGAGCTTAGAGTACGGATAGGTACTTGGAATTATGATGTGGCAGCCATTAGTGAAACATGGCTGCAGGAGGGGTGTGATTGGCAACTAAGCATACCAGGATTTCGTTACTTCAGGTGTGATAGAATAGGGGGAACAAGAGGGGGAGGTGTTGCACTGTTTGTTAGAAGGAGTATTACAGCACTGCTTTAGAAGGATAGATTAGAGGGCTTGTCTAGAGAAGCACTATGGGTGGAATTGAGGAGTGGAAAAGAAATGGTAACACTTATAGGAGAGGGAACTGGAGGAGAAAATTTGTAAGGAAATAGCAGATATTTGTAGTAGGCATCAGGATGTGACTGTGGAGATTTTAACTTCCCACACATTGACTGGGACGCTCATATTGAAAATGGGCTGGATGGTTTGGAGTTCGATAAATGAGTGCAGAATAGTTTTCTACATCAATATATAGAGGTAGCAACTAGCTATATATCAGCATTGGATCTGCTATTAGTAAATGAGATGGGTCAGGTGGCAGAGGTGTGTGTTGGGGAGCACTTTGGGTTCAGTGATCACAATACTATTGGTTTCAAAATAATTATGGAGAAAGAGAGATCTGGACCTAGGGTTGAGATTTTTGATTAGAGAAATGTTAATTTTGAGGGGTGAAAATGGATTTGGAAGGAGTGGACTGGGATAAATAGTTTTATGGGAAGGATGTAGAAGGAAAATGGAGGGCATACAAAGGTGAAATTTTAAGGGTACAGATACAGTATGCTCCTGTTTGTTTGAAAGGAAAGGTTTAAAGTTTTAAGGAGCCTTCGTTTTCAAGGGTTATTGGAAATATGGTTAAGAAAGAGCAAGAGGCACAAAAAGTATAGACAGCATGAAGTAAATTAGGAATATAAATGTAAAAAGAATCTTAAGAAGGAAATTAGAAAGACTAAGAAGAGATATGAGGTTGAGTTGTCAAGTAAAGTGACAATAAATCCAAAGGGTTTCTACAGATACACAAGGGTCAAAATTAGTCCCTTCGAGGATGAGAGGGGATGGCTATGTGTGGAACCAAAAAAGATGGGGGAGACTTTGAACAGTTTTTTTTTCTTAAGTATTTACTATGGGGTAAATTGGTCTGAGTAAAGTAAGGGAAATAAGTAGGGAGGTTATGGACATGATGGTAATTAAAGAAGAGGAAATTCTGGGACCTTTAAGGAAAATAAAGGTGGATGTCTCCAGGTCCTGACAAGATATTCCCTAGGACCTTGAGGGAGGTTAGTGTAGAAAAGGTAGGGGCTTTCACCATGATATTTAAATGATATTAGAAATGGGAATGGTGCTGGAGGATTGGAGGGTAGCTCGTGTAGTTCCATTGTATAAAAAAGGTGCTAGGAGTAAATCTAGTCATTATAGGTCTGCTAGTTTGACGTCAGTGGTGGGTCAGTTAATGGAAAGGCAGGGCTTGATTAGAAACAGTCAGCAGGGATTTGTGAGGGGAAGATCATGTTTGACAAACATTAAATTTTTGAGGAGATTATGAGGAAAGTTGATGGGGGTAAGGCAGTGGATATCGTATATATGGTCTTTAGTAAGGCCTTTGATAAGGTTCCTCAGGGAAGGTTAGTTCGGAAAGTTCATTCATTAGATATTAGCATTGAAGTAGTAAAATGAATTCAACAATAATGGGAGATGCCAGAGAGTAGTGGTAGATAATTGTTTGTCAGATTGGAGGCTGGTGTGCCTTAGGGTTCAGTATTGGTCCATTACTATTTGTCATATACATTAAAGATCTGGACGATGGGGTGGTAAATTGGTGAGTATGTGGATGATACTGAGACAGGTGGAGCTGTGGATTGTGAAGAAGGGTTTCAAAGCTTGCAGAGGGATTTAAGCCAGTTAGAAGAGTGGGCTGAAAGATGGCAGTTGGAGTTTAATGCAGATAAGTGTGAGGTGTTACATTTTGGTAGGACTAATCAATATAGGACAAACCTGTTGAATGTTAGGGCAGTGAAGAGTGCAGAAGAATAGAGGGATCTAGGAATAATGATACATAGTTCCCTGAAGGTGAAGTCACATGATAGAGTGGTGAGAAAAGCTTATAGTATGTTGGCCTTTATAAATCAGAGCATTGAGTATAGGAGCTGGGATGTTATGTTAAAATTGGTGAGGACAAACTTGAAATATTGTGTACAGTTTTGGTCATCAAAGTATAGGAAAGATATCAACAAATTGGAGAGAATTCAGAGAAGATTTACTAGAACGTCGCTGGGGAAAAGTTATAGGGAAAAGTTAAATAAGTTAGGTCTTTATTCTTTGGAGCATAGAAGGTTGAGAGGGGATTTGACTGAGATATTTAGAATTATTTGGGGTATAGATAGAGTTGATGTGGAATGAGCTTCCAGTCAAAATGGCAGAGGCAGGCTCGATATTGGGATTTAAGGAGAAGTTGGATATGTATAGGGACGGGAAAGGAATTGAGGGTTACAGGTTGAGTGTAGGTCAGTGGGGTTAGGTGGAAGTAAGTATTCAGCATGGACTAGAAGGGCCAAGTTGGCCTGTTTCTATGCTGTAATTGTTATATAGTTATGGTAAATGGCTTTGTTGAGCACCTTTGCTCTGTCCATTGCAATAGTGTGGATCTCTCAGTGGCCACCTATTTCAATTCCCTGCCCCATTCCCTTGCCGACATAACTGTCCATGGTCTTATGCAGTACCAGACTGAGACCTCACGCAAATTGGAGGAGAGACACCTCATATTCCTATAGGGCACCGTCCAACCGGATGGGATTAATATCAACTCCGTTAAGAGTAGGAGAGATTGAAACAAGAGGACATGAGTTAAGAGTTAAGGGGCAGAAGTTTAGAGGTAACATGAGGGGGAACTTCTTTACTCAGAGAGTGGTAGCGGTGTGGAATGAGCTTCCGGAGAAATAGTGGCGGCAGAGTCAATTTTATTATTTAAGAAAAAGCTGGACAGGTATATGGATGAGAAGAAGGTGGAGGGTTATGGTCATTGTGCAGGTAGGTGGGACTAGAGAGGAGTGTTTGGTTCGGTGCAGACTAGAAGGGCCTAATGGCCTGTTTCCGTGCTGTAATTGTTATGTTATGTTATATTATTATGTTAACTTCTCTGGTTTTTGCTAAATCCCCTTCCCCCATCGCCTCCCTCCAGCTCTGACTCTCCCTATTTTCTGTTTCCTTTTGCACAGAAATTATAAATTCTTAACTCTCCTCTTATATCCAATTAACACCTTTTATGGGTCTGGGTTCCTCCCCGTTCAGCATTATCTGAAGTCTGCTCTTGGCTCATTCTTCTTATTCCTTGAAGAAAGGCTCAGGCCTGAAACATCAGCAATATATCTTTGCCACATTTTTTGACACAGTAATAAGACTGGCTGAATTCTTTCAGCGTTTTGGTGTGTATTTACAACAATCACAATGTTTGCAGGCTTTTGTGTTTCACTGAAGTATCCTCATTCCCGCATTGCAAGGGGTCTTTGGATCTAGTGAGAACTTCTCTTTCAGTCTTGGTGCACAAATTTCAGAGGGTCTTGATGCAGCATAACACTGCATGACCACATAGACATTGACCTCTGGTCCACAGATGGCCAGGTCAGTTTCTGTTCATTGTGAGTCCCAGGATGTTGATGGTGAGAAAATTGGCAAAGATAATGCCACTTCATATCGAATCAAAATGGAAAGGCTTCCTATTATTGGAGATGATCATTGTCTACTATTTAAGGATGGCTTGCCCTATCGAATCAAAGCTTCTTTCAGTGAAGTGGGATTTTCATCAGAACCCATGCAAATTAAACCTGAAGCTATTCCCATGTGGGTTTCTTTTGACATCATTACTTCTCCCACTACCACTTGATTTTGTAGGTCTGTAACATAATGAGAGTGTCTCTACCATATTGAAGCGGGCAGGACTTTGAAGTTCACAAGAAACAGGAGACCATCTCTGAACAGAGTAGTGGGGCTTGATTCAAACAACAACATCTAACTTTGTGAAAACTACCTTTGGGATTACAGAAATTCTTTGTAGCGGATATGTGTTTAGAATTTCACTCTTGAGCAGCTATTGGTGGACATGGCAGATTATCTCAAGGTGAACAAATGTTGTGAATTTCCTCAGCATCCAGGAAATGTTAACCTGTTATAAACAATTCTCCCACAGAAGAGGGAACAGTTAAACAAGAAAGTCTGCAAATGCTGGGGTTGAGTATATACTGGTTACCCCATTCTGAAGCTCTTAAAGCCTTTTGTTTCTTTGTCAATAACACACCAAAGCAGTCCCTCTCCATCACCAACCTCCTCTTCCTGTCAGAACTTGTCCTCGCCCTCAGTAACTTCTCCTTTGGCTCATCACACTTTTCTCCCACTTACACACCACTGACAATCTATAATTCCCAGGATTCTCCCTATTACCTTTTTTAAACAAGGGGCCTACATTTGCCATTCTCCAATCCTCCAGCACCACCCTACAGCCAAAGAAGATTCAAAGATCATCGCTACTGCCCAGCTATCTCTTCCCTCACTTCCCACTGCAGCCTGGGTATTTCGTGTCTGGCCCTGGGGACTTACCATTCTTGATATTTTTATGAAGATCCAACACTTCAACTTCCTTAATCTCCACATTGTCCAGCACATGTGCCTGTTCTATTTTGACCTCACCCTGATCAAGGTCCTTTTCTCTCATGAATACTGATGCAAATAATTCATTTAGGACCTCCCCAACCTCATCTGCCTCCTTTATCCACCTTTGATCTCATCATCCTTCTGTTCTTCACATATATGGGGTTCTCCTTAATCCGACATGCAAGGCCTTCTCATGCCCCCTTTGAACTCTCCTAACTCCTTTCTTAAGTTGCTTTCTGTCTACCATATACTTATCACAAGCCCTTCCTGTTTCCTGCTTCCTATCTCTAATATATGCTTCCTTCTTCCTTTTTACTTGTTGCCTCACCTGTTTCATCAGCTATGATTTCCTTTCCTACCATCTTTTCCTTATCCCAGTGAGACAAACTATCTCGAACCATGCACAAGTGGTCCCTAAACTTCTCCACATTACCTCTGTGCTTTCTCCCTTGAACATCTGTTTCTAATTTATTCTCACTAGTTCATACCTCATCCCTTCATAATTAGCCCTTTCCCCAGTTAAGACTTTCTCAGCTTGACTATCCTTTTCCATAGCTATGTTGAAGCTAAGGGAATTATTCTCACTTTCACCAAAATGCTCCCCCACCGGGAGGTCCACCACCTGACCAGGTCCATTCCCCAGAACCAGTGTGGCCTCCTCTCTAGTCGACTGGTCCACGTACTGTGTCAGGAATCCTTCTTGTGCACACCTGATAAATTCATCACCATCTATCCCTCTTGCAGACAATAGATATTAGGGAAGTTAAAGTCACCCATAACTACAACCCTGTATTTCTCGCACCATTCCAAAATCTGCCTGTTCCTTGGTGTCCCAAGGACTATTTGGGGGCCTATAGACTATTCCCAGCACAATGATAGTTCCCTTCCTATTTCTGACTTCCACCCACACCAACTCAGTGGACACTCCCTCAGCAGCATCCTCCCTTTCTATAGCTGTGTTACTATCCCTGACCAGTAAAGCTACTCCACAGCCCCCTTCCCCTTTTCTAACTCCCACCCTATTCCATTTAAAACACCAAAACCCTGCTGGTACCTGAATCACCCAATCCTGCCCTTCCTCCAGCCAAGTTTCAGTAACGGCCACAACATCATAGTTCCACGTGCTCTAAGTTCTCTAAGTTCTTTACTCCTAATACAGCTTCAGAATTGTCCCTTGATATTTGTAATAGCTCCAAGCCATACAGGAAGGGAGCTACCTGCAAGTTGTATCACATATAAATGGTGTGCCAGAATGCTTTTGATCAGATGGGCCAACCACTGTTTCTTTATTCATTGGGGTTTGATCTTCTGGGGGGAATGAAAGGGGATTGGCAATTGCTTGAAGCTTATATGGAGAGTGGGCATCTGAAGACTTGAGCATTATTGTAGATCTCTCAGTTCAGTCATATATTAGTAATATCTGTGGCAAGAGTGTCCACATATCAATTTAGCCGAATTGACTTTAAAGCCTCTTAATATCTGTAGAGGTCGTCGAAAGAATCAAAGACTTGTTGATCTAAACCAAGGCTTTTATTAGCAAAAGACAGGAGCTCTTCACAGGTGGCCGACCAGTCCGGAATGATCCGACCTGGCTAGGGACACAACCTTTTAAGGCCCAGACAATAGGCGTGGCTTAGCTCTCAGCCAATTGCTGTAAGCACAGTCTAGATACAGTAACTATATACACTATGTACATTGGTGATAGATCTGTACTATCACATTCACCCCTTCTTGGAGAACTGACCCTGAAAAAAAACAAAAAAACGAGGGAGAGAATGAAAGGAAGAGGTAGGTTAAGGACTGTAGCGGTCAGGGGGTCTGACCATCCGGCGTGACCGCCGTGGTGCCGGGATTGGGGTCGCTGGAGTGGTGTTGCCAGCGGGCTCATCGGGTGTGACTGCTCCTTCGCTCAATTCCCCAGTCGTGTTGTCGGCAGGGTGGCCTGGGTCGTTGGGGTGCTGTTGGTCCTTCTGTTGAGGCACAGGGCCTGGGGAATAAAGAGTTGGGGAAGGTTGGGTTGGGGGGTTTGCTGGGTCTACCGCGTCCTGAGCTAGGTCCCGCACCGAAACAGTGTCCTCCCGCCCATTTGGGAACTCAACGTAGGTGTAATGTGGGTTTGCGTGGAGTAGAGTTACTCGGTCGACCAAGGGGTCGTTCTTTGAGTGCCGGACGTGGCGTCGCAAAAGGACGGGGCCAAGGACGGTGAGCCATGCCGGTACAGTGGTTCCTGATTCGGATTTCCTCAGGAAAAGGAACATCGTTTCATGGAGGGTGGCATTTGTTGCGGTACATAGGAGGGAGCGGATGGAGTGTAAGGCACTAGTGAGAACCTCCTGCCAGTGAGAGGTGGAGAGACCTTTAGACCGGAGAGCCAGTGTAACCGCTCTCCATATGGTTGCATTCTCCCTCTCGACCTGGCCGTTACCGCGTGGGTTATAGCTCGTGGTCCTGCTTGAAGCGATACCACACTCCAGAAGGTACTGTTGCAGCTCTGCGCTCATGAATGAGGACCCCCTATCACTGTGGATGGAATTGGGGTACCCGAAGATGGCGAAAATACTGTAAAGGGCCTGTATCACTGAGGTGGCAGTGGTGTCTGGGCAGGGCACAGCGAACGGGAAGCAGGAGTACTTGTCGATGGCCGCAAGGATGTAGTTATTACGGTTGGTCGACAGTAGGGGCCCCTTAAAGTCTACGCTAAGACGCTCGAAGGGGTGGGTGGCTTTGATAACGTGGGAGTTATCCGGACGGAAGAAGTGGGGCTTGCATTCAGCGCACACCGAACAGGCTCGGGTCATGGAGCGGATCTCCTCGACTGTGTAGGGTAGGTTGCGCGCCTTCATAAAGTGGGCAAACCTAGTGACCCCTGGATGACAGAGCGCCTCATGGAGTTTCTGTAGTCTGTCCATCTGTATGCTGGCGCACGTCCCCCTGGAGAGCGCGTCAGGCGGGTCATTGAGCTTACCAGGCTGGTACAGGATGTCATAATTAAAGGTGGAGAGTTCGATTCTCCATCTGGCGATTTTGTCGTTTTTTATCTTACCACGCTGGGTGTTGCTGAACATGAAGGAGACCGCGCGTTGATCAGTCAACAGTGTAAAGCGCCTCCCAGCGAGGTAATGTCTCCAACGACACACCCCTTCAACTATGGCCTGGGCCTCCTTCTCAATCGAGGAGTGTCTACTCTCCGGACCCTGGAGGGTTCTGGAGAAGAAGGCTACAGGCCGACTGGCCTGGTTCAAGGTGGCTGCCAGGGAGAAGTCGGATGCATTGCTCTCGACTTGAAACGAGACAGACTCATCGATCGCGTGCAGTGTCGCAACGGCGATGTCGGATTTGATTCGATCGAAAGCCGCTCTGGCTTCGGTCGAGAGGGGAAAGGAGGTGGTCTTGATAAGAGGACGCGCCTTGTCGGCGTAGTGTGGAACCCATTTGGCGTAATACGAGAAAAGGCCCAGGCAGCGTTTGAGCGCTTTCTGGGCATGTGGGGGGGGGGGGGGTAAGTCCATTAGGGGACGCATGCGGTCAGGATCTGGCATGATTGTCCCGTTTTCCACCACACAACCTAGAATAGTGAGTCGTGTGGTCCGGAAGACACACTTGTCCAAATTGTAAGTCAGGTTCAGCCGACAGGCAGTTTGAAGAAATTTGTCTAGGTTGGCGTTGTGGTCCTGCGTGTCGTGGCCGCAGTTGGTGATATTGTCCAGATACGGGAAGGTAGCGGTTAGCCCGTTCTGGTCCACCATCCGGTCCATTTCCTGCTTGAAGACCGCGACACCATTTGTGACCCCAAATAGTACCCTGAGAAATTGATATAGCCGCCCATTCGCTTCAAAGGCTATGAATGGTCGGTCCTCACAGCGGATCGGGAGCTGGTGGTAGACGTTTCAAGTCAATGGTGGAGAATGTGCGGTATTGGGCAATCTGGTTCACCACATCCGTGATGCGTGGCAGGGGGTACGCATCCAGGAGCGTGAAGCGGTTAATGGTCTGGCTATAGTCGACCACCATCCATAATTTTTCCCCGTTCTTGACAACCACCACCTGGGCTCTCCAGGGGCTTGAACTGGGTTCGATGATGCCCTCATCCAGCAATCTACGCACCTCACTCCTAATTAATTGCCTGTTTTCATAACTATATCGCCGACTTTTGGTGGCCACAGACTTCCAGCCAGGGGTGAGGTTTGCGAAGAGTGCTGGCGGGGCAATCCGGAGTGTGGAAAGGCCGCAGGATTGGCCCCGGGGCATGGGGGCAGGTTGCTCGGGTGCTTCTGGGGTGGGGCGATGGCAGACCGAGAGGGGGGCGTGGGGTCCCCCATAGTGTAGGGACACCGTTCGAAACTGACACTGAAAGTTTAATCCCAGCAACACTGGGGCGCACAATTGGGGAAGGACAAATAATTTGAAGTGGGTGACTGTTACGCCCTGTACTTCCAGCGTGGCGATGCAGTACCCCTTTATCCCGGTCGAGTGCGACCTCGTCGCTAATGAGATCCTCTGAGTAGTGGGGATAATGTCAAGTCCCCAACGGAGGGCCAGATCTGGCTGGATAAAACTGTCAGTTGACCCAGAGTCAAATAAGCAATTGGTGTAGTGTCCATGCACTTTAATCAGTTCCATTGCTCTGGTGAGGGGATGAGAGCATTGCTGGTTTAGTGTTATTGAAGCAGTTGACAGGGGAGTTTCGCATGATGACGTCACGCAACGGGATGACGTCACGCAACAGGATGACATCACGCAACGGGATGATGTAATAGACGTAGTCAACGCTGGAGGAGCAAGTGGGAGGAACTCCTGGAAGTGCTGTTGTGGCGGCGTCGGCGGATGACAGGTAAGTAGTGGGGTTTGTAGTTGCTCGCAGTTGGCGGTGGGTAGGTCATCGGTCGTAGTGGTCGGGCCCCAGCGGTCATCAGCGATGGACGTTAGGGTGAGTACCTGGTTGGCCGCGGGGGTGGCTGTGGCAGCGGCAGCAGCAGCGGTAGCGTCGGCCCCGGGAGTGTCTGTGGCGGCGGCAGCAGCAGCGATAGCGTCGGCCCCGGGGGTGGCTGTGGCGGTGGCAGCCGCAGCTGTAGCCACAGTCGGGTCTGAGGCCGGGTCGAGTGTTCCGCACGGGGGCGAGAGGCGGGCCAACACCATGGTTGCGAGGGTGGGCTGCCCCTTCCGGGTTCGGAGTCTCCGTGACATCAGGCGCTGCTGTGCAGGGGAGCCCTCGCTCTCATTGGACGAAAGCTCTGGGGAAGAAGAATTTGAATGGGATAGTGGCGATTGGGCTTCACACGAGGCACTGTGTTTGCCGGCGGCCATTTTAGACCTACAGACTGCAGCAAAGTGGCCCTTTTTAAGGCACTTCTGGCACCTGGCTTTTCTTGCTGGGCACTGGGACCTGCTGTGCTTGTCCCTCCCGCAGAAATAACATTTTGGGTTCGCACGGGTCAGTGTAGCAGCAGCCAACAGGCCGTCAGTATCTCGGGGGGTGGTAGGGTAGAAGGGCACTCTATTCACATCAGAGCGTGGGATCCAGTCCCTAGAGAACTCAGTGGACTTTAAGGCTGCATCCTCCATTGTGATTGCAATCCGGGCCACGTCCTCTAGTTTTTCTACCCCTTGCTCGAGCAAGCGCAGCCTCACTTCGTTCGATCGGAGCCCGGCCACATAGGCATCCCGGACGAGATCGTTTGTGATCTCGGCAGCAGTTTTGTCCACACAGTTACAGTCCTTGCCCAACACCTTTAATACTTGTAAATATGCCCTGCTGGACTCGCCGGGCTGTTGCTTCCTCGACGCAAGCACGAGCCGGGGATGAACTCTGTTCACCGGTTGATCATATAGTTCTTTCAGTACCTTTATGGCTGCGGTGTAAGTGGTCTCATCCTGGATGTTCTCGTAGACTCTCAAGGACACCATAGACAGCAATAATGTTAGACGCTGGTTATCCTCCTCCACCTCAATGAATCTCAGGAAGTTTTCAAAGTTCAGCAGCCAGAAGTTAAAGGCTTTGAAGGCTGTAGCTGACTGTGGGTCGATATTAAGTTTTTCTGGCCGAGTTAAACGCTCCATCCCTTTCAAAAAAAATTCTTTTTGCTAATAAAATTGTAGAGCTCGTCGAAAGAACTAAAGACTTGTTGATCTAAACCAAGGCTTTTATTAGCAAAAGACAGGAGCTCTTCACAGGTGGCCGACCAGTCCGGAATGATCCGACCTGGCTAGGGACACAACCCTTTGAGGCCCAGACAATAGGCGTGGCTTAGCTCTCAGCCAATCGCTGTAAGCACAGTCTAGATACTGTAACTATATACACTATGTACATTGGTGATAGATCTGTACTATCACAATATCATCAACACAATTGGAGAAAATTACAAGAATTAATCAATTGAAAATTCTTGTAGCAAAGGAAATATAATCATCAAAAATATGCCCTTTTGGAATTTCCTTTGTGTAATGAGACAGGTTAATTAGTAAATTGATATTTGAAAGATCTCCTGGGGTTTTTTTTTGGGGGGGTGGGGGAAAGGTCTGCATACCAAGATAGAATACTGTCTGCATTTCAGGAAAGACACAGATCAGTAAAAAATGAGAATCTTGATCTTTAAAGTCAGTTTTATAAGTTTGAGGGAATCATTGGCAGAATATGGTAGGAAATTGGATGCAACAAGTTTGTCAGCTTCTAAGTAACATACATGTAATAAAATGCTTTAAAAATACCCAATGGCACATTCCACCAAGAGATTAAAAGCAATGGAAACAAGTGTTTCCATTGCACGGCTCGCTCAGAAGGATTGTATTGATGTGGGGAAGAATGGTGAGCTCAGGGATAAGATCCTAAGATGTAGTCGCAGAATGAGGATGTTTAGCTCAGTGAATCTGCTCTGCTATTCACACCATGGCAGATATCATTTTCCTTTCAACACATTCTCCTGCCTTTCCTCATAACCTTTGTTGCCCTTACTAACAAGAATCTAACAATCTCAACTTTAAATATAGCCAATATCTTGGCCTCCACAGTCAAATGTTGCAACAAATTCCATAGATTCACCACCCTCTGTCTGAAGAAATTTCTCCTCATCTCCGATCTGAAGGGACATCTTTACATTTTGAGGCTGTTCCCTCTGGTCCAAGACTCTGACATGAATGAAAACAACTTATCCACATCCACTTTATTCAGCCCTTTCAATATTGGGAAGGTGTCAATGAGATTTCTCTCCTTCACTGCATTTCCCCCACCCCACCCACCAACGAGTACAGGCACAGACACATCAAACACATCCTCATGCGTTAACCTCTCATTCCTGGGATCATTCTTTTAAACCACCTCTGGTCCCTCTCCAACACCAGCATATCCTTTCTTAGATATGGGTGGAAAAAGGATATTCTGAGATTATAGAAAGCATTTTAGGAAGCAGCTTATAAGTAACATACATGTAATAAAATGCCTTAAAAATACCCAATGGTACATTCCACCAAGAGATTAAAAGCAATGGAAACAAGTGTTAGGTGCACGGCTCGCTCGAAAGAATTGTATTGATGTGGGGAAGAATGGTGAGCTCAGGGATAAGATCCTAAGATGTAGTCGCAGAATGAAAATTGACAGAGCAGAAAAATTGATGGACTGTATATAAATAAAAGAAACTAAAAAGAGCTTCTATAGCCTGTAAAAAGGAAGAAAAATTACAAAACTTTGTCTATATAGATGATGACACAAGAAATGGGCAATAGGAAATAATGAGTGTTAAATATATTGGCTGAAGGATTCAATATTTTGCCTATAGTCTCTTCAGTTTTGAATGTGTAGAAGTTCCAAGTAGAGGGCAGCCAAGGGGCTTATTACATTGAGGAAGATTAATTTCTCCAGACTTTGTCTTCGAGTGAATTAAAAACTAGACATTTTTCCATATTTGGAGATTTTAAAAATTATGACTGCAGATTTACGACAGTGAAAATCTTCCAAAAATTTCCCAGGGACCTGTTCCACAGAGGATTGAAAGGGGAATATGCCTGTCCTGATGTAGGTTTCTTACATTAATTCCTGAGATGAACCGATTGTTTTATGAAGAGTAATTGAAGAAGAGTGAATCACAGATACCAAAAGTTTTGAAGAATGAGAGAGGGTCTCATTGGGACAGACTATTCAGCAAGAGAGATGTGTCTCTTCTTGCAAATGCTAGAAAGACGGAGCAATTAGAGACAATCTAATTCAAATCCAGATGAGGTTTCTTCATTCAGAGGGCTAGACCCCTTGGAATCCTCAACCTCAGAGTGAAGTGGATGCTCAATTGTTGAGAATATTCTTCCTCTGGATGTCAAGAAAAATCAGAGGTATTGGGAATCAGACAAGAAAGAAAGCTGGAGACATCGGATCAGCCATGGTGTTGATGATAGTGAGGCAAATGTCTGTCTAGCCATGAGAATATTTTGGTCCGGGTGCTTATAAGCATGGATCTTCCAAGCAACAATGAATCATAGATTTTGAAAAGTAATGAAACATAATACAGTAGATAGAAAACCAGAAGAAAGTCCTGAGAGGAGAATGGTGACATGAAGTTGACACATCAACCTGGTGAGGACAAGGTTCAAGGAACTTGAAATGGGACATGTGCAGAACACAACCTGGTTTGAGAACAGGAAACCTGTGGATATGGTGATTTGGAGATACGATTGCTGTTGGGGAAGTGTGTCATGGTGCATAATTAAAGAGAAATAACTTT
Organism: Narcine bancroftii; assembly: GCF_036971445.1. NCBI lineage: Eukaryota > Metazoa > Chordata > Chondrichthyes > Torpediniformes > Narcinidae > Narcine > Narcine bancroftii. Next base: position 59,733,840 of record NC_091477.1, read on the forward strand.
TTTCCTCACTGACACCATGCAGCAAGAGATATATGTAGATTTAAGGAGAAAACAGAGGCCCAAGATTATCTTGGATCATTACAACATGGGCAATTTAGCAGAAGGTGGATGGTCAGATTTTTAAAAGTGAAAATGGGTCATGTGCCTTTTTTGAAAAGGAGGATTGGTCTAAGCAACATTTAGCTGTGCCTTTTTCCAGCCCTGCAAAAGTGACTCCATTTCATTGCCAGTGTGCTGCTCCAGTGGAAACAAGCCCGCTTGTAATATTTAGCCTTAGCAAACATCCATTTATTTTTGCTACTCAACTTTTTCAAAGCTGGCTCTATTGAAAGGTGCTCATATATGGATGAATGATGCAAGATTCTGTTTGCTATTTCTATCACAACCACCATTCTAATTCAAAGCACTACAACAGTTTCCTCTGAATGTGTATGAATATTCATCAGTTCCTTGGGATCACATCCGACTCAAGTTTGTGGATTCTGAAATGGCTGGCAAGTGTAATACAGGAACTGCAAACTCTTCCTCAATTGCGACAAGAGGGATTGGATGGGACATGTATGCAGCAGATTCAGACGATGTGCACTCCTTCCACTGTAGAGTCTTGATGTGCTTTCAGTGCTAGTACTCCTGGTTCTCAGAAGCTCCATGTATGTTCCATCTCCCCGTTTACCAGTCTTGAACTGGAGCAAAATCTACATTGTGCCTCTGTTGGCCAAGATTTTAGAAAGAAAATTTTAATTTTAAATTTAGACAATCAGCATGGTAACAGGCCATTTTGGCCCATGAGTATGTGCTGCCCAATTTATAGCCAATTACCCTGCAATCCCCAGTACATTTTGACCGAAGACCCACGCTGATAGGAAGAGAATGTACCAACTCCTTACAGACAGCATGGGATTTGAACCATGGTCCTGATCGCTGGTGCTGTAAAGGCATTGTGCAAATCTCTACACCAACTGTGCCACCCTTACAGCAAAATTTGCAATGTTACTGCCTCACTGAGAGCAGTTTCCACATTTCTGCAGAAATGCCTGCAGAACAGAAATCCTGACGTCACCTGATTAAAGTGGACTTCTCACCTCTGTTCCAGTATTTAACTCCCTGTCTCTGAAACACAATCTGCTGGAGAACTCATCAGATCATGCAGGGAAGAAAAGAATTGTCAATGTTTTCTTGCTTTCCCGTCAGACTCTTGATTGAGTTTTTTGAGGAAATCAATTCATGAAGTTAGGATGGTAGATGTGGTCTGTGTGTATGAATTTTCGTAAGGCTGTTTCAGAAGGTCATGATCCTTTGAACCTTGGCTGATGGATTCAGAATTGGTTTGCCTGTAGAAAGCAAAGAGTAGTAGTGGATGAAAAGTATTCTGACAGTGGAGGACCGCACGGATCTGTTCTGGGACACCTGCTCCTTGTGATTTTTATCAGAGAAGTAAAGGGATGGGTCAGTAAGTTTACAGATGATATAAAGGTTGAAGGTGCTGTGAGTAGTGTTGAAGGTTGCCGTAGGTTACATCAGGAAGTAGACAGGATGTAGAGTTGAGTGTAAAAGTAGTAGACAGAGTTTGATCCAGATAAATGTGAGGTGATGCATTTTGGAAGGACAATTCAGAAGGCTAAATGCAGGGTTAATGGTCAGATGTGGAAGAACAGAGTCCAAATCGATAGATCTCTCAAGGTTGTTGCGCAGGTTAAAGAGGCCAATGGGTTGTTGAGTTTCTTTAGTTGAGGGATTGAGTTCAGGATTTGTGGGGTGCTGTTGCAGCTCTATACACCTCTGGTGAGACAAGAGTATTGTGTTCAATTCTGGTCACCTCATTACGGAAGGATGTGGAAGCTATGGAGAGGGTGCAGAGATTTACCACAATGTTGCCTGGATTGGGAAATATATCTTACGAAGAGCTCAGGATTTATTCTTTGGAATTAAGAAAGATGAGAGGTGACTTAATAGACATCTACAAGATTCTGAGAGGCATAGATTAGGTAGGCCTCAACATTTCTCAACATTCTCAACATACACACATAGACATATCCACACATGCACCTACAAACACACCCACACACACTCACATACCCACACCCACCTACCACATACACACGCATGCACATACACATACATACCCACAAACACACATACTCACACCCACACACACCTACACACACACAAACACACCCACACACACTCACATACCCACACCCACCTACCGCACACATACATGCACATACACATACATATCCACAAACACACACAGTGGGGATCAGTGGGGATTGAGCAGTGGGATCAGTGTGCTGGTAAATGTTGACAATTCTAACGTCTCTCATTGATGCTTATCCAGTAGGTTTGTGTTATTCCAATCACTTTATCACCCTCTTCTTTCTCGCTAACAACATGTTTGGGGGGGCACGCTTGGCGTAGCGGTTAGTGCAATGCTGTTACAGCACCAGAGATCAGGACTGGGCTTCGAATCCAATGCTGTATGTAAAGAGTTTGTACGTTCTCCCCCTGCCGCCATGGGTTTTCCCCAGGGAGCTCTGGCTTCCTTCCACCATTCAAAACATACTAGGGCTGGAGGTTAATTGGGTGTAAATTTGGCAGGCACAATCTTGTGGGCCTGTTAACATCCTGTATGTCTAAAAATTTAAAATTTTTAATTTTTAAAATACTAAAATGCTTATGGTAAAAGGAAGGTTGATGAGGGCAGTGTAATTTTTTTTAAAATTGGACATACAGGTCAATTCGGCTGTACAGGTCCATGCTGCCGATTTTACACCCCACATTTTTGAAGGGTGGGAGGAAACCGGAGTCCCCAGAGAAAATCAACGCAGACATGGGGAGAACCTACAAACTCTTTTCAGACAGAGCGGGATTTGAACACCGGTCCTGATCGCTGGTGGTGTAAAGGCTTGGGGCTGACCACTACAGCAACCATGCCACCTTTTGATCAAGACCACATGATAAAATGGATAAATATTTTGCATAACTTTGCATTGATTTTCATAACGATGAATTAAACAAAGAATTTACTGTAATCAAAAATAAAATGATATTCATCTTTAAAGAGATATACAAGAATAAGATGAATTCAAAGAAAATTATCTCGAGCTTCGTCGAAGAATGAGATTCAAGATCTTAGTCTGCGCGGATATTACAACATATAATGCCATAGTCACTATGGTAACACTACAATCGTCTTTCTTAAAGGGATAGGCACAAAATTAACTAAGAGTCAAAAACACAAGGTTTTAACCTTTACAGTAGGTAACAGCCCCTTCCGACTGACAAGCCCGTGCCACGCACATACTCCAATTATCCTACAACCGCCATAGGTTTTGAAAATTGGGAAGAAACCTGGAGGAACGGAGAGAATGTTCAAACTCCCTGCAGACAGTGCTGGATACAAAGCTGCAGGTTAGCAGCTGTTCCCCTTCCACCATCAGACAAACTCAATCAGAGACTCGTTTAAGCACTCTGACGTTTGCACTTTATTGATTTTTTTAGCTCTGTATTGCAGTTTGTTTACATTTCTTTATTTGTTTACATGTGTATGTTGAATACAGTTTTCTTTGCACTACCAATAAGTGGTAATTCTTCATCACATGCAGGGAAAGGAATCTTAGGGTTGTATGTGATGTCATTTATGTACTCTGACATTAAATATGAAATCTAAATATATCTGAAATCTATATCTAAGTCTGTTCCTGAAATTTGACAAGGAAACTCACTTGTTAAATCCACATTCAAGGTTGAGGGAAAGGCAACTAAAAATATTTTGGCCTTTTCCCATAGTTTTGGAAATCTATTCAGCTGATCACTCTTAACCCAAAAATCTTTGTTAAATTGATTGAACTTACGCCATTCAATTATATCACTCTGAAAATTAATCAATCTCTCTTGAATTTCTGCATCAACGTCAGTGGGCTGTTCCTCAGATGGATCTAATATTCAATGAGCGTGCAGGATATTGAGGTTTAACAGGTCATAAATCTCTTATGTAGATCTGTGTATTTGCTTTAGGTGTTTCACATAAACAGTCCTGTCACCATCCTTCAGTGCCGCTGTGGTCATGTTCAGATTTGCAAATTATACAATTCCCCACGTCTGATGCTGCTCCAATAGACCAAGTTTTTTAAGGAAAGAAACATTGGTGGCCTTACTATCATGAGGCCATTGTATTTACCTTGGAAGGTCTTGTTCAATAAATTGATTTTGTCAAAGATATTGCCAGATTTCTGCATTTCCACCAACGAGTTTTTCTCAATGGTCATTTTGAGAAAGAAAAGAAACAATCATGTCCCAGAGGGCAACAAAACAACTAAGACAATTTCCTTTGGGCGGCCACCTCACCTGGGTATGGAGCAGCAGAGACCGGAAATGTTCGTCATCTCCTTCACACAGCTGCCAGAGTAGAGGGTCTTGAAGGGGATGTGATTGTATGACTGTTGAAAGCAAATAATTTAAACATCCTCCTGACATTGAAGCCACTAAGTGCTCCCTACAAACGACACAATGAACAGTAAAGAGTGAATGTATAACATTTTCTTGGGGAGGAGGGTGGATGATAAACCCTGTGTATTGTCCAACCATTGAAGAATCATCAGCATCAGTTACAAATGGAAAACTGCCCTCATGTCTGCAATTCCTAACTTCAAAAACAATCAGTCCCTTAGTATCTGTTTTAATCCTGCTGGCAAACAACACCTCTCCCATCAGCTCGTTTCCATTCCAGAATCTGGCAGAAGCCATGAGAAGAACCCATTCTCTTACAGAGTGGATTCATCTAACTGTAAAGAGCATTTGTTGAATTGTAATGTTTTTACCCCCTCCACAAATCTTCGTCCGCGAAGCCAAGCCAAAGAAGAAGAAGAAGAATGTAATGTTCATTTGCCCTCTCATCAATTCTTCTAGAAACAGTAGAATTATTCAAAGGAATCACCTGAATTTTTTTTGACAATTTACCTTCATGGCGACAGATATTATTAGGCACTATAGGCAAAATAGGTGAGTCAGCAACGTTATCGGCATGTTCCCTTGTAGCAATCAATTCACTTATCTCGAATAATGCAAGAAGACCCTTTTCTAATTTCTGTGATGCCTTCTCGCAAAATTATGTTGAAGAGTTTTGAATTAATCCAAGACCTTATCTTTCTTCTCTTCATGTCAGGCCTCTAAATGTTGTTTCATCTTCCTTGGCCTCAGGCTTCCTTTTGAAAATGTATTCAAATAAATCAAACACATGGGCAGGGTAGGGTTTTGCCAAGATGTAATAAAACTAGATGAGATATCTCTCTTCTTCTGGCGATCCATCCTGTAGGATGATGATGATGGATCCTTTCAGTCAGTTGGTGGGGTTTGATATGTGCATCCTGGAGGGGCTGGAGAGGCTGATCCTTGACGGGCACTAATTGCCACATATTTAGCAGGTGAGGCCTGGAGGGGCAACAGGGGCAGAAGTTCTGTTGTGGTGCTTCCTGTCCCTTTCCTCAGTTACCTCTTTGATTTTTTTTCAGCAGGGTCCACACCTTTTCTGATGGCGTCCCTCCACTGCGAGCGATCTTGATCCAGATCTTCCCATGTTGATGGGCCAATGTCAACTTTCTTGAGGCTCCTGTGCAGAATATCCCTGTACTGTAGTTGCTGGCCTCCTCGTTTTCAGGTCCTACTGGACAGTTGGCCATACAAGATGTCCTTGGGCAGTCTTCCATCAGGCATTCTGACAACAGGTCCTGCCCAGCGCAGTTAGGCCAACATCATCAAGATTGAAATTGCTGGCATTTCAGCTTGAGAAAGGACCTCGATATTGGAGACCTGGTCTCACCAGGGGATCTTCAACAGAGAATGTAGGTGACGCTGCTGCAATTGACGTAAGTCACTCTGATATGGACACCATGTTTCAGATCCATATAGCAAGGCTGATATGACAACGGCCCTGTACACCTTGCTCTTGGTGGCCAACCTGATGTCCTGTGACCAAGCCCGATCTTTCAGCTGCCCAAAGGCAAAGCAGGCCTTTCTGATTCTTGACTCAATCTCTACATTTAGAGAAGCTGGGGATGTTCCTGCGCTGCCCAGGTAGCAAAACATTTTGACAATATACGACATATATTCCACTGAAAGCAGCCAACTTTTTTTTTGCCGCAGAACTAATCGATAAAATTAATTATGAAAGTAACAAAAATTAACTATTACAAAATGAAAGCACTTATTCCAAGGATTAGCTCAAAAATGGGCATAAATTCTCTAGAAAATAATGAATAAAGGGGCGGAATTGTTGGTGTAGCAGTTCGTGCAACACTGTTACAGTGCCAGCCATTGGGACTGGGGTTCAAATCACGCACTGTCTGAAAGGCAGTTGTATTTTCTGCATGGGTCTCCTCTTGGGCCTCCAGTTCCCTCCCATCCATCAAAACGAACTGGGAGTTGGAGGTCAATTGTGTGTAATTGGGTGGCACGGCCTTGTGGTGCATGTCTAAATAGATTAAATTAAACTAAATTAAATTATGTAATACATGCCTTCTTCAATAAAAGCTAGCAAAAGGAAACATACAGTCACTGCCCATCATGAAAACTGGACGCAAAGCGAAGGTGCTTGCAGACTCGAGAAACATGAAACTGGTTCTATGTCAGTCAAACACCATCAGGTAGAAGCAAGGAATACGGTGAAAACAGTTAATTTTTGGCATTTATCTAGGTCATTCTTGGCTGTTTCCAAATGCCTCCAACCTTGAAAAAATTTTTGCATTGCTTGGCAACTATACAGCAATACAGCCAAAAACTATACAGTGACATCCTTTCCTTAGAAAAACATGGAACTTAGAAAACTCGCAGCACAATATAAAATTGTGCCGACCATGTCCCTACCTTAGAAATTACTTGGCTTACCCATAGCCCTCTATTTTTATAAGCTCCTTGTACCTATCCAGAAGTCTCTTAAAGGACCATAACTATCCACCTCAATTACCATTACCAACAGCCCATTCATTTTAGTACGAAGAATCAGAATAGGACATACGTGGTAAATGGGAGAGCATTGAGGAATACAGAAGAGCAGAAAGATTTAGGAGTAATGGTACATTGTTCCATGAAGGTAGAAACTCACGTGAATAGGGTGGTGAAGAAGGCTTTTAGTATGCTGGCCTTTATCAATCATTGCATGGAATATAGGAGTTGGGAGGTAATGTTGAGATTGTATAAGACGTTGGTGCGGCCTAATTTGGAGTTCTGTGTGCAGTTCTGGTCGCCTAATTATAGGAAGGATATAAACAGAGTGGAGAGAGTGCAGAGAAGGTTTACCAGAATGTTACCTGGGTTTAAGCATCTGGAGTATGGGGAGAGATTGGACAGATTGGGTCTTTATTCTTTGGAGCGTAGAAGGTTGAGAGGGGATCTGATAGAAGTATTTAAGATTATGAAAGGGATAGACAGAATGGATGTGGATAGACTATTTCCGTTAAGAGGAGGAAAGATTAAAACAAGAGGACATGAGTTAAGAATTAAGGGGCAGAGGTTTAGAGGTAACATGAGGAGGAATTTCTTTACTCAGAGTGTGGTAGCCGTGTGGAATGATCTTCCGGGAGAAATAGTGGTGGCGGAGTCAATTGTATTATTTAAGAAAAGGTTGGACAGGTATATGGATGAGAAGAAGATGGAGGGTTATGGGCATTGTGCAGGGAGGTGGGACTAGAAAGGGGTGTTTGGTTCGGTGCGGACTAGAAGGGCCTAATGGCCTGTTTCCGTGCTGTAATTGTTATATATATGTTATATATATGTTATGCTCCCACCACTCTATGCATAAAAAAGTACCCCTAACATCTCCTCTATTGGTTCTATCCCTTTACTTTCTATCGACGTTGTATTACTTTCTGAGTCTCTCCAGCATGTTTGTGCATTCCACTACAATCACAGTGTTTGTATTTTCCTGTTTTACTCCATAAATGCTAGAAGGTCACAGTTTGGGGACTGCACACACAGTTTTGATCATCATATTGGAGGAAAGAAGTTATTGCACTGGAGCAGGCACAGAGGAGATTTATATTACTGATGGTACTGGAAAATTGGAGCAACTAGGAAAAATTGAGTAATGTGGAGTTGCAATCATTGGAGCAATTGAGGCCAAGGTGGGACCACTGAAAGGTATAAAATTAGGAATAGGGATGAGGTCCTGAGGAAGGAATATAGAGAGTTAGGAAAGACGTTAAAAAGCAGGACCTCGAGGGTGCCTGTGCCACATACCAGAGAGGGTAGAAACAGGAAGTTGTGACAAATGAGTGTGTAACAAAGAGTTGGTTCAGGGGCCAGGGGTTCAGATTTCTGGATCATTGGGATCTCTTCTACAGAAGGCCTTACCTCTACAATAAGGATGGGTGGTACCTGAACTAGAAAGGGACCAATATCCTGGAGGGCAGGTTTGCTAGAGCTGTTGGGAGTGTTTAATCTAGTTTGGCAGGGGTGGGGGGGAAACAAAATGTGAGTGCAGAGATTAGAGTAGAAGGGAAACGGTGTTAGGGATGAGAAAGAAGAAAAAAGGTCAAAAATAAAATGCAGCAAAGAAGACAAAAAGGACAGGCAGGTGAAAAAAAAGCACGATAATTTGCTGTACAATAAAAATGCAGCAAAATCGGTAACAGATACTGGTCTGAGGGTAATGTACTTAAGTGCATGGAGCATTAAGAATAAAGTAGATGACCTTGTTGTACAGTTTCAGATCGAAAGATATGACTGTGGCCAGCACCGAGACATGGCTTAATGATGGATGTGATTGGGAGCTGAATGTCCAAGGGTACACAGTGTATAGGAAAGGTAGGTAGGTAGGTAATGGGGGTGGCGCGCCCCTGATGGTAAGCAATGATATTAAATCACTAGAAAGAAGGGATGTGGGGTCAGAGAGGTGAAATCTTTATAGGTTGAGTTAAGAAATGGCAAGGATAAAAGGACCCTAATAGCAGATATTTTCAGGCCCCAAATAACTGCCGGGAAGTGGACTATGAGTTACAGCTGGAAATAGAAAAAGCATGTCAGAAGGAAAATGTCAAAACAATTATCGGGATTTTAACATGAAAGGCAATTGGGAAAGTCAGGAAGGTACTGGATCTCAGGAGAGAGTTTGTAGAATGCCTACAGGATGGCTTTTTGGAGCATCTTGTTGATAAACCCACCGGGGGATCGGTGGTTTTGGATTGGGTGATCTGTAATGAATCTGAGGTGATTAGGGAATTAAAGGCAAAGGAACCCTTAGGAAGTAGTGACCATAACATGAGTTCAGTTTCAAATTTGAATAGGAAAAGCTGATATCAGATGTGTCAATATTTCAGTGGAACAAAGGGAATTACAGTGGGACACGTTGACTGGAAAAGTGAGCTCACTGGAGGCATGGCAGAGCAGAATAGAATGATATTTCTACAAGAAATAAAGTGCCGAATAGATATTTTCCAAAAAAAAACAAAATTATGAATGGAGGAGAAACTTCACAAATGTGGCTAACAAGAGAGGTTAAGGCTAAAATAAAATCAGAAAGAAGGGCAGAGAAGGAAGCAAAAATTCATGGGAAAACAGAGGACTGGAAATCTTTTTTAAAACGTACAGAAAGAGAGAAAGTCATTAGGACAGAAAAGATGAATTATGAAAGGAAGATGGCAAATAACATACAAAATGATACTAAGAGTTTTTAAAATATATAAAGAGACATGGGTAGATACAAGACCTATTGAAAATTATGCTGGAGAAATTATAATGGTAACAAAGGGATGGCAGAGGAACTAAATGAGTATTTTGTGTCAGTCTTTACTGAGGAAGACAATAGCAATAAACCTAATAGTCAGAGGTTTCAGGGAATAGAATTAAGTACAGTCAGGATTACTAGAGAGATAGGGCTTAGTATAATGAATGAACTAAAGATAGATAAGTCTCCCAGACCAGATGAGGTGCACCCATGGGTTCTGAAGGAGGTGGCTTTGGAGATTATGGAGGCATTGGAAATTATTTTCCAGAAATCATTGGACTCTGGCATGGTTCAGGAGGAGTGGAAGGAGGGAGGCAGAAAAAAGGAAATTATAGACCTATTAGTCTGACATTGGTAGTTGAAAAGTCATTGGAGTCAATCCTCAAGGATGAGTTTATGAAATACCTTGAGGTGTTGTAATACACGTCGAAAGAACCAAAGACTTGTTGATCCAAACCAAAGCTTTTATTAACTAAAAGACTGGAGCATATCACAAGTAGGTCGACTAGTCCAGAATAACCTGGTCTGACTAGGAGCAATCCTTTAAGACCTACCAGTAGGTGTGGCTACACTCTCAGCCAATCACAGTCATCCTACACTATGTGCATATGTACATATACACATTGGTGATAGAATCTGTACTATCACAGGTGCATGGCATAATAGGTCCAAGTCAGAAGGGATTGGAATTTTTTTTAGGTAATTTCATGTAGGATGGACAAGGGAGAGGCTGTGGATGATGTGTATTTGGATTTTCAAAAAGCTTTTGATAAGGTGCTGCATAAGAGGCTGCTTAATAAGATGGGAGCCCATAGAATTACAGGAAAGATATTAGACTGGGTGGGGCATTGGCTGATGAACAGGAAGCAAAGGGTGGGAATAAAGGGATCCTGTTCTGGTTGGTTCCCTGTTACTAGCAGTGCTATGCAGGGGTCGGTGTAGGGGCCACTTTTGTTTACAATGTACATTAGATTATGGATTAAACCCATGGCCCTTGGTTTTGTGGTGAACTTTGCAGATGACACCATGATAGGTGGTGAAGTAGCAAGTGTTGAAGAAACTGAAAGGTTGCAGAAAGATTTGGACAGTTGAAGAGAGTGGGCAAAGAAATGGCAGATGAAATACAATGTTGAGAAATGTATGGTTGGACATTTTGGAAGAGGAAATAAACAGGCAGATTATTATTTGGATGGGGAGAAAATTCAAAATTCGCAAAGGGACTTGGGAGTCCTTGTCCAGGATAACCTAAAGTTTACCGCCAGGTTGGATCGGCAGTAAAGAAAGCAAATACTATGTTGGCATTCATTTCTAGAGGAATAAAAAGGTGTTGATGAGGCTCTATGGGGCACTGGTGGGACCTCATTTGGAGAACTGTGTGCATTTTTGGGATGAAATAATGTTGGAGAGAGTCAGAGAAGGTTTACCAGGATGATCCCTGGAACGCAACGGCTAACATATGAGGAACATTTATTGGCTTTTGGACTGTATTCATTGGAGTATAGAAGAAGAGGATCTCTTAGAAACATTTTGAATGCTGAAAGGATTGAACAGAGTAGATGTGAATAAGATGTTTCCTTTAGTGGGTGAATCCAGGACAAGAGGAACAGCCTTAGAATTAGAAGGTACCCATTTAAAACGGAGATAAGGAGAAATTTCTTTAGCCAGAAGGTTATGGATTTGTGGAATTTGTTGCCACGTACAGCTGTGGAGGCCTGATCATTGGGGGAATTTAAGGAGGAGATTGTTAGGTATCTAATTAGTCAGGGTATTAAGGGATATGGGGAAAAGGCTGGAATTTGGAAAGAGATATGAGTTTAGCTCAATATGAAGTTATGGAACAAGCTCAATGGACTGATTGGCATACTCCTGTTCCTTTATCTTGTGATCTTGTGATGTACCTGGTCACGGATGAGGTAGGGGAGGTCTTAAATGAATAGTTTTTCAGTGTTCACAAGAGAAAAGGAACTTGGTCAAGATGAGATCTGACTAGAATAAGTGTATATGCTGGTGCATCTTGGGACTAAGAATGTGCTGGATCTTCTTAAAATCATTAGGATAAAAGGTTTCTGGGACCAAGTGAGATATATCCAAAGTTCATATAGGAAAGGGGGGTGGGGATTACTGTCGCGTTGGCAATGATCTTTCCACCCTCGCTGGCCACAGGTGACATACTGGAGGACTGGAGAATGGCAAATGTCTTTTTTTTTTAATGATAAGGAGAATCTGGGAATTATAGATCAGTGAGTCTTGTGTCTGGTGTGCAAAGTATTGGAGAGGATTCTTGGGGACAAGTAGATTTAGTGCATGTGGATTTTAATAGGAATTTGACAAGTCCCTAATGGTTGATTCAATCAGAAAGACATATGGAATGGGATCCCTTGCATTCAGAATTGGCCTGCTTGCAGAAACCAGAGGGTAGTCATGGATGGAATGTATTTTGCATGGACTTTAGTGAACTAGTGGAGTTCTGCAGGCTCTGTGTGGGACAACCTGTGGTTTGATTTGAACATATTAAATTACTTGGATGAAGAAGTATAGGGATGGGTCAGTAAGTTTGCAGATGACATAAAGGAGTTGTGGATTGTGTTGAAGGTTGTCGTAGGTCAAAACCGGATACAGACAGGATCCAGAATTGGGTGGAAAATTGGCATCTTGAGTTCGACTGGAGAAGTGTGCAATGATGCATTTTGGAAGGTCAAACTTGAAGGAAAAGTACATGGTTAATGGCAGGATTCATAACAGTATGGAATAACCAAGGGATCTTGGGGTCCAAATCCATAGATCTCTCCAGTTTGCCACGCAGGTTGATAAGACAATTAAGAAGGCTTATGGGATGCTGGGCTTCATTAGCCAGGGGGTTGAGACATAAGGTAATGTTGCACCTCTGTAAAACTGTGGTTAGACCATATTGGGAATATTATGTTCCGTTCTGGTCACCTTGTAACAGGAAGGATGTGGAAGCTATGGAGAGGGTGCAGAGGACATTTATCAGGACTTTAGGTAGGGCTTTTTCTCTTTGGAGTGGTGACTTGACAGATCTACAAGATGGAGAGGCATATATAGGGTGCACAGCCAGCACCTTCTTCCTGGGGTGAGAGCAGCAAATACCAGAGGATAGCTGCAAAAAGTAAGAGAGGAAAGTTTTGGGGGAGACTCAGGGTTAAGTTTTGTTTACACAGTGTGTAGTGGGTACCTGGAATGCATTGCCAGGAGTGGTGGTTGAGACTGCTATAATAGGGAGATTTTAGACAGGCACATGGATGGAAGAAAAAAGAGGGTTATGAGATAGGGAAAGTTTAGTTTTTTTTGTAAAGGTTTTCATAGGTCAGCACAACATGTGCTGAAGGGCCTCTGCTGTGTTGTAATGTGTATTGTTCTATTAAGTCTTATCCTTGAGAACAGGGTTTTGGTGACCTCTCTCAGGCTGGTCCAAAGAACAAACTGGAAAATATGAAAGTGATCAACCACAGCAGCCGAAAACAATCCTGCAGCAGGCAGTAGAGAGAGAACTCTGAATTCCATGGCAACACTGAGGTCGGAATCACAGCAAGTTCTATGATCTGTTGGGGCACACCCATTGGCTGGCTGTACCAGTGGCTCCACCCACAGACTCCTGAACAAAGGTGACTGTTCCACAGCCCCTCCTCAGTTTAGGGCAGTCGAGCAGCATGCATGAGCCTCCATTCTATTGTGAATCAATGCCTGTCAGTTTTGCATAACTTCCAGTCTTGTGGAGTATTGATGGTGCATCAATTTTATTCACAATAAATTTTGACAACGGAGCAGATCCTGAACCCAGAGAAGCTAGAAATCGACCCTCAATCGATTGAAGCATCTACTAACTTCGAACTCTGGCTGCGCTGCTTCAAGGCATTCCTGCAGGACAGAGAATGACAAACTACACTCAGGAATATCCAAGCCTCCTTTTTTTAATTTTTTCTCTCTCTTATCTTGGTATCTGTAGCCCACACATTGAACCACACAGTTCAACTTTTCAAATCGTCAGTTGTCATGAAAGAATTGGGTGATAATCACTCAAGGATGGTTTGCCATTCTATCATCATTTTTAAGCTCTAATTAAAAAAGATCAATCCTCCCAAACAACGTGTAGGGGCAATTAATAAAATAATGGATTTTGCAGAGTAATAGGCGGTATGGAACAACACATGATGCTAAACACCTTGACAGCTCAAGATTTCGAGAAGGACCTATTAATATATTAAAGAACTTCAGTAAAGTTGTTTAATTAGACAGGCTTGGATAAGTTCCATACTTCAACTCACTCCACACCTGACATGATGTCCTTACAAAATTAAAGGACTGACAATATCGAACCAAACAAGCTCAGAAACACAACCAGCTGCAAACATTTAATGGTAGAGTAAATATAACTGCATTCAATACAGATTTGAAAATAATGGTTCACTGATTTAACAGAATTAAGAGATACCAAGATGTAAGAAGACCAGATTTCTGGATGTTAATATTGTACAAATTTTCCCCTGCACCGCTGCAACCGTGTCTGCCTGTCCCGCATCGGACTTGTCAGCCACAAACGAGCCTGCAGCTGACGTGGACATTTACCCCCTTCATAAATCTTCGTCCACGAAGCCAAGCCAAAGAAAGAAAAAAAAAGAAGAATGTAATAAAAGTGATATTTGACTATATCCACAGCTTACCTGTCATATGGGTACTGAGCTGGAACAGGTGTCTATTCATGGTACAGAATCTGGAAAAGGCACTAGATAATTACTGTTCTAATGCTCAGTGAAATCAAAGATATAAACTCAATCTGGGTCAGATTAACACCTACTTGAAAATAATTTGGTAGGCTTGCCACAAAGTTTGGTGGATTTGTCGGTCGTTCTCTACAATCCACTGATCAAACAATTTCACCCACATTTTATAGTCAGTACAAAGACCCTCTTAATGTTGACAATTGCTTGGACATTTTAAAAATAATAGGCTTGAATGGAATTGACTATTCTGGCTCCTGTCCAGAATGACGAGGTCAAGCAGGCTATCTCTTCAGTTAAATTCAGAAATCTTTGCAGTGATATGTGGTCTGAATAAAGATATAGAAATTAGAGTCAATATAATGCAAAAATCATCTGGAAGAAAAGGGATTGTGTGATAAAATGAAAACAATGAAAAAGAAAAATCCAACAATATTTAAATTCTGAGGGCTGAGGGGAAACACTGGTGAAATGTTCCTGAACAGTGATCAGGTTTTGCCACACTGAAAGGATTGAACCCACTCATCTTTAACCTGTTAACATTTTCAGGTGATTGTCTGCAGTGTCACTTCAGTACCATATCTTGGAGAGAAGCTTCAAGGTTATCATGTTTACCTGCATATGTGCAGACATGGTTCAGATTTATTGTTAGAGTACATACATGACATCATCTACAACCCTGATTGTCTTTTTCTTGTGAACGAGGCAGAATCACCATTTATTGATAGTGCAAAAAAAAACTGTCCACTGTGTATACGTGAACAAATAAAGAAATGTAAATGAACTGACTGCAATACAGAGAGAGAAAAAAATCAATAATGAGCACAAGTACAAGTCCTTAAACGAGTCCCTGATTGAGTTTGTTGTTGAGGACTCCGATGGTGGAGGGGTAGCAGCTGTTCCTGAACCGGGTGGTGCAAGTCTTACGGCACCGATACCTTTCTTGATGGCAGTAGTGAGAACAGAGCGTGTGGTGGGTGGTGTGGATCCTTGAGGATTGTTCCTGCTCTCTGACGGCAGCGTTCCCTGTAGATGTTCTCGATAGTGGGGTGGGGTTTGCCTGTGATCTCCTGTGCTGTGTCCTTTTGGATGGTTGTATGTTCCCATACCAGCCCGAGATGCAGACAGTCAGCACACTTTCCATAGAAATTTCTGTAGAAATTTGACAGGGTGTTTGTTGTCATACCAAACCTCTGCAATCTTCTGAGGAAGTAGAGGCACTGATGCGCTTTCTTCAATGCCATTAGTGTGTTGGGTCCAAGAAAGATCCTCTGAGATAGTGACTCCCAAGATCTTAAATTTGTTCACCCTCTTCACCTCTCATGATGATCACAGAATCGTATACCTCTAATGTTCCCTTCCTGAAGACAACAATCAACTCTTTGATTTTGGTGACATAGAGTGCAAGATTGTTGTTTGTGCACTTCAAGTTTTCAATCTCCTTCCTATATGCTGACTCATTACCCCTTTTATACAAACACTACCATTCTATCATCAGCGAATTTGTAGATGATGTTGTCATACCGACTCTCATAGCCGTCCGTGTAAAGTGAGTAGAACAGGGGGCTAAGAACATAGTGTGACAAAGTATATAGATATATATAGATATATTTTTGGGAGATAAATTGGGAAAGGTTTGTTAGAGTAGGTCACATAAAAACACTTTAAAACAAATCTTATTTAAAATACTGGAGCTTTGCCCCATGGTAGACAGACATATTGGCTCCAGAGCTTTTGCAAGAGCTTTTGAAGTGGGCTCAAGAAACTTCACTAATGGATTGTTGTTTCCAAAAGGCAACAGATGAAAGAGCTTGTTGGTGCAGCTTGCTGTTGCAAGAGGGTCAGGTGATTTTGCAAGCAGAGAGAGAGTCAAACAGGCTTTCTCTCAGAGAGTGGGCGGGGGGAGAGAGAGAAAGAGAGAAGGAAAGAGAGAGAGAGAGAGAGAGAGAGAGAAAGAGAGAGAGATCACTTGTACAGTGTTACAGGCAGTAGAAGTATCTGGGACTGGAACAGGACAAGTTGGCAAGCTTATGGAAAGCCCAGTTGTAAGACGGCTTGGTCAAAGCCTTTGTGGTTCAAGCAAGAGAAAGAGGACTGGAATACGGGAAACAAAAAGGAATTCTGTGATGATCTGAAAGAAAGAGGTTATCATCTGGAGAACCCTGAAGGGGGAAGTTATAGCAGCAAGGCTGATTAAAAAGGAACAAAAAATCTCTCTGAAAACCGACAAGAACCTTCCTGAGCAGTAACCATTTACTTCTTAAGCACCAAAGCGTGGTGAACTTCAGAAATGTTAAACTCTGTGTACAGCATAAGAATTTCCTGAAACCAGTGAACTTGGAGGAATGAGAGTGAGATTGGACTGTAAACCAAAGAACTTTTCTGAACTTACACATACATTACATACACATGCGCTTAGAATTAGAAGGGGGTTAAGTTAGGTTAAGTATGTCAATAGAGATAAGTTAAAGTTTGATTCTATTTTCATGTGTAAAGCAACTTTTGTTTAAGTATCCATTTGTCATGGTAACTATCTATTGCTGCTGGGTTTTATGGTCCTCTGGACTCATAACAATAGCCCAGTGGTGCTCCAGACCTGGTGGAGATTGTGGAGATGTTCTTACCAATCCTCACTGATTGTGGTCTGGAGCTGTTTGGCTTACTCAATAATAAAGGAATATATCATAACCCTCATCCATTCTCCATGGAAAGTCCAGCCGATATGATTATTGCTCTATTGAAAAGTTATCCTCCTCAAGAATCTGACCTGCTGGGGCACAAGTCCAAATGTGCTTTTGTCCTGCACTAACGATATCAAAGAGACACTTCAAGAGTCAGTCAGCTACTCGGTTTTGCAGGAAGGCACAACTAAATCTAATCGGAACATCATGGCCATTGTAATAAGGGTAGATATGGATCTCAGTGTGAATAAGCAGCATGTTTACTGGGTGATTGTTCTCCTCCCTTGGCTGAATGGACCCAACCCAAATGTGGTGCTGCTGATTCACATCAGTATTCCTACCAGCTCTTGTTAAAGTCAAAATATCTTGCAGCATTTCTCCCTCACTTCAAACCACACCTATTTGAAATTTACATTTACTATTGTCAATACCCTCTGAAGAGCACTTAGATTTATTCCATTCAGTCTTCTACGAACATGACTTGTTTATATAGAACATGGAACGTTACAGCACACTACAGGCCCTTCGGCCAAAATGTTGTGCCAACCTATATAAATCTACTCACCAAACAAAATTTTCCCCAGCTCACATCCATAGCCCTCTAATTTCTGCCTGTCCAAGAGTCTTTTAAATGTCCATAATGTTCCTGCCTTCACCATGACCACTGTCAATGTATCCCAGGCACCCAATTACTCTGCTTGTAAAAAAAAAATTGCACTTGACATCACCCCTAAACTTACCATCCCTCACCTTGTACAGATCTCTTCTAGTGCCCCAGGAAAGAACATGCTGGCTGTCCACCTTACCTAGGTCTCTTCGTAATCTTGTAAACCTCTATTAACTCACCTCTTGGCCTTTGCTCCAAGAGAAAAGTGTTAACCTTGCCTCATAAGACATAATTTCCAATCCAGGCACCATGCTGGTCAATCTCCTCTGCACCCTCATCTGAGGCAACTAGAAATGAACGTCATATTTCAACTGTAGTCTAAACAGAGTTTTCTAGAGCGATATCATCACCTCACAGCTATTGAACTCAATCCCTCAACTAATGGAGGCCAGCATACCATAAACCTTCTTAACAATCCTATCAACTTGCATGGCAACCTTGACAGTTTATTCAGCATGGACAGTGCAACAATGCGACAGCACTTGCAACAGGGTCTGAATCCATTGCTGACTGTAAGTAGTTTGTATGTTCTCCCTGCGTCTCCATGGGTTTTCCCCAGGGGCTCCGATTTCCTCCCACCATTCCATACCCAGGGGTTGTAGGTCAATTGGGTGTAATTGGGTAGCACAAGCACCTGGGGCGAAGGGCCTGTTTCCATGCTGCACGTCTAAATTTAAATTTAATATTTTCAACATTTAAATTTACATTTAACTCAAATTAAATCCATTGGTTCTTTTCAAACAACAACACACAATTACGTTGGATAAATATGTTTAATCTGTGGGACAAAAGAACCAAATCTCTTTATTGGATATTTTACCAGGTGTTCTGAAACCACAAGGTCAGTGTGTGCACTTTCTGAAACATAGGCAAATGGGAATGGAAGGATTGGGAGAATAAATCTTACCTGGAGAAATATGTTGGGCAATTAAACAGATTTCTTTCACTAGGAGGCCAGCAATAATCTACTGATCAGGTTTGTCATTCCATATTTTAGATAGCTAATGAGCATTTCATGATAAGACAGCAAACGCATCCTGCCATAAATGGGATTAACATGACTATTAAATCTGGTGCTGCACCAATAAGATGAGGCAGATGCCAAATCCATTTTCAATGCATCATCCTTATTTTCTCTTTTTCCAGGCTGCCAATTCCACATCTTTCTACTGCTCTGTATAATGAAGCCTTCTCAGTTCCCAACAGCTAGCAGCCACTGCTTCAATTTTCTCTTGAGAGATTACCACGCCATCCTCATCATTGATGGGGAGAATTTAAACAAGGAATTGTTCTGCAGGAAGGTTTCCATTTGATATGGATGCTCAATCCAAACTCACTTTTTATAGAAAGGTATAGGTAAGGGGCAGGGGCTTTGGAGGAGACTTGAGTAAAAATTTACCACTGGGGTGTGTTGAAATCATGAAGGCATGGCTTGAAGACATGTTAGAGACAGATATTCTCCCAAATATTTAAGAAATATTGGCTGAGCACTTGAAATTTCGTGGTAGAAAAGGTTACAGGTTGAGTGCTATGAAATAAGATTTTGTTCCACATTCCAACAATCTCTGGGTGAAAAAGAAAATCTTTCTCAAAACCCTTTGAAACCTCCTACCTCAAATTTAAACCCATGGCCCCTGGTTTTAAACAACTTTGTGAAGGGATCATATTTCTTGCTATTGCTCATGAATGCTTCTCATAAATTTGTACATCTCAGGTCCTCCCTCAGCCTCCAACGGAAATGGCCCTCAAAGCATCCCGCCGAAGCTCCTCTGCACTTGCTCTGATGTACTTTAGGTCCTTCCTTCAGTCTGGAAATGGAGGGTATGCAGGTGAGGGCTGAGTTGATGGTAGTAGAGGGCCACCGCCATCAACCTCTCGCAGGAGGCATTATTTTCTATAGATAGGCCCAACTTTCACTTGTAAATGTGTAATGTTTATATATTTTTTTTTATTTGAATCTGTATACGGATTGCCATAAGTCGCATAGGTGGTAAGTCAAGGAGTACCTGTCTTTTCTTTGGCTTGGCTTCGCGGACGAAGATTTATGGAGGGGGTAAAAAAGTCCACGTCAGCTGCAGGCTCGTTTGTGGCTGACCAGTCCGATGCGGGACAGGCAGACACGATTGCAGCGGTTGCAAGGGAAAATTGGTTGGTTGGGGTTGGGTGTTGGGTTTTTCCTCCTTTGCCTTTTGTCAGTGAGGTGGGCTCTGCGGTCTTCTTCAAAGGAGGCTGCTGCCCGCCAAACTGTGAGGCGCCAAGATGCACGGTTTGAGGCGTTATCAGCCCACTGGCGGTGGTCAATGTGGCAGGCACCAAGAGATTTCTTTAGGCAGTCCTTGTACCTTTTCTTTGGTGCACCTCTGTCACGGTGGCCAGTGGAGAGCTCGCCATATAATACGATCTTGGGAAGGCGATGGTCCTCCATTCTGGAGACGTGACCCATCCAGCGCAGCTGGATCTTCAGCAGCGTGGACTCGATGCTGTCGACCTCTGCCATCTCGAGTACCTCGACGTTAGGGGTGTGAGCGCTCCAATGGATGTTGAGGATGGAGCGGAGACAACGCTGGTGGAAGCGTTCTAGGAGCCGTAGGTGGTGCCGGTAGAGGACCCATGATTCGGAGCCGAACAGGAGTGTGGGTATGACAACAGCTCTGTATACGCTTATCTTTGTGAGGTTTTTCAGTTGGTTGTTTTTCCAGACTCTTTTGTGTAGTCTTCCAAAGGCGCTATTTGCCTTGGCGAGTCTGTTGTCTATCTCATTGTCGATCCTTGCATCTGATGAAATGGTGCAGCCGAGATAGGTAAACTGGTTGACCGTTTTGAGTTTTGTGTGCCCGATGGAGATGTGGGGGGGCTGGTAGTCATGGTGGGGAGCTGGCTGATGGAGGACCTCAGTTTTCTTCAGGCTGACTTCCAGGCCAAACATTTTGGCAGTTTCCGCAAAGCAGGACGTCAAGCGCTGAAGAGCTGGCTCTGAATGGGCATAGCAAAGATAAAGATACACAACATTTTGGGCTAGAGCCCTTCATCAAGGAATAAACAAAATGTCAGCAGGGGCCTGAGTAAAATGGTGGGACAGGAGGAGGAGCACAGTCCAATATGCAGGAGGTCATAGGGGATAAGGCACAACAGCAGATGAGAGGTGGGGGGGAATGATGGGGTAGGGAAATGGCTCTGTGAATGGAGAGGAAAGGTGGTTGAGAGCTGAAGACAGGTAGTGGTCTTGCAGAAACCACAGATATTGATGTTAAAGCCATCTGGTTGGAGAGTACCCAGACGGAATAGGAGGGGTTGCTCCTCCTATTCACTGGTGCCCTTGGTTTGGCCGTGCACAAGACCATGGCAGAGGTAGAGAGAGCAAAGGAGCTCAGCTAAGCAATCTCTCAGTCTGCGTCCAGTCTCTCCAATGTAGAGAAGGCCAAAACAGGAGCAGCAGATGCAGTGGATGATCCTCACGGATACACAAGTAAAGTGTGGCTTCACTTGGAAGGACTGTTTGAGGTCCCGAATGGTGGTGAGGGAGGGGGAGTGAACTCAAGTGTGCCACTTCCTGCTGTCACAGTGGAAGGTGCCCAGAGAGCAATTAGTAGGAAATAATGAGTGGATGAGGGAGTCATGGAGGGCACAGTCCCCATGGAAGGCAGTGGGGAGGAGTGGGGAAGGTGTGTCTGGTGTGGTGTCAAGTTGTAGACGACAGAAGTTAAAGAGGATGTTGGATGCAGAGGCTGGTGGGGTGTTCAGTGAGGAAAAGGGAATCCTGTTTTTGCTGTGGCTAGTGACAGATGGAGCCAGGGAAGATGAGCGGGAAATTGAGGAGATGCCGGTGAGGGCTGAGTTGATGGTGGCGGAGGGAATGGCATGTTTTTGGAAGAAGGAGGACATCTCGGATGATCTTGACAGGAAGACCTCATCTTTGTATCGCAGAGGTAGGTGGGGAGGGATTGGACCAGGGAAGAAAAAAATGAAGTTGAGATAAAATGATATTAGTTCAGTGGGACAGGAGCATGTGGAAACAATAGGTCTACCTGGATAATTGGATTTGTGTATCTTGGGTAGGGATCAGTGCAGGGATGGGAAACAATGAGATTATAGGCCGTGGAAGGGAGATGACCAGAAGTGATGAAGTGATAAGTTTAGAGATAGATTTCACATTAAGCAGGCTGTGGATCAACTTGAAATAAAGATTCCGATCTTTTACTTAATTTGCTTGAGCACTGGGTGAAAGGTTAAGTACAAGTTGCCAACAGCCCAGAATCACAGAAACTGTTACTTTTTGTATGGAAACTGCATAGATTTCTTCTTTTGTAAAAAAAAATGACAGAAAGAACTGCCCCTGGCTAACATGACAGCGTATTGCTAATTATTGTCAACAAAACCCCAGGAGCGTTGATGTGCGTTGATTCTTATTTTTAAAATATACTGCTGGTGCACCACTTTTCACCTTCATTTTGGTAAGTGGATGCTAACAGATTTGCAAGTGAAATCTAGGTTATTATTGCATAAAATTTATTTAAAATGTTGAATCATGTTAAACAGCAGATTGTCCGCACAAGGCAAGACGATTACTGCTCGTATCTCCTTCATTTGTATAAAAGCAGTCCTGGCTGTTTCCTGGCTGCCTGACAACAACATTAGCAAATCCCAATAATTTTCAGAATAAACCACATGGACGTTGGTGCACATTTCCCCCGACGGTTATAATTCCAAACATGATGAGGCTTTGCCCTTAAATCATTTACAAGATGGTCAAAGAGAGACACAACTTAAATTCCTTGCTGGCAGAAGTTCTGTTCTCTAGTAGATTTGCAGTAAGGGAGCAGATCATTGCACACAATGGAGCCACATGTGGTTGTGGCAATTATTTTAATAATGATAAAATTTTCTACACCATGAAAAACACCTCGTGGTGAAATTAATTTTTGTGTATAAATGAAAATATTAAGTAATTACTATTCAATATTAATAGATCTGACAAAGTGATACTTAAGGGGCAATTGACATGATTAATTCAGAATATCATGAAAACTATGGTGATAAATACAATTTAAAATGAAGTGATAAGCCCCTTTCACACTGGCACCTTGTCCCAGTAGTTCAGCATTAAAGATTCAGTTTATTGACATAGTCATAAAACAGGGTCCTATTAGATGAAATTCCCTTTTGCCTGCTGCAGGTAGACAGATTCACCACCGGCAGGAATTTCCTCGGTGCCTCTTACATTACTTACAGTCAGAGAGGGAGAAGCAAAAGAGAGACACCCCACCCGAGTCATCGAGTGTCCGTAGATTCACCTCCAGCACTTCTGCAGTCACACAGATTCCAATCCAAACCAGTGGCAACCCGAGCTCCAGATCCAAACCTCCTACACGGTCAGGAACCCTTCAGCACCCTCAGCAACTCCTCGCATCCTGGTTCCAATACCTGGTATCCCTCTGCCAGTTCGAGCCAGTCTCCAGCAGTCCACAGCCCAGCACAAGTCTCCCGATGGGCAGTTGCCAGCAGCCCACAGCTTCCGAGGGTTCCTCGCCTCCAGTTGCCAACAACCTGCCACAGAGAGCCCCCTTGATGATCAATCTACCAGTTAAGGATCCAGTGTGAAAAATCCTTAATTGGCACGCAGGTGTCAAAACATGCCAAGGATAATCCCTAGGTAGATAGTATCATCCCCGGCGTCTGATGATGCCTACATGCCGATTAGCCCAGTATGAAAAGGACACAGGGTATCCTGGGACAAAGTAGCAACACGTTGATGATGTTTTTGCATTAATGTATGAATGCAGGAACATGAAGGAAAGATTGAAAAAAAGATACAAACTTTGCTGACCTATATAAACCTTTATAAATGTCTAAAGGACTGTGGGAAAGTTGCATCAGGAGAGAGAGATGGTGGCTTTGTCCTCCCAGAATTCCATGTGGCATGAGTGCTCCATGCATACAGCCCTCTCTCTGCTGCACAGAATTCTGGGAGGGCAGGTCAGCCATCGCTCTTTCCCGTGGTTTTTATTAATTGTGCACTATTGCCACTAGGACTTTCCAACGTCTTTATAAATTGTGCTGCTATACTTTCTCACAGTCTTTTATGAAGTTATGAAGGTTTATATAGGTTGACACAACAACAGGGGCTGAAGGGCTCATACTGCGCTGTACATAAAGCTTAATTATGTAATAATCAGACACGATTAATTTTGTTGAAATATAAGATCATAATACTCTGATCAGGATTTAGGGCAGGTCCACCATCACTTGATGTGTCACTCTGATAGAATCCCCTATCCCCGGGGATGCCTTGTGATGAGTGTGAAAGGACTCAGAGAATCGGTTAACTGTGATCCAGTGTGAATGACAAAAATGGCTTCCTTCACTGAATGACCGATCTACTGGTTACCAGTGTGAATGATGGACTGCGTCTGTGATTAACACCCGATTATGAAAAGACTCTTGCTAGTGTTCAGACCAAACACTGAACGGCCAACATAAAAATACGTTAATTGAGCTGCTGCTGTGGAGACTTGCTTCACATCTCATCATGACTGGTCTAATGCCAGATTCAAACAAGTGCAGCCAAGGAGCAGCTGCCAAATTGAATCATAACATCTGGCAGATTCACAAGAGGCTAGTAATTTACTGACTTTCTGAAAGACCTAGTAGATAGGCTTGCTGTTGGGCCAAAGATACATTTCACCCGATTCTACTCTGTGTTTAACCCATCTGTTTTGACATCCTATTCCCTTGCTAAAATGAGATAAAATGGACCACATACCCTCAATACATGACTAAATTGGACCTGATCCAAATCATGAGAGCAACCAAAAGCTAGGTGGTCTATTGTCAAGTGAAAAAATAAGTCCGCAACTGGAAACAAACACTGTAACCATTGCACTGAAAGGATGTAACAAGGATGAAAAAACAGCACAAAATGCAAAGCATAGCACTGATCATTTGTTACGAAACAGAACAGTCAGAGGTCAGTATTGTGGTTGAAGAGGTTCTGAAGGTCCTGATGCAGGTGAAGGTAGACAAATCTCCTGGGCCTCATCAGATGCAGTGCCTTCCATAATATTTGGGACAAAGACAGGGGCAAATAAAACGATGTCCCAAACATCGTGGAGGGCATTGTATATCTAAGGATAATGGAGAGTATTGTAAAGCAGATGGACTTTATAGATGGACAGTATAGGAACATTGTACCTTGAAAGTTGTATCGCAGGCAGATAAGATAGCATTGAGTATTGAAGTTAGGAGGTCCTGTTGCAATAGTGCAGGACATTGGCAGGGCCACCTTTGTAGTATTGTGTTCAGTTTTAGACGCCTTGCTGCAGGAAAGATGTTGTCAAGCAGGAGAGGGTGTTAGATTACTAAGTCTTGTACACCTGGCACAATCGGGGGTGGACCCGGGAGTAGCTGTAGCTTTGGATGCGGAGAAGGTCTTCGACAGATTGGAGTGGGACTTACAGTTCAAGGAACTGGAGAAATTGGATTGAGACAAACATTTATTAATTGGGTCAAGGCACTTTACCACAAGCTCCAAGCAAAAATTATATCAAATGGGCAGTATTTCCATTGAGCAGGTCAAGGGGGCAAGGGTTCCCTTTGTCCCCAGCTCTGTTCATAATAGCCATTGAGCCATTGGTGGAAACCATTTGGCTGGATCCAGACATAAAGGGGTTTAAGGTGGACCAGGTGGAACACAAAGTCAACATGTTTAACATGTTTTCTGATGATGTGTTAGTATATTTGACAGATCCTGGGGGGGGGAGGGGGGGGGCGGTCCTTAGCCAAACTAATGACCACACTGGAAGATTATGGAAAGGCAAATTTGGATAAAAGTGAGATAATGCCTTTGATGAACAGGGATTATGGTTAGTACCAACAAGGACATCAGTTCAAATGGCCGCAAGAAGGCAGGAAATATCTGGGGATTAAAGTAGATAAAGATTTACACAACTTGTACAAACTCCATTATCTCCTTTTGCTCTGGAAGATTGAGGAGGACCTGATTTGCTGGAGGATTCTGCCCATAACACTGGGCAGAGTCAACTGTGTCAGAATGTAGGCAATGCCAAGACTCCAATATCTTTTCCAATCGTTGCTCATTTCATTGCCTCAGGGATTTTTTTAAAGTGCTCAATGAGTGCGTCAGAAGGTTCCTGTGGAATGGGAAAGCAGCTAGAATCTCCATGGTAAAGTTGACATGGGACTACAACTTGTAGGGTTTAAAATTACTCAATTTGAAAAAGTATTTCTGGGCAGCCCAGGCGAGGATCACTCTTTGAGGAGAGCCCCCCCACCCAGCCATAGGCACAAATTGAACTGCACTTGGTAGGCGAAGAATTAGCTGAAGAATTTATATGCAAGTGGGACACCAAATTACTCTCAAAGAAAATGGAAACAGAGAGCCCCATCCTAAAGCACGTACTCCAGACATGGAAAAGAGTAAAACAATGTATTGGATGGAAGGTGGGGATATCCCCCAAATACCCTCGACCCAGAAAAAGTTAATACCCTTGACTCTGGGTAATAAAATCCTGGACACCTGGTGCCAAAAAGGGATCAGGTGTATCGAGGATTGTTACAAAAGGGGGCAGTTTATGTCATTTGAGCAGTTGAGAAATAAATACAATTTGCCTAACAGAACATTCTTCTGCTATCTGCAAATAAGATCTTTCTTAAGGGAAAAATTGGGACCATCTATGACCCTACCAAGATGTAGTAACGTGGAGATTCTAATTCGACAGAGGATTGTCTATAAATTTATGTCCAAGAGGTATTACACATTCCAAAGCACGGGCTTACACAGGTCGAGGGAGAGATGGGAGCCGAACTTGGGAACATCAATCAATGAAGAGTGGTGGCAAGACTGTGTCTGGACAGTGTGATGGGGGTCATCAATGCCAGATATGAGTTGGTGCAGTATAATTTCTTGCACCAGTTGTACCTCACACCACATATATTAAACAAATCAAAGCCCAAAATTTCAGCTATGTGCTTTAGGTGTAGTGTGGAGGTGGGAACTTTTGTCCACTCCATCTGGCTACGTATAAGGATGAGACCCTTCTGGGGGACTGGAAAAGAATTACTGAAGTGGATTTTCCACAGGATCCGGAGTTGTACCTTCTGGGAGATATTGGGGACGTGAGTTTTAAATTGACCAAAGATCAAATTCCATTTGTGAAGTTTACGTCGTCGGTACCCAGGAAGTGTGAGCGGTTTTGTGGAAGTCCAAACTAAATACCACACGATGGAATATAGAAATGGAGAGCTGCATCCCCTGGAGAAAATCATGTCCAATCTAAGGAAGAAACATAACACATTCGCTGGAGTGTGGAACCTTACTTGTGATATATCAGCACTCAGATAGATTAGTTCCCCCATCCTCCACCTCGATATAGGGGTACGATAGTAATCCGTCCTAGTAGGGAAATGAAATTGACCAAGAAAGTGGGACATGTTGCAGGCGATGGGTTTTTAGAATTTAGTTTCAAGTTTTTTTTCTTTTATTTAACCATCCTGGTTGGGATCTGTAGGGGTCCATAACACCAGAATTTATCTGTACAATTTAATTGACTGTTTTTTTCAGTAAGTAAGCTGAGGGTTGGGAGGGTGGGGAGGGGGGATAACCACAGATTCTGTATATTGTATAATGCTGGAATATTATACTGTTTGTTTGAATTTTTGCGAGTCTATGAAAATCAAAACGAAATATTCCAAAAAACAAGTAGGAGAGGGTGCAGAGGAGATTAATGAGGGCCTGAGCTATAAGGAGAGTTCAGCAGGCTGGGCCTTTACTCCTTGGAGTGCAGCAGGATGAGGGGTGACCTCAGAGGTGTACAGAGTCATGAGAGGAATAGATCAGTGAACACACACAGTAGGGTAACCAGAGGAGCTCTATTTGCAGCTTGGAGCATTGTGTTTAGTTCTGGTCACCTCATTCCAGGAAGGATGTGGAAGCTGTGAAGAGGGGGCAGAGGAGATTTACCAGGATGTGGCTTGGATTGGAGAAGCTGTTTCTATGAGGCTTTTCTGTTTGGAGTGAAGAAGGATGAGTGGCGACTTAATAAAGGTTTACGAGATTATGAAAGGCCATCTGTACAAGTTAAGGTGAGGAATGTTTAATGAGACATCAGGTGTAAGTTTTTTTTACACTGAGAGTAGTGGGTGTCTGAAGTGCATTGTTATTGGTGGTGGTGGAGGTTGGAATAACAGGGATATTTAAAAGACTCTAACAAGCACATGGATGCAAGGGTAAAAGGGTAATGGTTGTAAGGTAGGGGAGGTTTAGTTAGTTGAATAGTTTCTATCAGGAAGCACAAAATCGCAGACAAAAGGGTCTGTTCTATGACATAAGATGGGGGTAGGGGGGGGAAGATTTAACAGGAACATGAGAGGTAATTTTTTTTTATACACACAAAGGGTGGTGGGTGTATGGAATGGGCTGCCAGAGGAGGCTGTTGAGGAAAAGTTGAAGAAACTTTTCGATGGAAGCATGGATAGGAAGGGTTTTAGATATGGGCTAAATGCAGTCAGGTGGAACTAGTGTGGATGAGATAGTTTTGGTCAGTATGGGCAAATTGGGCCAAAGGGCCTGTGTCCATACTGTAGGACAAAGGCAGTCAAGTGTTTAGCAGGAAAAAAAAAGGGATAAAATCATTTAATCAGAAGTTGAAAAAAGAAAATAACCAGAGTTCGCAAAGGTAAAGAAGGCAAAATTTACCCAGTAGATGGTTAGTTTCTGCAGAACTGTTTTATGTGAGCCCATGGTGCATCAATTCCATTCACGACCAGGAGAACATAGAAGAATCATAACTGTGATATAGTTTTAAGCTAAATGGGGTCCAATTTTGATTACCTGGGAACAGATCATTCTGCAGATCATTTCCAAGTGAAATGGTGCCCAAAGTGAAAATGAGTTGGGTTCGACTGTACACTTGTTACATGAGCTTGCCTGACCCTTTCTCAACATCAGATGTGCAACAAATGATGTTGCCATTACCAAAGAATAATTTTGCTCATATTGACACAAATTGGTGAGTGAACTCCTCAGTGTAATCATGATGGAATGTCCCCACTTGAATGGGACTATGCTGGACTTGTTTATTTGTGGCATTATTAAATAGGAGACTCTGTTCCTCTGTGCTAACCGGCTGCATCACCGTCTGGTATGGGGACACCAATAACTCTGAGCTAAGCCCCTCTAAATGATAATGGATGCAGCCCCAGGACATCACAGACAACCCCTACCCACCATCAAGAGCATCTACAGGGAATGCTGCCATCGGAGGGCAGCAGCAATCATCAAGGATCCACACCACCCAGCACACGCTCTGTTCTCGCTGATGGCACAAGGAAAGAGTTATAAGTGCCACAAGATTCGCACCACCAGGTTTAGAAACAGCTGCTCCCCCTCCACCATCAGACACCTCAACGACAAACTCAATCAGGGACTCATTAAAGGACTCTGATTTGTGCACTTTATTGATTTTCTATATTCTCTCTGTATTGCATAGTTAGTTTATTTACATTCGTTCTCTGCTTATAGTTATTTGTTTACATGTGCACACTGTGTAAGTTTTTTTAAAACCCTACCCATTAGTGGTAATTCTGCCGCGCCCGCAGGAAAACGAAACTCAGGGTTGTATGTGATGTCATGTATGTTCTCTGACAATAAATCTGAAATTGAATGATCAGATTTGGCTGCATAAAAAGTGATTGGAAGCTTGTTCAAATACAGATTGTGTGAGAATTAACACAGATATTTTCAGCATTTAACTTGTCTGATAATCATTTAATGCCACAGTGATGACATTGCTGGTGTAGCAGTTTTTTCTCTGGCCTCGTGGCGTGGATTAGGGACATCAGGACATCTTTGCCTCCTGTCCATCCTATCAGACCATTATGATGAGCAGTCTTTTGCAGGCTCAGCTTTTCAGAGTCCGTAATCATCAAGATGGACGATATCGAGGGGAGTCACGTGATAGAGTAGTGGTGGGTCAGGGGACTCCAGCCCTCTCCAGAAAAGCAAAAAAAAGACAGTCAAAAAACAAAGTCACAAACACAAAAACCAAAATAAAGTGAAAATAAAGGTGTGGAGAAAATGGCAGCGAAAAAAGAAAAGCCAAAAGCAACGGGAAGAAGAGAAGAAGAAAGGACATCAGAAGAAGAAGGTGAAGGCCTTACCTGTCCGAGGAGACCCGCCGCGGAGAGAGAAGCCCGCTTCCTAAGGTCAGTTGAGGCCCCGAACTCGGGACTACAAAAATGGCTCACGAAGCCAAACAAAAGTGCGCAAGCGCGCATGCGCGATGCGCAAGACCAAAATAACACTGACGGGAGGGGGGACCAGCTGAGGAGTCGATTTCCACAGCCGAAATTGACAGCCACAACAAAGCAGCAAGAGGAAAACACAGAAAATAACAAGAGCAAGAAAGAAGAGAGTAAAAAGAAATCAAAGAAACAACAGATGACCAACCCAGAGGAAGAAGACCAGCAACAAGACACTTCTAATAAAAATGAGAAGACCAAAAATACCCAACAAAATAAAATAAAAACAAACCAACAAGAAAACCAGAAGAGACAGAGGCAAAGGACACAGATCCTGGAATG
This sequence comes from Narcine bancroftii, assembly GCF_036971445.1. Classification (NCBI taxonomy): domain Eukaryota; kingdom Metazoa; phylum Chordata; class Chondrichthyes; order Torpediniformes; family Narcinidae; genus Narcine; species Narcine bancroftii. Next base: position 59,764,239 of record NC_091477.1, read on the forward strand.
GACTCAGAAGAAGAGGAGGAAGAACACAGAGAAATGGAAGATGAAGGGAAGGGCAAGACAATGGATATATTTTTTTTAAAGAATATATGGAATCAGTAAAAGAATGGCAGTCACAAGAATTCAGTGAAATAAAAAGAAGAGTAAAAATTACAGAAGAAAAAATGAATAGATTAGAGATGATCATGTCAGATATAGGAAAAAGAGTAGACAAGGTGGAAGCACGAGAAACAGCCATAGAAATGGAAGTAGAGGACTTAAAAAAGAAATTAGAAGAATCTGATAAAAAAGTTAAAGAGACACAAGAGCTGTTAGCTCAGAAGATAGATATAATGGAAAATTATAATAGAAGATAAAATATAAAGATAGTGGGCCTTAAGGAAGATGAAGAAGGCAAAAATATGAGAGAATTTATAAAAGAATGGATCCCCAGGGTCCTAGGAAGACCAGAACTACAGGAAGAAATGGAAATAGAAAGGGCACACAGAGCATTAGCCCCTAAACCACAACCACAGCAAAAACCAAGATCCATTCTAGTAAAATTCTTAAGATATACAACAAGAGAAAATATATTGGAGAAAGCAATGAGAAAATAAGAGAAGACAAAAAACCACTGGAATACAAAGGTCAAAAAAATTTTTCTATCCAGATATAAGTTTTGAACTCCTGAAGAAGAGGAAGGAGTTTAATGCAGCAAAAACGATACTATGGAAAAAAGGATATAAATTTATGCTAAAGTATCCAGCGGTACTTAAAATAGTTATTCCAGGGCAGCAAAACAGACTATTCTTGGATCCGGAGGAAGCAAGAAAATTTGCAGAACAACTACAAAACAGACAGAGAAAGGAAGATATGTAACGAGAACAAAAATGACCACAAACTATATGTATGTGTGTATGTAGGTATATATATATAGATATATATATATCTATATATATATATGTATGTGTATGTGTGTTTAAAAAAAAATAGAATATAGGTAAGAACTAAGAAGGGAAAGAAAGAGAAGAAAGGAAGTATGGGGGAATTAAGAGAGTGACCTTTGTTGTATATGAAAATTAAAATCTTTTCTGGGGGGGGCAGGGTGGGGAAGAGTTACGGTCACTGCGAAATCAGTTGACGCTTGCGAGTGAATTCGCAAATCCAAATGGAGAGGGGAGATGTGGTTGCCCGACAAGGGATAAAGGGCAACTCAGGAAGGGGAGAGGATAGTGGGGTTAAAGAAATTGTAGATAGGAGAATAAGGGAAATGTTTTATGTTTTAGAAATGTTGTCTTATAAAGCGTTCAAAAAAAGAAAGCAGAAATGGATAAGAAGGAAAGGTGATGATGAGGAAACGGAAAGGAAAGATAAACATAGTATGAAATGGCTATGTTGAACTATATGACTTTAAATATTAATGGAATACATCACCAATCAAAAGGAAGAAACTGCTAAATTTACTGAAAAAAGAAAAAATTGATATAGCATTCGTACAACAAACACTCTTAACTGAAGTGGAGCACAAGAAATTAAAGAGAGATTGGATAGGACATGTAACAGCAGCGTCAGAAAATACAAAAGCTAGAGGAGTAGCTATATTAATCAGTAAAAATGTACCAATCAAAATAGAAGAGGAAATAATTGATCCAGCAGGGAGATGTGTAATGATAAAATGTCAGATATATTCGGAGTTTTGGAATTTACTCAATGTATATTCACCTAACGAAGAAGATCAAAAATTTATGCAAGATATTTTTTTGAAGATAGCAGACATGCAAGGGAACATACTAATAGGAGGGGATTTCAACCTTAATTTGGATTCAAACATGGATAAAACTGGAAAAAAAATTAACAGAAAGAACAAAGTAACCAAATTTATAATTAAATCGATGCAAGAAATGCAACTTTTGGATATATGGAGGAAACAACACCCAAAGGAAAAGGAATATTCATATTATTCGGGTAGACATAAAACATACTCAAGAATAGACCTATTCCTGTTATCAGCTCGCATGCAAGACAGAGTTAGGAAAACAAAATATAAAGCTAGAATATTATCAGACCACTCACCCCTGATATTGACAATAGAGTTAGAGGACATCCCTCCAAGAATGTATAGATGAAGATTAAACTCCATGCTACTTAAAAGGCAGGATTTTAGAGAATTCATTAAACGACAAATTAAAATGTACTTTGAAATAAATACGGAATCAGTGAAAGATAAGTTTATACTATGGGATGCAATGAAAGCATTCATCAGAGGGCAAATAATAAGTTATGTAACCAAGATGAAGAAGGACTACAATCAGGAAACAGAGCAGTTGGAAAGGGAAATAGCAAATATAGAAAAATAATTAGTAATGAAGGAAGACACAACTAAAAGAAGAGAATTGGCAGATAAAAAAATAAAATATGAAACACTACAAACATATAAGGTGGAGAAGAACATAATGAAGACAAAACAGAAATATTATGAACTAGGATAAAAACGCACAAAATTCTAGCATGGCAGCTTAAGACAGAACAAACTAAGAGAATGGTATTGGCATCAAGGAAAAAAGACAAACAAATCATATATAATCCAACGGAGATTAATGAAAATTTCAGAGAATTCTACGAACAATTATACCAAACTAAAAATGAAGGGAAAGAAGACAAAATAGATGAATTTTTAACTAAAATTGAACTACCGAAACTACAAACAGAGGAACAAAATAAATTAACAGAACCATTTGAAATAGTAGAAATACAAGAGATAATAAAAAAACTACTGAATAATAAAACACCAGGAGAGGATGGATTCCCAATAGAATTCTATAAAACATTTAAAAATTTATTAATTCCTCCCCTCCTGGAAGTAATCAACCAGATTGATAAAACACAAAGCTTACCAGATTCATGCAAAACAGCAATAATTACAGTAATACCAAAGACAGGGTAAGATCCACTCGCACCAGCATCATATAGACCAATATATTTACTTAACACAGATTATAAGATTATAGATAAACTATTAGCAAACAGATTAGCCGACTATGTACCAAAAATAGTAAATCTAGACCAAACTGGATTTATTAAAAAAAGTCAAACAACAGACAATATTTGTAAATTTATTAACTTAATTCATGCAGTAGAAGGAAATAAAGCTACAAAAGTAGCGGTTGCTTTAGACGCAGAGAAGGCCTTTGACAGAGTAGAATGGAATTATTTATTCAAAGTACTACAAAAATTCAGCGTACCAGAGAAATATATTAATTGGATTAAAGCATTATATAAGGGGCCATTGGCAAAAGTGACAGTAAACGGATATATATCAAAACAATTTAACTTAAGCAGATCCACAAGGCAGGGATGCCCACTATCGCCCTTATTGTTCGCGTTAGCCATAGAACCACTAGCAGAACAGATAAGAACAGAAAATAAAATAAAAGGGATAAAAATAAAAGACAAGGAATATAAAATCAGTTTATTTGCAGATGACGTTATAGTATACTTAACAGAACCAGAAATATCAATAAAAGAATTACATAAGAAATTGAAGGAATATGGAGAAGTGTCGGGGTACAAGATTAACGCAAATAAAAGTGAAGCAATGCCAATGAATAATGCGGGTTTCTCAAAATTTAAAAAAGAATCACCATTCAGATGGCAAACGCAAGCAATGCGATACCTAGGTATACAAATAAATAAAAACCTCGGCCATCTATATAAACTCAATTATTATCCACTAATGAAAAAATTACAAGACGACTTAGAGCACTGGAAAGACTTACCACTAACACTAATAGGAAGGATAAACTGTATTAAAATGAACATTTTCCCAAGGATACAATACCTATTTCAGGCATTGCCAATACACTTGACAGAGAAATTCTTCAAGGAGTTAAAGAAAATAATAAGGAAATTTTTATGGAAAGGGGGGAAACCGAGAATAGCAGTAGATAAATTAACAGAATGGTATAAACAAGGAGGCTTACAACTGCCAAACTTTAAAAATTATTATAGAGCCGTGCAATTAAGATACCTATCAGATTTTTATCAAACAAGGGAAAAGCCAGATTGGACTAGATTAGAACTAGATAAAATAGGGGAGAAGATAACCGAACATATATTATATAATTGGGATGAAAAATTGGTACAATGTAGGAATTCTCCAGTATTACATCATCTGCTCAATATTTGGAAGAAGATTCATGTAGAAAGAAATAAAACAAATTACCAACTACCAAAACTAATACTGACGCAAAATCAGCTAATCCCTTTTACAATAGATAACCTTTCCTTTAGAGAATGGGAGAAAAAAGGGATCAAAAGAATAGAAAATTGCTTTTTGGGAAATAAATTATTATCCTTTGAACAAATGAAGGATAAATATAATATAACTCACGATACAGTGTTGGCATACTACCAACTGAAATCCTACTTGAAGGACAAATTGGGAAGCAGTCTGAGGTTACCAGAGGGAAGTAATTTTGAATATGTGATTACAGACACAATGATAATCAAAAAATTTATAACAAACATGTATATTAAACTACAAGAAAGGAGAATGAGGAAACAAATGGTAAAACTAAACAAAAATGGGAACAAGATCTAAACATAAAGATAATGAAGGAAACATGGGAGAAGTTATGCTCAGGAACTATGAGAAATACAATAAATACGAGGTTATGTATGATACAATATAACTGGATACACAGGCTATATATTACACCTCAAAAGTTAAATAAATGGGCCCCAACAGTATCTGACAGATGTTTTCGCTGTAAAAAGGAAATGGGAACAACAATTTATGCAATTTGGACATGTGAGAAAGTGAAAAAATTTTGGGAAGATCTAAACCAGATATTAAATAAAATCACAAAAAGCAATATACCAAAAAACCCAGAGATCTTCCTCCTAAGTAACATAAAAAACAAAGAATTTGGACTTGATTTGGATGGGGCACAAAAAAGATTTGTTAGGATAGCCCTAGCTGTAGCAAAAAAATGTATTTTGTCAGCCTGGAAATTAGAAGATAACTTGAGAATACAACAATGGTATATAGAAATGAATAAATGTATTCCATTAGAAAAGATAACATTTTTTTTTCTTTGGCTTGGCTTCGCGGACGAGAATTATGGAGGGGGTAAAAAGTCCACGTCAGCTGCAGGCTCGTTTGTGGCTGACAAGTCCGATGCGGGACAGGCAGACACGGTTGCAGCGGTTGCAGGGGAAAATTGGTTGGTTGGGGTTGGGTGTTGGGTTTTTCCTCCTTTGTCTTTTCTCAGTGAGGTGGGCTCTGCGGTCTTCTTCAAAGGAGGTTGCTGCCCGCCAAACTGTGAGGCGCCAAGATGCACGGTTTGAGGCGTTATCAGCCCACTGGCGGTGGTCAATGTGGCAGGCACCAAGAGATTTCTTTAGGCAGTCCTTGTACCTTTTCTTTGGTGCACCTCTGTCATGGTGGCCAGTGGAGAGCTCGCCATATAACACGATCTTGGGAAGGCGATGGTCCTCCATTCTGGAGACGTGACCCATCCAGCGCAGCTGGATCTTCAGCAGCGTGGACTCGATGCTGTCGACCTCTGCCATCTCGAGTACCTCGACGTTAGGGGTGTGAGCGCTCCAATGGATGTTGAGGATGGAGCGGAGACAACGCTGGTGGAAGCGTTCTAGGAGCCGTAGGTGGTGCCGGTAGAGGACCCATGATTCGGAGCCGAACAGGAGTGTGGGTATGACAACGGCTCTATATACGCTTATCTTTGAGAGGTTTTTCAGTTGGTTGTTTTTCCAGACTCTTTTGTGTAGTCTTCCAAAGGCGCTATTTGCCTTGGCGAGTCTGTTGTCTATCTCATTGTCGATCCTTGCATCTGATGAAATGGTGCAGCCGAGATAGGTAAACTGGTTGACCGTTTTGAGTTTTGTGTGCCCGATGGAGATGTGGGGGGGATGGTAGTCATGGTGGGGAGCTGGCTGATGGAGGACCTCCGTTTTCTTCAGGCTGACTTCCAGGCCAAACATTTTGGCAGTTTCCGCAAAGCAGGACGTCAAGCACTGAAGAGCTGGCTCTGAATGGGCAACTAAAGCAGCATCGTCTGCAAAGAGTAGTTCACGGACAAGTTTCTCTTGTGTCTTGGTGTGAGCTTGGAGGCGCCTCAGATTGAAGAGACTGCCATCCGTGCAGTACCGGATGTAAACTGCGTCTTCATTGTTGGGGTCTTTCATGGCTTGGTTCAGCATCATGCTGAAGAAGATTGAAAAAGAGGGTTGGCGCGAGAACACAGCCTTGCTTCACGCCATTGTTAATGGAGAAGGGTTCAGAGAGCTCATTTATGTATCTGACCCGACCTTGTTGGTTTACGTGCAGTTGGATAATCATGTTGAGGAACTTTGGGGGACATCCGATGCGCTCTAGTATTTGCCAAAGCCCTTTCCTGCTCACGGTGTCGAAGGCTTTGGTGAGGTCAACAAAGGTGATGTAGAGTCCTTTGTTTTGTTCTCTGCACTTTTCTTGGAGCTGTCTGAGGGCAAAGACCATGTCAGTAGTTCCTCTGTTTGCGCAAAAGCCGCACTGTGATTCTGGGAGAATATTACTTGAGAATACAACAATGGTATATAGAAACGAATAAATGTATTCCATTAGAAAAAATAACATATAATTTAAGAAATAACATTACAATATTTGAACAAATATGGGAGCCATACATGAAACATAATAGAGAAAACCTACCGGGGACATCTACCACCTAAAATGACAGAAGGAGAAGAGAATGAAAAGAACTGACTCAGTGGAATTTCTTGTTTATTTTTATTGAGTGACAACATTGTTTGACGGGTTTAATGTATCTTAGATTCTGAACTTCAAATAAATGGGAGGGGAGGTAGGGAGGGAGGGAGGGGAGGAGGGAAGTGGGGGAGAAAACGACACTGTATATATTCAAGAAGGAAAATGTATGTATCTTGATCAATATGATTTATAGTGTGAAAAATAAAAAATTTTTTAAAAAGATGGACGATATCTTTTGGCTATGCTGTTATACTGGAACTAATCTTTCTGCCCGGACAGGGGCCGCCGCCTCCTTCTTTCTGCCCACACCAGCGCCTCCGCCTGCTTCGCTCTACCGAGGCCGGGACCACCGCGTCCCCCTTGCTTTTGCCCGGATCGGGGCCGCCGCCGCCAACCTTCTGCTCGGACTGAGGCCGGGGCCACCGCCTCCCCCTCGCATCTGCCCGGACCGGGGCCTCCGCCTGCCTCACTCTACCGAGGCCGGGGCCGCCGCCTCCCCCTCGCTTTTTACATTTTACACCCCAGTTACACAGCAGTAAGAAAGGGTGTGACTCGGTCAACCCCGTCAGAATCCAACCGGGTCCCTGACCTACGTCAGAGGTAGTTAGAGAACCCAATTAAACTTACCTAGGCCATGTCCACAGGTGATTTTGCGACCAGGTATGGTCCGACCTAGGAGGGGAGGCAGGCCCCTCCAGCCCGGGCAAGAAGCCTGCATAGGAGAAGGCCACTCCGTTATAAAACCTACGACCGAAGGACCTCGCTGCCACGTCCCAGCTTGCTTGGCCACAGCACACGAACCATGGGTGTAAAAGGTGGGGCCAGTACTGCGCACACTGCACTCCACCTAAAAGTTCCTTTGCGCAGGCCCGAGGACATGTCCACGTCCTCCCCCTCCACGTCCTCCCCCTCCACGTCCTCCCCCTCCACGTCCTCCCCCTCCACGTCCTCCCCCTCCACGTCCTCCCCCTCCACGTCCACCCCCTCCACGTCCTCCCCCTCAAAAGATGCTCACAAACTCATGCTACCATGCTGGAACATCAGAACCATGCTAGACAAGGCTGACAGCCACCGACCTGAACGTCGGTCTGCCCTCATCGCACATGAACTCCTAAGGCTTGACATCGACATAGCCGCTCTCAGTGAAGTCCGCCTTGCAGATATAGGCAGCCTCCAAGAATGCGGCGCGGGCTACACACTCTACTGGTCTGGCAAGCCTATGGATGAACGATGCCTATCATGGTCAAGAACTCCATTGCCTCCAAACTCGAAAACCTCCTGACAGGTCACTCGGACCGGATCATGTCCATGCGACTCCCCCTTCAAAACAAGCGTCGCATCACCCTCATCAGCATCTATGCTCCAACCCTCCAGGCGGAACCAGCAGAAAAGGACAAGTTCTACACTGATCTGCACGACCTCATTCAACGCACCCCTACAGCCGACAAGGTTGTCATCCTTGGGGACTTCAACGCTCGCGTCGACAAAGACTCAGAAACCTGGCCAGGAATCCTGGGCAAGCATGGTGTCGGCAAGTGCAACGACAATGGGCGCCTCCTGTTGGAGTTCTGCACAGAACAGCGGCTTGTCATTACAAACACCCTTTTTCAGCAGAGGGACAGCCTGAAGACTACCTGGATGCATCCCCGATCCAAACACTGGTACCTCCTGGACTACATTCTGGGGCGAGAAAGAGACAAACGAGATGTGCTCCACACCAGGGTCATGCCCAGCGCAGAATGCCACACTGACCACAGGCTGGTTCGCTGCAAGCTCAACTTTCACTTCAAGCCAAAGTCCAGGAACAGTAAAGCCCCCAGAAAGAGGTTCAATGTTGGAAACTTGCAGTCAGACTAAGTGAGAGGAAACTTCCAGGCAAACCTCAAAGCAAAGCTCGAGGATGCAATCCGCCTCATGGACTCGTCCCCTGAAACCCTCTGGGATCAGCTGAAGACTGCCGTACTGCAATCCACTGAAGAGGTACTGGGCTTATCCTCCAGGAAAAACAAGAACTGGTTCAACGAAAACAACCAGGAAATCCAGGAGCTGCTGGCAAAGAAGCGAGCTGCCCACCAGGCTCACCTTGCAAAGGTGTCCTGGCCAGAGAAGAAACGAGCCTTCCGTCGCGCATGCAGCTATCTTCAGCGCAAACTCTGGGAGATCCAAAATGAGTGGTGGACTAGCTTCGCCAAACGAATCCAGCACAGCGCGGACATTGGTGACTTCAGGGGTTTTTACGAGGCTCTAAAGACTGTGTACGACCCTCACCCCAAGTCCAAAGACCGCTGCGTAGCTCAGACGGCAAAGTCCTCCTCAGCGACAAGATCTCCATCCTCAACCGATGGTCAGAACACTTCCAATCTCTTTTCAGTGCCAACCGCTCAGTCCAAGAATCCACCCTGCTCCAGCTCCCTCAACAGCCCTTAAGGCTAGAGCTGGATGAGGTCCTCACCCAGGAAGAGACATATAAGGCAGCTGAACAACTGAAAAGTGGCAAAGCAGCAGGTATGGATGGAATCCCCCCCCAGAGGTCTGGAAGACTGGCGGCAAAACTCTGCATGCCAAACTGCATGAGTTTTTCAAGCTCTCCTGGGACCAAGGAAAGCTGCCTCAGGACCTTCGTGATGCCATCATCATCACCCTCTACAAAAACAATACAAAAACAAAGGCGAGAAATCAGACTGCTCAAACTATGGGGGAATCACGCTGCTCTCCATTGCAAGCAAAATCTTCGCTAGGATCCTCCTAAATAGAATAATACCTAGTGTCACCGAAAATGTTCTCCCAGAATCACAGTGCGGCTTTCGCGCAAACAGAGGAACTACTGACATGGTCTTTGCCCTCAGACAGCTCCAAGAAAAATGCAGAAAACAAAACAAAGGACTCTACATCACCTTTGTTGACTTCACCAAAGCCTTCGACACCGTGAGTAGGAAAGGGCTTTGGCAAATACTAGAGCGCCTCGGATGCCCCCCCAAAGTTCCTCAACATGGTTATCCAACTACATGAAAACCAACAAGGTCGGGTCAGATACAGCAATGAGCTCTCTGAACCCTTATCCATTGACAATGGCGTGAAGCAAGGCTGCGTTCTCGCACCAACCCTCTTTTCCATCTTCTTCAGCATGATGCTGAACCAAGCCATGAAAGACCTCAACAATGAAGACGCTGTTTACATCCGGTACCGCACAGATGGCAGTCTCTTCAATCTGAGGCGCCTGCATGCTCACACCAAGACACAAGAGCAACTTGTCCGTGAACTACTCTTTGCAGACGATGCTGCTTTAGTTGCCCATTCAGAGCCAGCTCTTCAGCGCTTGACGTCCTGTTTTGCGGAAACTGCCAAAATGTTTGGCCTGGAAGTCAGCCAGAAGAAAACTGAGGTCCTCCATCAGCCAGCTCCCCACCATGACTACCAGCCCCCCCCCCACATCTCCATCGGGCACACAAAACTCCAAACAGTCAACCAGTTTACCTATCTCAGCTGCACCATTTCATCGGATGCAAGGATCGACAACGAGATAGACAACAGACTCGCCAAGGCAAATAGTGCCTTTGGAAGACTACACAAAAGAGTCTGGAAAAACAACCAACTGAAAAACCTCACAAAGATTAGCGTATACAGAGCCGTTGTCATACCCACACTCCTGTTCGGCTCCGAATCATGGGTCCTCTACCGGCATCACCTACGGCTCCTAGAACGCTTCCACCAGCGTTGTCTCCGCTTCATCCTCAACATTCATTGGAGCAACTTCATCTCCAACATCGAAGTACTCGAAATGGCAGAGGCCGACAGCATCGAATCCACGCTGCTGAAGATCCAACTGCGCTGGGTAGGTCACGTCTCCAGAATGGAGGACCATCGCCTTCCCAAGATGGTGTTATATGGCGAGCTCTCCACTGGCCACCGAGACAAGGTGCACCAAAGAAGAGGTACAAGGACTGCCTAAAGAAAGCTCTTGGTGCCTGCCACATTGACCCCCGCCAGTGGGCTGATATCGCCTCAAACCGTGCATTTTGGCCCCTCACAGTTCGGCGGGCAGCAACCTCCTTTGAAGAAGACAGCAGAGCCCACCTCACTGACAAAAGACAAAGGAGGAAAAACCCAACACCCAATCCCAACCAACCAATTTTCCCTTGCAACCGCTGCAACCGTGTCTGCCTGTCCTGCATCGGACTTGTCAGCCACAAACGAGCCTGCAGCTGATGTGGACATTACCCCTCGTCTGCGAAGCCAAGCCAAAGAAAAGAAAATCTTTCTATAGATATCAAGATCAAATTGGACCGACTCCTTCAGCAAAGAACTGATACAAGCATACGCAGAACCTCTCTTCACTGGCTGCCTGATGCTCAGACATCACCTAATTCACTCATTGCCCAATCATTGAGTGAATTACTTTTAGTACGATTTCAGTGAGAACAGAGACTACCTGAAACACTGGGGTTTGCCAGCATTATTGACTCAGACATAATCAAGAAAGGTTTCCACCCCCTCAACACATAGATCATTGTAAATTGTAAATCAAAATCAACTTCTTGTGGTGACTATGTTTTTGGGAGCCACCCTGTGGCTGGGACACACACAGGCTGCTGGAGATTGCAGTGAAGATTCCACATGGGCTGTGGGCTTCCGGAGACTGGCTCATGGGAACCACGTATCAGAACCAAGATTCGAGAGAGTCCTGAGGACAAGAAGAATTCGCAGAGGGCCTCGGGTGCTGAAGGTTTCCTGATTGGGTCGGGGGTTTGGATCTGGAGCTCGTGCTGCTGATGGTTTGAACTGGAGTCTGTGCAGCTGGACAGACTGCGAGGTGAATCCACGTGCTCAATGTCTCTGAAGGAACTCTTTGTTACTTCTATTTCACCTATTGTCAGGAATGCCTGGCAATGCTTCTTGTTTGCCTTACAAGGTGACTTAGTTGAAGTAGATCATGTATATTACATTTTTATGTATTATTGTGTGATAATGAGGGGAACCATTGGACTACTCTGAGAGACAGATTCAGAAAGGCAAGAACTACCCTCCACTTCATCAGCTGCTTGCACCCAAATGCTCATCAGGCTTGAGCTGCCAGTGAGAGTTGATGACTTCATTTAGTCTGACAACAGCTTACAGTGCCCACCAACAAGATGTGGATAGTTAATGAAAATCAAAACATTTACTGACAAGTGACAGAAATTCAATCACATAATTTCCCCCCAACCACCCCCTTCCTCCAGACAACAGAAAATACTGCAAAATCTTAGCGGGCCGGGCAGCATCCTTGAAGAGAGGATGAGCTAGACCCTCAGTCACAAGTAAGTGAGGAAGAAAGCAAGTTGAGGCCAAGTAGCTAAAAGTATGGGGCAGAGACAAATGGGACAAAGGGAAAAATATCTGGCAGAGCAAAGCCAGAATTGCTGACACAGCTTATCAAGTCAGCTGCTTAATATATTAATGGGAAAGTAAGAGAGAAGGCCGTCCAAGGGAAAGGCAGAGAGATCCTCTGGAGATCAAATCAAAAGGGGACTTTAATCATCTATTGGGATTCTGGCAGATTTGCTGCATTTCAAGTACAAAAAATTTGTGAAGAGGCTTTTCAATAAAATAATAGCTGATCTGATCTTAGTCTGTGGCCCACAAGCCAAGATTGAATATACTTAATGAATCAACGCTCACTGCTAAATAGAAATGTTAGCATGGTTAGTGCAATGTTACTACAGCACCAGTGAGCCGGGTTCAAATCCAACACTGTCTGGAAGGAGTTTGAACGTTCTCCCCATGTCCTCGTGGGTTTTCCCCGAGTGCTCTGGTTTCCTCTCACCCTTCAAAACATACCAAATTGTAGGTTAATTTGGGTTTAATTGGTCAGAATAGACTTATACCGTGCTGTAAAATAAAGATTCACAACCTTTGAGAGAAGAAAATCTTCCTCATTCTTAAATAGGCAACTTCCATACTATAGATTGCTGCAGTAACAAGGACTTCCAGTGGCCAAGCATTTCAATTCCACACCCATTCCCACACTGACATGTCTGTCCAATACTAACCACCTAATCTGGACACCCTCCAACCAGATAGAACTCCAATTTCCATTAAGTATCTCTCCGAGCTTCTCTCTTTTTCCTCCATCACTCCACCCCCTTCCCTCTCTATTCAGAGAGTTAACCTTGCCCTCTTCTCTTCTGCCCTCCCACCCATATCCACCCATGCACTGTGAGGCTATTCTTACCCCACCCCCCAACCTCCCCGCCTCTCCGGTTTTTGCTCATACCTCGACGAAGGGCTCAGCCCTGAAACGTTGGTTTGCTCCCTAGGGATAAATTCCCGGGGATGTTGTGTAATCTCCCGAGCTTCTCCAGCAATTCTGTGAATTTCACCACAATCACAGCATCTGCAGACTTTCGTGCTTATTTCTAAAACCGTTTGCTCATTAAAGATTTCCACATGAAAGGAAATATCCCTTTTTTCTCTCCTGACAAGCCCCTCACTTTCTTACATTTCAATAAGATCCCTTCTGATTCCTCTACCTGCTCAACTTTGACATACATGGTCATCTCTTCATTCCAATGAACATTCTCTGAACTGACTTCACTCCAAGTACTTTCTCATTAAAATAAGGAGAATATTACTGGAGATAGTAACACAGGCCTGGTTTGAGTGTTGAAAAGAAGATTGTGACAGGAGGTTTCCCTATGTGGTCTGATGGAAATTCCTGCTGCTGTGGATAAGTTTAATTTTTTTTTAAACGTCAGAAATTCATTCAGACGCAATTTTCCCCCTTCCACCCGATAACCAGGTGGTGACCAAAACAATCTTCCAGTTCAGATGTGGATCCAAGAAGGAAAGGGTCCAAAAGATTGCTATGTACAAATCAGCAGACCATGGGGGAAAGAGTGTATCCAATGTGGCCCTCATCTTGATCACCACCTTCATGTGTGGCTGCATCCGACTGTGCATGGAACCTAAGTTCAAGGGCGCCAAGTGCCACCATGTGCTGAGGTTCTACCTGTCACAGGTGTTGTGAAGGAGGAGCTATGCAATGTCCCAGTCAAGAGGACTCTGCCATACCACCTGTCCTCATGGAAAGTTTTCCAGATGAACACTTTTGATCACAATGCCATCAGTCTATGGTCAGCACGGAATGTACTACAGACACTGAGAGAGGAGGACTCAATGGATCTGGTGGGATGGTTCCCTGAGCAGATGGTCCAGGTCATCAGGCAGAATTATTTATTGGCAGTTGTCAAAATCAAGCACTCGGATTTTGTCTGGCTGGTGACGAGAGGAACTCTCCCGGTCAGATCTTTCTTGTGCAACTGGAATATCATCCACAATGAGATTTCTGCGGTGGAGTGGAGGTAGTTGCATCCTTTTCCACACAGTGAATCTGTATTCTGAGCAGGATGCAAGGCTCTTTGTCACGGTTCATCCTCAGCAGCAACATGACGGAGGACGCAGCGTGATCCCTGGGAGCATTCCTGCACTGACACCTCCCTGTGCTGGAAGACCATTAACTCGGTGAAATATGCACTTCAATCTGACAAAACCTGATGCTCTTTCAGCACAGGGAGGTTTTGGTGCTGGGGTACATGGTGTGGGGGATGGCCATAGTTACCAGGAATCAAGGGGCTAAAACTGTGTCGAAGACCTTCAAACAACAGAGGGGATTAATGACAGGATAACACATTGGTGGCAATCTTGCTAAATGTTCAGTGATAGAAATGCATCGAAACAAAAATTAAGGATGCACAGAGACTTTGAACAGTTTTCTGTTTGTAAATAATTTATCACGAATTCAGTCTATTTTTGGTTTAAAAAAAAGTAGTCTGTGTCCTGAAAGCAGTTCGCATACCAAAAATAGTCTGCATCCTGAAAGAAGTCAGTCCTAAAGACAGTCTGCATCCAATCCTGAGTCAGTTCTGACATTAGTCTATATCCAATCCTGAGTCGGTCCTGAAAGTAGTCTGCATCCAAACCTGAATTCGTCCTTACAGAAATATTCATCCAATCCTGAGTCGGTCCTGACAGTAGTCTGCATCCCGTCCTGAGTCAGTCCTGACGGTAGTCTGCATCCAATCCTGAGTCGGTCCTGAAAGTAGTCTGCATCCAAACCTGAATTCGTCCTTACAGAAATATTCATCCCATCCTGAGTCAGTCCTGACGGTAGTCTGCATCCAATCCTGAGTCGGTCCTAACAGTAGTCTGTATCTTGTCCTGACGGTAGTTCATTGTAAAAGCAGTCCACATTCCAAATGTATTCCACCTCCTCTTGTTCAGGAGTCCAGTAGACTTCAGAACTTAGAGGGCTAGATGGATGGATGCAAAGAAGGAATTTAAGAACAAGGAATTTAAAATAAACACTGACAGACTCGTTTAATTTGTGGGTATAGGGCAATAAAAGAATGGAACTCATAAAAAACACAAGAGAAATTGTTTGGGAATAAAAGTGTGTGAAGAGCTAAAACTGGGAGGTGCCCAAGAGAGAATTTGATGGATTTGAATTTGAAAAATAATAATGGTATGGGTAGCAGGTTCAGCAGTAAAATAAACCAAGTAAGAAAATGTTATGAGCACGAGGTTGAGTGATATGATAAAGGAGTGAAAAGCTCATCTCAGGCTGGATGTAAATTTCAGTTCAGCCTCAGATTGTCTAACATATATAACATATATAACACACACACACACACATATATATATATATATATATATATGTATATAACATATAAGATGATACAATCTGTTCAAGCCCCTGGACTTAATGATGCACAATTATACTGAATCACTTGAACAGTTTTGATCTGAGTCACCACAGTTAAGAATGGTAGTGGAAAATTTACAGAAATTGTTCAGAAAGCTGATGGAAGCTTAATGCACTCTAACAACAAGGAGAAAGACTGGAGAAAGGGGAAGAACATCTATCATTTAACCAAACACTCTTGGTTCTTCAAAAGGCTAATCAACATGAAGCATTTAAAGGCTTATTCACTTTTGTGAAAGCAAGTGTTGCCCCCCTCCCCCCCACCCAGAAACAGATGACATGCAAAGTATCTGTATTGTGAGAGGGGAAAGGAAAATACAGCTATAGTCATCTGGCAGTTGAGATATATAATCAACCTGTTAGAGCTACAATTATAACTAAAGAGATTTGAAAGCAGAAAAATTGGTTACTGTGAATTAGATGGCAGGAGAACCAGGGTAAGTTAATGAACATGAGGCACACAACAGGTTCCCAGAAAATAATTGTGAGAATGAGTTTCGTGGGTTTTCCATAAGAGTCAGCACAGATTGTATGGCTGAATGGCTTCCATATACATCATAAGAACCATAATATGAATCAAGCCTTTCAGTGAACTCTGAGGCTCAGATAGCTGAATGGAGTGTTTATATTTTAACCGCAATACATTCCTTAAGGTACTGAAGGATAGCTAGTTATTCAAATTATCAGTGCATTCAGTAGAATTTAAAGAATCTTGAGATGTTTCTTTGAACTCAGTCTCTGAAGAACTCCAGGAGGGTTTGAAGACACAGGAATCTGCAGATGATTGAATCCAGGGATATTTTTAGCTTTGGAAAGCCGACCAAGAGAGTCAAGTGTGTTTCTCCTTTACCAATGGGAGAACAAATGGAAATTCATCGTCCAAAAAGCAATTTAAACCAAATGTTCATAGAAAAAGAAATAAAATTCTGCACTTAACCTTCAGCAAAAGACAAATGATCTACAGATCTTCTACCAAAGTCCATATTGAATATATTTTGCAAAACAATATTTAAAACTGGAGGGAGAAAAAAAGTATCAAATTTCAAGCTCGTATCTTTCATTAACACTGAGGGATTAGGAAATACGTAGTCATTGACTACTTCCCTGTAGCTCAGCCAAATGGACTGAAATACAGGAAGCCAAACTACAACCCAACTTCCCAATTGTTACTTTCATCTCCTGTTCAATTATTTTGAGTGAAGATCATGAATTACTTCATTTTTAAAAATCTAACTACAGAAGAAGTGATACTTGAAGGAAACCCATTTGCATTCAATGTTCAAATTGTTGGCCAATAGCTGGATCTATCTGGTTTAACTGATTCCAAGCCAAAGAAAATTAAAATCCATTTTCATACGTGCAGCATGTACATCAATAATGGTTGTGGGGAGTTGTACATCAAGGCCCCATTGCACCTTAAAGCTCGACAAAGCTCAAGTTAAATCAACTTGAACTTTGAACTTTGAAGTTTAAGCTTAAAGCTGCTGCAGTTGTAATAGAGATAATATCCTATTGAACACTTGTACTGTGCAAAAGAAACTTCTGGGATCAAGCAGTGTGCAAGATCAAAGAACATATGACATATTTCTCGAGTCTGTGTAAATGAGATATGAATGACGTGAGATTTGATAGAAGTATACAAAATTTCAAGGGGCTTAGATAGAGAGCTGTGACTAGGCAGAATAATTGTTTTGCACAGACTAGAGGGGCTGAAGGGCATATTTCTGTTCTATAATGTGCTATGGGTCTAAGATTCCAAAGATTTCCTAAGGTCAGAACGTAAATAAAATGTTTCACTAATCTTGTGTGACAAATGAATATTTAAACAATACATTATCCAAGCATAATCTAAGAAAAAGAAAATAACAGAGAAAGAGGAAGTGTCATTTGTACTTATTGGTTCTCAAACTTCTAACCTCCAACACATATAGAAACATCTGTGGGGAGTGAAGAATGATACATTCCTCTCTGCTATAATCTTCGCTGCCAAGTCATACACAAAATGAGATGGATTAAATAGAAACCAGAAAACAAATCAAGGAAGCAGAAGAAACTATTCTATCTTTCCTACAGGATAGATACAGGATAGTCTCCAAAATTAATAACACTCAAATTTTAACATTACTCCAACTCATATTAAAAGCCATTCTCATATTTGAGTTTTGTAGTCAATTACGTGCACCTTTTAGCTAGAAATCTTCCAAAACAACACTGAATTTGCAATTTCCAATCATTCCAACACCCATGCAAGGTCTTGCTGTCTAACTGGGTCAAGTTGTTGTTTTACCAAATACCAATGACAGCACTTCTGTGATGAGGCAAAAGCCATTTCAGCTCAGTCAGCAGAGCAAAGGATTAGCTTTGGAAGCAAATGTGAAGACTAATCACCACCGCAGCACAGATCAGAAACATCCTCACTGCAGGAACGTTCGAGAGAAGTCTATGACTTCAATAATTGACGCATCCCAAATCCTTTTAGCAAAATCATGAATACTCGGATGAAGAGGACAGTCTGCAGATGCTGTGATTGTTGTGCAATCAATACACATTGAAGTGATGGGAAATTCCCATAGATTAGTGTCTCCAGCAATTTTGTGTATTGCACCATACACATTCTCCCTGTCACCGCATGGGCTTCCTACAGATCACCAATGGCAAAGTAGATCATTGCCAATTACAAATTGCCCCTAGTGTGTAGGACAGTGGTAGATTGTGGGGAAAGTTGATGGCTACACGATGAGAATAAGATGAGGGTTAAAAGGGTGATACACAGGAGACTGCAGATGTTGGAATCTGAAGATGAACAAACGCACTCCACTGGAGGAACAGCAGTTCGAGCAATATGAGTGGGAAAAAAGAGGGGTAGGCGTGTCGGGTCAAAATCCTATATCAAGACTGGAGATGCAGAGGTAAAGGGTTCTGGCCTGAAACATCGAGCACTCCTTCTCTCCCATGGATGCTACTTGATAGCAGAGCTCCTGCAGCAGATTGTGATTATAACCATATAACCATATAACAATTACAGTACAGAAACAGGCCTTCTAGTCTGCACCGATTTAAGTGAAACTCCACTAGTTCCACCTACCTGCTCCCTGCCCATGTCCCTCCAACCCCCTCACATCCATGACTAAATTGACCCTGCTGCAACTATTTCTTCCAGAAGGTCATTCCCCTCAGCCACCACCCTCTGAGTGAAGAAGGTTCCTCTTATGTTACTTCTAAAGTTTTTCCCCCCTAACCCTTAACTTATGACCCCTCATTCCAATCTCCCCTACCCTCAAAGAGCCTATTCACATCTACTGTTATCTATTCCCCTCATAATTTTAAACACCTCTATCAAAATCCCCTCCTCAACCTTCTACACTCCAATGAATAAAGACCCAGTCTACTCAATCTTTCTCTGTATTCTAGATACTGCAATCCAGGCAACATTTTTGTAAATCTTCTCTGCACCCTCTCTACCTTAATGTTATCCTTCCTATAACTTGGAGACCAGAACTGCACACAATATTCCAAACTTGGCCTCACTAATGCTTTGAATAGTATCAACATCACCTCCCAGCTCCTATATTCTATGTTTTGATTTATAAAGGCCAGCATACCAAAACCCTTCTTCACCACTCTATCTACATGAGATTCCATCTTCAAAGAACAATGAACCATTATTCCTATATCTCTCTGTTCCCCTGCATTCCTCAATCACCTCCCATACATCCGGTTTTGATTATTCTTCCCAAATGAAGCACTTCACATTTATCAACATTAAACTCCATCTGCTACCTTTCAGCCCACTCTTCTAAGCCATCCACATCCTTCTGCAGTCCCCAAAAACCATCCTCACTATCCACCACTCCCCCTATTTTTGTATCATCCACATACTAACTCACACAATTTACCACCCCATCATCAAAATCATTTATGTAAATGATGAACAACAAAGGACCCAACACCGACCCCAAGGTTCACCACTTGTCACTGGCCTCCATCCTGTCAAACAGTTGTCCACCAAGACTCTCTGGTGCCTATTTTCCAGCCACCATTGAACCCATCTTATTTCTTCAACATTTATCCCAGGGACTGAACCTTCATCACCAACCTTCCATGTGTTACCTTATCGAAAGCCTTATGAAATCCAAATGGTATGGGTAGCATCTACTGCTCTACCTTTATCAACTTTTCTAGTCACTTCCTCAAAAAATTCAACAAGATTTGTCAAACATTATCTACCCCTCACAAACCCATGTTGAGTGACCCTGAACAATCCCTGCCCCTCTATATACTTATACATACTATCCCTAAGAATACCTTCCATAAGTTTACCCTCCACCGATGTCAAACTTACTGGCCGATAATTGTTGGGCCTACACCTTTTTAAACAGTGGAACCACATTTGCAACATGCTAAAACCGCAACATAACACTTTCTTTCAGTGACTGTTGAAAAATCACTGTCAGAGCCTCCGCTATTTCCTCCGTGACCTCCCTTAAGTTCCTGGAGAAAATCCCATCGGGACCCAGAGACTTATCCACCTTTATATACCTCAGAAGTTCTAACACCCCCTCTTTCCTAGTCCATATCTTTTCCATAACTACCCCTTTTGCCTCAATTATCCTACACAATTCCACATCCCTTTCCTGAGTGAATACCAACGAGAAGAATTCATTCACTATCTCCCCCATCTCATGTGTTTCCTCACACATTCGTCCGCTCCAATTCTCTAGTGGACCAATTCTATCCTTCACTCTCCTTTTGCTATTGTAAAAACCCTTCAGATTTACTTTCACCCTATTTGCTAAAGCCTCCTTATACCTTCTTTTTGCTATCCTAATTTCCTTTTTAAGCTTCTTTCTACAATCCATTTTTCAAGCATCTCATCCATACCTTGCTTCCTGTATTTAATGTAGGCCTCTCTCTTATCTCGAACCAACTTCCTAATTTCTCCTAAAAACCACAGCTCTCTTGAACATTTGGCCCTGCCTTTTATCCTAACAGGAACATAAAGATAAATTTCACCTTTAAATGACCTCCAATTCTCCTCCACCTCCATCCAAATAAAAAACAAATCAGCCCAAACCACTCCCAGCAAATCCCTTCTCATTTCATCAAATGGCTGTTTGATGGTGGTACAGACCCAATGGACTGAAGACCCTCTGTCTGTGTTGTGAATCACTTTCATTTCTAACATCAGTTTTCCAGTTGTGATTCTTCCCTCCTGCACAAATCGCCTGGCAGTAGAGCTGTGTAGCTTAGCACCCGAAGCCTCCACTTGGAAACTATCTTTAAGCTGCATTAACATTTAAAGTTAATTAAGTAGTAACTTTCCAGGATAAAAATCATGGATCAGCTCATCACACCAGGGTTCAATCTCCCAACATCAGGTTCTGTCTAAATGTATTTTACATACTTTTCTACATCTGAGAGATTTGCAACTGTAAGTTACCCCTTAAAACAAGTATCAAAAAGGAAAATTGTGGGTATGATTGCTAACTTAAGTTGCAGAGGTATAGGGAATAGGATGAAGGGGGATCACAAGCCTGACTGACATAGAACAGCCCAGGCCCTTCAACCTTCGAAATTGTTCTGACCTATATTCCTACTAAAAAAAACTAAACTCTCCCTACAGAACAAAGAACAAGACAAAGAAACTGATGAAGGTAGGGTGGAGGATATGGATTTTAGTGAGGTGTTTGACAAGGTTCCCCGTGGTAGATTCATCCAGAAAGTCTTGAGGCAAGGAATCCATGGAAATCCATTCAGTATTTGCTTGCCACAGAAGGCAGAGTGTGGGACTAGATGGAGTGTATTCTGCCTGGAGGTCACTGGCCAATAGTGTTCTGTAGGGATTGGTCACTTGGAACTAGCATAGAGTTTGATAAATTGCAATAAGTATGTATTAAAATGGAAAAGCTATGGATGAGGAGAAATGCACAGAAAATACCCTTTAAAGTTACTGACTTTGGGAAAGAGTCAATTGAGAAGGGTTTTAATTAAACAAAGGAAGCAATGGGAACAACAGCATTTCTCACCTGAAAGGAACAGTTCTCCTGCCCAAAATCTCTTTAACAGTGAGGAAAAAAATAGACTAAAACGATGATCAATTCTTCCTATTTACTCTGCCTATGATCAGTAGGTTTAACCCAGTGCTATGTCACTGGCTGTGGATTTTACTTCAGTCGGTGGTACTGAATGTTGACAGCCACCTTGAAATATCCCTGTAATAATTCCAAAAATTCTAATTATAATGTTAGCTGCACCCAACTGTGAAATAAGTAGTTTAAGTGCATGCTTCTGATGATGAGCCATGCAGCTCTATTGTTGGGCCACCTGTCAGATGAAAGATAGCACAGTTTGGGCGGGGGAGGGGGAATCATCGCAACTCTATCCACACAGCAGTGAAAAATGATATCACAAAGGACAAGAAATTCCCCCAGAAGAAAAAAAGACTTTCTGCCAGCAGCAGAAAGAGGGAGGAATAATGGAGGAAGATTACAGAGGAAATGGCCTTGGAGTCTGGCACACCAACTTGTGAGCATTCAATCTACTGCTTCAGGGGTCAGACTACATTACTTTAGCTGCGGGGCTTCACCCAAAACTGGTGTTAAAGGTACTAAAATCTGCAAACAGCAAGAATTAAAGGTGTTATTCTACTTAAATGGTGCTTTTCAGCCCAAAACATGACAGCTAGAAACATGGGAAAAGGAGTAAGACCTTCAACACTGCGATCAGACTGATGATGCAAGGAGTTATATCATATAGGACCAGCCCTTTGGCCCAACTTGTTCACGTCGGCCAGGAAGGAATTCTGAGCTGGTCCCATTCTCCAATTCAGATCCTTGTTGCCATCTTCTCCCTGTATCCCCTTTCCTCTTGGCATTGAAAAATATATATCCTTAAAAACATGGCTTTCACAACCTTCTGCCCCACGTTGACTATGCCCAGGTGAAGACGTGATCTGGACTTGATTTTACACACCCCGTGTTCTAACATTATGACTCCTGATTTGGGACTCTCCCTTCAAGTATTTTTTTCTGTCTTGCTAGAATTTTATAGGTTACAATAGAGATCCCCTATGAACTTTTGAAAAACATTGAGATAAGATTGGTGGCATGGTTAGCATAGCCAGTAACCCAGGTTTGATTGCAGTGCTGTCTACAAGGAGTTTATATGTTCTCCCCATGGCTGCATAGGTTTTCTCCAGGTACTTTTCGCCCTCCAAAAACATATGGGGTAATTGCCGATTAATTGGTGTATATGGCCAGCATGGGCTCATGGGCTGAAAGGGCTTGTTACCATATGTAACTCTAAAAATAAATTAAGTTCCTAGGAAAGCATGAGATACACCACAAGTTACTACAGGAAGTAAGTGAAGAGATTGCTGGGGTGTTGCCAATTAATCCAGTTAAAGAGATGGGTGTCGAGTCCCATTGAGGACAGCTTCTCCACCAGCCACTGGGCTATGACTGCATTCAATGCTGAGCTGAAGGCATTGAACAGCAGCCTGGCATATGAAGCATTTACCAGTTGGGTCAGGACAGGTGGGGGGGGGCAAGGCTATAGCATTGCCAATGGAATGATTCCAATTGAAATAGGTCCAGTGTATCTGGGTCCAGGAGATGTGCTTTGACACCAGACATTCAAATAATTTTATTATGGTGGAGATCAGTGGTCAATGAGGTCTGTTGCCCTCTTTGACACCAGGAGGATGGTAGCTGCCTTGAAACCCATGGAGATGATAGACTACTGTCTCATCGTGTTGAAAATGTCCATAAGGACATGCACAATCCTTCAGTACCTGACCAAGTTTGTTGTCTGGTCCTTGCCTCGTGTGGATTCACCTTGGATAATATTATCCTCAAATCAGCAGCAGCTATGCAAGGGACCCAGGTCCATATATCTCAATCTCCTGAATTCAATCCCACTATTAACAAAGCCCAGTATCCCATAGCCCTTCCTAACTATCCTATGAACCTGTGCGGTGACCTTGAGGGATGTATGGATTTAAACTCCAAAGTTCCTCTGTTCATCCACACCCTTATGTAGGGCTTGGATGTCCATGGTAAACAAGAGGTCATCGAGTTCAGAGAACTAGAAGTTGATGAAGTAATGGAGGGCATGTGAAGTGTCCCAGATGTAGGTGGGGAGGGACTGGACCAGGAGAACCAAACAGAATCGAGGTAAGCAGAGATCAATTCAGTGGGGCAGGAGCACGTGGGCACGATAGGTCTTCTGGACAATTGGGTTTGTGGATCTTGGGTAGGAGGTAAAAACGGGTAGTATGGGGTTGGAGGGTGGCCCAGAGAGGTGACTGGAAGTGATGAGTTCAGAGATGATGCATGATACATCAATTTGGTGAGTTTTGGTGGGGTCCTGTTGGATGGGGTAAGTAAGAGGAGTTGTCTGAGAGATGTTGTGTGCCAGACCTCAACAGCACCACTCATCTGCAGATTTGATGATGAGGTTTGGATTGGTGCGGAGAGAATGCAGGGCCAGGCGTTCCAAGGCGTGGAGAATGGAATGAGTGAGGGGAGTAGTGAAGTCAATGCGATTGATGTCACAGTGGGAGTTGGAAATATAAAGGTCCAGAGCAGGCAGAAGACTGGAACGAGGTGTCGAGGAGGGGGAGAATGTTTAAAGTAGGAGAAGGGGTCTGTAGTGAGGGGTGGAGAATCGTGGATGTGGAAGTAGGCACAGAGACAGAGCTGACAGAAGAGTTCACCGTCATGATGTGCATGAGGTGAGGGTGAAAGGGGATGAAGGTGAGCCCTCTCCTGAGGACAGAGCGTTCAGTCTCCGAGGAAAAGGGTGGAGAGGATGGTGAGACCATGCATGGGTTAGGGGGAGGTTCAATGGGGTCCAGGGTGTCGCGGAGGGGAGGTAGATGGGTGGATCAGGAGGTGGAGGGTAGTAGGATCCAAAGGAGGGAGGGGAGGTTTGTGGAAGTCAGAGGGTAAAGGAGAGAACCTCGTTTGCGTCCAGAGCCAGGGTGGGAGTTCACAGCAGAGGCTCGGTTCTTTAGGTCACAGGGGCCAAGGTGGAAACCCTCAACCGAACTTCCCCCATCGTCTTGCCCCAGCTCTATCTCCCTCTGTTTTCCCTCTCTCTCCTTTCACACAGACAAAGTCAATTCTCATCTCTCCCCTTAGCATATCCTTGTATTGGACTGCACTCCTCCCCTAGCTAGATTCCCTGGTTTTTGCTTATTTCTTGAAGAAGGGCTCTGGCCCAAAACATCAGTTATACATCTTCACCTCCTATGGACACTGTAAGACCGGCTGAGTTTCTCCAGCATTTCTGTGCATTTTTATTTTAAAGAACTGTAGGTCAGGGTGTGTGTTGAGCACCTCCAGCTTCTCATTGTTGTCTCAAGGTTCCTGTATTTGCAGTTCTTGTGTTTCTAAAGGAGCTGTAAGCCTCCATGTCTACTATTTTTCATGTCTTCAATATGAACTAGTTTGCTTTATGCTTAATAAACAATTTTTACAAATATAATTTTAATTACAAATGCCCAAATTTAGTCTTTTTACATCAATAAGCTTTTTATCAAGTAGGATGGTCGCCAAACATGATTACCAAGCACAAGTGACCAGGATTGTATGGTATTACCTTTCAAGTATCTTCCATGAAACCCTTCACTGGATCAACCCAAATATTCCTTAATTAGGTTTGTCTCACGACTTCACTCAATAGGATATAGTGAAATGGAAGACAGAACACTTGAATATTAACTTATTGTTACAGGATGCCAGCTGGCAAAGCTTTCTCTTGAAAATAGTTTGGCTTGTTGCACAATAAGTTCCCTTACCAATATTGTAATGTTGCAATACATTCTTATTTTACCAAATAGATTAAATTTCCTTGTAATGGAGACCAGACTTCGTACAGTACAGATAAATATACTTGACAGCAAAAGGTGCTGTGTACTTAACAGAAGAGTTGTACAGCACAAAAAATTAACCCATTACTTGTTTGGATCGTTGCTTGGAAAATCAATCACAACAAACAACTAGCTGGAGACACATCTGTGGTGAATCTCTGCTAAGCTGTTTGTCTTCCCTTCAGCGAGCCTTGCTGTACTAACATTGGCTGTGCATTATCTCGACTGTTAGAGAGACTCCCCTTGGGTAGAACTCTGAATGCACCCATTCACAGAAACTGTTAGTTTCTGCTAATAAAAGCCATGATGATTGTTTGACCACATCGTCTTTGTCTTCTTCATCAACTGGCACTTCAACATCCTCTGCCTTTGCTACAAAAATCAAAACCATGTGGCATCAGTGTCCTACTCTGGCCTGGAGGCTGCACACCATGGAAAACCTTAGTCCTTGGCAGGTATCCAGACGGTACACCTTTTAATGAAACTTGGGAAAAAGTGCAATGCGCAGCATGACACCATCACGCTACACCTCTGCTAAAAATAGACTTCATACAATTACCTGAATGTGCACAGACAGTTTAGCAGGTAGCACTATCACCTGTTCCCTTCACCATCTGGGATGCTGAGGATAGATTTGTACTAAATTAGAGCTAGAGTTTGCATTCTGAAGTGACTGGTCATTTTTCTGATTAAAAAAAAATACAAACCACATCTGCCCAAAGGATTGTGTTGCTGCTTTTCTGCAATTTCAAAAAGGATTTGGATGACTTCACACTTTGATATCTATCCTGTGGTTTTAATTTGCTCATTGCCGAAGCAGCTGTCGAACAGTGGGGATCATTTGAATAACCTGAAAGTGGGTGCCTAAAAAGGAAAGGGTTCATAGGGCAATTCTGTCAACTAAATATGCTGTGAATAAGAAGGGAGAAAAATGTTTGCAACATCCTACAAAGGCCACATAAATAAATAGCTAGGGAGTCAGGATATCTTTCATATCGAGCAAGAGATCTTTAGGGTTAGCTTAAACCGACGTCTTCATGTCAAGATTTTCTGTGAAAGGCGCTCAGAGAGAAAGTGGTGCTAATGGAATGAAACATACTTTTGCCGCCTTGGCAGCCCTGCGGGATATTTCAACAGATTTTGAGATTTAATTGGTCACATGGGTGTAACTGGCATCAAGGGCTGAGGGCCGGAGGGACTTGCTGTGCTCATCTCCATGAAACAATGAAATCAAGTCCAAATTTCTATCCCAGCAATTTTTGACAGACAAACAAATCAGTACACTCCTCGCATAACATGAGAATGAGATCATGAACTGATGGACTAATTTGGAGGTGAAAATGCAACTAATGAGCCAAACTAAAGCTTAATCCTTAATTGCAAGACTAGAAAGTTTTATGTCCTCATTAAACTAGTTGTATCCAAATACTATCTACACAGTCCAATATTCTCCTCTTTCCACGCAATACTGGAAATATCCAATAGCCACACTATCTTTTTTAAAAAAGGAAATTCAAGAGGATTCAGAATTTCTTTATCAAATCAAGCAAATTCTGCACCTGTGCATCAGATCTCATCCAGTTGGCTCCTTCTTAAAATGCTGCAATGAACTCATACTTGCAGTGCAGTTCTTGGAAACACCAGGAAGGGTGTGGCCTCTGTGAGTGGGGTGAGACCACACTTACAGCATTGTGTTCAGTTCTGGAAGGATGTGGAAGCTACAGAGATGTTTCTTGGATTGGGAAACAAGTCTTATGAGGCAAGGTTTGCAGAGCTGGGACTTTTCTCTTTGGAACGTAGAAGGATGAGAGCAGACTTGATGGAGGTTTATGAGATTATGAGTGGACAGCCAGTGCCTGTTTCCCAGGGCAGGATCGGCAAACACCAGAGGGCATATGTACAAAGTGAAGGAAGGGACGTTTAAGGGAGACATCAGGGGTAAGGTGCTTTTTTTTAAACACAGAGCTTTGGGGCCTGGAATGCCTGATGGAGGCTGAAACCTTGGGGGCCTTGAAGAGACTTTTAGACAGGCACATGGATGTAAGAAAAACAGAGGGTTCCAGGGTAGGGAGGGTTTGGTCGGCACAACATCAAGGGTCAAGGGTGCTGTGGTACTCTATGTTCTAAGGGAAGTAGAAACCACTTTCCTGCATGCAGTCATTATCAGTAAATGCCCTATGGGAGGAATTAATGAGTTCATTCAAAGCTTCAAATAGCTGGCTTTTTGTGGAATATATAAATTGAAGAAGAATTTGGAATATGCATGAGTATGATAACTGAAAGCTCTATCATCTTTTGGAGGTGATTTGCTGGAGGCCAGAGATTGAGGAAAAAGCTCAAATATTACAAAACTGGGTCTTTTGAGACACAGAAGAAATTTAAGACCAGGTTTTAAACCTGCCTGTGGGAGCCACTGTATGTTAGTAAAGATAAAGTTGGAGCTGCTGAGCCAGGGCTTAAACATTTTGAACAACCAGATTCTGCAGAAGCAGACACAATGGAAAAACAAAGACCAAAGCTACATGTTACGAGCCCAGAGGACCCCAAAACCCAGCAGCAATAGATATTCAACAAGAAAATGGTTACTTAAACAAAAGTTGGTTATGTTTTAAACATTGCTTTAAACATGAAAACAGAATCACACTTTAACTTATATAACCATATAACCACTTACAGCACAGAACAGGCCAGTTCGGCCCTACTAGTCCATGCCGTAGCAAATCCCCACCCTCCTAGTCCCACTGACCAGCACCCAGTCCATACCCCTCTAGTCCCCTCCTATCCATGTAACGATCCAGTCTTTCCTTAAATGTAACCAATGATCCCGCCTCGACCACGTCTGCCGGAAGCTCATTCCACATCCCCACCACCCTCTGAGTAAAGAAATTTCCCCTCATGTTCCCCTTATAATTTTCCCCCTTCAATCTTAAACCATGTCCTCTAGTTTGAATCTCCCCCTTTCTTAATTGAAAAAGCCTATCCACATTTACTCTGTCTGTCCCTTTTAAAATCTTAAACACCTCTATCAAGTCCCCTCTCAATCTTCTACGCTCCAGAGAAAAAAGCCCCAGTCTGCACAACCTTTCCCTGTAACTCAGACCCTGAAATCCTGTCAACATTCTCGTGAACCCTCTCTGCACTCTCTCTATTTTGTTTATATCTTTCCTATAATTTGGTGACCAAAACTGTACACAGTACTCCAAATTTGGCCTCACCAATGCCTTGTACAATTTCATCATAACCTCCCTACTCTTGAATTCAATACTCCGATTTATGAAGGCCAACATTCCAAACGCCTTCTTCACCACACCATCTACCTGAGTATCAGCCTTGAGGGTACTATTTACCATAACTCCTAAATCCCTTTGTTGCTCTGCACTCCTCAATTGTCCACCATTCAATGTATATGACCTATTTAAATTTGCCTTTCTAAAATGTAGCACCTCACATTTATCTGTATTAAATTCCATCAGCCATTTCTCAGCCCACACCTCCAGCCTTCCTAAATCACCTTTTAATCTACGGTAATCTACCTCACTGTCCACAACACCACCAATCTTTGTGTCATCCGCAAACTTGCTTATCCAATTCTCCACCCCTACATCCAGATCATTAATATATATAACAAACAATAGTGGACCCAGGACCGATCCCTGAGGAACTCCACTAGTCACCGGCCTCCAATTGGACAAACAATTTTCTACCACTACTCTCTGACACCTCCCATCCAACCACTGCTGAATCCATTTCACTACCTCCTTATTTATACCTAATGCCTCCACCTTTTTTCCTAACTTCCTTTGGGGAACTTTGTCAAAAGCTTTACTAAAGTCCAAATAGACAACATCCACAGCTTTCCCTTCATCAACCTTTTTTGTAACCCCCTCGAAGAACTCAATCAGGTTTGTCAAGCATGATCTACCCCTGACAAAACCATGCTGATTATTCCCTATCAATCCCTGTACCTCCAAAAATTTGTAAATAGCATCCCTCAGAACACTTTCCATCAACTTGCCCACCACAGATGTCAGACTTACAGGCCTATAATTCCCAGGTTTGCATTTGGACCCTTTCTTAAACAGAGGAACCACATGCACCACCGTCCAATCCTTTGGTACCACCCCCGTGGCCAGTGACATCCTAAATATCTCTGTTAATGGCCCCACTAACTGTCCACTAGCCTCCCTGAGTGTCCTAGGGAATATTTTGTCCAGTCCGGGAGATTTATCCACCTTTATCTTTTTTAACACAGCCATCACTACCTCCTCGGTTATCCTTATATGCTTCATGAACTCCCCTCTATTTTTCTTTACTTCAACTGGTTCAACATGTTTTTTCCCTAGTGAATACCAAGGCAAAGAAATCATTCAAAATTTCCCCCATTTCCTCAGACTTCTCACTCAGCCTACCCTCGCTATCTACAAGGGGTCCAATTTTATCTCTCACTAATCTTTTACTTTTAATGTACTTATAGAAACCCTTTGGATTTATTTTTACTCTGTCAGCCAAAGCCTCTTCATGCCTTTTTTTGGCCTTTCTAATTTCTTTCTTAAGATTCCTTATCATAAATCTTCGTCCGCGAAGCCAAGCCAAAGAAACACTCCTTGTAGTCCTCCTTCAACTTCTCAGCTCCCTGCTCTTTATACCTCTTGTACACCTCCCTTTTTCTCCTAACCAAATTTCCAATATTCCTCGAAAACCAAGCCTCCCTATGACTTCCAGCCTGATCCACACTGGGACATAACTACTCTGTACCCTCAAAATGTATTTTTTTAATATCCTCCATTTTTCATTAACATCCTTACCTGAAAATATCCTGTCCCTCTCAATACTCCCCAAATCCCTTCTTATTCCTTCGAAATTTGCTCTTTTCCAATCCAGAACCTCAACTTTAGGCCTCTCCTTGCTCTTCCCTAAAACTACCCTAAAACTAACAGAATTATGATCACTAGACCCAATTGGTTCTCCAACATTAATGTCCGCTACCTGACCTAGCTCGTTCCCTAACAGGAGATCCAGTATTACACCATCCCAAGTCAGTTCTTCTACTAACTGATTTAGAAAACAATCTGAACACATTTAATGAACTCCAGCCCATCCAGTCCTCTAACCGTATGGGTATCCCAATCAATGTGTGGGAAGTTAAAATCTCCCATGATCACTACCTTATGTTTTTTACACATATGCGTTATCTTCCTACAAATTTGTTCCTCTAATTTTCTTGGCCCATTTGGTGGTCTGTAATACACCCCCATTAGTACCCTCTTGCCTCCTCCACCCCTCAATTCCACCCAAACAGCCTCACTGGTCGATCCCTCCATACCATCCTGCCACCTCACGGCAGTAATGTCCTCCTTAACAAGCAGAGCAACTCCTCCTTTTTTACCCCCTGATCTATCACATCTAAAACAAATGTATCCTGGAATATTAAGTTGCCAGTCCTGCCCCTCCTGTAGCCAGGTCTCACTAATTGCCACAATATCATGACCCCAAGTATCAATCCATGCTCTCAGCTCATCTACCTTGTTCACTATGCTTCTTGCATTAAAATATATGCATCTCAGAGAATGACCCTCACATATATTCTCTTTTTTTACCTTCTACCCTAATCTCCATCCTACCTTTGTTATTCTTTTTATTCCTAGCTAGGTGGCCATATTCCCTGGACACTGCTCTCACACTCTGTTCCCCACCCCCCCTGCCAAACTAGTTTAAACCTTCCCCCACAGCTTTAGCTTGCCAGCACATTGGTCCCCCTCCAGTTCAAGTAGAGTTCGTCCCTCTTGTACAGGTCTGACCTTCCCCAGAAGAGATCCCAATGATCCAGAAATCTTATCCCGTGCCCCCTGCACCATCTCTTTAGCCACACATTCATCCTCCACATCCTCCTATTTCTACCCTCACTAGTGCGTGGCACGGGCAGCAATCCAGAGATTACTACCTTGGAGGTCCTGTTTTTTAACTTCCTACCTAATTCTACATAATCCTGTTTCAGGACCTCATCCCCACTTCTAACTAAGTCATTGGTCCCCACATGGACCACGACTTCTGGCTGTTCTCCTTCCCCTTGCAGAATGCTATGTACTCAATCAGAGATATCCCTGACCCTGGCACCAGGGAGGCAACATACCAACCTGGATCCCCTATCTCGTCCCACAAACCTTCTATCTGTCCCTCTGACTAATGAGTCCCCAACTACAAGAATCCTATTCTTATCCTTCTTTCCCTTCTGAACTTCAGGGGCAGCCCCTGTGCCAGATACCTGATCCCCACGACTCATCCCTGATAGGCTGTTCCCCCCAACAGTATCCAAAGCCGAATACATGTTGCTGAGGGGCACTTCCACAGGAGTACTCTACACTGGCGCTCTCCCTCCTTTCCTCACAGTCACCCAATTCCCTGACTCCTGCCTTCTAGGGGTGACTGTCTCCCTGTAACTCCTCTCTATCACTGCCTTTGCTTCCCTTATGATCCTCAGTTCATCCAATTGCAGCTCAAGCTCCCTAACACGGTCACTCATTATATGCAATTGGATGCACCTTTTGCAGGTGTAGTCATCAGGAACACTTTTGACTTAGCTAACCTAACTTAACCACCTTCTAATTCTAAGCTCAAGTGTCTGTAAAATGCATGTGTGTAAGTTCAGAAAAGTTCTTTGATTCACAGTTCAATCTCAATTCTCATTCCTCCACGTTCATTAGTTGCAGGCAATTCTTATACTGTGTGCAGAATTTAACATTTATAAGGTTTACCAGGCTTTGGTGTTCGAAAGGTAAATGGTTACTGCTCAGGAAGTTTCTTGTTGGTTTTCAGAGAGAGATTTGTGTTCCAATACAGCCATTTCAGTGTCTTGCCGAAGAAACTTTCCCCCTCAGGGTTCTCCAGATGATAACCTCTTTCTTTCAGGTCACCACTGAGTCCCTTTTTGTTTCTCTTATTCCAAGTGAACCATTAGACAGCCAGTCCTCTCCTCTTGAATGAACCACAAGTGCTTTGACCAGGCTGAACTAATCACTCAGAACCCTTTTACCAAATGGGGTTTTCCACAAGCTTGCCAGCTTGTCCTGTTCCAGTTCCAGTTGCTGCTGCTGACTGTAGAACTAATCTCTGTCTCTCTCTCTCTCACATACACAGAAAAAGCCTCTTTGACTCTCTCTGCTTGCAAAACCATATGACCCTCTTAGAATAGCAAGTTCCACTCCAGAAAGAAGACGGCTCCGACAAGCTCTTTTATCTGTAGTCTTTTTGTAAACAACAATCCATTAGTGAAGTCTCTTGGGCACTATCCAAATCTTTTGCAAAGGCAAAGGTCTAGCATTAGCAGAGCTCCAATATTTTAAATAAGATCTGTTTTAAAGTGTTTGTATATGACCTACACTAAAACCTTCCCCAATTTATCTCCCAAAAATATATCTTTATTCTGTCACATTAGGTATTCTTCAAGGTGGTGTAACAGTGGTAATCTATGTTGGCTCCTCTGCTTGTGCAGATGTTGGTGATGGTGTATCCGATTCAGGATGCCTGGTTGAAGTCCTCTACAATGATCAGAAAAGCATCAGGGTGTGCTCCCTTGTGGCCGCTAATTACAGTGCTCAGCCCCTCCAGTGCCAACCTGTAGTTCACCTGGGGAGGAATATACTTAACAACCAGGATTATGGCGGAGTACTCCCTCAGTAGATAGATTGGGGAACACTTGGTCTCCAGATGTTTTGGGTCAGGGAGCAGCACTGGGACATAACCATCACATTAGTGCACCATGATGAAGCTAACACCACCTCCTCTGCCTTTACCTGTATCTAGTCCACATGATGGAAGGTGAAGTCCTCAGGCTGTAGCACTGTAGCAATGCTCTCGTTCAGCTACATCTCAGTGAAGCGCATCACAGTAATCCCTGATGTCCCTCTGTTGCTGGCCCTGAGTTCATCCAATTTATTTATTCTTTTTATTTTTAAAAACTATATGTTAGCCAGGAATATGGTAGGGAGTGGAAGCCTCAGGGTTCAATGTCTTAGTTTAACCTCTAGCAAACCACACCCCCCCCCCCCCACACATCCACGTGGTTGGGTCTTCCATAAAGGGCCCATGCGCCAACTGCTTGAATTGCCTGCAGTTCACAGAAGTTTGCTGTTCCTGATAATCACTTTAAGCTGTTCCTCAAAATCTTATGCCTGGCTACTTCTGTCATCTGCTCATTATTGTCATTATTGTCTATAATTTACTTTGTCGTGATCTGGGTATGTCTGGCAAGGCCAACATTTATTGCTCCACGTATAATGTGGAGGAAAAGGGTGGTAATGTATATGCTTTGTGCCTCCAATATTAAATGCAAAATGTAAGTTATGTTCCCATTACACAACACTGTTATGACCCCAACACACCTCAAATATTGTTGAAGTACCGTGTAGTAACTTTGCAAAAGAGGGAGGATATCAGTTCATGTGCATGCATCAGCATCACTCAAGCAGCGGAGTGTTCGAAGGGCCTCAGTACAGCTCTGTCCGTTTACATTTTTACGCACAGGTCTCTGGAATGGAACCACAAGCTTCCAAATGAAAGTCAAGAATTCTGCCAACTGAGCTGCACCTGATATGTCATTCTAACCGGCTTTGAGACAAAATTGAAAAAATTGGAATTTCATCTTGATGATGCCCAATGCAGCTGTTGATGCACTAAAGAGGAGCAGTGAAATGCCTTTAATTGCATAGGTAGAACAACATTTCATTTGCTGGGATGTAAATTTCAAGGCAATAGTTGAGAACCATTAAGTGCACAATGCCAAACAGAACAGAGCACAATTAATTCTTTGTGTTGGGTTAAAGTTCCTTTAGCTACCTCAATACTGTAAAGAGATCTTTAACCAGAGAACCTATGGTTTTATTGATCTTTGATATGTCATTATTTAAGAGCATTTATTAATAGCAATCATCTTCAGCCAAAACCACAAAAGCTCAACATCATAACTAATGAACAGAGTCGATATGGAAAAATACAAATGATTCGAATGGTGACCAGCTGGAGATATGTTTGCACCACCTTTTTCCTCTCCATCTCACACTGATTTCTTTTCCCCATTGATATAACATTCTCTGCCTCATCTTTAAATCCCTCTCTTCCTGCCAACGACATCCTTCAGGTATCAGATCTTCGGACTCACTCCAAGTAAACTTCAAGTTTAACTTTGTCTTCGATTTGTCTTTTCACGTATAAATAAATAACATTTATTCAAGTTGAGAATTAAATGTGACAAGCTGCGTCACATTTAAAATTAAATTCATTTTCATGATTCTAACTGGATGTGCCATTCTATGCTTATTGATCGCCATCATGTCCCAATTCCAATTTTAAAATTAATTGAGGCATAAACCAAGTAGATTGTTTTCAGAGTGACATTATCACAGAAGAACTCTGCCTTCTAATAATACAATACACAGCAATGATTTGTCTTGAACACTGGTGATCTGCTGGTAAAGATGAAAGAACCTCATCAAATATCTCACTGTCTGCCTGATATGATTTTACCCACTTGTGCACAAGACTAATATCACTTTCTCATTTAACCAGCAATGTACTTTCAAATCTTCACACATGTGCTTTCTAAAATTAAAATATGCTTTCAACAACATTATGTAAATATTTATGACTAATTAAAGATATGAAGCATCACTACACATTAATTTATTCCAGTCCCAAACCACCTGGTGTTCCCTCTTCCTCCGTACAACTGTTGAGGTCAGAGCTCACAGAGAAATAGCAGATCTAAATCCCTAAAATAACAGCGTGATGCTTTGACTCATTCAGTGCCTCTGAATCAGAGGTTATAATATAGGAATTGTTCCCTAATTGTTCAATTCGGGAATATATTTTCCAGAACACCACAGTAGGAGTATCGCATGGGTGTTCAAATGAAATATAAACACACTGTGTGTCCATTCCAGGCATTAAAATAAATCCCATGGCATATAAAATTAAGACTAGAATTCTTCCCTCAACAAACTATCTGCTAAATATGGTTTAGCCAATCATTTAGGTCATGGCTGCTTCTGAAAAGAAAAAAGGCACCTTTCCCCTTCCATCCGACCCAAGATTCCTTTTATTGCCATATGGTGTAATGCACAAAAATGTAATAAACATGACCAACTGCAACTTTTGTCTGTTGTAAGGCAAAGAGTCACTGTGAGCGTTGCCCAGCACCCTTAACAATAAGAAACAAAAGAGAGTGCCTTCAGAGATACTGAGTGTCTGTGCTCCCACACACCCTGCAGTCGCACAAACTCCTTTTCAAACCATTGGCAGCCTGAGCTGCAGGTCCAAATCTCTGATACAATCAGGAACTTCAGTGCCAGAGGCTCCTCTGAGCCCTCCTTGCCCTCAGCACCCTCTCGAAATCTGGTTGCGATACCTGATTGCCACAAGCCAGTCTCCAGCAGCCTGCATGGTCCTTCAACATCAGGACCGGCGAGTAAGACCCTGCGGAGCATTGGTGTCTCCATTCCCCCAGGTCCACAACAGCAGCAGTCATGTCCCAGGGAGCAACGCTACCTATTTTTGTTTTGTGCTTACACATCTATTTTCAAGCTTTCAAGAGATTCCAAATAGCTAATTAATCAATTTTAAAGCAAGTTACTTCTTTTTCTTCTTTGGCTTGGCTTCGCAGACGAAAATTTATGGAGGGGTATGTCCACATCTGCTGCAGGTTCGTTGGTGACTGACAAGTCCGGTGCAGAACAGGCAGGCACGGTTGCAGCGGTTGCAAGGGAAAATTGATGGGATGGGGTTGGGTGATGAAGTCACTCCAATGAATGTTAAGGATGGAGCAGAGACAGCGCTGATGGAAGCGTTCTGGGAGCCGTAGGTGATGCCGATAGAGGACCCATGATTCGGAGCCGAACAGGAGTGTGGGTATGACAACGGCTCTGTACACACTGATCTTTGTGTGTTTCTTCAGGTGGTTGTTTTTCCAGACTCTTTTGTGTAGTCTTTCAAAGGCACTATTTGCCTTGGCGAGTCTGTTGTCTATCTCGTTGTTGATCCTTGCATCAGATGAAATGGTGCAGCCGAGGAAGGTAAACTGGTTGACCGTTTTGAGTTCTGTGTGCCTGATGGAGATGTGAGGGGGCTGGTAGTCATGGTGGGGAGCTGGCTGATGGAGGACCTCAGTTTTCTTCAGTGAAAAGTGCAGAGAACAAAACAAAGGACTCTACATCACCTTTGTTGACCTCACCAAAGCCTTCAACACTGTGAGCAGGAAAGGGCTTTGGCAAATACTAGAGCGCCTCAGATGCCCCCCCAAGTTCCTCAACATGGTTTTCCAACTGCACGAAAACCAACAAGGTCGGGTCAGATACAGCAATGAGCTCTCCGAACCCTTCTCCATTGACAACGGCGTGAAGCAAGGCTGTGTCCTCGCACCAACCCTCTTTACTATCTTCTTCAGCATGATGCTGAAACAAGCCATGAAAGACCTCAACAATGAAAACGCTGTTTACATCCAGTACTGCACGGATGGCAGTCTCTTCAATCTGAGGCGCCTGAAAGCTCACACCAAGACACAAGAGCAACTTGTCCGTGAACTACTCTTTACAGATGTAATGGAAGATTTAAACTGTGTTTTTTATTTCTGCAGTTGCAAGGCTGAGAACCTGTTTGTTTTTTTAGAAGCCATCATCTAATTTACACCATGAGGCCCAGGATGCATATTTAATAGACACACCTAAATTCCACTATGGGGGCCCAGGATGCAGTTGAATCAGAAGACACATTATCTAATTTACATTATGGGGCCCAGGGATGCATATGAATCAGTAGACATTATCCAACTTCCACCATGACACCCAGAGATGCAGTTTTCCTTTGTTGGTCGCAGACTGTCAGGAGACCTTGAAGATATTAAATCATTTGTTCAAAGAGATAAGATCTGAAGTAAACAACTTTTGGGTAATATAAGCCATGGTCCCACTGCTGAAGTTTGAGACTCTCCAAGAGGTGGCAACATCTCTCAGCAAGAAGAAGAACTTCAAGAGTCCAGCTAACGTCCCTGTCGAGGGTGTGCAGTCATCGCCTCGCTTTGGCAGTTGGGATCAGTCCAGAGGTTGATAAGTATAATTGGGAAGGGCTTGCATATTGTAGTGTGAATTCAGCTTTAGATTTAGTAATAAAGCCTTGTATAAAACTGAACTGCTCTCGGTGTGTGTGCGTGTCTATTTTCTTTCGGTAGCTCAAACACTGTGACCAATCTAAAATGAACAAAATGAGAGGTATAAGTTTACCCAAGACAGTAGACGATGCCGCTTTAGTTGCCCATTCAGAGCCAGCTCTCCAGCGCATGACGTCCTGTTTTGCGGAAACTGCCAAAATGTTTGGCCTGGAAATTACTTCTATAAATATAGATAATGTGATGATGGGTAAGCATTGGACCACAAGAGAGAAAAAAAGCCTGCTGCTGTTCTCATCTCTTTTCAATGGATGGAGCTGAAGTATATTTGAAAAACAACACCTTAGATAACATTGCATAATTGAACTGCCCACCAAAATTATGCATTCGCCTCTACCGATTATCTTTTGTATTTATTACCACTTTTTAATTTAATGTATACTATTGTATGTATTTGTGTAATTCCTGTGTGACTGCAGGAAGAATTTCAGTGCATATGGACATTGTTCAATGGACAAGACATTAAACAGCACGATTAGCATAACGACAGTCCCAGCAACCCGGGTTCCAATCTGGCGCTGTCTGGAAGAAGTCTGTATGCTCTCCCCTTGTCTGTGTAGGTTTCCTCCAGGTTCTCCAGTTTCCTCCCACATTCCAAAGACGTGTTGAATAATTTTGTTAGTTGATGAATTAGTCACATGGAATACTTGGAAAGCATGGACACATGAGCTGAAAAAAAATAAATTTTGAAAAATCCTCTTCACCAATCCACTTCAACCTATTGAGATTATTATTCTTGCTAAATCCCTCCCCAAACTCCAAATTAAACCCTTCTTTAATTGCTTTTGTGGTTTTTGATAAAAATGAAACAACTTGAGCCAAATTAATAAATAGGCTCGTTGAGTTTGTGGCCATTACATCGGACTGACGTTCCTGCAGGTCTTATTACTCTGACATCCACTCGGGATGACTGGGTTTTATTCAAGGTTGGATGGAGCTGATGGCAGCCAACAGAGTAGGTATGTGGGTAATTTCTGAAATGGCCCCAACATCTCTCCACCACTGCCAACAGTCCCGACGAGTCCCAACCACTGCCAACAGGCCCGACACCTCCCCAGCACCATCAACAGTCCCAACATCTCCCCACCACAACCAACAGTCCTAAGAACTCCCCACCACGACCAGTCACGACACCTCCCCACCACCGCAAACAGCCTAAACACCTCCCCTACCATCACCAACAGACCTAACACATCCCTACCACCAACAGTCCCGAAATCTCCCCACCACAACCAACTGTCCCAATATCTCCCCACCACTGCCAACTGTCTCAAAACCCTCCCCACCATCACCAACCATCCTGACACCTCCCTTCCATCACCAACAATCCCAACACCTCTCCACCACCGCAAAGAGCCCCAACACCTCCCTACCACCACCAGCAGTTCCAAAATCTCCCCACCACCACCAACAGTCCCAATACCTCCCCACCACCACCAACAGTCCCAACACCTCCCCACCACCATCAACAATCCCAACACCTCCTCACCACCACCAACAGTCCTAACACATCCCCACCACCAGCAACAGTCCCGACACCTCCCTACCACCATCAATGATCCAACCTCCCCAACACCACCAACAGTCTCGACACCTCACTACCACCACCAACAGTCCTGTCATCTCCCTACCACCAGCAACAGCCCCAGCACCTCCCCACCACCGCCAACTGTCCCGACAACTCCCCACACCTGCCAACACCTCCCCACCATCACCAACAGCCCCGACACCAGCAACAGTCCCGATACCTCCCCACCTCCAGCAACAGTCCCAACACCTCCCCACTACCCCCACAATCCCGACACCTCTCTACCATCACCAACAGCCCCAACACCTCCCCACCACCAACAACAGTCCCAACACTTCCCCACCACCAACAACAGTCCCAACACCTACCCACCACCGCCAACAGTCCTGACACCTCCCCTCCACTACTACCAGTCTCAACACTTCCCCCCACCACCAACAGTCTCGACACTTTCCCACCACCAACAACAGTCCCGACACTTCCCCACCACCACCAACAGTCCCAACACCTCCCCACCATCACCAACAGTCCCAACACTTCCCCACCACCAACAACAGTCCCGACACTTCCCCACCACCGACAACAGTCCCGACACCTCCCCACCACCGCCAACAGTCTCGACACCTCCCCATCATCGCCAACAGTCCCAACACCGACAACAGTCCCAAATGAGCAAGTCAGGTGTTTTAATTTTTTTCCATTTGTGATATCATGTCGGCACTAAAAAAAAAATCAGTTTTTGGATCTTAGGACAAAGGGTACTCGATCTGTGTATGATCTTGAGGTTCACAGTTGCCGATTTTTCCTCTAGACTTTGAGAAGCTTGAAGCAGGATTCACTGCAATCTTTGATGTGTTTCTTCAAGAAGGCTTTGTGCACGTCATCAGATTTTTTTTCATAGGACCTCTTCCAATTATGGTGCTCAGAAAAAAACATATTTCAAGAGTCTTATGTCAGGTATATGATTATGTGCCATGATAAAATAGTTGACTACATAATGCAGGCCTCAGTGCTGCAGATCTTGGCCTGGGTAAGGAAACTGACATTGGGTTTGTTTGTTCTTCTGGTGAATTTGGAGTATTTTTCATAGCTATACATTTCCGGGGGTGTGATGGGTGGGGAGGGATGAGTGCCCAAGTGAATCACAGAGGGAGCAGTCCATGCAGAATGTCAAGAGGGGAGGGGAAGTAAAAATGTGTCTGGTGGTGGTGTCTGTAGTAAGTGCTGGAAATTCCGATGGATAATGTATTGGATGCGGAGGCTGGTGAGGAAGTAGGTGAGGATGAAGAAAATTCTATGTTTAGAACATAGAATACTCCTCATCCCCACCTGTGCTTACAGAAAATGCAACACTTGCACCCACTCCTCCTCCCTCATCACGGTCTAGAGCCCCAAACAGGCCTTTCAAGTGAAGCAACACTTTACTTGTATATCCTCAGGACTCATTTATGCATCCGGTCGGTACTCCTTTTGTGGCCTTGTCTACATCAGAGAGACCGGTCGCAGACAGGGAGATCACTTCGCTGAGCACCTCCTCTCTGTTTGCAACAACAGCGACCTCCTAGTAACCAACCATTTCAATTCCAAGTCACAGACCCTAAATTCTGCAGGAGGGGGGTGAATGCAGCAAACTGGGATTCACTGGTAGTGTGTTGTGCTAATGGTTGGCCCCGCCTCCCGGCTCCACCCCCACCTGCTCACATATAACCTTGGCTTCCCGCCTAAACCCAGAACCCTTCCGAAGACTACTGTGAAACCCTACCCACAGTTATAAGCTAATGGAAGCATTTGTTCTCTCTCCAGTCGTGAGAGCTTTTATTCACACTACAGCCTGCTAAACATTGTCATTCCTCAGTCTTTATGCCAGTTTCTAGAATGCAAGTGCTTAGTACGTACAACAAAGTCACACAAGCCTGACCCATAGCTGAAACTCTCTCTTGACAGCCTGTTTCCCATTTTACCTAATCACTACCCAATGAATTGAAGATCTTTGCCTGCTTGGAGAAGGAGAACTTAACAGTGCCTACTAGAATCCCTGCAAAGGCTGAGGACCCTGTGATATCTGTCTCTGAGGTCGACATCAGAATATCATTCAAAAGGGTGAACCCTCGCAAGTCTAAATAGGTCATATGCATTAAATGGTAGGCTATTGAGATGTGCAGAGCAACAAAGGGATTTAGGAGTTGTGGTAAATAGTACCCTCAAAGCTGATACTCAGGTAGATGGTGTGGTGAAGAAGGCATTTGGAATGTTGGCCTTCATAAATCGGAGTATTGAATTCAAGAGTAGGGAGGTTATGATGAAATTGTACAAGGCATTGGTGAGGCCAAATTTGGAGTACTGTGTACAGTTTTGGTCACCAAATTATAGGAAAGATATAAACAAAATAGAGAGAGTGCAGAGAAGGTTCACGAGAATGTTGACAGGATTTCAAGGTTTGAGTTACAGGGAAAGGTTGTGCAGACTGGGGCTTTTTTCTCTGGACCGTAGAAGATTGAGAGGGGACTTGATAGAGGTGTTTTAGATTTTAAAAGGGACAGACAGGGTAAACGTGGATAGGCTTTTTCAATTAAGAGTGGGGGAGATTCAAACTAGAGGGCACGGTTTAAGATTGAAGGGCAAAATTATAAAGGGAACATGAGGGGAAATTTCTTTACGCAAAAGATGGTAGGGATGTGGAATGAGCTTCCGACAGATGTGGTCAAGGCGGGATCATTGGTTACATTTAAGGAAAGACTGGATAGTTACATGGAGAGGAGAGGACTGGAGGGGTATGGACCGGGTGCTGGTTAGTGGGACTAGGAGGGTGGGGATTTGTTACGGCATGGACTAGTAGGGCTGAACTGGCCTGTTCTGTGCTATAAGTGGTTATATGGTTATATGGTTATAAGGCATCAGGGCCTGACGACATACCTGGCAGGGGACTGAAAATCTGCGCCAACCAACTAGCCAGTGTTCACAGACATTTTCAACCTCTCATTGCTGCAGTTGGAGGTTCCACCTGCTTCAAAAAGGCTTCAATCATCCTGGTCCCCTCGAGGAGCAGTGTGAGCTGCCTCAACGAGTACCCCCCAGTAGCACTAACTTCTACTGTGATGAAATGCAGTGAGAGGCTGGTCATGGCCAGAATTAACACGTACCTAAGCAGAGATGTGGACCCGCTGCAATTCGCCTATCGTCACAATTACAACACAGAAGACCAACATCTGGATCACCTCATAAACAACAATTTATAGATACTCTATAGGTCAGCCTTCAACACCATTATTCCTTCAGAGCTGGCCAACATGCTCCAACCCCTGGGCCTCTGCACCCGCCTCTGCAATTAGATCCTTAACTTCCTCATCGGAAGACCACAGTTAGTACGAACTGGAAACCACTTCTCCTCCTCACTGACAATCAATACAGGTGCACCTCAAGGATGCGTGCTTACCCCACTGCTTTACTCACTCTACGCCCATGACTGTGTGGTCAGGCACAACTCATATACTATCTACAAATTTGCGACAACACCATGGTTGTCAGTAGAATCAAAAATGGCAATGAGGAATGTTCAGGAAAGATATAGATCAGCTGGTTGAACAAGGTCATACCAACAACCATGCACTCAACGTTAGCAAAATCAAGGAGATGATTGCGGACTTCAGGAGGAAATCAGGAGAATATGAACCAATCCTTATCGAGGGGTCAGCAGTTGAGAGAGTCAAGAACTTCAAATTCCAGGGTGCCAACATCTCTGAGGATCTGTCCTGGAGCCTCCACGTTGATGCAATCACAAAGGTGGCTCACCAGTGGCTATAGTTTGTAAGGAGTGTAAGGAGATTCAGTATGTCACTGAAGACTCTCAGAAACATCTATAGGTGTACTGTGGAGAACATTCTGGCTGGTTACAACACTGTCTGGTACGGACATGGAAACATTCAGGACAAGAAAAAACTCCAGAGGGTTGTTAGGTCGGCCTGCAACATCATGGGCACCAGTCTTCGTGCCATTAAGGGCATCTACAAGAGGTGGTGTCATAAGAGAGCAACCTCTATCCTCAAAGACCCCTATCACCCAGATCATGCCCTTTTCACTCTGCTACCATTGACAAGAGCCTAAAGACAAGCACTCAGCAGCATAAGGATGGCTTCTTCCCTGTTGCATCAGATTCCTTTTTCTTTTACTTGGGCAACAGGATTAAACCACTTAGCAGTGGCTGCAATTTCAGTGGCAAAGAGAGAATGTTGTTTCCATGACAGCTGCAGCAGGTCTTCAAACTCTGCCCTTAATGAACATGAGCAAGATTGGCATCTGCCAGAACCAGGAGGACATCTATTCCTGCTGCTTGACAAAGCTATTGGCTTAAATTGAATTGGCTGCTTCCTAGTTGTTTTGATACTGCATTTCTAAAAGACTTTCAATTAAATTCTTTCTCATTTACACCTTGGAAACAACTTCCCAGTGACCAAATGTTTAAAAAGAATATCAATTCTAATTCAAATAACATTTGGTTGAATGACAAAATGCAGACAGTTCATTGTAAGCAGAGTTTGGTCAGAATAAGGATGGCTAAAAATCATGGCAAGACATTCATTTCTTTTAAACAAATCCATTCCATCCAAGCTCACTGTTGTCTGGACAACCTTTCTCCTCCTCAGCCAATCTTTACCTTTTCTACTACACAGTGGCCATAAAGAGGATTTTAATTTTAGTTCAGCTTTTTCTTTAATTGGGGTATCAATGGCCCCAGTGGGTGATGCCGTCATCCCAATGTAATCAGGTGCACATTGTGGGTCTGGGACACACACAGAAAAGTTTGGGTGAACAAGCTTTTCTGCACAGCAGGAATGGAATGGGAGTTGAGTGGCAGCAGCTGCCCAACACTGTCACGACCAAGCCAGGAGCCTCTATATTAATAAGATCTCTGGAGGATTCTTCACACTAACTTCAAAAGCTTGTCTACATTCTGTTGAGAAATGGCATTTACTTCAGATGCAGGGATGGAAATTAATGATCAGCTGCAGTAGGACAAAACTTTCTAAATAGAGCTGCTAAAGAAAGCCGACCAGGCTCTAATCAGAAAAACTATTATCCCAAATAATTTCGGATGGAAGTGAATTCGGATATCCATATTTATGATTCAATATAAACAGTCCTCTTCTATCAGTATTATCATTAGTAGATGTGGTAGCTCAAGGGAATTCCATAAATAATCCTCAGAAATAGAATGGAGACTAAATATTCCCCAGGAAATGCATACAATTTTAAAAGGACAGCGGCAATACGAGAGATGAGGGCAGAAATATTGATTCAATGAAATTCAAATAATGCAGTTGATCCTATCACGGGATTTGCAAATGGAGACACCAAAATAATAATAAACAGCAGGGATAGAGTAGGATGACACGGTTAGTGAAGGGTGGCAGGGTTAATGTAGGGTGGCAGGGTTAATGTAGGATGGCAGGGTTAGTGAAGGGTGGCAGGGTTAGCAAAGGGTGGCAGGGTTAGTGAAGGGAGGCAGGGTTAGCGAAGGGCGGCAGGGTTAGCGAAGGGTGGAAGGGTTAGCTAAGTGTGGCAGGGTTAGCGAAGGGTGGCAGGGTTAGCGAAGGTGGCAGGGTTAGCGAAGGTGGCAGGGTTAGCAAAGGGTGGCAGGGTTAGCGAAGGGTGGCAGGGTTAGTGAAGAGTGGCAGGGTTAGTGAAGGTGGCAAGGTTAGTGAAGGGTAGCAGGGTTAGTGAAGGGTGGC
The DNA here is from genome assembly GCF_036971445.1 of Narcine bancroftii. Lineage (NCBI taxonomy): Eukaryota > Metazoa > Chordata > Chondrichthyes > Torpediniformes > Narcinidae > Narcine > Narcine bancroftii. The sequence goes on from NC_091477.1 coordinate 59,809,063, forward strand.
AGGGTTAGTGAAGGGTGGCAGGCTTAGTGAAGGGTGGCAGGGTTAGTGAAGGGTGGCAGGGTTAGTGAAGGGTGGCAGAGTTAGTGAAGAGTGGCAGGGTTAGTGAAGGGTGGCAGTGTTAGAGTACGATGACACGGTTAGTGTCGGGTGGCAGGGTTAGCAAAGAGTGGCAGGGTTAGTGAAGGGTGGCAGGGTTAATGTAGGGTGGCAGGGCTAGTGAAGGGTGGCAGGGTTAATGTAGGGTGGCAGGGCTAGTGAAGGGTGGCAGGGTTAGTGAAGGGTAGCAGGGTTAGTGAAGGGTGGCAGGGTTAGTGAAGGGTGGCAGGGATAGTGAAGTGTGGCAGGATTAGTGAAGGGTGGCAAGATTAGTGAAGGGTGGCAGAGTTAATGTAGGGTGGCAGGGTTAGCGAAGGGCGGCAGGGTTAGCGAAGGGTGGAAGGGTTAGCTAAGTGTGGCAGGGTTAGCGAAGGGTGGCAGGGTTAGCGAAGGTGGCAGGGTTAGCGAAGGGTGGCAGGGTTAGCGAAGGGTGGCAGGGTTAGTGAAGAGTGGCAGGGTTAGTGAAGGTGGCAAGGTTAGTGAAGGGTAGCAGGGTTAGTGAAGGGTGGCAGGGTTAGTGAAGGGTGGCAGGCTTAGTGAAGGGTGGCAGGGTTAGTGAAGGGTGGCAGGGTTAGTGAAGGGTGGCAGTGTTAGAGTACGATGACACGGTTAGTGTCAGGTGGCAGGGTTAGCAAAGAGTGGCAGGGTTAGTGAAGGGTGGCAGAGTTAATGTAGGGTGGCAGGGATAGTGAAGTGTGGCAGGGTTAGTGAAGGGTGGCAAGATTAGTGAAGGGTGGCAGAGTTAATGTAGGGTGGCAGGGTTAGCGAAGGGTGACAGGGTTAGTGAAGGGTGGCAGTGTTAGAGTATGATGACACGGTTAGTGTCGGGTGGCAGGGTTAGCAAAGAGTGGCAGGGTTAGTGAAGGGTGGCAGGGTTAATGTTGGGTGGCCGGGTTAGCGAAGGGTGGCAGGGTTAGTGAAGAGCGGCAGGGTTAGTGAAGATGGCAAGGTTAGTGAAGGGTAGCAGGGTTAGTGAAGGGTGGCAGGGTTAGTGAAGGGTGGCAGGCTTAGTGAAGGGTGGCAGGGTTAGTGAAGGTTGGCAGGGTTAGTGAAGGGTGGCAGCATTAGTGAAGGATGGCAGGGCTAGAGTACGATGACACGGTTAGTGTAGGGAGGCAGGGTTAGTGTAGGGTGGCAGGGTTAGTGAAGAGTGGCAAGGTTAGTGAAGGGTAGCAGGGTTAGTGAAGGGTGGCAGGGTTAGTGAAGGGTGGCAGGGTTAGTGAAGTGTGGCAGGGTTAGTGAAGGGTGGCAGGATTAGTGAAGGGTGGCAGAGTTAATGTAGGGTGGCAGGGTTAGTGAAGGGTGGCAGGGTTAGTGAAGGGTGGCAGGGTTAGTGAAGTGTGGCAGGGTTAGTGAAGGGTGGCAGGATTAGTGAAGGGTGGCAGAGTTAATGTAGGGTGGCAGGGTTAGTGAAGGGTGGCAGGGTTAGTGAAGGGTGACAGGGTTAGTGAAGGGTGGCAGGGTTAGTGAAGGGTGGCAGGGTTAGTGAAGGTGGCAGGGTTAGTGAAGGGTGGCAGGGTTAGTGAAGGGTGGCAGGGCAAGAGTATGATGACACAGTTATTGTAGGGTGGCAGGGTTAGTGTAGGGTGGCAGGGTTAGTGAAGAATGGCAGGGGTAGCGAAGGGTGGCAGGGTTAGCGAAGGGTGGCAGGGTTAGCGAAGGGTGGCAGGGTTAGCGAAGAGTGGCAGGGTTAGTGAAGCTGGCAAGGTTACTGAAGGGTGGCAGGGTTAGTGAAGGGTGGCAGGGTTAGTGAAGGGTGGCAGGCTTAGTGAAGGGTGGCAGGGTTAGTGAAGGGTGGCAGGGTTAGTGAAAGGTGGCAGGGTTAGTGAAGGGTGGCAGGGTTAGTGAAGGGTGGCAGGGTTAGTGAAGGATGGCAGGGCTAGAGTACGATGACACAGTTAGTGTAGGGTGGCAGGGTTAGTGTAGGGTGGCAAGGTTAGTGAAGAGTGGCAGGGGTAGCGAAGGGTGGCAGGGTTAGCAAAGGGTGGCAGGGTTAGCGAAGAGTGGTAGGGTTAGTGAAGGTGGCAAGGTTACTGAAGGGTGTCAGGGTTAGTGAAGGGTGGCAGGGTTAGTGAAGGGTGGCAGGCTTAGTGAAGGGTGGCAGGGTTAGTGAAGGGTGGCAGGGTTAGTGAAAGGTGGCAGGGTTAGTGAAGGGTGGCAGGGTTAGCAAAGAGTGGCAGGGTTAATGTAGGGTGGCCGGGTTAGCGAAGGGTGGCAGGGTTAGCGAAGGGTGGCAGGGTTAGTGAAGGGTGGCAGGGTTAGTGAAGGATGGCAGGGCTACAGTACGATGACACGGTTAGTGTAGGGTGGCAGGGTTAGTGTAGGGTGGCAGGGTTAGTGAAGAGTGGCAGGGTTAGTGAAGGGTGGCAGGGTTCGTGAAGGGTGGCAGGGTTAGTGGCAGGGTTAGTGAAGGGTGGCAGGGTTAGTGAAGGGTGGCAGGGCTAGAGTACGATGACACAGTTAGTTTAGGGTGGCAGGCTGAATATTGGGTGGGTCAGTTAGAGTAGATTGGCACAGTCAGAGTAGGGTGGCAGTGTTTGCATAGTTTGGAATCTTTAGAGCAGGGTGGCACGGTTAGAGTAGAGTGGCACTGTCAGAGTAGGGTGGTATGGTTAGGGAAGGGTGGCAGGGTTAACATAGCGTGGCAGGTTTAGTGTTGGGTGGTATGGTTAGAGTAGGGTGGCAGGATTAGGTAGGATGACACGGTTAGGATAGAGTGGTACGATCAGAGTAGATTGGCAGGGTTAATGTAGGTTAGATAAGTGTAGCAAAAAGCGTAGGGTAGCAGGGCTAGTGTAGGGTGGCAGGGTTAGCATTGGGTGGCTGGTTAGAGTAGTGGTGTAAGATTAGCAAAGGGTTACAGTATTATCGTGTGGTTGGCAGGGTTAGCGTAGGGTGGCATGGTTAGTGTAGGGTGCAAGGTTAAAGTAGGTTGGCACGGTTACTGTAGCATGGCAGGTCTTATCTAACTGTGCAATTGTGGCTGGGTTGGAGTAGGGTGGCAGGGTTAGTATAGGGTGGTAGTGTTAGAGTAGGGTGGCAGGGTTAAAGCAGGATGTCATGTTTAGCGTAGGGGGGCAGGGTTAGCATAGGACATCAGGGTTAGTGTAGGGTGGCAAGGTTATAGTCAGGTGGCAGCTTTAGCAAAGGATGGCAGGGTTAGTATAGGGTGGCAGGGTAAGAGAAGGGTGGCAGGGTTAGAGAAGGGTGGGACGGGTAGAGTAGGGTGGCAGAGTTAGCGGAGGGTTGCAGGGTTAGGGTAGGGTACTTCGTTTAGTGTAGTGTGGCAGGGTTAGCTTAGTGTGTCAAGGGATAGAGTAGGGTTGCACAATTAGAGTAGGGTGGCATTGTTAGCGTAGGGTGTCAATGTTAGAGTATGGTGACAGGGTTAGTGTAGACTGGCAGGGTTAGAGTAACATGGCAGGTTTTAGCCAAGTGTGGCAAAGTTAGAGTAAGATGGCAGGGTTAGAGTCGGGTGGCACTTCTACAAAGGGTGGCAGGGTTAGTATAGGGTGGCAGGGTTAGAGAAGGGTGGCAAGTTTAGCGTAGGGTGGCATGGATAATTAGTATGGCGGGGTTAGCATTGGGTGACAGGGTTATCGTAGGGTGGCAGGGTTGGCGTAGGGTGGAAAGGTTATCATAGGGTGGCAGGGTAAGAAAAGGGTGGCAGGGCTAGAGAAGGGTAGCAAGTTTAGCGTAGGGTGGCATGGATAAGTAGTGTGGCGGGGTTAGCATTGGGTGACAGGGTTATCGTAGGGTGGCAGGGTTAGCGTAGGGTAGCAGCATTAGAGTAGGGTGGCACAGTTAAAAAGGTGGCATGGTTAGAGTATGGTGGCAGGGTTAGAATAGGGTGGCATGGTTAGAGTAGGTTGGCAGTGCTAGAGTAGGGTGGCACGGTCCGCATAGAGTGGGATGTTTAGAGTAGTGTGGGACGGTTCGAGTAGAGCAGCAGGGTAGGCGGAGGGTTGCAGGATTAGGGTAAGGTACCTCGGTTAGAGTAGGGTGGGAGGGTTAGTGTAGGTGGCAGGATTAGCATCGGGTGGCAGGGTTAGCATAAGGTTGCAGGGAATAGAATAGGATGGCACAGTTAGAGTATGTTGGCAGGGTTAGCGTAGGGGGCAGGGTTAGTGTAGGGTGGACGTGTTACCGTACGGTGGACGTTTTACCGTAGGGTGGCACGGTTAGAGTAGCGTGACACGTTTAGCAAAGGGTAACATGGTTAGTGAAAGATGGCAGGGTGGCATGGTTTGAATCGGGTGGCATGGTTAGCAAAGGGTGCAGGGTTAGAAAAGGCCGGCACTTTTATAGCAGGTGCCAGTGTTTGTACTGGGTGGCAGTGTTGGAGTAGGGTGGCACATTTAGAGTAGGGTGGCAGGATTAAAGTAGGGTGGCACGTTTAGCATAGGGTGGCAGGGTTAGCATAGGACATCAGGGTTAGTTAGGGTGGGAAGGTTATCTTACGGTGGCAGGATTAGAGTAGCATGGGAGTTTTTAGCCAAGTGTGGCAAGGTTAGAGTAGCATGGCAGGGTTATAGTCAGGTGGTAGCTTTAGCAAAGGATGGCAGGGTTAGTATAAGTTGGCAGGGTAAGAGAAGGGTGGCGTTTAGCCTAGGGTGGGATGGGAATGTGGTGGAGTTAGCATTGGGTGACAGGGTTATCGTAGGGTGGCAGGGTTAGCATAGGGTGGCAGGGTTAGCGTAGGGTGGCAGTATTAGAGAAGGCTGGCACAGTTAGAATGGTGGCATGGTTAGAGTAGGGTGGCAGGGTTAGATAAGGGTGGCACAGTTAGAAGGGTGGCATGGTTAGAGTAAGGTGGCAGGGTTAGAGTAGGGTGGCACAGTTAGAAGGATGGCATGGTTAGAGTAGGGTGGCAGGGTTAGCATATGGTTGCAGCATTAGAGTAGGGTGGCAGTGCGAGAGTAGCGTGGCACAGTTCGCATGGAGTGGGATGGTTAGAGTAGGGTGGGACGGGTAGAGTAGCGCGGCAGGGTTAGCGGAGGGTTGTAGTGTTAGGGTAGGGTACCTCGGTTAGAGTAGGGTGGCAAGTTTAGTGTACGGTGGCAGGGTTAGAGTAGGGTGGCAGGGTTAAAGTAGGGTAGCATGTTTAGCACACGGCAGAAGGGTTAGCATAGGACATTAGGGCTAGCGCAACATGGCACGGTTAGTGTAGGCTGGCCTGATTAGCGAAGAGTGGCAGGGTTAGCGTAGGGTGGGTCGGTTAGAGTAGGGTGGCACGATTAGAGTGGCACGATTAGAGTAGGTTGGCAGGGTTAGCGTAGGGTGGCAGTGTTAGAAGAGGGTATCAGTGTTAGTGTAAGGTGGCACATTTAGCGTAGGGTGCATTGGTTAGTGTAGAGTTGCATAGTTAGAGTAGAATGGCACAGTTAGAAGATAATGTAGGTTGGCAGGTTTAGCTTAAGGTGGCAGGGATAACGTAGGGTGGCAAGGTTAACATAGCATATGTTAGCATAGTTAGAGTACAGTGGCAGGTTTAGCCTAGTGTGGCATGGCAAGAGTAGGGTGGCAGGATTAGTGAAGGGGTGCACGGTTAGTGAAGGGTGGCACGGTTAGCGTTGGGTGTCAGGTTTAGCGTAGGATGGCAGGGTTAGCCAAGTGTGGCAGGGTTATTGAAGGGAGGTAGGGTTTGATTACGGTGTCACGGTTAGTGAGGGGTGTCAGTGTTAGCGTAGGGTAGTAGGGTTAGCTTTGGGTGTCAGGGTTAGAGTTGGGTGGCATGGTTAGCGTAAGGTGGCAGATGTAGTGAAGGGTGGCTGGGTCAGCGTAGGGTGGCAGGGTTAGGATATGGTAGCAGGGTTAGACTACGGTGGCAGTGTTACTGTTGCGTGGCAGGGTTAGCAAAGGGTGGCAGTGTTAGTGTAGGGTGGCAGGGTTAGCATAGGACATCAGGGTTAGTGTAGGGTGGGAAGGTTAGCTTACGGTGGCATGATTAGAGTAGCATGGGAGTTTTTAGCCAAGTGTGGCAAGGTTAGAGTAGCATGGCAGGGTTATAGTCAGGTGGTAGCTTTAGCAAAGGATGGCAGGGTTAGTATAAGTTGGCAGGGTAAGAGAAGGGTGGCAAGTTTAGCCTAGCTAGGGTGGCATGGAAAAGTAGTGTGGTGGAGTTAGCATTGGGAGACAGGGTTATCGTAGGGTGGCAGGGTTAGCATAGGGTGGCAGGGTTAGCGTAGGGTGGCAGTGTTAGTGTTGCGTGGCAGGGTTAGCACAGGGTGACACAGTTAGAATAGGGTGGCACAGTCACTATAGGGTGGCATGGTTAGCAAAGGCAGGCAGAGTTATTGTATGGCAGCACATTGATAAGTTTTGCACAAAGAGTAGGGTGGCACGGTTCAATCGGATGGTATTGTCCGCATGGGGTGCCACATAGATGGGATAGGATAGTTAGTGTAGGATGGCACAGTTAGCATAGAGTGGCAGGGTTAGCATTTGGTGGCATGGTTCCTGAAGGGTAGCAGGGTTAGCATTTGGTGGCATGGTTCCTGAAGGGTAGCAGCATTAGCATAGGATAGCAGGGTTAATGTAGGGTTACAGGCTTATAGTTGGATGGCATGGTTAGCGTAGGGTGGCAGCGTTAGCCAAGGGTGCCAGGGTTATTGAAGTGTGGTAGGGTTTGGATATGGTGTCACGATTAGTGAAGGGTATCAGTGTTAGCGTAGGGTAGCAGGGTTAGCGTTGGGTGTCAGGGTTAGAGTTGGGTGGTATGGTTAGCATAAGGTGGCAGATGTAGTGTAGGGTGGCAGGGTTAGCGTAGAGAGGCAGGGTTATTGTAGGGTGGCAGGGTTAGAGTAGCATGGCAGCTTCTGCAAAGGGTGGCAGGGTTAGTATAGGGTAGCAGGGTTAGAGAAGGGTGGCAAGTTTAGCCTAGGGTAGGATGGATAAGTAGTGTGGTGGGGTTAGTATTGGGTGACTTGGTTATCGTAGGGTGGAAGGGTTAGCATAGGGTGGCATGGTTAGAGTAGGGTAGCAGGGTTAGCATAGCGTGGCATGGTTAGAGTAGGGTGGGAGTGCTAGAGTAGGGTGGCACAGTCCGCATAGAGTGGGATGTTTAGAGTAGTGTGGGACGGTTCGAGTAGTGCAGCAGGGTAGGCAGAGGGTTGCAGGATTAGGGTAGGGTGCCTCGGTTAGAGTAGGGTGGGAGGGTTAGTGTAGGTGGCAGGATTAGCATCGGGTGGCAGGGTTAGCATACGGTTGCAGGGAATAGAATAGGATGGAACAGTTAGAGTATATTGGCATGGTTAGTGTAGGGGGCAGGGTTAGTGTAGGGTGGACGTGTTACCGTAGGGTGGCACGGTTAGAGTAGCGTGACATGTTTAGCAAAGGTTAACATGGTTAGTGAAAGGTGGCAGGGTGGCATGGTTTGAATCGGGTGGCACGGTTAGCAAAGGGTGCAGGGTTAGAAAAGGCCGGCACTTTTATAGCAGGTGCCAGTGTTTGTACTGGGTGGCAGTGTTAGAGTAGGGTGGCACATTTAGAGTAGGGTGGCAGGATTAAAGTAGGGTGGCATGTTTAGCATAGGGTGGCAGGGTTAGCATAGGACATCAGGGTTAGTGTAGGGTGGGAAGGTTAGCTTACGGTGGCAGGATTAGAGTAGCATGGGAGTTTTTAGCCAACTGTGGCAAGGTTAGAGTAGCATGGCAGGGTTATAGTCAGGTGGTAGCTTTAGCAAAGGATGGCAGGGTAGGTATAAGTTGGCAGGGTAAGAGAAGGGTGGCAAGTTTAGCCTAGGGTGGCATGGAAAAGTAGTGTGGTGGAGTTAGCATTAGGTGACAGGGTTATCGTAGGGTGGCAGGGTTAGCATAGGGTGGCAGGGTTAGCGTAGGGTGGCAGTATTAGAGAAGGCTGGCACAGTTAGAATGGTGGCATGGTTAGAGTAGGGTGGCAGGGTTAGATAAGGGTGACACAGTTAGAAGGGTGGCATGGTTAGAGTAAGGTGGCAGGGTTAGAGTAGGGTGGCACAGTTAGAAGGATGGCATGGTTAGAGTAGGGTGGCAGGGTTAGCATATGGTTGCAGCATTAGAGTAGGGTGGCAGTGCGAGAGTAGCGTGGCACAGTTCACATGGAGTGGGATGGTTAGAGTAAGGTGGGACGGGTAGAGTAGAGCGGCAGGGTTAGCGGAGGGTTGTAGGGTTAGGGTAGGGTCCCTCGGTTAGAGTAGGGTGGCAAGTTTAGTGTACGGTGGCAGGTTAGAGTAGGGTGGCAGTGTTAGCCAAGGGTGGCAGGGTTAGCATAGATTTGCAGGGAATAGAATAGAATGGCACAGTTTGAATATGGTGGCAGGGTTAGCGTAGGGGCACGGTTAGTGTAGGGTGGACATGTTACGTTAGAGTAGGGTGGCATGTTTAGTGTAGGGCTGCATGGTTAGTGAAGGGTAGCATGGTAGCATGGTTAGTGAAAGGTGGCAGGGTTAGAGTAGGGTGGCAGGGTTAGAGTAGGGTGGCACAGTTAGAAGGATGGCATGGTTAGAGTAGGGTGGCAGGGTTAGCATATGGTTGCAGCATTAGAGTAGGGTGGCAGTGCGAGAGTAGCGTGGCACAGTTCGCATGGAGTGGGATGGTTAGAGTAGGGTGGGACGGGTAGAGTAGCGCAGCAGGGTTAGCGGAGGGTTGTAGTGTTAGGGTAGGGTACCTCGGTTAGAGTAGGGTGGCAAGTTTAGTGTACAGTGGCAGGGTTAGAGTAGGGTGGCAGGGTTAAAGTAGGGTAGCATGTTTAGCACACGGCAGAAGGGTTAGCATAGGACATTAGGGCTAGCGCAACATGGCACGGTTAGTGTAGGCTGGCCTGATTAGCGAAGAGTGGCAGGGTTAGCGTAGGGTGGGTCGGTTAGAGTAGGGTGGCACGATTAGAGTAGGTTGGCAGGGTTAGCGTAGGGTGGCAGTGTTAGAAGAGGGTATCAGTGTTAGTGTAAGGTGGCACATTTAGCGTAGGGTGCATTGGTTAGTGTAGAGTTGCATAGTTAGAGTAGAATGGCACAGTTAGAAGATAATGTAGGTTGGCAGGTTTAGCTTAAGGTGGCAGGGATAACGTAGGGTGGCAAGGTTAACATAGCATATGTTAGCATAGTTAGAGTATGGTGGCAGGTTTAGCCTAGTGTGGCAGGGTTATTGAAGGGAGGTAGGGTTTGATTGCGGTGTCACGGTTAGTGAAGGGTGTCAGTGTTAGCGTAGGGTAGTAGGGTTAGCATTGGGTGTCAGGGTTAGAGTTGGGTGGCATGGTTAGAGTAAGGTGGCAGATGTAGTGAAGGGTGGCAGGGTCAGCGTAGGGTGGCAGGGTTAGGATATTGTAGCAGGGTTAGAGTACGGTGGCAGTGTTAGTGTTGCGTGGCAGGGTTAGCAAAGGGTGGCAGTGTTAGTGTAGGGTGGCAGGGTTAGCATAGGACATCAGGGTTAGTGTAGGGTGGGAAGGTTAGCTTACAGTGGCAGGATTAGAGTAGCATAGGTGTTTTTAGCCAAGTGTGGCAAGGTTAGAGTAGCATGGCAGGGTTATAGTCAGGTGGTAGCTTTAGCAAAGGATGGCAGGGTTAGTATAGGGTGGCAGGGTAAGAGAAGGGTGGCAGGGTTAGAGAAGGGTGGCAAATTTAGCCTAGGGTGGCATGGAAAAGTAGTGTGGTGGGGTTAGCATAGGGTGGCAGGGTTAGCATGGGGTGGCAGTATTAGAGTAGGCTGGCACAGTTAGAAGGGTGGAATGGTTAGAGTAGGGTGGCAGGGTTAGATTAGGGTGGCACAGTTAGACAGGTGGCATGGTTAGAATAAGGTGGCAGGGTTAGAGTAGGGTGGCACAGTTAGACAGGTGGCATGGTTAGAATAAGGTGGCAGGGTTAGAGTAGGGTGGCACAGTTAGAAGGATGGCATGGTTAGAGTTGGGTGGCAGGGTTAGCATATGGTTGCAGCATTAGAGTAGGGTGGCAGTGCGAGAGTAGCGTGGCACAGTTCGCATGGAGTGGGATGGTTAGAGTAGGGTGGGACGGGTAGAGTAGCGCGGCAGGGTTAGCGGAGGGTTGTAGTGTTAGGGTAGGGTACCTCGGTTAGAGTAGGGTGGCAAGTTTAGTGTACGGTGGCAGGTTAGAGTAGGGTGGCAGTGTTAGCCAAGGGTGGCAGGGTTAGCATAGGTTTGCAGGGAATAGAATAGAATGGCACAGTTTGAATATGGTGGCAGGGTTAGCGTAGGGACATGGTTAGTGTAGGGTGGACATGTTACGTTAGAGTAGGGTGGCATGGATAGTGTAGGGCGGCATGGTTAGTGAAGGGTAGCATGGTAGCATGGTTAGTGAAAGGTGGCAGTGTTAGAGTAGCGTGGCACGGTTCGTATCGGGTGGCATGGTTAGCAAAGGGTGCAGGGTTAGTTTACGTTGGCACTTTTATAGAAGGGTGCCAGGGTTAGCACAGGGTGGCCGTGTTAGAGTAGGGTGGCAGGGTTAAAGTAGGATAGCATGTTTAGCATATGGCGGAAGGGTTAGCATAGGACATCAGGGTTAGCGCAGCATGGCACGGTTAGTGTAGGCTGGCCTGATTAGTGAAGAGTGGCAGGGTTAGCGTAGGGTGGGTCGGTTAGAGTAGGGTGGCACGATTAGAGTAGCGTGGCAGGGTTAGCGTAGGGTGGCAGTGTTAGAGTAGGGTATCAGTGTTACTGTAAGATGGCACATTTAGTGCAGGGTGCATTGGTTAGTGTAGAGTTGCATAGTTAGATTAGAATGGCACAGTTAGAGTAGGGTAGCCAGGTTAGAGTAGGGTGGCACGGTTAGCATAGGGTGGAAGGGTTAGCGTAGGGTAGCACGGATAGTGTTGGGTGACACGGATAAAGTAGGTTGGCAGGTTTAGCTTAGGGTGGCAGGGATAGTGTAGGGTGGCAAGGTTAGCATAGTTAGAGTACGGTGGCAGGTTTAGCCTAGTGTGGCATGGCAAGAGTAGGGTGGCAGGATTAGTGAAGGGGTGCACGGTTAGTGAAGGGTGGCACGGGTCAGGGTTAGCCAAGTGTGGCAGGGTTATTGAAGGGAGGTAGGGTTTGATTACGGTGTCACGGTTCCTGAAGGGTAGCAGGGTTAGCATAGGATGGCAGGGTTAATGTTGGGTGGCAGGCTTATAGTTGGATGGTATGGTTAGCGTAGGGTGGCAGCGTTAGCCAAGGGTGGCAGGGTTATTGAAGGGTGGGAGGGTTTGGATATGGTGTCACGGTTAGTGAAGGGTTTCAGTGTTAGCATAGGGTGGCAGGGTTAGCATAGGGTGGCACAGGAAGTATATCGTGGCAAGGTTAGTGAAGGTTGGCAGGGCTAGAGTTGGGTGACAGGGTTATCGTAGGGAGGCAGAGTGAACATTGGTGGGTCAGTCAGAGTAGGGTGGCAGTGTTTGCATAGTTTGGAATCTTTAGAGCAGGGTGGCACGGTTAGAGTAGAGTGGCACTGTCAGAGTAGGGTGGTATGGTTAGGGAAGGGTGGCAGGATTAGGTAGGATGACACGGTTAGGATAGAGTGGCACGATCAGAGTAGATTGGCAGGGTTAATGTAGGTTAGATAAGTGTAGCAAAAAGCGTAGGGTAGCAGGGCTAGTGTAGGGTGGCAGGGTTACCATTGGGTGGCTCGGTTAGAGTAGTGGTGTAAGATTAGCATAGGGTTACAGTATTAGCGTGTGGTTGGCATGGTTAGCGTGGGGTGGCATGGTTAGTGTAGGGTGGCAGGGTTAAAGTAGGAATGGAACGGTTAGTGTAGCATGGCAGGTCTTAGCTAAGTGTGCAATTGTGGCTGGGTTGGCATAGGGTGGCAGGGTTAGAGTTGGGTGGCATGGTTATCGTAAGATGGCAGATGTAGTGAAGGGTGGCAGGGTCAGCGTAGGGTGGCAGGGTTAGGATATGGTAGCAGGGTTAGAATATGGTGGCAGTGTTAGTGTTGCGTGGCCGGGTTAGCAAAGGGTGGCAGTGTTAGTGTAGGGTGACAGGGTTAGCATAGGGTGACACAGTTAGAATAGGGTGGCACAGTCACTGTAGTGTGGAACGGTTAGCAAAGGCAGGCAGAGTTATGGTATGGCAGCACCTTGATAGATTTTGTACAAAGAGTAGGGTGGCACGGTTCAATCGGGTGGTATTGTTCGCATGGGGTGCCACATAAAAGGGATTGGATAATTAGTGTAGGATGGCACAGTTAGCATAGAGTGGCGGGGTTAGCATTTGATGGCATGGTTCCTGAAGGGTAGCAGGGTTAGCATTTGGTGGCATGGTTCCTGAAGGGTAGCAGGGTTAGCATAGGATGGCAGGGTTAATGTAGGGTGACAGGGTTATAGTTGGATGGCATGGTTAGCATAGGGTGGCAGGGTTAGCCAAGGGTGGCAGGGTTATTGAAGGGTGGCAGGGTTTGGATATGGTGTCACGGTTAGTGAAGGATGTCAGTGTTAGCATAGGGTAGCAGGGTTAGCGTTGGGTGTCAGGGTGAGAGTTGGGTGGCAGGGTTAAAGGTGGCAGATGTAGTGAAGGGTGGCAGGGTCAGCGTAGGGTGGCAGGGTTAGGATATGGTAGCAGGGTTAGAATATGGTGGCAGTGTTAGTGTTGCGTGGCCGGGTTAGCAAAGGGTGGTAGTGTTAGTGTAGGGTGGCAGGGTTAGCATAGGGTGGTACAGTTAGAATAGGGTGGCACAGTCACTGTAGGGTGGCATGGTTAACAAAGGCAGGCACAGTTATGGTATGGCAGCACATTGATAAGTTTTGCACAAAGAGTAGGGTGGCACGGTTCAATTGGGTGGTATTGTTCGCATGGGGTGCCACATAGAGTGTGATGGGATAGTTAGTGTAGGATGGCACATTTAGCATAGAGTGGCAGGGTTAGCATTTGGTGGCATGGTTCCTGAAGGGTAGCAGGGTTAGCATAGGATGGCAGGGTTAATGTAGGGTGACAGGGTTATAGTTGGATGGCATGGTTAGCGTAGGGTGGCAGGGTTAGTGAAGGGTGGCAATGTTAGCATAGGGTGGCATGTTTAGCGTAGGGTAGCAGTGTTAGCAAAGATTGGCAGGGTTAGCGAAGGATGGCAGGGTTATCATAGCATGGCAGGGTTAGACTTGGGTGGCACAGTTCGCGTAGGGTGGCAAGCATGGAATATGGTGGCAGGTTTAGCGAAGTGTGGCAGGGTTTTCATATGGTGACAGGGTTAATGAAGGGTGGCAGGGTTAGCGTAGGGTGACAGGGTTAGATTTTTGTGGCATGGTTAGCGTAAGTTGGCAGGGGTAGTGAAGGGTGGCAGGGTTAGCATATGGTGGAATGGTTAGTGAAGGGTGGCAGTGTTAGCGAAGGGTGGCAGGGTTAGTGTAGGAAGTCAGGGTTAGAGTTGGTGGCAAGGTTAGCGTAAGGTGGCAGAGGTAGTGAAGGGTGGCAGGGTTAGCAAATGATAGCAGTGTTAGCGTATGTTGACAGGGTTAGAGTAGGGGGGCAATGCTAGCGTTGGGTGGCAGGGTTAGCGAAGGGTGGCATGGTTAGCATAGGGAGGCATGGTTAGTATTGGGTGGCACGGTTAGAATGCGGTGGAACATTTAGTGTAAGTTGGCACATTAATTGTAGGGTGGCATGTTTAGCGTTGGGTGGCAATGTTTGCGAAGTGTGGCAGGGTTTGCATATGGTGACAGGGTTAGCCTATGGTAGCAGGAATAGCGCAGGGTGGCAGGGTTAGCGTAGGGTAACAGGGTTAGATTTGGGTGGCATGGTTAGTGTAAGGTGGCAGAGGTAGTGAAGGGTGGCAGGGTCAGCATAGGGTGACAATGTTAACATATGGTAGCAGGATTAACATAGGGTGACAGGGTTAGAGTATGGTGGTGGCAGGGTTAGCATTGGGTGGCAGGGTTAGTGAAGGGTGGCAGGGTTAGCATAGGGTAGCATGGTTAGCGTTGGGTGTCAGGATTAGATTTGTGTGGCATGGTTAGCGTAAGGTGGCAGAGGTAGTGAAGGGTGGCAGGGTTAGTGTAGGGTGGCATCGTTATCATATGGTGGCAGGGTAAGCCAAGGGTGGCAGGCTTTGGATACGGTGTCACAGTTAGTGAAGGATGTCAGTGTTAGCGTAGGGTAGTAGGGTTAGCTTTGGTTGTCAGGGTTAGAGTTGGGTGGCATGGTTAGCGTAAGGAGGCAGATGTAGTGAAGGGTGGCAGGGTCAGCATAGGGTGGCAGGGTTAGGATATGGTAGCAGGGTTAGAGTACGGTGGCAGTGTTAGTGTTGCGTGGCAGGGTTAGCAAAGGGTGGCAGTGTTAGTGTAGGGTGGCAGGGTTAGCATAGGACATCAGGGTTAGTGTAGGGTGGGAAGGTTAGCTTACAGTGGCAGGATTAGAGTAGCATAGGTGTTTTTAGCCAAGTGTGGCAAGGTTAGAGTAGCATGGCAGGGTTATAGTCAGGTGGTAGCTTTAGCAAAGGGTGGCAGTGTTAGTGTAGGGTGGCACAGTTAGCATAGGATGGCATGGTTAGATAATGGTGGCAGGATTAGTGAAGGATGGTATGGTTAGCTTAGGGTCGCAGGGTTAGTGTAGGGTGGCATCATTAGCATATGGTGGCAGGGTTAGCCAAGGGTGGCAGGGTTTGGATACAGTGTCACGGTTAGTGAAGGGTGTCAGTGTTAACACAGGGTAGCAGGGTTAGCGTTGGTTGTCAGGGTCAGCGTAGGGTGGCAGAGTTAGCATTGGTTGACAGGGTTAGAGTAAGGGTGACACAGTAAGTGAAGGTAGCAGGCTTGACATAGGGTGGCAGGGTTAGAGTACAGTGGCAGTGTTTGTGTTGGGTGACAGGGCTAGCAAAGGGTGGCACTGTTAGAATAGGGTGGAACATTTAGTGTAGTTTGGCACATTATGTGTAAGGTGGCATAGGGTGGCATGTTTAGCATAGGGTGGCACATTAAGTGCAGCATGGCAGAGTTAATGTAGGGTGGCATGGTTAGCAAAGGCTGGCACAGTTATGGTATTGCAGCACATTGATAAGATTGGCGTAAAGAGTAGGGTGGTATGGTTCAATCGTGTGGCATTGTTCGCATGGGGTTCCACATAGAGTGGGGTGGGATAGTTAGTGTAGGATGGCACAGTTAGCATAGGGTGGTACGATTAGTATAGAGTTGCACGTTTAGAGTAGGGTGGCATGCTTAGCATAGAGTGGCACGGTTAGCATAGGATGGCAATTTTAGTGTTGGGTGGCAGTGTTAGCATAGGGTGGCAAGGTTAGCGAAGGGTGGCAGTGTTAGGATACTTTGGAAAGGTTAGAGTCGGTTGGCAGAGTTAGCATCTGGTGGGAGGGTTACCGTTGGGTGATACTTTTATGGTAGGGTGGCAGGATTAGCATTGGCTGGCAGCATTAGAGTGGGGTGGCAGCGTAGCAAGGTGGCACATTTAGCATAGGGTGGCACAATTAGAGTAGGGCAGCATTGTTGAAGTAGGGTGGCAGGGTTAGTTAAAGATGGCAGATATAGTGGGGTGGCAGGGTTAGTTAAGAGTGGCAGATTTAAAGTGGGGTGGCAGATTTAGAGTGGGGTGACAGTGTTAGAGTAGGGTGGCAGGGTTAGTGTGGTGTGGCATGTTTATATTATGGTAGCAGGGTTAGCATACGTTGGAATGGTTAGCGTAGTATGGTACAGTTAACAAAAAATGGCATGAATAGCAAAGGGTGGCATAGTTTCCCTTGGAGACACTGTTAGAGAGGGGGCAGGGTTAGAATAAGGTGGCACAATTAGAATAGGGTGGCATGGTTAGTGAATGTAGCACAGTCAGCATAGGGCAGCACATAAGTGTATCATGGTACAGTTAGCGTAGGGTGGCAAGTTTAGCATAGGGTGGCACGGTTAGAGTAGGATGACAGATAGAGTAGAGTGGCACATAGCATAGTGTGACACATAGAGTAGGGTGGTAGATGAAGTAATGTGGCACGGTGTAGGGTGGCACAGTTAGGCAAGGGTGGCTCATAGTGTAGGGTGGCAGGGTTAGCATAGATTGGCAGGTATAGCGTAAGGTGGCAGTTTTAGTGTAGGGTGGCAGGGTTAGCCTAAGGTGGCAGGTTTAGCGTAGGGTGGCATTGTTAGAGTATGGTGGCAGGGTTAGTGAAGGCTGGCATGGTTGGCATAGGGTGGCAGGGTTAGCGTAGGGTGGCAGGTTTAGTAAAGGGTGGCAGGGTTAGTTAAGGGTGGCAGGGTTTGGATATTGTGTCACGGTTAGTGAAGGGTGTCACTGTTAGCGTAGAGTAGCAGGGTTAGCGTTGGGTGTCAGGGTTAGGGTTTGGTGGCATGGTTAGCGTAAGGTGGCAGTGGTAGTGAAGGGTGGCAGGGTCAGCATAGGGTGGCAGGGTTAGAGTATGGTGGCAGTGTTGGGGTTGAATGGAAATAGGACAGCCAGGGTGGTGATCTCAGGTTTGCTACCTGTGCCAAGTGCAACTGAGGACAAAAATGGAAGGTTAAGAAAAATGAATGTGTGACTGAGGGGCTGGTGTAAAGGACAGGGTTTTGGCTTCTTGGATCATTGGGATCTCTTTTGGGGAAGGCATGACCTCTACAAGAAGGATGGGTTGCACATAAACCCAAAAGGGGTCAATATATTGGCAGCTTGGTTTGGTACAGCCGTCAGGTGCGGTTTAAACTAACTTGGCAGGGGGGTGGGAACCTTTATGATAGGGCAAAGGAAAGAAAAGATAACACAGGAAAATTTAGGCAGCGAAAGTAAAAAATCAGAAAGAGCAAGGAGGGTGTAAAAAGCAAATCTGAAGGCTTTATATCTTAATGCAAGAAGCATTCGGAACAAGGTAGATGAATGAGCTGTGGAAATTGAGATAAACAAATATGATTTGATTGGGATTACAGAAACACCGCCGCAGGGTGGGCAAGCCTGGGAACTTAACATCCCGGGATATACAATATTTAGGAGGGATCGGCAAGAAAGAAAAGGGGGTGGGGTAGTATTGATGGTGAGAGAAGGGACCGACACAATTGACAGAAAGGATATTAACTTGGAAGATGCGGAATCTATATGGGTAGAACTGAGGAATAGCAAGGGGCGGAAAACGTTAGTGGGGGTGGTATATAGGCCTCCAAATAGTAGTGTAGAGGTGAGGGAAGGCATTAAAAGAGAAATTAGAAAAGCCTGCAATAAGGGAACAGCTGTCATCATGGGAGACTTTAATTTGCATATAGATTGGACTAGCCAAATTAGTAAAAATACTGAGGAGGAGGAATTCCTTCAATGTTTACGGGACGGTTATCTAGACCAATATGTCGAGGAACCAACTCAGGAGCAGGCCATATTAGATTGGGTATTATGCAATGATAAGGGGCTAATCAACAATCTTGTTGTACGAGGCCCTTTGGGTAGGAGCGATCACAATATGATCGAATTCTCACTCGACATGGAGAGTGATGAAATTAAAACCGAGTCTAAGGTCCTGAATTTAAATAAAGGGAATTATGATGGTATGAGACGGGAGTTGAGTAAGATTGATTGGGTG
Source organism: Narcine bancroftii (assembly GCF_036971445.1). Classification (NCBI taxonomy): domain Eukaryota; kingdom Metazoa; phylum Chordata; class Chondrichthyes; order Torpediniformes; family Narcinidae; genus Narcine; species Narcine bancroftii. The sequence continues at coordinate 59,826,605 of NC_091477.1, forward strand.
GTGTTTATGGGGGAGTTGACTGTGGATAGACAATGGAAAGCATTCACAGATCTAATGGAGAAATTTCAAAAATCGTTTATACCGGTTTGGCATAAAAATAAACCAAAAAAGGTGACTCAACTGTGGATAACAAGGGAAATTAGAGACAGCCTAAGGTCCAAAGAGAGAGCATATCAATTGGCCAAAAAAAGTACCACAACCAAAGACAGGGAGCAGTTCAAGATGCACCAAAGGAGGACAAAGGAATTAATCAAGAGAGCAAAAATAAATTACAAAAGTAAACTTGCAGCAAATATAAAAACCGACTGCAAAAGCTTTTATAAATATGTCAAGAGAAAAAGATTGGTGAAATCCAGAGTAGGTCCCTTGCAGTCGGAATCAGGGTAATATATAATGGGGAATAAGGAAATGGCAGACCAATTAAATTCTTACTTTAGTTCTGTTTTTACAAGAGAGGATACAAATAACCTCCCAAGGATGTTGGGAAACATAGAGACTAATGCAAGGGAGGAACTGAAAGAAATCAGTATCTCTAAGGACATGGTCTTGGGAAAATTGATGGGATTGAAGGCAAATAAATCCCAAGGGCCTGATAATCTACATCCTAGAGTACTTAAGGAAGTGGCCATTCAGATAGCAGATGCTTTAAGAATTATTTTACAGAACTCGATAGACTCAGGATCAGTACCCATGGATTGGAGGGTAGCTAATGTTACCCCACTATTTAAAAAGGGGGGTAGAGAAAAAGTGGGGAATTATAGGCCAGTGAGCCTTACATCAGTTGTGGGCAAAATGATGGAATCCATTATTAAGGATGTAATAGCGGAGCAGAGGACCCGGTAGAGGTGAGGTGGCGAGCTCTCCACTGGACACCGTGACAGAGGTGCACCAAAGAAAAGGTACAAGGACTGCCTAAAGAAATCTCTTGGTGCCTGCCACATTGACCACCGCCAGTGGGCTGATAACGCCTCAAACCGTGCATCTTGGCGCCTCACAGTTTGGCGGGCAGCAACCTCCTTTGAAGAAGACCGCAGAGCCCACCTCACTGACAAAAGGCAAAGGAGGAAAAACCCAACACCCAACCCCAACCAACCAATTTTCCCCCGCAACCGCTGCAACCGTGTCTGCCTGTCCCGCATCGGACTTGTCAGCCACAAACGAGCCTGCAGCTGACGTGGACTTTTTACCCCCTCATAAATCTTTGTCCGCGAAGCCAAGCCAAAGAAAAAAGAATAGCGGAACATATGACTAGCAGAGAAGGGATCGGACGGAGTCAACATGGATTTACAAAAGGTAAATGGTGCTTGACAAATCTATTGGAATTCTTTGAGATGGTGACAGGTAAAATAGATGGGGGAGAGCCAGTGGATGTGGTGTACCTGGACTTCCAAAAGGCCTTCGATAAGGTCCCGCATAAACGACTGGCTTCCAAAATCAAGGCTCATGGGATTGGGGGAAAAGTATTGATGAGGATTGAGAACTGGCTTGCAGGTAGAAGACAGAGAGTTGGGATAAATGGCTCATTTTCTGAGTGGCAGGCGGTGACCAGTGGGGTGCCACAGGGATCTGTACTGGTGCCCCAGCTGTTCACAATTTACATTAATGATCTGGATGAGGGGATTGGATGTAATATCTCCAAATTTGCAAATGACACTAAGCTAGGAGGGGTTGTGTGCACAGAAGAGGGGGTCAGGAAGCTCCAGTGTGATTTGGATAAATTGAGGGACTGGGCAGATACATGGCAAATGCACTACAATGTGGATAAATGTGAGGTTATCCACTTTGGTAATACAAACCAGAGGGCAGATTACTATTTGAATGGCAATAGATTAAGAGATGAGGAAGTGCAGAGAGACCTAGGGGTACTTGTACACCAGTCTCTGAAGGCGAGCATGCAGGTACAGCAGGCGGTTAAAAAAGCAAATGGTATGTTGGCCTTCATATCAAGAGGGTTTGAGTATAGGAACAAGGATACCTTAATGCAGCTATACAGGGCCTTGGTGAGACCACACCTGGAGTATTGTGTGCAGTTTTGGTCATCTTATCTAAGGAAGGATGTTCTTGCAAGGAGGGAGTGCAGAGGCGATTCACCAGGCTGATACCTGGAATGGCAGGAATAACTTTTCGGTGCGGACTAGAAGGGCCTAATGGCCTAATGGCCTGTTTCCGTGCTGTAATTGTTATGTTATGTTAACATAAGAGGAGGAAGGTTTAAAACAAGAGGACATGCGTTAAGAATTAAGGGGCAGAGGTTTAGAGGTAACATGAGGGGGAACTTCTTTACTCAGAGAGTGGTAGCTGTGTGGAATGATCTTCCGGGAGAAATAGTGGCGGCGGAGTCAATTGTATTATTTAAGAAAAGGTTGGACAGGTATATGGATGAGAGGAAGATGGAGGGTTATGGGCATTGTGCAGGGAGGTGGGATTAGAAAGGGGTGTTTGGTTCGGTGCGGACTAGAAGGGCCTAATGGCCTGTTTCCGTGCTGTAATTGTTATGTTATGTTATGTTATGTTAACTTATGAGGAAAGATTCCGCAAATTGGGATTGTACTCGCTGGAGCTTAGAAGATTGAGAGGGGATCTCATAGAGACATATAAAATTCTGGCAGGACTGGACAGAATGGATGCAGATGGGATGTTTCCAATGATGGGAAAATCCAGAACCCAGGGCCATGGTTTGAGGATAATAGGCAAACCATTTAGGACCGAGATGAGGAGGAATTTCTTTACCCAGAGGGTGGTGAATTTGTGGAATTCATTGCCACAGAGGGCAGTAGAGGCAGGTTCATTAAATATATTTAAGAGGGAATTAGATCTATTTCTTCAGTATAAGGGTATTAAAGGTTACGGAGAGAAGGCGGGGACGGGGTACTGAACTTTAAGATCAGCCATGATCTCGTTGAATGGCGGAACAGGCTCGAAGGGTCAAATGACCTACTCCTGCTCCTATCTTCTATGTTTCTATGTTTCTATGAATGTGAATAGGCTTTTTCCACTTAGCTCAGGGGAGATAAATATGAGAGGTCATAATTTTAAAATGAAAGGGGAAAGGTTTAGGGGGAATATTAGGAGAAGGTTCTTCACTCAGAGAGTGGGTGGAGTGTGGAATGAGCTGCCATCTGATGTGGTGAACGTGGGCTCGATCTTGTGTTTTAAGAATAAATTTAATATATACATGGATGGGAGTGGTCTGTAGGCTTATGGAGTGGGAACAAGTCAATAGGACTAGTGGAGTGGTGGTCAGCACAGACTAGAAGTGCCAAATGGCCTGTAGCATTCTATGGTTCTACTGCATAGAGTGTAAAACCAATTTAAAAATGCAGCATAGGTTTTCAATTATGTTAACATGGATAAGTGATCACATTATGAAGAGATATTGGGTAGTTAAAACAAGAACATCTGCAGATTCTGGGGTCGAGTGGAATACACCAACGTGTTGGAGAAACTCCACACCACAGAGGAAGTAACAGGTAACCGGCATTTCCTATGCCCATTGTTGGGGATGGGGAAGGAGTTGGCCAGGGTAGACTGGGAACACAGGCCATATGAGAAACAGTGGAGGACTTGCAAAGAGATTCTTCAAGGAGCTCAACCAAAGTATATTCCAGTTAAAATCAAGGACAGTAAGGGTGGGGACAATCAACCTTGGATAACTAAGGAAATAAAGGGAGGCGTCAAACTAAACGCTTGTGTGTCCAAAGTTGCCGAGAGCATTGGGAAACTAAAAGATTGGGAAAACTTTTGGAAGCAACAAAGTCGCAATGAAGAGAGAGAAGGTGGATCATGAGAAAAGATTAGTACAAAATATAAAAAAAAGTGTAAGAGTTTTTTAATAAATATATAAAGTGCAAAAGGGTGGCTAAAGTGAAAGTTGGATACTTGGCAGATGAGAAAAAGGAATTGATATTGGGTGAAGAGGATATAATTGAGGCTTTGAACGACTATTTTGTGTTGGTCTTCACAGTTGAACATGCCAAAGACCGATGTTATGGATGTGATGGGAGGTGAGGACCTGGATGTAATAGCTATCAGTTAGCATAGTGGTTAGCACAACGCTGTTACAGCACCAGTGACCAGGTGTCTGTAAGGAGTTTCAACGGTTTCCTCTGGATGCTCTGATTTCCTCCCACCGGGGATTGCAGGTTAATTGGATGTAATTGGGTGGCATGGACTCATGGGCCGAAAGAACTTGTCACCGTGCTGTATGTCTAAATAATTTTTTAAAAATCAATTGAAAGATGTCGTACTGTACTCAGAAAACTGAGGGTCTAAAGATGGAATGCATCTCAGAGTGCTGAAAGAAATGGCACGAGTTATAGTCCAGGCTTTAGTGCTATTTATCAAAATTCTCTGGACTCTGGGCAGGTCCTGGTGGATTTGAAGATGGTGAATGTCACACCACTATTCAAAAGTGAATGTTGGAAAAAGGCAGGGAACTATAGGCCAGTTAGTTTAATATCTGTAGATGGGAAAACGCTTGAAGCTATCATTAAAGAAGAAACAGTGAGTCATCTGGTGGGAAATGGATCCATCAGGCAGAAGTAGCATGGATTCAGCAAAGGCAGGTCCATTTTGATAAATTTGTTAGAGTTCTTTGAGGATAATAAGCGTGCTAGAGAGAGGGGAGCAGATGGACCTTGTTTACCTGGATTTTCAGACAGTGTTCGATAAAATGCCGCATAAAAGACTTGTACAGAAAAGAAGTTGGAGGTGATGTATTGAGATGGATAGAGGACTGATTAACCAATAGAAAGCAGAGAATTGGGATTCTGACAATTGGTGGTGAGCAGGATGCCTCAGGGGTCAACGCTGGGCCCACAACTCTTCACAATAAACAGGTACTCCCCGACTTACAACCGTAATTGGGACAGAAGGATCAGTCGTATCTCGAAATGGATGTAAGTCGGAATTTTGCCCTCATGCGTGGAATAAGTGAAAAGTTTAAAGAAAACTTTTTAATCAAATCTTTTTTTCATCATAGATTTGACAATAGCAATTTAGAACAGGGTGGCATGGTTAGCATAGGGGTATGGTTAAGAGTAGGATGCACGTTTAAAGTAGGGGCACAGTTGGAGTAGGATGCACGGTTAGTGTAGGGGCATGGTTAGAGTAGGGGCAAAGTTAGAGTAGGATGCATGGTTAGTGCAGGGGCATGGTTAGAGTAGATGGCACTGTTAAGAGTAAGGCATGGTTAGAGTAGGGTGGCACGGTTAGTGAGGGATCACAATTAGTGTAGAGATTAGCACTGTTATCAACCTTGGCAAATCATGTTTACCTTCTAAGTTAATATCCCAGGGTTTGTAGGCTGGGCGTGGTCATTTTGATTCCTGTGCACATGTGTGTATCTCAGGTTGGTTGAGCCTTCGGTTGGCATATGTGTGGTGGGTTCGCGTATTGAAGTCTGGTTACCAGAGTTAAGAGTTAAGTGCCCTAACAATATTGAATTTGATCCCTTAACTCTTGCACATGCCCCAACTGAACTCTAATAAGCGAACCCACCGTGCATGTGACGACCGAAGACTCGTGCATGTGCACAGGCATCAAGATGGCCATGCCCAGGTTATGGACCCTGGGACATCGACTAACAAGATAAATATGCAAATTTTGGCTCTAACTTGCCCTGTATCCCTGTTATAGTTTGTCAAATACAACATATTCTGCATAAATTTTATATTTTTTCTTTTTATATTTTTACAAATTTTCTCTCGTATGTGCGGATGGACATAAATCGCATAGGTCACAAGTTGGGGAGTACATATACATTAAAATGGAAAATCAAAGTATTATTTAAATGGCAAGTGATGGCAGCAGAAGGACTTTGGAGGGTTTGTGCATGAATCACAAAAGGTTGGTTTGCAGGTGCAGCAGGCTATCAAGAAGGCAAATGGAACGTTGGCCTTCATTGCTGGAGAAATAGAATTTAAGAGTAGGGAGGTTGCACTGCAAATCTACAAAGAAAAGGTGAGGTCACATCTGGAATACTGGATGCAGTTCTGGTCTCCTTCGTCAGGTTGATTCCAAGGTTGAAGAGTTTAGCCTATGAGGAGAGATGGAGTCGTCTGGGACTGTACTCACTGGAATTTATAAGAATGAGAGGGGATCATGTAAAATTATGAAAGGCACAGATAAGATAAAGGCAGTTAAGTTGTTTCTGTTCATAGGGAAAGCCAAAACTAGGGGACATGGGCACAAAATTCAGGATAGTAGATTTAGGTTGGAGATGAGGAGGAACTGCATTTCCTGTGGTGTGAAGTAGTGGATTTCACTGCTCATTGAAGCAGTTGAGGCTACCTCAGTAAATATATTAATGGCAAAGTTGGATAGATTTTTACATTTTTGTATTATGGGATATGGGGGCAGGTAGATGGAGATGAGTCTATCATCACTAAATGGTGGAGCAGGCTTGCTGGACTGGAAGGCCTACTCCTGCTCCTATTTCTTATGTTCTTAAGCTGAGAATGATTGTCATATGATGCATCAGTTGAAGGAAAATATGGCCTTCCCAGGCCTCTATCCAACTGCAGTGTAGCCCACCTACTTCTCACGGTGAAGGCCAACAGGATGTTTTCTTTCTTCACTGCCTGCTGGATTTGCATTCCAATCTTCAACTGATGCATCATATGACAATCATTCTCAGATATTCCAAGATTAAGATTGTTCTTGAAATTCCTTGTGGAGAAAAACACCAATATTGTAATGGATTGCCAAGAAGTGTGATTCTATGCATCCAAAATATATGGGGTTGTAAGTTAATTGAATAATTGGGGGGGCATGGGTTTCAATGGATGGAATTGGCTTCTACTGTGTTGTAAATACAATTTGAAAGTAACATTGGCAGATAGTAAACACTGCAGAAAGATGCAACTTTTATCAAAGTTGTGGGTTAATTAGTTGCTCAACTGCATTAATATTTGCTGTAGTTCTTATGCTGAATCAAATGCTTATTTAATATTGGAAGTCATTCTCAATTTTGCACGTTGAAATTTACTGCTTTCTGTTTTTGCCATTGCCTCGTTATCGCTGCTGTCTTTCTGTTTTTGCCATTGTCTAGTTATCTCAACTGTCTTTCTGTTTTTGCCATTGTCTCGTTATCTCTGCTGTCTTTCTGCTTTTGGCATTGTCTAGTTATCTCTCTGTCTTTCTGTTTTTGCCATTGTCTAGTTATCTCTGCTTTCTTTCTGCTTTTGGCATTGTCTAGTTATCTCTCTGTCTTTCTGTTTTTGCCATTGTCTAGTTATCTCTCTGTCTTTCTGTTTTTGCCATTGTCTAGTTATCTCTGCTGTCTTTCTGTTTTTGCAATTGTCTCGTTATCTCTGCTGTCTTTCTGCTTTTGGCATTGTCTAGTTATCTCTCTGTCTTTCTGTTTTTGCCATTGTCTAGTTATCTCTGCTGTCTTTCTGCTTTCGGCATTGTCTAGTTATCTCTCTGTCTTTCTGTTTTTGCCATTGTCTAGTTATTTCTGCTGTCTTTCTGCTTTTGGCATTGTCTAGTTATCTCTGCTGTCTTTCTGTTTTTGGCATTGTCTAGTTATCTCTGCTGTCTTTCTGTTTTTGCGATTGTCTCGTTATCTCTGCTGTTTTTCTGTTTTTACCATTGTCTAGTTATCTCTGCTTTCTTTCTGCTTTTGGCATTGTCTAGTTATCTCTCTGTCTTTCTGTTTTTGCCATTGTCTAGTTATCTCAACTGTCTTTCTGTTTTTGCCATTGTCTCGTTATCTCTGCTGTCTTTCTGCTTTTGGCATTGTCTAGTTATCTCTCTGTCTTTCTGTTTTTGCCATTATCTCGTTATCTCTGCTGTCTTTCTGTTTTTGCAATTGTCTCGTTATCTCTGCTTTCTTTCTGCTTTTGGCATTGTCTAGTTATCTCTGCTGTCTTTCTGTTTTTGCAATTGTCTCGTTATCTCTGCTTTCTTTCTGCTTTTGGCATTGTCTAGTTATCTCTGCTGTCTTTCTGTTTTTGCAATTGTCTCGTTATCTCTGCTTTCTTTCTGCTTTTGGCATTGTCTAGTTATCTCTGCTGTCTTTCTGTTTTTGCCATTATCTCGTTATCTCTGCTGTCTTTCTGCTTTTACCATTGTCTAGTTATCTCTGCTGTCTTTCTGCTTTTGCCATTGTCTAGTTATTTCTGCTGTCTTTCTGTTTTTGCCATTGTCTAGTTATCTCTGCTGTTTTTCTGCTTTTGCGATTGTCTAGTTATCTCTGCTGTCTTTTAAGATTGGAAAGTATTGGTTTGCTTCAATTCATTCATAATTTTTCATTTTATTGTAAATTTGGACATGCAACACAAGTAATGGGTGCCTCTGATCCACCTCACGTGCTACCCAAATACACCAACTAACCTTCGATCCTGGTATGTTTTGAAGGGTGGTAGGAAACTAGAGTACATGGAAGAAACCCACGCAGACATGGAGAAAACATACTAATTCCTTGTAGACTGCCAGATTCAAACCTGAGTTGGGGGCACTGTAATAACGGTGCTAATCTCTACACTAATTGTGATCCCTCACTAACCGTGCCACCCTACTCTAACCATGCCCTACTCTAACAGTGCCATCTACTCTAACCATGCCCCTACACTAACCGTGCATCCTACTCCAACTGTGCCCCTACTTTAAACGTGCATCCTACTCTTAACCGTACCCCTAAGCTAACCATGCCACACTGTTCTAACCGTGCCCCTACACTAACCATGCATCCTACACCAACTGTGCCCCTACTCTAAATGTGCATCCTACTCTAACCGTGCCCCTATGGTAACCATGCCACCCTATTCTAACCATGCCCCTACACTAACCATGCATCCTACTCTAACTGTGCCCCTACTCTAACAGTGCCCCTACTCTAACCGTGCATCCTACTCTAACTGTGCCCCTATGCTAACCGTGCGATCGTTCTCTAACCGTTCCACCATATTCTAACCATGCCCCTACATTAACCGTGCATCCTACTCTAACCATGCCCCTACACTAACCATGCCATCCTACTCTAACCGTGCCCCTACTCTTAATTGCGCCCCTGCATTGACCCTGCCAGCCTACTCTAACTTTGCCCCTACGCTAATCATTGCACCCTATTCTAATCATGCACCTACACTAACTGTGCCACCATACTCTAACCGTTCCTCCCTGTTCTAACCGTGCCCATATGCTAACCATGCCAGCCTGCTCTAATTGTGCCCCAACATTAACAATCCCCCTACATTAACTGATGTCCCTACACTAACTGTGCATCCTATTCTAAACATGCATTCTACTCTAAACGTGAATCCTACTCAAACCGTGCCTCTACTCTAACCATACATCCTATTTTAACCATGCCCCTACTCTAATCACACCCCTACTCTAACCGTGCATCCTACACTAACCGTGCCCCTACGCTAACTGTACCATCCTTCTCTAACCATTCCACCATATTCTAACCATGCCCCTATACTAATCCTTCATCCTACTCTAACTGTGCCCCTACACTAACCATGCCATCCTACTCTAACCGTGCCCCTACTCTAATCGCGCCCCTGCACTGACCCTGCCAACCTACTCTAACTGTGCCCCTACACTAATCTTTGGACCCTATTTTAACCATTCACCTATACTAACTACATCATACTCTAACTGTGCCACCCTGTTCTAACCGTGCCCATACGCTAACCGTGCCACCCTGCTCTAATTGTGCCCCAACATTAACAATCCCCCTACATTAACTGATGTCCCTACACTAACTGTGCATCCTATTCTAAACATGCATCCTACTCTAAACGTGCATCCTACTCAAACCGTGCCTCTATGCTAACCATTGTACCCTATTCTAACCGTGCCCCTACACTAACCCTGCCACCATACTCTAACCATGCCACCCTATTCTAACAGTGCCACCTGTTCTAACAGTGCCACCCTGCTCTAATCATGCCCCTAAATTAACAATATCCCTACATTAACCGTGCCCCAACACAAACCATGCATTTTATTCTAAACATGAATTCTACTCGAAATGTGCATCCTATTTTAACCGTGCCCCTACACTAACCATGCATCCTACTCTAACCATGCACCTACTCTAATTGCGCTCCTACTCTAAAGGTGCATTCTTCTATAACCGTGCCCCTACACTAACCGTGCATCCTACTCTAACTGTCTTCTTTGGCTTGGCTTCACGGACGAAGATTTATGGAGGGGTAAAGTCCACGTCAGCTGCAGGCTCGTTTGTGACTGACAAGTCCGATGCGGGACAGGCAGACACGGTTGCAGCAGTTGCAAGGGAAAATTGGTTGGTTGGGGTTGGGTGTTGGGTTTTTCCTCCTTTGTCTTTTGTCAGTGAGGTGGGCTCTGCAGTCTTCTTCAAAAGAGGTTGCTGCCCGCCGAAATGTGAGGCGCCAAGATGCACGGTTTGAGGCGATATCAGCCCACTGGCGGTGGTCAATGTGGCAGGCACCAAGAGCTTTCTTTAGGCAGTCCTTGTACCTTTTCTTTGGTGCACCTCTGTCTCGGTGGCCAGTGGAGAGCTCACCATATAACACCATCTTGGGAAGGCGATGGTCCTCCATTCTGGAGACATGACCTACCCAGCGCAGTTTGATCTTCAGCAGCGTGGATTCGATGCTGTCGGCCTCTGCCATCTCGAGTACTTCGATGTTGGTGATAAAGTCGCTCCAATGAATGTTGAGGATGGAGCGGAGACAATGCTGGTGGAAGCGTTCTAGGAGCCGTAGGTGATGCCGGTAAAGGACCCATGATTCGGAGCCAAACAGGAGTGTGGGTACCTCTACAATAAACGTGCATCCTACTCTAACCATGCCTCTATGCTAACCATGCCACCCTGTTCTAACCGTGCCCATATCTAACCATGCCACCCTGTTCTAACCATGCCCATACACTAACCATGCCACCCTGCTCTAACCGTGCCCCTACACTAAATGTGCATCCTACACTAAACGTGCCACCCTACTCTAACCATGCCCCTACTCTAACGTGCCTCTGCACTAACAATGACAACCTACTCTAACCGTGCCCATATGCTAACTGTTGCACCCTACTCTAACCGTGCCCCTACACTAACCGCGTCACCCTGTTCTAACCATGCCATCCGGCTCTAATCGTGCCCCTACATTAACAATGCCCCTACATAAACCGTGCCCCTACACTAAACGTGCATCCTATTTGAACCATGCCCCTACACTAACCGTGCATCCTACTCTAACCGTGCCCCTACTCTAAATGTGCATCCTATTGTAACTGTACCCCTATACTAACAATGCCATCCTACTCTAACTGTTCCACCCTATGCTAAATGTGCCACCCTACGCTAACCGTGACAGCCTATTCTATGAGCCACCTTACACTAACCATGCCACCCTATGCTAACCATGCCACCTACACTAACTGTTCTACCCTAGGCTAACTCTGCCATCCTACGCTTAACGTGTCAGCCTACAATAACCATGCCACTCTATGCTATCTGTGCCACCCTACTCTATGTGTCTCCTACACTTAACATGCCACCCTACTCTGTGCCACCCTATGCTAACCGTGACACTCTTCTATGTGCCACACTACACAGACCATGCCACCCTATGGTAACTGTGCCATGAAACACTAACTGTTCCACCCTATGCTAATTGTGACACCCTATTCTATGTGGCACCCTACACTAAACATACCACCCTACGTTAACTGTACCACCCTACACTAACTCTTCCACCTTATGTTAACTCCGCCACACTACACTTAATGTGTCACCCTACACTAGCCATGACACCTTATTCTGTGTCAACCTATGCAAACAATGCCACCCTATGCTAACTGTGCCACCCTAACCTAACTGTGCCACCCTATGCTAACTTTGACACGCTATTCTATGTGCCACCCTATGCTATCCATGCGACCCTACGCTAACGTTGCCATCCTACACTAACTGTGCCACCTTACTCTATGTGGTAACCTATCCAAACCTTGCCACCCTACGCTAACTGTGTCACCCACCACTAAATATGCCATCCTATAACTATGCCACCTTACTCTATGTGGCATCCCACGCGAACCATACAACCCTACTGAACTGTGCCACCCTAAACTTTGTGCCAACATTATCTATGTGCCACCCAATGCTAACTGTACAACCTTTGCTAACCATGCCACCCTACTCCAACTCTGACCCTACATATGCCACCCTACATTAACTGTGTCACCCTACACTAAGTGCCACATTACTCTATGTACAACCCTACTCTATGTGTCACACTATGCTATGTACCACCTACTCTATGTGTCACCCTACTCTAACTGTGCCACCCTATGCTAACCATGCCACGCTACAGTAACTGTGCCATGCTACACTTAATGTGCTACCCTATGCTAACTGTACCACATTCACTAACCATGCCACCATATTCTAACCATGCGACTCTATTCTAACCATGCCCCCAAGGTAAACTGTGCCACCTTTTGCTAACCGTGCAATTTTTTGCTAACCGTACCACACTATGCTAACCCTTCCACCCTGCTCTAACCCTGGTACACTATTATAAAAGTGCCACCCTATGCTAATCCTGCCACCCTACTCTAACCCTTCCACTCTAGGCTAACTCTGCCACCCTACACTATCCGTGTCACACTTCTCTAACCATGCCACCCTACACTAATTGTGCCACCATACACTAAGCATGCCATCCTATGCTAACCCTGCCACCCCACTCTAAATCTGCCATCCTTAACTAACCATGCCACCCTACGCTAAATGTGCCACCTTACGCTAACCCTGCCACCACACTTTAATACTGCCACCAAACTCTAATCCTGCCACCCCATTTTAATCCTGCCACCCCACTCTAATCCTGCCACCCCATTCTAATCCTGCCACCCTACTCTAATCCTGCCACCCTACGCTAATCCTGCCACCCTACGCTAATCCTGCCACCCTACGCTAATCCTGCCACCCTACTATAAAGGTGGCACCCTATGCTAATATTGCCACCCTACTATAAAAGTGTCACCCAATGTTGACCCTGCCACCCTATGGTAACCCTTCCATCATACGCTAACCGTGCCACCCTAATCTAACCATGCAACCTTATGCTAACACTGCCACCCCACTCTAATCCTGCCACCCCACTCTAATCCTGCCACCCCATTCTAATCCTGCCACCCTACTCTAATGCTGCCACCCTACACTAATCCTGCCACCCTAGTATAAAAGTGCCACCCAATGTTAACCCTGCCACCCTATGGTAACCCTCCCACCATACGCTAACCGTGCCACCCTAATCTAACCATGCGACCTTATGCTAACACTGCCACCCCACTCTAATGCTGCCATCCTACACTAATCCTGCCACCCTAGTATAAAAGTGCCACCCAATGTTAACCCTGCCACCCTATGGTAACCCTCCCACCATACGCTAACCGTGCCACCCTAATCTAACCATGCAACCTTATGCTAACACTGTCACCCAACTCTATCCTGGCCATCATACTATAAAAGTGCCACCCTTCTCTAACTGTGTCACCCTATGCTAACCCTGCCACCATACATTAACTGTGCCACCCTACTCTAACCCAGCCACACTACGCTAAACCTGCCACCCTACATTAACCATGCCATCCTACTCTAACTGTGCCACCCTACGCTATCCCTTCTGCCCTAACTAACCCTGACACTCTTCGCTAAACACTTAATATGCCACTCAAAAGTGGCATCCAATCCTATGTGCCAAGCTATGCTAACCATGCCTCCCTACACTATCCATACCACCCTACTCTATGTGCCAGCCTACTCTAACTATGCCTCCCTACTCTATGTGGTACCCTATGCTAAATGTGCCACCCAATGCTAACTGTGCCATCTTACTCTAAATATTCCACCCTACTCGCGTGAACCATTTCAGCCGACTGAACCATGCCACCCTACACTTTGTGCCAAACTTATCTATGTGCTGCCCTACGATAACTGTGCCACACTTTGCTAACCATGATGCCCTACTCTATGTGCCACCCTACTCTAACACTTCCCCTACTCTATGTGCCACACTACTCTAAACGTGCCACCCTATGCTAATGATGTCACCCTACATTTAATGTGCCAACATATGCTAACCATGCCACTATTCTAACCATGCCACCCTATTCTAATGGTGCCACCCTACACTAAATGTGCCACCTTGTCTTGGGTAAACTTGTACCTCTCACTTTGTTCGTTTTAGATTGGTCACAGTGTTTGAGCTAACGAAAGAAAATAGAGACACACACCGAGAGCAGTTCAGTCTACACAAATGTTTATTACAAATATAAAGCAGGTTTCAAACTACAATATGCAAGCCCTGCCTAATCATACTTAACAACCTGGACTGGTCCCAACTGCCAAAGCGAGGCAATGACGGCACATTTGTAGTAGGCTGCCGGGGCGCCGATAGCAGCTCCTTCACCTCCCCCGTTGCTCGGACTCTAGCTGTTCTCCCTTCTTGACAAGGGATGTTCCCATCCCTCGGAGAGTCTGCACTTCAGCAGCAGGACCACAGACTTTTATACCCCAAAAAACAATTAATCATGCACCCACTCCCTCTAACATTTGTCAGTCAAAATCAAAGCTGAGCATACTATTCTACAATTTAGAAGATTGATTATTATGGAACCAGGATGCTATGATTTCCTGGTTTATCTCGTAGATACAAGGACTCATTAAAACTTCTCGAGCAAGACAGGTTGTGACCAATACGTCAATTTTAGAGTGTCCTATTTGACAACTGCTTTCCCTGGGTCTCACAGTGGAATTCCATTTAAAAGTGTATCTTCAGATAAATCCCCATGGCTGAGTTTAATTACATCTGCTAATTCTGAAAGTAAGGTGACCTGAGTGTGGCCCCAGTGTTGTCAGTTTCACATAAGCAAGGAAGCATCTGAGCACATGGTTTTAACCCTCCATTACACACCCAACACTAACCCTGCCACCATTTGCTAATCCTGCAACCCTTCGCTAACCTTGCCACCCAACTCTAACCCTGCCACCCATCACTAAACATGCCACCTTACTCTAACCATGCCACCCTACACTAACCCTGCTACCCTAAGCTAACCCTGCCTCCCAATTTTAACCATGCCACCCTACGCTAACCCTGCCACCCTACTCTAAATGTGCCACCATTAGCTAACCCTGGCACCCTATGCTAACCCTGCCATCCTACACTAACTGTTCCACCCTACGTTAACTCTGCCATCCCATGCGCGAACAGTGACATCCTGTTCTATGTGTCACCCTACGCTAACTGTCCCACCTAACACTTAATGTGCCACCAAAGCTAACCGTGACATGCTATCCTATGTGCCACCCTATGCTAACTATGCCACCCTACACTATCTGTGCCACCCTACACTAACTCTGCAACCCTAATCTATGTGCCACCATACTCTAACTATGCCACCCTACTCTATGTGGTACCTACGCGAACTGTGCCACCCTATTCTTTGTGCCAAACTTGTCTATATGCTGCCTTACGATAACTGTGCCACTCTTTGCTAACCATGATGCCCTACTCTATGTGCCACCCTACTCTAATGTTGCCCCATAATCTACATGCCACCCTACTCTAACTGTGTCATCCTACTCTATGTGCCACCCTACTTGATTTGCCTACCCTATGGTAATCATGCCACCCTTCACTATGTGCCACCCTGTGCTAAACATGCCATCCTACTCTGTTCCACCCTACTCTATGTACCATCTTATGCTAACCATGCCACTCTACTCTATGTGCCACCCTATGCTAGCAGAGCCACCCTATGTTAGCAGTGCCAACCTACTCTAAGTGCCACATTGCTCTATGTACAAACGTAATCTGCATCACCCTATGCTATGTGCCACCCTACTCTAACCCTGCCATGATACACTAACCCTGCCACCCTATGCTACACTAATATAAAGGTGCCACCCTATTCTTACCCTGCCACTCCACTTTAATCCTGCCACTCCAATCTAATCCTGCCACTCCAATCTAATCCTGCCACTCCAATCTAATCCTGCCACCCCACTCTAATGCTGCCAGCCAATGCTAATCCTGCCACCCAACTATAAAAGTGCCACCCTACGCTAACCCTGCCACCCTATAGTAACCCACCCACCATACACTAAATGTGCCACCCTACTCTAACCGTGGAACCCTATGAAAACCCTGCCACCCTACATTAACCGTGCCACTCAACTCTAACCCTGCCATGCTATGCTAACCCTGCCATCCTTCGCTAACCCTTCTACCCTATGCTAAACATGCCACCCCACACTAATTCTGCCACCCTATGCTAATCCTGCCACCCTACTACAAAAGTGCCACCCTATGCTAATCCTGACACCCAAGAGTAACCCTCCCACATACGGTAACTGTGCCACACTACTCTAACCTTGCCAACTTATGCTAACACTGCCACCCTTCACTAACCCTGCCAACCTTTCCTAACCCTGCCACTCTATACTAACCCTGCCACCCTGCACTAACCCTACCAACTTACGCTAACCCTGCCACCCTATGCTAAACCTTCCACCTTACGCTAACTGTTGCACCCAACACTAACCTTTCCACCCGAGGCTAACAGTGCAATCCATCACTAACTATGCCATCCTACTCTAACTATGCCATCGTAATCTATGTGGCACTCCACATGAACCATGCCACCCATCTGAACCATGCCACCCTACAATTTGTGCCAAGATTATCAATGTGCCACCCTTTGCTAACCATGCCATCCTACTCTAGCTCGGCCATACTCAATGTGCCACCCTTCTCTAACTGTGCCATCCCACTCTATGTGTGACCCTACACTGTGCCAAACTACTCTAACCCTGCCACCCTACAATAAATGTGCCAACCTACACTAAATGGTCCACCCTATTCTAGCCATGCCTCCCTATGCTAACCCTGGCACCTTACACTAACACTGCCACCCTTCACTAACCTGCCACCCAACACTAACACTGCCACCATACTCTAACCATGCCACCCTATACTAACCATGCCACCCTTTGCTAACTCTGCTACCCCATGCTAACCGTGCCACCCACGCTAACCCTGCCACCCTTCACTAACCTTGCCACCATATTCTAACCATGTCACCCTACACTAACCCTGCCAAACTACGCTAAACCTGCCCCCCTAGGCTAACCATTTTTACCCCACACTAAATGTGCCACCCTACTCGAACCATGCCACCCTATTCTTACACAGTCACCCCACTCAAAATCTGCAACGCCACTCAATCTGCAATCCCACTTTACATCTGCCAACCTTAACTTACCCTGCCACCCACTATATCTGCCACCCTTAACTAACCTTGCCACCCTAATCCAACCACGCTGCTCTACTCTAATTTTGCCACCATACGCTAAATGAGCCACTTTACACTAACCCTGCCACTCCACTTTAATGTTGCCACCCCAAACTTATCCTGCCACCCCACCCTAATTCTGCCACCCTACGCTAATCCTGCCACACTATGGTAACCCTCCCACATACGCTAACCGTGCCACCCTACTCTAACCCTGCCACCCAACACTAAAAGTGCCATCCTAAGCTAACCCTGCCACCCTCTACTAATGTGCCACCCTACTCGAAACGTACAACTCTATGCTAACCGTGCCACCCGAAGCTAACCCTGCCACCCTATGCTAAATGTGCCATCCTACACTATGTGGCACACCACGCAAACCATGCCACTGGATTAAACTGTGCCACCCTACTCTTTGTGCCAGCCTTATCAATGTGCTGCCATAGCATAACTGTGCCAGACTTTGCTAACCATGTCACCCTACAGTGACTGTGCCATGCTACACTTAATGTACCACCCTATGCTAAACATGCCACCCTATGCTAACAGTGCCACTCTACATTTAATGTGCCAACCTACACTAAATGTTCCACCCTATTCTAACCGTGCCAGCCTAAGTTAACCCTGCCGCCCTATGCTAACAGTGCCACCCTTTGCTAAACCTGCCACCCAACCCCAACACTGCCACCATACTCTAACACTGCAACCCTACGCTAAGCCTGCTACCTTCACTTACTGTGTCACCCTTCTCTAACCCTGTCAACCAACACTAACACTGCTACCATATGCTAACCCTGCCATCCTACACTGACCCTGCCACCCTTCACTACATCTGCCACCTTACGCTAACCATGCCACCCAACTCTAACCCTGACACCCAACACTGATACCCTTCACTAACCGTGACACCACATCCAAACCCTGCCACACTTGGCTAACCCTGCCACCCAACAATAACCATGCCTCCCTACTCTAATTGTGGCACCCTACGCTAAATGTGCCACATTACTATCCTGCCACTCCACTTTAATCTTCAACCCAATCTAATCCTGTCACCCCACTCTAATGCTGCTAGCCAACGCTAGTTCTGCCACCCTACTATAAAACTGACAGCCTACACTGACACTGCCACCCTTCACTACCTATGCCACCTTACGCTAACCATGCCATCCAACACTAACCCTGACACTCAATGCTATCCCTGCCACCCCACGCTAACAGACACCCTTCACTAACTGTGACACCAAATAAAAACCAAATTGTGCCCTACTCTAATTGTGCCACCCTACGCTAAATGTGCCACCTTACAACAATGCCACCCCACTCTAATGCTGCCAGCCAACACTAATCCTGCCACCCGACTATGAAAGTACCACCCAACGGTAACACTCCCACCAGACACTAAATGTGCCATCCAACTCTAACCACGCCCACTTATGCTAACACTGCCACCCGAAGCTAAACCTGCTACCCTACGCTAACACTGACACCCTTGACTAACCGTGACACCATATCCAAACCCTGGATCCTTCACTAACCCTGCCAACCTTAACTAACCCTGCCATCCCACTATATCTGCCACCCTTAACTAAACCTGCCACTCTACTCCAATAATTCTTCCCTACACTAATTGTGCCACCCTACGCTAAATGTGCAACCTTATAACCCTGCCACCCCACTCTAATGCTGCCAGCCAACGCTAATCCTACCACCCTACTATAAAAGTACCACCCAACGGTAACCCTCCCACCAGACGCTAACTCTGCCACTCTAACCTTGCCAACTTATCCTAACACTGCCACCCTTCGTTAACCCTGCCACCCTATGCTAACCCTGCCACCCTTAAATAACCATGCCACCCAACTCTAACCCTGACATCCAACGCTAATCCTGCTACCCTACGCTAACACTGACACCCTTCACTAACTGTGACACCATATCCAAACCCTGCCACCTTTAAATAACGCTGGCACTCTTGACTAACCCTGTCACCCAACAATAACCATGCCACCCAACTCTAACCCTGACACCCAATGCTAATCCCGCTACCCTACGCTAACTCTGACACCCTTCACTAACCGTGACACCATATCCAAACCCTGAACCCTTCACTAACCCTGCCAACCTTAACTAACCCTGCCATCCCACTATATCTGCCACCCATAACTAAACCTGCCACCCTACTCCAACAATTCTGCCCTACTCTAATTGTGCCACCCCACGCTAAATGTGCCACCTTACAACCCTGTCACCCCACTCTAATGCAGCCAGCCAATGCTAATCCTGCCACCCTACTATAAAAGTACCACCCAACAGTAACCCTCCCACCAGACGCTAACTCTGCCACCCGACTCTAACCTTGCCAACTTATCATAACACTGCCACCCTTCGCTAACCGTGCCACCCTATGCTAACCCTGCCACCCATCACTAAAAGTGCCATCCTAAGCTAAACCTGCCACCCTATGCTGAATGTGCCACCCTACTCTAAACGTGCAACTCTATGCTAACCTTGCCACCCAATGCTAAATGTGCCATCCTACACTAACTATCCCACCCCACTCTATGTTGCACACCATGCGAACAATGCCACCCGATTGAACCATACCACCCTACTCTTTGTGCCAACCTTATCAATGTGCTGCCATACCATAAATGGTGCCAGACTATGCTAATCATGCTACTCTACAGTGACTGTGCCATGCTACACATAATGTGCCACCCTATGCTAACTGTGCCACTTTACACTTAATGTGCCAACCTACAATAAATGTTCCACAATATTCTAACCGTGCCACCCTGTGTGAACCCTGCCACCCTACACTAACACTCCCACCCTTTGCTAACCTTGCCACTCAACCCAAACACTGCCACCATACACTAACCCTGCCACCCTATGCTAAGCCTGCTAGCTTCTCTTACTGTGTCACCCTAATCTAACCCTGTCAACGAACACTAACACTGCTACCATATGCTAACCCTTCCACCCTATGCTGACCCAGCCACCCTTCACTACCACTGCCAGCTTACGCTAACCATGCCACCAAACTCTAACCCTGACACCCAACACTAACCCTGCTACCCTACGCTAACACTGACACCCTTCACACACTGTGACACCATATCCAAACCCTGCCACCCTTGGCTAACCCTGCCATCGCACTATATCTGCCACCTTTAACTAAACCTGCCACCCTACTCCAACAATCCTGCCCTACTCTAATTGTGCCACCCTATGCTAAATGTGCGACCTTACAACCCTGCCACCCCACTCTAATGCTGCCAGCCAATGCTAATCCTGCCACCCTACTATAAAAGTACCACCCAACGGTAACCCCCCCACCAGACGCTAACTCTGCCACTCGACTCTAACCTTGCCAACTTATCCTAACACTGCCACTCTTTGCTAACCCTGCCACCCATCGCTAAAAGTGCAATCCTAAGCTAACCCTGCCACCCTATGCTAACTGTGCCAACCTACACTAACTATCCCACCACACTCTATGTTGCACACCATGCGAACAACGCCACCCGATTGAACCGTGCCACCCTACTCTTTGTGCCATTCCATAATTGTGCCAGATTTTGCTAATCATGCCACCCTACAGTGACTGTGCCTTGCTACACTTAATGTGCCACCCTATGCTAAACATGCCACACTTTGCTAACTGTGCCACTTTACACTTAATGTGCCAACCTACAATAAATGTTCCACAATATTCTAACCGTGCCACTCTGTGCGAACCCTGCCATCCTACGCTAACAGTGCCAAAGAATTCCAATAGATTTGTCAAGCACCATTTACCTTTTGTAAATCCATGTTGACTCCGTCCGATCCCTTCTCTGCTAGTCATGTGCTCCGCTATTACATCCTTAATAATGGATTCCATCATTTTGCCCACTACTGATGTAAGGCTCACTGGCCTATAATTCCCCGCTTTTTCTCTACCCCCCTTTTTAAATAGTGGGGTAACATTAGCTACCCTCCAATCCATGGGTACTGATCCTGAGTCTATCGAGTTCTGTAAAATGATTCTTAAAGCATCTGCTATCTGAATGACCACTTCCTTGAGTACCCTAGCATGTAGATTATCAGGCCCTTGGGATTTATCTGCCTTCAATCCCATCAATTTCCCCAAGACCATGTCCTTAGAGATACTGATTTCTTTCAATTCCTCCCTTGCATTAGTCTCCATGTTTCCCAACATCCTTGGGAGGTTATTTGTATCCTCTCTTGTAAAAACAGAACTAAAGTAAGAATTTAATTGGTCTGCCATTTCCTTATTCCCCATTATATTCCCCTGATTCCGACTGCAAGGGACCGACTCTGGATTTCACCAATCTTTTCCTCTTGACATATTTATAAAAGCTTTTGCAGTCGGTTTTTATATTTGCTGCAAGCTTACTTTCGTAATTTATTTTTGCTCTCTTGATTAATCCCTTTGTCCTCCTTTGGTGCATCTTGAACTGCTCCTAGTCTCCGGTTGTGGTACTTTTTTTGGCCAATTGATATGCTCTCTCTTTGGACCTAATGCTGTCTCTAATTTCCCTTGTTATCCACGGTTGAGTCACCTTTTTTGGTTTATTTTTATGCCAAATCGGTATAAACGATTTTTGTAATTTCTCCATTAGATCTGTGAATACTTTCCATTGTCTATCCACAGTCAACTCCCCCATAAACACCACCCAATCAATCTTACTCAACTCCCGTCTCATACCATCATAATTCCCTTTATTTAAATTCAGGACCTTAGACTCGGTTTTAATTTCATCACTCTCCATGTCGAGTGAGAATTCGATCATATTGTGATCGCTCCTACCCAAAGGGCCTCGTACAACAAGATTGTTGATTAGCCCCTTATCATTGCATAATACCAAATCTAAAATGGCCTGCTCCCGAGTTGGTTCCTCGACATATTGGTCTAGATAACCGTCCCGTAAACATTGAAGGAATTACTCCTCCTCAGTATTTTTACTAATTTGGCTAGTCTAATCTATACCTCACATAATCTTGTAAACCTCTATCAAATCTCCCCTCATTCTTCTTCGTTCCAAGGAACAAAGCCCTAACCTGTTTAATCTCTCACTCTAACTCAACTCCTGAAGACCCAGCAACATCCTAGTAAATCCTCTCTGCACTCTTTCAATCTTATTGATATCCTTCCTGTAGTTAGGTGCCCAGAACTGTACATAATATTCCAAATTTGGCCTCACCATTGTCTTAAACAACTTGAACATAACATCCCAACTCCTATCCTCAATATTTTAATTTATAAAGGCCAAGAAGCCAAAAGCTTTCAACACAGCCTTGTCACCTTCAGGGAACAATGTATCTATATTCCCAGATTTCTGCTCCTCCACATTCCTCAGTGCCCGACCATTTACTGTGTATGTCCTTGAAAGCCTGTGCCTGGTAACTTTGCTTTTAATCCTAACAGGAACATGCAAACTCTGCACTCTCAAAATTTCACCTTTGAAGGCCTTACTAGAAAACAACTTATCCAATCCACTCTTCCTAGTGTGATGGAATATTTTGATGTTTTTGGGAGATAAATTGGCAAAATTAGAGTAGGTTACACACATACATACACTTTAAAACAGATCTTATTTGAAATAGTGAAGAATTCATATTCAGTGACTTTACAGAAACTATGGAGAATGCTATGCACATTTCATAAGTAGGTGCTGATTGAAATGGTGTCATGAAATGAATAGACCATTGTCTTGGAAGAACAACCGGAGTCAGGTTGGTTGTGTTGGTCCTTTTTGCAAGGCTTCTGACCACTCTGCAAAGTGCTCAGTCTGAGGTCATTGAGAGGTTTGTTTACCTAAAACAACAGATGGGAGCAGAATACTGACTTCTATTGTTTGCTGGAGAAGGAGGGGGTTTTGCAAGTGAGAGAGAGAAGGACATGTGGTTGGCAGTTTGAGTCTGAGATAGGACAGACAGCTGAAACAAGCTAGGAGAAGCTTGTTGGAACCAAAACAGAAGCTCCAGAGTGGAGGACGGCTGGAAGTGCTATCTGTCTGATGTTTCTCTTGGAATAAGTAGAACAGAAAGGAACTCTGTGGTAGCCTGAAAGAAAGAGGTCATCATCTGGAGAACCCTGATGGGGCAAGTTTCATCAGCAAGACATCAATGTCACTTCAAAGTGACTAACGGTGGTACCTCAGTTGTGGAAATCCTGAAACAACACATCTCTCTCTGCAAACCTCAAGAACTTTCCTGAGCAGTAAACATTTACCTTTTGAGCACCAAAGCTTGGTGAATTTTATACATGTTAAATTCTGTGTACAGTATAAGAATTGCCTGCAACCAGTGAACTTGGAAGAATGAGAAGTGAGATTGAACTGGGAACCAAAGAACTTTTCTTAAATTTACACACACACATCACATACACGTGTGCTTAGAATTAGAAGGGGGTTAAGTTGGGTAGTTAAGTTAATAGTGATAAATTATAGTTTGATTCTGTTTTCATGTTTAAAGATAATTAAAAACAACTTTTGTTTAAGTAACTATTTGTCGTGTTGACTATCTATTACTGCTGGGTTTTGGGGTCCTTTGGGCTCGTAACACCTTTATAATTTCTACAAAATTTGCATTCCTCCAATTTAGAATCTCAACTCGAGGACCAGACTTATTCTTATTCATTATTAACTTAAAACTAATGACATTATGGTAAATGTTCCCTTACACATATATCAGTCACCTGACCTGTCTGGTTCCCCAATAGAAGATCAAGTAGTGCATCCTCTCTCATTGGTACCTTCATATATTTGTTTAGAAAACTTTCTTGAACGCATTTCACAAACTCCAAGCCATCTAACCCTTTTACAGTATGGGAGTCCCAGTCAATATATGGAAGGTTAAAATCTCCTACTATCACAACTATCTGTTTCCTACATCGGTCTGCTATTTCTCTACAGATTTGCTCCTCCAATTCTGACTATTATGTGGTCTATAATGCAACCACATCAGTGTGGTCACACCTTCCCTGTCCTCAGCTCCACCCACATTGCCTCTGTGGACAAACTCTCCTGAACACACACCTATGATATTTTCCTCCCCTTTCATCCCTCCTCCTCTATCACGTCTGAGACAACGCTACCCCAGAACATTGAGCTGCCAGTCCTGCCCCTCCTGCAACCAAGTCTCACTGAGAGCAATAATGTTATAATCCCATGTGTCAATCCATGCTCTAAGATCGTCAGCCTCTCTACCAATACTCCTTGCATTAAAATAAATACACCCAAGAACATTTCTATCTTGTACAAACCTCTGATTTCTGTCT
Organism: Narcine bancroftii; assembly: GCF_036971445.1. Lineage (NCBI taxonomy): Eukaryota > Metazoa > Chordata > Chondrichthyes > Torpediniformes > Narcinidae > Narcine > Narcine bancroftii. Next base: position 59,851,194 of record NC_091477.1, read on the forward strand.
ATACATGCAATCCTTGCATGACCTTTATCCTCCTCCACTTCACTAACTGCCCTAACACTCTGGTTACCCTCCCCCCAGCAAATCTAGTTTAAATTCATCGGGACCAGACTAACAAACCTAATATTGTGTCCCAATTTTAAATTGTGACCTAAACACCATTAAATATTGAACATTGATTCAACATTTCTAAATAATTTCTGATTGCCTTTCTTTTGATCGTTGCCATGTCCTGACCATGACCATGTAAATACTTTACAACACTGTGCATTCACAATCTCCCAGGATACATTCAGCCAACTTAAAGCCTGCAGCTGTTACCAGGCTGAGAGTGAGAGGTTTCTCACCCCAAGGATTTTGGTGCTTTTCAGTGTCCATTTCTGCAGCTGGAAATAGTTTTTTCTTTAAAAAAGACAGCAATTTGATTGTCATGTTGTGCAGTCAAGCACAATGCAATTGCTTCCTACAGCCTGTGGTATCCTGGAGGTTTATACATCTTCTCCCCACCCCGCATCCAGAGTGAGGGCTAATAAGAAGCTGGCGCAGCACTTCCTTTCAGCAGCTGTTTGAATCAAGTTGTGCGAAACAGCAATGGCTGCTCACCGTTGTGGTGATTTTCTTAAAGTATCTTTTTATCCCTGTGCAATACGTGTCGCCTTGGACAGAGGCTTTATCTGCAAACTTAATTATCTATAATGTTACTGTTCATCTTTCGAGTGGCTCTGCAGGGGGTGGGGGGGTCAGCGATAGTTAAATCCTTTCAAAGAATGTGAGTGAAAATAAAGTAAAATGCTTTAAGGTTTATATATTCATGCAGATGACATTTGTTCAGAGTAAGTACAGTCTAGTATTTTTGTATTTTAAACTATTCATTCTTAATGCAGGTGTATTAGTTAGGCATTGAAACAGCAAGTCTTAAGTAACCAGAAAATACACTTATCTGGCATCTACTAATCCCCATAGGTGCCAGATACCAGGGATTTTACTGTATTTCATACTTAATTATGCATTTTGCATTATATTTAATAATTGTATATCTCTATTATATCTATATATAATTATTACATGTAATGCAAAATATATAATAGACGACATATGAAATGTACAGAACATATCCTCAATCCATCACAAATCACCTGTTGTGAAAATTGCAATCAATCAGGACATGCCCAAGGGATCTATGATGGTAAAATGCAATGAGGCAGGAACTAGGGAGATTAATTGGAACAGATGTTCTCAGGAGAAAGCACACAAGTAATGTGGAGGATGTTTAGGGATCATTTTCAGAGGTCCTGGATAGATTTGTATGAGGCAGCAAAAAGGTGGTAGAAAACCGTGGTTGACAAAACAGGTACAGCAGCTGGTTAAAAGGCAGAAAGAAGCATACATTAGATTTAGGAAGCAGAAAACAGGAAGGGCTCATGAGAAGTAAATAGTAACCAGGAAGGAGCTTAAGAAAGCTAGAAGGGGACACTAGAAGGCCTTGGTAAGTAGGTTGAGGAAAATCCTAAAGTGTTCTCTGTGTTTGTGAAGAACAGAAGGATGATAAGAGTGAAGGTCGGGCCACTTAAGGATAAAGGAGGCAACATGTGCTTGGAGGCAAAGGAAGTTTATTCACCAGAGAAAAGGACCTTGGTCAAGGTGAGATCAGAATAGAACAAGTTTGTGTGCTAAACCACATTGAGATTGAAAGGAGGAAGTCATTCTTACCTTAGTCCCAGGGACTGGATGAGATATACCCCAGGGTGCTATGCGATCGGAGGGAAGAGATCGCTGGGGCTCTGGCAATATCTTTGCATCTTCTTTTGCCAAATGGGAGGTGCTGGAGGATTGGAGAATGGCAAATGTGGTCCCCTTGTTTAAAAAAGGTTATAGGGTGAATCCTGGGAATTGTAAACCAGTGAGTCTTAGGTCAGGGGTGTGTACATTATTAGAGAGGATTCTTAAGGGTAGGATCTATGAGTATTTAGAAAAGTACAACCTTGTCAGGTATAGTCAGCATGGCTTTGTGAGAGGATGGTTGTGCCACACGAGCCTCATTGAGTTTTTTGAGGAAGTAGCAAAAGAAACTAATATAGTGGCGATTTACTAGACTGATGCCTGGATTGGAAAATACCTTACAAGGCAAGGTCAGCAGAGCTGGGACTTCTCTCTTTACAGCGAAGAAGGTTGAGAGGAGACATAATAGTGATCTACAGAATTGTGAAAGGCATAGTCAGCACCTTTTCCTCTGGGAGGACATCTGTAAATTTGAAGGGAGGAAAGTAGTTTAGGGTCGATATAAGGGGTAAGTTTTTTTTTTAAACACAGAGATTTGTGAGTACCTGGGATGGTTGTGGAGAAGGAAACAATGGAGACTCTTAGACAGCTTTTCTTTTTTTAGAACCATAGAAAGCCACCGCACAGAAAACAGGCCATTCGGCCCCCGAGTCTTTGTCGACCATCATCTCCCTAGTCCCATTGAACTGCCCCCACTTCATAACCCTCCAGACCTCTCCCATCCATGAATCTATCCAATTTATTCTTAAAACACATGATCAAGCCCACATTCACCACATCAGATGGCAGCTCATTCCACACTACACCCACTCTGAGTGAAGAAGTTTCTCCTAATGCTTCCCCTAAACCTTTCCCTTTTCAGCTTAAAACTATGACCTCTCATATTTATCTCCTCCAATCTAAGTGGAAAAAGCCAATTTGCATCCACTCTCTCTCAAAATCTTGTAAACCTCTATCAAATCTCCCCTCATCTTCTTTGCTCCAAGAAATAAAGTCCTAACCTGCTTAATCTTTCCCTGTAACTCAACTCCTAAAGACCCAGCAACATCCTAGTAAAAATCTTTTCTGCACTCTTTCAATCTTATGATATCCTTCTTGTAGTTGGGCACACAGAACTGCACACAATATTCCAAATTTGGTCTCACCAATTTCTTAAACAATTTCAACATAACATCCCAACTCCTATACTTTGATTTATAAAGGCCAAGACACCAAAGGTTTTCTTTACAGCCCTGTCTACATGTGATGCCACCTTCAGAGAACAATGTATCTATATTCCCAGATCTCTCTGCTCCTCCACACTCCTCAGTGCACAATCATTTACATTACTGTGTATGTCCGACCTTGGTTTTCCCTTCCAAAATGCATCACCTCACACTTGTCTGCATTAAAATCCATCTGCTGTTTTTTGGCCTGTTCTCCCAGTTGGTCCAGATCCCTTTGCAAGCTTTGAAAATATTCCTTGCTGTCCACAAGCCCTCCTATCTTTGTGTCTTTGGCAAACTTGCTGATCCAATTTATCATATTATCATCCACATCACTGATTTAGACAACAAACAAAAATGGTCCCAGCACCGATCCCTGAGGCACAACCCTAGTCACAGGCCTCCACTCTGAGAAGCAACCAACCACTACTACTCTCTGCCAATTACAAATCCAGTTTACAACCTCTCTATGGTTGTAAGACCTCTCTGAGTGTCTTAACTTCTGAACTAACCTCCCATATGGGACCTTGTCAAAGACCTTACTAAAGTCCATATAGACAACATCCACAACCATTCCTTCACCTACTTTCTTGGTAACCTCCTTGAAAAACTCTAAAAGATTCATTAAACACAATCTTCCACACAAAAGGCCATGCTGACTGTCCCTAATCAGCCCATAGCTGTCCAACTACCTATATATCCTGTCCCACAGAACTCCTTCCAATAATTTACCTACTACTGACATCAAGTGCACCGACCTATAACCTGGTTTATTTTTTGAGCCTATTTTTTTAGAAAGAAAACTACAGGATTATGAGGAAAGGAGGGTTTGGGGTTTTTTTTGGTTGGTACAACATCATGGGCCAAAGGAGCTGTACTGTGCTGTAATGTTCAATGTTTTATGATTAGTATAATTAAGATTGAATTCTTTAGTGCAATTAGTGAGACTAATTTGAAACATCTGTTGTGACATTGGTTTCCTGGGGTCATGAAAGTCAGGAGGAAAACAGAAGGAGCCAGCCATTACCCTGGGTTAAGTAATTGTTTCCCAGCACTCTTTGTGGACTGGAGGATATTCTCAAGAAGTCTCAAGCTTTGTAGGTCTGTTCTCTCCAACACTACTCACACTCAGTCCCTCAAACACCATACAAAAAAGCCCACATGTGCACACGCATGCACACACACATGCACGCACACTCTCTCTCCTCTATCCTTAATGTCAACTTCTCTCTGCTGACCAGAAGGCCTTAGGACCAGAGAAGCAGCAAAACTGGCATTGAAAGGCCCCCAAAATTAAGATTGGGATGATTGTCATTTCCCTGATCATGGCTTATTTGGTTGCCCAATAACCCCTCCCCTCCACTAGAGCGACTGCCCCATAGCACCCACTATGCATGTCTGTGTATGTATGCATATATAATGGTCAATGTGTTGAGATACATTTCTCAGAAATGAAGCAATGTCTTGGTATAAGGGGATGGCAACAGTGAAGTTTAACTCTCAAGAGAAAGACTGTCCAAAGACCCAAGGACAGTTCACGCTAGATGGTGCGCTGAGTCACGTGTTAATATGACCCTGTGAGGACCTGAGCCGAGGTCATACGTCTCTTCCTCCATTGAAAAACAATGCTGGTAAACATAGCTGGAAATGTTGGTGCAACAATAGGCAAATTAACCCCAAGCTTTAATTTATTGTCTAAAAGAACAAAAAACTGAATAGCTATTTATCTGTCAGTTCTGGCTTTCATGTCAAAGTAAAACCAGCTCTGCAAATTCATCACTGCACCTTTCTATTCAGTGAAAGGGGGCTTTAGCAGGGCTCCACCACTTTAATTGCATCATTTTATCCTGGAATTTGTGCAGAACAGATTCCTCCTTGCTCCATCTGACATAACACACCACTTCACTCTCATTCGAATTTTGTAAGAAAATAATGGGCAAAGGATGCTTATTATAAAATCCTAACTTTCATTTTGAGTTATGAAGCAGTAAAATTTGCCCCATTGTTTCCATGTCAGCCATCAATCTGGACTCATCCCATTTGGCAGCAATTGGCTTGAGCCTTTTTGCAATGGTGTTCCACAAGTACTCAACAGAATACTTAAATCAATGAACTCAATGTCATCATCCACTGTTTCACCCAAGTTTCAACAAACATCTGGGTGAAAAATATTCCTCCTCAATATCCTTACCTCAACCAGGTGCTATGTTGCTAAGGACTCCCTTCTAACCCCTGGTTAAGGACAGTGAGACTGCCATATCCAACAATGTGACGACATTCATGAAGATGTTGGCCAGGTTGAAACAGTTTAGTGAAGAGAAGACTGGCTAGGCTAGAAATGCTTGCTTGTAACAGAGCAATCTACAGAGAGCTTAATCATTGTTTAAAGTTAGTAGCCAAGCTCCCTACAATTATGGAGCACATAATTTGGTGTAATTTTTGAAAGAGATTGTTGCAGAATTGTTTTCATCCAAAAACAAGACAAGTCCTGGAGCTTCCTATCCAAAGAGTGGAGGAGACAGGAGGATTCCTCATCACTTAACAAGAATGAGGACGAATGAGCACTTCATTTGTGGTAACAAAGAAGATTGCAAAGCAAGAGCGAGAAAATGGGATTATTCGGAATAGTTCATGGCCAACACAGACATTATAAGCTGAATGGTCTCCTTCCCCCCCCCCCCCCACCTCTCTCTCTCTCTCTCTCTCTCTCTCTCTCTCTCTCTCTCTCTCTCTCTCTCTCTCTCTGCCATAAATGCCATTCATAGCAGTCATTAACTTCAGCATACAACACAAGACACAGCAAGAAATAACCAGAGACATCTACATCCTAACTTTCACATCACAGGACCCAGCATCATTTGCATGACTCAAATATTTTTGTCCTGATGCAGCAGATTGTTTGACATTTACAATACAGCCAGACACATGTTCATTTCCAGGACCGTGCTCAGCTGGTTCCAGATCCAAATATATTTAATACTTTGGGCAAGTTTTGAAGATTTAAAATTAAGAAAGATAGATTGTTCACAGACCTCTTCTCTGCCAGGCTTGCAGATTAAATACCCTGTTGGCAGTGGCTCAACAACGGACCTCTCTTTATTTACTAGCAGAGCGACTACACTAAGGAACACCCTTTTGCAGCACAATGGATGAAATCCTTCCTCCAGAATGAAAAAAAATTGCATTGTTCTCTTTTGGAAGAAGATCTCAATCACTGAGGCAATTTGACTTCATCTGGTTCAGCTAAAAAGGTCCAATGTTGTGCTTTGGAGGATTAATATTTAATAAATGTGTCTTTTAAATCCTTTCAGAAAAATTAAAAGCAGATTAAACTGCTGAAAACTAATTCATAGGCTTTTTGTTTTGTTTTTCATACACCTTTTTCTGATTACACATGGCTGGATCTGTTCAAGGTTGGAAGTGTAACAATGAGTTTATTCTCATGTAAACTGTACATATGCACCAAATTTCTAACTTGCTGAAGCTGAACAGGTACTTAAAATTTAATTTTTAATTTAAACAGCACGTTAACAGGCCTTTCGGCCCACGAGTCCGTGCCACCCAATTAACCTACAAACACTGGTACGTTCCAAACAGTGGAAGGAAACCGGAGTCTCCGGGGAAGACACAGGGAGAATGTACAAACTCCTTCAAACCCCAGTCCCGATCGCTGGCGCTGTAAAAGTGTTGCACTAACCGCTGCACCAACCGTGCCGCCCGTAATTTTTTTAAAAACAGCAAAATCAATTACTACATTCTTGATTGAATTAACAAGAAAGAGAGATAGAAATTATGACAGTATGCAGCATGGTTGGCGTCGTGGTTAGCATAACCGGCCTGGGTTCGAATTCCATGCTATCTGTCAGGAGTTTGTACATTCTCCCCATGTCTGCCTGGATTTTCCCTGGGGGCTCCAGTTTCCTCCCACCATTCAAAATGTAGCAGGGATGTAGATTTGGGATATTTGTGCAGCACGGGCTCATGGGCCAGAAGGCCTGCTACCTTTGTGCAAATGTCTACATTTGAAATTTAATTTAAATTTTTAATTTCAATTTAAAATTTGATTTTTCTTGGTTGTGTACCAAGGAGCAAGAAAATCCTGTTGCAACCTAATGTAATGAATTATATGAAAAGAGCAATCTTTTGCATGAGCAATGAGCAATCCACCTTTCTGGATTTTATCTCAAAGATTAGTATTAATCTCTGAGCAGAGCTCTAAGCATATGTTTTATCATGAGAAATAAAAAGACAAGATATACAAATCAGGACAATCCATTTCCTGTCCACAATAAGCCCACAAGCTTTTAACCATGACAATGTATTGGACAATGATTACGACAGTCTGTCAAAGTCTAATGGAAGAACAGTTTAATACTGTGACAGTACAAGTGACAATAAAGGAGCTGATGCAGAAAGTGTGGCGAGGAGACACAGTGTTCCTCCACAGCACACATGTCAAACTCTGGCCCGCGGGCCAAATTTGGCCCGCGATATAATTATATTTGGCCCGCAAGATCATATTAAATATATATTAGAGTTGGCCCGCTGGCCGCCGCGCCAGTATAGCGCATGCACACTGAAGGTGAAAATGAAGATGCCGGAGGCGTGGAGGGATCTCAGAGTCCCGAATCCCGGGGATCGGAGCGCCGCACTCAGCCCGCCCGGCTCCCGGACACAGACGCGGCTGGAGTTGGGGACCATCCTCGCTGGGTCTGCGCTTCAGCGGTGACGCCGGACCGAACGTCTCGTTGGCGATGCCTTCCCCCTCGCTCCATGCACGGCGGACCCTGCCTCCCGGTCCTTTTGTTGGAGACGAGCCCGGCGCCGTGAGATCACAGTTTAATCCCTCTCCAACCATGGGAGGGGGGTGGGAGCAACGCGCTCTTCTCAACCAATTCCTCCACCGCCCCGGATGCCGGTGTTTCAACAAGGGGTTCGGGTGCCTTCGTCAGGCGACTGACCTGTTGGTCCAAGACAAGGGGAGAGCGTACAAACTCCACACAGACAGCACCTGAACTCGGGTGAACGTGGAGCCGCGACCCCACATTCCACATCAGGACTGTGTGTAAGATTGGAAGCAGTGAGACGGAAGCTTATTTTGTTCCTGTGATTTAAGCCTTTCTTGGGGTGGGGGGGGTCCTTCTCTGACCACTTGCCTAACAATTAACCTAATTAAATGTGGAGTTACCACAATACAACAGTTCTCAACCTTTTCCTTTCCACTCGCATCCCTGTGCCATTGGTGCTCTGTGATTAGTAAGGGATTGCTTAAGGTGGTCTGTGGGTGGAAAGAAAAAGTTTGAAGACCACTGCTTTAATCATCCCTCATTGACTCGTCATGTGCACGGTTTCAGAACGCTAAAGGAAATGGGCCAATGACAATGAAAGAGTTTATCTAAAACTATTATTAAACATTTATTTTAATAAGAAAAAGTTTAACATTACATATGTTGAAAGAAGAGAAAACATGCAGATGTTGTTGAAACTTTTCAATAAATATTTAGTTCGGCCCTCGACTTAGCCCAAGTTTTTAATTTTGGTCCTCCGTGAATTTGAGTTTGACACCCCTGCTCCACAGGGTTCAACTACTCAGCCTAACTACCAATGGCTTCTGTCAGGCTTTAATCAACCTGTTAAAGGAGACGACAGTGGTCTATTTTAAAATCCGGCGACCAAGAGGTCTGGGCCCAAGATGGCAGTGCTGCCTCCGTTAGCCATCTCGAGGGGTTGCAGAGAACTGGTGCAGGACACCAGAAAATAGAGTGACCATCCCCCAGCAGAGGAGATGACCCTACAGGACAGTGACCACAGCAGTGGACCACTGAAGAGTACTGTGGCTGAAGATGGCAGGCTGTTAGCGATTCGGGGCAAGGAACCCATGCAGACTATGGGCTGCTGGTGACTGCATTTAAAGGTCTCACACCAGGTTGCAGGCTGCTGGAGACTGCTGAAGGGGTACCAGGTATTGGAACCAAGATGCGAGGGGGTGCTGAGGGTGCTGGAGGCTTCATGCTTGTGTTGGAGGTTCAGATCGGAAGATCGGGTTGGGACTGAACTCTATGTGGCTGTGGAAGCAGCGGAGTTGAGTCCACAGGCACTCTGGGGGCCTCTCCTTTGCTACTCTTTATCTAACTGAAAGAGGTGCTTGGAAATTTCTGCTGATGGTGAATCTGTCACCTTATGGCAGACTAAAGCAATATTTTGTGTAAATACTTCACCTGTGTCATTAAATGACAATAAAGGAATATTGAATCTTGAACAAAAATAAACAATCTGCAGCAGGAACTGAACCAGCAGGGAAAAGGAACAGTCAATGGATTGTCCATGAAGGGTTTTCAGAAAATTCAAATCCCTTCCACTCATGTAATCTGCTGAACTCGCCATGTTCCTCCAGCAGATTCTATATAGCCACAAATCAGAACCAAGTGAGCTGGAGCAATGATACAACAGCAATCTGCCCTGCTGGATTACACTTTACTGAAGCTGAACAAGTAAATATGTTGCGAGAAGAATTAGTGGGGAGAAAAACTTGACAAAGTTCAAAACATGTTTTATCAATTTCCCTCATGAATGTTTCTTTAATAAAATCAGAGATTTTCATTTATGTAAATAAAAGGTCTGATTTTATCTTTGAACTTAACACAATCTATGGGAGCTAAAAAAATTCATAGTGCACTTTAGTTTAGATTACACATCATTGAAATTTGATTCACTGCAGCCTGTTTTAACAGGAGCACAATGCACACAGCCAAATAATCCTGCCCTCTTTCAAGTCACAAGCAAGATTTAAATGTATTTTTCAATCAACTTGGAGGAGTAAATTGTTCTTTTCCCTTCAACTAATGAGTTGAGTCAACATCATCAGTCTGTGTTTGCCTATCTCCTCTTTGCTTGCGCCGAACGAAAATGTGGAGCTTATGCTGGCCTGAAGATCAGAGAAACAGCATCACACTTTTGAGACCAGATTCCTAGAAATTCTGACCAAATGGACATTCTTAAAAAGCTTTGATGAATAAAAAGCTTGAATCTAGCGCTACCTGGAAAGAGTTTGTAAACTGTGACCTAGATAAATTTCCTGCAGGTGCTCCAGTTCCCTTCCACCACCCAAAACAGTTTGTAGGTTAATTGGGTATCATTGGGCAGCACAGGTTTCATGGCCAGAAGGACCTGTTACAGTGCTGTATTTGTAAAAACAAAATAGATTTGTGACAAGACTAGACATCCAGAGAGCTGGATAATACATCAAGAGAATTAAAATTCAAAACTCATTTTAGGTGCTTGAGAATTTGAATTTAGATTTAAAAAATTAATGGATATTAAAAGGTAAACAAGACCCCTGACACAGTTGGTTTTAGAAGATAAGTTCTGAAATGCAACTCCTGGCTCATAGCAACATGGCAGTTCAATGTGACCACAGAAGTTGTTGGCAAGACTGTTGTGTCAAAACCAGTGAAATAGACAATAAATGAAGCTCTCAATGAGAAAATTAATTTTAAGGTTGGCTCTAGATTGACTTGTACTTCATTGTTAAACAACCCAGCATGGCGAGGATGGCACTGTTAACATTTCTACTAATGTAGGAGTCAGCACTTCCCCACATTCAAATCTAGCTATTCTCCAAAATTGTTTGGGAGCAGCACAGATGGCAACAATATATCCTCCAAACATTTACTTGTGGTCTCTTATTGCAAGTAAAGTGGCCATCTGTGGGTAGATTTTCTTACATGCATCCTCATAACTAGGTTAGTGGGTTTTGGAATCTGGGTTAAATAATTGCTCGTTGTGTGCTTTCAATAACAGACAGGGGCTTAGATAGCAAGGTTCAAATTATTCCTTTTATTGTCACATAATAATACATAAAAATGTAATATACAAGATATACTTTAACTTCTGTCTACTGTAAAGGCAAACAAAGCATCTCCATGAGCATTGTCTGCCACTCCTAACAAGAGAAGCAAACATGAGTTCCTTCAGAGACTCTGAGTGTCCATGGATTCGCCTCGAGCACCCCAGCAGCTGCAAACACTCCTGTTCAACCCATCGGCAGCACAAGGTCCAGATCCAAACCTCCGACATTGTACTAATGGATACACCTTTATTTAATACCTCTGCTGATTCCTCATATCTTGCCTCCCCAATAAATTCAAATTTAAAAAAAACACTTTGATGAAGTGCTTTAAAAGTTCTTGAATCTCACCATATCAGTAGAAGATAATGATCTCTGCAGTGAATTGGGCTTGGTCAAAAACAAATATTGATCCAAAAATTAAGTTAGATTAGAATCAGCTGAGACAAATTCAGCTCATTTATTGTTATTATCACAAACCAGGAATGCAAATACAGGGACTAAGAACTAACTATTCGTACAAAAAAAATGTTGAGAGAAGTGTGCCTCAGGTGAGCTGCCAGAGGATTGGAGAGCTCGTGTTGTCCCGTTGTTTAAAAAAGACTCCAAAACTAAACCAGGTGGTTTCCAGTGAGCTTGACGTTAGCAGTAGGTGAATTATTGGAAGGAATTCTGAGAGACAGGATATATAGATATTTGTACAGTTATGAACTGATTAAGGACAGTCGGCATAGCTTTGTGCATGGTAGGTTGTGTTTAAAGAATTCTGTAGAGTTTTTTTTCAATGAGATTACCAAGAAAGTAGATGAAGGAAAGACGGTGGATGTTGTCTACATAGACTTCAGTAAAGCCTTTGACAATGTCCCACATGGGAGTTAGTTCATAAGGTTGAGACACTAGGTATTCAAGGGGAAATTGTAAAGTGAATTCAAAATTTGCTGTATGGGAGAAAACAGAGAGTGGTGGTGGATGGTTGCTTATCAGACTGGAGGCCTGAGATGAGCGGTGTGCCTCAGGGGTTGGTGCTGGGACCATTGTTGCTTGTTGTCTTTATCAATGATCTGGATGATAATGTGGTAAATTGGATCAGCAAGTTTGCTGAAGACACAAAGATAGGAGGGGTTGTGGACAGTGAGGAAGATTTTCAAACTTTGCATGGGGATCTGGACCAACTAGGAGAATGGGCCAAAAATAGACAGATGGGGTTTAATGCAGAGTGAGGTGATGCATTTTGGAAGGGCAAACCAAGGTAGGACATACATTGTAAATGGTCAGGCACTGAGGAATGTGGAAGAGCAGAGAGATCTGGGAATACAGATACATTGTTCCCGTCGCATGGTATCTTAGTCTTTATAAGTCAAAGTATTGAGTATAGGAGCTGAGATATTATGCTAAAGTTGTTTAAGACATTGGTGTGACCAAATTTGGAATATTGTGTGCAGTTCTGGTTGCCTAACTACAAGAAGGATATCAATATGATTGAATGAATGCAGAGAAGGTTTACTAGGATATTGCCAGGTCTTCAGGAGTTGAGTTACAGAGAAAGATTAAACAAGTTAGGACTTTATTTTTTGTTGTTAAGAAGAAGAAAGATTTAATAGAGGTTTATAAGATTATGATGGAGAAAGGTTCAGAGAGCTTGTGTATCTGACCTGACCTTGAAAGTCCTCAACAATGAAGACGCTGTTTACATCCGGTACTGCACGGATGGCAGTCTCTTCAATCTGAGGCGCCTGCAAGCTCACACCAAGACACAAGAGCAACTTGTCCGTGAACTACTCTTTGCAGACGATGCCGCTTTAGTTGCCCATTCAGAGCCAGCACTTCAGCGCTTGACGTCCTGTTTTGCGGAAACTGCCAAAATGTTTGGCCTGGAAGTCAGCCTGAAGAAAACTGAGGTCCTCTATCAGCCAGCTCCCCGCCATGACCACCAGCCCCCCCACATCTCCATCGGGCACACAAAACTCAAAACGGTCAACCAGTTTACCTATCTCGGCTGCACCATTTCATCGGATGCAAGGATCAACAACGAGATAGACAACAGACTCGCCAAGGCAAATAGCGCCTTTGGAAGACTACACAAAAGAGTCTGGAAAAACAACCAACTGAAAAACCTCACAAAGGTAGCGTATACAGAGCCGTTGTCATATTCACACTCCTGTTCGGCTCCGAATCATGGGTCCTCTACAGGCATCACCCACAGCTCCTAGAACGTTTCCACCAGCGTTGTCTCCGCTCCATCCTCAACATTCATTGGAGCGACTTCATCCCTAACATCGAAGTACTCGAGATGGCAGAGGCCGACAGCATCGAGTCCACGCTGCTGAAGATCCAACTGCGCTGGGTAGGTCATGTCTCCAGAATGGAGGACCATCGCCTTCCCAAGATGGTGTTATATGGCGAGCTCTCCACTGGCCACCGATACAGAGGTGCACCAAAGAAGAGGTACAAGGACTGCCTAAAGAAAGCTCTTGGTGCCTGCCACATTGACCACCGCCAGTGGGCTGATATCGCCTCAAACTGTGCATCTTGGCGTCTCGCAATTCGGCGGGCAGCAACCTCCTTTGAAGAAGACCGCAGAGCCCACCTCACTGACAAAAGACAAAGGAGGAAAAACCCAACACCCAACCCCAACCAACCAATTTTCCCCTGCAACCGTGTCTGCCTGTCAGCCACTTGTCAGCCACAAACGAGCCTGCAGCTGACGTGGACTTTACCCCTCCATAAATCTTCGTCCGCGAAGCCAAGCCAAAGAAAAGAATAAGATTATGAGAGGTATAGACAGAGTGGATGTGAATAGGTTTTTTCCTATTTGGATTGGGGGAGGTAAATGCAAGAGGTCATAGTTTAAAGCTGAAAGGCCAAAGGTTTATGGGGAAGTTCTTCATTTCAGAGAGTGGTAGGAGTGTGGAATGGGCTGCATCTGATATGGTGAATGCAGAATAGTGGTCAGCACAGATGAGAGGGGCCAAATGACCTGTTTTCTGTGATGTAATGTTCTATGGTTCTCTATCAGATAGTGGTAGTCAGTTCTTTCTCTGGGCCCACATTTAACCTTGAAGCATTAACATAGTTTCTATATTTGATGCATAAAAGCACCTTTGAACAACTAGAGCTACACAGATCTAGCAGCTTGGATTCTACCAAAAAAATAAAAACACAAAGCTGGAGAAACTCAGCAGGACAATGTTCTTTATAAAGCAAAGATAATGATACATAATCAATGTTTCAGGCTTGAGCCCTTCAAAATCTTGGTGTCTGCACTGCAGACATTCACGTTTTATTTTTATATAAACCACCTTACAGAATAAATAAAAGAGCACAAGAAAAAGAAAAAAATCAAAGTAGGACACTTGTTCATTGATCATTCAGGAATCTGATGGCAGTGGGGAAGAAGTTGTCCTTGTGCTGCTGAGTGCTCATCTTCAGGCTCCTGTACCTTTTCCCCGAGTGAAGAGGGCATGGCCTGGGTGGTGGGGGTCTTTGAGGATAGAGGCTGCTTTTTAAGACACCACCTCATGTAGATGTCCTCGATGGAGTGAAGTCTGGCACCTGTGATGTCACAGGCCATGTTAACAACCCTCTGGGGTTTCTTCTTATCTTTAGTTGCCCATTCAGAGCCAGCTCTTCAGCACTTGATGTCCTGCTTTGCGGAAACTGCCAAAATGTTTGGCCTGGAAGTCAGCCTGAAGAAAACTGAGGTCCTCCATCAGCCAGCTCCCCACCATGACTACCAGCCCCCCCACATCTCCATCGGGCACACAAAACTCAAAACGGTCAACCAGTTTACCTATCTCGGCTGCACCATTTCATCAGATGCAAGGATCGACAATGAGATAGACAACAGACTCGCCAAGGCAAATAGCGCCTTTGGAAGACTACACAAAAGAGTCTGGAAAAACAACCAACTGAAAAACCTCACAAAGATAAGCGTATACAGAGCCGTTGTCATACCCACACTCCTGTTCGGCTCCGAATCATGGGTCCTCTACCGGCACCACCTACGGCTCCTAGAACGCTTCCACCAGCATTGTCTCCGCTCCATCCTCAACATCCATTGGAGCGCTTACATCCCTAACGTCGAAGTACTCGAGATGGCAGAGGTCGACAGCATCGAGTCCACGCTGCTGAAGATCCAGCTGCGCTGGATGGGTCATGTCTCCAGAATGGAGGACCATCGCCTTCCCAAGATCGTGTTATATGGCGAGCTCTCCACAGGCCACCGTGACAGAGGTGCACCAAAGAAAAGGTACAAGGACTGCCTAAAGAAATCTCTTGGTGCCTGCCACATTGACCACCGCCAGAGGGCTGATAACGCCTCAAACCGTGCATCTTGGCGCCTCACAGTTTGGCGGGCAGCAACCTCCTTTGAAGAAGACCGCAGAGCCCACCTCACTGACAAAAGGCAAAGGAGGAAAAACCCAACACCCAACCCCAACCCACCAATTTTCCCCTGCAACCACTGCAATCGTGTCTGCCTGTCCCGCATCGGACTTGTCAGCCACAAACGAGCCTGCAGCTGACGTGGACTTTTTACCCCCTCCATAAATCTTCGTCCGCGAAGCCAAGCCAAAGAAGGTGTTGGTGACTCCATACCAGACAGTGATGCCACCAGCCAGAATGCTCTCCATATTACACCTGTAGAAATTTTCTAGAGTCTTGGTGAGATACCACATTTCCTCAGACACCTCACAAAGTATAGCTACTGGTGAGTCTCCTTTGTGATTGCATCAACATGGAGGCTCCAGAACAGATCCTCTGAGCTGATGACACCCAGGAATTTGAAGTTTTTGATCTTCTCCACTGCTGACTCCTCGTTGAGGACTGGATCATGGTCTGCTGTAGTCCAATCATCTCCTTGGTTTTGCTAACATTGAGTGAAAGGTTGTTAATGTAACACCATTCAACAAGTTGATCTAGCTCCCTCCTCTACATTTCCTCATTGCTGTCTGTGATTCTGCTGACAACCATGCTGTCATCAGCACATTTGTAGATATCCTTTTAATTGTGCCTGGTCACACAGTCATGGGTGTAGGGATACAAGAGACAGGTAACTGTTGAAAGAGGAATGGAGAAGAGGCAGTCAGCATAGGGCACCCCTGTGGTGGTTCCCTCAACAATAAGCATACTGTTTTTCATATTGTTGGAGTGGACCCTAACCCTAACCTACCAGGGACAAGCCAGGTCAGGTCTCTAGCACAGAGGGTGGTCCTTCAGCTCAGAAAGGAAGAGGGGAATTGAGGAGAAGTGTAGTGATTGGGGAACTGATAGTTTGGGGAACAGAGACTCCTGGATGGTATGTTGCCTCCCTGGTACCAGGGACATCTCCAAGCAGGAAAGTGAGCAGCCAGATGTCATGATCCACATTGGTACCAATGTCATAGATAAGAAAAGGGATGAGGTCCTGAAGAAGGAATATAAGGAGTGAGGAAGGAAGCTACAACATGGGATTACAGCAGAGCAGCAGTGGCTGGAGTTTCTGAGATCAAATCTGAAGGCATAGAACAAATTTATCCCATAGAACCATAGAAAATTACAGCACAGAAACAGGCCCTTTGGCCCTTCTAATCTGTGCCAAATTATTATTCTTCCTAGTCCCACTGACCTGCACCCAAACCAAAGCCCTCCCTACCTCTCCCATCCAATGAGCTGTCCAAATTCTTCTTAAATGTTAAAATTGAGCCCGCATATACCACTTCAGCTGGCAGCTCCTTCCACTCTCCCACCACTCTCTGGATGAATAAGTTCCTGCAAGGATGAAGTATTCTAACGGAATATGTGGTAACCATGGCTAACAAGGAAGGTCAATGACCTCAAAAATTGGTGGGAAGCAAGAGGACTGAGAAGCTTTTAAAAGCCAGCAGAGGACAACTAAAAATGTTTACTGGATTTTCAAAAGGCCTTTGACATGGTTCTCACATGAGGCTACAAAGAAAGATGAGAGCCCATGGTATTACAGGAAATATACTAGAATATTGGGTGACCAGCAGGACGAAGAGGGTGAGGATAAAAGGGGGGTTTTCTAATTTGCCGTAAGTGACCAGTGGGGTTCCGCAGGGTTCGATGCTGCCAGTGACAAGTGGTGATCCACAGGGCTCGGTGCTGCCAGTGGCCAATGGTGATCCACAGGGCTCGGTGCTGCCGGTGACCAGTGAGGTTCCACAGGGCTCAGTGCTGCCAGTGACCAGTGGTGATCCACAGGGCTCGGTGCTGCCAGTGACCAGTGGGGTTCCACAGGGCTTGGTGTTGCTGGTAACTAGTGGTGATTCACGGGGCTCAGTGCTGCTGGTGACCAGAGGGGATCCACAGGGCTTGGTGCTGCCAGTGACCAGTGGGGATCCACAGGGTTCGGTGCTGCCAGTGACCAGTGGTGTTCCACAGGGTTCGGTGCTGCCAGTGACCAGTGGTGTTCCACAGGGTTCGGTGCTGGGGCCACTTCTCTTCAATGATTTGAATGATGTTTTCAGATAATACAAAATCAGAAGAGGGGCAGGTTGTGTTGAGGAAGCATGGAGTCTGCAGAAGGGCTTTGACAAGTTAGGAGACTGGGCAAGGAAATGGCAGAGGGATACAGTGTTGAGAAGTGCATGCAGTTTGGTGGAAGGAATAGGCATAGACTATTTTCTAAACAGGCAACAAGTTTAGAAATCAGAAGCACAGAAGAACTTTGGAGACCTTGTGCAAGACTCCCTAAAAGTAAAAGTAAAGGTTCCATTATTGTCACGTAATACTACATCTGGAATGTAACAACTTGCACAAGGAGTCAGAAGCAAATTCATTTCACAAGAGGGGGAATATAAAAGCAGGGGTGTGATGCTGAAGCTTGATAAGGCATTGATCAGACCACACTGGAATATTGTGAGCAGTTTTGGTCTCCTTATCTAAGGAAGGATGTATTTGAATTGGAGGTTCACGAGGATGATCCCCAGAGTGAAAGGGCTTCCATGGGAGGAACATTTGATGGATCTGGGATTGTATTTGCTGAACTTCAGAAGAATGAGGGGGAAGTACTCACTCTGTTTTCACTGCTGACATCAGGAAGGAGGTTCAGGTGCCATAAGACTCCCACCACCAGATTCAAGAACAGCTGCTGCCCCTCCACCATCAGACTCCTCAACAACAAACTCAATCAGGGACTCATTTAAGGATCTGACGTGCACTTTATTGATTTTCGTTGTTCTCTGTATTGCTGCTGTGTGTAGAGGAGGCGTGGTCTCTATGCCTATGCCTGGTGATCATGTGACCTCCCTGTCTAAAGCTCAGATCACCTGCCAGAACATGGTGTACTTCTTGTTTCACTCAAAGTTACAAGTTGTAGACAAAGTTACAGTTTGTAGGTGGAGTCTCAGTTAAGATTAGGATCAGTGCACACCTTGCCATTGGCTGGTTCAAATCACCCAGCATTCTTATTGGCTAGAGCCCTGTATTTAGTACCAGAGGACATTCACTCTCTCTGTCTCATGGTGGTAGCCCCAGACACTGCTCCATTCCAGGTCGCTACTGCAGACATCGCTGAAAAGGGTCGCGGGTAAAGTGAACATCGCACTGAAGCTGACCCATGGTATTTCTATAGCTCAAATTGCTAAAGATCAATACTGGCAGTAAAGCCACCGCTCTCAACTGATCAAAGGTCCGAGAATGTGTGAATATCCCTGTGAGTACAGTGATACTAGATCCACCTCCTCTTATTCAGGGGTCCAAGAGGGTGTGTATAAGCCCTGCTTTATAGTGTTCAAATGTCTGCATCGCCTATGTGAATTAATAATTGTGTACTGTTTAATGTTCTCCCATTTGTTTCCTGTCATGAATTTTCCCACATTTTTTTTTAATTGTGCAAGTTTTATTCCCATTATAATTTTTCTCATACTCCCCTATAAATGGTACACGTACGTTCGCACACTCCCTTGAAAATGGTGTGCATACATTCCCATGCTCCCTTGTAAATGGTGCACGTACATTTCCACGCTCCCTTGTAAATGCTGCACGTATGTTCCTATGCTCCCTTGTAAATGGTGCACATATGTTTCCACGATGCCTTACAAATGATGCACAAACGTTCCTACCATGCCTTATAAATTGTTGTGTTAATGAAGTTACATTTGATTACGAACCCTTGTGTCCAGACTAGTCTCTCTTTGAAACCTGACACTTCCTCAACAAAACAATTGCAGTTTGTTTACATTCATTATCTGTTTACAGTTCTTTTATTTGCGTGCATGTTTACATTGTGTTCAGTTTTTTTTTCGCTCTACCAATTAGTGGTAATTCTGCCACACCTGCATGAAAAAGGAATCTCAGGGTTGTATGTGATGTCATGAATGTACTCTGACAATAAATCTGAATCTCATTGAATCCTACTGATTACTGAAGGACCTGGACAGACTGAATATGGAGAGGATGTTTTCTGTGGTGGAGGTGTCTGGGACCAGAGGGCACAGCCTCAGAATACAACAACTTTCCTTAGAACAGAGATGATGAGGAATTTCTTTACCCAGAGGAAATTAAATCTGTGGAATTCATTACAGCAGACTGCTGTGAAGGCCAAATCATTGGGAATATTTAACCCTTTGGACTTAGGCCATTTCTAACCTTTCACAATATATACTCCGGACTGGGTCCATGGGAAAACTACAGTGCAAACACCAGTATGAACCATATGGTTGGGTATAAAACCAGTCTTGGAAAATGGAGACATAGAGTACCTGTTCTTGTTGATAGTCACTGAAAATAGGGACATAGAATCCAAAGGTTTTACATAGAAACATAGAAAAACTATAGCACAATACAGGCCCTTCAGCCCACAAAATCAAACATTGTCCCTACCTTAGAAATCTACCCATCTGAAAGACTTGCTTTTTAAAATATTTTATTAATATTTTACAGAGTAACCAATTAAACAGTACAGTTATACAATGTACGACAAGATTCAAAAAATGTTCATAGATATTCTCATGATAAAAAAATCCAGAGCAATCACGATAATAAAATAAAATTTAACAACAAACTCCCCCCAACAAAGAAAGGTCAGAACCCCTTCCTCTAAGCAAGGATGAAAGTGGACCTGTGCCACTGACTTGGAGAGGAACAACACAGCACCAAAGTTCCAGAACAACCTTAACATTATATTACTAGCCCATAAATGGGCCATATGCCTTTTGGAACTGAAGCTTTGCCTTCAATGAATGGCACAGATTGGGTATTAAATGTTTCAAAGAACTTTTTATTGGTAACAATTTTGCATCTTTCAAACAATTGGTGGTAAAATTTAATTTAGTTAAAACTCATTTTATTTGGATCTTTTTAAATTAGACAATCTCAGGTCCTTAAATTTCCTGAAATCCCTGAGGCAGCTGTTTTTGATCCATAATCTTTCCATAAAGGCTTAATATCTCTTCTTTATAATAATTTAGCTGATCTAAGACTAGCCCACTAGTTAAAATCAGGAATGCCTGGGACCAAGATTTGAATCTTTCAAAAATCTTTAAAGGACCCTAACTATCCACCTCCACTGCCATTACCAACAGCCCATTCCACGCACCCACCACTCTGTGTAAAATACGTTATCCTGACATCTCCTCTGTCCCTACTCCCCAGCAAACCCGTGTCCTCTTGTGGCCACCATTTCAGCCCAGGAAAAAGCTTCTGACTATCTAAATGATCAATGCCTCTCATCATCATAAACACCTCTATCCTCTGTCACTCCAAGGAGAAATGGCCGAGTTCACGCAACTTGCTTTCATAAGGCCTGCTCCAGGCAACATCCTTGTAGATCTCCTCTGCACCCTTTTTTATGGCTTCCACATTCTTCTGGTAGTGAGACAACCAAGAGGGATCTGACCAGGGTCCTATTTCATTGCAACATTACTTCTCAGCTCCTAAATTCAATTCCACAGTTAATGAAGGCCAATATGCCATATGCCTTCTTAACTACAGAATCAACCTGCACAGCTGCTTTAAGCATCCTATGGACTTGGACCCCAAGATCCCTCTGATCCTCCACACAACTAAGAGTCTTACTATTAATACTGCCATCATATTTGATCTACCAAAATGAACCACTTCACACTTATCTAGGTTGAACTCCATCTGCCACTTCTCAGCCCAGTTTTGGATCCTATCAATGTCCCACTATTACCTTTGACAACCTCCACTCTATCCACAACACCCCCAACCTTTGTGTCATCAGCAAAATGACTAACCCACCCCTCCACTTCCTCATCCAGGTCATTTATAAAAATCACAAAGAGTAAGGGTAATCGAACAGATCCCTGAGGCATACCACTGGTCACCGACCTCTGTGCAGAATATGTCTCGTCTACTGTGCCTTCTGTGGGCAAGCCAGTTCCAGACCCTTGGATCTCATGCCTCCTTACTTTCTCAATAAGCCTTGCATGGGAAACCTTATCAACTGCCTTGCTGAAATCCATATATACGACATCTACTGCTCTCCCTTCATCAATGTATTCTGTCACATCCTCAAAAAGTTCAATCAGGTTCGTAAGGCATGATCTGCCCTTGTTGTCTATTCCTAATGGTATTATACCTCTCCAAATGTTCACAAATCTTGCCTAAAAAGGAGAGTAAATCAGTCATGGTGGAGTAAACTCGATGGGCCTAAATCTGTCCATATGTCTAATGGTCTTGTGAAGTTTGAACAGTAGCACATTACATTTTTAAACTTGCAAAAGCAAGTATTTACACAAGGAAATCAATTTAGTGTGAGAACAGCTGAATTGACAACATCTCATTTCTCATTGCCCTCGATGGACTCAGAGAGCACAGAGAGAATATGGATTGCCTTCCCCTCTACTTTGCATGAGAGGAACCAAGATGGGCAGAGAGAGTGCACAGTTGGAATTTGGTTCCTCATTACTCACTGGCATTATTAGCTTTGGCTCTGCAGTTGTGCAATATATTAATAACCTCTTTTCATATTTGGAAATCAGCCCATCAGGATTTTTAGACAAGCCATCAAAAGCAGTTGAAATATTGCTGGATTTTATCATTAATATGAACTGCTATTCTGGCAGCCACTCCAGATGTGATTAACTGCAAATTAAAAGTGCATGTATTGGAAAGAGAAATTAGTGCAAAGCAAGCAAAACTGGACTTGGCAGGTGAAATTTTCTTGGATTCAGCATTGAAATGCACAATGTCACCATGAACTCTGCGAGTCAAAACACAATGCTGGAGAAATTCAGCTGGTCAAACAGTGTCCTTTACATATCATCGACATTTCGGGCTTGAGCCCATCATCAACGTATGGAAAAATGTCAGCAGGCATTTAAATAGTAGGGGAAGAGGGGTGAGGGGAACAGCACAGTCCCAAAGACAGGAGGTAAAAGGTGGATAAGGGAGGGAGGGCAGAAGGATGGCTCTGTGAATTGAGAAGGGGGTGGAGAGCCAAGGGAAAGAAGTCAAAGGGGGAAGGGACGAGAGGAAGAATAGGGGTTAGCAGAAACAGAGAAATGGATGTTAATGCCATCTGGTTGGAGAATGCCCAGATGGAAATCAAGTGTTATTCCTCCAATTTACAGGTGTTCTTGGTGGGATAGTACATGAGGCCATGGAAGAACATGTGAGTACAGCAGTAGGAAGCAGAAATGAAATGGTTGGCAACAGGGAGATCCTGTCACTGGTGTGGAGAGAGAAAAGTTATCTCAAGGGCAGAGTGTGATGATATGAGGAAGGGAGGTGGAATGAAGACTTTCTCAGGGAAATAAAATTAAATCCCAAAAATAAGAACTTTTTAAAAAATCTACATGTATTTAAAAAAAACTGATCCTACCTGTAATGTGCTGGGCATATCTGGTAGTGGAAAGAAGACAGCAAACTGTGAGTAAAGAAATGAAGAAAATGGAGAGCTTGCAGTCTATCTCAACATTGGAGCCTAGGGCTCAGGTTCTGAGGCCTCCACGGATGACGCAGTTGATGACAGCTAACCTGAAGCTGGCAACAGTGCCACCCCTCCGGGGAACCCGAAAAGATGGTGCTGGAGCTGTCCAGAACTCCCCAGAAGAATACTAAAATGTGGCACGCATGCGTGAAGGTTTACTCGCACTCATGCGTGAAACGGAGCAAGTTTCTGAATGGAGACTTGACAGCGTCACTTCTAGCTCTGGCAGAACTGAAGAACTACAAGTTGGAACAGTGCTATCAGAAACACCTGTTTTAGACAGGTAGGGATACAGAAGGGAGACCAAGAGGAATCAGATGAAGAAGGTCAAGGTTCAACCATATAGGATCTTTCCTCATTAATGATGGGTCCATTTCAGATGTTAAGAGAAGATATACAGAATATTAGCAGTGATGTGAAAGATGTCAGATCGGACATGATGAGGTTTGCTGCAAAAGTTAATAAAATTAAAGTTCAGAGAGTGGAACTGGATGTGCAGATTGTTTAAAATGATCTGGATATTTGCATGGGCAGAATGGAGAAAGTTGAAACTTCTGAAATTGTTTGGCAAAAATAGAGGAATGAATTGTTGTAAAAAATTACATACTGGAAAATTATGGTAGACATAATAATGTTAAGATAGTTGGTCTTAAAGAAGACTCTGAAGGAAATGAAATTCCTGTAGATTTGTTTTTCAAAAATGAGGACAAAATTTTCCCAATGGAATTGAATTGGAGAGAGCTCAGAGCCTTAAGGAGGAAGCCACTGCCAACTCAGCCAAACAGAGCTGTGTTAGTGAAATGCCTACGCTATCAAGATAAAGAAAAATAATTTAAGAGTAGCGATCCAAAAGGCAGGACAAAATATGGGACCTATGATTGTTGGTGGAAACAAATTTTTATTTTATGCTGATTTGAGTAAGGGGGTGATGGATGGAAGAAGAGAGTTTAATCCAGTGAAGGGAATTCTGGAAGAAAGTTTACAAGTTTACGTTCAGACAAAGGTGTTTTTGGACAACAATCAACCCAAGTTTTTCACGGCAGAAAGAGAAGCAAAGGCTTTTGCCGAATCTCTTCCTTCAACTAAAGAACATCAAGTGGGAGTGGAAAGTTCAAGACCTCAATGAGAAAGGCAAAGGGAGATGGTGCAGATACAGCTTACACCCAAGAGAGCTGTACCACTGCAGGTTTTAAGCTCTCAACAGGAGTTGCAGATAGGTTCGAAGGAATAGAGTAAAACAGTCATAATTGATGAAGATAAAGTAAAGGCTGACCTTGAAATGTCCAGTGATAGGCTATTTGATGTTTTTCCCTTACTTGCCTTATCAATCACATGCCATATTTTGGTGGGAACCACAACCAGTATGCTGGAGGGGAGTAGTGCTGTTTATCTTTTTATTCAGCATTTGTGGGGAGGGGGGAATTTATATAATCTATTTGTTTACTTTTTTCATTTCTTTTTCAGTATCTTTTCTTTATGACAGAGACATTCATAGGAGTTGCTTATTCTCAATGGGGAGACTTTGGAGAGTGGCACCGAAAGAGATTTAGATGTAAAATAATGGATGGGAATAATATATTAAATTTTCTTAGTTTTTATGTTAATGGACTTAATAGATCAATTAAAAGAAAAAAATTCTTGCCAAAATAAAAAGATGAAAGTGGATCATTCGTTTTTGCAAAAAAAATCATTTGACAGAGAAAGAATGTAAAAAAAAAAGGAATGAAAATGCTACCGCTGAAAATTCAGGAAGTTGATAACAGATCCTGTGGGAAGATGCGTCTTGGTTCATTGTCAAATTTATTCTGCAATGTGGACGGTTATGAGTATCTATGCACCACCAAATGTAGATGATGAAGATTTTATAAGGAATACTTTTTTACATTTGGCAGAGTCGTATGAAATGTTGTTAATTGTTGTCATGATCCTATATTGGATAAATCAACTAAATTAGTAGCAAAAAATAAAACAGCTAAGACTACATTGAGTTTGATGAAGGAATTAAATCTAATAGATATTTGGCATAGGTTGAATACAAATGAGAGAGACTATTCCTTTTATTCCCATAGACATAATTCTTATTCGAGAATATTTTTTTTCCTGATATCAATACAATTACAGGGTACAATTAATTTTGTTAAATATAAACCTAGAATATTATAAGATAATTTTCTACTTTTATTGGTATGTACAATGCCCGAGAAAGAAGGCTCACTTTATAGGTGGTTTATTCTTTCTTCTTTCTTTGGCTTGGCTTCGCGGACGAAGATTTATGGAGGGGGTAAAAAGTCCACGTCAGCTGCAGGCTCGTTTGTGGCTGACCAGTCCGATGCGGGACAGGCAGACACGATTGCAGCGGTTGCAAGGGAAAATTGGTTGGTTGGGGTTGGGTGTTGGGTTTTTCCTCCTTTGTCTTTTGACATTGTTAAAAGCAGTGGATTTTTATGGTTTTATGAAAAACAAATTCAATTCTTTCATGATACAAATTCAACTTCAGTTGATTACAAATTTATTTTATGCCAACCTCTTAAAGCCTACTTAAGGGGACAAATAATGTTATTCAGCCAAAATTAAGAAAGATTATATGAAAGAGACAAATAAGTTAGAACAAAATATCGGAAAGTTGGAAAAGAGTTGCAAAAGAAACCTTCTGAAGAAAAGAGGAGACAATTAATTAATTTAAAAAACTTCAATATAATACTATTCAGACATACACAATTG
This sequence comes from Narcine bancroftii, assembly GCF_036971445.1. Lineage (NCBI taxonomy): Eukaryota > Metazoa > Chordata > Chondrichthyes > Torpediniformes > Narcinidae > Narcine > Narcine bancroftii. The sequence continues at coordinate 59,876,638 of NC_091477.1, forward strand.
AAAATTATTTCAAAAAACATAGCAGAAATATTATGAATTAGAACACACAAGGTTCTCACTTGGCAATTGAAAGAAGAACATGTATCTAGAACAATTTGTGCAGTCAAAAAAACATTCTGGGGTTATTATGTATAAACCACAAGAAATAAATGACTCTTTTAAGGAATTTTATTCTGAATTCATTCAATCAGAATCAGTTCAAGATGAAAATTAGATGAATAAATTTTTTATCCCAAATATATTTATCTAGTTTGAATGCTTAGGAGATTTGAATTCTCTTTTTGCAGCAACAGAGGTAACTGAGGCAATGAGTTCATAATAAAATAGTAAGTCACCAGGGGAAGATGGATTTCCTGTAGAGTTTTATCAAAAAATTTAAAGATCTTTTGATACCTCCATTTATTTAAATAAAGCGCTGAAAGTACATTCTCTGCCAGATTCCTCTTCAACAGCAATTATTACTGTAATACCAAAGGAGGATAGAGATTCATTGAAAATAGCATCATATAGACCAATTTCATTACTGAATGCTGATTATAAAATAGTAGCTAAAATGTTAGCAAATACATTGGCAAAGTGCTTACTGAATTTGAAGTATACGGATCAAATCAGATTTGTTAAAAATAGCAAATTTGCATATTATGTAGCAAAAATTAATTAGTTTAATATATTTAGTTCAAAAGGGGGGGGGAAGTGAAAGATGCAGTGGCTTTAGATGCAGAAAAAGCATTTGATAGACTAGAATGGGATTTTCTTTGGATAAATTTTTGTTAGGGTCAATATTTATTGATAGGATTAAAATAATACATAAGACCCCTAATACGAAAGTAGTGACTAATAGTTACATTTCAAGAACTTTTAAACAAGGTTGTCCACTGTGACAGATTATGTTGTGTTTGTATTGTATATAGATATGTTTTGGGGAGATTAATTGGGGCAAGTTTTTTTAGTGTAGGTCACAGACCAACACTTTAAAACAGATCTTATTTGAAATACTGGAACTCTGCACCAAGAGCCTTTACAAAAACTTTGGAGAGTGCCCAAGATACTTCACTAATGGACTGTAGTTTAGAAAAAGGCAACAGATGAAAGAGCGTCAGAGCTGCAGACTGCCTGGAGTGGAACTTGCTGTTCTAGGAGGGTCATGTGGTTTTGCAAGAAGAGAGCATAAAATAGGCTTTCTATCTGAAAGAGAGAGAGAGAGAGAGAGAGAGAGAGAGAGAGAGAGAGGAAATTCAGTTCTGCAGTTTTACAGTTAGCAACAGCAGCTCAGACTGGAACAGGACAAATTGGCAAGCTTGTGGAAAACCCCATTTTGAAGATGGGTTGTGAGTGCTTAAGTCAGCCTGGTTAAAGCCCTTGTGGTTCATTCAAAAGGAGAGGACTGGCTGCCTAATGTTTCACTTGAAATAAGGAAAAACAAAAAGGAACTTTGTGGAGACCTGAAAGAAAGAGGTCATCATCTGAAGAACCATGATGGGGAAAGTTTCTCTGGCAAGACATTGAAGTGGCTTATTAAAAGGAATCAGTCCAGCGAACAACATATCTCTCTCTGAAAACCGACATGAACATTCCTGAGCAGTAAACATTTACCTTTCAAGCCTGGTGAACTTTATAAATGTTAAATTCTGTGCACATTATAAGAATTGCCTGCAACCAGTGAACTTGGAGGAGTGAGAAGTGAGATTGGACTGTGAATCAAAGAACTTTTCTAAACTCACATACATGTACGCTTAGAATTAGAAGCGGGTTAAGTTAGGTTAGTTAAGTTAAAGTGGGATTCTATTTTCATGTTTAAAGATAATTAAAAGCAACTTTTGTTTAAGTAACTATTTGTCTTGGTGAAAATCTATTGCTGCTGGGTTTTAGGGTCCTCTTGGCTCATAACACCACTGTCACCCACTTTATTTATTTTAGCAATTGAACCTTTAGCTGAATTAATCAGACAGGATCATGGTATGAAGATGAATCAAGAAGAGCATAAATTTGTTTGCAGATGAGGTCTTGATTTATTTAACAGAACCATTAAATTCTTTGTGACAACTTAAATTTAGATTAAAAGAATATGGAGAAGTATCTGGTTATGAAATTCATTGGGGAAAAAAGTGAATTTATGCCCTTAGTAAATGGGGATTATGCAAAATGTAAAAAGGTATTTGAATTTAGATGGTCAGATGTAAGAATAAAATATTTAGGTATTCGAGTTGAACTGGATTTTAAAAATGTACTTAAACTAAATTATTCTCCATTATTAAAAAGAATAAGAGATTCGGAAAGATGGAATTTGTTACCCATTACTTTAATAGGTAGAGTAAATTGCATTAAGATGAATGTTTTTCCGAGAATACATTATCTTTTTCAATTGATTCCTATAGCAATTCCTTTAAAATGTTTGAGTTTGGAATTTTTTTATGGGAAGGAAAAATGGCAAGACTTTATTTGAATAAATTAATGTGGAATTATGACTTAGGAGGTTTGCATTATTTGCTTTATGAATTATTATAAAGTAGCCCAGTTGCGATCTGCTAATGCAATGAATTATTTAAATAAAATTCCATCTTGGGTGTGTATAGAACTTTGTAAAATAGGGGAAACCAAACCCACAAGACTTTAGTCATAAATGGATTCAAGATTGCTAACAGCGAATAGAGAAACTTCTATACTGTAGCATTTAACTGAGCTTTGGAATAGGGTTGGTAAAGAGATTGGGGAGGAGGTTTATTGTCAAGAAAAACACCATTGGGGGGTGTGGCAAGATGGCGTAGAAGAAAGACATGTGTTCCACCTTTCCCCAGCTGGATTATTAAATACCCGATTTTAAAAAGTATAAAAGTGGTTAATAATATTTACAGTTTTTTGAATAACAGTGATTCATCATGGCTACCAACGTGAAGAAATCTAAACTTAACTTCAGAAGAAATTACCATATAAAAGGGTAGATGATCTGAGGCCTACATGCACAGCTGAATCCAGAGTCATTGTTGGGAGTCTCCAAGCCTCAGAGGACTCTTGCCCGTTCAAGTTTGACCTTGGCACCGATCCTGCAGTCGCAAGATTCCACCAGCATTCTGGTGAGTTCAGTCATAGCTGACCCGCGAGCACGTGAAGCCATACGCGCGGGTGGCCCAACCGACAAAGGGGCCCGTGAGCCCATGACATTGCTGGGTGGCCTGGGGATGTGCAGGGTACTGTCGGAGGACGCTCTTGCGCGTCCGGCGGTTCTGCAGGCATGCGTGGAACATCCCGGGTCCATGACCTTTTGGAAAAAGTGTGGGCTGTGGGGGTGCCGGCATCAGGTGTCCAAACCCGCAGCCGTACAGTCAAAGGACCTATGGTGACTGAAGGAGAAGACTGGAATTTGCCTTATTGGAATTTGCCCAAGAGGAGGAGCCTCCAGTTAAAGAATGTAGACCTCAAAAAAGTGGCTATGGAATCTGGATTGGACTCAGTATTCACTGTTTTGGAAGGGATTGCTTCCCAAATGGATAATATGTCAAAACAAAATATGTCATACAATCAAAAAACCCAAGGATTTATGGTGAAAACATAAATGAATACTTTGTGTGAAGAAATGTCAAATATGAAGCAAGAAATGACTGTAGTTAAGAGTGATATTAACAGATGTATAAAATCTGTTGATATTGTACAAGATAATTTTTTTTTTAATTGAAACAGCCTTTTCTGAATGTCAAAATCAGGTAGAACGCAATAAAGAAAAAATGGAAAAAAACAGAAGGTTCTTTTGTAGATTGAAGGATTCAAAGAAGGGATTTATTGATGAAGATTGAATCATTGGAAAATCAAAGCCGGAGAAATAATGTGAACATAGTTGGTCTTCCAGAGGACTTTGAAGGTTCTGATCCAATAAAAAATTTTACGCATTGGATCCCAGAGGTAAAGAGCTTTTTCCTGAAGGTTTAGAACTAGATCATTGAGGGAAAAAAAACACTTCTAGGACAAACACCGAGGGTGGTCCTGATTCATTGATTGAAATATCAAGATAGAGAAATAATTCTTCGAATGGCAGTACAGAAAACGTGGCAGAGTCAATCCCCGTTGATGATTCAAAATAATAGTGTTTTTTAATGCCGATTTGAGTCAAGAGGTTATTAGAAGATTAAGGGAATTTAATTCAGCTAAAGATGTCTTATGGCAAAAGTTTACTTTATGTTATCCTGCAATTTTCAAGGTTTTTTTATGGAAACTTTCAATCTCAATTTTTTGAGAACAATCTCAATGCCTTGGTTTTTGCTAATTCATTGCCAGAATTGCGAAGAAATAGGTGGTCTTCATCATAGTCTCCTAAGAGGAAAGTAAACGGAAATTGAAATGGGAATGGGAATGGATATGGAAAGAATGGTAAGAATGGAAAAAAAGAAGAGCTGACACAAAGTCTTGACATTGAAGATCTGGAACAATCATTGGGCTTGGAATCATTGGGCTGAATATATTTACTATATTTGATTGTTCTTAATTACATAATGAATATGTATCTGGCTGGGGGGTAGATGACACTGAAAGCTTTGACTGTCATCTACCACTAGTGGGTTTACCACACCCAGATTTTTAGGGTGTTACTATCTTTGGGTGATTTTGTAAATATTTTTTGGGGTATTTTTTAATTTATTAATGTTTTTGTTTATTGAGGGGTGGGTTTTGTTTTTTGTATTTTTGAAGAATTATAAAGGGGAGCATTATTTTATAGAGTGTAAATATATTAGTAGTTAGTAAAAATGTCTACTTTGAATTTTGCAGCTTTTAATGTTCAGGGATTAAATAATCCAATATTTGCATTATTATAGCGAAAGAGGGTATTGGCTTATATTTTTTTTAAAAATGAAAATTGATATTGCCTTTTAACAAGAAACACATTTGACCGAAAAGGAACATTTGAAATTGAAAAGAGATTGGGTTGGACATGTGTTTTTTTCTTCTTTTAATTCTAAGGCAAGAGGGGTGGCGATTTTGATTCATAAAAATTTATCATTTGAATTAGAATCTTCAGAGGGAAATGTAGGTAGATTTTTACAGGTGAATTCTAAAATTTTTGCTGAATCTTGGACTTTGCTATGTGCCTAATTTTAAAAAAAAAGAAAAACACCATTATTTCAGAATAGATTGATTCCGTTCTCCATAGGAAATCAATTTTTAAAGATTTGGTATTGCCATGGCATCAGGAAGATCAAGGATGTTTTTGAAACTAGGAAATTTATTACTTTTAATAAAATGAAGGAGAAATTCAAGGAACCTGAGAATACTAGACTTAGTTATTATCAGTTTATGGAATTTTCTGTGAAAATTTTGGTCAAGAGCCATTATTACCAGCAGGGACAGAATTAGAATCATTGTTATGTAATAGAGATATTAAAAAAATTATTTCAGTGATGTATATGTAAAAGAATGCTTGAAAAGTAGGGATTCATATATCTAGACAAAGATGGGAAGTAGATTTGAATAAACAATTCAATGAACAAGATTGGATTGAGTCGTATAGAGAAAAGTACAATAAATGTGAGATATAGGTTGGTACTTATGAGATGGAAGGTTTTTAAATCGCTCCTACACATACTCAATGGTGATCTGATGTTTGATTCTGGAAAAAAAATTAGATGCTCTATTAATGCAATCAACCTTAATTTTCTAAATTTATGGGGTCCTTTCCTCAATTATTTTCAGATTATTGGATCCCATTTTATGATTTGGTGTCCTTTGAGTCATATGTTAACGCATAACTTCACAAGGGAAGGGTTAGATTATTAGTATAATTATAGACATTTTAGGGATTTTTTTTCCAGTCTCTTTCATAGATTGTTTATAGCAAGTTGTTAATATACATTTACTTTATTGGATATATATTCTTGTTATTACTGTGTATGTATGTGTGTATATAAAAATAAATAAAAACTCAATAAAAATATTGAAAAGAGGATTTCTGCCTGTTCCACGTGCCAGAGGGTAGGAATAGGAAGATGTGGCAGATGAATGTGTGGCTGAAGAGTTGGGGGGCAGGGATTCAGATTTGTGGATCATTGTGATCTCTTCTAGGGAAAGTCTGACCTGACGTGTTTAAAAAAAATGATGAGCTGCACCTGAAATGGCAGGTAGGTTTACTAGAGCTGTTCGGGTGGGTTTAAACTAATTTGACAAGCGGGTAGGAATCAGAACGCGAGTGCAGAGATTAGGGTAGAAGGACTAAAAACATGATGCCAAGTGTTCTGAGTTGGAGGAAGGACAGGCAGGGAACAAAACATAAATGTAGCCAGTTAGAAGGATTAAAATGTGTATTTCAATGCTCAGAGTATTAGGAATAAAAGGGATGAACTTAGAGCTTGGATCAGTACGTAGAACTACAATGTTGTGGCCGTTACTGAAACTTGGCTAGAATAAGGGCAGGATTGGCTGATATTGTCACTGGGGTTTAGGTGTTTTAAAAAGAATAGGATGGGAGGTAAAAAAATGGGGGAGGAGCATTACTGGACTGGGATAGTATCATGGATATAGAAAGTATCATGGCTGAGCGAGTGTCCACTGAGTTATTGTGGATAGAAGTCAGAAATAGGAAGGGAACTATCACTGTGCTGGGAGTAGTTTATAGGCCCCCAAATAGACCTCGGGACACTGAGGAGGAGATAAGCAGGCAGATTTTGGAATGGTGGGAAATACAGAGTTGCAGTTATGGGTGATTTCAACTTCCCTAATATTGACTGGCAAGAGGGATAGATGGGGCTGAATTTGTAAGGTGTGTACAAGAAATATTCCTGCCGCAGTATGTGGACTGGCCAACTAGAGGAGAGGCCACACTGGATCTGGTTCTGGGGAATGAACGTGGTCAGGTGGTGGACCTCTCAGTGGGGAAGCATTTTGATGAGAGTGACCACAACTCCCTTAGCTTCAACAGAGCTATAGAAAAGGATAAAAACAGTCAAACTGGGAAAGTGCTTAACAGGGAAAGGGTTAATTATGAAGGGATGAGACAGGAACCAGTGAGAATAAAATGGAAACAGAAGAAATGTGGAGGAAGTTTAGGGAACACTTGTTCAGGGTTCAGGATAGGTTTGTGCCACTGAGACAAGGAAAAGATGGAAGGAAAAGGGAACCGTGGCTGACGAAACAGGTCAGGCAACTCGAGGGAGAAGGAAGCACATATTAGGTATAGGAAGCAGGAAACAGGAAGGGCTCATGAGAAGTATATGGTAGCCAAGAAGGAGCTTAAGAAAGGAGTTAGGAGAGCTCAAAGCAACTTGTTTAAAAAATATAATAGGGAGAATCCTGGGATATATAAATTGTCAGTGGTGTGTAAGCTAATGGAGAGGATTCTTAAGGATAGAATCTATGAACATTTGGAGAAGTACAGTCAACTCAAGGATAATTAACATGGCATTGTGAAGGGAAGGTTGTGCCTCACGAGTCTAATTGAGTTTTTTGAGGAGGTAACAAAAGAAATTGATGAGGGTAGGGGAGTAAATGTGGTCTTCATGGATTTGAGCAAGGCTTTTAACAAGGTCCCCCACAAGAGACTCATGAGGCATGGGATCAGTAGAACTTTGGCTGTGTGGATAGAAAATTGGCTTGTTAGAAGAAAGCAGAGAGTAGTAGTAGAAGGAAAGTTTTTGTCTGGAGGTCAGTGGAGGGCCATAAGGATTTTTTGTGATTTTTATAAATGACCTGGATGAAGAGGCAGAGGGATGGGTCAGTAAGTTTGCAGATGACATCAACATTGGAAGAGTTATGGATGGAGCTGAAAGTTGCTGAAGGTTACAAGAGTATGTAGACAGGATGCAGAGTTGGGTAGAAACCTAGCAGATGATGCATTTTTGAAGGACTAACCAGAAGGTTAATGGTTGGTTACTTCAGAGTGTGGATGAACAGAGGGACCTTGGGGTTCAAATCCATACATCCCTCAAGGTTGATAGGATAGAAGGCCTATGGGATGCTGGGCTTCATTAATAGTGGGATTGAGTTCAGGAGAGGTCATGTTGCAACTCTACAAATTTCTGGTGAGACTACACTTGGAGTATTGTGTTCAGTTCTGGTCACCTCATTATAGGATGGATGTGAAAGCTATGGAGAAGGTGTAAAGGAGATTTACCTGGATGTTGCCTGGATGAGGCAAGGTTAGCAGAGCTCAGATTTTTTTTTTTTTAATTTGCAGCGTAGAAGGATGAGAGGAGACATGATAGAGGTCTACAAGATTATGAGAGGGATAGATAGGGTGGACAGCCAGCACCTGTTTCCCAGGGCAGGATCAGCAAACACCTGAGGAAGCAAAATACAACCACATTTCAGGCCTGAGCCACTGGTTAAGGAATGAGCAAGAAAACAGGCAGGTACCTGAATAAAGAGGTGGGGGTGGAGGAGAGAAGGGAAGTACAGGGGGAGGAGCACAGGCTAATAGGTCAGAGGTTATTGGTGGATGCAGTTGGGAGGGTAGAGGAGAGAAAAGGCTGAGGTGATGGAGAAGAGAGCAGGGAAGGGAAGGATTTAAGGAGCTGGAGGAAAGAAGACAGAGATGGAGAAGAGAGAGACTCGGGGAGGGTTTAAAGGAAACTGTTAATGTCGTCTGGTTGGAGAGTGCCTCTTACTCCCTATAGATGCTGCGTGACCTGCTGAGTTTCTCCAGTACTCTTATGTATTGCCCTCAACCTGTTTCTGAAGACTGCTTTTGATGTTTTTTTTTGCACTGAGAAGGACTATTTATTGCATTTGTCCAACGAATAAAAGTTGGAAATTTCATGGTTTTAAATGGATCAGGATAAAGAGAAAAAGACGAGATTCAAAAATCAAAGCTTATGTATTAATGGAGCCACTATGATCATCCACTGATAATTAGCATGCCAAAGCCTTACTGCTAGACCAATTAAAGCACTCATCCATCAGAGATCCTTGGAATCACAAATCACTGGTAATTATAGACATTCTAATGAAGACTAGGCTCTTCCAGTTCTTGCTCACATTTTAAAAATGTCTCCAAATGTCTTGATCTCAGCTGTGATTTAGTCTCACCTGATTCAGACATCCTTGGTTCAAGTTCCACTCAAAAGATCCTGGGTAGGCTCGCTTTTACTTTTCTCTCTCTGACCAAATCTAACTTTGGCAATTCCTGCCAGTGGCAAATTTGTCTGCCATGCAATTTTAAGGTGATTTCATGTAATACGACACTGTTTTATTACTATGACAATAAATTGAATCTTGAAAAGGTTTCATGGTAATATTTTAAATCATACCACAAGAATTATCCCTGATTTTCTGACCAATATTTATTCCTTAATCAATATCACTTAAACACATTACCTAGTTACTGACCTTTAGTTCTTTGTAAGAGTACATATTGATTGCCATGTTTTATATACATCACCACAGTTACTGCACTCAAAGTGTATTTCATAATATATTGCATAAAGCCACACAAAGGGAAGCATTTCCTTTGTTCACTGCAGCGCCAAGAACCAAGACATTACTGAGGTTGTGCAGAGCAGGAAAGAGGGAAATGGCCTCCATAGCAACTTTCCACTCTCTGTATCTTCAATATATCAGACACTTCTAAAAACAAAGGAACAAAATCCCTTTTTTTTTTCTTTCGCACCCAGAGCATTTCTTGCTTTGTTTACATTTTGCATCTCCTGTAATGCTACTATTTGGCCACGATGATAACCTCTCCATTTCTCACACAATATATTTTCTTCCCCTTAATTTCTGGATGATTATCCTTTCCTACCAGCCCCTCATTTATGAATGAGTAAATTTATGGATTAACACACAGAGAAGTAAATACCACTGAAGTTCCATTCACAATAAATTAAATATGAAAAAATGGAGTTAGTGGAAAAGCAAGTACATTTACAAAATGGAACTGGATGAGATTGTAACAGACTTGTAGTCATGGTAGCAATGAAATACTCTTGAAACATATCAATCCAAGTTCAATTTTACTGTCAGATGATAAAAAATAAACAATTAAAGTCCCACTCCTGCTATTAACCTGCAGCTTAATAGCAAAGGGAATTATTTTGGATTTGAGTATTGAACTGAATTGCAGAAGTGCAGGGATTCTTTCTTAAATATCAAGCATATGATTTATTTTTTGGCCTAAATTTACTCAAATGTTCAAATATAACAAATATGCAACACCTGCCCGGCTGCATCATCGAGCAGGACGATCGCTGCGAGACATCAGACTGGAAGTCAATACAGAGGATCATCAAAATGGCTGAGAAGATCACCTCTTTTTTAAACTGCAAGACATAGGAGCCAATCAGCCCATCAAGTCTATCTCAGCTTCCAGGAGTAGAGGTCCTTTTTCAATCTCTGATCAGTTTCATTTCTCCTCTTGTTACTAGTTTACTGTTCACATGCCTATTGAACATGGGGATTTCATTAAATCTCTTTTGCTTCTCTCTCTCTGACTGCAAGAGCCACTGAGGCAAATCCTGCCGGTGACAAATCTGTCTGCCTTGAAGCAGGCAAAAAGAAATTTCATGTAATATGACACTGTTTTATTACAATAATAAACTGAATCTTGAAGTAACTACCAGATTGTGCAGAGTCATGAAGATTACATCTAATTGACACAATTTCCTGAGCAATGACATGTTCAATGTTTTGGTCAAACATGCAATGGGACCTGGGAGTCTTCGTGCAGGACAGCCTGCAGGTAAACTTGCAGGGTGAGTCGGTGGTGAAGGTGGCAAATGCAATGCCGACATCCATTTCAAGAAGAATAGAATACAAGAGCAGGGATCTGATGTTGAGGCTTTAGAAGGCACTGGCAAGACCTCACTTAGAGTATTGTGAGTAGCTTTTGACTCCTCATTTAAGGGCTATCGCAATGGGTGCGTTTGACAGCTCTTGGCCTCTATTCATTGAAATTTAGGAGAATGAGGGGGAAATCTCACTGAAATATTTTGAATATTGAAAGGCACAGACAGGGTAGATGTAGAAAGACAGATGGATGGATGGAGAAAGGTTGGTCCCCATGGTGAGAGAGTCTAAAACAAGACGGTACAACTTAGGATTGAAGGGCATCCATTTAGAACAGAGATGCGGAGGAATTTCTTTAGCTGGAGTGTGGTAAATCTGTGGAGGCCAAGTCATTGGGTGTATTTAAGGAAGAGATTGATTGATTATTGATCAGCCAAGGCATCAAAGGTTATGGGAAGTCAGCTGGGTGGCAGGGCTGAGTGGGAAAATGGATCAGCTCATGATTCAATGGGCTCAATAGTCTATTTCTGCTCCCATGTCTTGAGGTTGTTTCTGTACCAGTTCCAGAGCATCAAAAGTCCATTGTTATTTCAAGGACCAATGTCAGGATACCCGATTGTCCACTGTCATTCCTGGGCCACTTTTCTGGAAATTTCTGTGACATATCATTGCAGGATCACCATTACCTTTGCCAACCACCTACCTTTTGTGATCCAATCACAATACATCAGTTATCATTCAGAACATTACTGCAGCTACCCAACCAACCCATGATGTAATCGTCAGCAACTGGCCAAGTAAATCTATTTCCTCCAATCAGCCACACATTTCATCAGCCACTGAAACGTTTCTCATTATGCCAAAAGCAAATATTCAATTACTGGTTTTGACAAGATCCGAATAGATTTTGTGAAAGATAGCTGATGTCAGCAGGATTAAATGAAAAGCAGGAGTAGAAAGACAATCAGTACCTGAAGGAACACTTCAAGAGAGACTCTGCCCTTGACTTGAATGCACACTTCAATCACCATGTGGTCCAGTCTCACTGCCACTCAGACCAACAAAATGTTTAAAGGGCCTCATGCCAATGGTAAACAAAAAAAGGCCTTTGTCTCCTGCCAGAGTTCTGAAATCTAGCAGTCAGGTAGGCACAAACTCATGCTCCTGGGAATAGAACACCCCAGGGTCCAAGTAAGTATGACATGCTTCAGGAAAGGAGACATATCTGACGGTGATTACTATGGAGAGATCTCCTTACAGTCGGCCACAGGGCAAGTCATCACAAGGGTCCTCCCGAACTTCCTTCTTCTCATGAATTGGCTGTTCTCCAAATCAATATCACCCATCTGAGACACAATAGATGTGATCTTCACACAGCAGCAGCATCTTAATGGACCTTTGTCTCACATCACAAATCTCTTCACCTCAAAACCCATAGAAATGGATTGAAAATAAGTCATCCTCAGCCCCGAAACACCGAAAGGAGAAGAGGAATGAAAATGCCATTGTAGCTTCAAAGGTCAGTTCAGAAATCAAATCCGAGGTTGATGGCATCAAGCAGCAGGTTTAGCCTCAGCGTGTTCAGGAAAGCTGATAAAAGTCAGGACTGATAACAATGATTACAATAAAATTGTGCTAGATGTCAGAAAAGCAATTTCACAACAGAGGTTATCATGAAGAAGCAAAAAAAATCAATGCAGGAAATTCTGATTATGGATGAGATAACTGAGAAAGGGGAGTCCCTCTCAGCTGGGTAGCAGAGAAAGTTGGAGAGATTTGATACAAAAATCAAGAAAGCTGAGGACGGTCACTGAAGGGCAATTAGTCTTCCATGACAAAATAAAATGATGCACATCTTCTAAAACAAAAGATTTTTTACAATGATTAAAATGATAATCTGATTAGAGACACAATTTCCTTAATAATGACAGGAAACATATCTTAATTTAAAAAATGTGGTTAAACTGTTGTACGGGAAAATGAGGTTATGAGGAATGATCAAAACCTTAAAATCATTGGGGTAACAAAAGTACAAGCTACATACTTGTACATTAAGAAAAATAATCACAGACTATGTTTTACAATCCATGATGAAAGTGCTACCTGAATTTGACATGCATTGTCAGTGAAGGTAGATAAAGGGCTTTATTCTTTGGAATGACTGAGGATGAGAGGCAACTTATTAGATTCTGAAAGGCATAGATAGAGTTGACAGTCAACATCTTTTCCCCAGAGAATGTAGGTTTACGGTGAGTGGAGGAAAGTTTAGGGGAGATGTCAGACGTAGATTTTTTTTCAACAAATAGAGAGGAGTGGGTACCAGGAGTGCACTACTGTGGGTGATGGTGGAGGCTGGTACATTAAGGACATTTAAAAGACTCTTAAACAGGCACGTAGATACAAGAAAAATAGGGGAAGGAAGGAAGGGTGAGATTGATCATGGAGTAGGTTTACATGCATCAGCACAACATCGAGTGCCAAAGAGACTGAATTGTTCAGTTCTATGACATGTTAATCACTGAAATGAGAACAACACATACTCAGCAGATCCAGCTGAATGTAAAAGGATTGTTCTGCAAAGCAGGCACAGTGTTGATAATAAAAAACAAAACTGATAGTGAATGAAAATCGTGTGGGCAAAAAAAATGCCAGAAATAACTAATGAACGTCCTCTGACAAACTCCAGCTACTGCTACAGCCACAAGAGTTCTTCCACTGAATGACAGGCATGGATTACAAAAGACCACAAGACATATGATCAGAGATGGGCTATTCAATCTGCCCCACCATTCAATCATGAGCTACTCCTTGTTCCCACTCAGCCCCACTGCCCGATCTTCTCCCCGTAACCATAGAATGCTACAGCACAGAAAACAGACCATTCAGCCCCTCTCATCTGTGCCAACCATCATCTCCCATTCCATAAGCCTCCAGACCTCTCCCATCCATATATCAATCCAATTTATTGTTAAAGCACACAATCGGGCCCATCAGATGGCAGCTCATTCCACTCTCTAAGTGAAGAACTTGTCCCTAAAGATCCACCTAAACCTTTCCTTTCAGCTTCAAACGATGACCTCTCGTATTTATCTCCCCCAATTAAAATGGAAAACCCTACTCGTATCCACTCTGTCTATACCTTTCATAAGCTTGTAAACCTCGATGAAATCTCCCCTCATTCTTCTTCACTCCAAGGAATAAAGTCCTAACCTTTTTTTATTTTTTCCCCTGTAACTCAGTTCCTGAAAGCCCAGCAACATCCTAGTAAATCTTCTCTGCCCTCTTTCTATCTTATTGATAACCTTCCTATAATTAGGTGACCAGAACTTCACACAATATTCCAAATTTGGTCACACCAATGTCTTAAGCAACTTCAACATAGCATCCCAACTTCAATACTTTGATTTATAAAGACTAAGATACCAAAAGTTTTCTTTACAACCCTGTCCATCTGCAACGCCACCTTCAGGGAACAATGTATCTGTATTCCCAGATCTCTCTGCTCCTCCACATTCCTCAGTGCCCTACCATTTACTTTGTACATCCTACCTTGGTTTGTCCTTTCAAAATGCATCACCCCACACGTCTGCATTAAACTCCATCTGCCATTTTTTGGCCCATTCTCCCAGTTGCTCCAGATCCCTCTGCAAAGTTTGAAAATCTTCCTTGCTGTCCACAACACCTCCTATCTTAGTGTCATCAGCAAACTTTATCATCCAGATCACATTATCATCCAGATCACTAATATAGACAACGAACAACAATGGTCTCAACATACATCCCTGAAGTACACCACTTGTCTCAGGCCTCCAGACTCAGGATCCATTACCATCCTCTGTTTTCTCCCACACAGCCAATTTGGAATCCCAGTTTACAACCTCTCCTTGAATACCTAATGTCATAACCTTCTGAACTAATCTCCTATGTGGGACCTTGTTAAAGGCTTTACTAAAGCCTTTCCTTCATCTACCTCTTTGGTGACCTCCTTGAAAAACTCTTCAAGATTTGTTTAACATGACCTACCATGCATATATTGTCTGATTGTCTGATCTCGGAAGCTAAGCAAGCACATGACTGGTCAGTACTTGGAGGGGAGAGTGCCTAGGAACACCAGGTGCTGTAGGTTTCTGTGAGGGGAACTTAGCAAAGTGTCAACTCTCTCTCTCTGCCTTACAGTTAGACAAAAGTTAAAGAATTTCATGTATGTTACATTCTAAATGTTGTATTACGTGAAAATAATAGAACCTGTACCTTTTACAAAGCTATGCTGATTGTCCTTAATCAGCTCATGGCTGTCAAAACACCTATATATCCTATCTCTCAGAACTCCTTCTAATAATTTAGCTACTGCTGATGTCAGGCTCACCGGTCTATAATTACCTAGTTTATTTTTGGAGTCCTTTCTAAGCAATGGCACACATGAGCTATCTTCCAATCCTCTGGCACCTCACCTGTGGCTAAGGACATTTTGAATATATCAGCCAGGGTCCTTAGAATTTCTTCACTAGTCTCCTTCAAGGACCGAGAGAATACCATATCTGTCCCGGGTGATTTATCTCCTTTTAATCAGTGTAAGGCAGCAAGCACCTCTCCCTCTTTAATCTCCATATGTTCCATGACCCTTCTGTTTGGTTCCCTTCCATCCTTATGCTCTACACCAGTTTACTGAGTAAATACTAATGGAAAAAAAGTGTAAGATCGCCCCCATTATGCAAGGCACCATACATAAATGACCACTTTAATCCTCTCGGGGACCAATTTTGTCCTTAAGTATCCCTTTACTCTTAATATACTTGTAATAACACTTCGGGTTTTCCTTCACTTTATCTCCCAGAGCAACCTCACGTCTTCTTTTTCCCTTCCTGATTTCATTTTTGAGCATTTTCTTGCATTTTTTTGTAATCTTCTACTACCTCATTAGCTCCTTGTTGCTTCTACCTGCTGTACACCTCTCTCTTCCTCTTTATCAGATCGCCAATATCCCTTGAAAACCAGGGTTCCTTTTTCCTGTTAACTTTGCCTTTAATCCTGACAGGAACATGCAAACTCTGCATGTTCCTCTGACGGCCTTCCACTTACTGAATACATCCTTGCCAAAAAACAACTCATCCCAATCCACTCTTTCTAGATCCTTTCTCATTTTCCTTCTTCCAATTTAGAATCTCAACTCAATGACCAGACCTATCCTTTTCCATAATTAACTTAAAACTAATGATATTATGGTGACTGGACCCAAAATGTTCACCTAGGCACACATCTGTCACCTGACCTGTCTTGTTCCCTAACCGGAGATCAAGAACTGCATCCTCATTGGTACCTCTATATATTGATTTAGAAAACTTTCCTGAACACAGGATGCCCTGGCCTCCACATCTGTTTGTGGCAACAAATTTCACAGGTTTGTCACACCCAGGAATTTCTACATGTTTCAGTTCTAAGCAGGTGCTCTTCAAACCTGATGTTGTGCCCTCTTGCCCTCGACTCTCCCATCTTGGGAAATAACCTTTCTACATCCACTCTGTTCATGCCTTTCAAAATTTGAAATGTTTCAATGAGGACCCCATCCCCACCCACCCCCATTCTCTGAAATTCCAATGAATACAGGCCAAGAGCTGTCAATACGGCCCACACTTCCCGGAGCCCAAAACTCCAGCACAAACTGATTAGATCTATACTCCAGATAATTCCAGAAAATGAATTGATCAGAACTTAAAAATGCACTAAAAATCTGAAGTATGAGGTAAAAGGCAGGGAACGAGTTCACAAAAATCACATACAAAAATAGTAACAGGGCAAATTGCTGAGTGATAAAGTTCCAGCCAATCAGTATCAGTGTAGCAATCTATTACAATTTCCATGTCACTTTATGGCCTTACAAAAACGTTCATGGATGGAAAAGTATTAATTTAGCTACCATCTGGGATGGAGCTGCACATTAATGTCATCTTTTCTATGAAGCAGTGCATCCTCTAGAAAGGTCTTGTTCTGATTTTAATGCTATGTCCTCACTTCCCAAACAACCCAGTAAAAAGACTACAACATATATCAGTTTTACAATGTTAAAATGAATTAACCTGTACCATGACCCAACTGTTCATTCAACTGGCCCAACCCTCAAATATCCATCTCATGATCATCCCCTAACCTCCCAACACTCTTACTTTCCTGTCTATCCTCCAAATGTTTTCCCCTCTCTACTGGTGATGCTGAGAGCTATTGTTTGTAGAACATCTGCCTGTTATCACACTTGATGTGCAATAGAATTTTGCTGCCAGTCGGGAAACCATATGGGTGTGAGTGTCCACGAACAATGCTTTAACAGTGTAGAGTTTCCACTTCCATTAATGTTTTACTGCCCAACATGTTCCCAAAAATTCAATGTTTGTCCTCTCATTAGTTGTGTCAAATTTATCTAAATGCCAGCTGCTTTACCCTAAATACTCCATTCCTATAGCATTCCATTTAAAATTAATCTCAACAATGAACAGGTTTTAGAAATTTAGTACATTTCTTGAATTCAAACAAAATTTAATTCAGTCACATTATGACCAATGATAGTAATGTTCTCTTCCTACATTGTTACTAACATTGGCTCAATATTGAATCTTGAATTGCAAGTCTGTTTTGTTGGTTGTAGAGCATATTAATCCAATTTTGAAATCTCTCAAAATGTACTACATTTCTCACTAATTTTCAAACCTGGGTTGAAAAATAAAATGTTGCTTCTGCTGTGTGCCAAAGCAAAATCTGGAGAGGCCTTTTTGAAGAGGAAAGTTTTTTTTAAAATTCGGTCCACAAGCCCATGCCGCCCCATATGTTTTGAAGTTTGGAAGGAAACTGGAGCACCCAGAGGAAACCGATGCAAACATCGAGAGAACATACAAACTCCTTGTGATGTGAAAACATGAAGGAAAATGCAAGGGATGGGGACAAAGAGGGATTGTGAGAGAAAGAATGAAAGAAATAAAGCAGAATCAAGGCATGGCAAAGGGGCAAGAAGAGGTGCAGCCTAGACAAAAGGATTGGACACAAGCTCAAATTGTTTTAATCACAAACGTTGAAGTGATTATTCCATGTGATTATACTAGCCGTGGTTATTGGTCTTTTAGAAATGCAAAGGAGAGCAGAAATCAAATGGTTAAAGGTTCTTTTTTTTTTTCTTTTTTTTCTTTGGCTTGGCTTCGCGGACGAAGATTTATGGAGGGGGTAAAAAAGTCCACGTCAGCTGCAGGCTCGTTTGTGGCTGACCAGTCCGATGCGGGACAGGCAGACACGATTGCAGCGGTTGCAAGGGAAAATTGGTTGGTTGGGGTTGGGTGTTGGGTTTTTCCTCCTTTGCCTTTTGTCAGTGAGGAGGGCTCTGCGGTCTTCTTCAAAGGAGGCTGCTGCCCGCCAAACTGTGAGGCGCCAAGATGCACGGTTTGAGGCGTTATCAGCCCACTGGCGGTGGTCAATGTGGCAGGCACCAAGAGATTTCCTTAGGCAGTCCTTGTACCTCTTCTTTGGTGCACCTCTGTCACGGTGGCCAGTGGAGAGCTCGCCATATAATACGATCTTGGGAAGGCGATGGTCCTCCATTCTGGAGACGTGACCCATCCAGCGCAGCTGGATCTTCAGCAGCGTGGACTCGATGCTGTCGACCTCTGCCATCTCGAGTACCTCGACGTTAGGGGTGTGAGCGCTCCAATGGATGTTGAGGATGGAGCGGAGACAACGCTGGTGGAAGCGTTCTAGGAGCCGTAGGTGGTGCCGGTAGAGGACCCATGATTCGGAGCCGAACAGGAGTGTGGGTATGACAACGGCTCTGTATACGCTTATCTTTGTGAGGTTTTTCAGTTGGTTGTTTTTCCAGACTCTTTTGTGTAGTCTTCCAAAGGCGCTATTTGCCTTGGCGAGTCTGTTGTCTATCTCATTGTCGATCCTTGCATCTGATGAAATGGTGCAGCCGAGATAGGTAAACTGGTTGACCGTTTTGAGTTTTGTGTGCCCGATGGAGATGTGGGGGGGCTGGTAGTCATGGTGGGGAGCTGGCTGATGGAGGACCTCAGTTTTCTTCAGGCTGACTTCCAGGCCAAACATTTTGGCAGTTTCCGCAAAGCAGGACGTCAAGCGCTGAAGAGCTGGCTCTGAATGGGCAACTAAAGCGGCATCATCTGCAAAGAGCAGTTCACGGACAAGTTTCTCTTGTGTCTTGGTGTGAGCTTGCAGGCGCCTCAGATTGAAGAGACTGCCATCCGTGCGGTACCGGATGTAAACAGCGTCTTCATTGTTGGGGTCTTTCATGGCTTGGTTCAGCATCATGCTGAAGAAGATTGAAAAGAGGGTTGGTGCCAGAACACAGCCTTGCTTCACGCCATTGTTAATGGAGAAGGGTTCAGAGAGCTCATTGCTGTATCTGACCCGACCTTGTTGGTTTTCGTGCAGTTGGATAATCAAGGTAACATTGAGAAAAAAGCCTATGCACCTGGTTTAGTGGACATATTAAGTGACACAAACTCTGGAAAAATATATTCCACACTTTGCAAGTATTACACTGACTTTGCCCAGTCCTTAAAGTGGAAAGTTCTTTGAAATGATGTGGTATAAATATGTAAAATAAAGTCCTATTACTCTCGAAATTGAGAACAAATAAAAATATCATCTGAAGGTACAATGCTGGGACACATTCCTGCGGTTTTCATTTAAAAAAATACAACACTCAAGAAACTGCAAACCACACTTCTGCTGAAACAATGTCCCTATCGTCTAAACATTACCGAAAAACACATCCACAGAACATAATGCCTTATTTTGCACTTCAGACTGTCTGTATTGCCTTGGTGCATATGCAATTTTGTTTGTTACATTTTTAAAATGAAATTGATCGTATTGGCACAAAAGGATGTTCACAGATCTCCGCTGTTGGGCTGTTACGTTCAGAACTAACGGCATTATTGGTCATAAATCACAGAAGAGATTGCTCGTCAACGGCAGAACTCCGGACAATGAACAGTTGCAATCGACATCGCAAAACAGCGAACACAAAGCATTGGCCACACTGTACAGAGAAAGGAGCCCCAAGAAACGGGCGTGTGGGTGGTGCGCTCTCCTTCGCATCTGATTAGCTGCGGGCTCCCTTCCGCCTGCGTTCCTGGAACAAAGGCGCCGAATTATGCTTGCCTGGCCGCCGAGCCGCGCTGGGAGAAGAGCTTGGTCCAGCGTTGGGCGGCTCAGATTGTTCGACGCAGCAACTTGGGGGCCATGAACACGGAGCACACCGCAACCCCGCAGGGACGGGGCTCGTCCTCTATTGCCAGCAGATTGCCCCGGGTATTGCAAGCAGCGTTTCAAGTGTTCCAACGGAGATCCATTCTAAAAATCCTTCCAGATCTTACCACTAAGGGCAAATAAGACAGTGCAAGTGGCTGTAGGATTTTGTGGTGACATTAAGCAACGATACCTCAAATGTATCAAGGACAATTGCTAAATAAGCACACCATTCATTCATTAACCAAACCAATACTGAAACCATGACAAAATCAGAATTGGTACATGTTTACATTTCATAACGCTTCCCCTTACACACAATGTGGTACCAGTTCAAATGCATGTGTTGCATCATGAATTTTTTTCGAGCATCCGATGCTGCCCTATTGTTCTCCCGGAGCCGGCGCTGCCACATTCCCCGCGTCTGCAAAAGGAAGATCTGCTGCGATGGAACAACTGCATCCCTCCATCTTCACCTTATGCCAAACCTGACCCGCGCACATCATTCCGCCGCTCTACGCCGAGATCCCTTCCTTACCAGTCAGTGGAGGTCTTCTCGTTAATGACATCCTCATAGGCTGTAAGTAAAGCGAGTCTGTGATTACTGAGATTGAGCGCCATGGTCCCTGCTCCCATTGAGGTCTTCCTTGCTCCGAAGCTGCAGCTGTGCTCTCTCTCTGAACCTGAACAAAGACTCCTCCCGCACTGCGCCGGGTCCTAGTGCCAGCTACTACACACCCCACACTGAGACTGAGACAAAGGCTCCACCCGCACTGCGCTGGGTCCTAGTGCCAGACGCGAATCCCCCACACTGAGACTGACAAAGGCTCCTCCCGCACTTCGCTGGGTCCTAGTATCAGTCCCGTACATGCCCCACACTGAGACTGAACAAAAACTCCTCCCGCACTTTGCTAGGTCCTAGTACTAGCCCCGTACATGTCCCACATTGAGACAAAGACTCTTTCCGCACTGCACAGGGTCCTAGCGTCTGCCTCTTTAACTACCGCACACTGAGACTGAACAAAGATTCATACTGCACTGCACCGGGTCCTAGTGCCAACCCTGTACCCACCAAACACTGAGACTGACAGACTCCTCCCATACTGCGCTGCGTCATAGTGCCAGCCCCGTATTCGTTCCACACTGAGAATGAACAAAGACACCTCCCACACTACGCTGGGTCCTAGTGCTTGGAATGGTATCCACCCCGCTCTTTGGGTAGTTCACGTGAATGAAGGTAGCGCTGCTTAAGGACAAAGGAGGTAACGTGTGCCTGGAGGGAGAGGAGGTTGGAAAGGTCTTAAATGAATAACTTGCTTTAGTATACACCAGAGAAAAGGCCCTTGATCAGGGTGAAGTCGGAATAGAACATACATGTGTGCTGAACAATGTTGAGATTAAGGAAGAGGAAGTGTTGGACATTCTAAGAAAGATAAAGATCGATAAGTCCCAGGGGCTGACTTGATATAGCCCAGGTTGCTCTGGGAAGGGAGGAAAGAGATAGCTGGGGTAAAGGCTATGATCTTTGAGTCTTCTTTGGCTGTGGTGAGTGGCAAGAGGATTGGAGAATGGCAAATATGGTCCCCTTGTTTTTAAAAATGTAATAGGGAGAATCCTGGGATTTAGAGCCCAAAGGTGTGCAAATTACTGGAGAAGATTCTTAAGGATAAGATTTATGAGCATTTGGAGAAGTACGTTCTACATAGTCAGCATGGTATTGTGTAGGGAAGAACATGGCACACTGACCTAATTGAATTTCATAAGGAGGTAGCAAAAGAAATTGATGAGGGTGTGGTGGTATGTCCTGCATGATGTCATTACACCACTGCATCACCAGGTGGCTCACCTGGTGACCTTGTATATAAGTCCGGGGGATCCCTTCCCCCTCATTCTGGCCTAGCCTTGTACAGAGGCAAGACCAAAGCCTAGCTGTATACCAGTCTATTAAAACTAATGTTTTACCTGCACTCTGCCTCGTGTGGTTTGATGCCAGTAGCCTACAATTTAATAGACTGGTATACAGCTAGGCTTTGTGGCCTTGGCCAGAATGGACACCCCGCTAGACCTTGACTCAGCCAAGACCCGACTCAGGGACCCAGAACTGAAATAGGCCCTGCACACATGCAGCCAAAAACAGAATGGCCATAAGGGGGTGAGATCCGGATCAAGAGCGAGGGGGAAGCCCACCCACAGTCATGGTGGATTTCGAAGGGGTCAGAAACACCTCGGGACAGGTAACGAGCGGCAGAGTGCCCTACCTGTTCATGAACTCAGCCGGACTAGGATCAGCCATGCAGCACGCAGGGATCCCGGGGCAAATAACGAGTGGCAAAGTGCCCTACCTGTTCGCGAACTCATCAGGGCAGCATGCAGGGTACCTGGTGTACGACCAGGAGTCATGCCAGACACGGGTGTTTGCGGTTTACCGGCAGGATCGGGGGGGATGGGTACTCCAGAGCCACTCCAACCGTCTCTGATTTCCCTGAGAGAGCCCGTGTCTCCGCAGGGGCGAGTGACCACGTGCGAGAGGGATCAGGCCCAGCACGCGCCTATCTCCCAGCTATCGAACCACATGCTGAGGCTCAGACAGGTACTGCGGCCAGAGAAGCTTGAGCTGGATCCCAGAACCCCCGGTGCAAGCATGCATTTCGGCCGGTAGTATAGGTAGGGGTAGAGGGAGCGTCAGAGGAGGAAATGCTGATGCTACTGCTGGCTCAGCTGGGAGATCATCCGTACTCGTTAATTCAAGATGCCAAATCATACCAGGAAGCAATGGACATTATAATAGGGGGCACAGTGAGCTGCACTCCAGGCACAGACTCATGACCAGGTCGAAGTAAGCAGGGGAGTCTGTTAGAGACTTTATATTCACACAAAAGGATTTGGCGAGGGTTTGCAATTTTAAGACAGTATCTGCCCAAGTACTCTTGGGCAGATGACCTGGTGAGGGACAGACGACCTGGTGAGGGACAGAATTGTAGCCGGGGTCAGGTCAACGGAGTCTGTTGGAAAAGGGGACAGTGAGGCTAGATGAGGCTGAAATCATTGCAGACTGGAGGACTTTAGGAGGGAGCTAGAGGAGTACACTGAGCCGGACTTGTGGGCCACTTACGGGGAAAGATGCACGGGTGAACAAGGGCAACATTCCGCAGCAACTGCCTCATTGGACAGTTCCAAGTGCTTTTTTAGCGGGCAGCTAAAGTACCCCAGAACCCACTGTCCATCTAAACAGAGGGACTCCTCGAAGTGTGGAAAGAAGGGGCATTATGCGAAAGTATGCAGAAGCCTAAAAGCTCCCACCAAAGCCATCTCTCATGCAAATGAGAGGCGGGAAAAATTTTGTCTTTCCCCCACAAGCAAGATGAAGCAGAGTCCCATGTGCTGTCAGCCATCTTGGGACACCGGGCAGAGGACACAGCGTCCAGATGACAGCTTCGGTACCGAGTACTATGATCAAGGTTAGGGTAAAAGCTCCTATCAGAGTGGAGGAAGTGCCAGGCTGGCCTCATTATGACTGAATCAGGCGAGTCCGCATTGGATGTGACCATTAGTATTAAGGTTAACGGGGCTACTGTAAATTGTTTGGTGGATAGTGGGAGTACAGAGAGCTTTATAGACCAAGGGTTGGAAGAACACCTCGCGTTAAAAACACCGCAGTGACCATCAGATCCTAATGGCATCTAACAACCATGTGACTAAGGGCAACCACTTCTGCAGGGTCATTCTGGAGATCCAGGGTATGGCGTATGAGAAGTTTAAATTGCTGGTGCACCCATGCCTCTGTGCTCCAATGCTGCTGGGGTTGGATTTTCAGTGCCAACTGAAAAGCATCACAATGGTGCATGATGGGCTGCTTCCCCCATGAATCCTTAGAAGGAAGCGTTACTGCAACCGTACAGCCCTGAACATAGAGGCTCCCCCCTTTTTGGGCTGTACCTCCTGTTCTTGTTGGCATCCCAGTGGCCAAAAAGAGCAGGAGGTACAGCCCAAAAGTCAGGGAGTTTATTGGTGCAGAAGTCCATAGACTCCTGCAGAGAACATTATAGAAAAGAGTTCCAGCCCCTGGAGAGCACAAGTAGAGTGGTAATGAAGTCCAGGGAGAAGAGGCATATGGTCGTAGACTACAGTCAGACCATCAACAAATTCACGCAGCTGGATGCATACCTGCTTCCACGTATTACAGACATGGTAAACAGCATTGCCCAATACAAAGTGTTCCACCTCAAGGCAGCGTACCACCAGTTGCCTATTAGAAAGAGTGATAAGATATACACACCGTTCAAAGGGAACGGTAGGTTGTACCAGTTCCTCCTCCTCCCTTTGGCCCTGAATCACCAATGGGGTATCCCTGTTCCAGCAAGAGATGGACTGCATAGTGGACGAGTACCACTTAAAGGTAGTGTTCCCGTACCTGGACAATGTTACGATCTATGGCCACTCACAAGCTGACCATGATGCTAACCTTCAACATTTTTTTTGGCAGCAAAGGACCACAATCTAACGTACAATAAGGATAAATGTGTCTTTAGCACCAGGAAGTTAGCAATCCTGGGCTACATGGTGCAAAACAGAGAAGTCAGCCCAGACCTGGCCCGCATGCGCCCGCTGCTAGACCTCCCCATCCCTCATTCTCAAAAGACATTAAAGAGGTGTCTGGGGCTATTTGCATACTATGCGCATTGGGTCCCCAATTACGCCGACAGGGCCTGCTCACTCATAAAGGCCTCAGCTTTTCCCCTCAGCCATGCTGCTATCAAAGCCTTCAAAGAGATCAGGGATCTGTTCGCGAAGGCAACCCTGCGATCCATTTTCAGGTAGAGACCGATGCCTCAGACTACCACCCTGAATAAAGAGGGGCGGCCGGTGGCCTTTTTCTCGTGGACCCTCCAGGAGTCTGAGGTAAGACACTGCAGTAGAGAAGGAGGCCCAGGCCATTGTGGAAGCAGTGCGGCACTGGAGACATTTTCTGGCCTGTAAACGCTTCACCCTTGTTACAGACCAATGTTCGATAACCAAAACGGGGGAAGATAAAGAATGATAAAATCTTGAGCTGGAGGATAGAATTGTCGACATACAGCTACAACATCCTATAACCATCCAGGGAGGCTCAATGAGCACTCAGACGCATTGTCCAGGGGCACTTGTAAGGCCCTTAATCACATGTCCCAGGTGCAGAGCTTGCACAACAAGCTGGGCCACCCAGGAGTCGTGAGGCTCTTCCACTTTGTCAGGGTCCTAAACCTCCCGTTCTCAGTGGAGGAGGTACGGACAGTAAGCAGGGGTTGCCCCATCTGTGCAGAGTGTAAACCGCAGTTCCACCTGTCAGACACCATCCCCTTAATAAAAGCTACCAGGCTTTTTGAGCAGCTTAGCCTTGACTTCATAGGCCTGCTCCCATCCTACAAGAGGAACATCTATTTCCTAAACGCTATCACGGTTCCCCTTTGCTATCCCATGTCCCGATGTCACCACAGCCACAGTAATAAAGTGCCTGCAATCTGTAGTCATTTTGTGTGGGTGCCCTAGCTATATACGCATGGATATGGGTGCTGCCTTCATGAGCACTGAGGTCCAACAGTATCTCAGGGATAGAGGCATTGCAACCAGTCGCACTATGAGTTATAACCCTAGGGGGAACAGGCAGGTAGAAAGGGAGAACGCCACCATCTGGAAGATGGTTCTGTTATCTCTCAAACCAAAGGACCTACCAGTAGCAAGGTGGCAAGTCATGTTACCGGAGGCTGTGCACACCATACACTCTTTATTGTGTACCGCCACTAACGTGACACCACATGAATGTATCTTTTATTTCTCGATGAAAGCCACGACAGGCACCGTGACGCCTAGATGACTGATGTCGCCGGGACCGGCCCTCCTGAGCAAGCATTGCAGATGCCACAGGATGGACCCACTGGTGGAGTCCATGGAAGTGAGGCATGCAAACCTTCACTACGGCTTCATCGCATTTGAGGATGGAAGGGAAGACTCGGTGGCCACTAGGGACCTCACACCGACAGGAGATGTGGGTGGTGCAGAAGAACTAGAGACCCTTACAGATCGGCAGGACAGGACGGCAGACGACGCAGGAGCACTAGAGGATCAGCAGGAAGGAACCACGGTTAAAGCAGGAGGGTCGCGGACCCCATGGAGCAGCATGAACAGCAGCAGATGAACACACCCCCATGGGTGGAAAGCCCTCCACCCACGCACCATACCCTCGCCCAGGGCCAAGACACCCAGGCCCTGGCACACCCCACCTCCCCCACCCCGGCACCCTGAAGGTCCAGAAGAGGAAACTGTATCAAATATTGGACTTGTGAACGGATGCAAAGAAACAGAGGGTTGGGGGGGAGGGTCAGTCACAATTTTTTAAGGTGGGGGGTGAATGTGGTGTGGTATGTCATGCATGATGTAATTACACCACTAGGTCACCAGATGGCTCACCTGGTGACTTTGTATATAAGCCTGGGGAGATACCTTCCCCCTCATTCTGGCTTAGGCTTGTACAGAGGCAAGACCAAAGCCTAGCTGTATACCAGTCTATTAAAACTAGTGTTTTACCTGCACTCTGCCTCATGTGGTTTGATGCAAGTAGTCGACAGACTACTCAGTAGATGTGGTCAACATGGATTTTAGTAAGGCAATTAACAATGCCTTGAGGCAGAAAATCCATGAAACCTTGACTGTGTGGATTAAACATTGGCTTGCATGTAGAAAGCAGAGAGTAGTAGACAGAAAGTATTTTGCCTAGAGGTCAGTGACTAGTGGAATTCCACAGGGATCTGTTCTGGGACCCCTGCTCTTTGCTATTTTTATAAATAACCTGGATGAAGAGGCAGAAAGATGGGTCAGTAAGTTTGTGCATGATACAAGGGTTGGAGGAGTTGTGGATGTAGCTGAAGGTTGTCGAAGGTTACAAGATGATAGATACAGGATGCAGAGATGCTCGGAAAAGCGGCAGATGGAGTTCAATCGGAAAGCCCTGGATCCATGCACCATACCCTCACCCAGAAGTACAGGGTTAATCATCAGATTCGTAACAGCATGGATGAACAGAGGGATCTTGGAGACCAAATCCACAGATCTCTCAAGATTGCCACGCAGGTTGCTAGGTTAGTTAATTTTTAAAAATTTTATTAGACTTAAAGCACGTTAACAGGACATTTCGGCCCAAGATTCCATTCAGCCCAATTTACACCCAATTAATCTACACCCTAGGTATCTTTGAAGGGTGGAAGGAAACCAAAACAACTGGGGAAAAGCCACGCAGACACAGGAATAAATATAAAGTTCTTACGGACAGCTTGGGATTCAAATGCTGGCTATAAAAGCATTTTTAGTGATACTAACTGCAGAACTCAAAAAACACAAAAATGACCAACTGTTATATATTTTAAACAACTGTGCGTCTCATAAAGGGGAGTGATGTCACGGCATTTCATAAAGGGGAGTGATGGCAGCGCGCTCCATAAATGGCAATGATGTCAGCGCACTTCATAAAGGGGTGTGATGTCAGCGCGCTTCAAAAACGGGAGTGATGTCAGTGCACTTCGTAAATGGAAGTAATGTCAGCGCACACTCTAATGGGGAGTGATTTCAGCGCGCTCCATAAAGGACAGTGATGGCAGCGCACTCCATAAAGAGCAGTGATGTCAATGAACTTCATAAAGGGGAGTGATGTCAGTGACTCACAAAGGTGAGTGATGTCAGCGTGCTCCATAAAGGGGAGTTATTTCAGTGCACTCCATAAAGGGGAATGTTGTCAGCGTGCTCCATATAGATGAGTGATGTCAGCGTGATCCATAAAGGGGAATGATGGTAGAGCGTCTCATAAAGGGGAGTGATGGCAGCGCACTTCATAAAGGGAAGTAATGTCAGCAAGCTCCATAAAGGGAAGTAATGGCAGCACACTTCATAAAGGGGAGAAATGGCTGCACATCTCATAACGGGAAGTAATAGCAGCACACTTCATAAATGGGAGGGATGTCAGCTCATTTCATAATTCGGAGTGAATTCAATGCGCTCCATGAATTGGAATGTAAGTGCATTCAATAAAGGGGAGTGATGTCAGCATGCTCAATAAATGGGAGTGATGTTAGCGCGCTTCATAAATGGGAGTGATGTCAGCGCAATTCATAAAGGGGAGTATTGTCAGTGAGCTTCATAAAGGAGAGTGATGTCAGGGCGTGCCTTGAAGGGGAGTGTTGTCAGCACCCTTCATTATGGGGAGTGATGTCAGCGCTGTCTTGAAGGGGTGTGATGTCATTGCCTCATAAAGGGGAGTGATGTCAGCACGCTTCATAATGGGGAATAATGTCAGGGCGTTCCATAAAGGGGAGTGATGTCAGCGCGTGTCATAAAGGGGAGTGATGTCAGCGCTCTCCTTGAAGGGGAGTGATGACAGCGCGCTTCATAAAGGGGAGTGATATCAGGGCGCTCCATGAAGGGGAGTGATGTCTGCACTCCTCATATAGGGGAGTGATGTCAGAGTGCTTCATAAAGGGCAGTGTTGTCAGTGCGCCTCATAAAGTGGAGTGATATACAAGAGCTCTATAAAGGGAAGTGATTTAAGCGTGCTCTATTAATTGGAGTGATGTCAGCATACTTCATAAATGGGAGTATGTCAGCGCGCTCCATAAAGGGGAGTTATTTCAGCGCACTCCATAAAGGGGAGTGTTGTCAGTGCACTCCATATAGATGAGTGATGTCAATGTGATCCATAAAGGCGAATGATGGCAGAGCGTCTCATAAAGGGGAGTGATGGCAGCGCACTTCATAAAAGGCAGTGATGTCACTACACTTCATAAAGGGGAGTAAGGGCAGCACACTTCATAAATGTCACTGCGTCCAATGATGGGGAGTGATGTCAGAGGGCTTCATAAATGGAAGTGATGTTAACGTGCTTCATAAAGTGGAGTGATGTAAGCGTGCTTCATAAAGGGGAGTGATATCAGTGCACTTCATAAAGGGGAGTTATGTCAGAGCCCCCCCATAAAGGGTTGTGATGTCAGCACGCTTCATAAAATGGAATGATGTAAGCGCGCTCCATAAAAGGATGTGATGTCAGCATGCTTCATAAAGGGGAGTGATGTCAACACGCTTCGCAAAGATTGATGTCAGCCTGCTTCAAAAAGGGGAGTAATGTCATGCACTTCATAAAAGGAAATGATGTCAGCACCCCCCATAAAGGGGATTGATGTCAGTGTGCTTCATAAAGGGGGTTATTTCAATGCACTTCAGAAAGGGTAGTGTTGTCATCGTGCTTCGTAATCAGGAGTAATGTCAGCATGCTCCATAAAGGTGAGTGCTGTCAGCGTGATCCATAAAGGGGAATGATGTCAGCGCACCTCATAAAGGGGAGTGATATCAACAAACTTCATAAAGGGGAGTGATATTAGCGCGCTCCATAAAAGGATGTGATGCCAGCGTGCTTCATAAAGGGGAGTGATGTTAACGCACTTCGCAAAGATTGATGTCAGCCTGCTTCATAAAGGAGAGTGATGTCAGCGCCTCACAAAGGTGAGTGATGTCAGCAGGCATCATGAAGTGGCTTCGCGGACGAAGATTTATGGAGGGGTAACGTCCACGTCAGCTGCAGGCTCGTTTGTGGCTGACAAGTCCGATGCGGAACAGGCAGACACGGTTGCAGCAGTTGCAAGGGAAAATTGGTTGGTTGGGGTTGGGTGTTGGGTTTTTCTTCCTTTGTCTTTTGACTGTGAGGTGGGCTCTGCGGTCTTCTTCAAAGGAGGATACTGCCCGCCGAACTGTGAGGCGCCAAGATGCACGGTTTGAGGCGATATCAGCCCACTGGTGGTGGTCAATGTGGCAGGCACCAAGAGCTTTCTTTAGGCAGTCCTTGTACCTCTTCTTTGGTGCACCTCTGTCTCGGTGGACAATGGAGAGCTCGCCATATAACACCATCTTGGGAAGGCGATGGTCCTCCATTTTGGAGATGTGACCTACCCAACGCAGTTGGATCATCAGCAGTGTGGATTCAATGCTGTCGGCCTCTGCCATCTCGAGTACTTTGATGTTGGAGATGAAGTCGCTCCAATGAATGTTGAGGATGAAGCGGAGACAACGCTGGTGGAAGCGTTCTAGGAGCTGAAGGTGATGATTCAGAGTCGAACAGGAGTGTGGGTATGACAACAGCTCTGTATACGCTAATCTTTGTGAGGTTTTTCAGTTGGTTGTTTTTCCAGACTCTTTTGTGTAGTCTTCCAAAGGCGCTATTTGCCTTGGCGAGTCTGTTGTCTATCTCGTTGTCGATCCTTACATCCAATGAAATGGTGCAGCTGAGATAGGTAAACTGGTTGACCGTTTGGAGTTTTGTGTGCCCGATGGAGATGTGGGGGGGCTGGTAGTCATGGTGGGGAGCTGGCTGATGGAGGACCTCCGTTTTCTTCAGGCTGACTTCCAGGCCAAACATTTTGGCAGTTTCCACAAAACAGGACGTCAAGCGCTGAAGAGCTGGCTCTGAATGGGCAACTAAAGCGGCATCGTCTGCAAAGAGTAGTTCACGGACAAGTTTCTCTTGTGTCTTCGTGTGAGCTTACAGGCACCTCAGATTGAAGAGACTGCCATCCGTGCGGTACCGGATGTAAACGGCGTCTTCATTGTTGAGGTCTTTCATGGCTTGTTTCACCATTATGCTGAAGAAGATTGAAAAGAGGGTTGGTGCGAGAATGCAGCCTTGCTTCATGCCATTGTTAATGGAGAAGGGTTCAGAGAGCTCATTGCTGTATCTGACCCAACCTTGTTGGTTTTCATGCAGTTGGATAACCATGTTGAGGAACTTTGGGGGGCATCCGAGGCGCTCTAGTATTTGCCAAAGCCCTTTCCTACTCACGGTGTCGAAGACTTTGGTGAGGTCAACAAAGGTGATGTAGAGTCCTTTGTTTTGTTTTCTGCACTTTTCTTGGAGCTGTCTGAGGGCAAACACCATGTCAGTAGTTCCTCTGTTTGCGCGAAAGCCGCACTGTGATTCTGGGAGAACATTTTCGGCGACACTAGGTATTATTCTATTTAGGAGAATCCTAGCGAAGATTTTGCTTGCAATGGAGAGCAGCGTGATTCCCCTGTAGTTTGAGCAGTCTGATTTCTCACCTTTGTTTTTGTACAGGGTGATGATGATGGCATCACGAAGGTCCTGAGGCAGCTTTCCTTGGTCCCAGCAGAGCTTGAAAAATGCATGCAGAGTTTTGCCGCCAGCCTTCCAGACCTCTGGGGGGATTCCATCCATACCTGCTGCTTTGCCACTTTTCAGTTGTTCAGTTGCCTTATATGTCTCTTCCCGGGTGAGGACCTCATCCAGCTCTAGCCTTAAGGGCTGTTGAGGGAGCTGGAGCAGGGCGGATTCTTGGACTGAGCGGTTGGCACTGAAAAGAGATTGGAAATGTTCTGACCATCGGTTGAGGATGGAGATCTTGTCGCTGAGGACGACTTTGCCGTCTGAGCTGCACAGCGGGCTTTGGACTTGGGGTGAGGGGCCGTACACAGCCTTTAGAGCCTCGTAAAAACCCCTGAAGTCACCAATGTCTGCGCTACGCTGGGTTCGTTTGGCGAAGCTAGTCCACCACTCATTTTGGATCTCCCGGAGTTTGCGCTGAAGATGGCTGCATGTGCGACGGAAGGCTCGTTTCTTCTCTGGCCAGGATGGCTTTGCAAGGTGAGCCTGGTGGGCAGCTCGCTTCTTTGCCAGCAGCTCCTGGATTTCCTGGTTGTTTTCGTCGAACCAGTTTTTCCTGGAGGAGAAGCCCAGTACCTCTTCAGTGGATTGCAGTATGGCAGTCTTCAGCTGATCCCGGATGGTTTCAGGGGACGAGTCCGTGAGGCGGACTGCATCCTCGAGCTTTGCTTTGAGGTTTGCCTGGAAGTTTCCTCTCACTTCGTCTGACTGCAAGTTTCCAACATTGAACCTCTTTCTGGGGGCTTTACTGTTCCTGAACTTTGGCTTGAAGTGAAGGTTGAGCTTGCAGCAAACCAGCCGGTGGTCAGTGTGGCATTCCACGCTGGGCATGACCCTGGTGTGGAGCACATCTCGTTTGTCTCTTTCTTGCACCAGGATGTAGTCCAGGAGGTGCCAGTGTTTGTAACAGATGTTAGTGCGCTTCAAAAAGGGGAATGATGTGAGCACCTCACAAAACGGAGTGAGGTCAGCACTTCATAACAGGAAGTAATGTCAGGGTGCTCCTTGAAGGGGAGTGATGTAAGCGTGCATCATAATGGGGAGTGATGGCAGCTCGCTTCATAAAGGGAATGATGTCAGCACCTCACATAAGGGAGTGATGTGAACGACTCATAAAGGGGAGTGATGACAACGCACTTCATAAAGGGGAGTCATGTCCGCGCCTCACATATGGGAGTGTAGTCAGCGCGCTCCTTAAAGGGGAGTGATGTCAAAGCACCTCATCATGGGGAGTGATGTCACCGCGCTTCATAAAGGGGAGTGATGTCAGCACCTCACAAAAGGGAATGAGGTCAGCACTTCATAAAAGGGAGTTATGTCAGGGCTCTCCTTGCAGGGGATTGATGTCACCCTGCATCATAAAGGGGAATCATGTCAGCGCCTCACAAAGTTGAGTGAAGTCAGCACGTTTCATAAAGTGGAGTGATGTCAGTGCCTCACAAAAGGGAGTGATGTCAGTGCACTTCATAACAGGAAGAAATCATAGCGTGCTACATAAAGGAGAGTGATGTTAGTGCCTCATAATGGGGAGAGATGTCAGCGCACCTCATAATGGGGAGAGATGTCAGTGCACTTCATAATGTGGAGCGATGGCAGTGTGCTTCATAAAGGGGAGTGATGTTAGCACCTCCCAAAAGGGAATTATGTCAGTGCACTTCATAAAGGGGAGTAATCTTTGCACGCTAAATAAAGGGGAGCGTTTTCAGCGCCATCCATAAAGGAGAGTGATGTCATTGCCTCATAACTGGGAGTAATGACAGCGCACTCCATAAAGTGGAGTGATGTCAGTGCCTCATGAGGAGAACAGATGTTAACGTGCTTCAAATAGTGGAGTGATGTGAACACCTCACAAAAGGGAGTGAGTCAGCGTGCATCATAATCGGGAGTGATGGCAGCTCGCTTCATAAAGGGGAGTGATGTCAGCAGGCTCCATTAAGTAGAATGATGTCAGTGCAATTCATACAGGGGAGTGAGAGCAGCGCTTTTCATAAAAGGGAGTGATGTCAGGGCGCTCCATGAAGGGGAGTGTTGTCAGCGCGGTTCATAAAGGGGAGGGCTATCAGCACTCTCCTTGAAAAAGAGAGATGACAGTGTGCTTCATAACGGTGAGTGATGTCAATACCTCACAAAAGGGAGTGATGTCAGTGCACTTCATGAAGGGGAGTAATCTTGGCGTGCTTCATAAAGGGGAGTGATGTCATCGCCTCATAATTGGGAGAGGTGACAGCGCACCCATAAAGTGGAGTGATGTCAGTGCCTCATGAAGTGGACAGATGTTAGTGCGCTTCAAAAAGGGGAGTGATGTGAGCACCTCAACATAAGGGAGTGAGGTCAGCACTTCATAAAGGGGAGTGGTGTCAGGGCGCTCCTTGCAGGGGAATGATGTCAGCGTGCATCATAATGGGGAGTGATGGCAGCTCACTGCATCAAGGAGAATGATGTCATCGCCACATAAACTGGAGTGATGTTAGTGTGCTCCATAAAGCGGCGTGTTGTCAGTGCCTCAAATAGGGGAGCAATGTTAGCGAGCACTATAAAGGGGGGTGATGTCAGCTCCGCTTAAAGGTGAATGATGTTAGCCCGCCCCAAATGGGAGTGATGTCAGCTTACTTAATAAAGGGGAGTGATGTCAGCGCACTGCATAGAGTGGAGTGATATCAGTGCGCTTCATAACGTGGAATGATGTCAGCGCATTCCTTGAAGGGAAGTGATGTCAGCATGCTCTATAAATGGGAGTGATGTCAGCGTGATCCATAAAGTGAAGTGATGTCAGTGCACTTCATAATGGGGAGTGATGTCAGCTCGCTTCATAAAGGAGAATGATGTCATCTCCACATAAACTAGAGTGATGTTAGTGTGCTCCATAAAGCAGCGTGTTGTCAGTACCTCAGATAGGGGAGCAATGTTAGCGAGCACTATAAAGGGGGGTGATGTCAGCTCCGCTTAAAGGTGAATGATGTTAGCCCGCCCCAAATGGGAGTGATGTCAGCTTACTTAATAAAGGGGAGTGATGTCAGCTCACTGCATAGAGTGGAGTGATATCAGTGTGCTTCATAAATGGACGTGATGTCATCACGCTCTATAAATGGGAGTGATGTCAGCGTGTCAGTGAAATGATGTCAGCATACTTCATAATGGGGACTGATGTCAGCGCGCTTCATAAAGGAGAGTGATGTAATCGCAACATAAAGTGGAATGATGTTAGTGTGCTCCATAAAGCGAAGTATCGTCAGTGCACTCCATATAGGGAAGTGATGTCAGTGAGCTCCATAAAAGTGAGTGATGTCAGGACACCTCATCAAGTGGAGTGATGTCAGTGCATCGTGAAGGTGAGCAATGTTAGTGCGCACTATAAAGGGGAGTGATGTCAGCTCTGCTTGAAGGGGAATGATGTTAGCCTGCCCCAAATGGGAGTGATGTCAGCTTACTTAATAAAGGGGAGTGATGTCAGCGTGCCCATAAAGGGGAGTGACGTCAGCATATTTCATAAAGGGGAGTGATGTCAGCGCGCCCTATAAAGCGGAGTGATGTCAGCCTGCTTCATTAAGGGGAGTGATGGCAGCTCACTTCATAAAAGGGAATGATGTCAGCGCCTCATAAAGGGGAGTGATGTCAGTACGCTCCATAAATGGGTGTGATGTCAGGGGGCCTCATAAAGGGAATGATGTCAACGTGGCCTATAAATGAGAGTGATGTCAGCGCACCTCATAGGGGAATGTTGCCACCAAGCTCCATAACGGGGAGGGATAACAGCGCACTTTATAAAGGGGAGTGATGTCAGTATGACTCATAAAGAGGAGTGATGGCAGCATGCTTCATAAAGGAGAACGATGGCAGCACGCCCCATAAAGGAGAGTGATGTCCGTGCCTCATAAATGAGAGTGAAGTCAGGGCACCTCATAATGGGGAGTGATGTCAGCGCCTCATAAAGGAGAGTGATGACAGCGTACTTTATAGAGGGGAGTGATGTCAGAGCGCCTCATAATTGGGAGTGATGTCAGTGTCTCATAAAGGAGAGTGATGTTAGCGCATTTCAAGAAGGGGAGTGATGTAAGCGTGCTTCATAATGGGGAGTGATGGCAGCTCACTTCATAAAGGGAGTGATGTCAGCGCACTTCAAAAAGGGAGTGAGGTCGGCGTGCTTCATGAATTGGAGAGATATAAGTGCGCTCCATAAAGGTGATTGATGTCAGCGCCTCACAAAAGGGTGTGATATTAGGGCACTTCATACAGGGAAGAAATATTTGTGTGCTACATAAAGGGAAGTGATGTTTGTGCCACATAAAGGGGAGTGATCTCAACGCTCTTCATAAGAGGGAGTGATGTCAGCCCGCTTCATAAAGGGGAGTGCTGTCAGTGCCTCACAAACAGGAGTGATGTCAGCGCACCTCATAATGTGGAGTGATGTCAGCGTTCTTCATAGTGTGGAGCAATGGCAGCGCGCTTCATCAAGGGGAGTGATGTCAGTGCCTCATAAAAGGGTGTGATATCAGGGAGCTTCATACAGGGGAGTAATCTAAGTGTGCTACATAAAGGGGGGGATGATGTCAGCGCCTCATAAAGTGGAGTGATGTCATCACCTCATAAAGGGGAGTGAGGGCATCGTGTTTCATGTTGGGGAGTGATGTCAGGGCACTCATGAAGGGGACTGTTGTCAGAACATGTCATAAAGGGGAGTGATGTCAGCGCATCCCTTGGAGGGAAGTGATGTCAGCGCGCTACATAATGGGGAGTCATGGCAGTTCACTTCAAAAAGGGGAGTGATGTCAGCACGCTTCATAAAGGGAATGATGTCAGCGCGGTTCATGGACGGGAGAGATATAAGCGCGCTCCTAAAGGGGAATGATTTCAGCGCGGTCCATAAAGGGGAGTGATGTCAACAAACTTCATAATGGGGAGTCATGGCAATTCACTTCAAAAAGGGGAGTGATGTCAACAAACTTCATAAAGGGGAGTGATGTCAACAAACTTCATAAAGGGGAGTGATGTCAACAAACTTCATAAAGGGGAGTGATGTCAACAAACTTCATAAAGGGGAGTGATGTCAACAAACTTCATAAAGGGGAGTGATGTCAACAAACTTCATAAAGGGGAGTGATGTCAACAAACTTCATAAAGGGGAGTGATGTCAACAAACTTCATAAAGGGGAGTGATGTCAACAAACTTCATAAAGGGGAGTGATATTAGCATGCTCCATAGAAGGATGTGATGTCACCACACTTCATATAGGGGTGTGATGTCAATGCCTCATAAAGGTGAGTGATATCAGCAGGCTCCATTAAGTGGAGTGATGTCAGTTCAATTCATAAAGGGGAGTGATGACAGTGCTTTTCATAAAGGGGAGTGATGTCCGCGCACCCCATGAAGGGGAGGGATATCAGCGCTCTCCTTCAAAAGGAGAGATG
Organism: Narcine bancroftii; assembly: GCF_036971445.1. Lineage (NCBI taxonomy): Eukaryota > Metazoa > Chordata > Chondrichthyes > Torpediniformes > Narcinidae > Narcine > Narcine bancroftii. The sequence continues at coordinate 59,913,176 of NC_091477.1, forward strand.
ACAGTGCGATTCATAATGGGGAGTGATGTCAACATCTCACAAAAGGGAGTGATGTCAATGCATTTCGTAAAGGGGAGTAATCTTGGCGTGCTACATAAAGGGTGTGATGTCAACACCTCATAAAGTGGAGTGATGACAACGCGCTTCATAAAGGAGAGTGATTTCGTGCCTCAAAAAGGGGTGTGATGTCAGCACAACCCATAAAGGGGAGTGATGTCTGTGTGCTTCATAAAGGAGAGTGATGTCAGCGCACTGCATAGAGTGGAGAGATATCAGTGCGCTTCATAAAGTGGAATGATGTGAATGTGCTTCATAAAGGGAAATGATGTCAGCACGCTCTATAAATAGGAGTGATATCAACATGACCAATAAAATGAAGTGATGTCAGCATACTTCATCATGGGGAGTGATGTCAGCATACTTCATAAAGGAGAGTGATGTCAATGTGCTTGATAAAAGGTAGAGATGTCAGCACACTCCATAAAGGGGAATAATGTCATCGCCACATAAAGTGGAGTGATGTTAGTGTGCTCCATAAAGCGGAGTGTTGTCAGTGTCTCATATAGGGAAGTGATGTCAGTGAGCTCCATAAAGGTGAGTGATGTAAGCACATCTCATCAAGTGGAGTGATGTCAACGCCTTATGAAGGAGAGCAATGTTAGCGAGCACTATAAAGGGGAGTGATGTCAGCTCTGCTTAAAGGGGAATGATTTTAGCCCGCCCCAAATGGGAGTGATGTCAGCTTATTTAATGAAGGGGAGTGATGTTAGCGCGGTCCATAAAGGGAAATGTTTTCAGCGTGGTCCACAAAGTGGAGTGATGTCAGCACCTCATAAAGGGGAGTGAGGGCATCATGCTTCATGTTGGGGAGTGATGTCAGGGCACTCATGAAGGGGACTATTGTCAGAGCATGTCATAAAGGGGAGTGATGTCAGCGCACTCCTTGGAGGGAAGTGATGTCAGCGTGCTACATAATGGGGAGTCATGGCAATTCATTTCAAAAAGGGGAGTGATGTCAGCACGCTTCATAAAGGGAATGATGTCAGCGCGCTTCATGTACAGGAGAGATATAAGCGCGCTCCATAAAGGGGAATGATGTTAGCACGGTCCATAAAGGGGAGTGATGTCAGCACGCTTCATAAAGGGAATGATGTCAGCGCGCTTCATGTACAGGAGAGATATAAGTGCGCTCCATAAAGGGGAATGATGTCAGCACGGTCCATAAAGGGGAGTGATGTCAGCACACTTCATAAAGGGAATGATGTCAGCGCGCTTCATGTACAGGAGAGATATAAGCGCGCTCCATAAAGGGGAATGATGTCAGCACGGTCCATAAAGGGGAGTGATGTCAGCACGCTTCATAAAGGGAATGATGTCAGCGCGCTTCATGTACAGGAGAGATATAAGCGCGCTCCATAACGGGGAATATTTTCAGCCTGGTCCATAAAGGGGAGTGATGTCAGTGCACCTCATAAAGGGGAGTGATGTCAACAAACTTCATAAAGGGGCGTAATATTAGCACACTCCATAAAAGGATGTGATGTCAGCACACTTCATATAGGGGTGTGATGTCAATGGCTCACAAAAGTGAGTGATGTCAGCGCGGTCCATAAAGGGGAGTGATGTCAGCACCTCACAAAAGGGAATGATATCAGCGCGCTTCATAATGGGGAGTAATCTTAACGTGCCACATAAAGGGGAGTTGGGTCAGCGCCCCATAAAGGGGAATGATGTCATCACCTCATAAATGGGAGTGATGACAGCGCACTACATAAAGTGCAGTGATGTCAGCGCCTCATGAAGGGGACAGATGTTAGTGCACTTCAAAAAGGGGAGTGATGTGAGCACCTCACAAAAGGGAGTGAGTCAGCACTTCATAAAAGGGAGCAATGTCAGGGCGTTCCTTACAGGGGAGTGATGCCAACGTGCATCAAAAAGGGGAGTGATGTCAGCACCTCACAAAATGGAGTGATGTCAGTGTGCTTCAGAAAGGGGAGTAATGTTAGCATGCTACATAAAGGGGAGTGATATCAGTGCCTCAGAAAGAGGAGAGATGTCAGCGCTTAATAAAGGGGAGTGATGCCAGTGCCTCATAAAGGGGAGTGATAACAGCGTGCTTCATAACTGGTAGTGATGGCAGCTCGCTTCGTAAAGGGGAGTGATGTTAGGGCGTTCCTTGCAGGGGAGTGATGTCAACGTGCATCATAATGGGGAGATATGGAAGCTTGCTTCATAATGGGGAGTGATGTCAGCCTGTCCAAAAAGGGGAATGATGTTAGCACGGTCCATAAAGGGGAGTGATGTCAGCGCGCTTCATGAACAGGAGAGATATAAGCGCGCTCCATATAGGGAGTGTTTTCAGTGCGCTCCATAAAGGAGAGTGATGTCATTGCCTCATAACTGGGAGTGATGACAGCGCACTCCATAAAGTGGAGTGATTTCAACGCCTCATATAGAGGATGCTTCAAAAAGTGAAGTGATGTGAGAACCTCACAAAAGGGAGTGAGTCAGCACTTCATAAAGGGGAGTGATGTCAGGGAGCTCTTTGAATGGGAGTGATGTCAGCGAGCATCATAATGGGGTGTGATGGCAGCTCGCTTCATAAAGGGGAATGACGTCATCGCCAAATAAAATGGAGTGATGTTAGTGTGCTCCATAATGCGGAGTGTTGTCAGTGTCCCATATAGGGGAGCAATGTTAGCGAGCACTATAAGGAGAGTGATGTCAGCTCCGCTTAAAGGGGAATGATGTAAGCCCGCCCCAAATGAGAATGATGTCAGCTTACTTAATAAAGGGGAGTGATGTCAGCACACTGCATAGAGTGGAGTGATATCAGGTGCGCTTCATAAAGTGGAATGATGTCAGTGAGCTTCATAAAGGGAAGTGATGTCATCATGCTCTATAAATGAGAGTGATGTCAGCGTGATCCATAAAGTGAAGTGATGTCATAAAGGAGAGTGATGTCAATGTGCTTGATAAAGGGTAGCGATGTCAGCACACTCCAAAAATGGGAATTATGTCATCGCCACATAAACTGGAGTGATGTTAGTGTGCTCCATAAAGCGGAGTGTTGTCAGTGCCTCATATAGGGGAGTGATGTCAGCGCGCTCCATAAAAGTGAGCGATGTCAGCATACCTCATCAAGTGGAGTGATGTCAGCACCTCAATAAGGGGAGCAATGTTAGCTAGCACTATAAAGGGGAGTGATCTCAGCTCCGCTTAAAGGGGAATGATGTTAGCCTGCCCCAAATGGGAATGATGTCAGCTTACTTAATAAAGGGGAGTGATATCAGTGCTCTCCTTAAAGGGGAGTTATGTCAGCATGCTGCATAATAGGGTGTGATGAAAGTTCACTTCTTAAAGGGGAGTGATGTCAGCTTGCTTCAAAAAAGGAATGAGGTCGGCATGCTTCATGAATGGGAGAGATATAAGCGCAATCCATAAAGGGGAGTGTTTTCATCGCAGTCCATAAAGGGGAGCAATGTCAGTGCACTTCATAAAGAGGAATGATGTCAGTGCCTCACAAATTTGAGTGATGTGAACGCATTCCATAAAGGGGAGTGATGTCAGCGCACATCATATAGGGGAGTGATGGCAGCTCGCTTCATAAAGGGGAGTGAAGTCAACAAACTTCATAAAGGGGAGTGATATTAGCATGCTCCATAAAAGGATGTGATGTCAGCACACTTCATATAGGGGTGTGATGTCAATGGCTCACAAAGGTGAGTTATGTCAGCATGCTCCATTAAGTGGTGTGATGTCAGCACAATTCATAAAGGGGAGTGATGTCCGCGCGCTTCATAAAGGGGAGTGATGTCAGTGCACTTCATAATGGGAAGAAATCTTAGCGTGCTGCATAAAGGGTAGTGATGTCAGTGCGCTTCATAAAGGGGAGTGATGTTAACAAACTTCATAAAGGGGAGTGATGTTAACAAACTTCATAAAGGGGAGTGATATTAGTGTGCTCCATAGAAGGATGTGATGTCACCACACTTCATATAGGGGTGTGATGTTAATGCCTCACAAAGGTGAGTGATGTCAGCGCAATTCATAAAGGCACTTTCCTTGAAAGGGAGAGATGACAATTTGCTTCATAATGGGGAGTGATATCAGCGCCTCATAAATGGGAGTGATGTCAGTGCGCTCTATAAAGGTATGTGATGTCAGCGTGCTCGTTAAAGAGGAATGATTTCAGCACATGTCATAAAGGGAAGTGACATCAGCGCCTAATAAAGAGGAGTGATAACAGCGTGCTTCATAATGGGGAGTGATGGCAGCTCGTTTCATAAAGGGGAGTAATGTTAGCATGCCACATAAAGGGGAGTGATGTCAGCGCCTCAGAAAGGGGAGTGATGTCAGCGTTTCATAAAGGGGAGTGATGTTAGCGCCTCGCAAAAGGGAATGATGTCAGTGTGCTTCATAAAGGGGAGTAATCTTTGTATGCTAAATAACAGGGAGTGTTTTCAGCGCGGTCCATAAAGGGGAGTGAAGTCATTGCCTCATAATTGGGAGTGATGACAGGGCACTCCATAAAGTGGAGTGATGTGAGCACCTCACAAAAGGGAATGAGTCAGCACTTCATAAAGGGGAGTGATCTCAGGGCGCTACTTGAAGGGAAGTGATGTCAGCGAGCTTCATAATGGGGAGTGATGGCAGATCGCTTCAAAAAGAGGAGTGAAATCAGCACCTCACAAAAGGGAGTGATGTCAATGCACTTCATAAAGGGGAGTAATCTTAGCTGGATACATAAAGGGGACTGATGTCAGCGCCTCATAAAGGGGAGTGATGTCATCACCTCACAAAGGGGAGTGAGGGCAGCGCTCTCCTTGAAGGGGAGTGATAACAGCGCGATTCATAAAAGGAGTGGTGTCATTGCGCTTCATGAACGGGAGAGATATAAGTGCGCTCCATAAAGGGGAGTGTTTTCAGCGCGGTCCACAAAGGGGAGTGATGTCAGCGTACCTCATAAATGGGAGTGATGTCAACAAACTTCATAGAGGGGAGTGATATTAGCGCACTCCATAAAAGGATGTGTTGTCAGCGTGCTTCATAAAGGGGAGTGATATCAGTGCGCTTCATAAAGTGGAATGATGTCAGTGAGCTTCATAAAGGGAAGTGATGTCATCATGCTCTATAAACGGGAGTGATGTCAGCGTGATCCATAAAGTGAAGTGATATCAGTGCACTTCATAACTGGGAGTGATGTCAGAGCACTTCATAAAGCAGAGTGGTGTCAGTGTGCTTGATAAAAGGTAGAGATGTCAGCGCACTCCTGGAATGGAAGATTTAAACCGTGTTTCTTACTTTTGCAGCCTTTGCTTCTGCAAGGCTAAAAACCTGCTTGTGTTTTAGAATCAGCAGACATAATCTAATTTACACCATGAGGCCCAGGATACATATTTAGTAGACACACCTAAATTCCACCATGGGGCCCAGGATGCAGTTGAATCAGAAGACATAATCTAATTTACACTATGGGACCCAGGGATGCATATGAATCAGTAGACATTATCGAATTTCCACCATGAGGCCCAGAGATGCAGTTGTCTTTTGTTGGTCGCAGATTGTCAGGAGACCTTGAAAATAATTAAATCATTTGTTCAAAGAGATAAGATCTGAAGTAAACAACTTTTGGGTAATATAAGCCATGGTCCCACTGCTGAAGTTTGAGACTCTCCAAGAGGTGGCAACATCTCTCAGCAAGAAGAAGAACGTCAAGATTCCAACCAACGTCCCGGTCCGGGGAGGTGGTAAAGCTGCTACCGGCGCCCAGACAACCTATTACAAGTGTGCAGTTGTCGCCTCGCTTTGGCAGTTGGGACCAGTCCAGGCATTGATAAGTATAATTGGGAAAGGCTTGCATGTTGTAGTGTGAATTCAGCTTTAGATTTAGTAAACTGAACTGCTCTCGGTGTGTGTGTGTCTATTTTCTTTCGGTAGCTCAAACACTGTGACCAATCTAAAATGAACAAAATGAGAGGTATAAGTTTACCCAAGACAATTGGCGCTGCGAGTAGGGTTGGTCTCAAGATGTTTCGCCGAAAGAAAGAGGTGATCCCTGAGCAGTTCTTGATTCCAGGATGGACTTCCAAAGACGATGGGTTTGGCATGTTGGCCAATACCCTGTCTTTGTTGGGACCACCCATTAGTTGGGATGAGAAGTTAGACCCATCAAGTGCACCTCTGGGAGAGCAGGTTGCCACTCTCCTTCAAGAAAGTAAATTTCCTGGTAAAAAGAGGACGCTAACGGACAGTTTTTGGCTGCTGGCCACAGCCTTACGCCACTCCGTTCAGAGTGAAGCAAAATTTGTTCAAAAAGAAGTAGAATCTCAGCACAAGAGAGAGCAATTAGAGGAGGAGCTAGAAGCATGCGACAACGCTGTTCCATGATGAGTGAGATTGTTCGCACCAGTCAGGACCGAGCCAAAGAATGGGAAGATAAGCATGTCCAAACGATCTGCAGTAATATTAAACTCCAGCAGCAGCTCTGTGCAGATAAAGAAAGGCATGGAGTAGAACCCGATCCACATCGTATTCATGCCATGATAAGGAATGGCGACGATCCTGATGTAATTGATGAATGGGATGGGAATATCTGGAATGATGACCATGGTAATAATGCAGATACTCCTCAGCATGTGCCTAACATATGCCCTCTCCACCTACTGTTCACGCCCGCTCCATAAGGCAGCAGACTTCCCAAACAGACGGAAGGGGGGATAATGTAAGGGTAGAGATTGAAGGGATAGATACCCCAATCTCCCAAGCGGACCCAGGGGAAAATACCCGAACCCCTGCTTATGCTCTATGGCCTACCCCCTTCATGGGACGGCCTAGGCCTCGTCCCGTACACTGGGCAAAGAACCCTGTGGGCCAAAGTGGGAGCAGAGGTCAAGAGCGGTCAATGATACATGACTTCTCTGTAAAAGAGCCTGGCTGCCATTGGAGATCAATATAGGCAAAAGGCAGGAGAAACTCTGGCAGCCTGGCTCCTGCGTGTTTCGGAGCAAGGAGGGGGTAATGTATATTTAACCCCTGAGGAATTGTTGGGATTAGGAACATTGACTACTGATATCCGGGTCACTGCTGAGCTGCGGGGTAGAGGAAGAGAGGTGGATTACTTACTTGCCACTCTAGGGGATGTCCTGCTACGAGTATACCCATCACCAGTAGATTGGGATTTACATTTACAGAAAAATTGGGGCACCCCAGAGGAGGGTATAGCAGTAATTTGTCAACAGGCCCTAGCCTCTGCCTTGTATGCAGGGCTTTTGAGGCTGTGGATACATGGGGGTAGCCCTGATGAAGAGAGTTTCATGGCCGGAATGCATACCAGATTGGTTCGTTCCGCCCAACCCACTGTACGGGGACTGGTTCTGTCCATAACTAGTCTGCTAATTGGGCACCCTGTGTCGGAGGCGGTGCACGCCTTATCTGGGCTTAGAGAATTAGAGTTGGGAAGTAAAATCCACTCACGTACAACCCAGGTTACATCAGACAAGCAGGATGAAAAGAGAGGGTCTGCTGCTAATAATGGACCGACAAGAAAGGCCCTTTTACTAACCTTGTTAAAGTTAGGCGTACCTAAAAGTGATATTGATGGGAAACCTACTGCAGTCCTTTATGCCCTTTATAAGAGAAAAGCAGGGGAACATTATCCCCAGCTGTTGAGTCTTCCTGGCCCAACTGTGCCTTCTGCTCCCACTGCTGCTCCTATTGAGCCAGCTGCTCTTGCTCCAGTTATCCGTGATGAGATACAACAAATGGTTAAAAAGGCTCTTATGGATAATAGTGGTATGTGGGCCTGGAAGCCCCCGAACCCTAATAAAGCATGAGGGTGTGGGCAGGGCCCCCGTGTCTACTCTATTGAGACACAGCGGATACAGGGGAACCCGTGGCCCTACATACCATTAATAATCCATTGGGGTGGCGGTAATGACCGCCAATATTTGGCATTGGTCGACACCGGTGCGGAGCACTTGGTGATTCCTGGTAACCCCGACCTCTGGACTGGACCAACATTTCGAATAGAGGGGATGGGAGGAGCGATCACCCTGGCGAAGGAAATAAAAGTCCGCGCCACGGTGGATGATGGCACTTCCCCTATATGGTTACATGCCCTGGTGGCTGCCACTGACGAGTGTATCCTGGGTATTAATATGTTGGCCGGTATGGCCCTTAATGCTAGCCAAGGGGGATTTGCATTGGGAATTTGGACTATTACTAAAAGACTAGTGGTGGGTCGGGCTAAGTGGGATCCTGTGATGGTGCCTCCCTCCCCGAAACCAGTATGCATTCCACAATATCGCCTCCCTGGGGGGCAGAAAGAGATTACTGCCCCCATCGATGCTTTGCAAGAAGAAGGGGTAGTGAGGCCCGCAACGTTACCCTTTAATAGTCCTGTTTGGCCACTCCAGAAGCCGGATGGCTCCTGGAGAATGACAGTTGATTATTGTTTCTTGGACAAACATGCCCCACCACTTGCTTCGGCAGTTCCGTACATTGTTACCCTTATTGAAAACATTGCTTCTCGGAACTCGGGAACATGGTATGCTGTCACTGATCTCGCTAACACCTTCTTCAGTATTCTTATAGCTGAGGTCTCACAGGATCAGTTCGCCTTTACCTGGAAGGGGCATCAATATACCTTCACACGCCTCCCTCAGGGCTATGTACACTCTCCCACTATTTGCCACAGCCTAATTGCCCATGATTTGGAGACGGTGCCAGTATCGCCTTCTCTCTCAATTCACCATTATATTGATGATGTGATGATCCAAGGGACCACGGAAGAGATGGTACAGAAAGCAGAACAAGAGGACGCCTGGTTTACTGATAGTAGCAGCCGGTGGGTGCAAGGAAAGCAGAAGTGGAAGGCGGTGGCTAACCATCCCAGGACAGGAACTTACTTATCGGAGGAGGGGGATGGTGGCTCCAGCTGACGTGGACATTACCCCTCCATAAATCTTCGTCCGCGAAGCCAAGCCAAAGAAGGATTTGTAACGTCGAGGATGTTCCGAGGGAGTTGCCCGTGGGGGACACGGCCCGATGTATCCACTAATATATCTGATATTGTTAAGCATGTTTCAAAATCTGTTCGTGAGTTTCAGTGTCTGGGTATTGTGGCCCACAAGGATAGTTTGAGCCTTGATTGGAATCCTTTTTCATGATTAAATGGTACATTTGGGGGATTGGACCACAATATTCTCTGATGGTTGCTCACATTATTGCTTATTTTTATGCTTATTATAGTTTTAGTTTCTCTTTTTCGCACCTTCTGTACTCAAATGCTTGTAAGGTCTTGTAAGTGACAGGCTGCGACTAAGGGGTGGAATGTAATGGAAGATTTAAACTGTGTTTCCTACTTTTGCAGCCTTTGCTTCTGCAAGGCTGAGAACCTGCTTGTGTTTTAGAATCAGCAGACATAATCTAATTTACACCATGAGGCCCAGGATGCATATTAGTAGACACACCTAAATTCCACCATGGGGCCCAGGATGCAGTGAATCAGAAGACAATCTAATTTACACTATGGGACCCAGGGATGCATATGAATCAGTAGACATTATCCAACTTCCACCATGAGGCCCAGAGATGCAGTTGTCTTTTGTTGGTCGCAGACTGTCAGGAGACCTTGAAAATAATTAAATCATTTGTTCAAAGAGATAAGATCTGAAGTAAACAACTTTTGGGTAATGTAAGCCATGGTCCCACTGCTGAAGTTTTAGACTCTCCAAGAGGTGGCAACATCTCTCAGCAAGAAGAAGAACTTCAAGATTCCAACCAATGTCCCGGTCCGGGGAGGTGATGAAGCTGCTACCGGTGCCCAGACAACCTACTACAAGTGTGCAGTCGTCGCCTCGCTTTGGTAGATGGGACCAATCCAAGCATTGATAAGTATAATTGGGAAGGGCTTGCATGTTGTAGTGTGAATTCAGCTTTAGATTTAGTAATAAAGACTTGTATAAACTGAACTGCTCTCGGTGTGTGTGTGTGTCTATTTTCTTTCGGTAGCTCAAACACTGTGACCAATCTAAAATGAACAAAATGAGAGGTATAAGTTTACCCAAGACAATAGTAAAGGAGATTGATGTCAGCACACTGCATAGTGTGGAGTGATATCAGTGCGCTTCATAAAGTGGAATGATGTCAGTGAGCTTCATAAAGGGAAGTGATGGCATCACGCTCTATAAATGGGAGTGATGTCAGCGTGATCTATAAAGTGAAGTGATGTCATAAAGGAGAGTGATGTCCTACTCCTGCTCCTATCTTCTATGTTTCTATGTTTCTAATAAAGTGGAGTGATGTCACCCTGCTTCATTAAGGGGAGTGATGGCAGCTCACTTCATAAAAGGGAATGATGTCAGCGCACTCCATAAAAGGCAGTGATGTCAATGCCTCATAAAAGTGAGTGATGTCGCACCTCATAAAGGGGAGTGATATCAGCGTCTCATAAAGGAGAGTGATGGAAGTACGCTCCATAAATGGGTGTGATGTCAGGCGGCCGCATAAAAGTGAGTGATGTCAGCGTCTCATAAAGGAGAGTGATGTCAGCGCACCTCATATAGGGGAGTAATGTCATCGCTCTCCATAACAGGGAGTGATGTCAGTGCCTCATAAAGGGGAGTGATGGCAGTGCTCTTCATAAATGGGAGTGATGGCAACGTGCTTCATAAAGGCGTGTGATGGCAGCACACCCCATAAAGGGGAATGTTTTCAGCGCACTTCATAAAGAGAAGTGATCTCAGCGCGCTCCATAAAGGGGCGTGATTTCAGCAAACTTCATAAAAGGGCGTGATGGCAGCGTGTCCCATAAAGGGGAGTGATTTCAGGGTGCCTCATAATGAGGAGTGAAGTTAGCACGCTGTAGAATCATTGTCTCTCTGGCAACATGCCAGCAGGGTAGCAATGTGCTTTGTCAACCCAGGCAAGTCTGCTAGCTCGGGCTTCTCTTGGGTGATGAAGGGGAGCCTGCACCATTCTTTGCTGTCCGCTCAGTCCGCCACACCTTGAACAAACCATTATGCCAACTGTTTCTTTCTGCATCCGGGGCAGAGGGAGCCAGATGAGATAAGTGTGAAATGGAAGACATATGGATGTGCGCCAAGTTGATGGGAGAACAGGGGAAGCCATATTTCTTAAAGAAGGAGGAGATCTTGGGACGTTCTGGAATGGGTGCTTGGTCCAGATGAGATAAAGACAGAGGAGCTTAGATAAGCAGAGCAAGAGGAGGCATAGTCGAGGTAACTGTGGGGGTTGATCAGTTTGTTGAAAATAACTGTGGAGAGTTTGTCTCCAGTGATGGAGACACAGAGATCAAGAAAGGAGAGAATATTGCCAGAGATGGACCAAGCAAATGTCAGTGAAACACGGTAGTCTGCAGACGCTGTGATTGGAACAAAATTATAGAAATACTGGAGGAACTCAGCAGGTCTGACAATATCAATAGCAGGTAATGGCTTTCAGGCCTGAGCTCTCCCTCCAGGTGTCAGCAAAATGCAGGCAAGGGCCAAAATTAAAAACCGGTGGAAAATAAAGAATGATGGGGGGGGGGGGGGGTTGTGGTATACAGAACATCGGACACATATGGATATAATCAGAGGACAAGCGATAGGTAAGGTGAGAACTGATCGGAGTAAAGAGGGTGGTTTTTGGCTCTGTGAAAGGAGAGGGTAAAGGGAAGAGAAAGAGAGAGAGAGAGAGAGAGAGAGAGAGAATGAGACATATGGAGAGTTGGGGAGTCAGGGCTAACAAACTGAAGAAGTCGATGTTTATGCCATCCATCTGGAATATGAAGTGCTGTTCCTCCACTTCGTGAGAGAGATAAGCAGGCAGATTTTGAAACATGCAAAAATAAGAGGGTCATTGTTATGAAAGATCTCAACTTCCTCAATATTGACTGGCACCTCCTTCATGCAAAATATTCTGAAAGGGCAGAATTTATCAGGTGTATCAGTATTCCTGACACAGTATGTAGACTAGAGGAGAGAGCCTTTTCTGGACAGATCCATGCACCATAGAACACCACAGCACTTTTCTCCCATTTGGAATGTGCTGAAATGTTGTTGAGCCTCATCCCAATGACTGACATCCTCCATACCCTCCCCATCCAGATGTTTCTTCGTCAGAATTGAGCCTGCATTCATTGCTTTAGATGACAGTTTGTTCACACTCTCACTACTCTCTGTGTGAAGTTCCCCCTAAACATCTCACTTTTCCCCCTTAACCCATGTTACAGTGTTACTCCATCAATACTGCTCATAATTTTATAACTATTAAATCTCCCCTCATTCTCTGACACTCTAGAATAAATCCTGACAACATACTTTTCTGCACTCTTTTAAACATTGATTTCCTTCCTTAGGTGACCAAATAAGACCTTAAGACATAGGAGCAGAAATAGGCTATTCAGCCCATCGAGTCTGCCCCGCCATTTAATCACAAGCGGATCCATTTTCCCACTCAGCCCACTCCCCGGCCTTCTCCTTATAACCTTTGATGCCCTGGCTAATCAAGAAATTATCAAATTCTGTCTTAATACATCAAGGAGCCCAAAACTGCTCTCAATACAATGAGGACTCACTAGTGCACTATAAAGCCTCAACATCACATCCCTTCTCTTGTATACTATTCCTCTTGAAATGAATGCCAGCTTTGCAATTACCTTCTTCACCACTGACTCACCCTACAAGTTGACCTTCAGGCTATCCTGCACCAAGGCTCCCAGGTTCCTTTGCATCTGGGTATTTTCAATGTTTTTCCCCCATTTAAAAAGTAGTTGGGGGCATAGCGTGATGGTGAGAGTGAAGGACGTGGGAAAGTGTCTCCCCTGGGAGAATTAATAGCTGAACAAAAAAAGTTTTCTAAAAAATGTTTGTTAGTTACAAGTCTTGCCTGCACAGTTTTAACTACAGCTGTGAGAAGGGGAAAGCCTCCTACAACCAGAACAGAAGTCACAAGATTTGAAAAAAAGTTGGGCCTAACTCGACGTTGGAGCCCCAGGCTGGATTTTTTCCTCCTCCTCAGGTGATGAGAGTGACGGAAGCAAGAGTTTATGACCCCGGTGCCACCTCTTTGGGGAACCGAAGGAGATGGCACCGGCATCCCGAAGAAGACTGTGAAACTCCAAAATTTACAAGATCAAGCATACATGCTTGACAGATCATGCGTGCACAGAACGGATGGACCTAAATTGCAGTGGGAAACTGATAAATCAGCTCTCATTAGCGTTGAACTACAAGACCAGTCAGAGGCAGAGCAAGAAGCACTTTTTCATCTGTCAGTGCAGGAAGAAAAAGATCAAAGAAAACAACTGGAGGAGGAGGCAGAAGAACAATACCAAGCGGTTCAACTGCAGGAAATTACCTGAAGTTAAATGGCAAGGTACAGGCATGAATCAACTGCAAGAGACAATAAGTCAGAAAACAGATTTACAGTTCGGTTCTATTAGATGTGATGTGAATACTCAATTTGAATTTGTTAAAGGAGAAATGTAGATAATTAAGGAGAAGATGAAGAGATATGCCAGAGTGGATGATAAAGTTAAAATGCAAGTTCAGAAAGTTGAAGAAAATTTACAAGAATATCTTGATGAAATGGATCCGTGTAAAGATGTGGTCAATAAGCTGGAAGATTCAGTTATGGCGTGGAGGGTTGAGAAAAAAGAACTTTTACAGAAAATTAATACCTTAGAGAATCATAGTTAAAGAAATAATATGAAAGTTGTTGGATTGCCAGAAGGTTTCAAAGTTGCTAATGCAGTGAATTTTTTTCAAAAATGGGTCCCAGAGATTTTAGAACCTGAAAATTTTCCAAATGGACTCGAATTGGATAGAGCACATAGAGAGCTTCGAAAGAAACCATTACCGCACTCAGTTTTGATCAGATGTTTTGTTATCTAGATAAGGAGACTATTTTGGGAGAAGCAGTTCAAAAAGCTCATCAATTTCAAGGTCCTTTGGTAGTGGCTGATAAAAAAGTATTCTTTTATGCAGATCATAGAGTGAATGTAGTGAAAAGAAGAAATTAATTTAATCCTGCAAAATCTGTGCTTTGGAAGAAGGAAGATGTTATCTTTTTGCCACCTAGGGAAACAATCAGGAAAATTTATTCAACAGTGAAATGGAAGTTTTGGATTTTGCGAATTCTCTTCCAAATAATATGGATAAACAAGTTGATTTATTAACAGCAGATATATCATAAATTGAGAAGATGCAAATGTCAGATAAGAAGATGTTGCAGCAGGAAATTGTTGGGCTTGATGATGATAAACAAGTTAACATTATAGCAAATAGTAAAACTTTGAATTTTTTAAGTTATTATGTTAATTGGCTTAATAATCCAAAAAAAAGGAAAAAAATAGTCTTCCCTTTTATTATTTATACCAAGGTGCAAGAGCGTCCACTTTCCGATATTATATTTCATTTGCCACTTCTCTGCCCATTCTCCTAATCTGTCTAAGCTCTTCTGCAGCCTCCGTTTCATCAACACCACCTGCTCCTCCACCTACCTTCGTATCCTTTGCAAATTTGACCACAAAACCATTCATTCCATCATCAAATCATTGATATGAACGTAAAAAAAAATGGCCCAACACCGACCCCTGTGGAACACCAGCAGCAATTGGCAGCCAATCAGAATGTGATTCTTGTATTCCAACTCTGCTTCCTGCCAGTCAGCCAAAGCTCCACCCACACCAGTATGTTTCCTGTTCTACCACGGGCTCTTATAGCTATGGGAGCGAACATGCGCACACAATGTCATAGAAGGAGCTACATGAAACGTCCAGACTAGGTGTGATATGGTGTAGGTGCAATGTTCAGGCCATCTGTACTGGTTGCAATGTCCAAATGGGCTGCCTTCAGGTGGTCTACCGTGAAAAGTTTCTCCCTCCCCCCAACGTCGAGAGTGAACATTCTGCGTGACCGGTGGAGGACCTTGTACGGACCCTCGTACGGGTGCTGTAGCAGTGCCACCTGCAATCCTCTCCAGATGAACACAAACTGGGCAGAGTCCAGTTCTTTGGGGCGATGGACAGGTCGGGTGCCACGGCGTGATGTGGGTGGGGAGCCAGGGAGGCCAGTCTTGCAGAGATTTACTAGCAGGTTCGTGTCCTCGTGTGCAGTGTCAGGTTGTGGGCCGAAGAACTCGTCGGACAGGGAGAGTGGTGCACAGTATACCAGTTCCACTGCCGAGGCTTGCAGGTCTTCCTTGGGAGCCATCCTGATCCTGAGGAGGACCCAGGGTAGTTCATCCACCCAGAGGGCCGGGTTAGTCTAGCCACGAGTGTGGACTTCAGGTGCTGATGAAACTTCTCCATCAACCCATTGGACGGAGGGTGGTAGGCCTTGGTGTGGTGGAGTTTGACCCCCAGGAGTTTCACCATCTGCGCCCAAAGTGCAGAAGTGAACTGGACACTCCTTTCACTGGTGATGTGTGCTGAGACCTCGAATCGGACAATCAAGTGACTGACCAGGGTCCTGGTGCTCGTCTCCACAGAGGCTTCTCTGATGGGGAGAGCCTCGGGCCATCTCGTGGTTTAATCCACCACTGTAAAGAGGTAACGTGACTGTCTGGACACCGACAACAGACTGACGACATCAACGTGGATGTGCTGGAACCTCCGCGCTGACAAGATTGGAACCTGCGTGTGCCGGTGAACCTTGGAGGTTTTGCACCTGGTGCAGTTCCAAATTCTGCTACCTCTTTCTTAAGCCTGTGCGACACAAAGTGATCCGCGACCATCCGCACGGTTGTCTTCACCGCGGGGTGAACGCGGTCATGGATCAAGCTGAAGACTCTCGCCCTCCAGTGCAGTGGGACTACTTTTTTGATTTTTGATTGGGGAAAAGCTAGATTTGAGGAGATGCGAAAGGACTTGCAGGGTGTGCATTGGGACAATTTGTTTTATGGGCAGGATGTAGTAGAGAGATGGAAGTCTTTTAAAGATCAGATTTTGAGAGTGCAAAAGCTTTATGTTCCTGTTAGGTTAAAAGGAAGGGCAAAAGGTTTGAGAGAGCCGTGGTTTTCAAGGAATATTGGAAACTTGGTTCGAAGAAAAAGGGAGGCGTACATTAGATATAAGAAGCATGGAGTTAAGGAGATGTTTGAAAGATACATTGAATGTAAGAGGAATCTTAAGAGAGGAATTAGGAAAGCTAAAAGAAGGTACGAGAAAACTATGGCAAGCAGGGTGAAAACTAATCCAAAAGAGTTCAACAAATATGTTAATGGTAAGAGGAAAGCTAGAGACAAAATTGGTCCCTTAGAAAATCAGAGCGGAAAACTGTGTGTGGAGCCTAGAGAAATGGGGAAGATATTGAACAGTTTCTTTTCTTCGGTATTCACTAAGGAGAAGGATATTGGGAGATGTGAGATAAAAAAGCAAATTGGGTAAATATGGGGAATATAGAGATTACAAAAGGTGTAGTTTTAAGGCTTTTGAAGAATATAAAGGTGGATAAGTCTCCGGGACCAGACGGGATCTTCCCCAGGACATTGAGAGAAGTGAAGGAGGAAAAATCAGAGGCTCTGGCGGTAATTTTCCAAATGTCATTAGATATGGGGATAGTGCCGGAGGATTGGCACATTGCGCATGTGGTTCCGTTATTTAAAAAGGGTTCAAGGAGGAAGCCTGGCAACTATCGGCCTGTAAGTTTGACGTCTGTGGTAGGTAAATTAATGGAGAAAATTGTTAGAGATAGTACTTATAAACATCTGGATAGACAGGGTCTGATCAGGAGCACTCAACATGGATTTGTGGGAGGAAGGTCATGTTTGACCAATCTGATTGAATTTTTTGAAGAGGTGACTAGGATTGTGGATGAGGGTAGTGCAGTGGATGTTGTCTATATGGACTTCAGTAAGGCCTTAGATAAGGTACCACATGGAAGGTTAGTTAGGAAGGTGCAGTCTTTAGGTATAAATTTTAAGATAGTCAAATGGATTGAACATTGGCTGAAAGGGAGAGGCCAGAGAGTGGTAGGGGATAATTGTCTGTCAGGTTGGAGGCCGGTGACCAGTGGTGTGCCTCAAGGATCTGTATTGGGCCCATTGTTGTTCGTTATATACATTAATGATCTAGATGATGGGGTGGTGAATTGGATTAGTAAATATGCAGACGATACTAAGATAGGTGGAATAATGGATAATGAAGAAGGTTTTCAAGGATTGCAGAGGGATTTGGGCTGCTTAGAAAAGTGGGCTGAAAAATGGCAGATGGAATTTAATGCTGATAAGTGTGAGGTGCTTCATTTTGGTAAGAAGAATCAGAACAGGACATACGTGGTAAATGGGAGAGCATTGAGGAATACAGAAGAGCAGAAAGATTTAGGAGTAACGGTACATCGTTCCCTGAAGGTAGAAACTCACATGAATAGGGTGGTGAAGAAGGCTTTTAGTATGCTGGCCTTTATCAATCATTGCATGGAATATAGGAGTTGGGAGGTGATGTTGAGATTGTATAAGACGTTGGTGCGGCCTAATTTGGAGTTCTGTGTGCAGTTCTGGTTGCCTAATTAGAGGAAGGATATAAACAGAGTGGAGAGAGTGCAGCGAAGGTTTACCAGAATGTTACCTGGGTTTAAGCATCTAGAGTATAGGGAGAGATTGGACAGATTAGGTCTTTATTCTTTGGAGCGTAGAAGGTTGAGAGGGGATTTGATAGAAGTATTTAAGATTATGAAATGGATAGACAGAGTGGATGTGGATAGACTATTTCCGTTAAGAGGACGAAAGATTAAAACAAGAGGACATGAGTTAAGAATTAAGGGGCAGAGGTTTAGAGGTAACATGAGGGGGAACTTCTTTACTCAGAGAGTGGTAGCCGTGTGGAATGATCTTCCGGGAGAAATAGTGGCGGCGGAGTCAATTGTATTATTTAAGAAAAGGTTGGACAGGTATATGGATGAGAAGAAGATGGAGGGTTATGGGCATTGTGCAGGGAGGTGGGACTAGAAAGGGGTGTTTGGTTCAGTGCGGACTAGAAGGGCCTAATGGCCTGTTTCCGTGCTGTAATTGTTATGTTATGTTATGTTATGTTACTATACGCGCCATACCTGTTGAAACATCGCAGATCAGCGTGTCCAGGCTGTTGGGTAACTGGACGTCCTTGAGGTCAAGGCCCGAGATGGCAGTCCGGAGGCCTTGTGTCTCTGCGTCGGTTCGCTGGGCCTGGGACAGTTGTGTATAGTCCAGGCCAGGGGCAAGGGTGTTGATGGTCAGGCGCGAAAGTGCATCTGCTACCACATTGTCCTTGCACAATGGTGAACTCTGACATGTAAGAGAGGTGGCGCTGTTGCCTGGCTGACCACGGGTCTTTGGCCATCACCAGTGCCTGGGTGAGGGGCTTGTGGTAGGTGAAGGATCTGCCCTCCAGGAAGTAGTGCAAATGGTGGATGGCCAAGTACAGCACCAGGAGCTCCAGGTCGAAGTTGCTGTATTTGAGCTCTTGCAGGTACAGCTGCTTACTGAAAAAGGCCAGCAGGCACCAATGTCTGTCAAGCCATTGCTCCGGAATTCCTCCGACTGCCATGGCTGAAGCATCCATGGAGAGCGCCGTGTGCACCTCCGGATGTGGGTGCACCAGTAGCATCACGCTGGCAAAGGCCTCCTTCGTCGCCCCAAAAGCCTTGTCCGCCTCTTCCGACCAGGATAAAGTCTTTTCCTTGGCGGCAATCAGCGCAAACAGTGGGCGTATAGAACGGGCAGCCCCGGGGATGAATCGATGGTAAAAGTTCAACATCCCCACGAACTCCTGCAGGCCTTTAAGGGTGGAAGGTTTGGGGAAACATTGAAAGGCCGCCACCTTTTCTGGCACTGGACCAGGCCTGGCTGCTGAGATGGTGTGCCCCAGGCACTGCAGTGACTGCTTGCTGAACTGGCATTTGGCCGCATTGACCGTGAGGCCAATATCCACCAACCGGGCAAACAGGGTGTGGAGATGGGCCTTGTGCTCCTCGCGGTTGTGACTGGTGATCAGGATATCATCTAGGTAGATGAACACAAAGTCCAAGTCCTTTCCCACTGTGTCCATGAGGCGCTGAAATGTCTGAGCCATGTTCTTTAATCCAAAAGGCATACGGAGGAATTCAAAAAGGCCAAACGGGGTGCTGATGGCCGTCTTTCCCACATCGTCGGGGTGCACTGGGATCTGGTGATATCCCCACACGAGGTCAACTTTGGAAAAGACTTGGGCGCTGTGGAGGTTGGCTGAGAAGTCCTGTATGTGGGGGATCAAGTACCTGTCGGGAGTTGTTGCATCGTTCAGCTATCGGTTGTCTCCACAGGGTCTCCAGCCCCAAGACAATATGGGGACCCTGTTGAGCAGTGATGCTCAGGCACTGTCCGAGCGCTAATCCCCAGCTCTTGCAGCCTGGCAAATTCCTCCTTCGCCTGTTGCAGCTTTTCGGGTGACAGCCGTCTGGGTCGGGCGTGCAGCAGGGTGGGGGGGGGGGGGCGGGGCTTGTGTGATGATGTGGTGGAACACTCCATGCAGGGGTAAGGCGGCATTAAATTGTGGCTCCAAGATGGCGGGGAACTCATGGGGTATGTCAGAGTACTCGACTCTGGTGGCGGCAACAGCGGCGATTTCTGGCTTGCAGGCATCTACAGTGTCCAATCACATGGAGTGGAACGTATGGGCATTGACCAGCCTCTTGCCCTTCATATCAACCAGCAAGTCGTGAGCTCTCAGGAAGTCAGCCCCCCAACAGCGTGGTGCCCACCAAGGCCAGCATGAACCTGGAGTGAAATTTTTCCTTGCCAATCTGGATCTGCACCCTGCAGGTGCTGTAGGTCTTGATGGTAGAACCATTGGCTGCCCACAGGGTTGCACCGTGAGATCAGGTGCAAGTCTCTAGGGCTGTGGGAGGTAGGACACTTAACTCGGCCCCTATGTCCACCAGGAAATGCCGGCCGGTGGATTTGTCCATGACATGAAGGAGGCTGTTCACATGGCCAGCTGTCACAGGGTTGCAGGGTTGTTGGCACTTAAGGGCTTGCACTCCCCAGCTCTGGTGATAAAAGCACCAGGCTGAATGGCTCTCTCTGGCTTGTGCTTGGGGGCGGCTTGAGGTCGGCTGGTTCCCAGTCGTGCAACCTGGTTGAGGGCTGCCTTGTTCTCCCTTTTTGTGCGCCAGAGGGCATCCACCTGGGGCCATGGCTTTACGAGGGTCCGCAAAATCCTCATCAGTCACAAGTAGCTGGATATCCTCCGGCATCTGCTCGAGGAAAATTTGGCAGAAGAGGAAACAGGGCTTATGATCCTCCACCAGGGCCAGCATTTCATCCATCAGTGCTGAGGGGCTGCAGTCCCCAAGCCTGTCCAGGTGCAGGAGCCTGGAAGCCCGTTGCTGGGGAATGAGGCCAAATGTCCTGAGAAGCAAATTCTTGAAGGCAGTATATTTACCCTCAGCCAGTGGGTGATGGATGAGGTCATCCACTCTAGCTGCTGCGTCTTGATCCAATGTGCTCACGACATGGTAAAACACTGTGGCATCCACTGAGATGTTTCGGAGCCAGAATTGTGCTTCCGCCTGCCCAAACCACATCCACGGGCAATGGATTCAAAAGGGGGGAAGTTTAATCGCTACGGCGTTAATCTCTGCCAAATCCATGTTTCAGAGTCCAGAAAAACGTCTGGGCTCGTCGGGGTCACCAATGTGGTGCTGGGTGTA
This sequence comes from Narcine bancroftii, assembly GCF_036971445.1. Classification (NCBI taxonomy): domain Eukaryota; kingdom Metazoa; phylum Chordata; class Chondrichthyes; order Torpediniformes; family Narcinidae; genus Narcine; species Narcine bancroftii. Next base: position 59,933,851 of record NC_091477.1, read on the forward strand.
GCTGAAGAAAGCACAGCCACCACGTTGAGGGTCATTAACGACTGTGTTTATTTTAATTTGATGCATGTCCCTTTAAGGGCAGCATTGGTTCAGTCACCACATGTGTGGTGATGTCATAATCACTGCCTGTGGTGCACGCTGAGTGGGAGATTTAAGTGAGGAAGAACCCCCGATGGCGCCATCTTCCCAGGGGTACCCCGCCACATGGCATTACATGCACAGCCAATTCACCCTGACAGAGTGCCCGCCACATTATCTAATTTTATCCAATCTTAAACAGGACATAACATCATGTAACCACTGGTCATGAGTAGGTGAAGGTCATCTTTCCATTTCATTAAAATTGCTCACTCAGCTTTCAATGAGGTAAAAGCTAAAATTCTTTCATAGGTTGAAGTCAAAAGTAGATCCTCTTCTCGAGATAAACAAAACAAAGCAATGAGAGAGCATGGTTCTAATTTGATCTTTAAATCTTTGATAAAGTCTGAAAAATATCTTACCAAAATTTTTATAAATTAGGACACTCCCAAAATATATGAATCAATGTGTGTAATGGAACATTTAAACCGTGTTTCTTAATTTTGCAGCCAAGGCTGAGAACCTGCTTGTTGCATATGAATTAGTAGACAACATCGAAGTACTCGAGATGGCAGAGGCCGACAGCATCGAATCCACGCTGCTGAAGATCAAACTGCGCTGGGTAGGTCACGTCTCCAGAATGGAGGACCATCGCGTTCCCAAGATCGTGTTATATGGCGAGCTCTCCACTGGCCACCGATATAGAGGTGCACCAAAGAAGAGGTACAAGGACTGCCTAACAAAAGCTCTTGGTGCCTGCCACATTGACCACCGCCAGTGGGCTGATATCACCACAAACCGTGCATCTTGGCATCTCACAGTTCGGCGGGCAGCAACCTCCTTTGAAGAAGACCACAGAGCCTACCTCACTGTCAAAAGACAAAGGAGGAAAAACCCAACACCCAACCCCAACCAACCAATTTTACCTTGCAACCGCTGCAACCGTGTCTGCCTGTCCCGCATCGGACTTGTCAGCCACAAACGAGCCTGCAGCTGACGTGGACACCATAAATCTTCGTCCGTGAAGCCAAGCCAAAGAAAAGAAAGTAGACATTATCCAACTTCCACCATGAGGCCCAGAGATGCAGTTGTCTTTTGTTGGTCGCAGACTGTCAGGAGACCTTGAAAATAATTAAATAATTTGTTCAAAGAGATAAGATCTGAAGTAAACAACTTTTGGGTAATATAAGCCATGGTCCCACTGCTGAAGTTTGAGGTGGCAACAACGCTCAGCAAGAAGAAGAACTTCAAGATTTCAAATCGACGTCCCGGTCCAGGGAGGTGGAGAAGCTGCTACCGGTGCCAAGACAACCTACTACAAGTGTGCAGTCGTCGCCTCGCTTTGGCAGTTGGGACCAGTCCAGGCATTGATAAGTATAATTGGGAAGGGCTTGCATATTGTAGTGTGAATTCAGCTTTAGATTTAGTAATAAAGACTTGTATAAACTGAACTGCTCTCGGTGTGTGTGTCTATTTTCTTTCGGTAGCTTGAACAATGACCAATCTAAAACGAACAAAGTGAGAGGTACAAGTTTACCCAAGACAATGTGACTTCAAAGATTTTACACTTATCGCATAGTGGATCAACATCTGGGTAAAAACAAGATCATTTGACTTTGAACATATGTATTCGATGAACCACCTTAAAATGTAACAAACAATGTCATGCACAAAATGAGGATTCATCAATCAAGTTAAGAGTGAAAAACCAGTCTTGGTCTAAAAATGGTATATTAACAATATAACCACTTACAGCACAGAACAGGCCAGTTCGGCCCTACTAGTCCATGCCGTAACAAATTCCAACCCTCCTAGTCCCACTGACCAGCACCCGGTCCATACCCCTCCAGTCCTCTCCTATCCATGTAACTATCCAGTCTTTCCTTAAATGTAACCAATGATCCCGCCTCGACCACGTCTGTCGGAAGCTCATTTCACATCCCCACTACCCTTTGCGTAAAGAAATTTCCCCTCATGTTCCCCTTATAATTTTCCCCTTCAATCGTAAACCATGCCCTCTAGTTTGAATCTCCCCCACTCTTAATTGAAAAAGCCTATCCACGTTTACTCTGTCTGTCCCTTTTAAAATCTTAAACACCTCTATCAAGTCTTCTACACTCCAGAGAAAAAAGCCCCAGTCTGCACAATCTTTCCCTGTAACTCAAACCTTGAAATCCTGTCAACATTCTCGTGAACCTTCTCTGCACTCTCTCTATTTTGTTTATATCTTTCCTATAATTTGGTGACCAAAACTGTACACAGTACTCCAAATTTGGCCTCACCAATGCCTTGTACAATTTCATCATAACCTCCCTACTCTTGAATTCAATACTCCGATTTATGAAGGCCAACATTCCAAATGCCTTCTTCACCACACCATCTACCTGAGTATCAGCCTTGAGGGTACTATTTACCACAACTCCTAAATCCCTTTGTTGCTCTGCACATCTCAATAGCCTACCATTTAATGCATATGACCTATTTAGATTTGCCTTTCCAAAATGTAACACCTCACACTTATCTGTATTAAATTCCATCAGCCATTTCTCAGCCCACACCTCCAGCCTTCCTAAATCACCTTTTAATCTATGGTAATCTTCCTCACAGTCCACAACACCACCAATCTTTGTATCATCCGCAAACTTGCTTATCCAATTCTCCACCCCTACTTCCAGATTGTTAATATATATAACAAACAATAGTGGACCCAGGACCGATCCCTGAGGAACTCCACTAGTCACCGGCCTCCAATTGGACAAACAATTTTCTACCACTACTCTCTGACACCTCCCATCCAACCATTGCTGAATCCATTTCACTACCTCCTCATTTATACCTAACCTCCTGTGGGGAACTTTGTCAAAAGCTTTATTAAAGTCTAAATAGACAACATCCACAGCTTTCCCTTTATCAACCTTTTTTGTAACTCCTCGAAAAACTCAATCAGGTTTGTCAAGAATGATCTACCCCTGACAAAACCATGCTGATTACTCCCTAGCAATCCCTGTTTTTTTGTTTAAAGATAATTAAAAGCAACTTTAGTTTAAGTAACCATTTGTCTTGGTGAATTTCTATAGCTGCTGGGTTTTGGGGGCCTCTGGATCCATAACAATACATAGCTGAAATAACCGGGGTCAAACTTGTAACTTGCATTTAACATACATATTGTAACATACATTTGTAACTTGCCAACTTGGTTACCTAGTGTTGCGTGTAACTGTCCAGCTTCGGCTTCATCAGGGTGTGAATCAATGGGTGCATTGTTCAGCCTTATCCAGTAGTTGACTGAGTTTTCTCTGTGCTTGGGCAGAGAAGCATAAAAGTCTGCAAGAGGAAGACCTGAGGGAGCATCACTGAAATAGTGGAGGAGAACATTCAGGTTTCTGTTTAACATCAAGCAAAGATGTCCCTGGCCTTGCCTATGAAATGGCTTACCATTTCTTCCACTTGGTCATACACAGGAATCTCTTCCTTTCTGACATGGGTTTCAGTCATGTCGATCCATGGTACTTCTGAATGTCTGGAGTTTTTTTTAATTAGATTTAACATGGACGGTCACATGTGGACGGTTATGTCTGTCAACATCACCTGTGTGGTCTGGGTGGTGGAGGTGGTTTGGTGGTCACTATTCCTCTTTATAACACCAGCTGACATCAGTTTTGAAACAAGGGATTCACCAATTTGAGCACCTAACTGCCCAACCATGTCTGTGAGTTGAAGAATGACATCAACATCTCTGCCAGTGTGTGGATCCTGCCTCACAAACCCAGTAATAGGAGTACAGCCTGGGCTCTGACCTAACCCTGTATCTACACAACTATCAGGTATCCACTTAGGATGTCCCTCATCCCTACTGTCAGCAATATCACTGAGCCAAATACCCTGACCTTTTTGCCACCTCGGACTAACATCCATTGTTATTGTAGCAGCTGCTTTCAACAATTAAATGTACCTGCACTGTGTATATTTATACAGAAAATATGGAGTAGAAAGGCAACTTAATGTGAAGAATGAAAATTATAGATACAACTGAAATTGGAAGTCATCAAGTCGCTGAGGATAAACAATTTAAAGCACTGTGCCCTAATCCAGTCTTTTATAAACCTGACCACACAATAATCTTGAAATGTAGATTTGGAAAGAAACACAGCATCCACGGCGATGAGCATCAAGTTGGTCTGAATATCCACAGGGTCACAGCACCAGTGTAACAGGCATAGAAAGAGAGAACTGTTTTCCAGCATCTATTTGCACCTGCATTTGTAGACGACTTTCTTCCTGTTCCTCTGGTCCTAAGCATGTACAATTACAGAATTTACACTAAGAAATCTCTGTGATGCTATATTGGTCACGTGACCTTCCATAACACAGTGGTGCCAAAAAAAGTTAAATGAAAACATCCACAAAACTTACATTAATGGTCAAAACAATACAAAACCAGCTGTACATGGTAATAATATTAACCATGAACAATATGCATTAAGACTGACAACGGAGACAGTTCATTTTCCAAAGAAACCTGCATTTTCCCCACAACTTACCCTCAGCAATGCAGAACGTCACTGAAGAGCAGGAGAGGAGGTACAGAAGATGTGTGCATAGCAAAGTCGTTTCCACAGGAAATATTAATAAAATAGCATTAAATAAAAATACCTCATTAAGAAAAAAATCATAAATACAAAATCATTAAATGATAAATAAAATTTCGAAATACAAGTTAGGAATAAGAATTAATTAAGTGTAGTGGCTACTTCGGTAGAGCTACTAAAGCACAAAAACCAGGTTAGTCAACACAAGTCTGATTTATTCAGACTTTACAAGCTTCTTTTATATATCGCATGTCCTGGGCTCCACGGGACAAGGTGGGACATCACTACGAGTTTACTGCCGGTCCCTGGAAGGGATGGATCCAGCTGCAGCTACTTACAAACTGAGTTCAGGAATTAAAGCTGAACCTGGCTGAACTCCGGCAGAGTGGGATAACGTATAGGAAGACAGTCACAGCCAAAATGCACGAGGAAGGTAACTGGGTGACTGTTATGAGAAAAGGCAAAGATTGCAAAGCACCCGTGGCCATTCCCCTCAAGGATATGTATACTGTTCTGGATACTGTTCGGGATGACAGTCTACCAGGGACAAGTCATAGTGAACAGGCCTCTGTCACAGAAGGAGAGAAGAGGAGAGCTATAGTGATTGGGACTTCAATAGTTAGGTAAATAGATCGAAAGTTCTGTGAACAAGATCAAGACAAGATCAAAATGGGGATCATGACTCTTGAGCCAAATCCTTCAATTTATGAAGGCCAGCATACCACATGCCTTTTAACTACCTTATCAATCTGCATGGTACCCTGAGGAATTCATAGACCTGGGCCTCAAGATCTCTTTTCCCCCACGGCTTAAATTAAGCCTCGTGAATGTCTCGCACCTTCCGGCAAAAAACTCAGAAAATCAATGTGCCATTCCTTGGCACGCAGTACCGCTCACGTGCGGTCCATTAGGTGAGTATTCAGCTGTCCGTATTATGGTTCTGCATGCCCACAGAACCACACCGGCGACGGTTCGCGATACTGCATTGTGCGCCCACTTGGTCCATTAAACAGCTGCTACAAAAGTGGGGTGACCAGAACTGCGCACAATATTCCAATGGGAGCCTAACCAACAACCTGCATAGTTTTAATGGGATGTTCCTGCACTTGACCCTCCTTAATCACCTTGCAAAAGACCTTCCTTGTCTTCTCGGGAATAGGAAAACCTTTAAAAAGTAGGGGAGTGTGGAAGTCAACCCCTGTTGAAATGAAATCAGAATAGAACCACAGCAAAATATCACTTTAAAGCATACAGATCTTTATTTCAGTAATAGTCAATTCATATACAGGAGTGAGTAAGGCTAATCAAGAGAGGTCCATTTCTGACACCTGTCTGAAGCCTTTAGCTCCAAGGATACAGAGATTTCATTCTATATTTATACAATTTAAAATAGATAAGGGGTAGAAGTGACCCCCATCTTTGGATTAGATCATTTTATCACAAAAAATCATGTTCTCAGCTGTTTTCTGGTTTTATCTTACAGAAAAGAATGGTATGTGTTTTTGTCAACATTATCTTGAAGGATACAATTTTAATATTAATACCAGTCATTTATTATCTCTGTTTTCTGCAGAGTTTGCAAAATGAGTTCAGACATTTTATGGCACACTACGTGATTCAGCCATTTTGTAATTATAAGCTGCCTTCTAATAGTAAAAGCTTTAAGCACTAAGATATAAACCATACTTCCACAGGAGAGGTAGGTGCTCTTTTTCATCCCGTTGGAAATTGCGGGAGTGGGCTGTAGAAAAAGCAACATGAGAGGAAGGTGCTCATTTCAATCCCTGTTATATACTGAGGAAAACTGAGGAAAACTGGGACTATTTTATGTTAGAGCATGAACACAAACACTGTAAAACCACATCAAACTTGAGAGTGGTGCATGCACGATGAGAGATCTTGTATCTATATGTGAAGCAGTAGCCTGATGTGAGATAAGAAATGTGCTGTAAACTTACAAGCCTTTTTAGTGTTTATTAAGACTTCAGATGGTACAACCCAGGCACAACATGGTGGCAGAGGTGGGATCGATAGAAACCCACACCATAGAGAAAAAATTGAATTAAACACAGAGAGAAGGAAACAAAGAAAAAAACAACATTATCTGATGACAAGGACTGGAGAAGAAAACAGCAGCAGCTCTGTGGTGCGCTGAGGTAGCAGCAAGCAAGCCCAACTCAAAAGCTTTATTCCAGTAAAAGTCTGAACACCAGTTCATGCCTTGTTGTCTCTCCGTGTGACTGGCTCAGGAGGGACCGGCTCAGGTCTATATTCGGGTCGGCTGATTGACAGCCAGCCAGGTGGAGTCAGCCCCTCCGGTGGTCTTCCTGCAGGTACAGAGATCACCCCCTGCAGTCGGTGGTCATATCACCACACAAACATTACCAGAACTCTTCACAGGGTAGCATGTTCATGTTCAAGAGCCAGTGATAAAAACCTGGAGTCCAGCAAAGATTGTTAAAAAAGCTGAGATGCCAAGGTCATGCATCATGGAGACAGAATCTGGCAGGTAGCTGAGACGAAACAAGACCCACATTCACCCAACACCAAATCTGACACAAAAAGCACCAAAAGCATCAGCAGCTTCTGTAATTTCAACAACTTGTGAGGGAACGCGAGGTGAAACCACGACCAACAACACCCGTAACGACTGCACAGCGTGCAGCAGGAGAACCGCAGAACCAGACAGTCGCTACCAGGTCTACATGGTGGAGAAGCAACATCCCACCAAGTGCGATTCCGCTGAGAATATAGAGCCACAAATGTGTAAAAAGAATAGTTAATTCTTAATAAAGAAGCAGTAACGATTTATTTTAAGAAACCTGAAGTTGTAGGGCGCAGGGAAGGAGTGGGGCACAGGGTAGGAGTGGGGCACAGGGAAGGAGTGGGGCACAGGGGAGGAGTTGGGCACAGGGGAGGAGTGGGGTGCAGGGGAGGAGTGGGGCACAGGGGAGGAGTGGGGCGCAGGGAAGGAGTGGGGTGCAGGGGAGGAGTGGGGCACAGGGGCTTTGGCAAGCAGGGACTGAGGAAGGGCTCACAATGCGTAAATGTTTGATACGTTTTTTTAAGTTTATCTCTAATTTAAAGTGATGGAGGCAGTTAGGGCAGTTGAGAGCTCTGATTGCTAGATGTGGGCGGTCAGGGACAGCACAGAGGTTCCTGATGACGACACCTGCAAAATGTTCATCCAGTTTCAACTCCTGGAAGACCAGGTTAGGGAACTAGAGTTGCAGCTGGATGAACTGTGGATCATAAATTATGTTATTTTTTCCAATGGAATACATCTATTCATTTCTATGTACCATTGCTGTATTCTCAGGCTATCTTCTAATTTCCATTTTGACATTATACATTTTTTTTGCTACAGGTAAGGCTATCATAATAAATCTTTTTTGTGCTCCATCCAAATCGAGTCCAAGTTCTTTACTTCTTACTTCTAAGTAATATAAGGTGGAGATTCTTGAATGGAGAAAGCAAGTTTTGAGGGAATGAGAAAAGATTTGGAGGGTGTGGATTGGGATAAGATATTTTCGGGGAAGAATGTAACAGATAAATAGAGGATATTCCAAGGAGAAGTTTTGAGAGTGCAGAGTCAGTATGTCCCCATGAGGATTAAAGGAAAGGTTAGAAACTGTAGGGAGCCTTCGTTTTCAAAAAATATTGAGAACTTGGATCAGAGGAAGAGGGATGTGTACAGCAGGGAATGGATGAACTGCTTTTTTTTTAATTAAAATTTTTTATTTTTCACACCATAAATCACATTAGCCATGATATACACTTTTTCTTTTTCACACATATACAGTGACTTTTTCTCCCACCCCCCCTCCCTCCTCCCAAGCCACCCCCCACCCCCCCCCCCTCATCCATTTTAGGTATACAATCTAGGTTGCATTAATTCAGTCAGACAATGTTGTCATTCAACAAAAATACACCAGAAATTCTACTGAGTCCATTCTTTTCTTTCCTTCTCCTTCCATCAACTTAGGTAATGTTTGTCCCCGGTAGGTTTTCGCTATTGTATTTAATGTAAGGCTCCCATATTTGTTCGAATATTTCAATATTATTTCTTAAACTATATGTTATTTTTTCTAATGGAATACATTTATTCATTTCTATATACCATTGTTGTATTTTCAAATTATCTTCCAATTTCCAGGTTGACATGATACATTTTTTTGCTACGGCTAGGGCTATCTTAACAAAACTTTTTTGTGCATCCTCCAAATCAATTCCAAATTCTTTGTTTTTTATGTTACTTAGGAGAAAGATCTCTGGATTCTTTGGTATATTGTTTTCTGTTATTTTATTTATTATCTGATTGAGATCATCCCAAAATTTTTCTACTCTCTCACATGTCCAGATTGCATGAATTGTTGTTCCCATTTCTTTTTTACATCGAAAACATCTATCAGATACTGTTGGGTCCCATTTATTTAACTTTTGCGGTGTAATGTATAGTCTGTGTAACCAATTATATTGTATCATACGTAGCCTCGTAGTTATTGTATTTCTCATCGTTCCAGAACATAATTTCTCCCATGTTTCCTTTTTTATCTTTATATTTAAATTTTGTTCCCATTTATGTTTAGTTTTACCATTTGTTTCCTCATTCTCCTTTTCTTGCAGTTTAATATACATATTTGTTATAAATCTTTTGATTAACATTGTATCTGTAATCACATATTCAAGGTTACTTCCCTCTGGTAAACTCAAATTGCTTCCTAATTTATTCTTCAAGTAGGATCTCAGTTGGTAATATGCCAGCGCTGTATCTCCAGTTATATTGTACTTATCTCTCATTTGTTCAAAGGATAAGAATCTACTTCCTGAAAAACAATTTTCTATTCTTTTAATCCCTTTTTTTCCCCATCCTCTAAAGGAAAGGTTATCTATTGTAAAAGGGAATAGCTTATTTTGCGTCAATATTAGTTTTGGTAATTGATAATTTGTTTTATTTCTTTCTACATGAATCTTCTTCCAAATATTGAGGAGATGATGTAATACTGGAGAAGTTCTATGTTGTACCAATTTTTCATCCCATTTATATAATATGTGTTCAGGTATATTTTCCCCTATTTTATCTAATTCTAATCTCGTCCAGTCTGGTTTTTCCCTTGTTTGATAAAAATCTGATAGGTATCTTAATTGTGCGGCTCTATAATAATTTTTAAATTTGGCAATTGTAAGCCTCCTTGTTTATATCATTCTGTTAATTTATCTAGTGCTATCCTCGGTTTCCCCCCTCTCCATAAAAATTTCCTTATTATTTTCTTTAACTCTTTGAAGAATTTTTCTGTCAGTTGTATTGGCAATGCCTGAAATAAGTATAATATCCTTGGAAAAATGTTCATTTTAATACAGTTTATCCTTCCTATCAGTGTTAGTGGTAGATCTTTCCAATGCTCTAAATCGTCCTGTAATTTTTTCATTAGTGGATTATAATTGAGTTTATATAATTGGCCTAGATTTTTGTTTATTTGTACACCTAGGTATCTTATTGCCTGCATTTGCCATCTGAATGGAGATTCCTTCTTAAATTTTGAGAAATCCGCATTATTCATAGGCATTGCTTCACTTTTATTTACGTTTATCTTGTAACCCAACACTTCTCCATATTCCTTCAATTTCTTATATAATTCTTTTATTGATAGTTCTGGTTCTGTTAAGTACACTATAACATCATCCACAAATAGACTGATTTTATATTCCCTGTCTTTTATTTTTATTCCTTTTATATTATTATCTATTCTTATCAATTCTGCTAGTGGTTCTATAGCTAGCACAAACAATAAAGGTGATAGTGGGCATCCCTGCCGCGTTGACCTGCTTAAGTTAAATTGCTTTGATACATGTCCATTTACTGTCACTTTCGCTAACGGTCCCTTATATAATGCTCTAATCCAATTAATATACTTCTCCGGTAAACTGAATTTTTGCAATACTTTGAACAAATAATTCCATTCTACTCTGTCGAAGGCCTTCTCTGCGTCTAAAGCAACTGCTACTGTAGGTGCTTTACTTCCTTCTACTGCATGAATTAAGTTAATAAATTTACAAATATTGTCTGTTGTGCGTCTTTTTTTGATAAATCCAGTTTGGTCTAAATTTACCATTTTCGGTACCTGTTCTGCTAATCTGTTTGCTAATAGTTAGCTATTAGCTTATAGTCTGTGTTTAGCAAAGATATTGGTCTATATGACGCTGGTGAGAGTGGATCTTTCCCTTGTTTTAGTATTACTGTAATTATTGCTGTTTTACATGAATCTTGTAGGCTTTGTGTTTCATCAATCTGGTTGATTACATCCAGGAGGGGCGGAATTAATAAGTCTTTAAATGTTTTGTAGAATTCTATTGGAAATCCATCCTCTCCTGGTGTCTTATTATTTGGTAATTTTTTTATTATCTCTTGTATTTCTACTGTTCCAAATGGTTCTGTTAATTTATTTTGTTCCTCTATTTGTAGTTTTGGTAGTTCAATTTTAGTCAAAAATTCATCTATTTTCCCTTCTTTCCCTTCGTTTTCAGTTCGGTATAATTGTTCATAGAATTCTCTAAAGTTTTCCTTAATTTCTTTTGGATTATATGTAATTTGTTTGTCTTTTTTCCTTGATGCCAATACCATTTTCTTAGCTTGTTCTGTCTTAAGCTGCCATGCTAGGATTTTTCACCTAGTTCATAATATTTCTGTTTTGTCTTCATTATATTCTTCTCGACCTTATATGTTTGTAATGTTTCATATTTTATTTTTTTATCCGCCAATTCTCTTCTTTTAGTTGTATCTTCCTTCATTGCTAATTTTTTTTCTATGTTTACTATTTCCCTTTCCAACTGCTCTGTTTCCTGATTATAGTCCTTCTTCATCTTGGTTACATAACTTATTATTTGCCCTCTAATGAATGCTTTCATTGCATCCCATAGTATAAACTTATCTTCCACTGATTCCGTATTTACTTCAAAATACATTTTTAATTGTTTTTCAATAAATTCTCTAAAATCCTGTCTTTTAAGTAGCATGGGGTTTAATCTCCATCTATACATTCTTGGAGGGATATCCTCTAGCTTTACTGTCAATATTAAGGGTGAATGGTCCGATAGTATTCTCGCTTTATATTCTGTTTTTCTTACTCTATCCTGCATACTAGCTGATAACAAAAATAGGTCTATTCTTGAGTATGTTTTATGTCTAGCCGAGTAGTATGAGTATTCCTTTTCTTTTGGGTTTTGTTTCCTCCATATATCCAAAAGTTTCATTTCTTGCATTGATTTAATTATAAATTTGGTTACTTTTTTCTTTCTGTTAATATTTTTCCCCGTTTTATCCATATTTGGATCCAAATTCAGGTTGAAATCCCCTCCTATTAGTATGTTCCCTTGCGTATTAGCTACCTTCAAAAAGATATCTTGCATAAACTTTTGATCTTCGTTAGGTGAATATACATTAAGTAGATTCCAAAACTCCGAATATATCTGACATTTTATCATAACATATCTCCCTGCTGGATCTATTATTTCCTCTTCTATTTTAAATGGCACATTTTTGCTAATTAATATAGCCACTCCTCTTGCTTTTGAATTATACGATGCTGCTGTTACATGTCCTACCCAATCTCTCTTTAATTTCTTGTGCTCCAATTCAGTTAAGTGTGTTTCTTGGACAAATGCTATATCAATTTTTTCTTTTTTCAGTAAATTTAGTCGTTTCTTCCTTTTAATTTGGTTATGTATTCCATTAATATTTAAAGTCATATAGTTCAGCGTAGCCATTTTATACTTTGTTTATCTTCTCCTTCCGTTTTTCCATCATTACCTTTCCTCCTTTTCCATTTCTGTTTTCTTATTTTCAACTCTTTATAAGACAACATTCCTACAACATCCAACATTTTCCTTATTCTCCTATTTCTATCTTCTTTATCCCCAATCTCCCCTTCCCCTCCTGAGTTGTCCTTTATCCCTTGTCGGACAACCACATCTCCCCTCTCCATTTGGGTTTGCGAATCCACTCGCAAGCGTCAACTGATTTTGCAGTGACCGCTATTTCCCCCCACCCTGCCCCCCCCAGAAAAGATTTCACTTTTCATATGTAACAAAGGTCACTCTTTTAATTCCCTCCTTATTCTCTCTATTCCATTACCTTCCCTTATTAATTCTTGTCTATACTATCTATATTTTCCTCTAAGTACAGATACATTCACGTATGCACATTGTATCTATTCACTCTTATACCTCTTTACCCACATACATATCAATCGTGATCATTTTTACTCTCATTACCCGTCTTCATCCCTCAGTCTATTTTTGTAATTGTTCTGCAAATTTTCGTGCTTCTTCTGGGTCCGAGAATAGTCTGTTTTGTTGTCCTGGAATAAATATTTTCAATACCGCTGGATGCTTTAGTATAAATTTATACCCTTTCTTCCATAAAATCGCCTTTGCTGTATTGAACTCCTTTCTCTTCTTTAGGAGTTCAAAACTTATATCTGGATAAATGAAGATTTTTTGCCCTTTATACTCCAGTGGTTTGTTGCCCTCTCTTACTTTTTCCATTGTCTTCTCCAGTACCTTTTCTCTTGTAGTATATCTTAGGAATTTTACTACAATAGATCTTGGTTTTTGTTGTGGTTGTGGTTTAGAGGCCAATGCTCTATGTGCCCTTTCTATTTCCATTTCTTGCTGTAGTTCTGGACATCCTAGGGTCTTAGGGATCCAATCTTTTATAAACTCCCTCATATTCTTGCCTTCTTCATCTTCCTTAAGGCCCACTATCTTTATGTTATTTCTTCTGTTATAATTTTCCATTATTTCTATTTTTTGAGCTAACAGTTCTTGTGTCTCTATCACTTTTTTATTAGATTCCTCCAATTTCTTTTTTAAGTCTTCTACCTCCATTTCTGCTGCTACTGCCCGCTCTTCCATCTTGTCCATTTTCTTTCCCATTTCTGTTAAGGTCATATCTATTTTATTCATTTTCCCTTCTGTGTTGTTTATTCTTTTTCTTAAATCATTAAATTCCTGTGTTTGCCATTCTTTAAATTACTCCATGTATCCTTTAATAAGAGAAAGTACAACCTTTATCTTGCCTTTCTCTTCTTCTTCTATTTCACTGTACTCTTCCTCTTCCTCTTCTTCTTCCTCTGGGTTGGCCATCTGTTGTTTCTTTGTTGCCCTTTTCTTCTCTTCTTTCTTGTTTCCATTGTCTTCTGTGTTCTCTTCTTGCTGCAGGTGTTCTGCAGCTGTCGTTGCCGGCTGTGGAGATCGACTCCCCAGCTGGTCCCCCCTCCCGTCAGTGTGTTTTTTTTCATGCGTGGTTGCGCACTTTTACTCGGCTCAGCGAGCCATTTTTGTAGTCCACTATCTACCGACCTGAGGGAGCGGGTTTCTCTCTCCACCTCGGGCCTCTTCGAACAGGTAAGGCCTTCACCTTCTTCCTCCGTTGTCTTCTCTTCCTCTCTTCTTACCGTTGCTTTCGATTTTTCTTTTTTTGTCGCCATCTTCTTTCCACCTTTATACTCACTTTTCTTTAACTTTTATTTCTGTGCCTTTGTGTTTTCCTTTGTTTTTCCCGACTTTTCTGGAGAGGGCTGGAGTTCACCGTCCAGCCACTACTCCATCACGTGACTCCTCCGGAATGGATGAACTGCTTGAGGAATATAAGGTATGTAAAAAAAATCAAGAAGGAAATTAGAAAGGCTAAAAGGAGATATAAAGCTGCTTTGGCAGGAAAAGTAAAAATAAATCCAAAGGGTTTCTATAGGTACATTAAAAGTAAAAGAATAGTGAGGGAAAATCAGGGGGTACTCTCCATGAGAAGTTAGAGGAAATGGGAGAATTTTTATTTTTGAATATTTTAATTTTTTTTCAAAACATAACATCAATTATAATATCTTTCTTTGGCTGGGCTTCGCGGACGAAGATTTATGGAGGGGGTAAATGTCCACGTCAGCTGCAGGCTCGTTTGTGGCTGACAAGTCCGATGCGGGACAGGCAGACACGGTTGCAGCGGTTGCAGGGGAAAATTGGTTGGTTGGGGTTGGGTGTTGGGTTTTTCCTCCTTTGCCTTTTGTCAGTGAGGTGGGCTCTGCGGTCTTCTTCAAAGGAGGTTGCTGCCCGCCAAACTGTGAGGCGCCAAGATGCACGGTTTGAGGCGATATCAGCCCACTGGCGGTGGTCAATGTGGCAGGCACCAAGAGATTTCTTTAGGCAGTCCTTGTACCTCTTCTTTGGTGCACCTCTGTCACGGTGGCCAGTGGAGAGCTTGCCATATAACATGATCTTGGGAAGGCGATGGACCAAATTCTGGAGACGTGACCCAACCAGCGCAGCTGGATCTTCAGCAGCGTGGATTCAATGCTGTCGACCTCTGCCATCTCGAGTACTTTGACGTTAGGGATGAAAGCGCTCCAATGAATGTTGAGGATGGAGCAGAGACAACGCTGGTGGAAGCGTTCTAGGAGCCGTAAGTGATGCCGGTAGAGGACCCATGATTCGGAGCCGAACAGGAGTGTGGGTATGACAACGGCTCTGTATACGCTTATCTTTGTGAGGTTTTTCAGTTGGTTGTTTTTCCAGACTCTTTTGTGTAGTTTTCCAAAGGCGCTATTTGCCTTGGCGAGTCTGTTGTCTATCTCATTGTCGATCCTTGCATCTGATGAAATGGTGCAGCCGAGATAGGTAAACTGGTTGACCGTTTTGAGTTTTGTGTGCTGGATTGAGATGTGGGGGGGCTGGTAGTCATGGTGGGGAGCTGGCTGATGGAGGACCTCCGTTTTCTTCAGGCTGACTTCCAGGCTGACTTCCAGGCCAAACATTTTGGCAGTTTCCACAAAACAGGACGTCAAGTGCTGAAGAGCTGGCTCTGAATGGGTAACTAAAGCGGCATCATCTGCAAAGAGTAGTTCAAGGACAAGTTTCTCTTGTGTCTTGGTGTGAGCTTGCAGGCGCCTCAGATTGAAGAGACTGCCATCCGTGCGGTACTGGATGTAAACAGCGTCTTCATTGTTGAGGTCTTTCATGGCTTGTTTCAGCATCATGCTGAAGAAGATTGAAAAGAGGGTTGGTGCGAGAACACAGCCTTGCTTCACGCCATTGTTAATGGAGAAGGGTTCAGAGAGCTCATTGCTGTATCTGACCCGACCTTGTTGGTTTTCGTGCAGTTGGATAATCATGTTAAGGAACTTTGGGGGGCATCCGATGCGCTCTAGTATTTGCCAAAGCCCTTTCCTGCTCACGGTGTCGTACAGAAAATGTCTAGATATAGATGAAACTGCTTTCAACCTCCCTTTCCCTCCCCACTAATACCCCCTAATACCCACTAAAGAAAGGAGACTATCATTTTAAAAAAACATTCAATTATTTAGCTGTGGAAACTGAGACACCCACTGGAGCGGGTTGAGAGATCAAATCTTCAAACTAAGAATTTTTAGATGGGCTCCATGCTTCTGTCCTGGGTAAACTTGTACCTCTCACTTTGTTCATTTTAGATTGGTCACAGTGTTTGAGCTACCGAAAGAAAATAGACACCCACACCGAGAGCAGTTCAGTTTATACAAATGTTTATTACAAATTCAAAAGCTGATTTCAAACTACAATGTGCAAGCCCTTCCCAATTATACTTATCAACACATGGACTGGTCCCAACTGCCAAAGCGAGGTAACGACTGCACACTTGTAGTAGGTTGGCTGAGCGCTGGTAGCAGCTTTTCCACCTCCCCCGACCGGGACGTTGGTTGGAATCTAGAAGTTCTTCTTCTTGCTGAGAGACATTTCCACCCCTCAGAGAGTCTCCACTTCAGCAGTGGGACCATGGCTTATATTACCCAAAAAATTATTTACTCATAGCTCATCTCTATGAATAAATGATTTAATTATCTTCAAGCTCTCCTGACAGTCTGTGACGAACAAAACACAACTGCATCTCTGGGCCTCATGGTGGAATTTAGATGTGTCTACTAATTCATATGTATCCTGGGCCTCATGGTGTAAATTAGATTATGATGCAACTGCATCATTTCTTGCATAAGCTGGTCTAAATTTTCCATTACATACCACCCCTTGGTCACAGCCTGTCACTTACGAGATCTTACAAGCATTTGAGTACAGAAGGAGCGAAAACGAGAAACTAAAATTATAATAAACACAAAAATAAGCAATAATGTGAGCAACGAACGGAGAATAGTGTGGCCTCCCCAAAATGTACCAGTTAACCATGAAAAAGGATTCCAACCAAGACTCAAACTATCCTTGTGGGCCACAATACCCAGACACTGAAGCTCACGAACAGATTTTGAAACATGCTGAACAATATCAGATATATTAGTGGATGCATCGGGCCGTGTCCCCCATGGGCAACTCCCTTGGAATGTCCTCGACATTACAAATCCAATTACTGGCATCAAAAAAGCTGTTTAGCCAGATCAGGAGGAGCGCAAGACGGAGGACCTGGAACAAAGAAGCTTGACATATGTCTCTCACAATGCCGTAAGCATTCAGTATTTAAACAAACTAAATCATCCTGTCCCTTAATAGCTACCCATCGAGTGTTACCCTGGATCGTGTTATATGGCGAGCTCTCCACTGGCCACCGAGACAGAGGTGCACCAAAGAAGAGGTACAAGGACTGCCTAAAGAAAGCTCTTGGTGCCTGCCACATTGACCACCGCCAGTGGGCTGATATCGCCTACAACCATGCATCTTGGCACCTCACAGTTCAGCAGGCAGCAACCTTCTTTGAAGAAGACCGCAGAGCCCACCTCACTGACAAAAGACAAAGGAGGAAAAACCCAACCAACCAATTTTCCCTTGCAACCGCTGCAACCGTGCCTGCCTGTCCTGCATCGGACTTGTCAGTCACCAACGAGCCTGCAGCAGACGTGGACATGCCCCTCCATAAATCTTTGTCCGCGAAGCCAAGCCAAAGAAGAAGATAACCTTAGTCATACTATCTTTGCATAAATTTCTCCAAACATTTTCATCTCCCTGTTTAATTCGGATTCCCACTTTAATCTTTATTTGATGAATATTTGACTTAGTCATTTTATTTTGTAATAACTTGTACATTTCAGAAATAAATTTGTTTCTTTTGTAAGTAATTTTAAACTATGACCTAATTTTTCCAATTAAAATGTTTTTACTTGATAATGATGAAAAGGTTACTGCTCGGAACCTGAATTTTTTCCTTCATTCGATTAAAAGATACAAACTTCCCTGCTTCAGAACAATCTTAAACTTTTTAAATCCCCAATTGATTCCATATCTTCAAAAACTGATTATTGACAGTAAAAGGAAAAAGTTTATTTTGATATAGTGGCATTTTTACTGAAATCTTTCCTTTTCCACCTATCTCATAATAATTTTTATTCCATATTTCAATTAAATGATTGTGACATAGATTTCTCATCTATTTTATCTAACTCTATACTTTCCAAAATTTAAGGTTTATTTAAATCATAAATTCATAAATTTCAATTGTACAGCTTTATAATAATTCTGAAAATGTGGAAGTTGTAAACCACCTAATTCAAATTTCCAAGTTAATTTCTCTAAAGGTAACTTATTCAAATTCCATTTCTATAAAAGGTTCCTTACAAGATCTTTTAAAAAAAATTTGAGGTACTAAACAAGGAATAGATTGAAAAAATATATTGAATCCTTGGAAAAATATTCATTTTAAAACAATTAACTCTATCTATTAAAGTAATTTTACAACCAGATATTTCCCCATAATCTTGTGATTTCTTGTATAAATAAAATAAAGAATTTTCAGGATCTGTTAAATAAATCAATACATAATCTGCAAACAAACTAATCTTGTATTCCTCTTTAATAACTTTAATACTAAAATCTTGCCTTAATGATTGTGTCAATAGTTCATTTGCCAAAACAAATAATGCAGGGAATAAAGGACATTCTTGTCTAGCAGATCTGGTTAATGAAAAGGAAGAAGAAGTCCATTAGTAACCACTCAAGCCAAGTGTTTTCTATATAAGGTTTTAATCAAGATTATAAATATTGCCCCAAATTGAATTTTTTGCAAAACCTTAAATAAATAATTCTATTCTAATCTATCAAATGCCTTTTTGGCATCTAATGATAAAACTAAAGATAACTCTGACTTATTCTGAGAACTATGAATTAAACTAATTAATTTGGCAGTATTATCAGCAGAATACCTTTCAACAAATCCTGATTGAATGAATATTTACCTTAGCAACAATCTTGTAATCCACATTTAATAACAACATAGGTTTATAGGACTCTGGTTTTAATAAATCTTTATCTTTCTTGGGTTTTCTGTTATTACAGCATTTGGTAATGAACAAGTTTGAGTTGCTTGTTTTAATACTATTAATAAAGGCAATACTATTAATAAAGGCATTAATAAATCTTTAATTTTTTAAATAAAATTCATAAGTAAATCCATCTGGAGATTTACCATTTTGCATAGCCTTGATAACTTCTTTTAACAAAGTCGGAGAATCTAAAAGCTTGGTAATTTAAAGATGGAAGTTGAAGCTTCTGAAAAAAAAAGCATTAATTTCTCCTTCATTATTTAATGATTGAGATGTATAAAACTTGGCATAATACTCTTTAAAATAATAATTTATATCCTGTGGTTTATAAGTAATTTTTGAATTCTTTTTAACAGCATTAATAGTTCTTGATGTTTGCTCCATTTTTAATTGCCAAGCTAATATCTTATGTGCTCATTCTCCTAATTCATAATATTTTTGTTTCACTCTATCAATTAATTTCTCAGTCCTATATATCTGTATTGAATTATAATGCATTTTTTTTATTTATCAGTTCCAATCTCTTTTTTCAGATAGGTCATTTTGTAATTATTTTTCTCAAAATTGCTATTTCCTTCTTTAATTTATCCACTTCTTTGAGATATTTTTTCTTAATTTTAGTTGAATAACATTATTTGGCCCTTTGAATAAGCTTTTAATGCATCCCATAAAACAAATTTATTATAAACTGAATTAGTGTTTTTATTGAAATATATCTATATTTAATTCCTCATAAAATCACAAAATTCTACATTTTTTAATTATGAAGAATTGAATCTCCATCTATAAATTTAGTCAATTTTGTCAGAACTTAAGCATGGCATCAGTAATGGTGAGTGATCTGCTAAAATTCTAGATCTGTATTGTGCATGTTCAATTCTTCTTGTAAAAGCCAAAATTAAAAAAATATATTCTTGAATAAGAATCAAACGAATAAAAATAAAATGAATAATCATTCTCTAGGATTCAATTTCCTCCAAATATCTACCGAATTCAAGTATTTCATTAACATAAAAATTCTGTTAGCAGTTTTTGTTTTTATTAAAGACTTTGTTGCTTAGATCCAATTTTAAATAAATCTCCACTTAAAATCTCCACTGATTTTTATATTTCCATTTTTTTCTACCAAATTAAAAAAGCATCTTGAATAAATTTATCATCTGTATTACGTACATAAATATTAATAAAAGTTCAAAATTCTGAAGAAATTTGACAATTTATCAAAACTGATCTTCCCACATGACCAATAACTGCTGAATATAATTTAAATGGAAAGTTTTTATTAATTAAAATAGCCACTCCTCATGCTTTAGAATTAAAAGACAAAGCTATAACTTGACCAACCCATTCTCTTTTCAACTTTTGATGTTCTTTCTCAGTTAGATGAGTTTCCTGCAGGAAAGAAAAATCTACTTTCAATGTTTTAATGAGCTAAATCTTTCTTCCTTTTAATTGGGTTATTGAGCCCATTCATATTAAACATCAAACTATGTACTGCCATAATAGAGTTCAAAAAACACTTAAATCCCTTCTCCACCCCAGCACATCTCAGCTCCACAGCCAACTTTCAAAACACACATCTCCAAACATAGAAAGTAAGAAACCCCAAATAATAAAAATAGTTAAAAAAAACCTCAAGTGCTGAATAGGTCAGCACTAACTCCCTTAATTACAAGAAGTGCCACGAGGCCCGAGAAGATGAAAAGAATATTGAGCCAGATGAAATGAGAAATATGGTAGGATAATATAAGGATTCACGAGTAGATAGTGTTGGCTATATTGAAAAAGATCAAGGTGGATAAATTTCCAGGTCCTGACAAAATATTCCCTAGGACCCTGAGGGAGGATAGTGAACAAATAGTGGGAGCGTTGACAGAAATATTTAAAATGTCACTGGCTATGGGGGAAGTGCTGGAGGATGGGAGGGTGGCTCATGATGTTCCGCTGTTCCAAAAAGGATCCAAAACTAAACCTTGTAATTACAAACCTGTAAGTCTGATGCCAGTTGTGGGTAAATTATTGGAAAGTGTTCTTAGCGATGGTATATACAACTATTTGGAAAGACAGGGATTGATTAGGAGTAGTCAGTACGGTTTGTACATGGTAGATCGTGTCTAACAAATCTTATAGAGTTTTTTGAGGTGGTTACTAAAAAAGTTGATATGGGGAAGGTGGTGGACGTTGTCTATTTGGACTTTAGAAAGGCTTTTGATAAGAGTCCCCACAAGAGGTTAGTAAGGAAGGTGGAAGCATTAGGTATTAATGATGAAGTAGTGAAATAGATTCAGCAATGGTTGGATGGGAGATGCCAGATAGTAGTGGTGGAAAATTGTTTGTCGAATTGGAGGCCGGTAATGAGTGGAGTGCCTCAGGGTCCACTGCTGTTTGTCATATATATTAATGATCTAGGTGTTAGGGTGGAAAATTGGATTAGTAAATTTGCAGATGATACAAAGGTTGGTGGTGTTGTGGTCAGTGAGGAAGATTATCAAAGCTTACAGAGTGATATAGGACAGTTAGAAGAGTGGGCTGAAAGATGGCAAATGGAGTTTAATACTGATAAATGTGAGGTGCTACATTTTGGTAGGACTAATCAAAATAGGACATACATGTTAAATGGTAGACAATTGAGGAGTGCAGTGGAGCAAAGGGATTTGGGATCTCTGAATTCTATGAAAGTTGAATCACATGTGGATAGAGTGGTGAAGAAGGCATTTAACATGTTGTATTTCATAAATCAGTATAGAACACAGGAGTTGGGATGCTATGTTGAAATGTTAAGGCATTGGTGAGGCCAAATTTGGAATATTGTGTGCAGTTTTAGTCGCCGAATTACAGGAAGGATATAAACAGTATACAGAATGCAGAGGAGGTTTACGAGAATGTTGCCGAGGTTTCAGGGTTTGAGTTACAGGAAAAGGTTGAGCAGGCTGGGACTTTATTCTTTGGAGTGTATAAGGTTGAGAGGTGATTTGATAGAGGTATTCAAAATTATAAGGGGCTTAGGGGCTCTGGCTCAAGAGGCTTGAGCCTCTTGTCCACTAGTCAATGTGGACAGGCTTTTTCCACTGAGAGGGGGGAGATTCAAAGAAGAGGGCATAGATTAAGAATAAAATGGGAAACATGAGGGAGAATGGAATGAACTGGGTGAGGGTGATGGACAGTGGTGATAGAAGTGAGATTGATGCTAATATTCAAGGAAAGGTTGGATAGGTATATGAACCAGAGAGGTGTGAAGGGTTATGAGTCAAATGGGGGTCAGTGGGACTAGGTGGGAGATGTTCAGCATGGACTAGTAGGGCCAAACTGGCCTGTTTCTGTGCCATAAATGGTTATGGGGTTATAAATGCCTCACTAAAATCCATATGCACCACATCTACTGTTCTACTTTTGATTCCTTAAGTAACTTTTTCAAAAACTCAATTAGACTTGAGAGGCACAATCTTCCCCTTACAAAGCTATGTTGACTATCCCTGAGAAGACTTGACTTCTCTAAATATGCCTCGAGTGGTGCCCGATTGAGTAATGACTGATTGCAGATACATCCGAGGTTTTTAATGATGAAAATAAAAGAGACAAAACAAGCAAACCACACTAGATATTTTCTGGGAAAAAAAAACCACCTCCTCCCACAGAAGAGCCTCAACCAGGTCCTTCAGGTGAAGTGATAATGACAATGAGGGTACAGTTGAAAAGTAAACAAAAAAGATAGCCGATAAAATTCAAAGCAAGTGTTCAGTGAATTTGTTTGTTGTTGTTGATTCTGTTGAAGATAATCCTGTACTTTAGAAGAGTATTGGACAGTCCCTACACTCTGCAGCTGCCTTCACATCGTACAACTCTTCTGCATCAGTCATGGGAAGTGCAGTACACAGTCTTATCACTATTATTACCAGTGCATGTACATTTTTAGAGGTACTAAACAGTATTTAAATTTTATTAACCATGGTACTTAGACATGCGTATGTACAATATAGAGGTTGAGGTAAATATTGTAATAGATCTGTTAATATTAATATTTAGGTTAATATTAGGCTATATTTCATAAATATGTCTGTCTGTAAAGTTAGTTATGGGTGGTTAAAGGGTTACACACAGCACATTTGCAAAAAAACCATGGCATTAAGAAAAAGTGGGCCATGAAAAACAGGGCCATAATTGAATCCAGGACAATGTGTGGTTCTTAAAAGCATTATTCTAGCAACTGTTGCAAACTCGGTGCCATTTGAGTGACATGTGCCTAGACTTGGTGGAATCATGGAAAAGGTCAGAGGTTTTGCAGAAATGAAACTGAATCTGTCAGGTCACATGATGTCAGAGACCCATATTACTGAATAAATCAGACACTTTGAATCAGAAGACAGAAGACTGAAGAGAACTGAAGAAACTTGGACTATTCTGTAAAAAGGCAGAGTTGAAGCAGTTATCTCTAGAAAGAGAGGGAGATTGTATCATCGTAAATACACAACATAGAAGAAGGGCTCGGGCCTGAAACATCAGCTGAGTTCCTCCACCAATTTGGTATTTTTACTACATACCAGCATCTGCAGCCTATCGTGTTTCATCCTTTTCCCTAGAAAGCCAATGTCACCTGCACAGCCTTTGCTCACTGAAGCCTCTTGAGCCAGAGCCCCTAAGCCCCCCTCATGCCCATAATGTTTCAGTACCAAGTCTTACCCTGCCCTTGGATTCATTATGACCTTTACTGTCAGACAGCTTGGAGGTGAGGCGGGTGCCTTGAGTAAAGGTTGGTCCTTGCTGCCCTCTGCTGAACACATAGGCCGTCTGCAGGAGATGACAGAAGATTGCTTACTCAAAGAACACGTTGTTTGTTTCATTTCATTCTGTGTATTCTGAACGATTGTTGCAGCCTCATGGAGTGACTGCGATGTCCACCTATGCCAATTCAACATTCCTCTTCTCCTTTCTCATTCATTTGCCCTGTCCAAATGTCTTTTAAATTTTGTAACTTTATCTGCTTTCACCACATTCTCTGGCAGATAAATACACAAACGTGCTGGAGAAACTCAGCAGGTCACACAGCGTCCATAGGAAATAAAGGGCCTGGGCCCTTCATCAAGGTATGAGTGGAGGAGCACAAGGGGTAAGGGGAGGAGCACATGGGGCAAGGGGAGGAGCACAAGAGGGAAGGGGAGGAGCACAAGGGGCAAGGGGAGGAGCACAAGGGGCAAGGGGAGGAGCACAAGGGGCAAGGGGAGGAGTACATGCCAACTGATCATAGGTGGATACAGGTGGGAAAAGACTTAGAAGTAATACAGGGAGAGAAAAGTTCTCTGACAGGGGTGGGAAAGGGAGAATCAGGGGAGGGGTTTAATGGAAACTGGAGAATTTGGTGTTAATGCCATCTGGCTGGAGAATGTCCATGTGGAATATAAGGTGTTCCTCCAATTTGCAAGTAGCCTCAGTTTGGCAGTGCAGGAGGCCATGGACAGACTTGTTGGAATTAATATGATTGGCCATTGGGAGGTCCCTGCTTTTACACTGGACAGAATAACGATGCTCAATGAAAGGATCTCCCAGACTCCATCCAATTATAGATGAGACGACAGTGGGAGTACCGGATGCAGTTGATGACACTCTGCACATTCACAGGTG
Organism: Narcine bancroftii; assembly: GCF_036971445.1. Classification (NCBI taxonomy): domain Eukaryota; kingdom Metazoa; phylum Chordata; class Chondrichthyes; order Torpediniformes; family Narcinidae; genus Narcine; species Narcine bancroftii. The sequence continues at coordinate 59,958,419 of NC_091477.1, forward strand.
AAGTGTTGCTTTACTTGGAAGGAATGTTTGGGGTCATGAAAGATAGCAAGGGAGGAGGTGTGAGTGCAAGAAGAGCATTTCTTGGGTAGTAACTGAAGGGATGATCGATGAAAGTGGATGAGGGAATCATGTTGGAAGCAATCCCTGTGGAAAGTAGAGAGGGGACGATGTGTCTGGTGGTGGGATCCTCTGTCAGCTCGTTCCATGTTCCCACAGATACAGTGTGAACAACTTGCCCATCAAGTCTCCTTTAAATTTCTCCACTCTTTCCTTAAACCTGTGCCCTTTAATTCTGGGCTCTCCTGCTCTCAGAAACCATTCTGTCTGTACTGTTCCTGCCTCTCAGCATTTTATAAAACTCTCCTGTAGAGCGCGTCGAAAGAACCAAAGACTTGTGGATCCAAACCAAGGCTTTCATTAACTAAAAGATTGGAACATATCACAAGTAGGTCGACCAGTCCAGAATGATCTGGTCTGGCTAGAAGCAATCCTTTAAGACCTGCCAGTAGGTGTGGCTACACTCTCAGCCAATCACAGTCATCCTGCACTACCATCTGTACATATACACATTGGTGATAGAATCTGTACTATCACATCTCCAAAGTAACATCTCAGCCTCACTAATGGTTAGTATAAATGCAACATGGCATCCTGTTACGGAGTCCAGAGGACCCCAAAAACCAGCAGCAATAACTATGCACCACAACACAGGGTTACTTAAACAAAAGTAGTTTTTAATTATATTTGAACAAGAAAACAGAATTGAACTTTAACTTATTACTTAACCTTCCTAACCTACTTAATCCACCCCCCCCCCCATACTAAGTGCACGTATGTGTAATGTATATTTAAGATTAGAAAAGTTCTTTGGATCACAGTTTGCAGGCAATTCTTGTACTATGCACAGAAGTTAGCATTAACAAAGTTCACCAGTCTTTGATGCTTAACAGACAAATGGTTACCACTCATGAGGGTTCTTGCTGGTTTTCAGCGAGAGATTCCTTTTCCAGGACATCCGCACCTGATTCTTTCTCAATCAGTCTTGCTAATGAAATTTGCCCTCTTCAGGGTTTTCCAGATGATCCTTTTTCTTTCAGGTCACCTTTCACACTGCCAATCTCCTCCTTTGACCAGGCAGCCTTCCAAAGTTTGCCAGCTTGTCCTTCAGGAACTGATTTCTCTCTCCTCTCTGTTTTACACCCTCTCTGAGAGCAAAACTGTTCTCCACTGCCTGCAAAGATCACATGCTTTCCCAGGCAAGCTGCTGTCGATACTTTGTTGCCTCCAGCAAAAAGCATTCTGCAAAAGTCCTTCAAATATTCTGTGTTTTAAAATGAGTGTGTGCAAGCTGCTCCAGCAATTCCTCCCAAACCACCTCTAAATACTCTTGTCATAATATGTCAAATATCATTACTCTATCCATTTGTGTTGCAACTTCCAGGCTGCAATGGCCTTGCACCCCAAGTTATTCTGTACATCTGTGTTCCAGTCTCTGCCATTCACCACATGGGACTGGGATTGAAAGGTTTTGACACAGGTAGGCAAGAGATATTCTGTGGGGTGAGCAATGTAGGAGGCAGTTTTCTCCTACCTCACATCCCTGGAGTTTCAGTTGTTTCTTCACATTGCCACATTCTTAAGTTTTCCAAAATGTATCACATACTGCATTGGGATAATACCTTGGCATGGATGGAAATCCTTTGAGACAAAAAATGTCTTGGAATAAATGGGTCTCTCTCCTAGTGGCAGGTGGGGTCCGTTCAGGTGAGATCAGCTATTCTCAACCTTTTTTCGCTGTGGCCCCCTTAGGACTCTGTTCAAAGTGAATCAGTTAAGTTTAGTTTGCTTCTTCCACACTTCCATACTTTTCTCATACAGACTACATAAAAATATTTTAGTTATGTGAGGTGAAAAGATAACAAAGATTTTGCTTTGAGTGTAACAACTGTGGCTTGCCATTTTAGACAAACAAATAGAAAATAATTTTTACTGAACATTTTTAAATTTAGATTGAGAACACGGTAACAGGCCCTTTCAGCCCAATTAATCTACAACCCCAGGTGTGTTTTGAAGGGTGGGAGGAAAACAGAGCCCCATGCTAACACGGGGAGAACATACAAACTCCTTACAGACAGCGCAGGATTTGAACCCTGGACCTGATCACTGGTGCTATAACAACAGTGTGCAAACAGCAAGGCTAACCCTACCACCCAATATGTAGGGAAGAAGAAAGCATGAACATGCATGTTACAAAAAAAATTAAAAATGATTCTTGTACACATTGAGCAAATAGGAAACCTTGAGCATAAACACAAGATAAACACAAGATTTCAAAAAGTACTTTAAAAAGATCATTCTTAAAAAATGAAAATTTTAGTGAGATCCTTGAGCTTGATGTACCCACAGAAGTTTTTTTTAATGTAAAGCTTTAAATTGGATTGTGATTGTTCAAGGTCTCCTCTGTTCCTGGATTTTACCTTGCTGAATACACATTCAAATATGTTGAGGAAAAGGCCACAAAAAATATTTTGATCTTTTCCCATAGTTTTGGAAATCTTTTGTCAGATCACTCTTAATCCAAAATTTTTTTTTATTGATTGAACTTGAGGTATACAATTCTATCACTCTGGAGATTAAAACAACCTCTCTGGAATTTCTGCGTCGACATCAGTGGATTGTTCCTCCAAAGGACCTGATAACTAATATGGGATATTGAGGTTTAACTGGTCATTAAATTTTTCCTGCAGATCGGTGTGTATTTGCTTTGGACATTTAGGTGTAATGTAATTGTCATTGATAGCCTTTTCGCCCGTGTTCAGATTTGCACATTGTAAAAATGCCCAATGTCTGATGCTGCTCCAATAAACTGTGCTTTTTAAAGAAAGAAACAATGGTTTCCTTACCATCAATGAGGTTATTGTGTTTATCCAGTATTGTCTTGTTCAATAAATTGAGTTTGTCAAATATATCTGCTAGATAAAACTTGTTACATCAACAAGTTTTTCTTTTTTTTTATTTTTTATTTTTCACACCATAAATCACATTAGCCATGATATACACTTTTTCTTTTTCACACATTTACAGTGACTTTTTCTCCCCCTCCCCCTCCCTCCTCCCAAGCCACCCCCCCACCCCCCCCTCCTCTCATCCATTTTAGGTATACAATCTAGGTTGCATTAATTCAGTCAGACAATGTTGTCTTTCAACAAAAATACACCAGAAATTCTACAGAGTCCATTCTTTTCTTTCCTTCTCCTTCCATCAACTTAGGTAATGTTTGTCCCTGGTAGGTTTTCGCTATTGTATTTAATGTAAGGCTCCCATACTTGTTTGAATATTTCAATATTATTTCTTAAACTATATGTTATTTTTTCTAATGGAATACATTTATTCATTTCTATATACCATTGTTGTATTTTCAAATTATCTTCCAATTTCCAGGTTGACATAATACATTTTTTTGCTACGGCTAGGGCTATCTTAACAAATCTTTTTTGTGCATCCTCCAAATCAATTCCAAATTCTTTGTTTTTTATGTTACTTAGGAGAAAGATCTCTGGATTCTTTGGTATATTGTTTTCTGTTATTTTATTTAATATCTGATTGAGATCATCCCAAAATTTTTCTACTCTCTCACATGTCCAGATTGCATGAATTGTTGTTCCCATTTCTTTTTTACATCGAAAACATCTATCAGATACTGTTGGGTCCCATTTATTTAACTTTTGCGGTGTAATGTAAAGTCTGTGTAACCATTTATATTGTATCATACGTAGCCTCGTATTTATTGTATTTCTCATCGTTCCAGAACATAATTTCTCCCATGTTTCCTTTTTTATCTTTATATTTAAATCTTGTTCCCATTTTTGTTTAGTTTTACCATTTGTTTCCTCATTCTCCTTTCCTTGCAGTTTAATATACATATTTGTTATAAATCTTTTGATTAACATTGTATCTGTAATCACATATTCTTCATGCTCATTATGAAATAGAACAATTTCCTATAGACAGCTACTTCACCTGGGTATGCAGCAGCATCTGGAAATGTTCATCACTTCCTTCACACAGCTGCCAGAATAGACAGATGGTCTCTAAGGGGATATGACTTTAAGGTTTACGGTCTTTATGACAATAAGCAAAGCATTTTAATGTTAAATTTTTAGCCATTAAGTGTTCCCATTGAATGACATCCTGAAGATGGCACAGTCTTAGAATTAGAAGGTACCCATTTAAAACAGAGAGGAGGATAATTTTTTTTAGGAGAAAGAGGGAAGTGTACAAGAGGTATAAACAGCAGGGTGATGAGAAATTGAAAGAGGACTACAAGGAGTGTAGAAAAAATCTTAAGAAAGAAATTAGAAAGGCCAAAAAGAGGCACGAAGAGGCTTTGGCAGGCAGAGTAAGAATAAATCCAAAGGGTTTCTATAGGTACATTAAAAGTAAAAGATTAGTGAGGGATAAAATTGGACCCCTTGTAGATAGCGAGGGTAGGCTGAGTGAGAAGTCAGAGGAAATGGGGGAAATTTTGAATGATTTCTTTGCCTCGGTATTCACTAGGGAAAAAAATATTGAACCAGTTGAAGTAAAGAAAAATAGTGGGGAGGTCATGAAGCTTATAAGGATAACCGAGGAGGTAGTGATGACTGTGTTGAAAAAGATAAAGGTGGATAAATCTCCGGGACCGGACAAGGCTGGAGGTGTGGGCTGAGAAATGGTGATGGAATTAAATACAGATAAGTGTGAGGTGTTACATTTTGGAAAGGCAAATCTAAATAGGTCATATGCATTAAATGGTAGGCTATTGAGATGTGCAGAGCAACAAAGGGATTTAGGAGTTATGGTAAAGGCTGATATGAGATGGTGTGGTGAAGAAGGCATTTGGAATGTTGGCCTTCATAAATCGGAGTATTGAATTCAAGAGTAGGGAGGTTATGATGAAATTGTACAAGGCATTGGTGAGGCCAAATTTGGAGTACTGTGTACAGTTTTGGTCACCAAATTATAGGAAAGATATAAACAAAATAGAGAGAGTGCAGAGAAGGTTCATGAGAATGTTGACAGGATTTCAGGGTCTGAGTTACAGGGAAAGGTTGTGCAGACTGGGGCTTTTTTCTCTGGAGCGTAGAAGATTGAGAGGGGACTTGATAGAGGTGTTTAAGATTTTAAAAGGGACAGACAGAGTAAGTGTGGATAGGCTTTTTCAATTAAGAGTGGGGGAGATTCAAACTAGAGGACATGGTTTAAGATTGAAGGGGGAAAATTATAAGGGGAACATGAGGGGAAATTTCTTTACGCAGAGGGTGGTGGGGATGTGGAATGAGCTTCCGGCAGACGTGGTCGAGGCAGGAACATTGGTTACATTTAAGAAAAGACTGGATCGTTACCTGGATAGGCGGAGACTAGAGGAGTATGGACCGGGTGCTGGTCAGTGGGACTAGGAGGGTGGGGATTTGCTACGGCATGGACTAGTATGGCCGAACTGACCTGTTCTGTGCTGTAAGTGGTTATATGGTTATAACATATTCCCAAGGACACTCAGGGAGGCTTGTGGACAGATAGTGGGGCCGTTAACAGAGATATTTAAGATGTCACTGGTCACGGGGGTAGTGCCAAAGGATTGAAGGGTGGCGCATGTGGTTCCGCTGTTTAAGAAAGGGTCCAAATGTAAACCTGGGAATTATAGGCCTGTGAGTCTGACATCTGTGGTGGGTAAGTTGATGGAAAGTGTTCTGAGGGATGGTATTTACAAATATTTGGAAGTACAGGGATTGATAGGGAGTAATCAGCATGGTTTTGTCAGGGATAGATCATGCTTGACAAACCTGATTGAGTTTTTCGAGGGGGTTACAAAAAAGGTTGATGAAGGGAAAGCTGTGGATGTTGTCTATTTAGACTTTAGTAAAGCTTTTGACAAAGTTCCCCACAGGAGGTTAGGAAAAAAGGTGGAGGCATTAGGTATAAATAAGGAGGTAGTGCAATGGATTCAGCAATGGTTGGATGGGAGGTGTCAGAGAGTAGTGGTGGAAAATTGTTTGTCCAATTGGAGGCCGATGACTAGTGGAGTTCCTCAGGGATCGGTCCTGGGTCCACTATTGTTTGTTATATATATTAACAATGTGGAAGTAGGGGTGGAGAAGTGGACAAGCAGTATGCGAATGATACAAAGATTGGTAGTGTTGTGGACAGTGAGGAAGATTACCGTAGATTAAAAGGTGATTTAGGAAGGCTGGAGGTGTGGGCTGAGAAATGGTGATGGAATTAAATACAGATAAGTGTGAGGTGTTACATTTTGGAAAGGCAAATCTAAATAGGTCATATGCATTAAATGGTAGGCTATTGAGATGTGCAGAGCAACAAAGGGATTTAGGAGTTATGGTAAAGGCTGATATGAGATGGTGTGGTGAAGAAGGCATTTGGAATGTTGGCCTTCATAAATCGGAGTATTGAATTCAAGAGTAGGGAGGTTATGATGAAATTGTACAAGGCATTGGTGAGGCCAAATTTGGAGTACTGTGTACAGTTTTGGTCACCAAATTATAGGAAAGATATAAACAAAATAGAGAGAGTACAAAGAAGGTTCACAAGAATGTTGACAGGATTTCAAGGTTTGAGTTACAGGGAAAGGTTGTGTAGACTAGGGCCTTTTTCTCTGGAGCATAGAAGATTGAGGGGGGATTTGATAGAGGTGTTTAAGATTTTAAAAGGGACAGACAGAGTAGGCTTTTTCAATTAAGAGTGGGGGAGATTCAAACTAGAGGGCATGGTTTAAGATTGAAGGGGGAAAAATATAAGGGGAACATGAGAGGAAATTTCTTTACGCAGAGGGTGGTGGGGATGTGGAATAAGCTTCCGGCAGACGTGGTCGAGGTGGGATCATTGGTTACATTTAAGGAAAAACTGGATCGTTACATGGATAGGAGGGGACAAGAGGGGTATGGACCGGGTGCTGGTCAGTGGGACTAGGAGGGTGGGGATTTGTTACGGCATGGACTAGTATGGCCGAACTGGCCTGTTCTGTGCTGTAAGTGGTTATATGGTTATATGGTTAAATTGGAGGACGGTGACTAGTGGAGTTCCTCAGGGTTCGGTCCTGGGTCCACTATTGTTTGTTATATATATTAACGATCTGGAAGAAGGAGTGGTAAATTGGATAAGTAAGTTTGTAGATGATACAAAGATTGGTGGTATTGTGGACAGTGAGAAAGATTACCGTAGCTTAAAAAGATATAGGAAAGCTAAAGGAGTGGGCTGAGAAATGGCTGATGGAATTTAATGCGGATAAGTGTGAAGTGTTGCATTTTGGAAAGGCAGAGCAACAAAGGGATTTAGGAGTTATGGTAAATAGTACCTTCAAAGTTGATACTCAGGTAGATAGAGTGGTGAAGAAGGCATTTGGAATGTTGGCCTTCATAAATCAGAGTATTGAATTCAAGAGTAGGGAGGTTATGATGAAATTGTACAAAGCATTGGTGAGGCCAAATTTGGAATACTGTGTGCAGTTTTGGTTACCGAATTATAGGAAAGATATAAACAAAATAGAGAGAGTGCAGAGAAGGTTCACGAGAACGTTGACAGGATGTCAGGGTTTGAGTTACAGAGAAAGGTTGAGCAGCCTGGGGCTTTTTTCTCTGGAGCGTAGAAGATTGAGGGGGGATTTGATGGAGGTGTTCAAGATTTTAAAAGGGACAGAGAGAGTCAACGTGGATAGGCTTTTTCAATTAAGAGTGGGGGATATTCAAACCAGAGGCCATGGTTTGAGATTGCAGGGGGAAAATTATAAGGGGAACATAAGGGGAAATTTCTTCATGCAAAGGGTGGTTGGGATGTGGAATAAGCTTCCGGCAGAGGTGGTTGAAGCAAGGACGTTATTTACATTTAAGGAAAGACTGGATAATTACATGGAGGTGTATGGACCAGGTGCTGGTCAGTGGGACTTGGAGGGTTGGGATTTGTTCTGGCATGGACTAGTAGAGCCAAACTGGCCTGTTCTGTGCTGTATATGGTTATATGGTTATAAGAATAAAGACTGGAGGTGAAACATTTTCAGGCATGATGAACCCTCTGTATTATCCAACCATTAAAATAATACCATCAGTTGCACAGACAACTATGTTCTCGAATGGAATACTGTTATCATTCATGTACCGTAATTAACTTCGTCAAACATACTCAGTCCCTTAGTATCTGTTTCATTCCTTCTGGAAAACAACATCTGTTCCATCACCTTGTTTCCATTATACTGAATTATGGAAAGAAGTTGGCAAATAACATACAAAATGAAACTAAGAATTTTTTAAATATATGAAGAATAAAAGAGACATGGGTAGATATAGGACCTATTGAAAATGATGCTGGAGAAATTATAATGGGTAACAAAGGGATGGCAGAGGAACAATGAGTATTTTGTGTCAGTCTTCACTGAGGAAGACAATAGCAATAAACCTAATAGTCAGAGGTTTCAGGGAATAGACACAAGTACAGTCAGGATTACGAGAGAGATAGGGCTTAGTAAACTGAATTGACTAAAGATAGGTCTCTTGGATCGGATGAAAGGCACCCATAGGTTCTGAAGGAGGTGGCTTTAAAGATTGTGCAGGCATTGGAAATGATTTTCCAGAAATCAATAGACTCTGGCATGGTTCTGGAGGATTAGAATGTTGCAAATGTAATGCTGCTGCTTAAGAAAGGAGGGAGGCAGAAAAAATGCCTATTAGTCATGAGTTACGACCATCGGAGCAGAAATAGGCTGTTCAGCGTATCATATCTGCCCCACCATTCAATCCTGAGCTGAGCCATTTTCCCACTCAACCTCACTGCACGCCTTCTCCCCTTTACCTTTGATCCCCTGGCTAATCAAGAACCTCCGTCTTAAATACACCCAGTGACCTTGCCTTCACAACCACCTGTGGCAACAAATTCCACAAATCCACCACTTTCTGGCTGAAGAAATTTCTCCTCCTCTCTGTTTTAAATGGGTACCATCTAATTCTAAGACTGTGCCCTCTTATCCTGGATTCACCCACCATGGGAAACATCCTATTCACATCTAAATTCACCATAAAAGTGAGGATCTGGGTAGCCAAGCAAGGGAATTCTCCTCTTTGAGAATGTGGGTCATTAGGGAAGCTAACAGTACCCATGACAACTTCATCTGCAAGATGTGCATCCAGCCTGACAAGCTGAGTTAAGGCTTCCAATCGCATCCATCATTAAGCCACGTCTCAGTGATGGCCACAATGTCATATCTTTCAATCTGTAGCTGTACAACCAGGTCCTCTACTTTATTCCTAATGTTACGTGCCTTTAAGTACAGTAACCTTAGACCAACATGTGTAATGAACTTGAGTTGATTAGGTAATGGAACCCTTAGGAAGTAGTGACCATAAGGTGATTGAGTACAGTTTCAAATTTGGAACTTGAATCCAAATAGCAGCTGGGAAGTGGATTACAAGTTCCTTACACACCGAGTTAGGGAATTGGTGCTGGAGTTGGATGAACTGCAGATCTTGAAGGAGGCAGAGGAAGTTGCACCTTTTTCTCAGGGCAAGAGTAGTAAACATTAGAGGACATCTGTACAAGGTGAGGAGAGGAAAGTTTGAAGGAGATGTCAGAGGTAGCTATTTTACAAAGAGTAGTTGAAACATATTGTCTGGGGTGATGGAGGCTGGTGCAATCAATACATTTAAGACTCAGACAGGCACAACAACCTTAAGAGAGCTATGGATTTGGAGCTTGTCCCACTGTTCTTTCTTCTTTTCTTTGGCTTGGCTTCGCAGACGAAGATTTATGGAGGGGTAATGTCCATGTCAGCTGCAGGCTCGTTTATGGCTGACAAGTCCGATGCGGGACAGGCAGACACGGTTGCAGCGGTTGCAAGAGAAAATTGGTTGGTTGGGGTTGGGTGTTGGGTTTTTCCTCCTTTGTCTTTTGTCAGTGAGGTGGGATCTGGGGTCTTCTTCAAAGGAGGTTGCTGCCCGCCGAACTGTGAGGTGCCAAGATGCACAGTTTGAGGCGATATCAGCCCACTGGCGGGGTTCAATGTGGCAGGCACCAAGAGATTTCTTTAGGCAGTCCTTGTACCTCTTCTTTGGTGCACCTCTGTCACGGTGGCCAGTGGAGAGCTCACCATATAACACGATCTTGGGAAGGCGATGGTCCTCCATTCTGGAGACGTGACCTAACCAGCGCAGTTGGATCTTCAGCAGCGTGGATTCGATGCTGTTGGCCTCTGCCATCTCGAGTACTTCGATGTTGGAGATGAAGTTGCTCCAATGAATGTTGAGGATGGAGCGGAGACAACGCTGGTGGAAGCGTTCTAGGAGCCATAGGTGATGCCGGTAGAGGACCCATGATTCGGAGCCAAACAGGAGTGTGGGTATGACAACGGCTCTGTATACGCTAATCTTTGTGAGGTTTTTCAGTTGGTGGTTTTTCCAGACTCTTTTGTGTAGTCTTCCAGAGGCGATATTTACCTTGGCGAGTCTGTTGTCTATCTCGTTGTCGATCCTTGCATCCGATGAAATGGTGAAGCCATGAGATAGACAACAAGTGAACATTAGAGGACGTGTAAAACATCAAGGGAAGAAAGTTTACAGGAGATATCTGGGATAAATTTTGTTTTATCTACGGAGTGCAGTGGAAGCTTGGAAAGCATTGTCAGTGGTGGTGGGAGATGCTGGTACAATGGGGACATTTTAAAAATTCTGACAAACACATGGATACAAAAAATATAGAGTGTGATTTTTTGTTTAGGTAGGGAAGGTAGGGAAGGTAGAGAAGGTTTAGTTTGTTGACATTGTCAACACATCATGGAACAAAGAGCCAGTTCTATTCTGAAATATTCTATGTTCTATGTTTTTAATACTACACAAGGCACAGGTATGATTAATGGAATGATCAGTGGAGATTCGGATGAGAATGGAAACAACAAATGATACCCAACAGCTGTGGCAGAGTCAAAATTACATAACCTGCTACAAATCTAAATCTGAGGGAGTAGGAAACAGCAAAGCTTCACTCCCAGATGAGCTGAATGCCATTTATGTCTGATTTGACCACCAGAACAAGGAAGAACCACTGGAAACCCCCACGTTTCCTTATGATCATCTAAAGATTATGTGTGGGCTACTGTTTGAAACTAAGGAAGTATCCAGTCCAGATGGAGAACCTGGCTGAGTACTGAAAACCTGTGCTGGCCAATTGCTTGGTGTATTCATGGATATCTTCAACATCTTCCTCTGACATCTGTTTTAAGACCATAAGACATCGGAGCAGAAATAGGCTATTCAGCCCATCGAGTCTTCCCTGCCATTTATTTTCATGAGCTGATCCACTCAGCCTCACTACCCGGACTTCTCCCCATAATCTTTGACACCCTGGCCAATCAAGAAACTATTAATCTCTACTTTAAATACACCCAATGACCTGGCCTCCACACCCACGCCCTGTACCAACATATTTCACAGATTTACCACCACCTGGTTAAAGAAATTCCTCCTCATCGCTGTTCTAAGTAAACACACTTTAATATAGGGCTCCTATATTACCTGTTGCGTTTTACCACATTACCATGGATGTTACCACAGTCATTATCACATATGGGTCAACTACGTCATGTTACGAGTCTTTTTATTTTCATTAATAAACAGTTTAAAACTTCTTCTGAATTTTGCTATGAATTTGTTCCAGCACATCGCAGTTAAAAGCCTATTAGCCTTTTTATGGATAATAGTTGTGACATTTTAGTCAACAGAAAATAGCCACAACTCCAAAAGAACTGCATGGATGCCTGGAATCTCGGAGTTGTGGATTGAACGGACATTGTTGGAACATTTGGACTGTTTCCCCTCCTTGGTTTGGAGAGATACAGAAACCAATATGGCGGCCATGTGGTAAATGCCAAGCGCAGGTCGCTGACAGCAATCCATTTCCATCGGTCTGAGCATCAGCCACAGAAGGGTCCAGGGCTTCGAACCCTAGAAGAGAATGTCCTATGAACACACTGGGAGAGTCATTTGTCGAGAATCCCAGCAATATCATTGTCTCTGCCATGGTGGAAACTTGCTCGTTGACAGCAGCGCATCGCAGATATCAGAAGCAGTAGGATTATGTTTGTGGATTCCTTCTGTGTATTTATTTGGTTTGAATACAGTTTGGATGAGCTGCCATTTGTCCACTGGGGACTGTTGATTTTTGTGCTCGTGTTGTGCAAGCTGGGCAGACGGTGGGATGGAGATGTGTAAAATGGGCACTGCTGCCCATTTGCGATGAAAACCACTTCAGAAGGCATGAACTGAATTTAAAGTCAGCAACTTGTAAATGGCTGAGGGTGGGTCACAAAATGGTGATGACGAAGATGCAAAGGATGTGCAATTCCAAGTGGAGAAAGAGTCAAGTATTCAGGCAACGTCTGACATGCAGGATGAAATACTACCAGGTGACAGTGTGTTACATGTTGGAAGCAGGAGAAGGAAACAAAGTCCTTCTGGATCACGCTCCAGTACAAGTACGAGATCTGAAAGCATAAAGGATGAAGTTGAAAAGGCCGCATTTGTTGTACAACAAGAAATGCTTAAGGATGAATACACCTGAGAAGAACAAGAGGAAAAGAAGGAGGAGCAGCTGAGGGGGGGGAAGGGGAGCAGCTGAGGGGGGGGGGAGAAGGGGAGCAGCTTGGGGGGGGAAGGGGAGCAGATGGGGGGGAAGGTGAACAGCTTGGAGGAGAAGGGGAGCAGCTGAGGAGGGAGCTAAGAAGGAAAAAGGAGCAGCTGAATCCCAACAAATGTTGTTGCTGCTACTATGGCCAAAATGAGGAGCCTCACAGGAATCCTGTGCTTGAAGTCATTTATCTGACATGTCTGATGATGCGGCGTTATAGTTTGAGAAAGGAAAAGAAAACACAGTTACAAGAATACGTACATGTGGACACATCCTCCCAAAGCACAGGGATACCAATCCACAAATACCAATAATAACAACCACAGACGGAGCAGGGGGTCAAATCCCATCTCTCTCCACAGCCCCTGGACACTCCAGTCCCATCTCTCCCCACACACCCTGGACACTCCAGTCCCATCTGTCCCCACAGCCCACTGGACACTCCAGTCCCATCTCTCCCCACAGCCCCCTCTCTCCCCACAGACCGTTGGACACTCCAATCCCATCTCTCCCCATAGCCCCCTGAACACTCCAGTCCCATCTCTCCCCACAGCCCCCTGGACACTCCAATCTCATCTCTCCAAACAGCCCGCTGGACACTCCAATCCCATCTTTCCCCACAGCCTGCTGGACACTCCAGACAAGCATCAGATATCTGGGTGAACATGCATATGTGACATCTCCAGCTACATTACCTGCTACCAGCAACTGTGAACAGAGCAATGTATTCACATCCAAATGAAATCACTGCATTATTAATCCAGCTGCAGGGTCTCTCTTCCATGCACAAGAAGGAGGTTCCAGCTTTTGATGGTGACCCACTTCAATACCAAGCGTTCATTGAATCCTTTGAACACAGTATTGAAAGCAAGAACAGAACCCCCACAGATTGTCTCTATTTTCTGGAACAGTACATGAGAGGGCAGCCTAGGGAGCTTATAAGGAGTTGCCTCAGAAAGAGAATACAGGAAGGCTAAGTCTTTAGTACAGGAGCATTTTGGCAATGAGCATAACATTGCTACAGCTTGTATGGAGAAGGCTCTTTCATGGTCAACCAGACGACACAAAAGCTCCACAGGCATACGCCTCTTTGTAAGAGGATCTTGTGACTCTGTGGAAGATATCGAGTACATGCATGAGCTGGACATGCCTGCTAATATGCTACTCATCGTTAAGAAGTTGCCCTACCAGCTAAGGGATATATGGAGAACTGTAGCCTGTGATTTCCAGGAAAAACACAATCAAAGAGCTATTTTAAGGATATGGTGGATTTCCTTGAAAGGCAAGTGAAGATTGCAACAGATCCAGGAGATATCAAAGACACGCCAACAGTGAGCAAAGATATAAAGTCCAAGTCACAGCCGTGATAAAGGAAAATGATAAAGGAACTAAGGAAAGGGAGAGTTTTCCTGCTGTGAAGAACTGTTTGTTCTGTGGAGGTGGACATACTTTGGAGACGTGTCCACAGTTGGAAAAGAGGGAACGTAGGGAGAAAATCGCTTTCCTAAAGGAAAATGGAGCATGTTTTGTCTGTCTGTGTAAAGGGCATATCAGCAAAAACTGCAGGAAGTGACTCAGCTGCAACATATGTGGTTTGAAGCATCGCAGATGCTGCACGTCCACCAGAGAAAGAAGGAAATGGAGAAGGAGGAAGCAGAAAGAAAGGAAGCAGCTGAAAACAGAGCTGGAGCCTCTGTTCACTGGGGCCAGGTAGGATAACTCAAACTTTCAATAGTGCCTGTACAAGTCAAGGCCAGGAAAGGGAATGTAACACTGCATACTTGTGCATTTCTTGACCCAGGTTAGAATTGCAACATTTTGCACAGTGGGGCTAATGAATAATCTTAATCTTCAGGGAAGAAGGTCAAGGATTCTATTGAAAACTATGTGTCAATGGAAGATCATTGAAACCAGCAATGTTTCAGGCCTAGAGGTCACTGAACTGGACATTTGTGATTTTTGTGATCTCCCAGGCTCATAAACTCAGAAGATTAGGCCTGTGCACAATGGAAACATCTCACATCAAAATTATATCGATAGGTGGTCTCATCTGGGGAATGTTCATCAACCTGAAATTGGTTCTGTGATAGAATTTCTGATTGACTCAGATGTACCAAAGGCTCTGGAACCACTAGATGTAATATGGAGTGTGGAAGACGCTGTCAAAATCTTGTTTGGTTGAACGATTAATGGTTAATTGGTTAATGGAGGCCAAAATGTTTGGCCTGGAAGTCAGCCTGAAGAAAACTGAGGTCCTCCATCAGCCAGCTCCCCACCATGACTACCAGCCCCCCCACATCTCCATCGGGCACACAAAACTCAAAACGGTCAACCAGTTTACCTATCTCGGCTGCACCATTTCATCAGATGCAAGGATCGACAATGAGATAGACAACAGACTCGCCAAGGCAAATAGCGCCTTTGGAAGACTACACAAAAGAGTCTGGAAAAACAACCAACTGAAAAACCTCACAAAGATAAGCGTATACAGAGCCGTTGTCATACCCACACTCCTGTTCGGCTCCGAATCATGGGTCCTCTACCGGCACCACCTACGGCTCCTAGAACGCTTCCACCAGCGTTGTCTCCGCTCCATCCTCAACATCCATTGGAGCGCTCACACCCCTAACGTCGAGGTACTCGAGATGGCAGAGGTCGACAGCATCGAGTCCACGCTGCTGAAGATCCAGCTGCGCTGGATGGGTCACGTCTCCAGAATGGAGGACCATCGCCTTCCCAAGATCGTATTATATGGCGAGCTCTCCACTGGCCACCGTGACAGAGGTGCACCAAAGAAAAGGTACAAGGACTGCCTAAAGAAATCTCTTGGTGCCTGCCACATTGACCACCGCCAGTGGGCTGATAACGCCTCAAACCGTGCATCTTGGCGCCTCACAGTTTGGCGGGCAGCAGCCTCCTTTGAAGAAGACCGCAGAGCCCACCTCACTGACAAAAGGCAAAGGAGGAAAAACCCAACACCCAACCCCAACCAACCAATTTTCCCTTGCAACCGCTGCAATCGTGTCTGCCTGTCCCGCATCGGACTGGTCAGCCACAAACGAGCCTGCAGCTGACGTGGACTTTTTACCCCCTCCATAAATCTTCGTCCGCGAAGCCAAGCCAAAGAAAGAAAAAAAGAAAAAGGTTAATGGAGGAGCCATCAGGGGCAGTGCCAACAGGATACCAGTTGTGAAACAAGGAGCTGTGGGAACAACAGTTCAGGACTGACTTTCCTCAGTGACTCAGTGACGATCAAGAGAAGACAAGCAGTTCCTGGGTTTAGTCGCAAAATCTGCCAAGTTAGTCGATGCCCATTGGATTAGCTTTAAAGGAGAAAGAAATATGCAATTGAAGTGTTGCTGAACAACATCCACTGAACCTGAAGAGAAGATTCTAGAGGGATTCTTCCTTTCACCAACTTTCATCTACACCAACTTCATGTCTGACGTGATTCCCAAAGGTTGTACAGAGAAAGTAGCAGATGGTGCCTTGGAACATGGTGATGGCAGAAAATGGTATCTACCACACCATGGGATTTTGCATCCATAAAAGAAAAACCTTCGAGTGGTGTTTGACTGTGGATTGGCATTTCAGGGAGTTTCACTAAATTCTCAGCTCTTACTGGGGCCAGACTTGACTAGTATATTGATAGGAGTCTTGGCTAGATTCCATAAAGAGACTATCATCATCACTGCAGACGGTGAAGCCATGTTCCACCAGTTAAAAGTATCGAATGAAGACTGTGACCTGATGGAGACTACAGTCAGAACATGGTGAAAAACAGAATGACAGAGCATCTGTCATTCTTCAGGTTATGCAAACTACCCATAGGAAGTGTGCTGAGGGCAATGTGGAACAATTTAGCCCTCAGTCTGTCAGCACCATCATGAAAAACTTCTATGTCGAGATTGCCCCACTTCAGTAGCCTCAGAAGATGCAATAGCTCTTTATCATGAGCTATGAGTGATCTGTTTTAAGGGAGGCTTTTTACTTACCAGGTGGATAAGAAATGAAGAATCTGGACAGATCAGGACACCCTTCCTGTGGAGAGGGTGTTAGGTGGTGTGTTCAGTTAAGCGTTTTTAAGTTCAAAATCATCTAGAAAGACTGACCTCTCATAAGAAGGGGGATTCTTTCAACAGTCAGTTCGGTATATTGGCACCAGTCATCCTGACTGATCCTGCAAGATTTGTATTGGAAAAGGATTGGTTGGGATGATATGATACCAGACTCCATTGTAAAGGAATGAATGTGTTGGATTCAGGATCTTCATAAGCTGGAAGACTTCAAGGTTGACAGATGCTTCAAACCCACAAACTTTCGGATGGTGACATCTCCTCAACGGCATCATTTTGCTAAATGTGTGTGAGGACGATTACAGAACTGTTAGCTACCTGTTACTGGTCAGGCACATTGTGGGTTTGAGATGGGAAAAGCAAGAGTGGCTCCATTAAAGCAGCCACTAGCCCTCGAATGGAGTTGACCGCTGCCACCATGGTGAGCATAATGGACACTGTGTGGAGAAAAGAGCTGCTGATGGAATGAGCAGACTCCATATTTTGGACTGTGCTCAAATACATTAACAATAAGACAACAAGGTTCTGAACTTCCATGGCCAACAGAGTTGCTGAAATTGACACAGTCTCACATGCGCAACAGTGTAATTCAACAGAGGTTTGAAAGTCATATCTTTGAGGGACCTGGCTGGCTACAGCATGGATTAGCAGCAGTAGTGAGATGCTCCTGTTGTTTTTTTAATATTTCTTCCATTCATTCATTTCTAACATTTCAACCAAAAAGTGCTTTCTACTTTTCCCCCTTGTTACTTAACATCGCTAATTTTAAAATGGCTATGAGGAGAGCTAAGGCTGGAGAAAATGGCAAAAAGGAGGAAGACAGTTACTCTGACTATGGACTGATCTTTTAAACAAACATACATGGGAGATAACTGAAACTGTAAAAGAAAGTCAATGTGAAGTCAAATCTACATTTGAAAAAGTTTTGGAGTCTTTATCAGAAATTGATGTTTGTCTGGGATCTGAAATGATCATGTGGATAATTAGAGGAACTTTGCTCGGACCTGTCTGCTAGCAACTTTAAATTAACTTTGAAAGTTATCGATAGAGAGCAGAAGTAAAAATCAGAATATATGAATTTTGGGCTTTGCTGAAAATACCGTAACTGGCCAACTGAACTTCTTTTCAGAGATGCTTTTGGAAAAGAATTCTTTCCTCCGAAGCCTGAGCTTGACAGGACACTTTGCTCTTTGATTCCCAAGCCACCTCTGAGAAGCAACCCACATTCGGTTATTCTTCAGTTTCATCACTACCGAATAAAAGATCTTGTAATTAGTGAAACTCATCAATACCATGAACAACTGATCAGATTCGTTGATGATCTTTGTCCTGAAGTGATGAATCTGCATGCAGAATATGAAGAAGTCATGACAGAACTGTACAAGGAAGATTTCAAACCCAGCATGCCTCCAAATTAGACTCTTCAATTGTCACAGAAAGTTTTTGTATTTGGTAGAAAAAGCAACAAAGATTATTGGAAGATTTGGCTTATGATTATAATAATAAATACACGTACAGTCCAAGTTATGTGTGGGAAACTTTAATGTTTACCCTGTGTGTGTTTCGACTTTTTGTTTGACTAAGCCTGAAAATCTAAATGGGGAGCAGGCGGAGTTTATACATTCATTGTTCTTTTTATGCAAAGGAATGGCATAATTTGTTATTACGGATTCTTATTGGTTAGAAACACTTTAAGTGCGCATTTAAATCTATAGAACCTCCCCCCCCCCCCCCCCCCCCCGTGAATGAATAGAATATTCATGTGCGTGCATTAGGGACCTGAATGGTGAATATTTAATGTAAATTCTTTGTCTTTCACTTTGGTCACAGCTTGAAATACAATTTTATATTGTTTGGAAACAATAATTTTTTTCTAAAGCAAAAATTAAAATCCACAGCATAAGAGTTTGGGGATGAAAATGTATTTTTTAGGCTTGTTGCTGATGCACACAGCAACCTTCTGATCTGATTTTGCTTGTTTGGTAAGGAGGCTGGGTATTTTGGGTTTACTAGGTTGTTATGGCTTTAAGTTCTGTGTAAGTTGTGTTACTGCATGGTTTCAGGGGGTCACCTGGAGCTTTGTGATAATTTGTGCCTGGTTTTGTTCATAACATTAATTAACAACCATGAATAATCATATCAAAGGTCTCAGTTTTAACATGAAAGGTTTAAACAATCCAATTAATCAAAGGAAAACCTTTGCACAGTTAAACAAATGAGGTCAGAGTTTTATTTTTAAGAAACCTATAGTCGTAGTTGTGATAATTCTCATCTTGTGTCAAAATGGAGAAGGCAACTCTTTCATTCCTCCTTCAATGATAAAGTCGGGGGTGTGGGGGGTCTCTACTTTAATTAACCAGAACATTCCTCTTGTGCTTCATAATGCAAAATCAGACAGAAGTGGTTGATACCTCGTTACAGGCAAATTGCATAATGAAGCTGTCATTTTTGCTAATGCATGTGCCCCAAACATTAATGGTGCAGGATATTTTGAAAGTTTTTTTCAGCTCCAGCAGATTTGAGCCTTCACTCATTGGTGCTGGGGGGACTTTAATTGTTGGTTAGACCCTGCTTTGGATCATTCATCCTCAAAATCTGCTACATAGAGTAAATCTGCTTCTGTAATTCATTCTTTCTCATCAAACTTTGGTGTCTCAGATTTCTGGAGTTTCTTAACCCCAATAGGAGAAAATATTCTCTCTTTTTCTCCTGTCCTTCACACTTCCTCGTGGATTGATTATTTTTTGATAGACAATCATTTGATTTCATTGACCCAATTATGTGAATAACAGAGTATAGGGATTTCTGACCATGCTCCTGTTATTTTGTCTATGAATTTTCCTGATCACTGGCGTTTTAACTCTACTTTCAGATAATGAGTTTAAAAAATTTATGGAGGAGCAGATAACTTTTTTCTTTAACATAAATCGACTTCGATCCAATTGTTGCTTAGAGGTTAGTTAGACACTTGTTAGTGATGTGTTTCAATTATTTCCAATACAAATCCAGATGTATTTAAATTCTTTATTTAACACATAAACTTGAAATTATCTTCAATATTTGATGAAATGACAATAAATAACATCTGAATTAAAGTTCCGTGAACAGAGTAACTTTTATGATCAAGGTCAAGGTCAATGAAAGTTGAGTGTTTCTTCCTCCCTTCTCTAGGCCACCAAGTTTATAATATTCTATCTGAAGTTCCCGATTTACATCATACATCACCGCACACTCCAGCCGGCACTCCAATATGCGAACACACCACCCATGTTCCTGAAACTCTCACATGCGTATGATTACAAAGATGGCTGCATAAAGTCAAACAAACACAGGACACCTCTGACAACTGCGCAGGGACCAACAGGACCCCAGCCTAACAAGTAAAGGAATTACACCTTTTGCCTCTTACAACACATTCCTCTTCAACAATTCCTAGTTTGATTGTTCAGGACACTTTGAAAGCTTATCTTAGAGGGCAAATTATTTCTTATACTGTTAATATAAAGAAGAAGATTAGATTTAGTTAATCAGATTAAATAATTAGATCAACATTATGCACAAATTAAAGATCCAGATTTATATAAAAGGAGAATTGAATTTAAAACTAAATTTGATCTTCTATGAACCTACACCATTGAATATCAACAAGAGCTAAAGCCAGTTGTATATTCATGGTGAAAAATCTGGTACGCTCTTGGCCGATCAATTGAAGGGAATTGCAGTGAAGAGACAAATTACTAAGATCCAGATGGATTATGGTAATATTACTACAGACCATTCTAAAATAAATGATACATTCATGGAATTCTATTCTAGGCTTTATACTTCTGAATCTACTAATGATATCAGTTTAATAATGTTTTTTTGGACCACTTAAATGCTCCCTCGCTTTCTCTGAATAATTGTTTGAGTTTGAAAGAGCACATCTCACAAGGTTAAATCATTTTTGCTATTTCTTCATTACATTCAGGTAAAACACCTGTAGAGTTTTTAAAATCCTTTCCTAAATTCGTCATACCCCAATTAAGTTCTGTGTTAACTGATACATTTAAACAGGGAAATCTTGTATTATCTTTTAATAAGTCTTACATTCCTCATAGTCAATTTCTTTATTGAAAGTTGATATGAAAATCTTAGCTAAAGCTTTGGCTCCTAGGCTGGAGAACATTTTACCGTTAATTATTTCTGAAGATCAGAATGGTTTTATTAAAAGTCATTATTCATATTTTAATATACATCATTTAATGGACATTTTGTATTTATCTCTCTCTGCATCCCAGATTGTGTTCTTTCTTTAGTTGCAGTAAAAAGCATTTGACCAGTGGAATGGGAATATATATTTACGATCTTGGACATTTTAAAATTTGGGCTATGTTTTATTACATGGATTTGTGTCCCACTGTTTCAATTCTTGCTAATTTACAAAAATCAAAACCTTTCATTCTCCAATAGGGTATTTGACAAGTCCATCACTTTTTGATTTGGCATTAGAGCCTCTAGAAATTGCATTTTGTGAATGCAGAGATATTTAAGGGATCAATAGGAAGGGAATCGAACAGTTTCCCTTCATGCAGATGACCTTTTGCTCTTTATATCAAACCCTGATATTTCTTTACCTTCTCTACTATCCTTACTTTCTCAATTTAGTCAGTTTTCAGGGTACAAGTTAAATCTGCATAAGTGAACTTTTCCCTTTAAATGCCCCCTGTACTAACATATTTTCATCTTTTTAAGACTGAGAGATCAATTACTTATCTTGGCATTACGATTACAAATAATCTGAAGCATCTTTTAGGGAAACTATCTCACATGTTTAAGCAGTTTTTAATGAAATACTCTCCTTTATCTATCTCTTTGATTGGTCGTATTAATTCTATTAAAGTGAACATTCTACCTAAATTTTTGTACTTTTTTCAGTCTATTCCAATCTTCATTCCTCAATCATAGTTTTACTCACTCAATTCACTTGTATCATTTTACATACAAGGAAAGAGCCCCCATTTAAATAAGGGTAATCTACAAAAGTCTAAAAGGTTGGTGGTTTGGCATTTCCTAATTTCAGATTTTATTATTGGGAAGTCAATATATGTAACCATATGTTCTCGTTACAAATTTCATAATCGAGTTAACATCCTGCTTGGGTAGAAGTGGAATTTAATTCCACCAAAAATCTTTCTATCTCAGAATTTCTTGGGTCTCACTTACCCTTGTTTCACACAAATAAACTGATAATCTGGTTGTTAAATCCAGTTTGAGAATATGGGTGCACTTCAGAAGATATTGTGGATTTCAGGGCTTCTCTCTTGCAAGCCCCATTTTGTCCAATCACCTTTTTCAGCTTCCTCGCTGGATCCTGCTTTTAATGGTCAGTATCGATTGGGTAATGTTTTAAAGTCTTTTTTATTGATAACAGTTTTGCATCTTTTCAATTTACCAAACGCTCTTTTTTTCTCCCCAGATGTTTACAAATCAGACTTTTTATTCAATCTCAGATCACTGATTTTCCTTGAGCTCCTGGGATAAACACTTTTTTTAAATTTTATTTTTGATTTTCAAAGACTCACAATCCAAACAAACAATGACAACAAACAACCTTTCCTTTATTCAGAAGGGGAACCAATGTGCAGCAGATAGGGCTGCCATGCCCTAACGAATGTGCCAGATTTCCTCCTTAAATTATGTGATTTTCTCCAGGGGCATGCCATCGTGCAATGTTTAGTTGAGAGTTGGACTTCCATGTGGCTGCTATAGGTTTTCTGGCTACTGATAAGGCGACCTTCATAAACTGAATGTAGATTCTGGGCAGTTTAAAACTCATGTCCATAATGTTTCCCAGAAGGTTACCCTGTTCAATCTCAGTCCATGTCCTCTTGTTTGAATCTCCCCAACTCTCAATGGAAACAGCCTGACCACATTGACTATCTATCCCCCTCAATTTTAAATACCTCCATCAAATCAACCTTCAATCTTCTACACTCCAACTAGTAAAGTCTTAGCCTGTTTAACCTTTCCTTGTAGGTCTGTAATGGAAGAATTAAACTGTGTTTTTTTTACTTTTGCAGCTTTTGCTTCTGCAAGGCTGAGAACTTGCTTGTTTTTTTAGAATTAGCAGACATAAGCTAAATTCCACCGAGGGCCCAGAGATGCAATTATCTGACGAAAGGACATCTGTGTACCAAAAACATTTAATCTTCCTGCTTGTTTTGGTCACAGACTGTCAGAGGTCTAGCCTTTTTTTTAAATTTTTTATTTTTCACACCATAAATCACATTAGCCATGATATACACTTTTTCTTTTTCACACATATACAGTGACTTTTTCTCCCCCCCCCTCCCTCCTCCCAAGCCACCCCCCCACCCCCCCCTCTCATCCATTTTAGGTATACAATCTAGGTTGCATTAATTCAGTCAGACAATGTTGTCATTCAACAAAAATACACCAGAAATTCTACTGAGTCCATTCTTTTCTTTCCTTCTCCTTCCATCAACTTAGGTAATGTTTGTCCCCGGTAGGTTTTCGCTATTGTATTTAATGTAAGGCTCCCATACTTGTTCGAATATTTCAATATTATTTCTTAAACTATATGTTATTTTTTCTAATGGAATACATTTATTCATTTCTATATACCATTGTTGTATTTTCAAATTATCTTCCAATTTCCAGGTTGACATAATACATTTTTTTGCTACGGCTAGGGCTATCTTAACAAATCTTTTTTGTGCATCCTCCAAATCAATTCCAAATTCTTTGTTTATTATGTTGCTTAGGAGAAAGATCTCTGGATTCTTTGGTATATTGTTTTCTGTTATTTTATTTAATATCTGATTAAGATCATCCCAAACTTTTTTACTCTCTCACATGTCCAGATTGCATGAATTGTTGTTCCCATTTCTTTTTTTTTTTTACATCGAAAACATCTATCAGATACTGTTGGGTCCCATTTATATAACTTTTGCGGTGTAATGTATAGTCTGTGTAACCAATTATATTGTATCATACGTAGCCTCGTATTTATTGTATTTCTCATCGTTCCAGAACATAATTTCTCCCATGTTTCCTTTTTTATCTTTATATTTAAATCTTGTTCCAATTTTTGTTTAGTTTTACCATTTGTTTCCTCATTCTCCTTTTCTTGCAGTTTAATATACATATTTGTTATAAATCTTTTGATTAACATTGTATCTGTAATCACATATTCAAGGTTACTTCCCTCTGGTAAACTCAAATTGCTTCCTAATTTATCTTTCAAGTAGGATCTCAGTTGGTAATATGCCAGCGCTGTATCTCCAGTTATATTGTACTTACCTCTCATTTGTTCAAAGGATAAGAATCTACTTCCTGAAAAACAATTTTCTATTCTTTTAATCCCTTTTTTTCCCCATTTTCTAAAGGAAAGGTTGTCTATTGTAAAAGGGAGTAGCTTATTTTGCGTCAATATTAGTTTTGGTAATTGATAATTTGTTTTATTTCTTTCTACATGAATCTTCTTCCAAATATTGAAGAGATGATGTAATACTGGAGAAGTTCTATGCTGTACCAATTTTTCGTCCCATTTATATAATATGTGTTCAGGTATCTTTTCCCCTATTTTATCTAATTCTAATCTCGTCCAGTCTGGTTTTTCCCTTGTTTGATAAAAATCTGATAGGTATCTTAATTGTGCGGCTCTATAATAATTTTTGAAGTTTGGTAATTGTAAGCCTCCCTGTTTATACCATTCTGTTAATTTATCTAGTGCTATCCTCGGTTTCCCCCCTCTCCATAAAAATTTCCTTATTATTTTCTTTAACTCTGAAGAATTTTTCTGTCAGTTGTATTGGCAATGCCTGAAATAAGTATAGTATCCTTGGAAAAATGTTCATTTTAATACAGTTTATCCTTCCTATCAGTGTTAGTGGTAGATCTTTCCAATGCTCTAAATCGTCCTGTAATTTTTTCATTAGTGGATTGTAATTGACTTTATATAATTGGCCTAGATTTTTGTTTATTTGTACACCTAGGTATCTTATTGCCTGCATTTGCCATCTGAATGGAGATTCCTTCTTAAATTTTGAGAAATCCGCATTATTCATAGGCATTGCTTCACTTTTATTTACGTTTATCTTGTAACCCGACACTTCTCCATATTCCTTCAATTTCTTATATAATTCTTTTATTAATAGTTCTGGTTCTGTTAAGTACACTATAACATCATCCGCAAATAGACTGATTTTATATTCCCTGTCTTTTATTTTTATTCCTTTTATATTATTATCTATTCTTATCAATTCTGCTAGTGTTTCTATAGCTAGCGCAAACAATAAAGGTGATAGTGGGCATCCCTGCCGCGTTGACCTGCTTAAGTTAAATTGCTTTGATACATGTCCATTTACTGTCACTTTTGCTAACGGTCCCTTATATAATGCTTTAATCCAATTCAGTTTAATCCGGTAAACTGAATTTTTGCAACACTTTGAACAAATAATTCCATTCTACTCTGTCGAAGGCCTTCTCTGCGTCTAAATCAACTGCTACTGTAGGTGCTTTATTTCCTTCTACTGCATGAATTAAGTTAATAAATTTACAAATATTGTCTGTTGTGTGTCTTTTTTTGATAAATCCAGTTTGGTCTAAATTTACCATTTTCGGTACCTGTTCTGCTAATCTGTTTGCTAATAGTTTAGCTATTATCTTATAATCTGTGTTTAGCAAAGATATTAGTCTATATGACGCTGGTGAGAGTGGATCTTTCCCTTGTTTTAGTATTACTGTAATTATTGCTGTTTTACATGAATCTGGTAAGCTTTGTGTTTCATCAATCTGGTTGATTACATCCAGGAGGGGCGGAATTAATAAGTCTTTAAATGTTTTGTAGAATTCTATTGGAAATCCATCCTCTCCTGGTGTCTTATTATTTGGTAATTTTTTTATTATCTCTTGTATTTCTACTGTTCCAAATGGTTCTGTTAATTTATTTTGTTCCTCTATTTGTAGTTTTGGTAGTTCAATTTTAGTCAAAAATTCATCTATTTTCCCTTCTTTCCCTTCATTTTCAGTTCGGTATAATTGTTCATAGAATTCTCTAAAGTTTTCCTTAATTTCTTTTGGATTATATGTAATTTGTTTGTCTTTTTTCCTTGTTGCCAATACCATTTTCTTAGTTTGCTCTGTCTTAAGCTGCCATGCTAGGATTTTGTGCGTTTTTTCACCTAGTTCATAATATTTCTGTTTTGTCTTCATTATATTCTTCTCTACCTTGTATGTTTGTAATGTTTCATATTTTATTTTTTTATCCGCCAATTCTCTTCTTTTAGTTGTATCTTCCTTCATTGCTAATTTTTTTTCTATGTTTACTATTTCCCTTTCCAACTGCTCTGTTTCCTGATTATAGTCCTTCTTCATCTTGGTTACATAACTTATTATTTGCCCTCTAATGAATGCTTTCATTGCATCCCATAGTATAAACTTATCTTCCACTGATTCCGTATTTACTTCAAAATACATTTTTAATTGTTTTTCAATAAATTCTCTAAAATCCTGTCTTTTAAGTAGCATGGGGTTTAATCTCCATCTATACATTCTTGGAGGGATATCCTCTAGCTTTACTGTCAATATTAAGGGTGAATGGTCCGATAGTATTCTCGCTTTATATTCTGTTTTTCTTACTCTATCCTGCATACTAGCTGATAACAAAAATAGGTCTATTCTTGAGTATGTTTTATGTCTAGCCGAGTAGTATGAGTATTCCTTTTCTTTTGGGTTTTGTTTCCTCCATATATCCAAAAGTTTCATTTCTTGCATTGATTTAATTATAAATTTGGTTACTTTGTTCTTTCTGTTAATATTTTTCCCCGTTTTATCCATATTTGGATCCAAATTCAGGTTGAAATCCCCTCCTATTAGTATGTTCCCTTGCGTATTAGCTACCTTCAAAAAGATATCTTGCATAAACTTTTGATCTTCGTTAGGTGAATATACATTAAGTAGATTCCAAAACTCCGAATATATCGGACATTTTATAACATATCTCCCTGCTGGATCTATTATTTCCTCTTCTATTTTATATGGCACATTTTTGCTAATTAATATAGCCACTCCTCTTGCTTTTGAATTATACGATGCTGCTGTTACATGTCCTACCCAATCTCTCTTTAATTTCTTGTGCTCCAATTCAGTTAAGTGTGTTTCTTGGACAAATGCTATATCAATTTTTTCCTTTTTCAGTAAATTTAGTCGTTTCTTCCTTTTAATTTGGTTATGTATTCCATTAATATTTAAAGTCATATAGTTCAGCGTAGCCATTTTATATTTTGTTTATCTTCTCTTTCCGTTTTTCCATCATTACCTTTCCTCCTTTTCCATTTCTGTTTTCTTATTTTCAACTCTTTATAAGACAACATTCCTACAACATCCAACATTTTCCTATTCTCCTATTTCTATCTTCTTTATCCCCAATCTCCCTTTCCCCTCCTGAGTTGTCCTTTATCCCTTGTCGGACAACCACATCTCCCCTCTCCATTTGGATTTGCGAATCCACTCGCAAGCGTCAACTGATTTTGCAGTGACCGCTATTTCCCCCCACCCAGCCCCCCCAGAAAAGATTTCATTTTTCATATGTCACAAAGGTCACTCTTTTAATTCCCTCCTTATTCTCTCTATTCCATTACCTTCCCTTATTAATTCTTGTCTATACTATCTATATTTTCCTCTAATTACAGATACATTCACGTATGCACATTGTCTCTATTCACTCTTATACCTCTTTACCCGCATACATATCAATCGTGATCATTTTTACTCTCATTACCCATCTTCATCCCTCAGTCTATTTTTGTCTTTACCCACATACATATCAATCGTGATCATTTTTACTCTCATTACCCGTCTTCATCCCTCAGTCTATTTTTGTAATTGTTCTGCAAATTTTCGTGCTTCTTCTGGATCCGAGAATAGTCTGTTTTGTTGTCCTGGAATAAATATTTTCAATACCGCTGGATGCTTTAGTATAAATTTATACCCTTTCTTCCATAAAATCGCCTGTGCTGTATTGAACTCTTTCCTCTTCTTTAGGAGTTCAAAACTTATATCTGGATAAATGAAGATTTTTTGCCCTTTATACTCCAGTGGTTTGTTGCCCTCTCTTACTTTTTCCATTGTCTTCTCCAGTACCTTTTCTCTTGTAGTATATCTTAGGAATTTTACTACAATAGATCTTGGTTTTTGTTGTGGTTGTGGTTTAGAGGCCAATGCTCTATGTGCCCTTTCTATTTCCATTTCTTGCTGTAGTTCTGGACATCCTAGGGTCTTAGGGATCCAATCTTTTATAAACTCCCTCATATTCTTGCCTTCTTCATCTTCCTTAAGGCCCACTATCTTTATGTTATTTCTTCTGTTATAATTTTCCATTATTTCTATTTTTTGAGCTAACAGTTCTTGTGTCTCTATCGCTTTTTTATTAGATTCCTCCAATTTCTTTTTTAAGTCTTCTACCTCCATTTCTGCTGCTACTGCCCGCTCTTCCATCTTGTCCATTTTCTTTCCCATATCTGTTAAGGTCATATCTATTTTATTCATTTTCTCTTCTGTGTTGTTTATTCTTTTTCTTAAATCATTAAATTCCTGTGTTTGCCATTCTTTAAATGACTCCATGTATCCTTTAATAAGAGAAAGTACCTCCTTTATCTTGCCTTTCTTTTCTTCTTCTATTTCACTGTACTCTTCCTCTTCTTCTTCCTCTGGGTTGGCCATCTGTTGTTTCTTTGTTGCCCTTTCCTTCTCTTCTTTCTTGTTTCTATTGTCTTCTGTGGTCTCAGAGGTCTAGCCTTGATGCAAAATAAACCATTGTATTCAAAGTGATAAGCTGAAAATTACATTATTTGATAGAAGCCTAGCATGCTAGCTTGCTCGCTGATCTTTCTTACTGTGCTGGGAATAGGTGCTTGGGTAAACAATTTTTGGGTAATACAAGCCATGGTCCCGCTGCTGAAATTTGAGACTCTCCGGGAGGTGGCAACATCTCTCAACAAGAAGAACTTCTAGAGTCCAGCTAACATCCCGGTCGAGGGAGGTGGAGAAGCTGCCCCGACAACCTACTACAAGTGTGCAGTCGTTGCCTCGCTTCAGCAGTTGGGACCAGTCCAGGCATTGATAAGTATAGTTGGGAAGGGCTAGCATATTGTAGTTTAAAATCAGCTTTGGAATTTGTAATAAACATTTGTATAAACTGAACTGCTCTCGGTGTGTGTGTCTATTTTCTTTCAGTAGCTTAAACACTGACCAATCTAAAACGAACAAAGTGAGAGGTACAAGTTTACCCAGGACAAGGTCAAACGCTATTACCCAGGCAACATTTTTGTAAATTTCCTCTGCACTCTTCAACTTCAACATGACATCCCAACTCCTGTACTCAATGCTCTGATTTAAAGGCCAAAAATACCAAAAGCTTTCTTCACCACCCTATCTACATGTGACTCCACTTTCAGGGAATTAGGTACCAGAATTCCTAAATCCCTTTGTTCTACTGCACTCCTCAATTGTCTCCCATTTAACATGTATGATATTTGTTGGTTATTCCTACCAAAATGCAACACTTCACACAATGGAAAAAATTACTTTTTATAACTTTCAATAATATTCATGCATTATGTAACCATTATTCAATGATTATTTACTATATATTCATTATTCAGTTATTCACTTTTATCATTGAACAATCATAATCAAACCACGGACAAAAGACAAGGGTAGCAAGACATGATGAATCATGTGGCGAGGAAACAGCATAGGTGAATGTTAATGGTGGCAAACCAACTGCTAAGATGTATGCTGCTAACAGCCCAATTATCATACATAATCATAAAAAGAAAACAGAGCCAGATCAACTCACCACAAATGAAAATATTGAATAAATGGTCGCCAGGTTAACTCAAACTTAGAAGGGGATTCATAGACAGAGTTTCTCATTTTCTCTAAATTTAAACATAGTATAGTTTGGGTAAACCATTGGAAAACAGTGGGAGGATTAACCTCTTTCCAATTCAATAGTATAGATCTTCTAGCCATTAGTGTAAGAAAAGCAATCATACGATCCGCAGGAAGAGATAAATAAGTCAAATCTATCATAGGTAATCCAAAAATTGCAGTAATGGGATGTGGTTGTAAATCAATATTCAAAACGGTAGATATAATGGAAAAAATTTCCTTCCAATAATTCTGTAAAGAGGGTCAGGACCAAAACATATGTGTAAGGGAAGCTATTTCCAATTGACATTTATCACAGATAGGATCGATATGAAAATAAAAACGATGGAGTTTATCTTTAGACATATGAGCTCTATGAACAACTTTAAACTGTATCAGTGAATGTTTTGCACATAGAGAAGAGGAGTTTACCAGTCGCAGAATTTTATTCCAATTTTCATTGGAAATATGAAGGTTGAGTTCTCTTTCCCAATCATTTGTGGTGAGTTGATCTGGCTCTGTTTTCTTTTTATGATTATGTATGATAATTGGGCTGTTAGATGAGATTGGAGTGATCGGCGTGATTTAGCTATATCGGTAGGTTTTTTTTTAAGTTTTTAATTCAGATTTGTTTTTTCTTCCTTTTTGGGGTTTTTTTTCTCTTTTTTTTTTATATATTTTTATTAATTATATCATTATTTTTTTTAGAGATAGGTCATACTCTAAACTGATCTAAAAAAATTTTTATGATATATTTTTATTCTGCAATATTATTGTTTAATATCTCTGTATTAATTCATTATTTACTATGTATATTTCATATCTCTTTGAACTGTATGTGTTTATAAATTATAATAATAATAAAAAGATTGGAAAAGAAAGATAAGGGCTATGATTGGTTGAACAAATAAGGTCACAATTTAACACAAGAGGATACATGCTGAGTCTAGTGGGTTTTGATCAGTGACCTGTTCTGACTGCCTCAGCCTTTACTTGCAAATAAAGTTTCAACTTTTCTGAAGAATTCTCTGCATTGCCTGACTCATTTTTGGACATCAAAACACAATGCACTTATCAATATAAAACACCATCTGCCATCTTTCAGCCCACTTCTTACTGTCCTATATCCCATTGCAAGCTTTGAAAACCTTCATTGTCCATAACATTAATCTTAGTATCATCTGCATACTTACTAATCCAATTTACCACCTTAACTAGATTATTAACATACTTAACAAACAACAATGGACCCAGTACCGATCCCTGCGGCACTCACTAGTCACTGGCCTCCAATTGGAGAAACAATTTTCAACCACTACTCTTTGACATCTCCCATCCAACCACTGTCGAATCCATTTCATTACTTCAACATTAATACCTAATGCGTTAACCTTCCCAACTAACCCATTATGCAGAACATTGTCAAAGTCCATATAGACAACATCCACAACCTTCTTTGTAACTTCAAAAAAAATCAAAAAGATTTATAAACATGATCTAATACACACAAAACCATGTTGACGACTCCTAATAAAAATCATCTATCCAAATAATTATATATTCCATCTCTAAGAACATTCTCCATTAATTTACCCACCACTGACATCAGAGTCATAGGCCTGGTTTACTTTTTACATCCAAAGTGGAACAACATGAGCCACCCTCCTGTCCTCCAGAACTTCCCCCCGTGGCCAAATATTTCTGTCCTATTTGTACAGATCCTCCCTCAGGGTCCTAGGGAATATCTTGTCAGGTCCCAGAGATTTATTCACCTTTATTCTCTTTAAAATACCAATACTACCTCCTCATTAATCATCATATTATCCATGACCTCACAAACAGATTTCCTTACCTCACCTGACTCAACATTCCTTTCCTTAGTGAATACTGAAGAAAAAACCATTTAAAATTTCCTCTATCTCATCTGCCTCCTCAGAGACTACCCATCTGATCCTCATGGGGCCCAATTGTATCCCTCATTATTCTTTTACTTTTAATGTACCTGTAGAAACACTTTGGATTTTTTTTTTTTTTAAAACCTTGCCTGCCAAAGCAGCCTCTCCTTTTAGCCTTTCTAATTTAAGATTAAAAAAAACTATATTCCTCAGGCACCTCATTTGTTCCCTGCTGTCTATACCTGTTATCCACATCCCTATTTCTGAACCAAATTCCCAATATCCCTGTGATTTTGCAAGGGAAAACCAAGGCTCCCTATATTTTCTAACCTTTATTTTAATCCACAGAGGGACATCCCGACTCTGTATTCTCAGCATTTCCCCTTTGAATATCCTCCATTTATCTGTTACATCCTTGCCTGAAAATAAATTATCCAATCCACATCTTCTAAATCCTTTCACATCTCCTTGAAATTATTCTTGTTCCAATCAAGAATCTCAACCTTAAGCCCAGCCCTATCCTTCTCCATAATTCTTTCTTTCTTTGGCTTGGCATCGCGGATGAAGATTTATGGAGGGGGTAAATGTCCACGTCAGCTGCAGGCTCGTTTGTGGCTGACAAGTCCGATGCGGGACAGGCAGACACGGTTGCAGCGGTTGCAGGGGAAAATTGGTTGGTTGGGGTTGGGTGTTGGGTTTTTCCTCCTTTGTCTTTTGTCAGTGAGGTGGGCTCTGCGGTCTTCTTCAAAGGAGGTTGCTGCCCACCGCATTGTGAGGCGCCAAGATGTACGGTTTGAGGCGATATCAGCCCACTGGCGGTGGTCAATGTGGCAGGCACCAAGAGATTTCTTTAGGCAGTCCTTGTACCTCTTCTTTGGTGCACCTCTGTCACGGTGGCCAGTGGAGAGCTCGCCATATAACACAATCTTGGGAAGGCGATGGTCCTCCATTCTGGAGACGTGACCCACCCAGCGCAGCTGGATCTTCAGCAGCGTGGACTTGATGCTGTCAGCCTCTGCCATCTCGAGTACTTCGACGTTAGGGATGAAGGCGCTCCAATGAATGTTGAGGATGGAGCGGAGACAACACTGGTGGAAGTGTTCTAGGAGCCGTAGGTGATGCCAGTAGAGGACCCATGATTTGGAGCCGAACAGGAGTGTGGGTATGACAACAGCTCTGTATACGCTTATCTTTGTGAGGTTTTTCAGTTGGTTGTTTTTCCAGACTCTTTTGTATAGTCTTCCAAAGGTGCTATTTGCCTTGGCGACTCTGTTGTCTATCTCGTTGTCGATCCTTGCTTCTGATGAAATGGTGCAGCTGAGATAGGTAAACTGGTTGACCGTTTTGAGTTTTGTGTGCCCGATGGAGATGTGGGGGGGCTGGCTGATGGAGGACCTCAGTTTTCTTCAGGCTGACTTCCAGGCCAAACATTTTGGCAGTTTCCGCAAAACAGGATGTCAAGCGCTGAAGAGCTGGCTCTGAATTAACCTAAAACTAAATATTATGATCACTAGACCTAAAGCGTCCCCAACAAAACCTGTTACCTGACGTATCACATTCTCTAATAGGAGATCTAAATCAGTCCCCTCTCTAGTCAGTTCTTTTATGGATTGATTTTGAAAACATCCTTGAACACATTTGACAAACTCCAACCCATCCAGTCCTTTTACTGGAAGGGTGTCCCAGCCAATGTGTGTGTAGTGATATGTATATACTGCTGCTGCTCTGTACACAAGTGGTTGGCCCATCCACTGATGACTCAACCCCATGTATCCTCTCCCTCTGTAACCTAGCCATAAAGATCGACCTCCTTGCCCCCTCCCATTCATTAGAGCACATGGAGTTGGGCCAGCAGAAATCTAATGTGTATTAAAGCCTATTGTTCCTCACTCAGTCTTTAGAGTCATTGATAGTGCAGATCAATTTAATACACATTAATTTTTCACACGGGATGGACAAGCTGGGGAGACCTGACCGCCTAGAAATCGATCTACACATTCCCGGAGCTGCCGAACAGTATGAGCAGTGGATCACCTGCTTCACAAACTTCCTCAAAGTCATACTGGGCCCAGGGGACTCTGACGAGAAGAAACTCAAGGTCCTGCATACTAGAGTGGGCCACTGAGCGTACTTGGTGATCCGGAACTGCACAACCTACCCAGAGGCCATGGCTGAGCACTGTAACCTCTACCGAGCCCAGGTGAACAAAGTGTACTCACAGTATCAACTGACCTCAAGGACACAGCAACCCAGTGAGCCCATGGACAAGTTCCTCCGAGCACTTTACGACTTGTATAGAGACTGCTAGGGCACTGCTACAGCCCCCGTGCCTGTAGCCCAGTGTGTGGAGGAGCTCCATGTGGTCAGACCTCACTCCATGCCTGCGTGGCTGGAGTGAGGTCTGACCACATTCGTCAGTGACTGCTCAAGGAGGACAAGCTGCCCCCGAAGAGAGCCTTCCAGCTTGCCAGGACCCTCAACTCGGCCCAACGCAACACCGATGAGATCGCCGGTAATGTCCTTCCTTTCTATCACATTCACCTGTTCCCTAACCAACAATGCTATCCCACCTCCTTTTCCATTCTGTCTATTCCTCCTGAATGTCGAGGAGCCCTGAATGTTGAGCTCCCAGTCACGGTCCCCCTGAAGCCATGTCTCTGTGATCCCAACTAAATTCTAGTCATTAATAGCTATCTCCACATTCAATTCATCCACTTTATTACGAATGCTCCTTGCATTAAGACACAAGGCCTTCAGACTTAATTTAGCCACACTCTTATACCATTATAAATAAGTATCTCTTTTTGATTTTCAGTCTTATCTGCCTGATTTTCACCTTGCTATCCTTTGCCTCTATCTTCTTTTTACACCCCTCTGACTCTCTAGACTGGTACCCATTCCCCTGCCACATTAGTGTAAGCCTTTCCCAACAGCACTATCAAACAAACCCCCAAGGACATTGGTCCTGGCCCTGCCTAGATGTAATGATAACTTTCATTTACTTGTGATGCTACGGCTCTGTCCTTGGCCTCAACTTCCAAAGCCAGTTTAGGAGTGTGATGTTGGCGTTTGGAGGACCGCAACCACCCATAATGGTACACAATCCCCAACTCGCAACCTCCTCCCCCGGCATCTGGCCCCCACCTGCAGCCTCTCCACCCTTTGTATATCCCCTCCATCATTATTCGAGAACCTGACCCTGGACTGGTGGCCCATCATGATGAAAAGTAGGTGCTATAGCGCTGAGGATCAGGCATTTATAAAGCCCGA
This sequence comes from Narcine bancroftii, assembly GCF_036971445.1. Classification (NCBI taxonomy): domain Eukaryota; kingdom Metazoa; phylum Chordata; class Chondrichthyes; order Torpediniformes; family Narcinidae; genus Narcine; species Narcine bancroftii. The sequence continues at coordinate 59,993,256 of NC_091477.1, forward strand.
GGTTCAGTGAGGAATCATAGCCATCAGTTCAAGCCTGTGGCAGGCCCAGGTCATGGTGGTCAGGGACAGAAGCAAACCCCGCGTGGTGATAGATTACAGCCAGATAGTCAACCTCTTCATTTAGCTAGATGCTTACCCCCTCCCCCAGATAGCCAATATGGTCAACAAAATAGCCCAGTACAAAGGGTACTTCACAATTAACCTGAAGTCAGTGTACCTCCAACTCCACCTTCACCCGGTGGACCACGAATACACGCCTTCAAAGCAGATGGCAGGCTATCACTTCCTCAGGGTCTCAGTGTTCCAAAGGGAGATGGATCAGATGGGAGACAGGCATAAACTGGCAATGATGTCCCCCTCCCTTGACAATGTCACCATCTGCAGCCATGACCAGCAGGGCCACAACACAAACCTTGCAAAATTTCTCAGCACAGCCAAGTCCCTAAATTTATAACTAGGAGAAGTGTGTGTTTAGTACCACTCACCTGACCTTCCTTGGATGCGTTGTGGCTCATGGTGTCATTGCCTCGGACCCTGACCACATGCATCCCCTTATGGAGTTCCTTATACCACACAACCTCAAGGTGCTGAAACAGTGCCTGGGGTTCTTTTCTTAATATGCCCAAGGGGTGCCCAATTATGTGGATACGGCCTACCCCTTAGTAAGGTCCATAAGCTTCCCCTTATCTGCAGAAGCCCAGGTGGCAGTCAACCAAATCAAAGGAGACATCGCTAAAGCCACAATGCATGCTGTGGATGAATCCATCCCATTCCAGGTAGAGAGTGATGCCTCAGACTTCACACTGGCTGCCACACTCAACCAGGCAGGCAGGCCAGTAGTATTTTTTTCCCCCACACCCTGCACGGTCCCAAACTCCGGCACACTTCAGTCGAGAAGGAGGCACAGTTGATTGTTGAGGCCGTACGCCACTGGCATCATTACCTGGCCAGGAAAAGATTTACCCTGCTAACGAACCAACTTAACACAAAACTGCAGGGCAAGATCAAAAATAATAAAATCCTGAGGTGGAGAATCGAACTCTCCATCTATAACTATGATATCCTGTACCAGCCAGGCCAACTCAACGATTCCCCAGATGCCCTATCCCGGGGGACGTGCACCAGCACACATCTTGACCACCTCCAGTCCCTCCACAATGATCTCTGCTACCCTGGAACAATGAGGATGTTCCACTTCATAAAAACCCAGAACTTCCCATACTCCATTGAGGACATCAGGTCCTTGACCAGATACTGTCAGGTCTGCACAGAATGTAAACCACAGTTCTTCAGGCCCAACAAAGCATACCTCATCAAGGCCACTTGCCCTTTCGAATAACTGAACATTGATTTCAAGGGATCCCTGCCCTCGACCAATAGGAACATCTATTTCCTCAACATCATAGACGAGTTCTCCAGATTCCCATTTGCATTCCCCTGTCCAGATATGACCTCTGCCACGGTTATCGGGGCATCTACAGCATATTCACACTCTTCGTGTACCCAGAGTATATTCATAGTGATTGGGGGTCTTCGTTCATGAGCAATGAACTGCGGCAATACCTGTTGGCTAGAGGCATAGCCACTAGTAGGACTATGAGCTATAACCCCAGGGGAAATGACTGGGTGGAGTGAGAAAACATTACCATTTGGAAGGCAATTCACCTGCTCCTTGTCAAAAGGCATGGCAATGTCTCACAGGCAAGAAGTCCTGCCAGAGATACTCCATGCCATCCGATCCCTCCTGTGCACTGCTATAAATATGACTCCCACATGGACGCATGCTTTCCTTCCCCAAGAGGTTGGCAACTGGAACCACTTGGCCACCCTGGCTCTCATCTCCGGGACCTGTCCTGCTGAGGAAACACACAAGGGGCCATACGGCCAATACGTTGGTGGAAGACGAGCAGTTCCTTCACCCAAATCCACAAAATGCTTACATCCAGTACTCTGACAGCACAGTCCCTGTCCAGGACTTGGCACATGTCAGAGACACCCAACTACCCCCAGCCCCAACCACCACATACACATCAGCCCCTACAGGGACTTGGTACAGGCTTTCAATACCACCCTCCCATCCCTCCGCCAAGCACCCACACTACATGCCTGGGTCCCTCACCCGAGCATCACAACCACCACCTCCTTCTTTCCCCTCCCACCTCAAGACACCCAGCCAACAACAGAGCCAACTAGTACATCCCTGGTAGAGCTGCACAGGTCACAGAGGCAGAGGAAGCCACCTGAACCATACTCTCCATGCTCTAAGCTCATCCACCTGACTCACCGTGCTCCTTGCATTGAAATACATACACAAGAGAATGTCCCTCACATTCACTCCTCCGATTCCCATCTAATTTTACCACCCTTCTCCTGTATTAATTTTAACAACAATTCCTCTCTCCCTTCAAATCTAGTTGTCTTTCTACCCTAATTGCCGCACTCCCATTATGATCCCCAACGCCACCAGACTAGTTTAAACCCTCCCCACAGATCTAACAAAATCCCTACCAGAATATTGGTTCCCCTCTAGTTTAGGTGCAGCCCACCCTTTTTTGTAGAGGTCAGGCCTTCCTCAAAAGAGACCCCAATGATCTACAAACATGAACCCTGCCTCCTGCTCCAACTCTTTATCCATGGATTTATCTGCTACATCTTCCTATTCCAACCCTCTCTGGCTTGTGGCACAGGCAGCAATAGCAAGATGACCACCCTTGAGGTCCTGCTTTTTAAACTTCTTCCCTGACTCCCTAAATTCTTCTTTCAAGATCTCATCCTCACTTCTATCTGTCATTGTTCCCCACATGGACCAGGATATCTGGCTGCTCACCCTCCCCTTCCAGAATGCTGCATACTCAGACCCTGGCACCTGGTAGTCAACATACCATCTAGGAGCTTCAATCTCATCCAACAAATTTCCTATCCATTCATCTAACTAATGAGTCCCCAATCACTATTGTTCTCTTCTTGCCCTTCACTTCTGAGCCATGGGATCAGCCTCCGCACCAGAGACATGACCACATCAACTTATCCCTTGTTGGTCTCCACCAATAGTATCCAAAACAGTATACCTGTTGTTAATGGGGACAGCCACAGGGATACTCTGCACTGTCTGCATCAGCCAGCTACCTGCCTCCTAAATTATAGGGGTGACCCTCTCCCTGACACTCCTGTCTGTGTCTGCCACTACCTCTGCCTCCCTCATGATCAGCAGTTCATCCAACTCCTGCTCCAATTCCAGTTCCCTAACTCTGTTGTAAAGAGCTGCAGCTGGATGCACCTTCTGCAGGTGTAGTCATCAGGCACAAATTTACAGACCCAGATTTCCCCCAACCCACAAATGGAGCAACCCACTGCCCTAACTGACTCCATTATTAAAGGATTAAACTATCTCACCTGGTCTTATCTCTCTCAAAGCAAGTAAGAGAGCTCTTTCTCAGTCACTACCCACCATCACCCCTGCCCATGACTCCTACACTAGGCCTCTCCACACTGGCAGCAGCTGCTGCTGCTAACCCTCTTTTTATTGGTCCCTGCCAATTAACTCAGTTACCCAATAACTAACTCTCCCAATCAACCCTAAATTGCCTTAACTCTTTGCAGTCTTTTTAAAAAGTCCCCAAAAGTAAGTTTACTCACCGACACTATCCCGACCCAACTTGTCAGAATTATCCAGAGTTATGGATATTAATAGTTCTGGGTCAAGGGTGCTCTAGCGGATATCCCCACCTTTATTCTGATGCATTGATTTTTTTTTTGCCATGTCTGAATTACATGTTTTGATACGGGGTTATCCATTTTCTTTGATATCAATTTAGTGTCCCATTTCTATATAAACTGTCCTGCTATCTTTTCTCCTACCATATGTAATCCTATTTGTGACCTCCTGGGTGCAACTTCAACTCAACTGGGATGCCCAATAATATATTTTTTTAATCCAGCATTTTCAGACCTCCCAATTTATAATCCCATCAACTTTTTCATGTCAACTATTGATGTAATAGTTGACATAATCCCATCAACTATTACGAGCTCCCGCTTTAGTAAAATGGGATTATCACTGTGAGTGATAGTATAGACAGGAGGGACTGAATGGTCGCAGTTAACATTTCACACAAGCACCATCACAAGTCACAGCCCAGTGATAATTTCATACATCGGAAGGTTTGTCACAGTTTGTTCCAGAATTCAATACATTTTCAAAGATGCTGTAATATTGCAAAGGGAGAACCATGCTGACTGCTGAAGAGCAAGCATATTTTTGAAGCAGCACTTGAGGCCAGTCATTTTTGTGGAATTCAGAGCAAAGCATGCTTTGTGAATAACTGGGCCTTTTCTGTGGATTGACCTGTGCCAGGAGGGACTTTTTGGGAAGCAAAGTGCTTCATTTTGATTGTGATTAACAGAGGACATCACTTGGAGAGGCCATTGCATTTTAAGTGTGACTTGCAATGAACTTACTTGGAGAGAATGGTGCCAGAGTCTTGATGTGGTGCGCTGAGGTGGCAGCAAGCAAGCACAAAACTACAAAACTCAAAAGGCTGTACAACAGGCTTTATTCCACTAAAAGTCTGAACACCAGTGACTGGCTCAGGAGGGGCCGGCTTAGGTCTACATTCAGGTTGGCTGAATGACAGCTGGCCAGGAGGAGTCAGCCCCTTAGGTGGTCTTCCTGCAGGAACAGAGATTACCCCCTGCAGTAGGCTGGTGGTAATAACACCACATTCACCCCCTTCTTAAAATTGTCCTGGGGGCGGGGGTTGGGTGTGTAAACAGTGCCGAGTGGTATTTACAGATTCAGGCCATTGGTGGCCATCGGAGTCTCTGGGACCGTCACAGGGTTGGCTCCTGGTCAAAGGTTGGCGAGGGTGTGGTTTCCTGAGGGCTGGCTGGTTCCAGAGTAGCCGTGGTGGGCGTCAGTGTGAGAAACGTGGTGTATATCTGTACATCTGTCCGTGGGTGGAGTGGCTGGGTGGGTGTGGTCCAACAGGAATGGGGTTTGTTGGAGGGGTGGAGGGAGGAGTTCAGCTCCCAGATCCTGGGTGGGCCAAGGGTTCCCATGGTGGGGTGGTTGGGTCAGGTAGTCGTGATGCTGGGGGGGATGGGGCACCAGCTGGTGCCAGATTCCTGGTCAAGATGGTGTCCTCACGGTCATTGGGGTACCTGATGTAGATGTAGTTCTGATTGCCGTGAAGGAGCACCTCGAACAGTGGGTTGGCCTTGTGGGCCCGCCCGTGTTTGTGGGAGGAGCACCAGTCCCAGAGATGTGAGCCAAGCTGGGAGACCCCAATCAGCGATTTCCTGGGGAATGAGAAAAGGTGCTTGTGAAGGGTCTGATTAGTAGCCATGTGTGATAGTACAGATATACCAATGTATATAGTGTATATAGTTACAGTATCTAGACTGTGCTTACAGCGATTGTCTGAGAGCTTAGCCACGCCTACTATCTGGGCCTTAAAGGGTTGTGTCCCTAGCCAGGTCGGATCATTCTGGACTGGTCGGCCACCTGTGAAGAGCTCCTGTCTTTTGCTAATAAAAGTCTTGGTTTGGATCAACAAGTCTTTGATTCTTTCGATGAGCTCTACAATTTTATTAGCAAAAAGAAAAAAGAATTTTTTTTTGAAAGGGATGGAGCGTTTAACTCGGCCAGAAAAACTTGATATCGACCCACAGTCAGCTACAGCCTTCAAAGCCTTTAAGTTCTGGCTGCTGAACTTTGAAAACTTCCTGAGATTCATTCAGGTAGAGGAGGATAACCAGCGTCTAACAGCATTGCTGTCTATGGTGTCCTTGAGAGTCTACGAGAACATCCAGGATGAGACCACTTACACTGCAGCCATAAAGGTACTGAAAGAACTGTATGATCAGTCGGTGAACAGAGTTCCTGCCCGGCTCATGCTTGCGTCGAGGAAGCAACAGCCCGGTGAGTCCAGCAGGGCATATTTACAAGTATTAAAGGCAATGGGTAAGGACTGTAACTGTGTGGACAAAACTGCTGCCGAGATCAAAAATGATCTGGTCCGGGATGCCTATGTGGCTGGGCTCCGATCGAGCGAAGTGAGGCTGCGCTTGCTCGAACAAGGGGTAGAAAAAATAGAGGACGTGGCCCAGATTGAAATCACAATGGAGGATGCAGCCTTAAAATTCAACGAGTTCTCTAGGGACTGGACCCCATGTTCTGATGTGAGTAGAGTGCCCTTCTACCCTACCACCCCCCGATATACTGACGGCCTGTCGGCTGCTGCTACACTGCCCCCTGCGATCCCAAGATGTTATTTCTGCGGGAGGAACCAACACAGCAGGTCCCAGTGCCCAGCAAGAAAAGCCAGTGCCAGAAGTGCCTTAAAAACGGCCACTTTGCTGCAGTCTGTAGGTTCTACACCGTGCGCAAGAGGCATGGAATGCCTCTTGCCAGTAGTCGACAGACCAGCCATTGAACCTCAGGGCCAGGAGGACTCACTTCCAGATCACCCCGTGTTTGCACTCCACCTGCCCGTTGACCCTCGGGTTGTAGATAGTCGTATGACTAGTCACAATGCCTCACGCTACCAGGTACTGGCACAGCTCCTCATTCATGAAACCGGTCCCCCGATCACTGTGGATGAATGCCGGGTATCTGAACATGGTGAAGATCTCTGTCAGTGCCCTGGTAACGGTAGCTGTGGACATGTTAGGGCAAGGGATGGTGAAGGGAAAACAGGAGTATTCGTCTATGATTGTGAGGAAGTAGACGTTCTTGTTCATGGAAGGCAGGGGGCCCTTGAAGTTGATGTTATGCTGTTTGAAGGGCCGAGTGGCCTTGATGACATGGGACTGTGGTGAGTGGAAGTCACTCAACACAGACCCTGCATAACTCGGTCATGGCCTGGACTTCTTGGACGGTGAAGGGGAGGTTCCGGGACTTGATGAAATGGTATAGATGTGTGACGCCTGGATGACAAAAGGTGTCATTGCAGTGCCTGCAGTTGGTTGGACTGCAGGTCCAGGACAGGGCATTGGGGGAATCATTGAACTTCCCCTGTCTGTACTGGATGTCATAGTTGAACGTGGCCAGCTCTACTCTCTAGCCCAAGATCTTACCATTCTTGATCTTGCCTTTATGGGTGATGCTGAACATGAAAGCCACTGCATGCTGGTCATTGAGGAGGGTGAACCTCCTGCCTGCCAGGTAGTGGAACCAGTGGCGGACCGCTTCCACGATCGCCTGGGCCTCCTTTTCAATGGCAGAGTGTCCCAGCTCGGAACCATGGAGGGTCCTGGAGAAGAAGGTCACAGCTCGGCCCTCTTGGTTGAATGTAGCCGTGTGGGCAACATCAGAGGCATCTCACTCCACCTGGATGTCCTGCCTGATGTGAGTGAAAGTTGCTCGCACCTTGAAGGGGGGAAGGGGAAAGGTGATGGCTTGGGCCAGTGGGCAGACCTTGTCTGAAAAACGGGGGACCCACTGGAACTAATAGGAGTAAAATCCAAGGGCCTTGAGTATGTGGGGGAGTGTCAGTTTCATTAGTGAGCACATGGTTTCTGGATCAGGACCGATGACACCATGTTCCACAATGTGCCCTAGGATGGCGAGGCGGGTGGTCCTGAATAGGCACTTCTTTTTGTTGTGAGTGAGGTTCAGCTCCACGGCCGACTGGAGAAATCTCTCCAGGTTGTCATCGTGGTCCTGCTGGTCGTGGCCGCAGATGTGACATTGTCCAAGTACGGGAAGGTCGCTCTTAGGTTCTGCCAGTCTACCAGCAGTCCATCTCCTGCTGGAAAACAGAGAACCCATTAGTGACCCCAAACGGGACCCGGCGGAACTGGTAGAGACGCCCATCTGCCTCAAAGACTGTATATAGTTTATCCTGGGCTTAGATAGAGAGCTGGAGATAGGCCGACTAAGTTGTCGAGAAGACCTTATAGTGGACTATCTCATTGACCATGTTGACTATTCAGGGTAGGAGGTTGGCATCCAGTTCGGTGTACTGGTTTATGGTCTGGCTATAGTCAATGACCATCCTCAGTTTGCCAACCCCTTTGACCACCAGGGCTTGGGCTCTCCAGGGACTGGTGCTGGGCTTTATGATACCTTCTGCCAAAAGCCGCCTCACTTCGGCCTTAATGGAGGCCTGGTTGGCTGCTCAATAGCACCTACTCCTGGTAGCTATGGGCTTGCAGTCCGAAGAGGGTGGGTGGATTACCCATAGTATGGAGAGGCTGCAGATGACTTGGGGGCAGTTGCTAGGCTGTGTGCTGTGGAGTGTGAGCAGGGGGAGGGGGGCCGCCGAAGGTGAGGGTGAGGCTCTGGAGGTGGCATTGGAAGTCCAGCCATAAGAGGACTGGGGCACAGAGCTTTGGCATGTCCAGGAGCCTGAACCTTTGGTATTCCCCCACCCTCCCCCCACTGTCAATTCCACTGAGCAGCACCCGAGGGCCGTGATGTTCTCCTCCACCACTGTTAATTCCATTGAGCAGCGCCCAAAGACCATGATGGAGCAGTCCTGGGCAGCGAAAGCGATGGAAAAGTTTGCGGGATAGATTTTGAGTTTTAGTGTCCGGGCTACATTCGGGTGCACGAAGGTTTCAGTACGACCGCTATCAAATAGGCATTTTGTTACCTTCCCATTGACAGTCCATCATTGAGCACCCGAGTCCATGGGGAGTGGCCCTTTTTAAGGTAGTAAATGCTAGGACTATCTCAGGATTCGAGTCGTTGCTCCTGATAGATAATTCAAGTAGTGGCCAGTGGCTTCCTTTCCAGACATGTATTGCTTCGGCTCAGTGATTGGGTATGCACCCATGCTGACCAGATCATCCTGTCAATGTGCCATCTGGGCTCGTTTGGCCCAAGATGGTGGTGCTGAGGGGAATGTGTGTGGCATTGGTGTGGTCAGGTGACCTGACCAGCAGCAAAGCTGGAGGTGACATCATTCAAACGAGTGGAAGTGACATCTTTAGTGCGAGCAGAAGTGATGTCTTCGGTGCAGGCGGAAGTCATCCGGGGAAGATGGCGGCGCCTGGGCAAGCACACTGCAGCAGTGCCAGGGAGTGGCTGGGTCGGAAGTGATGTCAGTGGTGCGGGCAGAAGAGGCCGGGCATATGATGGCATTGGCCGGTCCTCCCAAGTGGCGACATTTGGGAGGTCTCCCAGCTGGTTGCGGAGAGCCGCAGATCTCCCGACAGGCCTGGAAAGGCTCACCTTAGCGAAGTTGAACTGGGCAGCCTTTGTAGGATCACCTATCTGACCCACACCAAGACCCGCAGTACTTACAGGGGTGAGCTGCGCCGGCGGCTGCCATTGTCTCCTCCACGTAGAGCCCTTTGATGACAGTGATCGTTTGTCTCTGCCAGGCCAGGGGTTGGGGGAGTTGGGTATTGAAGACCTCTGCATGATGAGCGGCAGCCTCCAGGGAGTGGACTACCTCCATTGTCCTGTTTCCTCCAGCAGCTTCTGTTGGGCGCTCACACGCAGGTGTCCTGGATCAGTCGCTCTACTTCCCCTTCGGTCACCCTGGTCTCAGCCAGGCATGGGTGGGCCTGCTCATGCAGAGCTCCCAGATAGGCATCTGCCATCTCACCTGTCTGCTGGGACCTGATGCTGAGCAGGTACAGGGCGTAGACCACATTTGTCGGGGGCTTGTACATGCTCTCCAGGACGGCCATCACAGGTAGTCCGTGCAGTCCTTGATGCCCTGGAAATCTCATGGACTCAGCTTGGTGTGGAGCACCATGAGCCCTTTCTGGTTTGTGTTGATCACCTCAGCCTGTGTTAGGATGATTGACTCAATCACATGCCTCCAGATCTCAAAGCAGTAATTTGTGAGTCTGTAGCAGCCACAGCTTCAGTCTTCCAATCAGTTCATCATTAATTTGAATCCCAGGGGGACCAGGATCCTGGCGGGGACATTTGCTAAGGCTACTCAGGAGATTTTAATCTCGAATGGTTGGGGGGAGGGAACCAAGCCAAGGAGAACAGCAAGGAGAAGGGAGATGCTCTATATGAAAATGGAGTTGTTTGTAAAGATCGGGGCAAACAGAGTAAGAAGTGGAAAATCTCTGAAATGCATACACTGTAAGGAAGGTGGATGAGCTGAAGGTGACAATAGATGCTTAGCAGTATGATGTGGTAGCAATTAGTGAAACATGGTTGCATGAGGGGATGTGATTGGCAGTGATCTATTCCTGGATTTTGTTGCTTTAGGTGTGATAGAAATGGAAGGGTAAGAGGGGATAGTGTAGCATTGCTTGTCAGAGAAAATATTACAGTGGTGCTTCAGCAGGGTACATTAGAGGGCTCATCAATAGATTGAGTGAATTGTATTAAAATAAATTTTTTTCCAAGAATACTGTTATGAGCCCAAAGGACCCCAAAACCCAGCAGCAATAGACATTCACCAAGACAAGTAGCTACTTAAACAAAAGTTGTTTTTAATTATCTTTAAACATGAAAACAGAATCAAACTTTATCTCTATTAACTTAACTAAACCCAACTTAACCCCTTTCTAATTCTAAGCGCATATTTATGTAATGTGTGTGTGTTAGAAACAGTACCTTCACAGAAATTGCTCAAGACAAAAATTGAGAACAAAGAACATTTATTATACAACAATGCAAAGTTGGGTGCTTCCCCTTACACACAGACACTAGGGCTCACCCAACTTTTATACAGTTTATTTCAGTATAGAAGTACCCTCCACCTTACATTCTTCTGCCTCCTGGATGAGTTTGGCATTAGGCAATCCTGTCTGCCTACGTGCTGTTTCTGAGAACTTGGAGGACCAGGGGGTATCCTGTCGGTGTCCCATCATGTCATTGTCCTTATTCACACCTTCCTGACTCTCAGGGCTGACTAACTTCTTACATGCAGAACTTGCTAATTCTGTCTAAGGCTAGAAGACCCTTATCTTATTCAGACTAACTTTTTCGGATTGCACAAATTGTAGTTTGGACTCGCTGACTCTCAGACCTTTCTTCTCTAAAAAAATTTAAAAGTGCTACCGTAAAATCTTTAGCTAATTCATAAGTCCTCACTGTAATTAGCAAGTCATCAACGTATTGTATGAGTTGGCAATTTTCTCTCCGAGGAGCTTCATCTAATATCTGTTCTAGGACCTGACCGAATAAATTGGGCGATTCTGTAAAGCCTTGTGGAAGGACAGTCCACCAGTATTGGTTTTTACGGCCAGTAAAGGGGTTCTCCCATTCAAAGGCGAACATGTCTCTGCTCTCTGTAGCTAATGGACAAGTCCAAAATGCATCCTTGAGATCAATGACACTAAACCATTGATTATGGGGGTCAATTTTACTCATGATGGTATAGGGGTTAGGTACAACCGGGTGACGGGCAAGAATGAATTTGTTAAGCTCCCTCAAGTCCTGTACTAGGCGGTAGGTGCCGTCTGGTTTTTGAACAGGTAAAATCGGGGTATTAAAGGGAGACATACAGGGTTCGAGTATGCCGTCCTGAATCAACTGGTCAATTACGGGCTGTAAACCTTTTCGCCCATCCATCAGAATCAGGTACTGTTTCTGCCTAACAATTTGTTGAGTATCCTTTAAAGTGACTTGTAGTGGAGGAATGTCGAGGATTCCTCTATTGCCTTTTCCTGCCCATACTCTTGGATTTATAAGTTTTCGATCCTCCTCGTTCAAAATTGTACTCCAATGCCTGATTGTAAAGGTCGGGTACCGATAGCCAATTGGTCCTGTAAGTCCCTTCCTAGCAAGCATACTCCGGCTTGGGGAAGTAATAGAAGATCCTCGATTATGATCTTATCTCCCATTTGAATTCTGACCTCTTGCAATACCAGGACTGGAAAGTCTCGTCCTCCCACCCAAGAAACTGTAACTGTCCCTTCTATTTTAACCCCCTGGGGTTGGTGTAGAATGCTAGATCGGGCGGCTCCAGAATCGACTAAAAATATCATCTTGTCACTGTGGGGTCCTATGCATAAATTAACTAATGGTTCTCCGTGCAGCCCCACGGTGTGTATTGGCTGAGAACCGTGACCCCCCTATTCGTAATCAGCTTCCATCAGGGCATAGGAGCATGTGTCCATTGCTCGCAGTGGGCATTCCTTTTTAAAGTGCCCTTCCTTTTTACAATGGAAACAGATAAGAGGTCCTGTTTCCCAATCTCTCCCAAAATTTCTAGGGGGCACCCGTCGTCCCCGGAATCCTCCTCTACTCCTCCACCTGCTGGGGTCCCCACTTCCCCACCCGTGGCTCTCCTCACCGTGTACAGAAGTTGGCCCGTAATCCTTATCTTTTTCGTGATGATCAGCTACTATTCCTTTGACTGTTTGTATTAAAATTTTAGCTTTCCCTTTTTGTTTATCTTCTGCCCTCTGGACAAATGCTCTCTGAGCAATCTGCAGTAGCTGGGTAATTCCTTGCTCGTGCCAATTTTCTGTCTTTTGTAATTTTCTTCTGATGTCTGGGGCTGAGTTGGTAACAAAACCCGTTAGAACTAATTGTTCCCCTGCTGGAGATTCTATGTCGAGACCTCCATATTGTTGAATTGCCGTGCGCAATCTATTGAGAAATGCAGAGGGGGTCTCCTCGGGACCTTGGGGAACCTCAAAGGCTTTTTTGAAATTCTGTCCTTTGGGGACAGATTCTCTGATTCCTTTGATCAAATTAATCCTGTATTCTTCCATCAGTGTACGGCCACCACTGGTATTTTTGTCCCAATTAGGTTTTGTGAGGGGGAATTTGGCTTCTCCAGGCCCCCCTTGGTGTTCCTTATCCCAGACTCTAATGCCTGCCTGTCGGATCATTCCCCGCTCATCTAAGGTAAACAGAGTCTTAAAGATGGATGTTAATTCCTCCCAAGTATACAGGTTTGGTCCCAAAAATTGGTCTAACTGTTCGGCACATCCCTGGGGATCTTCTATCAGAGAGGTCAATTCTTTCTTAAAATTGCGTACTTCAGTGCTGGTCAGGGGCACATTTACGAACCCAAGACCCTCTCCCACGGGAATCTCCCGCAGGGGTCGCATCCAGCTGATTTCTGGTTTCTTAGATTTGTGTTCCTGTTCCCTGAGAAGTGAATCGAAGGGTTCTGCCCCTTCTTCCTGAGGGATCTCACGCTGTTCTGAATTACAATGATCTCTCTCTCCTGTCAACGGAGGTGGTAATCGAGCGCTTTGTGAGCGAGTCACCATACCACTCCGGTTCTTTTCTTTCTTCTCTAGTGGAGGGGGAGGAGGAGGAGGTGCAGAAGGGTAGGTCATAGGAGGAGAAGGAAAGATAGGAGCTGGCATAGGAGGAACATAAGGTGGAGGGAGGGAATGTAGCACATTCCACCCCTGTGATTCAGGGACAAAAGGTTCCTCCTCTTTCTTATCCTTGAGTTCTTTCTCATTCAAAACCAGTTGTTCAATGGGTCCCTTGAGCCAGCAGGCTCTCAACATTGTCTCTCTGGTTTTGATAGAGCCAGATGTTCAAAGCTTGACACATCCATTCATCCTTGGATCCGAACTTTGGCCAGTACACGGAGCTCCTTTTAACCTGGCGTTTAACCCATTCAATACAACAATACCTGACCATTGTCAGTTTGTCTTTCCCACGGGTCCTTCCCGTGCCCCACTCAGATAACATCAACCCAAGCAGGCTGTACGTAGCTATCTGGTGTTCACATCCTGAACCAGGAGTCTCTTCCTTGCTACTCATAATTCCCATACTTATAGGCAAGTAAAATTCCTCTTACCGAGTTCCAGTAGCAATGCTCTAGCGCGCTTCCTCCCGTCGTTTGTTCTCAATGCCTCTTCTCGGATATCACTCGCTTCTTCCACTGACCAGCCACCTGTCGCCCGTGAGTCCAGCTGAATCAACCAGGGTGCACCTACTCTCGTCGTTGGGGCACTCTGTCAGTGGAGGGAGTGTGATCCCGGACGATCCCCCATTTGTTAGAAACAGAATTTACCTTTAAAGAAATAGCTCGAGACAAAAATTGAGAACAAAGAACATTTATTACAACAACAATGCAAAGTTGGGTGCTTCCACTTACCTTGGGAATACACACACATACTGGGGCTCACCCAACTTTTATACAGTCAATTTCAGTATCAGAGTGCCCTCCCCCTTACATTCTTCTGCCCCCTGGATGGGTTTGGCATAGGCAATCCTTCCTGCCTACGTGCAGTTTCAGTACACTTGGAGGACCAGGGGGTATCCTGTGGGTGTCCCATCATGTCATTGTCCTTATTCACACCTTCCTGATTCTCGGGGCTACAGTCTCTTGGTATGCAGAGTTGACTCATCCTATCTAGGGTTGGCTAATTTAATATGTATAAATCTGTGTAAGGTTAGCTAATTAGATATGTAGGACTTGGTACTTCTATCTAGGGCTAGGAGACCCTTATCTGATCCAGACTACCTCAACTTCCTACATTTCATTGTACCTTACCATTCCTTATCTTAGTCTTATGGTGGCTCTTGTCACAAAGAAGATTCTTATGTTAATCGTGCTGACTCTGCTTTCCTGCATCCTAATCCCCAAGCTCATCCTGTTTGTACTGGTTACAGCCATTAACTGATGTATGAATTTTAGTTTCTTCCATGTTCATAATTTTAGATCAATTTTTCCCATCTCTCACACTCACAATCCTCACTTTTCTTTTAGCTATGCTTCGTGACTTCTCAACTGGAATGTATTACTTGCAAACTTGGTCTTTTTCCCAGCTGGTCAGTAAATGAACTGGAGTCTCAGTATCATTAGACAGAATTAGGGAAACATACATCCTTTGGGTTATAGTGTTCTGACGAGGGGTTCGATGAATTAAATGCTGCACACAAGTCTTTAGGCAGGGGAGCACCATAATGGACAGAATAGCGAGTCCAGCTGCTATAAGGGCTGTGGGTATCAGACTCCAGTTGCCAATAAAAAGTCTAGTCCATCCCACACCAGACCAAGGTTGCCAACTCTGAACCTGGGCATGGGAAGATTATTGAACTCCTGAAGAAGTGTCTTTAACCGTCTGACCGTTGTGAGCATTGTCATTAACCAGTCTTTTACAAACGCTGCCTTCAGCAGCCAACAAGTAATCGAAAGCCAGGCGGTTTTGTTGAACTGTGGCTCGTATCTGTCGTCTTTCTTCAGCCCATAAATTCAGGGCCATCACTGTCTGTTCGGTGATGATCTCCAAGGCTGGAGTCTGATTAAACGATTTAAATGCCAAGCAGCTGTGGTGTTCTGGAGCAGCTTACGTCGTTTACAACTGGAACTCCCATTACAGTGGTGGTTCTTAACATTCCGAATGTCTGTGTGACCCAAAGAATGATTTACAGGAGACCAAGCTGGGGAGGGGTGCTTCTTGTCACTTAACCTGTGAGTTGCAGCTTGTCTGCGAACATTAGCATAAGTATCACTGAACCTGTGAGTTGCAGCCTGTCTGTGAACATAAGCATATGTATTCACTCTATCTCTGCTACATGCACAATCCTGACTAACATTCTGTCTGTCTTTGTCCCACCATCTGCTTTGTGCTATCCCTTTAAAACTCCTCTTTTTAATACCTGTAGAGGCCAAAATACAAATCAAATCTACTCCTCTAAAGCCGTTCTGTTCCCCTGGTCCATGTTGGGATCCTATATTAACCCATACCCCACTATGACTATACTTTATATCTATGCCCTGTCTACATTCTAAAGGTAAATAATTGTCACCTCTGCTGCCCCTATTCCAGGAGGACTTAATACATTGTGAGTAATTTAGTGATTTCCCAAAAATTGGGAACCAACAAGTAAACAATACAGTAAATGGTAAAAGAAACATTAGAGCACTTTTTCCCGGCGTAGTATAACTTTGAGATCAGAAGGATGAAGGACTGCACGCCAGGTGGAGGGTAGATTATCAATGTCGTTAGTCTGTGGTTCAGCAGCTCGTTTAATTCATTGGATGTGGCTCCATCCCTTTTCTTTCGTTCGTACAGCAGTGTCTGTAATCAAAAGTACACAATAGGGGCCATCCCAGACAGGTTTTAGTTGGTGATCTTGCCATGCTTTTACATATACCCAATCACCAGGTTTAATAGAATGAATAGGATACTCCAGGGGTGAGCAGTAACAGCTGCATGTCTATTTTCTCCGTGAGCGCAGCCTGTTTGTCAGCTGTTTGTTCCTCTGTGTTTCAGGACTGTCACCAGTTTGATGGCTTCGTACATGAACTACAGCTATTTCCTCAGGTAATGTAAGAGCATCTAGAGATTGGACAATTAAGTTTTCATGGATCAACTTTTGTCCTTTTCCAGTTATCATTCCCTGCTCTTTCCAGATCTTCCCAAAGGTGTGCACTACAACAAAAGCATACTTTGAGTCTGTGTAGATCGTGCCCACCTTGTTCTCTAGACCCTGGAGAGCTCTACAGAGGGCATACAATTCACAAGATTGTGCTGACCAATGACCGGGAAGGCGACCGGCTTCAATCACTACTCCTTCTTTCCCATCCACTACACTATACCTGTTGTGGCGAGTGCCATCAATGCAATGAGAAGATCCATCAATAAACCACCTTTCACCCTCCTGTAAAGGCTCAGCGCTTAAATCCTCTCTAACTTTGGTCTGTAAATCTATTACCTCTAAACATACATGCTCTAACTCATTTATGGTATTGTCAGAATTTGGAGAAACCAAGAAAGCTGCTGGATTGTGTTCTTTATTCGTAATCAGGGTCAAATCATCCCTATCCATTAGGATCGCTTCTTATTTTAAAATTCTAGAGTCTGTGAGCCACCTTCCAGCACGTTTAAGAGAATATTGCGGACTGTGTGGGGGTGTGAACTATCATCGGGGCACCAAACGTAATCTTTCGTCCTTCCTCAACTAAATTAGCAGTGGCTGCGATGGCTTGCACACATTCTGGCCAACCATGACAAACAGGGTCTAAAACTTTTGACAGAAAAGCAACTGGCTGTCTACAGCCTGCCCTCTCTTGTGTTAGTACTCCGGTGGCTACACCTCCTTTCGCATTGGTATATAGGTAAAATGGCTTATTTAGGTTGGGTAAAGCCAACACTGGGGCACTAATAAGGCGCTGTTTCACCAAGTTAAAATCTTTAATCTCTTCCTCTGTCCAGACAACAGCTTCGCCCCCTAGAATCGTGAGTTTATCATAGAGAAATTTGACCAGGCTAGAATAATTTTCAATCCAGATTCTACAGTATCCCACTAAACCAAGGAATTTCCTAAGTTCTTGGGCATTCTTGGGAGGTGGGATCTGTAGAATACCACGTATCCTCTCTGGACTTATTTTCCTAGTTCCCTGACTTACCAGATGACCTAAGTATTTAACTTCTGATTGAACAAATTGTAATTTGGATTCGCTCACCCTGAGACCCTTATTCTCCAGAAAATTCAAAAGTTCTACAGTATACTGTTTAACTAATTTGTACGTTTTTTCCATAAATAACAAATCATCAACATATTGTATCAACTGACAATTCTCTCTCCGAGGAGCCTCATCTAATATTTGTTCTAAGACCTGGCCGAATAAATTTGGTTATTCTGTAAAGCCCTGGGGAAGGATAGTCCACCGGTATTGATTCTTGCGTCCAGTAAAAGGATTTTCCCATTCAAAGGCAAACATGTCTCTGCTCTCTGTTGCTAATGGACAGGTCCAGAAAGCATCTTTGAGGTCAATCACACTAAATCATTCACTATGGGGATCGATTTTACCCATTATTGTATAGGGATTAGGTACAACCGGGTGACAGGTGAGAATAATTTTGTTCAGCTCTCTCAAGTCCTCCACTAATCGATAGGTTTTTGGACAGGTAAAATTGGGGTATTCAAAGGTGACATACAAGGTTTGAGCATACCATCTTTCACCAACTGGTCAATTACTGGCTGCAGCCCCTTTTGGCCAGCCATCGGAATTGGATACTGCTTTCGTCTAATTACTTGCTCAGGATCTTTTAGAGTAACTTGCAGGGGAGGAATATCTAACACTCCTCTATTGCCTCTTTCTGCCCATACTCCAGGATTTATTAGTCCTCGATCTTCCTCGCTTAATACATACAATTGAACCCCGATACCCGATTCCTGTGGTCTGGTGTCGATAGCCAATTGGTCCTGTAAATCTCATCCTAACAAACAAACTCCAGCTTGGGGAATTAGTAAAATATCCTCTGTTATTATCTTTTCTTCCATTTGTATTCTTGCATCGCTTAATACAAGGACCGTAAAATCTCTTCCTCCTACTCCTGAAATCATCACAGTCCCCTCTATCTTAACACCCTCGAGTGGTTGTAAAGTACTAGACCGGACTGCCCCAGAATCTACTAAAAATACCATCTTGTCACTGTGGGGTCCTATGCTTCAATTTACCAATGGTTCTCCATGCAGCCCCACGGTGTGTATTGACTGAGAACCATGACCCCCCCTATTCATAATCTGTTTCCATCTGTCGGACTCTGGCTTTAGCCTACCCTTAATTTAGTCTATGTGTCATCTGAGTCCAGCGTGTTCGGTAAATGAAGTGACAAGGAGAATCAGTTTATTACACAGCATAAGAATAAAGCTTAACAGAGCTCTGGTTCAGTCATTAGTTCATAGGTCACCTGCACAGTGAGCTATTCCCCAAGACTGACCTCTACTGTCCAGTCTCTACAGTTTATATAGCTCAACCTTATACAGAACAAAAGTTGGCTTCCTTTGCTAGATTTCATTATCATACAGAACAAAAGTTGGCTTTCTTTGCTCGATTTCTTGCATAAGATTTATCACGTAATTTCCTGCTCTGCAGTTATCTGGGGTGTAGAGCTCCCATCTTAATCCTCAAGGTCAGAATATCCTGTTGTTTTGATCAGAAATTAATTCATACCCCAGATATTTCTAATTATTTATTTGTTCTCATCTGGCCATATTCTTCTGTTCTACTCAACACCTCCTTCTGTCTTAGCTTCTTACTGACAATCTCTGTCAGATACTTTTTGTTTGTGCTAATCAACACCTCCTTTTGCCTTAACATTCCTACTAAATTGTTTCATACATATCCTCTCTTTTGTATTTTTGGAGCAGGCAATTCTAAACCTACTGTAATCAGCCAACTTTGCTACATACTGTGGCTGCCCTTACTTACATTACTCTTTCCCTTCACCATGAGGTAAATATTAAATTGTTACATAGTACTGGATTCATGTGTACAAACTGAATAGTACATAAGCATATATTCTACATATTTTCTATGATTAATTAACCCCTATATTCCAACACATCAGTCGTAAGGTCGCGTCTCCCTGGCTTGCATTGGGCATTCTCTCTTAAAATGTCCCTCCTTTTACAATGGTAGCAAACTAATGCTCCTGTTTCCCAATTCCTACCGGGATTACTATGAGGTCCCGGGAACAGTTGCCGTCCCCGGAATTCCCCTCTACCCTTGCCCCTGCTCTGGTCTCTACTCTCCCACTCCCGGAGCTCCTCCCAATGTCCAGGAGCTGGCACACAGCCCCTACCCTTTCCTTGCTGTCCCTCCACGACTTCCTTGACTGCCTGCATCAAAATCTTAGCCTTTCCTTTCTGTTTATTGGGCATTCTCTCTTAAAATTACGCACCTCCGTACTAGTCAGGGGCACATTTACAAAACCGAGACCCCCTCCCATGGGAACTTCCCGTAAAGGTCTCATCCAGTTAATTTCTGGCTTATCCTCTCCTTTATAATGTCTAGATTCCTGCTCTCCGGGAAATGAATCAAAGGGTTCTTCTCTTCCCTCCCGGAGGGTCTCACACTGTTTTGTATCAAAGTCTCCTCCCTCTCTTGTCAATTGAGGTGGTAATCTAGTACTTTGTGAACAGGTCATCATACTACCCCTACTTTCTTCTCCCTTCTTTAGCTGTGGGGGGGGGGAGGGGAAGGTGCAGATGGGTAGGGCATAGGAGAGAGGGGAAAAGATGGGAGCGTGCATAGGAAGAGCATAAGGTGGAGGAAGGGAATGTAACACATCCTATCCTTGTGTTTCAGGGACAAAAGGTTCCTCATCCTTCTTGTCCTTACATTCTTTTTAATTCAAAACCAGTTGATCAACCGATCCACTGAGCCAGCAGGCTGCATACTCCCTGCTCTCAATATTATCTCTTTGGTTTTGATAGAGCCAGATGTTCAATGCCTGACACATCCAGTCATCCTCAGATCTGAGCTTTGGCCAATATACCGAACTCACTTTTGTCGGACTTTTAACCCATTCCAGAGAGCAATACCTGACCATGGTCAGTTTGTCTTTCCCACAGGTTCTCCCCGCACCCCAATCAGATAGCATTAATCCTAACGGACTTTGCTTGGTTATCTGATCTTCCCATCCTTCCTTAGGACTCTCTTCCTTGCTACTCACACCTCCCATACTAACAGGTAAGTAAAATTTCTCTTACCAGGATCCAGTAGCTATTTCTAGCATGCTTCCTTAACGTCCTCTCGTTGTTTGTTCTCAATACCTCTTCTCGGATATCCCTCGCTTCATCCACTAGCCAGTCACCCTTCATCCGTGAGTCCAGCTGAATCAGCTGGGGTGCACCTACCCCCGTCGTCGGGCACTCTGTCAGTGGAGGGAGTGGGATCCCGGACGAGCCCCCATTTGTTAGAAACAGAAGTACCTTCACAGAAATTGCTCGAGACAAAAATTGAGAACAAAGAACATTTATTATACAACAATGCAAAGTTGGGTGCTTCCCCTTACCCTGGGAATACACATATACACTGGGGCTCACCCAACTTTTATACAGTTGATTTCAGTATAGGAATACCCTCCCCCTTACATTCTTCTGCCTCCTGGATGG
Organism: Narcine bancroftii; assembly: GCF_036971445.1. NCBI lineage: Eukaryota > Metazoa > Chordata > Chondrichthyes > Torpediniformes > Narcinidae > Narcine > Narcine bancroftii. Next base: position 60,014,005 of record NC_091477.1, read on the forward strand.
GTTTGGCATTAGGCAATCCTGTCTGCCTACGTGCTGTTTCTGTGAATTTGGAGGACCAGGGGGTATCCTGTCGGTATCCCATCATGTTATTGTCCTTATTCACAGTTTCCTGACTCTCAGGGCTGACTAACTTCTTACATGCAGAACTTGCTAATTCTGTCTAGGGCTTACTAATTACATATGCAGAACCTGCTAATTCTATCTAGGGCTAGAAGACCCTTATCTTATTCAGACTAACTTTACTTCCTACATTCTAATATCTATTCTTATCCTATTCATACTGGCTTTATTCATTACACATATATCTATACTAGTTTCCTCATCTTCATATTTTTATATCAGTTTTACTCATCTCTCACAATCCTCACTTTTCTTTTAGATCAGTGTTACTCATCTCTCACAGTGTGTATATTTAAGAAAAGTTCTTTGGTTCCCAGTTCAATCTCACTTCTCATTCTTCCAAGTTCTCTGGTTGCAGGCAATTCTTCTACTGTGCACAGAATTTAACATATATAAAGTTCACCAGGCTTTGGTGCTACAAAGGTAAATGTTTACTGCTCAGGAAGGTTCTCGTAGAGTTTGCAGAGAGAGAAATTTGTTGTTCCAGGATTTCCACAACTGAGGTACCACCATTAGTCACCTCAATGTCTTGCTGATGAAACTTGTCCCATCAGAGTTCTCCAGATGATAACCTCTTTCTTTCAGGCTATCACAGAGTACCTTTCTGTTCCACTTATTCCAAGACAGATAGCACTTCCAGCCATCCACAACTCTGGAGAGCAAGCTTCTCCTGCTTGTTTCAGTTGTCTGTCCTTCTGTCTCTCTCTCTCCAACTGCCAGAAAGCCCATGTGACTCTCTCACTTCCAAAACCCCTGACCTTCTCCAGCAAACAATAGGATTTATTCTTCTTGGTCAAGCAGTTGCCTTTAGGTAAACAAAAACCCAGGTGTGACCTTTCTGGGCACTCTGTCAAAACCCTTGCAAAGAGCTTTTAACAGCCAGAACGTCTCCTGCTTGTTGCTTTAATGACATAATTTCAATTAGCACCTACTTGTGAAATGTGCACAGCATTCTTCATAGTTTCTGTAAAGTTACTGATTATGAATTCTTCAATATTTCAAATAAGATCTGTTTTAAAGTGTCTGTATGTATGTAACCTACTCTAATTTTACCAATTTATCTCCCAAATATTCCATTGCAATACAATATTTGTTTCAATCATTGCCCATTCAAGTACCAGAATTTTTCTTTCAAAACTTGAATAATACATGAATTTCTTTGGAAAGGTATGATGTCAAGAATTGGTTTAAGAAAATTAAGGTGGAAATTTGATCAGGGTGGACTAAGACCACCAAATTTTATGAATTATTTAAAGCAGCTGAATTGAGGTTTTTGTCCTCCTGTTATCAATGGAGTGAAAAACCAGCTGGGATTCAAATAGCAATGAATAAAATTCTTGAAACTATTCTGGATTTAATTTGATATCAATGGAAAAGTGAGTTGTTTAAGATTTTTCCGTATTGAAACATATTTTTAACATATGGAACAGAATTCATATTGAAAGAGGAATTAAAAAAGATCAATTACCAAAAATGTTAACAAAATCAACATTTTCCTTTGACTTTGAATAATTGTTTATTTGACAATTGGTAAAGTAAAGGTATGCAGAGGATAAAATATTATTTCTTAGGATTTTTTTCTTAAATTAAAAGATATAAAATATTTCTTTTTTTCTTTGGCTTGGCTTCGCGGATGAAGATTTATGGAGGGGGTAAAAGTCCACGTCAGTTGCAGGCTCGATTGTGGCTGACAAGTCCAATGCGGGACAGGCAGGCACGGTTGCAGCGGTTGCAGGGGAAAATTGGTTGGTTGGGGTTGGGTGTTGGGATTTCCCTCCTTTGTCTTTTGTCAGTGAGGTGGGCTCTGCGGTCTTCTTCAAAGGAGGTTGCTGCCCGCCGAACTATGAGGCGCCAAGATGCACGGTTTGAGGCGATATCAGCCCACTGGCGGTGGTCAATGTGGCAGGCACCAAGAGATTTCTTTAGGCAGTCCTTGTACCTCTTCTTTGGTGGACCTCTGTCATGGTGGCCAGTGGAGAGCTCGCCATATAATACGATCTTGGGAAGGCGATGGTCCTCCATTCTGGAGACGTGACCCACCCAGCGCAGCTGGATCTTCAGCAGCGTGGACTCGATGCTGTCGGCCTCTGCCATCTCGAGTACTTTGATGTTAGGGATGAAGTCGCTCCAATGAATTTTGAGGATGGAGCGGAGACAACGCTGGTGGAAGCATTCTAGGAGCCGTAGGTGATGCCGGTAGAGGACCCATGATTCGGAACCGAACAGGAGTGTGGGTATGACAACGGCTCTGTATACGCTAATCTTTGTGAGGTTTTTCAGTTGGTTGTTTTTCCAGACTCTTTTGTGTAGTCTTCCAAAGGCGCTATTTGCCTTGGAGAGTCTGTTGTCTATCTCGTTGTCGATCCTTGCATCTGATGAAATGGTGCAGCCAAGATAGGTAAACTGGTTGACCGTTTTGAGTTTTGTGTGCCCGATGGAGATGTGGGGTGGCTGGTAGTCATGGTGGGGAGCTGGCTGATGGAGGACCTCCGTTTTCTTCAGGCTGACTTCCAGGCCAAACATTTTGGCAGTTTCCACAAAACAGGACATCAAGCGCTGAAGAGCTGGCTCTGAATGGGCAACTAAAGCGGCATCGTCTGCAAAGAGTAGTTCACGGACAAGTTTCTCTAGTGTCTTCGTGTGAGCTTGCAGGCACCTCAGATTGAAGAGACTGCCATCCGTGCAGTACCGGATGTAAACAGCGTCTTCATTGTTGAGATCTTTCATGGCTTTGTTCAGCATCATGCTGAAGAAGATTGAAAAGAGGGTTGGTGCGAGAACACAGCCTTGCTTCACGCCATTGTTAATGGAGAAGGGTTTAGAGAGCTCATTGCTATATCTGACCCGACCTTGTTGGTTTTTGTGCAGTTGGATAATCATGTTGAGGAACTCTGGGGGGCATCCGATGCGCTCTAGTATTTGCCAAAGTCCTTTCCTGCTCACGGTGTCGAAGGCTTTGGTGAGGTCAACAAAGGTGATGTAGAGTCCTTTGTTTTGTTCTCTGCACTTTTCTTGGAGCTGTCTGAGGGCAAAGACCATGTCAGTAGTTCCTCTGTTTGCGCGAAAGCCGCACTGTGATTCTGGGAGAATATTCTCGGCGACACTAGGTATTATTCTATTTAGGAGAATCCTAGCGAAGATTTTGCCTGCAATGGAGAGCAGCGTGATTCCCCTGTAGTTTGAGCAGTCTGTTTTTTCGCCTTTGTTTTTGTACAGGGTGATGGCATCACGAAGGTCCTGAGGCAGTTTTCCTTGGTCCCAACAAAGCTTGAAAAACTCATGCAGTTTGACATGCAGAGTTTTGCCGCCAGCCTTCCAGACCTCTGGGGGGTGGGGGGGGGATTCCATCCATATCTGCTGCTTTGCCACTTTTCAGTTGTTCAATTGCCTTATATGTCAGGGGTTTCTATGAGGCTCTAAAGGCTGTGTACGGCCCCTCACCCCAAGTCCAAAGCCCGCTGCACAGCTCAGACGGCAAAGTCCTCCTCAGCGACAAGATCTCCATCCTCAACCGATGGTCAGAACACTTCCAATCTCTTTTCAGTGCCAACTGCTCAGTCCAAGATTCCGCCCTGCTCCAGCTCCCTCAACAGCCCCTAAGACTAGAGCTGGATGAGGTCCTCACCCAGGATATAAAATATATATAATACAATTTTTGCATATTATCAATTAAAAATGTATTTGAAAAAATGTCTCCCTAAAGAAAGTCAATTTGAAGATATAATAAAGATACATTTGTTGTTAAGAAATTTATTACTAATTACAAGACTGTGAAGAAAAAAGATAAGGATCTTTGATGTACGAAAGAAATAGGAACATTTTTGCATCCAGTGTTGTCTTGTGAAAAAGTGGAAATGTTTTTGAATGAACTGAGTTTATTTTAGGGCAAGGGAATGTCTGACCCCCGCCCCCCTCTCCTCCCCTCCCTCCCTCCCTCTCTCCTCCCCTCCCTCCCTCTCTCCTCCCCTCTCTCCCTCCCTCCCTCCGCCTGGGGCCGTCGGACCTGTCGCCTCCCTGCATTAGCGGGGGAGAGGGGACGCTCTGGGCGCTGTGGGCGGCCGTGTACCGGTGGCCTGGGCGGGGGGCTGGAGGAGGCAGTGTCCGGCCGCTGCGTCAGTCTCCGTACGGCGCTGACGGCTTGTACTGTGTGGCACGGGAGGAACAACGAGCGGACCGGAGCCGGAGACCATCCGGATCAGACCAGCGCTCAGTCACCGGATCGGGGTCTCGAGGTGCCCGCGTCCACAGTGGCAGCAGTCGGTGGCCCGTCCAGCCGAGGATGGGAGCGGTGATGGGGTCCCTGTCCCTGCCGGCCAAGCAGAGAAGGGGAAGGCATTCAGCAGGTAAGAGCCGAGCAGTGACTGGCTCCGGGCCGGGCGGCGACGTGTCTTTTTGCACCCCGCTGGCGGCCAGCGTGCCGATCTTACGGGCTGGGAGGGGGCTGGGAGGGGGCTGGGAGGGGGCTGGGAGGGGGCTGGGAGGGGGCTGGGAGGGGGCTGGGAGGGGGCTGGGAGGGGGCTGGGAGGGGGCTGGGAGGGGGCTGGGAGGGGGCTGGGAGGGGGCTGGGAGGGGGCTGGGAGGGGGCTGGGAGGGGGCTGGGAGGGGGCTGGGAGGGGGCTGGGAGGGGGCTGGGAGGGGGCTGGGAGGGGGCTGGGAGGGGGCTGGGAGGGGGCTGGGAGGGGGCTGGGAGGGGGCTGGGAGGGGGCTGGGAGGGGGCTGGGAGGGGGCTGGGAGGGGGCTGGGAGGGGGCTGGGAGGGGGGAGGGAGACGCCTGATCTCCAAATGGGGGAAGGGGGTGGAAGGCGCCTGATCTTCCTCAGGAGGGAGCTGATCTTCTCGAAGTTGGGGGGAAGGCGCCTGATCTTCAAGTGGGGGAAGGCGCCTGATCTTCTCTGTGGGGAGGGGAAGGTGCCTGAACTTCTCCAGGTGGGGGGGGGGGGGGGGGGGAAATGCGCCTGATCTTCTCCAAGTGGGGGGGAAGGTGCCTGATCTTCCCCAAGTGTGGGGGTGTCTTCCCCGGTGGGGGCTGATATTACCGGGGTGGGGGTGGGGGGAAGGCGCCTGATCTTCTCCAAGTGGTGGGGAGGCACCTGATCTTCCTCAAGTAGGGGGGGGGTGTCTTCCCCAGAGGGGGCTGATATTACCGGGGTGGGGGGGAAAAAGAAAGGTGCCTGATCTTCCCCAGGTGGGGGGGGGGTGTCTTTCCCGTGTGGGAGCTGATTTTACTGGAGGGGTCGCCTGCATCTCTACTGTCCAAAGGCTAGAACCATGGGTGTTGCTGATTCCAATGACGCCTGCCAACTTGAGCTCCAGGGGTCCAAGCTGGCCCATGCTGCAGTGCAACTTTACCCGCAGGATGGGGCTGATTTCCCCCAAAAACGCCTTTTGTGGAAATGCGAATTTTCTTTTCCAAGTTGGTCCAAAGGGAGGAACTGTGACCTGCATCCGGTTTGTCACTGTCGGTTGGTCCACAACCCCGTGTTTTAATTTTGCTTTCCCCGACGGTTTAATACAATGGGGGAAATCGCTGGGTCCCGGGGCACTGGGTGCGGAGTTCCTGGACCATCTAGACTGCGGGCAGGTCATGGCACCATTGAGGAATTTTGCCGCTACACGGGCAATTCCTGCCCCCCGATTTACCCTGCAGGACCCCGACAACTCTTTGGTACCGGAAGAGTTTGTTGTCGGTCATCCACTCGACTGCACATTGCACTCAGGGACTTGCTGTCTAAAAAGGCGTCCGTTCTAAATAAACATTGATTTTCCCCAATTCCCATGGTTTGTGCATGGTTAGAAACTGGTGTGTGTTCTTTGAGCTCAAGCCATGTCACTGGCAGCTGAGATAATCAAGACCAACCCAAGCCAATGAACTCCTGGCGGGGGATCAGGAGGGGCAGAATTATTGGCAGAGTTTGGGTCTTCAGGCTCCAGACTCAAGTTGATAAAAACCATGAGGGGCATGAACTGAATGCTCAGACTTTTTCCCAGGATAAATAAGGCAGCACAATTCTGGCAGATGGAGTGAAATGTTGGCAAATGTGAAGTTATCTACTTTGGAAGGAAAAATAGAAGATCAGATTATTATTTAAATGACAAGCGATTATACTCAACAATCTAATTTTTCTCAACTTCACACCCATAACATTTTTTTCCTTACAACCATGTACCTATCTGAGATTCTTTTGAATGTCCCTATTGTACAAGCCTCCATCATCATGAAAAGGTGCTGGCTGTCCACCTCATCAAAGACCTTCATAATCTTATACACCTGTGTTAATTCAGCTCATCATCATTCCAAAGAGAAAACCCCTAACTCTGCTAACCTTTCTTCATAAGACATGTTCTACAATCCAGCCAATATCCTGGTAAATCTCTGCTGCACCCTCTCCAAACCATCTATATATTCCTGTAATGAGGCAGCCAGAACTGAACACAATCGCCTTAGTGTGGTCCAACGAGAATTTTGTAAAACTGCTTTTGAACTTAATCCCCAAACTAATAAAGGCCAACACATCATATATCTACTTAACCATTCTTTCAACTTGCACAGCATCCTTGAGGGATCTATGGACCTGGAACCCAAGATCTTCTGTTCCTCCACACTGTTAAGAATCCTACCGTTAACCACATACTCCACTTTCTAGTTCAAGCTTCCGAAATGCATCACCTCACATCTATCTGGATTGAACTCCATCTGCCGTTCCTCTCCCCAACTCTCTTGTCTACATCGTCAATCATGTTACAACCTATGACAACCATTTACACTATGTAAGGATAATGTAGTTTAATACATGGCTAAAGAGATGATGTAGGAGGGAGAGCTTCTGATTTCTGGATCATTGTCTCTCTTCCAGGGAAGATGGGACCTGTTTGCAGGACAGTTTGCATTTGGACTGGAGGGTGACCAATATCTTTGCGGACAGACTTATGGATAAGAGTTTGAAGGGATGTGGACAAAATAGAGGAAAGTGGGACCAGCCCAGAATGCCAATTTAGTCAGCACAGAAAACTGATAAGAAGTTCTGTTTACGAGATTAAGACTCCTGGATGGTAATTTGTGTCTCAGGTCCTAAGCTCCAGGATATCTCTGATCAGGTTTCAAGAGGCAAGAGGTCCATGTAGGAACTAAAGGGAGATGAGTTCCTGCAAAGTGAGTTCAGGGAATTTGGTGCAAAGTTAGAGGTCAGAACCTCCAGGGTTGTGATCTCAGGATTGCTACCTATGCCATGTGCTGAGGAGGTGAGAATTAGGAGGATAATGGCTAAAGAAATTATGCAGGATTTCTGGATTCACTGGGCTCTTTTCCAGGGAAGATGGATGTATACTGCTGGGACAGTTTGCATCTGAACTGGAGGGGGACTAAGATCCTTGCAGGAAGGTTTGCTAGTGCTGCTGTGGGGGGCGTAAACGGGATTTGCAGGGGGGTGGGACCTAGAGTGCCAGAACAGATAGTGCAGTGGTTACGGGGGAAAAAAATGATGTTAAGCCTGTTAACAAGAACAGTAATCAAAAGGCTGTGTGTGATGGGCATAATGTTTTGAGTTGTGTCTATTTCAATACAAGTATTGCGCTGGATGGGTCACGTCTCCAGAATGGAGGACCATCGCCTTCCCAAGATCGTGTTATATGGCGAGCTCTCCACTGGCCACCGTGACAGAGGTGCACCAAAGAAAAGGTACAAGGACTGCCTAAAGAAATCTCTTGGTGCCTGCCACATTGACCACCGCCAGTGGGCTGATATCGCCTCAAACCGTGCATCTTGGCGCCTCACAGTTTGGCGGGCAGCAACCTCCTTTGAAGAAGACCGCAGAGCCCACCTCACTGACAAAAGGCAAAGGAGGAAAAACCCAACACCCATCCCCAACCAACCAATTTTCCCCTGCAACCGCTGCAATCGTGTCTGCCTGTCCCGCATCGGACTTGTCAGCCACAAACGAGTCTGCAGCTGACGTGGACTTTTTACCCCCTCCATAAATCTTCGTCCGCGAAGCCAAGCCAAAGAAAAAAATTGTAGGAAAGGTAGATAAGTTTAAAGCATTGGTTGGCAGATGGAATTATTACATTGTGGTCAAATCTGCAGAGAGAGCAGTTAGCTCCAGGAAACAACTTAGTAATAGGAGGTGATTTTACTTTTCCACAGACTGAATGGGACTTCCATACTATAAAACGGCTGGATGGAATGTTTTCAACAAAAATAGGTCCCAACTAAAGAGGGTACAATACTGAATCACCTATTGAGGATCAAAACAGGAAGTGTGTGCAAGGGAACATTTGGATTCAATGATCATATAAAAAATAGGAGCAGCAGTCGGCCTTCCAGCCTGTCGAACCTGCTCTGCCATTCAATGGGATCATGGCTGACCTGATGAGAGGCTCATCTCCACCTACCTGCCTTCCCCTCCCCATATCCCTTAATTCCCCTACTATGTAAAGATATATCCAACCTTGTCTCACGGCAGATTATGTTTGTATTGTATATAGATACATTTTTGGGAGAGATATTGGGGAAGGTTTTTTTAGTGTAGGTCGCATACAAACACTTCAAATCAGATCTCATTTAAAATACAGGAGCTCTGCTGAAGCCAGGCAGGGCAGCTCCAGGAGGCCTTTGCAAAAACTTTGGGGAGTGCCCAAGAGACTTCACTAATGGATTGTCGTTTTGAAAAGCAACAAATGAAAGAGATCGGAGGAGTAGTTGGGAGCCACAGGCTGTCTGGACATGAGGGTCATGTGGTTTTTGCAAGCAGAGAGAGTTGAACAGCTTTTTATCTGTGTGTGAGAGAGAGAGAGAGAGAGAGAGAGAGAGAGAGAGAGAGAGATCAGTTCTGGATTGCTACAGTCACCAGCAGTAGCTGGGACTGGAACTGGACAAGCTGGAAAGCTTGTGGAAAAACCCCATTTGAAAGACGGGTTGTGAGGGCTTAGTTCAGCCTGGTCAAAGTTCTTGTGGTCCATACAAGAGGAGAGGACTGGCTGTCTAATCTTTCACTTGAAATAAAGGAAATGAAAAGGAACTCTGGTGACCTGAAAGAAAGAGGTTATCATCTGGAGAACCCTGAGGGGGCAAGTTTTTTCGGCAAGACACTGACATGGTCGATTAAAAGCAATCAGTTTGTGTCCAACGAGCAATAAATCTCTTTCTGAAAACTGACAATAACCTTCCTGAGCGGTAACCATTTACCTTTCAAGCACCAAAGTCAGGTGAATTTCATAAATGTTAAATTCTGAACACAGTATAAGAATTGCCTGCAACCAGTGAACTTGGAAGTGAGATTGGACTTTGAATCAAATAACTTTTCTGAACTTACATACACATTACATACACGTGCTTAGAATTAGAAGGGGGTTAAGTTAGGTTAGTTAACAGTGAAGTTAAAGTTTGATCCTGTTTTCATGTTTAAAGGTAATTAAAAGCGACTCTAGTTTAAGTAACCATTTGTCTTGATGAATATCTATGGCTGCTGGGTTTTAGGGTTCTCTGGGCTTGTAACACAAGTATTTGGATAGCCAGATACTGATTAGGGATAGACTGCATGGCTTTGTGTGTTGTAGGTCATGTTTAAGCAACCTTATAGGTTTTTTTGAGGAGGTTATAAGGAAAGTTGATAAAGGAAAGGCTATGGATTATTTAAAAAAAGCCTTAGTATGGCCTTTGTCAAGGTCCCACATGGGAGGTTAGTCAGATAGGTTCAAACACATGGTATTCATGATGAAATAGTAAACTGGATTTAACAATGGCTGGATAAGAGAAGCCAGATAGTAGTGGTGGGACTGGAGGCCTGTGACAAGGGGAGTGCCTCAGGGATTGGTGCTATTTTGTAGTTGTTTTTTGTCCATATCAATGATCTGGATGATAATTAAATTGGATCAGCAAGTTTGAAGATCACATTAAGATTGGAGATGTTGTGGACAGAAGAAGGTTTTCAAAGCTTGCAGAGAGATCTGGACCAACTGGAAAAACGGCAGATGGAATTTAATGCAGACAAGTAGTGTGATGTAGGACAAACCAAGAAAGGACGTACGTACACAGTAAATGAGAGATGTGTTAGAACAGAGGGATCTGGGGATACAAATTAGGGTTAGGGTTCCCTGAAGGTGGCATTGCATGTGGACAGGGTTGTAAAAAAAACTTTTGGTGTCTATGTCAAAGTATTTATGAGTTGGGATGTTATGTTGAAGTTGTTTAAGACATTGGTGAGGCCAAATTTAGAGAATTGTGTGCAGTTTTGGTCACCTAACTACAATAAGATAGAAAGATTGCAGAGAAGACTTACTTTGATGTTGTCCAGACTTACACGGAAAGCTTAAACAGATTAGGACTTTTTTCTCTGAGGCATAGAAGAATGAGGTTTGATGGAGGTTTTTGAATAGGTAGGCTTTTTCCACTGCAGGTAGATGAGATATAAATCAGAGGACATAGGTCAAGGGTGAAAGGGAATAAGTTCAGGGGGAACTTCTTCATACAAAGAATGGTGGGAGTGTGGAACGAGCTGCCAGCTAAAGTGGTGAATGCAGGCCAAATTTTAACATTTAAGCTTGAAAGTCTGCATGCACGGTGGTTGAATTAAAAACACAATGGTGGAGAAACTCAGCAGGTCAAACAGTGTATTTTATAAAGCAAAGGTAAGGATACATAATTGACATTTCAGACTTCAGCACTTTGTCAACGTTTGGCTAGGTACATGGATGGGAGAGGTATGGAGGCTATGGACTGGGGGCAGGTCAGTGGGGCTAGGCAGAGAAATGGTTCAGGACAGACTAGAAGGGGCTTGTTTCTGTGCTGTAGTGTTCGATGTTTCTAAATATACTTACTGATGTAGCTTCCAATGCTTCATTGGATAGATTGCATAGATTCCCCACCCTCTGGGAAAAGCAGTTCCAGGTGGAAAATCCACTTTGAAGGTGACCTCCTTGCTCTCTCGATCAAAGCAAACATCAAAATAATTAAGCTCCTCAGAGAGGAAGGCACAGCTGGAAGGGGGCACAGTACTAGATGCTTTATACTGTAGTCTGTAATGATCTGCACCAGGGGTCCAAGGAGTTGAAATGTTCTTCGACCTTTTGTTTGTATTAATGTTTAGCCTGAGAGATTTCCCTCCTTTGGATGGCCCTGGCTGAGCTGTAAGTCTCCCACTCTCCAGAGCTGAAAATGTAAAACTACAGATAGACAATGTATAGAATGGGCGGCCAGGCGGTTTATGCAAAGAATGGAGTTTGCTGGTCTGGGATATGTTTCGTAACCACTTAACTGAGAAGACTAAAAGTAGATTAACACTACATAATACTTACATGGTCGTTATCCCGGGTGGTTTGAAATCTATATTGCAACCTCTAGATGTCTGTTTGAATAAGCCATTCCAAGACCATGTGCGTGAGGAATGAAAAATACATGGATGTCAAGTGCAGAAAAATCATTCTCAAAAGGTGGGGCAATGTGTGCTGCATCACTTGTTCTCTATGACTTCATGCTCAAGAGATGGGACAAAGTTAGAGACTGTGATAAAAATCATTTAAAAAGTGGGTTATCTCTTGTGCAGTTAATGGGATGGAAGATGATTTATTGTGGGACACTGATGACGAAGCTGAAACTGCCTGATCAGATATAGACTGGGACCCATATGATGACTGTTTGAATACCCATATAATGACTGTTTGAATAGTTTGAATATGCTTGCTGCCATCTTTGCCTCAGACCATGATAGCAAGAGTGATTTTAAAGGATACTAAATGTCATTGTTTTTCAATAAAAATTTAGTTTTATTATACTGGTAGCATGAACATTTGTTGCTATTGGTTTATTTTGGTTTTTGCAAGGGTCGACTTGTATGCCAATCAGCAACAAGCAGTTTTTTGAGTTGAATTTAAGGTCTCAAAAATGTATGGCGTATGTCAACCACCCCCTGCCCCCATTTTTGAGAGATTTATGAAGGTTTGAAGACTTGACATATATGCCGAAATATACGGTAACACCCCCTCCCTCTGTGGTCAATCAAACCGTCTCCTGCATTCCTTCCATTTCTTGGAGTTTTGCCCTCAACCACCTCTCTCCAAACAGAATAGGGAGAGGGTTCCTCGTCCTCACCTTTCACCCTACCAGCCACTACATTCAGCACATCATCTTTCATCATTTCCACCAGCTGCAATTAGAGCCCACCGTCAGACGCTTCTGTCCCTCCGCCAGATGCGTCTGCTCACTAACAATGCTATATCATCCAAGTCCTTCATCTAAATGGCCATCACCAGTGGAACCAGCACTGGTCCCTGCAGCTCACTACTGATCACAGGCTCCAATCTGAGTCAGACTTCTCCACTAAAACCCTCTATCTCCTACCACCAAGCCAATTCTAGATCCCAGCTCTCCCTGGACCCCAGACCTTAAAGACCACTGATGGGCATTCCATAACCCCAAAGGACATTGTAACCTCTGTAACCTCTCCAGTGTGGAGCAGCACAGATACATCAGCTGAGTGAGAATTGGAAGTGATCAGGAATTTGACCTAATGCTTGGAACCAGCCAACTGGTTAATGTGTTGTCTAAGAACTCACACATATGAATTCAAGATGAAAACATGGTGTCAGAAGTGAGATGAAAGAAATACTTTAAAAGGTAAAATCTAAAGTCAACGGATCAGTGAAGAGAAGCCAACATAGTAAAAAATGGAAGGATTACATCCACCAGAGAAACTTCAGCTGACAGATAATATGGCTGAAAATTGGAACAGATTTAAACAATATCTTGGATTGTATTTAGTGGCAGTCGGAGCTGACGAGAAAAGTGATAAAGTGAAAGCATCAGTTTTCTTGCATGTCGTGGGTGATGAAACCCTGGAGGTGTATAATAACTTCATATTTGCTGTTGAAAGAGACAAAATGAAACTGGGAAAAATAATGGAACAATTTGAGGCATACTGTATACCTAAATGTAACATGACATTTGAGAGGCACAGATTTTTCGCATGTACACAGAAAATGGAAGAAAGTATTGATCAGTATATGACTGAATTGAGAAAAAGAAGCAAAACATGCGAATTTGGTGGACTGACTGACTCGCTGATAAAAGACAGAGTTGTGTGTGGTATTCCAGATAATAGTCTAAGGGACCAGACTGCTAAGAGAGCAAAATCCAGAACTGGAAAAAGCTATAGCACTCTGTAGGGCTACAGAAACTCTTAAAAACGCAGGCAAAAGAGCTGTTCAGTGAAACTAGCTGTAATGTGGATGCAGTGAGCAAGAATAGACACAAACTGTTTATCAAAAAATGCGCCAAAAGGGAAAGAGAGGTGTGGCCAGCGAACAGAAATGAAAGGGGCAATCGAAAGCCATGTCGTCGATGCGGTACACGACATCTACCAAAGAAAGGTGCCCAGCATATGGTAAAACATGCTATATGTGCAACAAAAGCAACCATTATGCCTGTTGCTGGAGGAACCAAGTGCAACAAAGCAAGGTTCATGCAGTAGATGAAAGGGAGGTAGAGGAATTTTATGTAGATGTTGTGACTGAAAACAAGAAAGAAAACAGAGACTGGATGTTGAGATTAAAAGTAAGTGACATACATTTCAGTTAAATTAGATACTGGAGCACAAATTAAAATAATATCAGAGACTAATTTTAAGAAGATTAGACCGAGACCAAAGATGTATGGAATAAAAGTGAAGGTGACAGGATATTCAGGTATTGATATACCAGTGCAAGGAGAATGCATGGTCAAAGTGAAACACAAGGACAAAGAACATATGCTAGCATTTATCATGATACCAAAGGATGTACAGGCCATACTAGGTTTAACAGCCTGTGAGAAACTGAACCTGGTAAAAAGAGTCCTCATTGTGGAAAGTGAAGGAGACACAGTCTATGATGAACTCATGAAAGAGTACAATGACCTATTTCAGGGTCTAGGCTGCCTTCCAGGAGAAAACACGATCAAAGTGGATAAACATGTGCCACCGATAATATATCCATGCAGAAAAGTTCAATTTGTGCTTCAAAAGCTACCAAAGGCAAAGTTGGACAGGATGGAAAGCCTGAACATGATTCAGAGGATAGATGAGTCAATGGAGTGGATGAGTTCACTCGTCATTGTGGACAAAAAGAATGGTAAGCTTAGAATTTGCTTGGATCCAAGAGATCTAAACAGAGCAATAAAGAGAGAACACTTTAAGCTTCTGACACGTGAAGAAATTGTGACACGGTTTGCAAATGCAAAGTTTTTCAGCAAGTTAGATGCATTATTAGGATTTTGGCAGTTGAAATTTTATGAAGCAATTCAAGACTGTGCACGTTCAATAGTCCGTTCGGCAGATACAAATTTTTAAGGTTACCATTTGGAATTGCCTCAGCTCCTGAAGTGCATCACAAAACTATCCATATGGTCTATAAACACCTGGATGGAGTTGATACCTCAGTGGATGGCATCATAGTATGGGGAACCATGAGAATGGAGCATGATGAGAGACTAAGGAAAGTGCTGGAAGCAACAAGGAAAGCAAATCTGAAGATGAATAGCAAGAAATGCCAGCTCGGGTGACAGGAGATATTATTGGCAGTGAGGGCATCAGACCAGATCCCAGAAAGGAGTTTGCCATTGGGAATATCCCAAGGCCACAATTCAACAAGGATGTACAGAGGTTTAATGGAATGGTCAACTATATGGGTAAATTCTCATTAACGGTACATAATTTAAATTATACAATGATTGAATATTTACATCAATCATTATACCCAAATACTTGACTTTATCAGTCCAACGAAATTTAGTAATTTTTGCATCAGAAATTGGTAAGATTAAGGCTGATTTGATTAAGTGGAAGATTTACCTTTGTCATTAGTAGGTCGAGTAAATTGTATTAAGATGAATGTTTTTCTGCAAATTCAGTATCTTTTTCAGTTGATTCCTTGTCTACTTTCAAAATCTTATTTTCCAGGACTTAAATAAAGTAGTACAAGAATTTTTATGGAAGGGGAAATTAGCTAGAGTAGCAATACATAAATTGACTTGGAAATATGCCTTCGGAGATTTACAATTGGCTCATTTTCAAAATTATTATGAAGCAGCTCAATTAAGATTTATTAATTGTATGTTGGATGTTTCGTATCCCCTTAGTTGGGCTAGGGTAGAATTGGCTGGTATTTCAGAACCTTACTCACATCATTTTATATTTAAGTGGAATTCTTGTTTTATTACAGAGATATAATGTTCGGATTTTAAAACATTTTTTAGAGATTTGGACTAAAAGGAATTTATTGATAGGTACGAAAGTTAAAATATCAGTTCAGGCTCTAATATATCAAAATAAATTGATTCCTTTTTCATTGAATAATAGATTTTTAAGAGAATGGCAGATTAAAGGAATAAAGTTGTTGCAGGATTGTTTTGAAGAAGGTGAATTTTTATTGTTTAATCAACTTAGAGAGAAATTTGGAATTTCAGTGAATTCTTTATTTGTGTACTACCAAATTAGAGCATTAGTGAAAGATAATTTTGGAAGAGAAATGAAAATTCCTAAGTTAATGAAATTTGAGTTTTTGATTTCTCATTCATTAAATAAGGGTTTTATTTCTGACATGTATGCATTGTTGTAAGACACTATGGATAAAATAAATTTAGATAAATCTAGGATTAAATGGGAAAATGACTAATTTGTGATATTAATGAGGCCAATTGGGAGACAATGTGTTTTGATGGTGCTTAATGTAAGATATAGTATGGTTAATTATAATTTTTTGCATCAGTTATATCTGACCCCTGAGACATTGAAAAAATATGGATTTAGTAATTCAGAACTGTGTTTTAGATGTGGACTATGTGTAGGAACATTTTTACATTCAGTCTGGCTTTGTGATAAGCTTCAATCATTTTGGCAAAAAATTAGGAAATTTCTTCAAAAGTTGTTTAAGATCCATTTTTTGCGAGATCCAAAAAAATTTTTGTTGGGTTGTATTGCCCCATTTACTGATTTGGGGTTGGACAAGTTTCAGACAGCTTCTCTTCGTCTAGCATTGCCTGTAGCACGTAAATGTGTTGCGATTTCATGGAAAGATGAGGCTGAGTAACTCGTTGGCAGAATGAGTTGAGGTCCTGTATTTATATGGAGAAAATAACATATAACTTTCATGATAATTATGACTTTTTTATTAAGATGTTGTCGCTTTATTTGAAATGTATGAGTTTAGTAATATCTTAAATTCTTGTATGTGTTTATGATGTTTTTTGTATGCTTCCCTGTGGAGTTTGCTGAGGGTGGTTGGAGGGGGGTGGGTTAGTTGTAGTTTTTCATTTTTATATTATGGACATTGTATAAGATTTTTCTTGAAAATTTTAAATAAGGTTTAAAAAAAAAAGAAAGAAAAACCTCTCAGAAAAGATGGCTCCATTGAGAAGACTAACAGGAAAAAACATTGAATGGGAGTGGAATCATGAGCATGAAAAGTAATGGAGGGAACTAAAGAAACTGGTCACAGAGGAACCAGTTCTAAGATTTTACGACCCAGCAAGACCCATCAAGGTATCATCAGACGCATCACATAGTGGGTTCGGTGCAGTTCATCTGCAAAAATATGATGACTGGCAACCCATTGCGTATGTATCACGCTCAATGACAGACGTGGAGACGTGATACGCTCAAATTGAAAAGGAACTGCTCAGCATCACATGCCTGTGACAGATTTCATCAGTTTGCGTCAGGACAAGCAATCAATGTAGAGACTGACCATAAGCCCTTGATTGTATTGTTCCAAAAGCCATTAAATGAATGTCCATTTAGATTGCAAAGAATGATGATTAGGCTGCAACGCTATACACTGAATGTGGCATACACTCCGGGTAAGCTAACGTACACAGCAGACACATTGTCTAGAGCTGTTGACATGAGAAAGCCCGCAAACACCAAAATGGATGAAGATGTGAATGCCTTCGTGGACATTATCACAAGTGCACTGCCCATATCAGATGCAAAAATGGAGCTCATAAAGTCAGAGACAAACAAAGATGAAACACTGAGAAAAATATTCTTGGATGGATGGCCCAATATGAAGCAGTTTCATATTGACTCTGACGTTTCAGAGTACTGGAACTGCAGGGCAGAACTATCAGTGGTTGAAGACATCACCTTCAAAGGAAGAAAAATCCTTATCCCAAAGAGTCTGAGAAAAGAGATGCTAAAACTATTCCATGGAGGACATCTCAAAATTGAAGTGTTAGAAAAGAGCATGAGAGGTGATGTACTGGCCAAGAATCAACAATGATATAACAAATGAAGTGTCAACATGTACAATATGCTGGAAATATCAAGCAAGCAATCCTGCAGAACCACTAAAGCCACACCCAGCACCACACAGACTTTACCAGAAGGTAGGCGCTGACCTATTCGAATGTCAAGGGAAGGACTATCTTATAATCAGACATTAATCCCTGTATCCAGAGGGGTGTAGACAGAACACCACCACTGCAGATGCTGTAATAACAGGTGTGAAAGCCATATTATCCAGACATGGCGTGGCAAGCGAGGTCTTCACAGACAATGGACCCCAGTTTTTCAATTTAAAGTTCCAACAGTTTGCCCAAGAGTGGGACTTTGTACACATCACGTCAAGTCCTCGTTTACCACAGTCTAATAGAATAGTGGAACAAGGCAAAGACAGTGGAACGGACTTCAACCAGAGCATGCTAGTATACTGCACAATGCCGCTTGAGTGTGGTATATCACCAGCACAACTCCTATGGGAAGTAGGCTAAGATCAAACTTACCCATTCAGGAGAACCTCCTAAAAACAAAAGAGGAGGAGAAGGTGAGGAAATTCAAAGAGCAACAGAAAGAAAAGCAAAAGTATTACTTTGACAGCGGAACAGAAAACCTACCGGAACGCTACTCTGGTGACCAAGTAAGGATAAAAGACAAAACAAACTTATGGACTCAGAAGGAAACTGTTCTTAGTGAAGTCCAACCAAGATCATACACCATTCAGACAGATGAAGGTGCAGTTCTGTGAAGAAATCGTCGAGACCTTCAAATGGGACCAGCCACAGTAGATGGAAAGACGGATACTGTTGAAAAACAGATACTGTTGAACAACCTGAATACACATCTGAGAAGACATCATCTGAAGCAACAACTCAGATTTAAAGACAATCAATCATCAAGACACGTGAGTCCTCCTCAGAGACTCATTGAGCAAATTTAAAGACTCCTGTTCTAGAATGGAGTACTGCTATCTTCTTTGCTCTTCAAGTTTTAGTGATGTAAATGTGATCACACAAAACAAGTTTTAAAAATGTTAACAATGTTGATAATAATGAAAATGTAAATTCTTGGTGTTTAATGTTAAAATTGCAGAGTTATACAAAGAAAACATGTTAGTTAAAAGTAGCTAATTTTATTTTAAGAAATGGAGATATAATGATAGTGATCGTGATGGCAATGCAACTTCTTCTTTGGCTTGGCTTCGCGGACGAAGATTAAAGGAAGGGTAATGTCCACGTCAGCTGCAGGCTCGTTTGTGGCTGACAAGTCCAATGCGGGACAGGCAGACACGGTTGCAGCGGTTGCAAGGGAAAATTGGTTGGTTGGGGTTGGGTGTTGGGTTTTTCCTCCTTTGTCTTTTGTCAGTGAGGTGGGCTCTGCAGTCTTCTTCAAAGGAGGTTGCTGCCCGCCGAACTGTGAGGCGCCAAGATGCATGGTTTGAGGTGATATCAGCCCACTGGCGGTGGTCAATGTGGCAGGCACCAAGAGATTTCTTTAGGCAGTCCTTGTACCTCTTCTTTGGTGCACCTCTGTCTCGGTGGCCAGTGGAGAGCTCGCCATATAACACGATCTTTGGAAAGCGATGGTCCTCCATTCTGGAGATGTGACCTACCCAGCGCAGTTGGATCTTCAGCAGCGTGGATTCTATGCTGTCGGCCTCTGCCATCTCGAGTACTTCGATGTTGGTGATGAAGTCACTCCAATGAATGTTGAGGATGGAGCAGATACAACGCTGGTGGAAGCGTTCTAGGAGCCGTAGGTGATGCCAGTAGAGGACCCATGATTTGGAGCCGAACAGGAGTGTGGGTATGACAACGGCTCTGTATACGCTAATCTTTGTGAGGTTTTTCAGTTGGTTGCTTTTCCAGACTCTTTTGTGTAGTCTTCCAAAGGCGCTATTTGCCTTGGCGAGTCTGTTGTCTATCTCGTTGTCGATCCTTGCATCTGATGAAATGGTGCAGCTGGTTGACCGTTTTGAGTTTTGTGTGCCCGATGGAGATGTGGGGGGGCTGGTAGTCATGGTGGGGAGCTGGCTGATGGAGGACCTCAGTTTTCTTCAGGCTGACTTCCAGGCCAAACATTTTGGCAGTTTCCGCAAAACAGGACGTCAAGCGCTGAAGAGCTGGCTCTGAATGGGCAACTAAAGCGGCATCGTCGGCAAAGAGTAGTTCATGGACAAGTGTCTTGGTGTGAGCTTGCAGGCGCCTCAGATTGAAGAGACTGCCATCCGTGCGGTACCGGATGTTTGATTACTGTTTGATTAGACTTGACTGCCAGCAATGTATCTGTAATGGAGATTTGAAGCCTCTTGGCCTGCCTCATGGTGGTGTTTACAACAACTTTAATGCAAAGAACCGTTTCTTTTATCCATGGTTGTTTAAGAACTCACACATATGATTACAAGAGGAAACAACTATCACATCTATAAGGCAGGAGGAGGGCAGATGGTCAGGAGAGGGAAAGGGAACAGGCAGGCAGTGCATAGAACCCCTATGGCCATTCCCCTTAATAACAAGTATACTATCTTGGATACTGTTGAGGGAGAGCAGGGTGGAAAACCTATCAGGCACAAGCCATGGAGATCAGGTCTTTGGCATGGAGTTTGGTCCTGTGGCAAAGAAGAGAGGTGAGCTGTAGTGATCGGGTATTCCATAAGGGGGAGGGTGTCGGTGTCCATGTCGGGACCAATGACGTGGGTCGGAAAGGTGAGGAGGTTCTGCAAGGTGAGTTCAGAGAGTTTGGCGCTAGGTTGAAGGACAGGGCCTCCAGAGTTGTGATCTAGGGTTACTGTTAGAAATAGGAGGGTAATGCAGCTTAATGCATGGCTAGAGACATGATGCAGGAGGGAGGGCTTCATGTTTCTGGATCATTGGGCTCTCTTCCTGGGAAGATGGGACCTGTTCTGATGGGACAGTTTGCATCAGAACTGGAGGGAACTAACATCTTTGCAGGAAAGTTTTGCTCGTGCTGATCCAGTGGGTTTAAACTAGATTTGCAGGAGGAGGGGAACCAGTGTGTCAGAGCATATAGAGGTGTGGAGGAGGGAAAAGATCTTGTGAAAATTAATTAGAAGTCAACGGGTAGTATCTGGTGAAAAATTTCAAAAGTGCATTTATTTCAATGCAAGGAGAATTGTAGGAAAGCAGATGAGCTTAGAGTGTGGATTGGCATGTGGAATTATGACATTGTGGCCATCAATGGCATTGCTTGTCAGGAAAAATATCACAGCTGTGCTTGGGCAGAAAAGACCAGGGCTCGTCTACTGAGGCTATATGGTGGAGCTGAGGAATGGGAAATGTATGACCACACTCATAGGGACTGCCCAATAGTCAACAAAAATTGGAGGAGGAAATGTGTAGAGAGATATCAGGCAGCTGCAGGAGCATTAGGTTGTGATTGTAGGGGATTTTAATTTTTCACGTATTACTATAAAAGGGCTGGATGGCTTGGAGTTTGTCAAACGTCTTCAGGAAAGTTTTCTAAATTAATGTATAGAGGTACTAATGAGAGAGTACAATACTGGACCTCTTTTTAGGGAATGAGATTGGACAATATGTGTCAGGGAACATTTTGGGTCCAGTGATAATAATTTAAATTTAGACATACACTGTACATCATGGTAACAGGATATCTTGGCCCATGAGTCCGTGCTGCCCATTACACCCAATTAACCTACATCCCTGGTATGTTTCAAAAGATGGGAAGAAATTGGAGACCTTGGGTAAAACCCAAGGTGAAACAGGGAGAACATACAAACTCCTTACAGACAGCGCCTGATTTGTACTCCGGTCCCGGTTGCTGGTGCTGTAACAGTGTTGCACTAACCATACCACCATTAGTTTCAAGTTAATTATGGAGAAGGATAGGTCTGGGCCCCTGGTTGAGATTCAAAATTGGTGAAAGGCTAATTTTGAGGAAATGAGAAAAGATTTAGAATGCGTTGATTGGGATAAGTTGTTTTCAGGCAAGAATGAGTGAGGTAAGAGGAGGATATTCAAAGGTGAAATTTTGAGAGTACAGAGTCTGTCAGGATTAAAGGAAAGGTTAACTGGCATAGGGAACCTGGTACTTCGAGGGATACTGGGGATCTGGTTCGGAAGAAGAGAGAGGTGTATAACAGTTATAGGCAACATAGAGCAAATGGGGTACCTGAGGTAAATCTCAAGAAAGAAGTCAGGAAGCCGAAAAAAGACATGATGTTGCTTTGGTGGACAATGTGAAGGAATATCCTAATGATTTCTACAGGTGTAATAAGAGCAAAATTGGTCCCCTTGAAGATCAGAGAGATTGGCTTTGTATGGAACCAAAAGAGATGGGGAGATCTTAAATGTTTTTTCATCAATATTTGGTCAGGAAACAGGCAAAGAGTTGTGGGAAATGAGGAAAACAAGCAGAAAGGTCATGGAACCAATACAGATTAAAGAAGAGAAAGGGCTTGCTTTCTGAAAGCAAATAAGGGTGGATAAATCCCCAGGGCTTGACAAGATATTCCCTCAGACCCTGAGGGAGGCTAGTGTAGAAATTGCAGGGGTTCAGCCAGAAATATTTAAATGTCCTTAGCCATGGATGTGGTGCTGGAGGACTGGAGGGTAGCTCACACTGTTTCATTGTTTAAAAAAGGCTCCAAAAGTGACCCTGGAATGTATGTTACATTCTAAATGTAGTCTTATGTGACAATAATGGAACCTTTACCTTTACCGTTACTACTGGTGTTTCCTCTGTTGCTGTTCAGACTGGATCTTCTGCATTTGTTTGTTCCTTCAGTGTCTCTTGCATTTTCAGTAGGGTTTTTCAATTCCTTCTCAGTATTTGACCATCTGTTCTAACAGTGTAAGATATTGGATTAACTTTCTCCAGCCTTTTGTCCCAAGTGTTGGAATCTGTGAGTCTCACTGTGTTGTGTTGTGCCAGTGGCCCTGAGCTTTGTGACGACTTGTCATAGTTTGTTTTTTTTTTGTCTCCATTGCAGATGTTTTTGTTTCTGTTCGACATCTTGGTTCTTGTTTGGGTCTGCAGAGTAGGGAAGTGTGGTGCGTAGTTTACGTCCCATCAGAAGCTCAGCGGGTGACGTGTCATGTTCAAGTAGTGAAGTTATGTAACTCAGTAGAGATAGATACGGATCAGAGCCACTGTCTAGTGCTTTCTTGAACAACTGTTTAACTATAGCCACTTTCAGGTGCATCCTCCGCCTTGAGGGCGGCTGCAGGAGTGGATCCCAGTCTGAAGGTTCACCGAAAAGGCTGCTACAGCCCACCTGAAAGGGCCTGTTTTTCCAGAGGTGCCTCGTAGCTCCTCCGCATCTGAAGGATGCGGGATGACTGGTGCCACCTGTCATAAATATGTGGCATAGCAATGGTGGTCTTCCCTACCCATAATCCCCCATGCAGGTGGAACCGCTCTGTGTTTTCCACACAGTTCCAGCTGTTTATGGGTAGGGAAGACTGCCATTACTATGCTGCATTTTGAGCAGCAGAGAGGCGGCCCTGATGCAAGATCACCCACCCCGACGTCTGCTGCCGGCCACCCCCCGCCCCGACGTCTGCTGCCGGCCCCAACGTCTGCTGTCAGCCGCCCCCCGCCCTGACATCTGCTGCCGGCTGCTGCCTGCCCCAACATCTGCTACCGGCCGCCCACTGCCCGACAGCTGCCCCCGCCCCACTGCCCGACAGCCCCACTCACCTCTAGGATATCTTTCATTCAGATTCTTAATGACCTGTAGAACTGTGTCCTTTTCTGTTTCAGCTGCGATCTGCTTGGATTTCAAGTCAGATACAGGAAAGGATTCAGTGATCAGGTTCATGAGGAGATTCACATCTGTCTCTGTGGAACTTTCATTGTGTGCTTCACTCTGCGTCATTGTCCTGGATAACACATCAGCTAACAAGATAGCTTTCCCTGGTGTGTACACCCTCTTCACTAGGCTTAAGTTTTCACATGCTTTCTCACCTCATTATCAATAATCCCAACACAATTTGATCACAGATCATTGAATCTTGCAGTGATCCAAAATTGCATGCTCTTGCTTTTAATTTCATTCCGATAAAAAGTATCAAAGCTCTCTCCCTGCAGCTGCATATGCAAATTAAACACATACCTCTTGAACATTTCATTTTTCTTTGGTGAACAGTGACAAACTCGCCCTGGTCTTCTACCTCAGCGAAAGCAAATATATCAAAAGTTCTCATGTTTGAGGTCGCACCACATTAAGTAGAAGTGCAATCTTCTGTGCATCAGGTTTCCTGTTGAGTCTAATAGCTTGCAGGTACAGCGTGGATCTTTGAACAACCTTTACTTGTAGTCTATGTTTCCAGTCCAATTTGCAGGATCAGTAGCCTTTACACTCTTCTTAACTCTGCTGATAACGTATGTGACGGGTCCAGATGACCCCAAAACCCAGCAGCAATAGAAATTCACCAAGACAAATGGTTACTTAAACAAAAATTACTTTTAATTATCTTCTAACATAAAGCAAGATCAATCTTTAATTTATTACTATTAACTTCTAATTCTAAGCACATGTGTATGTAATGTGTATAAGTTCAGAAAAGTTCTTTGATTCACAGTCCAATCTCATTTCTCTCTCCTCCAAGTTCACTGATATCAGGCAATTTTTATGCTGTGCACAGAATTTAACATTTATGAATCTTCACCAGGCTTTGGTGCTTAAAAGGTAAATAGTTACCACTCAGGAAGGTTCTTGTTGGTTTTCAGAGAGATTTTTTTGCTCTTTGTACACCAATCAGCCACTTCAGTGTCTTGCCGAAGAAACTTGCCCCATCAGGGTTTTCCAGTTGATAACCTCTTTCTTTCAGGTCACTATAGAGTTCCTTTTCTGTTCCCTTATACAGCCAGCCATCTCCTTTTGTATGGACCACAAGGGCTTTGAATAGGCTGAACTAAGAACTCACAACCCGCTTCAAAATGGGGTCAGAGGAAAACCTGTTTGCCTCTCTCTGCTTGCAAAACCACATGACTTTCCTAGAACAGCAAGCTGCATTCAGACTGTGGCACCGGACCCAATCTTCTGAATTCGTTTATCTGTTGTTTTCCAAAACAATAATCCATGACTCCACAGCATGTCCAAATAACACCTACTTGTGAAGTCCTTCAGCAAAGCAGTTTCCATTATCTTTACAAAGGCACTGGAATCTGGACTGTCTGGCTTGAGCAGAGTTCTGGCATTTTAAATGTAATCTGTATTTGTGTTTGTTTGTGATCTACACTTAAAAAAAACCCCACAATTTATCTCCTTTAAAACATATCTATATACAATATTCTTCTTTTCTTTCTTTGGCTTGGCTTCGCGGACGAAGATTTATGGAGGGGGTAAAAAGTCCACGTAAGCTGCAGGCTCGTTTGTGGCTGACAAGTCCGATGCGGGACAGGCAGACACGGTTGCAGCGGTTGCAGGGGAAAATTGGTTGGTTGGGGTTGGGTGTTGGGTTTTTCCTCCTTTGCCTTTTGTCAGTGAGGTGGGCTCTGCGGTCTTCTTCAAAGGAGGTTGCTGCCCGCCAAACTGTGAGGCGCCAAGATGCACGGTTTGAGGCGTTATCAGCCCACTGGCGGTGGTCAATGTGGCAGGCACCAAGAGATTTCTTTAGGCAGTCCTTGTACCTTTTCTTTGGTGCACCTCTGACACGGTGGCCAGTGGAGAGCTCGCCATATAACACGATCTTGGGAAGGCGATGGTCCTCCATTCTGGAGACGTGACCCATCCAGCGTAGCTGGATTTTCAGCAGCGTGGACTCGATGCTGTCGACCTCTGCCATCTCGAGTACTTCGACGTTAGGGATGAAAGCGCTCCAATGGATGTTGAGGATGGAGCGGAGACAACGCTGGTGGAAGCGTTCTAGGAGCCGTAGGTGGTGCCGGTAGAGGACCCATGATTCGGAGCCGAACAGGAGAGTTATGTAAAATATAACATAATCCGTCAAACAACCGATACACACTATACTTTATTAGCTAAAGAACTCACTCAGGACTGTGTGGAGGCATCCATCTTGAATTTAACTGAAGCTGAAACAAATTAGTCTCTGACTGTCTAGTGGTCAGGAGGATCACTAGCACACTATACTTAATTTCACACTTCTGTTGTTTAACAAAGGCTCCAAAAGCAAGCCTGGAAATTATAGATCGGAGAACCTGATGTCAGTAGTAGATAAATTGTTGGAACCAATGTTTAACCAATCTTATAGAGTTTTCAAGGAGGTTACCAGGAAAGTTGACAAAGGAAAGGCTGTGGATGTTGTCGGCATGATCCTACAAGGTCCCACATGGGAAGTTAGTCAGGAAGATTTAGATGTTAGGTATTCATGGTGAAATAGGCAACTGGATTTGACAATGGCTGGACAGGAGAAGGCAGAGAGTAGTGGTAGATGATGCTTCTCAGACTGGAGGCCTGTGATTAGTGGTGTGCCTCAGAGATTGGTTGTGGGACCATTGTTTGTTATCTACATTGATGATCTGGATGATAATGTGGTAAATTAGATCAGCAAGTTTTCAGATGACACTAAGATTGGAGGCATTGTGGACAGCGAGGAAGATTTTCAAAGCTTGTAGAGGGATCTGGACCACCTGGAAAAATGGGCTGATGAATGGCAGATGGAATTTAATGTAGACAAGTGTGAGGTGTTGCATTTTGGAAGAATAAACCAAGAAAGGACGTACATGGTAAATGGTCGGGCACTGAGGAGTGGGGTAGAACAGAGGAATCTGGGAATACAGTTCATAATTCCATGAAAGTAGTGTCACATGGGATAGAGTTGTAAAGAGAGCTTTTGACATATTAGCATTCATATTGAGGACAGGAGCTGGGATGTTTCGGTAAAGTTGATTGACATTGGTGAGGCCAAATTTGAAGTTTTGTGTGCAGTTTTGGCCACCAAAACACAGGAAAGATGTCAATAAGATAGAAAAAGTGCAGAAAAGATTTACTAGGATGTTGCCCGGACTTCAGGAAATGAGTTACAGGGAAAGGTTAAACAGATTAAGGCTTTATTCTCTGGAGTGTAGAAGAATGAGGGGAAATTTGATAGAGGGTTTTTAAAAGTGTGGCGGGGGGGGGAGGAGTGGTAGGAAGGTTGGCGTAGTGGTTAGTGCAATAGCTTTACAGCTCTGTCAATTGGAACCGGGGATTGAATCCCACACTGTCTGTAAGGATGTGAGAATGGTTTCGTTCAGGATGGAGTTGTGGAGTAGACTTGATGGGTGGAATGGCCTGCTTCTATTCCTTTATCTTGTGATCTTCTGAATTTCTACGTTCTCCCTGTGTCTGTGTGGGTTTTCCCCCAGGGCTCCGGTTTTCTCCCACCATTTAAAAATGTACCAGGGTATAGGTAAATCAGGTGTAATTGGGCAGCATGGGCATATGGACTGAATTGGCGTGTTACTGTGCTGTATGTAAGTTTAAAATTTTAAATTATGAGAGAGATGGGCAGAGTAAATGTTGATAGCTTTTTCCACTGAGGGTAGGTGAGATAGAAACCAGAGGACATGGGTTAAAAGAGAAAGGGGAAACATTCAAGGAGAACGTGAGGGAGGGTGGTGGGAGGAAGCAGAGAAGCTTCAGAGACTTAAGCCCATTTCACACTTGCAAGTGATGCCAGGAATTAACTGCCAATCGGCCTTTAAAATGCCTAGTGTGAAAGCAAAATCAGTTCAGATGACGTTATCTCACGCCGGTGATTGACGGCCTCGAACCCTAGTACAGACCTCGGCATCTACAGATGCCTGCATTTCAATCAGGCAAGTATGAAACGGGTAATTGCATTGTGGGATTGAAATTACCCAAGTTTTTTGCGTGAGTGCAGGAACTTAAAGGAACAAAAAGATTAAAATGAAAGTATAAACTTTGCCATGGGAAAGTCACAGCAGGAGAGAGAGGAAATAAATAGGAATAAATAGTGACAGCAGGTAATTTTTAAACAGCGTGGGAAAGTTGGTAGCACTATAGCACACAATTTATAAAGACTGTGGTTTTCCCTATGCAGTCTTTATAAAGCCATGCAGCAGAGAAACCCTTCCACAAATGCTCCATGCATCCAGCCAGCCATATAGCCCTTTCTCTGCCACATGGAATTCTGGGAGGGTAGGTCCACCATCACTTTATCCCATGGTGTTTGTAAATTGTACGTAATAGTGCTACCAACTTTCCCACACTATATAAATTGTGCTCTATAGTGCTGCCAATTTACATCCTGTTTAAAAATTATCTGCTATTGCTATTTATTATTAGCGCTTCCATATGGTCCCTTATAAAGGTTTGTGTAGGTTGGCACAACAACAGGGGTTGAAGGGCTCATACTTTGCTGTACATAAAGCTTAATTATGTTATAATTAGGCATGATTAATTTTGTTCAAATACAAGATCAGGATTTAAGGCAGATCCACCATTGCTCAATGCGTCATGATGTCACAATGTAACAATATTAATATTTGGGGAGAACTTATGAGATTTAGAGTAGGTCACATACACACATTTTAAAACAGATCTTATTTGAAAGACTGAAGAATTCACATTGCAGGATTTCTGGATGTAAGCATCTTTCACAAGTAGGTGTTAATTGAATGGACTTCATAAAACGCTTGACCATTGTCTTGCTGGAGTCATGCTGTCTATCAGTACCCTTTTGCAAAGTGCTCATAGAAAGGTCACTCCTGGATTGTTTCCCTCAGATAACAACAGATGGGGAAGAAGGAAGAACTCCTGTTTGCTCTCTTTGGAGTTTCAGTTAGAAAAAAGAGAGAGAGTTGAGTTAACAGCTCAGTCAGTCAGTGTGTGGGACACTGACAAGTAACTGAAAAGTGCAATCCAGGGAAAACTGTTTGAAACTGATGAAAGGAAGTTCCAGAGCACCAGATGGCTGGAAGTGCTATCTGTCTGATGTTTCTCTTGAAATAGAGGAAGGAATGGAACTCTGGTAGCTTGAAGAAAGAGGTTACCATCTAGAAGACCCTGACTGGGAAAGTTTCATCAGCAAGACCCTGAGGTGACTAATGGTGGTACCTCAGTTGTGGAAATCCTGGAGTAACAAATCTCTCTCTCTCTCTCTCTCTCTCTCTCTCTCTGCAAACCCTACAAGAACCTTCCTGAGTGGTAAACATTTACCTTTCAAGCAACAAGCCTGGTGAACTTTATACATTTTAAATTCTGAGCACAGTATTGTGATTACCTGCAACCAGAGAACTTGGAAGAAGGAGAAGTGAGATTGAACTGTGAACCAAAGAACTTTTCTTGAATTTACACACACATTACATGCACGTGCACTTAGAATTAGAAGGGGGTTAATTTGGGTTAGTTAAGTATAGAGTTAAGTTAACATTTGATTCTATTTTCATGTTTGAAGTTGATTAAAAATAACTTTTGTTTTGAAAGCCACTTGTCTTGGTGAATGTCTGTTGCTGCTGGGTTTTGGGGTCCTTTGGGCTCGTAACAACAGGTAGAAGGTATCCCTGGGGATGGCTCCTTGCAAGTGTGAAAATGTTCAGTGTCCCAGTTAGGAGTGGTCAAGTGTGAAAAGCCAAACCCCCATTCCTATCCCAGGACACTAAACGGCCAATTTAGTGGTCATGCAAATGTGAAAGGGGCTTTAGATAAATTAGGAAAATTGGCAAAGTAATAGCAAATTAAATACAATATTGGAAAGTTTATGGTCATGCATTTTGGTTGAAGGAATAAAAGGATCAACTATTATTTGGATGTGGAGAAAATTCAAAATTCAGAGGTGCATAGGGACTTATGAGTCCTCATGCAGGATACCCTAAAGGTTGAGTCACTGGTGAGGAAGGGGAAATCAAATTTGGCATTAACATCTAGGGGAATAGAATATAAGAGCAGGGATGTGAGGTTGAGGGTACAGTTTTGAACTCTTATTTAAGAAAGGATGTGCTGGCGTTGGAGAGGGTTCAGAGTTGATTTACAAGAAGGATTCCTGGATTAGCATATGAGGAACATTTGATAGCTCTTGGACTGTACTCCTTGGAGTTCAGAAGAATGAGGGGGTGCTCATAGAAGTGTTTCGAATGTTGAAAGTCCTAGACAGAGTAAATGTGGCAAAGTATTTTTGCAATGGTAGGGGAGTCATGGACAAGAAGTCACAACTTCAGAATTGTAGGGCACCCATGCAAAGGAATTTCTTTCGCCAGAGAGTTTTGAAACTTTGGAATTTGCTGCCATGGTGTTGTTCGGGTTCGTGTGGGTCTCACAGGTTAAGAACCAGACCAAAGTGCAGGTACAAAGCACACGTTTATTTCATGGATGGAATTGAGATAACAAGGTCGATATGTCAAGTAAACTTCTACACATACACAATACGCAGGGGGTAAATATACATTTTTGAATGACGAGGGGGAAACTGACAGAAACTGGGTAAGTTACAAGGGCATACACATTCAACAATCAGATCAAGGTGATATTCCGTGGGCCCACCCCTTGACTGGTACGGACATGGCTTTGCTACCTAGCCTTGAGACTCACCCCAACCCAGTGTTGAAGGTAATACATGCCACGAGGAGTCCAAAGAGGCAGAACAAAGGGGCACATGGTCCTTTATAGTTCTGGGGACAAAACTGGGGGGGCCAATCACTCGGGGCAGGCTGGGCCCCGTTGGCTGTTGTGGCTAATGGCTTGAAGCCAAGTTCAGGGGTTCATCAGGGATCAGTCAAGGTCATTCACCTGGGCCAATTGGGTGACGGTCAGGGCCTGGACTGCAGCACCTGGTGATTTAGGTGGGCCAATCACAAGGGTCATCTTGATGCCTTGGGGTGAGTCTTTGACCTTGACTGGCAGATAGTGCATCCTCCGAACAGGAGCGCAGCAGCGCACTTGGTGGTGGACGCTGCCTCTCCATTACACATGGGTGGCTGTGGAAGCTGTCGCTGGGTGTATTTAAGACAGAGATTTCTATGTATCTGAATAGTCAGGGTATCAAAGGAGAGGGGGGGGCTAAATTGGAGAATGGATCAGCTCATGATGGAATGGTGGAGTGGACTCGATGGCCTGAATAGCCTACTGCTGCTCTGATATCTTAAGGTCTCTTATGGTCTAAAGCTCTGAACAGATGCCTACAGGCACATCACGACCCTGTTGGCTGCCAGTCACCATCAATTAAAGACCTGCAGTACAGTGGGGAGGGAGGGGGAAGGGGGTGGAAAATTGAATTCAGGAACTGGGTGATTAATCTAAATCTAGATGGTGTTAGAAACAGAAGTACCTTCACAGAAATTGCTCGAGACAAAAATTGAGAACAAAGAACATTTATTATACAACAATGCAAAGTTGGGTGCTTCCCCTTACCCTGGGAATACACACATATACTGGGGCTCACCCAACTTTTATACAGTTGATTTCAGTATAGGAATACCCTCCCCCTTACATTCTTCTGCCTCCTGGATGGGTTTGGCATTAGGCAATCCTGTCTGCCTACATGCTGTTTCTGTGAACTTGGAGGACCAAGGGGTATCCTGTCGGTGTCCCATCATGTCATTATCCTCATTGTCCTTACAAACCTGCCTTTGTTCTAATTCACACCTTCCCGACCCTCAGGGCTACAACCTCTGCAGAACTTGCTAATCTTCTTTGGCTTGGCTTCGCGGACGAAGATTTATGGAGGGGGTAAAAAGTCCACGTCAGCTGCAGGCTCGTTTGTGGCTGACAAGTCCGATGCGGGACAGGCAGACACGATTGCAGCGGTTGCAGGGGAAAATTGGTTGGTTGGGGTTGGGTGTTGGGTTTTTCCTCCTTTGCCTTTTGTCAGTGAGGTGGGCTCTGCGGTCTTCTTCAAAGGAGGTTGCTGCCCGCCAAACTGTGAGACGCCAAGATGCACGGTTTGAGGCGTTATCAGCCCACTGGCGGTGGTCAATGTGGCAGGCACCAAGAGATTTCTTTAGGCAGTCCTTGTACCTTTTCTTTGGTGCACCTCTGTCACGGTGGCCAGTGGAGAGCTCGCCATATAACACGATCTTGGGAAGGCGATGGTCCTCCATTCTGGGGACGTGACCCATCCAGCGCAGCTGGATCTTCAGCAGCATGGACTCGATGCTGTCGACCTCTGCCATCTCGAGTACTTCGACGTTAGGGGTGTAAGCGCTCCAATGGATGTTGAGGATGGAGCGGAGACAACGCTGGTGGAAGCGTTCTAGGAGCCGTAGGTGGTGCCGGTATTGGACCCATGATTCGGAGCCGAACGGGAGTGTGGGTATGACAACGGCTCTGTATACGCTTATCTTTGTGAGGTTTTTCAGTTGGTTGTTTTTCCAGACTCTTTTGTGTAGTCTTCCAAAGGCGCTATTTGCCTTGGCGAGTCTGTTGTCTATCTCATTGTCGATCCTTGCATCTGATGAAATGGTGCAGCCGAGATAGGTAAACTGTTTGACCGTTTTGAGTTTTGTGTGCCCGATGGAGATGTGGGGGGGCTGGTAGTCATGGTGGGGAGCTGGCTGATGGAGGACCTCAGTTTTCTTCAGGCTGACTTCCAGGACAAACATTTTGGCAGTTTCCGCAAAGCAGGACATCAAGCGCTGAAGAGCTGGCTCTGAATGGGCAACTAAAGCGGCATCATCTGCAAAGAGTAGTTCACGGACAAGTTTCTCTTGTGTCTTGGTGTGAGATTGCAGGCGCCTCAGATTGAAGAGACTGCCATCCGTGCGGTACCGGACGTAAACAGCGTCTTCATTGTTGGGGTCTTTCATGGCTTGGTTCAGCATCATGCTGAAGAAGATTGAAAAGAGGGTTGGTGCGAGAACACAGCCTTGCTTCACGCCATTGTTAATGGAGAAGGGTTCAGAGAGCTCATTGCTGTATCTGACCCGACCTTGTTGGTTTTCGTGCAGTTGGATAATCATGTTGAGGAACTTTGGGGGACATCCGATGCGCTCTAGTATTTGCCAAAGCCCTTTCCTGCTCACGGTGTCGAAGGCTTTGGTGAGGTCAACAAAGGTGATGTAGAGTCCTTTGTTTTGTTCTCTGCACTTTTCTTGGAGCTGTCTGAGGGCAAAGACCATGTCAGTGGTTCCACTGTTTGCGCGAAAGCCGCACTGTGATTCTGGGAGAATATTCTCGGCGACACTAGGTATTATTCTATTTAGTAGAATCCTAGCGAAGATTTTGCCTGCAATGGAGAGCAACGTGATTCCCCTGTAGTTTGAGCAGTCTGATTTCTCGCCTTTGTTTTTGTACAGGGTGATGATGGTGGCATCACGAAGATCCTGAGGCAGTTTACCTTGGTCCCAACAAAGCTTGAAAAACTCATGCAGTTTGGCATGCAGAGTTTTGCCACCAGCCTTCCAGACTTCTGGGGGGATTCCATCCATACCTGCTGCTTTGCCACTTTTCAGTTGTTCGATTGCCTTATATGTCTCATCCAGGGTGGGAACCTCATCCAGCTCTAGCCTTAGGGGCTGTTGAGGGAGCTGGAGCAGGGCGGAATCTTGGACTGAGCGATTGGCACTGAAAAGAGATTGGAAGTGTTCTGACCATCGGTTGAGGATGGAGATCTTGTCGCTGAGGAGGACTTTGCCGTCTGAGCTGCGCAGCGGGCTTTGGACTTGGGGTGAGGGGCCGTACACAGCCTTTAGAGCCTCGTAGAAACCCCTGAAGTCGCCAATGTCCGCGCTGAGCTGTGTTCGTTTGGCGAGGCTAGTCCACCACTCATTTTGGATCTCCCGGAGTTTGCGCTGAAGATGGCTGCATGCGCGACGGAAGGCTTGTTTCTTCTCTGGACAGGACGGCTTTGTAAGGTGAGCCTGGTGGGCAGCTCGCTTCTTTGCCAGCAGCTCCTGGATTTCCTGGCTGTTTTCGTCAAACCAGTCCTTGTTTTTCCTGGAGGACAAGCCCAGTACCTCTTCAGTGGATTGCAGTATGGTAGTCTTCAACTGATCTCAGAGGGTTTCAGGGGACGGGTCCGTGAGGCGGGTTGCATCGTCGAGCTTTGCTTTGAGGTTTGCCTGGAAGTTTCCTCTCGCTTCGTCTGACTGCAGGTTTCCAACATTGAACCTCTTTCTGGGGGCTTTATTGTTCCTGGGCTTTGGCTTGAAGTGAAGGTTGAGCTTGCAGCGAACCAGCCGGTGGTCAGTGTGGCATTCCGCGCTAGGCATGACCCTGGTGTGGAGCACATCTTGTTTGTCACTTTCTTGCACCAGGATGTAGTCCAGGAGGTGCCAGTGTTTGGATCGGGATTGCATCCAGGTGGTCTTAAGGCTGTCCCTCTGCTGAAAAAGGGTGTTTGTAATGACAAGTCGCTGTTCTGCGCAGAGCTCCAACAGGAGGCGCCCATTGTCGTTGCACTTGCCGACGCCATGCTTGCCCAGGATTCCTGGCCAGGTTTCTGAGTCTTTGCCGACACGAGCGTTGAAGTCGCCCAGGATGACAACCTTGTCGGCTGTAGGGGTACGTTGGATGAGGTTGCGCAGGTCGGTGTAGAACTTGTTCTTTTCTGCTGGTTTTGCCTGGAGGGTTGGAGCATAGACACTGATGAGGGTGATGTGACGCTTGTTTTGAAGTGGGAGTCGCATGGACATGATTCGGTCCGAGAGGCCTGTCGGAAGGTTTTCGAGTTTGGAGGCAATGAAGCTCTTGACCATGAAGCCTACACCAGATAGGCGTCGTTCATCCGAAGGCTTGCCAGACCAGTAGAGTGTGTAGCCCGCGCCGCGTTCTTGGAGGCTGCCTACATCTGCCAGGCGGACTTCACTGAGAGCGGCTATGTCGATGTCAAGTCTGAGGAGTTCATGTGCAATGAGGGCAGACCGACGTTCAGGTCGGTGGCTGTCAGCCTTGTCTAGCATGGTTCTGATGTTCCAGCATGCTAGCTTGAGTTTGTGAGCATCTTTTGAGGGGGAGGACGTGGAGGGGGAGGACGTGGGGGGGGGAGGACGTGGACCTGTCCTCGGGCCTGCGCAAAGGAGCTTTTAGGTGGAGTGCAGTGCGCGCAGTACTGGCCCCACCCTTTACACCCATGGTTCGTGTGCCGTGGCCAAGCAAGCTGGGACGTGGCAGCGAGGTCCTTGGGTCGTAGGTTTTATATCGGAGTGGCCTTCTCCTATGCAGGTTTCTTACCCGGGCTGGAGGGGCCTGCCTCCCCTCCTAGGTCGGTCCATACTGCCCGGACCGGGGCCGAGGCCGCCGCAGTTCACCCTGTGCCTGGGATTTGGGGCCGCCGCCTCCCACTCTCTGCCCGGATCGGGGCCTTCGCCTGCCCCACTCGACCGAGGCCGGGGCCGCCGTCTCCCCCTTGCTCCTGCCCGGATCGGAGCCGCCGCCGTCTACCCTTCGCCCGGACCGGGGCCGGGGCCGCTGCTGCTCTTCCTGTGCCCGGACTGGGGCCGCCGCCTCCCACTCCCTGTCCGGACCGGGGCCTCCGCCTGCCTCACTCGACCGATGCCGGGGCCGCCGTCTCCCCCTTGCTCCTGCCCGTATCGGGGCCGCCGCCGTCTACCCTTCGCCCGGACCGGGGCCGGGGCCGCTGCTGCTCTCCCTGTGCCTGGACTGGGGCCGCCGCCTCCCACTCCCTGCCCGGACCGGGGCCTCCGCCTGCCTCACTCGACCGAGGCCGGGGCCGCCGTCTCCCCCTTGCTCCTGCCCGTATCGGGGCCGCCGCCGTCTACCCTTCGCCCGGACCGGGGCCGGGGCTGCTGCTGCTCTCCCTGTGCCTGGACTTGAGCCGCCGCCTCCCACTCCCTGCCCGGACCGGGGCCCCCGCCTGCCTCACTCGACCGAGGCCGGGGCCGCCGTCTCCCCCTTGCTCCTGCCCGTATCGGGGCCGCCGCCGTCTACCCTTCGCCCGGACCGGGGCCGGGGCCGCTGCTGCTCTCCCTGTGCCTGGACTGGGGCCGCTGCCTCCCACTCCCTGCCCGGACCGGGGCCTCCGCCTGCCTCACTCGACCGAGGCCGGGGCCGCCGTCTCCCCCTTGCTCCTGCCCGTATCGGGGCCGCCGCCGTCTACCCTTCGCCCGGACCGGGGCCGGGGCCGCTGCTGCTCAGTTATATAGAGCACAGAAATTATACACAGTAAGTGTCAACCGAGAAGAAAGCTAACTTGCTAATACGGGCTTACTAATTACATACAGAACCTGCTAATTCTATTAGGGCTAGAAGACCCTTATCTTATTCAGACTAACTTTACTTCCTACATTCTAATATCTATTATTATCCTATTCATACTGGCTTTATTCATTACACATATATCTATACTAGTTTCCTCGTCTTCATATTTTTATATCAGTTTTTACTCATCTTTCACAATCCTCACTTTTCTTTTAGATCAGTGTTACTCATCTCTCACAATCCTCACTTTTCTTTTAGGTCAGTGTTACTCATCTCTCACAATCCTCACTTTTCTTTTAGCTACGCTTCGTGACTTCTCAACTGGATTGTATTACTTGCAAACTTGGTCTTTTTCCCAGCTGGTCAGTAAACGAACTGCAGTCTCAGCATCATCAGGCAGAATTAGGGAAACATACATCCTTTGGGTTAGAGTGTTCTGACGAGGGGTTCGATTAATTAAATACTGCACACAAGGCAGGGGAGCACCATAATGGACAGAATAGCGAGTCCAGCTGCTATAAGGGCAGTGGGTATCAGACTCCAGTTACCAATAAAAAGTCTAGTCCATCCCACACCGGACCAAGGTTACCAAGTCTGAACCTGGGTATGGGAAGATTTTCAAACTCCTGAAGAAGTGTCTTTAACCGCCTGACCGTTGTGAGCTTTGTCATTAACCAGTCTTTCACAAACGCTGCCTTCAGCAGCCAACGAGGAATTGAGAACCAGGCGGTTTTGTTGAACTGTGGCTCGTATCTGTCGTTTTTCTTCAGCCCCTAAATTCAGGGCCATTGCTGTCTGTTTGGTGATGATCTCCAATTTAAATGCCAAGCAGCTTTAGTGTTCTGTAGCAGCTTACGTTTACAACTGGAACTCCCCTTAACGAGGTGGTGCTTAACATTCCGAATGTATGTGTGACACAAAGGATGTTTGAGAAGAGACCAAGTTGGGGAGGGTTGTTTCTTATCATTTAACCTGTGAGTTGTAGCTTGTCTGCGAACATTAGCATAAGTATCACTGAACCTGTGACTTACAGCCTGTCTGTGTATATTAGCATATGTATTAATTCTATTAACTCTATCTCTGCTACATGCACAATACTGACTAACATTCTGTCTGTCTTTGTCCCACCATCTGCTTTGTGCTATCCCTTTAAAACTTTTTAATACCTGTGGAGGCTAAAATACAAATCAAATCTACTCCTCTAAAGCCGTTCTGTTCCCCTGGTCCATGTTGGAATCCTATATTAACCCATACCCCACTATGACTATACTTTATATCTATGCCCTGTCTACATTCTAAAGTTAAATAATTGTCACCTCTGCTGCCCCTATTCCAGGAGGACTTAATACATCGTGAGTAATTTAGTGATGTCCCAAAAATTGGGAACCAACAAGTAAACAATACAGTAAATGGTAAAAACAACATTAGAGCACTTTTTCCCGGCATAGTGTAACTTTCAGATCAGAAGGATGAAGGACTGCACGCCAGGTGGAGGGTAGATTATCGATGTCGTTAGTCTGTGGTTCAGTAGCTGGTTGAATTCGTTGGTTGTGGCTCCATCCTTTTTCTTTCGTTCGCACGGCAGTGTCTGTAATCAAAAGTACACAATAGAGGCCATCCCAGACAGGTTTCAGTTGGTGATCTTGCCATGCTTTTACATATACCCAATCACCAGGTAGAATGAATAGGATACTCCAGGGATGGAGTTTGAGCTAATAAACCCTTCTGTCATAAGCCATGGAGAGAAGTAGAAAGTCCCTGTAAATATTTAGAGATATATATTGGTCATTAGCCTCAGGGATAAGGGTATCAGTGTGGAATCCCATGTAAGGAAGACCAAACATCATTTCATATGGTGAGACAGCAAGGTCCTTACGAGGGGTTGTGCGAGTCCTAATTAGAGCTAAGGGTAAGCATTTAATCCAGGAGAGGCCAGTTTCCTCATGAAGTCGACTGAGCTGATTTTTCAAGGTCTGATTCATTCGTTCAACACTGCCTGAGCTCTGGGGGTGCCACGGTATATGCAGCTGCCAGTCTATTCCCAGTCTTTTGCACACACCCCGGAGTACCTGAGAGGTAAAATGTGTACCTCGATCCGAGTCAATGGTTTGAATCATACCATATCGTGGAATCACAGACTCCATTAGTATCCTGATAACGGTGCTGGCACGATAATTAGGGGTCGGGAAAGCCTCAACCCTTCGTGTGAAATGATCTACCATCACCAGGAGGTATTTGTAAATTCCTATCTTAGGTAATTCTGTAAAGTCAGTTTGTATCCATTGAAACGGGACTGCCAGGCATTACCTGGTGCATAGCTTTCTTATTTACTCTCTGACAGATTGGACAACCCTGAGTACTTTGTTTGGCTATTATATACAATGAAGACGCTGTTTACATCCGGTACCGCACGGATGGCAGTCTCTTCAATCTGAGGCGCCTGCAAGCTAACACCAAGACACAAGAGAAACTTGTCCGTGAACTACTCTTTGCAGATGATGCCGCTCTAGTTGCCCATTCAGAGCCAGCTCTTCAGCGCTTGACGTCCTGCTTTGCGGAAACTGCCAAAATGTTTGGCCTGGAAGTCAGCCTGAAGAAAACTGAGGTCCTCCATCAGCCAGCTCCCCACCATGACTACCAGCCCCCCCACATCTCCATCGGGCACACAAAACTCAAAACGGTCAACCAGTTTACCTATCTCGGCTGCACCATTTCATCAGATGCAAGGATCGACAATGAGATAGACAACAGACTCGCCAAGGCAAATAGCGCCTTTGGAAGACTACACAAAAGAGTCTGGAAAAACAACCAACTGAAAAACCTCACAAAGATAAGCGTATACAGAGCCGTTGTCATACCCACACTCCTGTTCGGCTCCGAATCATTGGTCCTCTACCGGCACCACCTACGGCTCCTAGAACGCTTCCACCAGCGTTGTCTCCGCTCCATCCTCAACATCCATTGGAGCGCTTACACCCCTAACGTCGAAGTACTCGAGATGGCAGAGGTCGACAGCATCGAGTCCACGCTGCTGAAGATCCAGCTGCGCTGGATGGGTCACGTCTCCAGAATGGAGGACCATCGCCTTCCCAAGATCGTGTTATATGGCGAGCTCTCCACTGGCCACCGTGACAGAGGTGCACCAAAGAAAAGGTACAAGGACTGCCTAAAGAAATCTCTTGGTGCCTGCCATATTGACCACCGCCAGTGGGCTGATAACACCTCAAACCGTGCATCTTGGCGCCTCACAGTTTGGCGGGCAGCAACCTCCTTTGAAGAAGACCGCAGAGCCCACCTCACTGACAAAAGGCAAAGGAGGAAAAACCCAACACCCAACCCCAACCAACCAATTTTCCCTTGCAACCGCTGCAATCGTGTCTGCCTGTCCCGCATCGGACATGTCAGCCACAAACGAGCCTGCAGCTGACGTGGACTTTTTACCCCCTCCATAAATCTTCGTCCGCGAAGCCAAGCCAAAGAAGATATATATGCCTGAGCAATAAAAGGACCATACAAACGTATCCACAAGGGCCTGTGTTCCCCAGTGTGTCTGTTGGTGTATCTGATCAAAAATTTGCCGAGCCAAGGCTTTGTTCAGCACTTGATGTCCTTCTGCCGTCCACCAAAACCCATCGGCAGTTTGACGCATTCCCTGGTCTTTCATAGAAACCTCCTCTTCCCGTGAAAAGATGGGAATCTTTTTAACCTCAAGTGGGGTGGGCAGTAACAGCTGCATGTCTATTTTCTCTGTGAGTGCAGCCTGTTTGGCAGCTGTCTGTTTCCCTGGGCTTCAGGACTGTCACCACTTTGATGGCTTCGTACATGTACTACAGCTATTTCCTCAGGTAATGTAAGAGCATCTAGAGATTGGACAATTAAGTTTTCATGGATCAACTTTTGTCCTTTTCCAGTTATCATTCCCTGCTCTTACCAGATCTTCCCAAAGGTGTGCACTAAACCAAAAGCGTATTTTGAGTCCGTGTAGATAGTGCCCACCTTGTTCTTTAGACCCTGGAGAGCTCTACAGAGGGCATACAATTCACAAGATTGTGCTGACCAATGACCGGGAAGGCGACCGGCTTCAATCACTACTCCTTCTTTCCCATCCACTACACTATACCTGTTGTGGCGAGTGCCATCAATGCAATGAGAAGATCCATCAATAAACCACCTTTCACCCTCCTGTAAAGGCTCATCACTTAAATCCTCTCTAATTTTGGTCTGTAAATCTATTACCTCTAAACATACATGCTCTAACTCATTTATGGTATTGTCAGAATTTGGAGAAACCAAGAAAGCTGCTGGATTGTGTTCTTTATTCGTAATCAGGGTCAAATCAACCCTATCCATTAGGATCGCTTCATACTTTAGAATTCTAGAGTCTGTGAGCTACCTTCCAGCATGTTGTAAGAGAATATTGCGGACTGTGTGAGGGGTGTGAACTATCATTGGGGCACCAAACGTAATCTTTCGTCCTTCCTCAACTAAAATAGCAGTGGCTGCGATGGCTTGTACACATTCTGGCCAACCACGACAAACAGGGTCTAAAACTTTTGACAGAAAAGCAACTGGCTGTCTGTAGCCTGCCCTCTCTTGTGTTAGTACTCCGGTGGCTACACCTCCTTTCGCATTGGTATATAGGTCAAATGGCTTATTTAGGTCGGGTAAAGCCAACACTGGGGCACTAATAAGGCTCTGTTTCACCAAGTTAAAATCTTTAATCTCTTCCTCTGTCCAGACAACAGCTTCGCCCCCTAGAATCGCGTGTTTATCATAGAGAAGTCTGACCAGGTTAAATAATTTTCAATCCAGATTCTACAGTATCCCACTAAACCAAGGAATTTTCTAAGTTCTTGGGCATTCTTGGGAGGGGGAATCTGTAGAATACCACGTATCCTTTCTGGACTTATTTTCCTAGTTCCCTGACTTACCAGATGACCTAAGTATTTAACTTCTGATTGAACAAATTGTAATTTGGATTCGCTCACCCTGAGATCCTTATTCTCCAGAAAATTCAAAAGTTCTACAGTATACTGTTTAACTAATTTGTACGTTTTTCCCGTAATTAACAAATCATCAACATATTGTATCAACTGACAATTCTCTCTCCGAGGAGCCTCATCTAGTATTTGTTCTAAGACCTGACCGAATAAATTTGGTGATTCTGTAAAGCCCTGGGGAAGGACTGTCCACCGGTATTGATTCCCATTCAGAGGCAAACATGTCTACTCTCTGTTGCTAACGGACAGGTCCAGAAAGCATCTTTGAGGTCAATCACACTAAACCATTTACTATGGGGATCGATTTTACCCATTATTGTATAGGGATTAGGTACAACCGGGTGACGGGTGAGAATAGTTTTGTTCAACTCCCTCAAGTCCTGTACTAATCGATAGGTACTGTCTGGTTTTTGGACAGGTAAAATTTGGGTATTAAAAGGTGACATCTTTCATCAATTGCTCAATTACTGGCTGCAGCCCCTTTCGGCCAGCCATAGGAATTGGATACTGTTTTCGTCTAAATACTTGTTCAGAATCTTTTAAAGTAACTTGCAGGGGAGGGATATCTAACACTCCTCTATTGCCTCTTTCTGCCCATACTCCAGGATTTATTAGCTCTCGATCTTCCTCGCTTAATACATACAATTGAACCCTGATACCTGATTCCTGTGGTCTGGTGCCAATAGTCCTGTAAATCTCGTCCTAACAAACAAACTCCAGCTTGGGGAACTAGTAAAATATTCTCTGTTATTATCTTTTCTCCCATTTGTATTCTTATATCTCTTAATACAGGGACTGTAAAGTCTCTTCCTCCTACTCCCGAAATCATCACTGTCCCCTCTATCCTAAAACCCTCGGGTGGTTGTAAAATACTAGACCGGGCTGCCCCAGAATCTACTAAAAATACCATCTTGTCACTGTGGGGTCCTATGCTTAAATTTACCAATGGTTCTCCGTGCAGCCCCATGGTGTGTATTGACTG
This sequence comes from Narcine bancroftii, assembly GCF_036971445.1. Taxonomy (NCBI): domain Eukaryota; kingdom Metazoa; phylum Chordata; class Chondrichthyes; order Torpediniformes; family Narcinidae; genus Narcine; species Narcine bancroftii. The sequence continues at coordinate 60,055,387 of NC_091477.1, forward strand.
AGAACCGTGACCCCCCCCATTCATAATCTGCTTCCATCAGGGCGTAGGATCGCGTCTCCCTGGCTCGCATTGGGCATTCTCTCTTAAAGTTGCCCTCCTTTTTACAGTGGTAGCAAACTAATGCTCCTGTTTCCCAATTTCTACCTGGGTCTCCACAGGGTCCCGGGAATGGTCGTTGTCCCGGAATCCTACTCTACTCCTCCATCTACTGTGGTCTCTACTTCCCCACGCCTGGCTCTCCTCCCAACGTCCAGGAGCTGGCACACAGTCCCTACCCTTTCCTTGTTCCTCCACGACTCCCTTGACTGCCTGCATCAAAATCTTAGCCTTTTCCTTTCTGCTTATCCTCAGACCTCTGGACAAATGCTCTTTGTGCGATCTGTAGAAGCTGGGTTATTCCCTGCTCATGCTAATTCTCAGTCTTCTGCAATTTCCTTCTAATGTCTGGGGCTGAGTTCGTAAAGAAACCCGTTAAATACTAATTGTTCACCTGCTGGGGATTCTATGTCCAGACCCCCATATTGCTGTATGGCCGTGCACAATCTATTCAGAAATGCAGAGGGGGTCTCCTCAGGTCCTTGGGGAACCTCAAATGCTTTCTTAAAATTCTGTCCCTTTGGAACAGATTACCTGATTCCTTTTATCAGATTAATCCTACATTCTTCCATTAATGTGCGACCATCATTAGTATTCTTATCCCAATTTGGTTTCGCCAGGGGAAATTTAGCTTCTCCAGGTATCGCCTCTGGTCCCCCTTAGTGTTTCCTATCCCAGACTCTAATACCTGCCTGGCGAATCATTCCACGCTCATCCAAAGTAAACAATGTTTTAAAGATAGATGTTAACTCATCCCATGTATATATATTTGGTCCCAAAAATTGATCTGATATAACAGCCCGTGATATAACAGGAAATGTACCAACGAGGCTAGAACGTTGGCTGATTGGCAGGAAGCAGAGAGTTGGAATACAAGGATCGCATTCTGAGTGGCTGCCAATTGCTGGTGATGTTCCACAGGGGTCGGTGTTGTATATTAATGATTTAGATTATGGAATGAATCACTTGGGCAAATTTTCAAATGATATGAAGGTAGGCGAAGGAGCAGGCAGTGTGGAGGAAATAGGCAGGCTGTAGAAGGAGAATGGGCAGAGAAGTGGCAAATGAAATGTAATGGTCATGCACTTTAGTAGAAAAAAATAAGTGGGCAGACTACTTCTTAAATGGGGAGAAAATAGAAAATTCCAATATGCAGATGGACCTGGGAGTCATTGTGCAGGTCAGCCTGAAGGTCATCTTGCATGTTTGGACAGTGGTGAAGAAAGCAAATGCAAAGCTGCCGTTCATTTCAAGATGAATAGAATATAAGAGCAAGGATGTGATGAAGAGGTTCTCTTGAGGCACTGGTGATACCTCACTGGAGTATTGTGAGCAGTTTTGGGCTCCTCATTTAAGAAGAGATGTGCTGACAGTGGAGAGGATTCAAAAGTGGTTACTAGGATAATTCATATGAGGAGCATTTTACAGCTCTTGATTTGTACGTGTTGGAATTTTGAAAAATGAGAGGAGATCTCATTGAAACATATTGGATGTTGAAAGGCATGGACAGAGTAGATGTAGAAAGGTTGTTCCCATGGTGGGAGAGTCCAGGACAAGAGGGCACAACTTCAGGATTGAAGGATGTCCACTTAGAAGAGATGCAGAGGAATTTCTTCGGCCAGAGGGTGGTAAATCAGTGGAATTTGCCATCATGGACAGTTGTGGAGATCGGGTGTGTTTAAGACAGAGATTAATAGGTCTTTGATTAGCCAGGGCATCAAAGGTTATGGGGAGAAGGCCAGGCATTGGGGCTGAGGGGGGAAATGGATTAGCTCATGATTAAATGGCAGGACAGACTCGATGGGTTGAATGGCCTATTTCTGCTCCTTGGGTCTTATGGATGTAAGGAAATAGCTGAGATGTGCAATAAGCACAGGGCTGTGTTAGTTGGGGATTTTAATTTTCCTAATATAAATTGGAAGTTGCATTCAGTGAGTGGGCTGGATGGCTTAGAATTTATAAAATGTGTGCAGGATAGTGTTTTAACCATATAACAACTTACAGAACAGAACAGGCCAGTTCGGCCCTACTAGTCCATGCCGCAACAAATCCCCACCCTTCTCGTCCCACTGACGAGTGCACGGTCCATACCCCTCCAGTCCTCTCCTATCCATGTAACTATCTAGTCTTTCCTTAAATGTAACCAATGATCCCGCCTCGACCACGTCTGTCGGAAGCTCATTCCACATCCCCACCACCCTTTGCGTAAAGAAATTTCCCCTCATGTTTCCCTTATAATTTTCCCCCTTCAATCTTAAACCATGCCCTCTAGTTTGAATCTCCCCCACTCTTAATTGAAAAAGCCTATCCACGTTTACTCTGTCTGTCCCTTTTAAAATCTTAAACACCTCTATCAAGTCCCCTCTCAATCTTCTACGCACCAGAGAAAAAAGCCCCAGTCTGCACAACCTTTCCCTGTAACTCAAACCTTGAAATCCTGTCAACATTCTTCTCTGTACTCTCTCTATTTTGTTTATATCTTTCCTATAATTTGGTGACCAAAACTGTACACAGTACTCCAAATTTGGCCTCACCAATGCCTTATACAATTTCATCATAACCTCCCTACTCTTGAATTCAATACTCCGATTTATAAAGGCCAACATTCCAAATGCCTTCTTCACCACACCATCCACCTGAGTATCAGCCCTGAGGGTACTATTTACCACAACTTCTAAATCCCTTTGTTGCTCTGCACATCTCAATAGCCTACCATTTAATGCATATGACCTATTTAGATTTGCCTTTCCAAAATGTAACACCGCAAACTTATCTGTATTAAATTCCATCAGCCATTTCTCAGCCCACACCTCCAGCCTTCCGAAATCACCTTTTAACCTACGGTAAAAGGCAAGTTGTGAGGATGATGCAAATGGTTCACAGAGATTGATCAGCTAAGTGGATGAAAAGAAGTTGATAAATGAAGCCTAATGTGAGAAAATGTGAATTTGTTAACTTTGGGAGAAAGACTGGTAAATAGTCTTATGCGAGTATGATCGTCGGGATTGCAGGACTGAAGGTGTTAACTTCCAGCCTAACACCCCGGCCTCAGTCGATTGAGGCAGGCGGAGGCCCCAGTCCGGGCGGAAAGTTGGGGGCGGCGGCCCCGGACTGGGCACAGGGAAAGTAGCGGCGGCCCCGGCCCCGGTCCGGGCAGAGGGTAGGCGGCGGCGGCCCCGATCCGGGCAAGAGCAAAGGGGAGGCGGCGGGTCCGGCCTCGGTCGAGTGAGGCAGGCGGAGGCTCCAGTCCGGGCAGAGAGTTGGATGCGGCGGCCCCAGTCTGGGCACAGGGAGAGCAGTGGCGGCCTTGGCCCCGGTCTGGGCACTATGGACCGACCTAGGAGGGGAGGCAGACCCCTCCAGCCCGGGTAAGAAACCTGCATAGGAGAAGGCCACTCCGATATAAAACCTACGACCCAAGGACCTCGCTGCCACGTCCCAGCTTGCTTGGCCACGGCACACAAACCATGGGTGTAAAGGGTGGGGCCAGTACTGCGCACACTGCACTCCACCTAAAAGCTCTTTTGCGCAGGCCCAAGGACAGGTCCACGTCCTCCCCCTCCACGTCCTCCCCCTCCTCGTCCTCCCCCTCCTCGTCCTCCCCCTCCACGTCCTCCCCCTCCATGTCCTCCCCCTCAAAAGATGCTCACAAACTCAAGCTAGCACGCTGGAACATCAGAACCATGCTAGACAAGGCTGACAGCCACCGACCTGAACGTCGGTCTGCCCTCATTGCACATGAACTCCTCAGATTTGACATCAACATAGCCGCTCTCAATGAAGTCCACCTGGCATATGTAGGCAGCCTCCAAGAACGCGGCGCGGGCTACACACTCTACTGGTCTGGCAAGCCTATGGATGAATGACGCCTATCTGGTGGAGGCTTCATGGTCAAGAACTCCATTGCCTCCAAACTCGAAAACCTCCCGAAAGGCCACTCGGACCGGATCATGTCCATGCAACTCCCCCTTCAAAACAAGCGTCACATCACCTTCATCAGTGTCTATGCTCCAACCCTCCAGGCGGAACCAGCAGAAAAGGACAAGTTCTACACTGACCTGCGCAACCTCATTCAACGCACCCCTACAGCCGACAAGGTTGTCATCCTTGGCGACTTCAACGCTCGCGTCGGCAAAGACTCAGAAACCTGGCCAGGAATCCTGGGCAAGCATGGTGTCGGCAAGTGCAACGACAATGGGCGCCTCCTGTTGGAGCTCTGCGCAGAACAGCGGCTTGTCATTACAAACACCCTTTTTCAGCAGAGGGACAGCCTGAAGACTACCTGGATGCATCCCCGATCCAAACACTGGCACCTCCTGGACTACGTCCTTGTACGAGAAAGAGACAAACAAGATGTGCTCCACACCAGGGTCATGCCCAGCGCGGAATGCCACACTGACCACCGGCTGGTTCACTGCAAACTCAACCTTCACTTCAAGCCAAAGCCCAGGAACAGTAAAGCCCCCAGAAAGAGGTTCAATGTTGGAAACCTGCAGTCAGACGAAGTGAGAGGAAACTTCCAGGCAAACCTTAAAGCAAAGCTCGACGATGCAATCCGCCTCACGGACTCGTCCCCTGAAACCCTCTGGGATCAGCTGAAGACTACCATACTGCAATCCACTGAAGAGGTACTGGGTTTGTCCGCCAGGAAAAACAAGGACTGGTTCGACGAAAACAGCCAGGAAATCCAGGAGCTGCTGGCAAAGAAGCGAGCTTCCCAGCAGGCTCACCTTACAAAGCCGTCCTGTCCAGAGAAGAAACAAGCCTTCCGTCGCGCATGCAGCCATCTTCAGTGCAAACTCTGGGAGATCCAAAATGAGTGGTGGACTAGCCTCGCCAAGCGAACCCAGCTCAGCGCGGACATTGGCGACTTCAGGGGTTTCTACGAGGCTCTAAAGGCTGTGTACGGCCCCTCACCCCAAGTCCAAAGCCCACTGCGCAGCTCAGACGGCAAAGTCCTCCTCAGCGACAAGATCTCCATCCTCAACCGATGGTCAGAACACTTCCAATCTCTTTTCAGTGCCAACCGCTCAGTCCAAAATTCCGTCCAGCTCCAGCTCCCTCAACAGCCCCCTAAGGCTAGAGCTGGATGAGGTCCTCACCCAAGATGAGACATATAAGGCAATTGAACAACTGAAAAGTGGCAAAGCAGCAGGTATGGATGGAATCCCCCCAGAGGTCTGGAAGGCTGGGGGCAAAACTCTGCATGTCAAACTGCATGAGTTTCTCAAGCTTTGTTGGGACCAAGGAAAACTGTCTCAGGACCTTCGTGATGCCATCATCATCACCCTGTACAAAAACAAAGGCGAGAAATCAGACTGCTCAAACTACAGGGGAATCACGCTGCTCTCCATTGCAGGCAAAATCTTCGCAAGGATTCTCCTAAATAGAATAATACCTAGTGTCGCCGAGAATATTCTCCCAGAATCACAGTGCGGCTTTCGCGCAAACAGAGGAACTACTGACATGGTCTTTGCCCTCAGACAGCTCCAAGAAAAGTGCAGAGAACAAAACAAAGGACTCTACATCACCTTTGTTGACCTCACCAAAGCCTTCGACACCGTGAGCAGGAAAGGGCTTTGGCAAATACTAGAGCGCATCGGATGCCCCCCAAAGTTCGTCAACATGGTTGTCCAACTGCACGAAAACCAACAAGGTCGGGTCAGATACAACAATGAGCTCCCTGAACCCTTCTCCATTAACAATGGCGTGAAGCAAGGCTGTGTTCTCGCACCAACACTCTTTTCAATCTTCTTCAGCATGATGCTGAACCAAGCCATGAAAGACCTCAACAATGAAGACGCTGTTTACATCTGGTACCGCACGGATGGCAGTCTCTTCAATCTGAGGCGTCTGCAAGCTCACACCAAGACACAAGAGAAACTTGTCCGTGAACTACTCTTTGCAGACGATGCCGCTTTAGTTGCCCATTCAGAGCAAGCTCTTCAGCGCTTGACGTCCTGTTTTGCGGAAACTGCCAAAATATTTGGCCTGGAAGTCAGCCTGAAGAAAACGGTGGTCCTCCATCAGCCAGCTCCCCACCATAACTACTAGCCCCCCCACATCTCCATCTGGCACACAAAACTCAAAATGGTCAACCAGTTTACCTATCTCGGCTGCACCATTTAATCAGATGTAAGGATTGACAATGAGATAGACAACAGACTTGCCAAGGCAAATAGTGCCTTTGGAAGACTACACAAAAGAGTCTGGAAAAACAACCAACTGAAAAACCTCACAAAGATAAGCGTATACAGAGCCGTTGTCATACCCACACATCTGTTCGGCTCCAAATCATGGGTCCTCTACCGGCATCACCTACGGCTCCTAGAACGCTTCCACCAGCATTGTATCCGCTCCATCCACAACATTCATTGGAGCGCCTTCATCCCTAACATCGAAGTACTCGAGATGGCAGAGGCCGACAGCATCAAGTCCACGCTGCTGAAGATCCAGCTAGGTGGGTCACGTCTCCAGAATGGAGGACCATCGCCTTCCCAAGATCGTGTTATATGGCGAGCTCTCCACTGGCCACCGTGACAGAGGTGCACCAAAGAAGAGGTACAAGGACTGCCTAAAGAAATCTCTTGGTGCCTGCCACATTGACCACCGTCAGTGGGCTGATATCACCTCAAACCGTACATCTTGGCGCCTCACAGTTCGGCGGGCAGCAACCTCCTTTGAAGAAGACCGCAGAGCCCACCTCACTGACAAAAGACAAAGGAGGAAAAACCCAACACCCAACCCCAACCAACCAATTTTCCACTGCAACCGTGTCTGCCTGTCCCGCATTGGACTTGTCAGCCACAAACGAGCCTGCAGCTGACGTGGACATTTACCCCCTCCATCAATCTTTGTCCGTGAAGCCAAGCCAAAGAAGAATCTTCCTCACTGTCCACAACACCACCAATCTTTGTATAATCTGCAAACTTGCTTATCCAATTCTCCTCCCCTACTTCCAGATCGTTAATATATATAACAAACAATAGTGGACCGAGGACCGATCCCTGAGGAACTCCACTAGTCACTGGCCTCCAATTGGACAAACAATTTTCTACCACTACTCTCTGACATCTCCCATCCAACCATTGCTGAATCCATTTCACTACCTCCTCATTTATACCTAATTCCTTCACCTTTTTTCCTAACCTCCTGTGGGGAACTTTGTCAAAAGCTTTACTAACGTCTAAATAGACAACATCCACGGCTTTCCCTTCATCAACCTTTTTTGTAACCCCCTCGAAAAACTCAAATCAGGTTTGTCAAGCATGATATACCCCTGACAAAACCATTCTGATTACTCCCTAGTAATCCCTGTACCTCCAAATAATTGTAAATACCATCCTCAGAACACTTTCCATCAACTTACCCACCACAGATGTCAGACTCACAGGCCTATAATTCCCAGGTTTACATTTAGACCCTTTCTTAAACAGCGGAACCACATGCGCCACCCTGCAATCCTTTGGCACTATCCCCGTGGCCAGTGACATCCTAAATATCTCTGTTAATGGCCCCACTATCTGTCCACTAGCCTCCCTGAGTGTCCTTGGGAATATTTTGTCCGGTCCTGGAGATTTATCCACCTTTATCTTTTTCAACACAGCCAACACTATCTCCTCGGTTATCCTTATATGCTTCATGACCTCCGCACTATTTTTATTTACCTCAACTGGTTCAATATTTTTTTTCCCTAGTAAATACCGAGGCAAAGAAATCATTCAAAATTTCCCCCATTTCCTCTGACTTCTCACTCAGCCTACCCTCACTAATCTTTTACTTTTAATGTACTTATAGAAACCCTTTAGATTTATTTTTACTCTGTCTGCCAAAGCCTCTTCGTGCCTTTTTTTGGCCTTTCAAATTTCTTTCTAACTGGAGAGGGGGCAGTGTTGGATCTACTGTTGGGGAATGAAATAGGACAGGTGACTGAGGTGTGTGTTGGGGAGCACTTTGGATCCATTGATCATGGATCCATTAGTTTCAGCGTAATTATGGAAAAGGTCTGACGATGAAGGTTTTTGAGTGGGGGAAATCCAGATTTGATGAAATGAGAAGGGATTTGCAGGAAGTGGTTTGGGCTGATTTCTTTTTTTGGGAAGGAGGTAGAGGAGAATTGGAGGGCATTTAAAGGTGAAATTTTGAGGGTCCAGAATTTTTATGTTTCTGTTTGGGTAAAAGGCAGGGCCAAAGGAGGTTTTTCAAGGGAGGTTAGGAAGTTGGTTCGAGAGAAGAGGGAGGCCTACATTAAATACAGGAAGCAAGGTATGGACGAGATGCTTGGAAAACGCATGGATTGTAGAAAGAAGCTTAAGAAAGAAATTAGGAAAGCAAAAAGAAGGTATAAGGTGGCTTTAGCGAACAGGGTGAAAGTAAATCTGAAGGGTTTTTACAAATATGTGAATAGCAAAAGGAGAGTGAAGGATAGAATTGATCCCTTAGAGAATCAGAGCGGATAAGTGTGTAAGGAGCCGAATGAGATGGGGAGATAATGAATGAGTTCATCTCGTCGGTATTCACTAGGGAGAAGGATATGAATTGGGTAGAATAAGTGAAGCAAAAGGGGTAATTGTGGAAAACACAGGGATTAGGAAAGAAGGGGTGTTGCAACTTCTGAGGAATATAAAGGTGTATAACTCTTCGGGTCCAGATGGGATTTTCCCCAGGTCCTTGAGGGAAGTCAGGGATGAAACAGTGGGGATTCTGACAGTGATTTTTCCACAGTCATTGGAGGAAGGTATGGTGCTGTGGGATTGGCGTGTTGCAAATGTGGTTCCTCTGTTTAAAAAGGGCTCCAGGTGTAGGCCTGGCAATTATCAGCCAGTAAGTTTGATGTTGGTGGTTGGTAAACTAATGGAAAGTATTCTTAGGGAGAATGTGTATGAATATCTAGATGGGAAGGGATTGATCAGGGACACCCAGCATGGGTTTGTGAGGGGAAGATCATGTTTGTCAAATCTTGTTGAATTTTTTGAGGAAGTGACTTGAAAGGTTGATGAAGGTAGAGCAGTAGATGTTGCCTATATGGATTTCAGTAAGGCCTTCGATAAGGTTCCACATGAGGAAGGTTCAGGCACTAGGGATTAATGTTGAGATAGTCAGATAGGTTCAACAGTGGCTAGAAGATGGGCACCAGAGAGTCATGATGGACAACTGACTCAGGATGGAGGCCAATGATGAGCAGTGTGACTCAGGGATCAGTGTGGGTCCTTTATTGTTTGTCATTTACATTAATGGTTTGGATAATGGAGTGGTAAATTGGGTGAGTAAGTATGCGAATGACACAAAAATAGGGGGAGTGGTGGATAGTGAGGATGGTTTTTGGGAACTCTAGAAGGATTTGGACGGCTTAGAAGAGTGGGCTGAAAGACAGCAGATGGAGTTTAATGTTTGGCTTGGCTTAGCTTCGCGGACGAAGATTTATGGAGGGGGTAAAAAAGTCCACGTCAGCTGCAGGCTCGTTTGTGGCTGACCAGTCCGATGCGGGACAGGCAGACACGATTGCAGCGGTTGCAAGGGAAAATTGGTTGGTTGGGGTTGGGTGTTGGGTTTTTCCTCCTTTGCCTTTTGTCAGTGAGGTAGGCTCTGCGGTCTTCTTCAAAGGAGGCTGCTGCCCGCCAAACTGTGAGGCGCCAAGATGCACGGTTTGAGGCGTTATCAGCCCACTGGCGGTGGTCAATGTGGCAGGCACCAAGAGATTTCTTTAGGCAGTCCTTGTACCTTTTCTTTGGTGCACCTCTGTCACGGTGGCCAGTGGAGAGCTCGCCATATAATACGATCTTGGGAAGGCGATGGTCCTCCATTCTGGAGACGTGACCCATCCAGCGCAGCTGGATCTTCAGCAGCGTGGACTCGATGCTGTCGACCTCTGCCATCTCGAGTACCTCGACGTTAGGGGTGTGAGCGCTCCAATGGATGTTGAGGATGGAGCGGAGACAACGCTGGTGGAAGCGTTCTAGGAGCCGTAGGTGGTGCCGGTAGAGGACCCATGATTCGGAGCCGAACAGGAGTGTGGGTATGACAACGGCTCTGTATACGCTTATCTTTGTGAGGTTTTTCAGTTGGTTGTTTTTCCAGACTCTTTTGTGTAGTCTTCCAAAGGCGCTATTTGCCTTGGCGAGTCTGTTGTCTATCTCATTGTCGATCCTTGCATCTGATGAAATGGTGCAGCCGAGATAGGTAAACTGGTTGACCGTTTTGAGTTTTGTGTGCCCGATGGAGATGTGGGGGGGCTGGTAGTCATGGTGGGGAGCTGGCTGATGGAGGACCTCAGTTTTCTTCAGGCTGACTTCCAGGCCAAACATTTTGGCAGTTTCCGCAAAGCAGGACGTCAAGCGCTGAAGAGCTGGCTCTGAATGGGCAACTAAAGCGGCATCATCTGCAAAGAGTAGTTCACGGACAAGTTTCTCTTGTGTCTTGGTGTGAGCTTGCAGGCGCCTCAGATTGAAGAGACTGCCATCCGTGCGGTACCGGTTTAATGTAAATAAGTGTGAAGTGCTTCATTTTGAGAAGAATAATCGAAACAGGACATGTGAAGTGAAGGGGAGGGCATTGAGGAATGCAGAGGACCAGATATCAATATTGTAGAGAGGGTGCAGAGAAGATTTACTAACATGTTGCCTGGATTGAAGTATATAGAATACAAAGAAAGATTGAGTAGACTGGGTCTTTATTCATTGGAGCATAGAAAGTTGAGGGTGGATTTGGATAGAAGGATAGATAGAGGTGATGTGAATAGGCTCTTCCCCTTGAGGGTTGGTGAGATTGAAACGAGGGGTCGTAAGTTCAGGGTTGAGGGCAAAAGTTTAAAAATAACATGAAGCTTCTTCATTCAGAGAGTGGTGGCTGAGTGGAATCACCTTCCAGAAGAGGTGGTTGCAGCAGGGTCAGTTTTGTCATTTAAGAGAAGGTTGGATGAGTGCATGTATGTGAGGGGATTGGAGGTTTATGGACAGGGAGCAGGTAGGTGGGACTAGTGGAGTTCACTTAAATCGGTGCGGACTAGAGGGGCCGAGATGGCCTGTTTCCATACAGTAATTGTTATATGGTATTTACTATTCTGAAACACCCTTGGGGGATAATTTGCCTTTGCAAGTGTTAACTTAGGTCGAGCGAGTTCTCAACATGGGGTGCGCAGTGAGTGTTCACTCTCCTCAGATAAGATCTCAGTGCAATTTCTAAACTAATTCTGTCTCTCTTACCCTGCTTTCATTTTGTGGACTCAGCAAATTGAAGAGTGCTTGCTGTTCCAGGACTCAGTGATTCAGCAAGGGACAAACTAAGGTGCTGTGTAAGCATGTTCAATGCAATCGCAAATTGAAGATTTCACAGGCTTCAGGAAGCAGTCAGTGTTGCCTGAGGAATGCGGTATGCACCTGGATTACTGTGATACAGCATCAAAACTGCTCCTGCAATCCAGTGTTGTGTATCTCCCTGGGATGGGTTGTGCCCCTCATACCAGCCCCACATACCATTCATTCACAGAGAAAAGTGCTTCACAATCCAGCCACAAAGCATGGAATCTGGATCATGTGTTGATCACAAGAAAAGGGCATAAACAAAATTCAGTTTGTTTGGTAAACTGAAGTCAAAAGATCTTCACAATGGTCGAGTAATTTCATTGATGGTTGTAAACTTCTTTGAGAAGTACGAAATAGGATGTTGTACTCCATCACCATCCCTCTTCTGCAACAGTACAGCACCAACAGCTTTGTCACTGGCGTCCACGGATAAAGAGAATGGCTTTTCAGAGTTAGGGGACACAAGTAGAGGCTAATGGCATAAAATGGCCGTTAACTTCAGAAACGCTTCCTGGCATGCATCTGACCAGATAAATTTTTCTTTCTTTCATAGTTTTGTTAATGGGAGTGCAATTTCTGCAAAGTTTTTACAAAATCTACGATAGTAGCCAATCATACCTAGAAATCTCTGAAGAACTTTCTTATTACCGGGGATAAGGAACACAGTGATAGCCAATACTTTCGCTCCAACCTGTCCCTGTCCTACCACATAACCCTGTTAAATTACAGTGGTATATCCAAATTCACTCTTGTGCAAATTCACTGTGACGTGTGCTTACACCAGTCTCCTCCTCAGTTATTTTCTCAAAGTAAGGTTTAAGCATGTTCATGTGGCAGACCTGTGTCTCTCTTCGACAATCAGGCGAATTGACATAGGTGACCTGGATAATTTTTGATTTCACCTTATATGGTCCTGAAAACTGAGCTCTCAAAGAGTTTGACTGCATTAGAAACAAAACCAATACTTTGTCACCAGGTTTAATATCCCTAATTTTTGCTTTTTGATCATATTGAATTTTCATTTTTCCCTGAGCAGTTTTAAAATATTTCCTTGCCATCTCGCAAGCCTGATGTAATCTGTTTTTAAATTTGAAAACATAATCCAACAGATTTGATTGTATATCATTATGTATCCACTGTTCCTTCAACAATAGTAATGGACCCCTAACTTCATGACCAAACACCAACTCAAATGGACTAAAGCCAAGAGACTCCTGAGTTGCCTCTCTAACAACAAACAATAACAAATGGATTCCTTCATCCCAATCCATTTTATTTTCCACCCTCATCATATTTTTCACAGTTAAATGTGCTTGACTTTCAGGATGATAGGCAGACAACACAATTTGATGGGCTCCCAATTCATGCACCACCTGTTGAAATATTCCAGACATAAAATTACTCCTTTGATCCAATTGAATTTCCCTTGGAAGGCCAAACAGTGTGGAAAAATGTTAGCATAGCCTTCACAATCGTCTTTGCTTTAATGTTTCTCAAGGGAATAGCCTCTGGAAACCTTGAAGCCGTGCACATGAGTGTTAACAAATATTCATTTCCCGCTTTGGTTTTTGGCAATGGGCCAACACAATCCACTATCACTTTTGAACAGGGCTCCCGGAAAGCAGGGATGGGTTGTAAAGATGCCACTGGTGGTCCTTGATTAGGTTTGCCCACCAGTTGACAAGTGTGACAGGTTCTACAAAAGTTCACAACATCCTTTCTTAATTTCAGCCAATAAAACTGTTTCCTTTTCTACCGTCTTCTTCACTCCAAGATGACCTCCTAAAGGTGTACTATGAGCGAACTTTAATATTTCATGCCTGTAAGTTTTGGGAATTACACTTGCCTTATTACTGCCCAGTTTTCACTGGCAGGTATCACTTGTGGTCTCCACTTTCTCATCAATGTTCCATCTTGAAAAAAGTAACCTACTGGCACAGTTTCAATTTCTTGGTTAGACAGAATCTTATCTCTTATCACAGCAAGATCAGGATCATGGTTTTGTCTAGCTAAAGAAATCTCTTGGTGCCTGCCACATTGACCACCGCTAGTGGGCTGATATCGCCTCAAACCGTGCATCTTGGCGCCTCACAGTTCGGCAGGCAGCAACCTCCTTTGAAGAAGACCGCAGAGCCCATCTCACTGACAAAAGACAAAAGAAGAAAAACCCAACACCCAACCCCAACCAACCAATTTTCCCCTGCAACCGCTGCAACCATGTCTGCCTGTCCCGCTTCGGACTTGTCAGCCACAAACGAGCCTGCAGCTGACGTGGACATTTACCCCTCCATAAATCTTCGTCTGCGAAGCCAAGCCAAAGAATTCTTGACAGCAGCAAAGCTGGATCCTTATTTTTGTCCTCAATGCTTGCCTCCACTACAGGATCATCACAGACTTTCTTTACCGCTACCTTTTTTTGAGACATGGCTCTAGTAATGGCACATGGAGGGTAGATTTCCAAATCCTTTTTTGACTCATAAACCAATGGCTTACTTGTGAGTTTCCCCGCAGGTATGACTTTACCCTCTGCTAAATAATTTCCTAACAAAAAAGAAACTCCATTCACCAGCAGACTCCCTATCGTAACTGGGCCATTAACTAATTCTGATTTTATCACTATTCTATGCAAAGGTATAAGCCCTGCTTTACCACCAATGCCTTTCATTAAATTCACATCTCCAGTATCGGTCTCCTCACCAAATTCAAAAAGTTGCTTAATACAAGCGATTGGGCTGCTCCAGTATCCCGCAGGATTTTAACTGGCACTTGATTGGATCCTTCTTTAGCTGAAATGAAACCTTCAATCATGAATGTTTAAAAAATATCCCTAACTTTCTCACTCTGAACACAGGCAGTTGGTACTACCCCTTTCTCTTTCTTTTCGGTTCAGGACAATTTGCTATGATGTACCCTGGCTTCTTACAATTCTACTCTCCTTGGATTATCAGCAGTATTCCTTTGAAAAGTTTTCCCTGATGTCAACTTAACCTTGTGGGTTAAAAGCATATTCCTCTGCAAATTTAGCCAATTCTTGCCAAGTTTTTATATTTTTCTCTGCCAAGTACACTTGAATATTGTCAGGAACACAATTTTTAATCTCTTCAATCAGAATGATTTCCCTCAATATATCAAAGTTATTTTCTACTTTCATTGCGGCACACCACCGATCAAAACTCAACCTTCCTATAAGCAAAATCCAGGTAAGATTGGGTTGCTGCTTTTTTTAAACTCCTGAACTTTTGTCTATAAGCCTCTGGGACTAGTTCATAAGATCAGAGTAAAGCCTGCTTTACAAATTCATAATCAGCTGCTTGTTGTACAGTGAGACACGAATACACCTGTTGGGCTTTCCCTTTAAGAACACTTTGTAGCAGGAGTGACCACTGGTCTGGTGGCCATTTTAAATTTACAGCTACTTTCTCAAAATGCTGAAAATACTGGTCTATTTCAGCTTTCTCAAATGGAGGAACTAACCTCACTTCTCTACTGACCAGTAACTTCTCCTCCTGACCAGCACGTGGGTTTTGGGCTTCTCCCTCTCCTTGGGTTAGGGTCAGCTTTAATTTAGCTAGTTCTAGCTCATGCTTCCATTCTTTCTCTCTCTCCTCCCTTGCGGCTGACCTTTCCTCCATTTCTGCCTGCCTTACTGCTTCCCATTCAGCATTCCTTTCTGCCTCTCTTTTTTCCTCTAACTCTAGTTTTCTCAAAGCCAACTTTACTTCCTCTGAAGTTTTCTCCTTTGGAAACTGTTCTAATGCAGCTTCTTCAAATACCCCCTTTCCGACATAGTGCTTAACAATCTTTCGGGCAATTTTCTTCTTTTTCATCCCAGTTTTTACTGTAAGGAGTTTTAACTTGCCAACTATAAACATCAGTTCTGACTTTTTAGCGATTTTTAAATTAATCACTGAAGGGTTAGTTGCTGGTTTTTCCATTTATTTTTAATTTCAAGCTGGAGCTTGAGTCAAACTCAGACGACTGATAACTAAGCACAAGTCAATCGCCCCTAAAGCTTCCAAATTGGTTTGATCCTGGGCGATTTCCCCAAATTATGTTACAAGATCAAACCACCAACCACAAAGAAGGTATATCACACAGGGGTAAAGATGAATAATTACTTTATTAACAAAAAATTCACCTTCAAACTTTAATTCAAAAGCCCCCCCTTTTATAACAGTGCTCACTGGTTACTATGCAAATTTCTCTAACAGTGTAAAACTAATAAATTCCCCAGCCTAAATATAACATATCTAATTAAAGTTTGTTATATTTCCAACCAGCCCACAGAAAAACTTAGACACAAAACAAACACACAAGACTCACAAAATTTTGATCTAAACCGAAGCAAAGATCATAAACAAAATTCCGTTTGTTTGGTAAACTGAAGCCAAAAGATCTTTGAGAGTGAGTACAAAGTTTGAAGTTGTCTTCTTGTGTTGCTTGCAGAGAGAGGAACAACTGGCTTGGTCCAGATCCTTCTGGCTGCCTTAGGAATGTTCATCCCTTTTAAAATGCCCAACATTCTAAACTGCCTCCCAGACAATGACTCTGCTTGCACCTCCTTCCACTTCACAGCCACACCCAGTGGTGGTTTGTCTTCCAAGTCCATAAATTTCTTGATCATCTTCTGCACATGCCCAGTCCGTCTCCCACTTTCTCAGCAGTCCACCTTCACCTTGGCTCTCTAAGGCAAATGATCATTTTCCAACATAAAACCACACAACACATAGGCCAATACACAACACAGAACTCTGTAACACAGGAGGTTGTTTATTTGAACCACTCACTCCCCTCCACCCACCAGTAAACCTCCTATCCACAAGATACTGGATTCCACCCTGCGGTGGAACTGTTACACCACATTTCCTGTGTTCTACTGTAAACCCCCCTCGCAATTATTCCGATGGATATAATGTGGGCCCAGGTTCATAGAATGTACCCAGGATTCCATTGGCCGAGAGATTATGCCGCCAATCCTAATTCAGTCAAATATTGAAGATGTGATCGGGGAGAAAATAATGCCTCATGAGCTGCTGCTCATTGACTTCAGTTTGAATTTAATACAATCAGACCCTAGAAGTTGATGGAGAAGCTGTCCTTACTGAGATTCAACACCTTTGTAACTGAATTTGGAGCTTCTAATGAAAAGACCACAATCTATTCGGATTGTCAGCATACCATCGAGTGTCATCATGTCGAGCACTGGTGCACCACATGACTGTGTGCTCAGCCCACTCCTGTTCATATTCTCCAGATAGGTCAAGATGGAGTGGAGGGACACAGTCATAACATCATCAGATCATCAGTGGAATAGTTCCATCCACAGATGAATTGAAATGGATGCAGTGTCTCTGGGAGGTGCACTTTCATATGTTCTGTCAGCAGATGCTTGAAGTATTTCATAATGGTTGAGATTAGTGTCAAGGGTGATAGTCATTGTCATCCTCTTTGGTACTGGGATGATGGTAGTTGCCTTAAAACCTGCAGGCCAATGACGTGTTGAAGATTTCCATAAGGACTTCTGTTAGTTAGTTTGCACAGTCCATCAGTACCTAACCAGTATGTTGTCTGGTCCCACTGAATTGTGTGGGTTGACCCTTACCTTGGCCATGGCTATGCAGGAGGCCCGTTGTATAGGGAGAGACAGAGCTTTCTTTAGTATCAGCCTGCTTTCTTCTCAATGAACTGTGCGTTGAACTGAGTTCAGTCTGTCCAGAAGAGTAGAAGCCTTATATGTCATTGACCTCCAATTTTGTCTTGTAATCTGTTATTATTTGAAAGCTTGCCATATGTGTCTTGTGTTGCCGATGATGCACAGCTGACCATGGATCCTCCAAGCGTACCAACGCTTTGCTTTTCGGATTGCATGGCAGAGTTCAGCCCTTGCTGATCTTAGTGCTATCTTGTCTCTTGTTCTGAAGGCAGCCTCACAAACTCTGAAAAGTGCACAGAGCTCCAGTCACACGACCTTGGGGACTCTTCAGGACAGAGTTCAAACGTTATTTGCAGTGAGCAAGCAGGCAATTGGAGGAGCTGCAATCAAGTGACCAGGAGTTCAAGTGAGACATCAGCATAAAAGTAGGGAACCATATGGGAAACCTGGGAGAGCAGAATTGCCCTAATGACTGTACCTACAAGAGTGGAGTCCAGCTGCAGCTCATGACAGACAAATTAAAGAACTGGAGCTCGATGAATTCCGGATCACTGAGGCGGCAGAGGGGATGATAGACAGAAGTGTGGCAGCCCAGAATTGCAGAGATGGGGCCTGCACATCGCGCGGCAGCAGACGCGGACAAAGATCGCTAAAGTGACTCCCAGGACAACGAACCGGCGGGGGTAGAAGCTGGGGCAGCATCACACCAACAGCCCTAAAATGGCATTGGTCAAGCTGCCCAGCTAACTCAGCAGAACAGCTGGGGAAGAAGTGCATTCATATGTGTTGATGTTCCCGCCCGCTATTGTTATTCATATAGCTGACAGTCAATCAGCAAAAAACAGCAGGAACTTAACAGTAAAAGCAGCCTTTCCAGTCCTAATAAATGAGTGAGCTTAACCTGCCACACTGTGTGTGTGTGTGTGTTCCTTTATAGCGGTCGGCTACTGAAGCTTCAGGGAGCAAGTCACCCTCAAACGTCAGGAGGAAGGTGACTGTTAAAAGAGGGAAGAGGAATAGGCAGACAGCGCAGAACAACCCTGTGGCCGTTTAACTCAACAATAAATATAAGGTCCTCTACCGGCATCACCTACGGCTCCTAGAATGCTTCCATCAGCGCTGTCTCTGCTCCATCCTCAACATTCATTGGAGTGACTTCATTACCAACATCGAAGTACTCGAGCTGGCAGAGTCCGCAAGCATCGAATCCACGCTGATTGAAGACCCAACTGCGCTGGGTGGGTCACGTCTCCAGAAAGGAGGACCATCACCTTCCCAAGATCGTGTTATATGGCGAGCGCTCCACTGGCCACCAAGACAGAGGTGCACCAAAGAAGAGGTACAAGGACTGCTTAAAGAAATCTCTTGGTGCCTGCCACATTGACCACCACCAGTGGGCTGATATTGCCTCCAACCGTGCATCTTGGCGCCTCACGGTTCAGTGGGCAGCAACCTCCTTTGAAGAAGACTGCAGAGCTCACCTCACTGACAAAAGACAAAGGAGGAAAACCCAACACCCAACCCCAACCAACCAATTTTCCCCTGCAACCGCTGCAACCATGTCTGCCTGTCCCGCATCGGACTTGTCAGTCTCCAACGAGCCTGCAGCAAACGTGGACATACCCCTCCATAAATCTTCGTCCACGAAGCCAAGCCAAAGAAATATAATGTTTTGGAGACTGCTGGGGGGGAGGGGGTGGGGAATAATCTACCATGGACAAGTCATAGTGGTCACATCTCTGGCACAGAGTCTGGCCCTTCAGCTCAGAAGTAAGGGGGGGATAATAGCCCTTTTCTCATTGGCATCCCAGTTAATTGGCTGTGAAGTGTCCTGGTTAAATAATCAGTTTTGGCTGTTCCCAATGGGCCATTTTTAACCAGGACACAACCTGCTTTCACACTGACCACAAGTCATCTCCGGGTACAGGAGATTCTTCCTTCAGCAACAGTCGAAGGATGCAACTTGTCCTTTTTCCACCAGTTTGGTCGGCAGGCGACGTCACCTGATGCTGGGGTTGTGAGTCAGGGTCGAGGCCAACATTCCCCAGCGTTATTTTGCCTGATTTGATGCCAGTGTGCCAATTGATTCACTTTTCCACTGGACCCTTAATCAGTAAATTGGCCGTCAATTCCTGGGACAAGGTTCCAGTGGAAAAGGGGATGGTGATAGGGGATTCATAGTTGGGCTCACAGATAGTATATTGCCTCCCAGGTGTCAGAGTCAGGGACGTCTCTGATTGAGTCCACAACATCCTCAAATGGGAGGGTGAGCAGCCAGCTGTCGTGGTCCACATTGGTACCTCGGACATAGATAGGTCCTGAAGAGTTAAGAAAGAAGCTGAAAAGCAGGACCTCAAGGATGGTAATCTCAGGATTGCTGCCTATGCCATGCACCAGTGAAGGAAGGAATAAAAAGTTGCGGAGACGAATGCGTGGCTGAAGAATTGGTCTAGGGGGTTCAGATTTATGGATCATTGGGATCTCTTCTTGGAAAGGTCTGACCTGAACAAAAAGGTTGGGCTGCACCTGAAAGATAGGGACCAGTATCCTGGCTGGCATGTTTATTGAACTGTTGGGGAGAGTTTAAACTAGTTTGGTGGGGGGGAGGGGGTGAGAACCAGAATGTGAGGGCAGAAAATAGAGCAAATGGTGGAAAAGATGATGCAACGTGTTGTGGGTTTGTGAGGAGGAACAGGCAGGGAGGAAGCAGAAATGTAGTCAGTTGAAGGGTTTGAAATGTGTCTATTTCAATGCAGGGAGAAGTAGGAATAAAGGAGATGAACTTAGAGCTTGGATCAGTTTATGGGATTACAATGTTGTGGCCATTACAGAGACTTGGCTGGCAAAAGGACAGGACTGGCTGATCCAGGTACTGCATAGATGTTTTAAAAGAAATAGGATGGGAGGTAAGAGACGGGGGAGTAGCATTACTGGTGAAGGAAAGTGAGGACTCTGTGGAGGAAATGTCTACTGAGTTGGTGTGGGTGGAGGTCAGAAATGGGAAAGGAGCAATCACTGTAATGGGAGGAGTCAAAAGGCCCCAAATAGCCTTTGGGCCACTGAGGAACAGATAAGTATGCAGATTTTGAAATGATAAAAGCAGACAAAATGGGAATGTGGGCTAATTATGATGATTGAGGCAGGAACTAGGGAGAGTAAATTGGAACAGACTTTCCTGGGAGGAAGCGCAGAAGTAAATGTGAAGAGTGCTTTGGGACCATGCGCTGGATTCCAGATATATTTGTCCCAGTGAAACAGGGAAAAGGTGGAAAAAAAAAGGAAACCGTGGTTGACAAAGCAGGTGAAGCAGCTGGTTAAAAGGGAAAAGGAAGCATATATGAAATTTAGGAAACAGGAAAGGCTCATGATAATTATATGGTAGCCAGGAAGGAACTTAAGAAAGGACAGTAGAACTCGAAGGGGGCATGAGAAGGCCTTGGTGTGTAGAATTAAGGAGAACCCCAGGTGTTCTCTGCGCTTGTAGAGAACAGAAGGATGATGAGAATGAAGGTGGACCAATAAAGGAGGAAACATGTGCCTGGAGGTGGAGGAGGGTGGAGAGGTGCTAAATGAATACTTTGCTTCTTATCAGGGTGACGTTAGAATAGAACAGGCTTGTGTGCTGGACACTATTGAGATTAGGAAAGAGAAAATGTTGGATCTTCTTGAAAACATTAAGATTGATGTTCTTGGGGCCGGATACAGTATTCCCCAGGCTGCTGTGGGAAGTGAGGGAAGAGATAGCCCTCCTTGGCCACAGGGGAGGTGCCAGAGGATTGGAGAACAGAAAATGTAGTCTCTTGTTTAAATAAGGTAATA
Organism: Narcine bancroftii; assembly: GCF_036971445.1. NCBI lineage: Eukaryota > Metazoa > Chordata > Chondrichthyes > Torpediniformes > Narcinidae > Narcine > Narcine bancroftii. The sequence goes on from NC_091477.1 coordinate 60,076,255, forward strand.
TAGGGAGAATCCTGGGAATTTAAGAGAGGTCACTGTGTCACTGGTGTGCAAACTATTGGAGGGGATCATTGAACATTTGGAGAAGTAGTCTATTCAATGATAATCAGGGGATTATTAGGGGAAAGTAATGCCTCAAGAGCCTAATTGAGCTTTTTGAAGAGGTAACAAAAGAAATTGATGAGGGTAGGGCAGTAGATGTGGTCTATATAGATTTTAATAAGGCATTTTACAAGGTCACCAATGAAAGACTCATTCAGAAAATCATGAGGAGTGGGATCCATGGAACCTGTGTGGATTAAAAATTAGCTTGCATGTAGAAAGAAGAGAGTAGTCATGGACAGAAAATATTTTGCCTGGATGTCAGTGACTTGTGGATTTCCACAAGATGTATTCTGGGATCCCCTGCTCTTTGTAAAAAACCTAGATGAAAAAGTAGAAGGATGGTTAAATAAGTTTGCAGATGATACAAAGGTTGGAGTTGTGGATGAGCTGGAAGTTGTCATAGGTTACAAAAGGATATAGACAGGATGCAGAGTTGGGCAGAAAAGTGGCAGATGGAGTTCAATCTGGATAAGTGTGAGGTGATGCATTTTGGAAGGACAAACCAGAAGGCTGAGTAGAGGGTTACGTTTTTTTTGAATATTTTATTTTTAACTTTTCAAAGACTCATGCGTCCAATAAACAGAATTTTGCATTCTCTTTCCACGTAATATGATTTACAGAGTCCTTATTTCCCCCTCTGTACACCCTCCCCTCCCTGCCCCTTAAGTTATACAAATACAAAAATACAGACTTCCAAAAACCACCTACATACCGACAAAGACAAACAATCCTCGCAGCTACAGGACCTCGGATAATGGTCGGATACTTAACAGTGTGGAGGAACAGAGGGACCTTAGAGTCCAAATCCACACATCACTCAAGGTCACTGCACAGGTTGATAGGATAGTTAAGGAGGCCTATGGGATGCTGGGGTTCATTAATGAGGAGATTGGGTTCAGGAGTAGAAAGGTCATATTACAACTCTACAAATTTCTGGTGAGACCACACTTAGAGAATTGTGTTCAGTTCTGGTCACCTCATTATAGGAAGTATGTGAAAGCAATGGAGAGGGTGCAGAGGAGATTTATTAGGATGTTGCCTGGATTGGAAAATGTCTTAAGAGGCAAGGTTAACAGAACTAAAGCGTTTTTACTTTGAAGGATGAAAGGAAACTTAATAGAGGTTCTGAAAAGCATAGGTAAGGTAGACAGTCAGCTCCATTTTTTGCAAGGCCGGAGTAGCAAAAACCAGAAGACATTTGTGCAAAGTGAAGGGAGGAAAGTTTAGGAGAGACATTGGGGTAAATGTTTTTAGACGGAGAGTTGTGGGTGTCAGGAATGCATTGCCAGGAGAGACGATGGAGGCTGGAGCAAAAGGGAAATTTCAACAACTCTTAATCAAAAACATGGATGGATGGAAAATAGAGGGTTATGAGGTAGGGGTTTTATTTGTTTGGAATATATAGGTCTGCTCAACATTGAGGGCCGAAAGGCCTGTACTGTGCTACAGTGTTCTTTGTTAAAATGGTAAGTGTGTTATTGAGGGGAATGGCCACAGGATTAGACAGATTTGTCATCGGCAGAAATTGACTGAAAAAGAAAGAGAAGCAAAAGAGAGTCCACCCCAGAGACACCGATTTGCCCCAGTGCTACCACAGGCTCTGCAGCCACACAGAGTCCAGTCCAAACCATCGGCAACTCAAACTCCAGATCTGAACCTCCAATATGACTAGGAATCCTTCAGCACCCTCGCCCTAGAGACAGAGACAGCTATGGTAGGGAGTGCAGCCATCACAGACTACAAAGTGAAGGTGAACATTATAGATGGCTGTGATGCTTCATTCCCTGATGAGCGGAACACATTCTACGCCCACTTTGAGATGAAGAACCAAACCAAACAGAAGACTGAGAACCCTGTGATATCTGTCTCTGAGGGCAACGTCAGAACATCATTCAAGAGGGTGAACCCTCGCAAGATGTCAGGCCCTGACAACATAGCTGGCAGCTGACTGAAAATCTGCACCAACCAACTAGCCAGTGTTCACAGACATTTTTAACCTCCCATTGCTGCAGTTAGAGGTTCCCACCTACTTCAAAAGAAATGTTTTGAGAAGCTGGTGATGGCCAGAATTAACACGTACCTAAGCAAAGATCTGGACCCACTGCAATTCATATATTGTCACAATCGCTCCACAGCAGATGCAATAGTACTGGCTCTCCACTCAGCAATTCATGCATACAGCTGCTCTTCATTGACTACAGCTCATCCTTCAACACCATTATTCCCTCAGTTCTGGTCAAGAAGCTGCAAACTCTGGGCCTCTGTACCCCTTTTTTTCATCAGAAGACCACAGACAGAATGAATTGAAAACAATGTCTCCTCCTCACTGATTATCAACAAATGCGCACCCCAAGGATGCATGCTTAACCTACTGCTCTACTCCCATGACTATGTGGCCAGGCACAAATCCAATGTATCTACAAGTTTGCCGATGACACCACAGTTGTCGACAGAATCACAAATGGCAATGAGGAAATATACAGGATGGAGATAGATCAGCTCGTTGAATGGTGCAACGACAACAACCTTGCGCTCAATGTCAGCAAAACCAAGGAGATGATTGTGGACTTCAGGAGGAAGCCAGGGGAACACAACCTAGTCCTCATCGAGGGCTCAATAGTGGAGAGGGTCAAGAACTTCAAATTCCTGGATGTCAACATCTCAGATGATCTGTCCTGGAGCCTCCATGTTGATGCAATCACAAAGGTTCACCATTGGCTATACTTTGTGAGGTGTTTGAAGAGATTCAGTATGTCACGAAGACTCATAAACTTATACAAGTGTACTGTAGAGAGCATTCTGGCTGGTTGAATCACTGCCTGGTATGGAGGCACCAACTCTCAGAACAAGAATAAACTCCAGAGGTTTGTGAACTCGGCCTGCGACATCACAGGCACCAGACTTCACTTCATTGAGGACATCTACACGAGGCGGTGTCTTAAAAAAGCAGCCTCTATCCTCAAAGACCTCCATCACCCAGACCATGCCCTCTTCACTCTGCTACCATCAGGTAGCATCAGGTAGTAGAGGTAAAGATGAGCACTCAGTGGCACAAGGACAGCTTCTTCCCCTCTGCCTTCAGATTCCTGAATGATCAATGAACCATAGACACTGCCTTACTTTTCGTGCACTTATTAAGTTTAATTTTTTATAGTAATGCTGTAAGATGGTTCATAATATGAATGTTTGCACTGTGATGCTGCCACAAAACACCAAATTTCACGACTTGTTCATGACAATAAATTCTGATTTTGATGATCTCGTATCCGACATATGATACGCGGTGCCCCTTCAGCCAATTTCTAGCCAGTCTCCAGCAGTCCTCTGCCTGGTCCAAGTCCCTTGGCTGCAGTCTCCATCAGTCCACAACCTCCATTGGTTTCTCGCCATAAGACAGCAGCAACCTGCTGCCTGTGTGGGACCTTCAGCTGCAGAGCCCCTCACTGATCTGTGGGTCACCTCCTCTGCTTCTCCTTCTCAGATGCAGGGGTGGGGGGGGGAGAGGTGTTGGTCTCCTCATTTTCTGGTGCCCTGCGCCAGTTCTCTGCTTCACTGGAATCTGTTGCAGATGATGGCTTGTTGCTGATCAGAGACGTCGCCATCTTTTGCGCAGATCCCGTGGTCACGGGATTTTAAATAAAACTACCATTGGCTCCTTTAAGGGGCCACTCAAAGCTTGTACGAAGCTGTCAGAAGTCGAACTAGGCAGTTGGACCCTGCAGGAGTGCTGTGTCATCACTCTCCGTGGGCTCGCACCAGCGGCAGCGCTTCCATGACCGCAGCTCTGGCAGCGCCTCCATTTTTCCTATCTCTGGAGTGCCCTGCCTGACTGTCTTTTCCTTTTCCTGACTACCACCCAGCTCCCTTCTTCCTGCCTCCAAGATGTGGTTGCATCCTTCTAACTGTTTAACACCTGGTGTTCATCCAACTCCAGCTCCAATTCCCTAACACGGTTTGTAAAGAGTTGCAGCTGGTTACACTTTTCACAGATGACGTTATCAGGTATGCTGTTGGCTTTCCTGACTAACCACATTCTGCAAGAGGAGCACATTAGGCCCTGACTGCCTTTGCTACTGTCTACAAAATAGAATGAATTAAGAATAACCTGCCCTTACATGTGCCTTCTTGCTGAACCCTTTTTGTTCCTCGATAGGATTGTCCTTTCCTCGCTGAAGCCTCTTGAGCCAAAGCCTTAACTCTCAACTCTAACTCTGATACATTCCCCTGATTCCACTTACACCTCTCACCTATTTCAACAAGTCTGTTCTCATTTTCTCTCACACATCTCCTGTTGGCTGGACAAGAACTTTTCAGCACTTTAATCACCTACTTACTCCTTTACTCACCAGACCTGGATTATTGGGGTCACTGGGTTATACAGAACAGTCACAGGCCATTCAGCCAAACTCCTCCAGCCAACCAAGTTGGCAAACGGAACCCAGTTGCCTATGTTCCAACCCTTTCTGATCTGTGGATCTGTCAGCTGATGGTGTGGTGGACTGTGTGGGAGAGAGTTGTGGACTGTGGGAGATTATCACTGGGCTGGTGTGTACAGTGAGGCAGGTCAGTTTCACCTGGAGACTGAGATGGCAGAAAGTTCTAGTCAGAGACAGTGTGGCAACCAAAATGTGGCACCCACACTCGTCCCATTTGCCTGCATTTGGCCCATATTCATGTAAGCCCATGTGTCCATCCAAATGTTTCTTAAACATTGCAATAAAACCTGCGTCAACATTTCATCTGGCAGCCTGTTTTGTGCACCAACCACTGTCTGTCTAAAGATGTTACCGCTCATTGAATATAGAGCATTACAGCACAGTACAGCCCTTCGCCCCATGACCTACTTCCATACCTCACAGCCTTAACCCTCTATTTTTCTTGCATCCATGTGCCCATCTAAGAGTTCTTTAAAAGCACCTATACTAGCCTCCACCACCAACCAAGGCAATGCATTCCAGGCGCTCACTACTCTCTGGGTAAAGGAAACTTTCGCTAATGTTTCCCATAAACTTTCTTCCCCTCAGCTTGTACAAATTCCATTTCAATATTTGTTTCTGTTAAATCTCACTTCAATCACCTTAAACCTATGTCCTCTGGTTTCTGACTCCCCTATCCTGAGCAAAGGAATCTTTGCATTTACCCAATCTATGCTCATGATTTTGTCCACCTCCATGAGATCATCCTGTACTCCAAGGAATAAAGCCCTAACCTGCTCAACCTCTTGCTGTAACTCAGGCTGCCAAATCCTGGAAATATACCTATAAATCTTCTCTGCCCCTCTTCAGCTTGACCACACAGGGACCAAACTGAACACAATACTCCAAATGGAGCCCCACCAACAACTTATCCAACTGCAACGTGACTTCTGAACTTCAATACTCAATATGCTGATGAAAGCCAATGTGCCAAAAGCCTGTGATCCACTTATGTACCATTTGTCAAATGAGTTTGGGAAAGTTTTCTAAATCAATATATTGAGATAGAGATACCAACCAGAGAGAATGCAATACTGGATCTCCTCTCAAATACATGACAGAAGTATGTGTAGAGGACCATTTTCAGTCCAGTGATCATAAAGCCATTAATTTCAAGTTAATCATGGAGAAGGTTAGGCCTGGGCTTCGGGTTGGGATTCTAAATTGGAGAAAAGCTTATTTTGAGGAAATAAGAAAGGATCTAAAAAGTGTAGATTGGGATACGTTGTTTTCCGGCAAGGATGTGCAAAGTAAGTGGAGGAACTTGAAAGGTGAAATTTTGAGACTGCAGAGTTTGTATGTTCCTTAAAGGCAAAATTAACAGGCAGAGGGAACCTTGATTTTTGAGGTAAGTTGTGGATCTGGTCAGGTATAGCAGGTATAGGCAACATGAAGAAATGAGGAGAATAAAAATGCAAATAATTACTTGAGAAGGAAATCAGGAAGGCTAAAAGAGGTTGCTTTGGCAGACAATATGAAAACATCCTAAGGGTTTCTACAGGTATATTAATAGCAAAAGGATAGTAATGGACAAAATTGCTCCCCTTGAAGATCAAAGTGGTGAGCTATGTCTGAAGCCAGGAGATTGGAGAGATCTCATCAGTATTGATTCAGGAAACTGGCACCGAGACTAAAGTGAGAAAAAACAAGCTTGTTTTTAATAACTTCTACTTATTAAAGAGGAAGGGGTGCTGGCTGCCTTAAAGCAAATAAGGGTGGATAAATCTCCAAGCTCAACATGAGGGAGGGTAGTGTAGAAATTGCAGGGGGCCTGGCAGAAATATTTAAAATGTTGGAGGATTGGAGGGTCATTGATGTTGTTACGTTGTATAAAAAAGGGTCCAAAAGTAACCCTGGAAATTGTAGGCCAGTGAGCCTGACGCCAATCATAGGTAAATTGTTGGAAGATTATTCTAAGAGATCGTATATACTGTACAATTATTTAGATAGTTAGGGACTGATTAGGGATAGTCAACATGGCTTTGTGTGTAGTAGGTCATGTCATAGTTTTTCAAGGTTACCAGGAACCTTAATGAAGGAAATGTTGGGATGTTGTCCACATGGGGTTTAGTAAAGCCTTTGGCAAGGTCCTGCATGGGAGATTAGTCAGGAAAGTCAGACGCTCAGTATTCACAGTGAGGTAGTAAACTGGATTTGACCTGGGCTATATGGGAGAAGTCAGAGAGTGGTAGTTAATGATTCCTTCTCGGACTAGAAGCCTGTGACTAGTGGTGCACCTCAGGGATTGGTGCTGGGACCATTGTTGTTAGTCATCTATATCAATGATCGAGATGATAACATGGTAAATTGGATCAGCAAGTTGCAGATGACACTAAGATTGGAGGCATTGTGGACAGTGAGGAAGCCTTTCAAAGTTTGCAAAGCGATCTGGACCAGTTGGAAAAATGGCAGTTGGAATTTAATGGAGACAAGAGTGAAGTATTGCATTTTGGAAGGAGAAGCTGAGGTAAATGGTAGTGCAGTAGAACAGAGGAATCTGGGAATATAGATACATAATTCCTTGAAAGTGGTATCACAGGTGAATAAGGTTGTAAAGAGAGCATTTGCATTATTGACATTTATGGGTGGTTACTGCAAAACTGTTACTGTGCCAGTGATCAGGTTCAGGTTCAAATCCTGCACTGTAAGGAGTTTGCATGTTCTCCCCATGTCTGCGTGGGTTTTCCCCGAAGGCTCCGATTTCCTCCCACCATTCAAAATGATGTAGGTCAATTGGGTGTATTTGGGCGGCACAGGTTCATGGGCTCAAAGGACCTGTTACTGTACTGTATGTCTAAATTATTTAAAAAAATTAAATTCAAAAATTCATAAATCAAAGTATTGAGTTGGAATATTATGGTAAAGTTGTATGGCAAAATTTGGAGTATTTAGTTTAGTCACCTAACTACAGAAAGGATAAAAATAAGATAGAAAGAGTGCAGAGAAGATTTACTAGGATATTGCCTAGATTCAGGGACTGAGTTACAGGGAAAGGTTAAACAGGTTAGGACTCTGAGCATAGAAGAATCAGTGGAGATTTGATAGCAGTTAGTGCAATGCCTTTACAGCGCGAATGATCAGGTTCGAATCCCGCACTGTCTGTCAAGAGTGTGTATGTTCTTTCCTTGTCTGCATGGGTTTTCCCCGGGGCCTCTGGTTTCCTTCCTCCATTGGAAAGGTATCAGTCAATTGTGTCTAATTTGGCGGCAAAGGTTAGTGGGCCAAAATGGCCGGTTACTATGCTGTATGTCTAAATTTAAAATTTAAATTTAAATACAGAGAGTGAAACAGCTGCCATCTGAAGTGGTGAATGCGGGCTCAGTTTTAACAGTTAAGAAAAATTTGTAAAGGATGGGAGGGTCGTGGGGGGCTGTGGACTGGGTTCAGCTCAGTGCAGAATAATAGTTTGGCACAGACTTGAAGGGCCAAAGGGCCTGTTTTCTGTTCTGTAATATCCTGTCCTTCTATGAGTGTGGTCATACCTTTCCCATTCCTCCCCTCCACCCATAGAGCCTCAGTAGTTAAGCCCTCTGGTCTGTCCTGCCCGAGCACAGCTGTGATATTTTCCCTGACAAGCAATGCCACTCCTCACCCTTTCATCCCCCCACCCCACCTATCACGTCTAAATTAATGAAAGCCCAGAACATTGAACTGCCAGTCCTGCCCCTCTTGCAACTAAGTTTCACTAATGGCCATAGTGTCCTAATTCCACGCTCTAAGCCATTCCTACAATATTTCTAGCATTGAAATAGCTGCAGCTGAGAACATTTCCACCATGTACAACCCTTTGATTTCTGACTTTACATGTAGTTTTCACATCATCTTTTTTTCCCCCTCCGCTCCATTATCTGCTTGGACAGTCTGATTCCCATTCCCCTGAAAATCTAGTTTAAACCTCCCCAAAGCAACGATATTCAAGAATATTAGTCCCCCTCTAGTTCAGGTGCAAGCCAACCTGTCGGACGCGATCCATAAACCTGAAGCTCTCCCTCCTGCAGCACCTCTTTAGCCATGTGTTAATTTGCATATTCTTCCAACTTGTAACCTCACTAGCATGTGACACGGGTAGCAATCCTGAGATTGCACTGTTTCCTGTCAATCAGCCAATCAACGTACACTGGAATCTTTCCTGTGATGCCATGAAGCAGCTTCATGTGAGGCACCTTGTCAGGGGCCTTTTGAAAATCCAAATATACAACATCCATTGCATCACCTTTGTCTAGCCTGCTTGTGGTTTCTTCAAAAAATTGCAGAAGGTTTGTCCAGCAGAATTTTCCCTCAAGGAAACCATGCTGAGTGGCTTATGCACCTCCAGGTACTCTGTAACCTCATCCTTGACAATTGACTCCAACAACTTTCCAACCACTGATGTTAAGCTAACAGGTCTATATTTTCCTTTCTGCTGCCTCCCTTCCTTTGCAAAAAGCGTGTGAACTTGGCAATTTTCCAGTCCTCCAGAATCTATAGATTCTTGGAAGATCATTACTAATGCCCTTTCAATCTCTAGAGTTACTTCTTTCAGAACCCGAGGGTGAATTCCATCTAGTCTGGGAGACTTATCTACCATTGGACCATTCAACCTCCCAAGCATTTTCTCTCTGTTGACTAGGACTCTTCCACGAGAGCCTTGAAAGTCTGGCACACTGCTCATGTCTTCTGAAAACTGATGCAAAATACTCATTCAGTTCCTCTGTCTCCCATTACAATTTCTTCAGTTATTTTCTATCTGTCCTATATCTACTCTTGCCTTTTTTTTAAACTCTCGATGTACTTGTAAAAGCTTTTATTGTCCTTATTATTGCTAGTTATATTTCAAATTCATCAATTTCTTCATAGCAATCTTCTTAGTCATCTTCTGTAAGCTTTTGAAAGCTTCCCACTCCTCTGTCTTTCAAATAATTTTTGCTTCCTTGTTGCCCTCTTTTTCTTTAACTTTAATTTATTTCATCCATAGTTGTCTCATTTTTCCATTCAAATATTTCTTCTGTTTTGGAATATACCTGTCCTGCACTTGCCTTATTTCTCACAGAAACTCCAGCCGGTGCTGCTCTGCCCTCCTCCCCCTGCTAGTATGCCTTTCCAATCATTTTTGGCCAGTTCTTCTCTCATACCTCTGAGGTCCCCTTTCTTTCACTGGTCTCCTGACATATCTAATTTTCATTTCTGCCTCTCAAACTTCAGGGCAATACTATCATATGTTCACTGCCTCCAACGGATACTTTTTTCCAGCTGTTGTCTTATTTTGACCACAATGCCATCATGGCCACAATGTCAAACCTGCTGACTTCCAGAGGTGCTACTAGTTTGTTTCTTGAAGTATAAGCATTTAAATACAAGACGTTCAGTGCTGTATTCATCACCCATTTCAATTCTGTTTTCAAAGTACCCCAAGTTAAATCCTTATTACGCTTTCAATTTTTCCCAATTGACTGCCTATCCTTCCTCACAATCTTACTGTGCAGTATATCTATTTGTGTATCTTCTATCCTATTCATTCTGGTTCACATCCCCTGCCAAATTAGTATAAACACTCTCCAATAGTTCAAGCAAACTTGCCCACCAAGATATTAGTCCCCCTCCTGTTCAGGTCAGACCTTCCCCAGAAGAGATCTCAATGATCCACGAATCTGAACCCCTGCCCCCTCCACCAACTCTTCAGCTACACACTCATCTACCACAACTTCCTATTCCTGCCCTCACTGGTATGTGGCACAGGCAGTAATCCAGAGATTACCACCTGAGGTCTTGGTTTTCAGCTTCCTTCCTAACTCTTCAGGACTTAATTCCACTGCCTTGCCTGCCATCTCCACTCCCTACTCTGGGTTATTATGAAAAGATCTTACCTGTAGCACGTCCTCAACCTCTGCTCGCCATAGCTCTCGAGCCAAAGTCTCTAACTCTCCACTCCTATACTGAGCCACTCATACCATGGCCACTCTACTTGTGCCTGTATTACTTTTTTTTGTTCCTGCAAATGAATTCCAATTTGATTGGTCCACGAAACTGAAAATTATCATAAAATATATTTTAAAAGGATAAGATTTTGAGGTTTAGTTATTAGGTCACATTTCACAAACAAACATCTCATTTGCCATGCAAGAGTAGATTTTATGTCTGCAGTTGGCTTTGCAGAAGTGCTTGTGAGAGTTTCACAAGTAGGTGCTAATGGACCAGCATGTTTGAACAGTGTCCAGGCTCAAGAACTGATCAATCTTTTGCTGCCTGAATGGTGCCAGAGTTGTAAATTTCTGGTTGAAGTTTGTTGTCCCAGGAGGACCAAGTGGTTTTGTAAACAGAGATAAAACATCTAGATTTTTGGGAGAAAGAGAGAGACTGAAAATATTCTGCAGCAGTTCATGGTGAAGACTGCAAGTTGACAGACACGTTGCCCGATCCTCCTCCCTTATCCCAACTAATATATCCAGAGACAAAATTAAATTGACAGTTATTTTAAAAAGAAAGACTGCAACAATAAGTTAGTCCTTATGCCTTGTTCCTGTAGCATTTTACAGTGTTTCTTTACCCGCAAGGCAAATTAGGGGCATAAGGACCAAAAAGTAGAACAAAACAATACACACAAAAAATTTCTTATGAAAAAGTAAAAACAAACTCAACGAAAGAACAGAAATCGTAGGATTTACATTTTTGTGACTCAACCTAATTAAGATGGATGGATCCCTCTCCCCACCCCGCCCCCCCCCCATCCAAGGAGAGGGTAGATGGGAATGGACAGAATGACAAAGCACAAGGAACAGATTTATATCTTTGCCCCTATATAACATAGGTACAGTTGCCAAATTTTAAGGAAGGTGTTGTATTTTCACCTTAAATTATAGGTAATTTTCTCCAAGGGAACACAGCTCTGCATTTCTTCATTCCAGTGCCCAATGCCTAGATGAGAGTCAGACTTCTGGGTAACTGCTATGCACCTCCTGGACAGCTTCATCGTAAGTCTTATGTCCATGATTTTTCCCAACAGGAATAACTGGGTCCTGTGGAAATTTGTAGGGACATCACAAGGCCTCCATTTCCTCATTAACAATTCACCCTTCCATTAATTTCCTTAATTGCCTCCTCATCAACAGCTTTCTCCCTCAAGTCAGTGAGATCAGAATCTACCTTTTGCTGCTCAATTAACTCTTTCTTTGACAAAGAAAATCCTGACTCTCAAATTTAACCTGCTCTTTCAGGACTATTTCAGAAGCACTGGGCAAGTCTCTATCAACTGGATCTTCCTCTGCTCTCATCATTTTCTTTGACAGAGACCTTGTCACAGCACATGCAGGATATATCTCACAATCTTTGTCAACCTCATCCTTGCTTGGCTTATTTGTTAATCTCAACACTAACCCAACTTTATTCCCTGCCAAGTCATTCCCTAGTAAGAATGAGACTCCTTGCACTAACTCCCATTACAACCAGTCCTTTAATTCTGAATTCAACACTATTTTGTGCAGAGCAATTGATTCTGCATAACATCCAACTCCTCTAATCAAAGTCATCTCTCCTGTGTCCGTCTTTTGATCAAGGGTTAAAACATTCTCCAATGACAGTGACTGACTGGGCAGCTCCAGTATCTCTGAGAATTTTAACTGGAACTTGGGAAGTGCATTGCTTTACTGAAATCAAGCCCTCTGACACAAAAGGTTTTAATACATTTACAACATTCTTACCAGGTATGAAACCTCTGTTCTCACTAAGTTCAACTGTCTGAATACAAGCTTTTGGTAATAGCTTTTTTTCTCTCTTTTTTAAGACTAAACCACTTTGCAAGAACATGACCAGGTTTCTGACAATAATGACAGACAAAACCTGAAATTCTGTCCTTTCTTAATTTACCCTGATCTTTTCTCTTAATATTCTTCCCAGACTTAATTTCAAGTTTACTGGTGTGTTCCACATTAACCTGCTGAAATTTGCTTTTGAGTTAATATCACAATATTTTGTGATATTCAACTGCTAATCTATCTGATTCTTGCCATGTCCCCACGTCTTTCTCATCCAAATATAATCTCATTGGGAACACACCTTTTAATTTCCTCAATTAATATCAATTCTCTTACTCTGTTGAAATCAAAATGTACAGATTTTTCAATTGCAAAATCCATATAAGATTGGTTCCCTACTTTCTTCAAAATCCCTAAATTTTTGTCCATAGGCTTCTGGAACCAAGTCTTAAGCTTTTAACAGTGCTTTTTTAACAATCTCATAATTGGAACATGCTCTGCATTCAAACTAGAGTATGCCTTTTCCCTTTATCACATAAGAGGCCACTTTTCTTTCAGGCAGCTTGAGCTCTGAGCAACCGTTTTAAAAAGCTGAAAATATGTATTAATATCCCTTTCATCGAAAGGATTAGCCTCTCTACTTGCCATAAAATTCTCTGCAGGAGTTCGAGCTTCAGTTCTCTTACCTCCCTCCATCTCAAGTCTTAACTTCTCTTTTTAAACCACCTCTTTCTTTTATCTTCTTCCAACTTATATTTTCTCTTCTTTTCAGCTTCCTCTGCCTCATGTTTACATTTTCTCTCTCTTCCTCCAACTCCAATTTTTTCAATTGCAATTGCATTTCAAAAGATTTATCCCCAGGAAAATTTTCTAACTCTCTTCAAATTTTCCATCTTTTATATTATATTTCACTGTCATTCTCTGCATTTCTATTTTCCACATAAAACCCTTGACTTCAGCAAGCTTTAATTCTCTAGCAATCTTCATCAGTTCCAACATTTGTTCTCATCATTTTGTTCCAAAAATTCTCCAATATCCATTACTGCTGTTTTTCCACACACACAAGCTTTAAATTAGCTTGGAAAAACAATGGAGCATAAAACAAGCATTTACCTGTGTGAAGTTTGAAGTTATTATTTGAGCAATGGAGTCAACGTGAGATCCCACCCACACATGCGCAGCCATTCCTTTACAGTCTGGAGGGGAGAAGCCACTGAACCTAAATGAGTTAAACTGGATGAACCAACCAAACACAAACCTGTGGCTGAACATTATTTATTACATAACAAACATCTTTATTAGTAATGAAGAAAGGGAGGGAGAAGTGGGCACATTCACTCACCAACTCCCATTGCTCAAAAAATAATCATCAAACTTCACACAGGTAAGTGCTCGTTTAATGTTCCATTATTCTTCACAATGTACATTGGTTCGCCAGCATGTGAGTTTGTAGCCCAGTGGCTTATCCCTTTCGGGTGGTCCGACAGACCATAATCAGTTCAGTGGGTCCCCCGTCTGCAGTCTTTGTCAATCTGCCACGTATCGGATGGAGACCGTGAAACTCTGCCCCTCTGAATTTAAAGGCTCATTTTTGAACCTATTAAAGGTTCTCTCGTTACTCCATCCTGCCTGGCGAAGGATATCCCATATAGGAACCTCAGCCCTATTGGCAGTCAAGGTTGCCGCCACTCTTGTTGAGTGGGACCCAAACTGAGTAATACCCACTCCAGCCACTCTCATGACTTCCCGCAGCCATCTGACCAACATCTGGGAGGTAGCCCGTTGATGGAGTTTCTTATAGCATATAAAAAGGTATTTCTCATTTAGCCTAATATGTTTTGTGCATACAACGTATCCTTTTAATCAATCCAACACATAACCATTCATCCTCTCCATATGCATACAATAAAAATTCTGTCCCAACTCTCCCTTGCTTGTTAATGTTTCAGAATGTCTGTAACTTGAATGCTTACATAGTCCTCCTCCCAACGGATATAGTCCATATGAATACAAGACAAGATTTGTACCCTCTCGGCTGATGTCAAGGCCACCAGCATTATCAGCTTATGGGACAGGCTACGTAAATCCAAACTGGAAGCCTTAAATAGTCCAAAATAATCTTTACGGCCCAAATTTCATGAATCTTTTGATCAGGGGGTGGTTCATCATCTCACGCTCAGAGTCCTGGAACATCAAGAAAGCAGCCAGTGCCCTCTTTGCTCTATTTGCTTCTCTGTACATAGAACATATTGGTTAGAAAACTCAAATACACCTCCGATAGAGGCTGACTGTTCATTCAGTTCGTTTCCCCACATAGGAGGCATACTGTTTTTGTGTAGACTTTCTCCAAGATGCCCGCAAGATGACCAGAGTTCTAGGCTGCAGAGCATTTAGGTCGATCCTTGCTCTCCGATCCTGTAACCTAACAGACTTAAGTGAAACAATGGACCTTTGTCACCAGTTGGATTAACAGATCTTTGTTTTTAGTGAATACTAATGGACTTCCCACCATAAGCCTTGGGAGTATGGGGAAGCAACATTGGGAAGGCCAATTTGATACTGCTAGCAGTCCTGAGGTCTCCTGTATCTTAATCAGGCATTTCGCCTCCAAGGCGAACGGGGAGAACGAATGGAAGTTGTATTTAGCCCAATCTAGGGTAAAAGCATCAATGGCCTCCACTTGGGCAGCCAGGACATGAACCTTGGAACCTGAGCTTTCAGCTGGGACATGAACAAATCTATCTCCAGCACGCCAAAAGTGTCTGTTAACAGTTTAAAGTATTTCTTTCCCAGAGTCCACTCGGTGCTATCATTGAATTTCCAGAACATTAGGTCTCCCTGGGTGTTTATCCAACCCAGCAGGTAGATGGCTGTAACCCAAATATTTCTTTGAATGCACCAGTGCCAAATCTCAATGGCTAGCTTGTTACATGAGGAAGATTTGAGACCTTGTATATTATTGAGGTAAGCTACTGCTGAAGTGTTCTCCAACCTCAGCAGTACATGAATGCCAGCTTCCCTCGCACAGAAAGACTTTAGTGCTAATAAGCCTGCCAGCATTTCCAAATAATTGATGCCTGATTTTGAGGCCTCCCTGAGCTCTCTGTCCATCCCTCTGCCTCCTGCAGAGACCTTAAGATTTGTGGCTCACCAGCCTTCGCTACTAGCACCTGACCAGGTCCACCTTTCTGAGCTCGATCCTCGCGTCATCCCGTGAGATATGGTTGATACACCATGCAATATTGGATCTGGCTTTTCTGGC
This sequence comes from Narcine bancroftii, assembly GCF_036971445.1. Classification (NCBI taxonomy): domain Eukaryota; kingdom Metazoa; phylum Chordata; class Chondrichthyes; order Torpediniformes; family Narcinidae; genus Narcine; species Narcine bancroftii. The sequence goes on from NC_091477.1 coordinate 60,091,821, forward strand.
TAATCTCATGTTAAAATGTCCCATAGCTGCCTTAAGAGCTGATATTTTGTCCCATTCCAGGAGCCTATAATTTAGCAGGCCATATTGTACCGCCAGGAAGGCCATCCCCTTCTTATGGAGGGACGAGACTCTGTCATGAGCCCTCTGCAGGCAGTCTTGATCTCTGCCGCTGTATCCTTAGGCAGGGTAACTTTCATGGCTCTGTATCAATAATGAAGCTAAGGAATTTTAACCTCTTAGTAAGCACCAACCCTGATTTCTCAGGGTGTATAAGAAATCCCACATGGCTTAATAATCTCGAGATGGCTGCTACTGCCCTTTTTGTTTTCTCAAGCAACCTGCCAATAATAAGGGTATCATCTAGTTAACCCATTACCATGTGCCCCTATTTCCTGAGCCTTGCAAACACCAGCTTCGATAACTTGGTAAATGCCCTTGGCTCTGAGCTCAGCCCATTCAGTAAATTATACTGCCATAGCTATCCCTTCCAGGAAAATTTCCAGAACTTGCTGTACTATGGGCAGGAAGTATGTATCTTCCAAATCTATCGAGGCCATGTAAATAGCCCTTACGTAATAGCAGCATCCCAGAATATATGTTATCCATTTTAAAATGCCTGTACAAGACGTATTCATTAAAATCCGATAGATCCAGTATCACTCTAGTGCCGCCACTTCTTTTGGGTCACGTGAAGATGTTCGATACAAACTCATGTTTTTCACAGCTACATTGTTCAATAACATTTTTCTTTTTTAATGTAATGATCTCGGCATATACAGCCTCCTTCAGTTGTGGTCTGCGTGTGTACATATATAGACCCTTCCTCCTTATCGGAAGGGATTTCTGTGGGCCAAATTCAATTTTATTCCCCTTCACAGTGTGCCGAATAGAAGCATCAGTGGTAATATGACACCATCTATCATAGAATAGCGTTAATCGACCGCCAACCATTGAAGTCTTATAATTATCAAGAGTACTCAACTGTAATTGCGTAGCGTTCACTTCCTCGACCTGCCTTGTCGTCAGGCTGGTGCATTCTGGGTCCATCTCTGCGAAGCACTTTGAGCAGGAAAATTCTGCTGCCATGACTCCACGTAAGACATTTCCCTAAATAAGACCTGCTGGCTGTAGCCCCTTGGAGCAGAAAACCACCTCGGATAACCCGCTTAAATTCCTCCACATACTTTTGATAGGGGTAAAGCATAACAGGTTCTCTTGCCTGTGCTCTCAAACATCTGACCATGCCACCTGCTGCCATCTGCTGCTCATTCAAATCTTTCACCTGTTTGCTGAGATCGTCACCTAATAGAAATTTCATTACAGAGTTAGATGGTCTGCAAAAATGAGCATATCTTACATGTAGGTCGGGCCCCAGAGAGTCTTGATGGGTCTCCGATAAATTGTGTGACAGCATTTGTGCAAATGCAGTGATACCTTTAACCAGTGACCCCTGTAGTCTTTGCAATTTCATGTCTTTTGCCTTTGTAAGAATGTTCAAATTGTCCCAATATTGCAGAGTTTACCTTGGGCAGTTAACAGGGCAGAGGTTCTTCTTGATTAATTCTTCTCATACCTTCTGAAAAACATTCGATACCATAGATCCCACAATATCATCCTCTAGTGGCTGGCCAATACCCCTTGGTACTGCAAACTTTGCGGCAATCACCGGTATATGGCTCTCCTCCCGACTGGCCTGAGCAGTGTATGGGGATCCATTACCGTCCTTTTATCAGCGTCCCATGTATAATCATAAAGGTTCTACCCCTGCTCTGATGGTGTAGCAAACCTGCTCACCATGGCTGTCACCAGTTCCTCCAATTTATCCAGATGACTTACAATTTCATCACTGGTCAAGGGCCCTGCTCTCTGGCGGGCCTTACTCTTGGACCCCAGCCGAGCGGGTGCTCATCGTGCAGAGACCATGCCCTTCCTCGGGCTTTTTCTGCAGCTTGCTTGTCAAGTGGGCATCTTCACTACGTGATTCATTAGGTTTAAATCAGGTCCTACTTGTTCTTGTGTGGGGTACTCCCCTTCGCTGCCGCTCGACGTACTGAGGTCCAATCGCCTCATCCAGCGGCATTACGGTATCACTGCCTGTTTTTTGAGACCCCGACTTCCACGAAGCCAGGTCCGTGCAGCCAGATTCTCATCGAACATTGCCTTTTTAGGATTTTTCTTAAAGCCTTATCTTTCTTTCTCCAATCTTTTGCCAACTTCTCATATATCTCACAATATCTTGCAGAAGCACCGTTGCTGGATTTCTTGGCCATTTCTATTACTTTTAATAAATCTCATTTCATACTTTTGTTGTTTTGCTGGAGCCTCCATGATGACAACCACCAATGCTCAACAGCTCAGTCATCGTGTTTTTTTATACACCCGAAATATGAAAAAAACGTGAAAATGAGGCTGAAAATATATGGTACATTCCCTGAAAAATATATTTCTTACAGGAGATAGGGAGGGAGCAACATAAGAACTAGGAGCAGGTTTCTGCAATCTGCTTCATTATTCAATAAGGTCACGGCTGATCTGGCCATGGACTCAGGTCCTCCTACCTGCCTTTTCCCCATAGTCCTTAATTCCAAATCAATCTATGTCTTAAGCACATTTAATGAGGCAGATTCCTTCGGCAGAAAATTCTGCAGATTCACCACTCATTTCTTTCTCATCTCTTTCATAGATGTACTCCCAAATCTTGAGGCTCTGCTCTCTAGTTCTAGTCTCACAAAACAGTGGAAACTTTCCTGCCTTTCTCTTTCCCTTCCATAATTTTACATTTCTCTCACTTTTCTTAATTCCTGTGTGGCAACTCGACCTCTCCTCATCTCCAGAATCAACCTGGTAAACTACCTCCGCGTCACCGCCAAAGCCATATATACAGAAGCCTTTCTCAAGTAAGGAGGCCAGAACTACAGGTGTACCGTGACTAGTACCCAGTACAGTTGCAGCAGGACCTTCAATCCCTCTAGCAATGAAGGACAACATCCCATTTGACTTCTTAATTAGATGTGGCTCGTGCTAACCAGCCTTTTGCAATTCAAGTTTCCCTTTGCAATCTTTCACAATGTATTTTTCCTACAGAAGTTCACTAACATTGTAATCCAACTGCCAGCCCCTTGCTTACTCACTAAACCTATCTTTATCTCTCTGCAGCCTCCCCATATCCTCTGCAAAATGTTATTTTCTAACTTAATTTATGCTCCACAAATTTAGATAAGCTACAGTCAGTCTCATCTTCCAAATCATTAATGTATATCATCAAACATAGAATATTACACCCTAGCACAGGCCCTGTGGCCTACAATGTTGTGCTGACCAATATTGTGAAAACTTGTGAGCCCCTGATTGCCAGCCAGAGAAATATCTCTCTGCCTTCTGTTGGTTAACTCAATACATGCTGATACATCACCCCTAATTACATGAATCCCATCCTATGCTAAAGTCTTTTATGCGGCA